>NC_058140.1:7677173-8960667 GCF_011075055.1 Mangifera indica
TAACCTGCCACAGCTATAGGCTAACATCTATCTGTGTTTGAGTAATTGTGAATACTTGGGTCTATACTCCCTAATGTCTACTTTGCTAGGGCTTGTGCCACTACTAGAGTTGTACATTATTTGGCAAAATGTCTTAGCTTCTTACATCTGTGGCACTCCTTCTGTTTAGATAAACACTTGCCAATGTGCCTCCTACCATATTTGTAACATATAGGGGAATCATCAATGTTGTTTTTCTATTAGAAAACCAAGAACTTATTGTCGATACTTTGGACTATTCGGACACGTACTTTACGAAATGGTTCATGCATGTTTGTTATCGGAGGCAACAAGATCAAGTTGGTAAGGATTAAAATATCCCTTCGTTTTTTCTATTTAGTTATATTCTATGATCTATGATCATAGAGACACCCTTTTACCATTCTATATAAATAGACTATTATATTTGTACAAATATGGAAATGGGCTTATTCAATCCTTGTTTGTTGATTAGTTACTAGTTCTTTTCTTCATCGCGAGTAGTTTGGTAGCTTGCAAGGCTCATAACCTTGAGGTCACGGGTTCAAATCTCGTCTCCGTAACATTTTTAATTCTTCTTATTCTTAGGCTAGAAGAGCTTCTGACCTTTACTATCTCTATCAGGATCATCTCTGTTACCTCCTCTAACAATTACCACTAATAGTTAGGTAACTTTCTCTATGCATTAAGGCTAGTGGTGCAAGCTCCTTTGATAACTCTCTATCCTTGCCCATGTGCTGCCTTATGGCCTCAAATCTTAGTGCTTGATCGAGGGCTTTTAAAAAGTCTTAAGAGGATTATCTTTCCCCATCACATCCTTGGCTATGTTTAGCCTCAACCTTCCTATAAACACTTCCAACTTGTCTCTCTCTAAATTAGCCACACAACATATTTAGCCAACAAGTTTAACTTAGTCGAGAACTCCCTAGCTGACATGTTCCTCTGCATTAGATGGAGGAACTCTTGAGCCTTTACATACATGACATCAGCTGAAACATACTCTTACTCAAAGCATATCTAAAGTCTACTCATGATATCTTTAAAGCTTGACAGGTTCTACACAATATCTGCTTTAGAACTTAGCATCATTTTTCAATAAGACACTAGTGTACTATATCTTATCAGCTTTGTCATTGAGTATTCTTATGAGCAATGCTTGTTGATTATATATATTTGATTATATGTATTAAGAAAAGAGAATTGGTGAAACGTTGATAAACATAATAAGAATTTGATAGTTTGATCAACATGTTTCTGGTTAAAGAAAAAACATCTAAAGTGTTTACAGACATGACCTAGACAAGTTTAATTGATTAGTCATTAGAGTTTTGCTTGAAAATTGTAGAAAATAATAGGGGACGAAACTTAGGTTTGTGACATTCATTCATGCATAGTCAACACACGCTCGTATGTCACCTTTCTTTCTATAAAAGAAAATCAATAAAGCAAAAACATACTCGCTTGAAAAGGATATCCATACGACTATGTGGTATAAGACACACGTCTATGTATGGCTTCTCCAACAACGAACAAACTTGTAAGAGAAAGAACGGTCAAGTATAAACAAATCAAAGAAATGATCATTTCTTACTAAGCATACCCAAGTGTTTAGTATAAGGAGAAACACAAAAAGATAAATTAAGAGTACACTTGTATAAGTCTAAGTGAAGGTTATAGGAAATAAGGGTTAACAGACGTTTGCGTAAGATACTTTAGTAAAGAAAAGGATTATTTTACCCCTAGGCTAGGTGAAAGGAAAGGAAAAAAGAAAGAAAGAGAATAAAAGACCCTAATAAGGAAATATAAGAAAGTTAGACATAGAAGAAATGTCTGACTATATGAAAGATGACATAGACCCTGACTAAGTCAAATACAATTTGAAAATCAAGAAAGTTAAGAAAAGTAGCACACCTAGATAACCACCAATTGTGTGCATAAGTGGTAGGATACGTGAAAGCAATAGGGCTTTAAGAGAGATAAATACCATGAGATACACCATACATTTGGTGCTACGGTGCATTAGCCATATAATGCAGTTTAGTTTAAGTATGCATAGTAAGGGATGTGGCATTTTTAGTTAGTTTATCATGTGGTTAGTATAATGCATCACATACGCACCTATAGTAGAGACTACCAAGGGTGGTTTTTATATTACAGTTTTGTAAATGATTATGACAAGACTCTTCTTGTGTGGCTAAGGTATCATAGTTAGCTAGCCCAATATGTCATTTGACATATGCATAAGACACTATATTGAGTAGACACACAAAGTGTTATTTGCTTTCACTAAGGTATCAGATATGCAGATATCAGTTTAGGCCTTAGTACCTTTGTGGATGGTCTATGTTAGGGCAAAAGAGTGTTAGATTGTGACCACATCGAGCTTCACTAATGGGACATTAGATTTCCAATTTGATACTTTATGCAAGATGTCGATAGGTTATCATCTTATTAAGTATTTTCACTCAAATATTCTTTTATTATTTTATAGGTAGAGATGAGTAATGAGGCAAGTAGGGGAGCCAATGATCCAATTGAGCTATAGCAAGAGGGCGAGGGGCAAAATTTTCATTTTCAAATTTTATGTATTTATTTTCATTTCATGCACTTTTTGGATTTTATAATTTGGTTTCGATACTTGGGTCGTAACGATAAAGAATATTTATGCATTTAAATATTTATTCAGTATACCTTTTTGCACACTTCATACTAGTACTATGTATCATGCATTTAATTTTTCCATTTTAATTAAGAGAGTAAGTTATGCATGTCTCTTTGGGTCATATTTCATATAGGAGTATGTATCTGAAAATGGGTGTTATAACTTCTCACCTCTTTTAGGTCTTCGCCTTCTTCCAATCTAAAACAGCCTCAACCTTACTCGAATAAACTGAAATACTCTCAGTTGTCACCACATGTCCCAAGAAGGATACTCAATCTACTCAGAACTCAAATTTACTAAACTTAGAATACAATATCATTATAGGACTAGTCTTAAGTGTTTTTCATACTCCTTTTGGCTCTTCAAGTACACCATGATGTCATCGATGAAAACAATTATGAACTGATAAAGTTTTCTTGAAATACTTGATTCATAAGATTCATAAAGATGTTTGCAGCATTAGTCAACCCAAAGGGCATCACCATGAATTCATAATACCCATATCTAGTTTTGAAGGTTATCTTGGGTATGTCTTTTTCAATAATACTTACTTAGTGATATCCTAACCTCATATATATTTTACAGAACATTGATGCTCCCCTCAGTTGGTCAAATAAATCTTTGATTATGGGTAGTTGATACTTGTTCTTTATCATCACCTTGTTGAGTTTTAGATAGTTTATGCACATCCTTAGAAACCTATATTTTTTTCTTGATAAATAAGATTGGGGCTTCCTAGGGATAGTGGCTTAGTTAAATAAATCCATTATCAATTAATTCTTAGAGGTACTTCTTTACCTTTTGTAGCTTGGTTGAGGTCATTTTATATAAGGATTTCAAAATTAGTGTTACACGGGTGGTAGTTCCATACTGAATTATGTTTTTCTCTTAGGTGTTAACCTTGGTAGCTCGTCTAGAAGTTCATTAGGGAAATCACACATTATTGGTATATCTTTTAGATTGGCGTTCTCTATCTTAACATTACCCAACACTTGAGCTAGGTATCTTGTACTTCATCTAATCAACATTTTTCTTGCTTTCATACAACTCAAGGTCATGCGATATAGGTGATTTTGTTTCTTTCTTATCTTTTGACTAGAAGGATCTTTTGCCCTTATGAAAACTCTCGGATTGGGAATGAATTGGCTAAATCATGATACCTATCACTAAGGTTATCACTAGGTCTCTTACCTTCCTACTCATGAACATGTCTAATCACAGAGTCTAATCCAAGCCTTTAGTATTGTCTCTCAGAGGGTTGTCTCCCATAATCACATCTTTGGTAATGGTTGAGTTCAAGCCTAAGATGAATTTCTCTATGCACCTATAACCTGAACTTGTTAATCCACAAGCATATCTAGTTAGACAATTGAATTGCATGGCATAGTCCTTCAAAAAACTTGACCCTTTCTAGAGATTAAGAATTTCTTAAGCTTTTGTAAAGGTTATGCTAGTAGTCTTATATTCAACATAAAAAATCTCCTTGAATTTTATTCAAGTCAATCTAGCATCCACTTAGAGCAAGTATGTGACATATCTTATCTTATCAATATCTATTATAATAAATGAGGACATGAAACTCTCGACAACTTCCATCTATTCCTCAACTACTACAAGATCATTCATGCCAGTAAACTTTTATACTGGTAGGGTCTTGATAATCCGTAGATCAGGTGCAATCTTGTCTTTCTCACAACAAGTGCCTTTTTCCCAAATTACGTGATCCTTTAGTCTTATCACGTATTAATGGTGTTTGAATCGAGTCACTTAATACAAAAGCAATAATCCCTAAGTTTTGTGCCTCATGTGGGTTATCTTTAAAGGGATTCCTAGCAAGTCCTTATGTTTTTCTCATTCTTAATTTGTCAACAACCCATAATCTATAAAGATATGATCAATTTAAATTGTAGAAATTTAAATTCTACTTGTAGTGAAGGTAGATGTGGGTGATCATTGTGGCATACATGACAAATTTCTAGCACATATAATCTAATTTATATGTTTGGGTTCTCAAAATATGGATTCTACCAACTGTAACATCCCACCATGAAAGTCTTGTTCCTAAAGATAAAATGCTATTATAATCTATATTCATGAATGATGTTTCAGTTTAAATCAATAAGTCTAGAATCAAACATGCACAAGTGTCATCTAATCTAAATAATCTTAAAAGTCTTTATATTAGAAAATAACAACTAAGTCTCAAATCATCCCAAAAATAAATCATATAAAATCTCAAACTCTACATCAATGTATAAGAATAATCAAATAAAATCTATCATGAATTATCAATCATAATCATGACTATCTGATGTTTATGAGTTTGTTACTCAAATGTCGCTCCCTCACTGATATACCGCCTCACTGTCGTCACCTCTTTAATTGAAAGGAAAGGAAAGGAATTAATACAAAATAATTAGTAAGTTAAATTGAATTATCCTATAATCTCTCAATAAAATATATCTTCACTCATTTACTAATTAGGTTATCTCTATCTCAAACTCAAGCTGTCAAAATCTCAATCGAATCTAAGAGGATTGACATAACCACTCTAATGACCATTAGTCTTGGTTATCCAATCTCATTGCCAATCGATAAACTCGTGGTCCTAGCTTATCAATCTATGAACCCCATTTGTTAGATTTTCTATATCTTGTTAAGTCCTAGTTAATCGACAGATATGCGATTTTGACAAATATCTTTTAGTCTAAAGACACCAGTCGATGGACTTCACCATATCTATAGGCTGCCTAGGTCATATATACTCCCTTAATTAGCCTATAATCTTAGAATCTATATCCCATTGGTATCGATTCATCTTATATATATATCAAGATAATCAATCCCAATAATACACAATCTCTTGAAACTCTCTCAAACTTCTATCTAGTCTACATTATCTTTACCTAGGTTTATTTAGATCATATATACTTTTTCCCTCGGTTATCTACCCTTTAGATATCTCTTTACACCTTAACAGGCCTTAATCTGAATTAAAATCATCAACTTTCTATTCGGTGTATGACCTATACATAACCAAGTCATGACCATACTTTATCTTCTTTGTACGAGCATACACTTAGCCATGCATAGGTGTACCTATTCATTGCTTATAGGTTACCACCTTTAAAACATGCATGATCATTCTTAATTTCTCTCTTAAGAGTACATGTTTGAATAAGGAAGACGCACAAACGTACATCCTTTTACATATGGGTGTATGTCTATTTAATTTCATTGTACATCTTCTTTGATCAAAATTCTAAATTCATGGAATGACATA
Organism: Mangifera indica; assembly: GCF_011075055.1. NCBI lineage: Eukaryota > Viridiplantae > Streptophyta > Magnoliopsida > Sapindales > Anacardiaceae > Mangifera > Mangifera indica. The sequence goes on from NC_058140.1 coordinate 7,683,137, forward strand.
CAAATATGCATGGTTTAATGTATGAGCGTATACCCGTAATACTTCTTTATTGTTCTAGCCCATATACACCCATGACTTTTCAAGTCCCAACCATACATGACATCCTGGAAGCAAATCTCTTACCAATCTTGGCTAGATTTCAATCAACAACCACAGATCTAACATCCTAGCATTTATATAAACATTCATAAGCCAAAAAATTTCATCATACCAACACATATAAATCATAGTATAACAACTTATCAAGAATTAAGGTTTTTTCCCAGGAAAGGTTTACAATTTCTAGAATTTCAAACACTCAAGCATTTGGCAGTAGGTAATCCAATAACATGCCAAGAAATCCATGTGAAATCAGACAATTTAAGTAGGAGATCATCTCCTACTTGCCTGGTTTCCTTGCATAAAGTTCTTTTTTGCTCTCTTTTGTCTTCCTTGGTCACCAACCACTCTAGATTTACTAGAGTTTTCTTCTGTCATCACTGGTTGCTTCTCTTTCCTCAAATGATCTCTCTCTCTTTATTTAAGTAAAAGAAAAACAATGGCAACTAGGTTTTCTAAGAGAGAAAGGTGTTATTTATATTCACCTGACTTTCTTTTCTTCATCAAAACCTTCACTAATTTAGAGTCTATAAATTAGTAGATGTATGGTCATAAAGTATAGGCGCATACCTATAACACAACCACGGGCGTGACCCTTCATAGGTCACGATTGTACATCAAGACAAACACATGATCATTTATGTTTTTGGCTTGATTCTACCCAAATTTTATTTTGAACATATGGAAAGGATAATAAGACCCCTAAAGTGTAGTTGAGGGTGTTACAATGTGGCTTAATCTTTTTTCAATTTTTGTCACACCTCTTTGTCACACATATTTGTTGTTCTCAATAGCCATTGTGTCTTGGGTGGATTGGTGACAACAATGATGGTGAAAGGCAATGATAGCTACGATTTTAGAGATTTAAATACAAGTTTAGAAAATTTTAAGAGAGTTAAACTGTCATTTTTAAACATTAACGCTTGATTTGAAAAAGGTTTTTTTTCAATATTTATTAATGGTAAAATTGTTATTTTACCTTTATATTGTAAGTTTTTTAAAATAAAATTTAATTTTAGCATCAAGGAGGCAAAAAAGCTTTTAGGGAAAACCTTTGGTCAAAACATGAAATTTACTTATTATTAGTTGGTTACCTAGTGAAGTGTTTAGATAGGTCATTGATTGTAGTGTTTTATTGTAGCAAGCTAAATATATTTTTGGCTTGTCGCGATGAGACCCTTTGGTTACTACCCTATTTAATCAATCCATTGTATAAAATAGTTAAGAGATTTATATATCTAATGGGGTCGCAGGTGTCACTATTTTCTTAATTTTGATTTTTTTATTATATTACTCATTTAATTGAAAAATCATTTATAAAAAAAAAAGAACTTAATTTAGGTTCCTTTATATAAAATAGATTATTTCATAATCAAAATTTTTTTATTTCAAATTAGTTCATAATAAATTATGGATAATACTTTAATGTATGGAATTATTATTTTATTTTCTATTGAAGGAACTAAAGTTTGTTTTTTTTTTTTTTATCTATTGAAAAGACTAAACTCTTTAATTTTCCTAACAAATAGACTTAATTTTAAGATTTTCCTATTAAAAGAACTAAACTTTCAAAATTTCCTATAAAAAGGACAAAACTTTTAATATTTCTTATTGAATGTACTGAATAAATGCAGTTAAGATTGTTTTGTTTTGTTTTGTTTTTAAAACTAATGTGATTAGTTTGATATTTTCAATAGAAAATTTTAAAAGTTAGAATCCTTTAATTGAAAATTTTGAAAGTTTGGTTATTTCATTATAAAAATGTGAAAGTTTAATCTCTTGGATAGAAAAACCATAGTTTGATTTTGATAACTTTAGCTATTATTATCCCTAATAAATTATGTAATAAGTCATTGTGAGAGAAGTTACAAGAATTTCTAATTCAATTGCTTAAGTCAAATCAATTGTGATTGAGGCTTGAAGTTAAGCTATAGTGTTTAGTTTGGCTTTATTTTAGTTTTTCTTAGTGGTTAATTAATGACAATTAGAGGTCAAGTATCGCTTTTCTCGATACGAACCTTGAAATGGATGTGATTACACCACAGTCAATGGTTTTGTAATTGAAAGATAATTTGATCAAGTATGTTAGATAATGAGTTCCATTTATGGACTCAGAAAAGCATTGCAAAGCTAGAACATTTGTTTAAACAAAACCATAAAAGCTTTTGACTTTTATCAAGACTAATAGGAATCTTCTATATGCAACACTTAGTTGGAACTTGATATTTCTGATATTGCATGTTTATATTACATTGCCTATCAAAAATGAAATACGTACTGTACTTGTAGATGGTAGAAAACTTGGTTATCCAACTTTTTCATGAAAGATTTAAAAGAGGTACTCTATATCTCATTATCATGATCTATTATCGTAGATCGTATAATTTACTAAACTTAAATCAAAGTGTATACCTAGACAAGGTGCTAAAGAAATTCAACATGGGAGAATCCAAAAGGATCCCTTAACATGTCACACGGTATATGTCTCTCTTGGAGGTTATGCTATGGGACACGAGAAATAAGAGATAATATATAATGAATTTTATTAGCGTTCACTATTAGGTTTATCTTGTACACGATATCATAAAGTCAGATTGTATCTCATATGCTTTGAGCACTTATAGGAGATATTGATTGTGTTCAAACTAGCATCATTGAACAATGGTTAAAATATCCCGGATTTCCTAAAAAGATATATATATATATATATATATATATATATATTAATGAAAATCAATTCACTGTTTGAGGGTACAGTGATGTTTATAACTAGATTGTAAATTGTTATAGTCAAATTACATGCATTAGTTACAATTGCCTTAAAATAGAAATTGTAATAGATTCTATAGTGGAAGCTGAGTATGAAGGATTTTTATGTAGGCCTTATAGGCAAATTGGATCGTGAAAGTGCATTCCAATGCCATTTATGATTTAGCAAGGTGAACATCCTATCTTGAGCGTCTAAACTATGTTATTGTTGATAAATCACATGTGAATAATAGGATGGTTGACACATTTAGCCGATATGTTGTTTTGTTAGTGAAATTGCTCCCGAGGCTCTTGATTTTGATCAACTCCAGGAGTTGTATGACGGAGATGAAGATTTCAAGCAAATTTGGGCCAAGTGCTTACGTTATTAGCCTATGAGTGAGTTCTCAGCCTGAGATGGGTCTTTATTCTATTCAAGGTAAAAAAGATTATGCATTTTCAGGATTTCCTTATGTCAAAAGTTGATTAGCGAGCTACACCCTAGTAATTTAAGTGGATATGTAGGAATGTTACTATTAGCCACAATTGAAGAGAAATGTGTCAAATCAACAAGGTGGCCAATTGTTTGTTATAGTCGATCAATTCTTTAAAATGTCTTATTATATTCCTTACTAAAAGACAATTGATGCTTATCATGTGGCCAAGCATATCTTTAGGGAAGTTGTTTGTGTGCATGGAGTACCGTTATCCATTACATCGGACATGGATTGCAAGTTTTTGACAACATTTTGGTTGACTTTATTGAACAGATTCAAAACTAAATTGAAGTTTAGTAGCACCACTAAACCACAAACTAATGACTAAATTGAAGTGGTCAACAAATCTTGGGGTAATCTAATTCGTTGCATTTGTAGATGTAATAAAAGGTAATGGGACTTTCTTATTATCTCAATCTGAGTTTGCTTACAATAGCTCAATTAGTTAATCAACTGGTAAGAGTAATTTTCTATTGTCTACACCAAAATTGCAAGGCATGTCCTAAATCTTTTCTAGTTTCCTCTGGGTGGAGGAACAAGTGTCGTCACTTCTACATTGGTTGAGAGTTACAAAGACATGTTCCAAGAAGTGCAACCAACTTTCGAAAAGAGTAACCTAACCTAAGCCACAACCGATAAGCATAGAAAGCGTCAAGTGTTCAAGGTTAGAGATCGAGTGATGGTATACTTAACAGAAAGAGAGACCACCAGTTCGTGTTTACGGAAAATTGAAGTAAAAGAAGTATACCCTCACAAGATCCTGAAGAAAATTAATTATAATGCTTATGTTGTAGAACAAGTGTGACATCCCATCATCTACTTAAACAAAATCATGACCCATTTCAACCTTTTTCTGCATCAAATACATAATGAAATGGCAAAATGAATTGTTTCATGTAGGAATAAGAAGCCGAGGTTGTCCTGTTGAGAAAGATGGCTTTTCTCGTGTAACAATTACTAAATTTTCAATACAGAACAAGTGTGGTTGCCGTCCTACTTTCTAGCAACTAAAGTTCAAAAAATTCAGTTGGCAGCCCTATATAAATTACAACATCGCCGAGCTGATACAACAAATATTTGATATAAACCGGATAGTGGACAACGAAAATGTGAAGAAAAAAAAAGGAACATCAAATATATGCACAAATGTGGACAATATCACTTTCCAAATGCAGACTGCGGTTTCAAAAGGAAGCACAGAGGTATTATCTAGGACCGGATAATTCGTCCGGCTGGATGTGGGAAGTTGAATCGACGATCCAGTTAGTATTAGGGTGGTGAATGTGGTTAAACTCTTGCCGCATATCCTCTTTCTGCCATAACTCCCATCTTTCAGCCAAACCATCGCCTTCCAGCATTCTCACCACTTCCAACATCTTTGGTCGCTCCAGTGGTGAGCTTTGTGTGCACAAAAGAGCCACTTGAATCAACTGCTCCACTTCTTCCTCAATGTAGTTTCCCTGTAGATCACCATCGACCAACTGTTCCAATTTCTTCTCTTTTAGAAGTCCTTTTACCTGAAATAAGGAAGTTGATATCAGAAGGAAAAAAAATAAAGTTGAGAGAAGACCTGTTTCTCTAATGATGATTTAAAGTGCACACAGATAGTTATAAATTCCAAAGGACACTAATTACGCTACTACTAAATGAAAACCTCCTAATTCAGAAGAATCATCTAGTTGAGCCTCAGTCATAAATTTCATTTTGGAAACTACTTGAGGAAAAAGTCTCATCAGCATAAATAAAATTGATATCAGGAGACAATCTGTGGGCAGTCAAAAGAACATTAAAGCTTTCCCATATCTAACGATATGCCAATTTTTCAACAATAAGCAGATAAGTGAAATTTCAGTCATCCTAATATAGCCAAAATCAACTATCAAAAACGTTTGCTCTGTGCCTAGAGTCCTAAAGCAATTAGTTTGAAACCGGGAACCATGTATGAAAAGAAATTTAAAGAACTAAAATGTAAGTTCAAAGGATCAAAAAATAATTCTGCCATAAAAACTTGTAAAATACCTAAACAATGTCAACATTTTAGAACCCTCTATTAGTTTTCCACTGAATAAAGTTATAAAATAAACTTCCGGTGTGCTATTACTACCTCCCTTAGCCAAGCAATGGCAGCAATAACCAGAAATCACAAGAAACTACAATTTTGCAAGAAATGCAGTACGGTCACTTGTAATCAATTGAAATGCAAAATATAATTGGAGGTAGGAGTATGTGAGGAGAACAGAGTGGATGAACAACAGACAGTACATACCCAATCAAGAAGCATCACATCATCATCATTTGCAAGCCGAGCAAGATCAAAAGCTCTCTGTCCTGTGATGAGTTCAAGAAGCATGACCCCATACCCAAAAACATCAGTCTTCTCTGATGACTTTCCTGTTGATAGGTACTCTGGAGCTATATGCCCAATTGTCCCACGTACAGCAGTGGTAACATGTGTATCTTTGTAATCCATGAGTTTGGCCAACCCAAAATCACCAACAACAGCTTCATATTCCTCATCCAACAATATATTAGCAGCTTTGACATCACGGTGAATAATCTTAGGGTCACAATGGTCATGCAAATAAGCAAGCCCCCTCGCAGCTCCTAATGCAATCCGCTTCCTTATGGGCCAACTTAGTGGTGCTTGTGATTGCAGCCGCTCTAGATAACACATCATCATATGACAAAATGATTTTGCATCATAAACACAAGAAACTCAAAATACTGTAATAAAAGAGTTTAAAATAAGTAATGGATACTACAGGTTTTTAGTCAAACTGCATCAGTAATTAAACATTTTCCAGTTCCACCCAATCTTTTCAGAAATTATTAAAAGCACCCCTCCATAATATAGTTGCTTCACATAAAATTGTATGGAGCGTTGGAATGTGTATAATAAGTATTATTTAAACATTGCAACAAAGCAATGGAAAAAACAAAAATTTGAAATGAACATTGAAATAAGGTATAACAAGCATACCTCTTAAACATGATGCCACACTTCCATTAACCATAAAGGGATAGACAAGCAATCGTTCTGTGGGTGTCATGCAAAAGCCACGTAGACGAAGTAGGTTTCGATGAACAGCCATGCTGATCATTTCTACCTCTGTTTGGAACTGTAACTCCCCACCCTGGGTGCGCTCCTCTTTCAATCTTTTTACTGCCACTAAAGAACCATCAGCTAAGCGACCTTTATAAACCTTACCAAACCCACCTCTACCCAGAATGTGTCTGTTGCTAAAATTATCTGTTGCAACTTGTAGTTCACGTAGAGAAAACCTTTTGAGCTGCCCCAAATGAACTTCTGGATCTTCTTCAGCTGTAAAAAGGGGGAAAAAAAAAAACATCACATACAACAACTTTATGATCAACATGCATTATTTTCCTTTCTTCTTTCTGCCAATTTTTTTTTTTTTAAATTTTTAGGTAACTAACCAGGTACATCAAAGAAATGATCCTGTGGTTTCCTACGTCGCCAATAAGCAAGTGCAATTGCAGGGGCAGCAAACAGCAGAGCAGCACCAGCAGCAACTCCCCAGCAATAGCTCCAGTGGCACTGTTACCTAATGGTACAGCAGTTGAAACATATAGATATATTCAGTTATTTCTATTCACGATAAGAATCCAATTCTCAACCACACAAACCTAGCAAGAGTGAGCAATCAGTGGAATGAACTGTTTCATCCTCTTTGACATTGGGAGTTAGAAAGCTCAGGTGAACACAGTTTTCAGGTTAATAAGGAAACTTGAAAATGTGGCACGTCAACACAGTCAAAATTCAAAATTGAATCCTAGCATCTCTACATTTTCAACTCCAAAATGAACAACTTTGATTATGCAATTTAGACAAACTATAAATTCCATAGCAAATTTTAAAAAAGTACAACAGTCTGCACGTCTCAGAGACCTGATCAAACTAAAAAACTAATCCATGGTAGCCTGAGATGCACAGCGCTTTCAGTCTGATTTTCACAAAAGCACTATGCTAGAAACCCCAACAAATACCAATTCCATAATCAATACAATTAGAGCAATCGACAGTTAACTATGGGAAATAGCAGAAATTGATACTGCTTGTTAATTGATTTTGTGAAGAACAATGATTCACAAAACAAAGATAACATTGTACTCCCTACACCAGCTATTCCAAAGGCTGATTTCTCTGCCAAGGTTGTTTAGCTTTCAACAAAATAAATTTCTCTTAATCAGTTGAAACTGCCCACCAATATCAACATTGCTCTCTCCTTTTCTTTCCTTACCTATTCCTTTTTATCAGTTTTTCTCCTTTCTCCCTTGAGGCACATGGACCTTTTTTGCCAGTGCTCCTCCCATTTACTCTTTTCATGCCCCAACAGTCCTCTAATATCTGTCTCCTAAGGCCACAGACATGGTCCTAACATTACCCACTCCTATCAGATTAACCTTGTCCTTAACCTCGAGGTGTTGAAATAAGGTTTAATTTTTTTTTTTAAGTTAATGAACAAAAATTTAAAGTCAAACAATTTTTAATTTAAACATCCCATCAAATGTCACCCATCTCTAATTGCTTGTCTTCATACGAACGAATTCCCCTTCTTCTCTCCTGTCCTCCTCGCTCATTATCATTACTTGCAATTGCCAAAATTTAACACGGTGGTTCAACCTATACTTCTCATTGCATAAAAAATATAACCCTTTCTCCAAGTTCGATTTAATTTTGGCATCGAATAACCTTTGAAAACTCTTGTCCTTTCTAGCACTTGAAACTAACCCACTATAGTTGATAGGGTTCATGTACGGGCCTATTGAAATATCTAGTTGATTAATTTCAGGTGACTTGGAACTATTTGATGATGAGTAGGTGAATTGGGTTTAGTTTTGGGTTGGGTTAGGTTTGTTGAATGGGTATGGGTTTGAGTGGTAAACATTTGGGCTTATAAGGGTGAGGTCGTTTGGGCCTGAGTGAGGAAAGTGCATGGATAGGGGTTAGTATGGTAGTGGGCCATTGAGCGTTGTTGATGGCTTGGGTTGGGTTAGTAGGTGTTAATAAGGATGAAATAGTTTGGGTCAGTTATGGGTTATCTAGCCTCGATCTAAGATGGATGGGTCCCAGCTCGAGTTGATTTTCCATAACCCAGTTTTTATCCTCGATTTTTTGTGCCTTGTCCATCCTTTCCTCTTAGGTTATTGATCTGTAGAGTCTCCTCCTTGGCCTAATCTCCTCCTATAGTCCATTCACAAAGGCTTCCATCAACAACTTGTCAAAAACATTTCAGAGTGGTGCCGACAATCGCTTAAACTTACACCTATACTCAACCTCGAAATCGTTGTAATAGGCCCCTCCTCAATTCGTCCCAGTTGTTGAACAGAACTATAGTCTCCCTCTACTGTAACTAGCTCAAGGCCACTCCCTCCATGCAAACCATTGTTGATGTCAACCTTTTGGTGTCAACTATGCGATTCAACATGAAATCACTCTACCCAAAAGATCCACCCTAATGGATCTTTTTTGATGAACATCGATAACTCTAGTCATTGAGAGGGTGTGTCTCATCAACTACCAATCGTCACTTCCCATTCCTGATGCCCTCTCCAACTGCAATTTCTCCTAACCTTATTTGTTTGTTACTTCTTGCTAGTAAAAGTGGCATCATCTCTCTCACTAGTGACAATTGCGACAACAATAGAGATTGCACAAGCAACACTTTTTCTCGCTCACCACAAGGTATTTCTTAGTGCACCATCATCTCCTTAACTCCTAAGATAGTCTTTCATTGTCTCTACATTTCCTTCTGAATTCTCCATTCTTGTTTTCATGTTTTTCAGTTTTCGACTACCCCATCCAACCTATTCTTCACCAATTCTAACTCCTCCACTCCCTCTAATTTGGTCTCCATTCTCGTCATAACTCTAATACTAATTTTGTTAGAAACCCCAACGAATACCAATTCCACAACCAATATAATTAGAGGAATCAAAGGTGAACTATGGGAAAGAAGAGAAATTAATATTGCTTGTTAATTAATTTTGTGAGTAACAATGGTTTACAAAACAAAGACAACAAAACACTCCTCACTCCAACTATTCCAAAAGCCGATTTCTCTCCCTCGGTTGTTTAGATTTTGAAAGGTTAAACTTCTCCTCTTAGTCAGTTGAAACTACCTACCTATATCAATATCGATGTCTCCCCTTTCTTTCCTCACCTCCTTCTTTTTATTAGTAATTCTTCTTTCTCCCTTAAGGCAAGTGGACCTTTTTTGTCAGTAGTCCTCCCATTTTTGGCCTTATCCTATTCACGCTTTTCATGCCCCAATTGCCCTTTATTGTCTGTCTCCTAAGGCCACATACGTGGTTCGAAACACACTATTGCTCATGGCAGTTAACATTTTTATATTTTGAAGATGTACCAAGTAGGTCAATAAATTGTAACATAACAAGCCAATATATCTATATATTAATTTATCAGGTCAAGATGAAAATTTTGAAATGGGAAGAAATAATGAATATTACATGGAAAAAAAACATTTTGCTTAGGGGATGAGGACGGATCCCACTGTCAATCAAGAACTGATTAATAGAAATTCATGTAATCACAAACCTGATGGACCAGACGGCGTTGGTTGAATGGGAGGAGGTGGAGATACTGGAAGAGGATTAAATTTATTATTTTTAAAACTGCAAAAAATATATATTAAAGTTAGCTTATCATACAACAAATTTCAGGTCACTGTATTTCCAATACTATTCAGCTGGGGGATTTAAAGAAATCAATAGACTTGTAACAAACCTGATGGGAGTGAACAGTGAAAAGGATCCATTGACAGGAATATCTCCCGTTAGGTTATTGTTTGAAAGATCACTACATTTCACGTGGGGAAATGACTGTCACATTCTAGAGAAATACAATGCTAGATGATGCTGACGCAAAGGGAACACTATTCAATGTGGAAAAAATTATGATATTAGCTAAGCACTCACAGGACTTGCAGTGACGAAACAGTAGTTAATAACCTCGGAATTTCTCCAGACAAACTGTTATTGTTGAGTCGCCTATGCAAAAAAACAAAAAGCTGTTATTCCAGATAACGGAAAGCATATTGAAGCAACACCAATAACTAAACATGTCAAAACAAAAACAATGTTAAAGTATACATTCCAATTATTCACACAATAAGAGATGGAAAGTCCACTGCACAGTGCATATAATTTCCTCAAGGACTAAATTGTACTTTGTACTCACTCAAGCAACAAAAACAAATGAATAATCAGTCTCATTTACCAGACAAATCATGAATGAGGTTGGAACAGAAGTAAGACACTAAAGATAGGCTATGAGTTAAAAGCATGAGTAGCAATCATAAGACTGGAATTTAGGGGAAAAAAAAATTAAAACTTAAGGTCCAGTTTGTACAAAGCCTCACTAATAATAGTACATCTTCAATGCAAAATTGCCCCAACCTAGAATTCCCATCATAAAATAATGTTACTATCATTCCCTTATTGTTAAATATGTGCCTTGGCAAAAGAAAACTTTCACATGTTGCCCTACACTGCTATGAAAGTGGTGGAAGAAGCTTTACACGATGTTCAATGATCAAATAGAATTAAAATTTAAGCTTTTTCAGAAAGAAAGAAATTTTGAATCCCCCAATATCACACCATAACTCAAAATGTGTGTTCACATCATCTAAGTGATTTACAAAGTTACTCTTTATACAGTGACTTTTATCGTTTATGATGTGGGTCAAGTATTTGCTTCCAACTTTACTATATATCTTATCCTTTTCCTTAATCTTCTTGTTGCTCTTCTAAGCCTCATCACTTATAACACGAACTTAGAACTAGGTTACCTCCTAGTCTCTTCTTCCTTCACATAAGAGATATTTAAAAAGAAAATAAATTGAATGGTTGTTTAGCATTATTTCTACACTACCATACTACAAATAAAAGGCCAGTACAGCTTGAATATCATTATTTGTTAAAACAATCTCATTCAACTGAACTTCCAGTAGCAGAAATCGTATTGAAGGCCTCATATTTCCTCTTTGTTACATGACTATAGTGGACAAGTAAAAATAAAAATAATAACAGTGAGAACATAGGAAAATGATTTCAGAATCAGGGTAACTTGCATACAAAGTTCAAGCCTAGAACAATTGTGACCAAATTTACAAATCATTTACGCAGACATAGGTAATCATGCTAGATGGGTGCAATGCATGTAATCCCACAAAGTCTCTTTCATTATGAATTAGTCACTGAAAATGTTTCTGCAAATTTTTTTAATATCAAATCAGATTGGGTCCACAGGATGCAGCTATGTAAGAAGATGATTTTCCTAGTATCTGTGATTATTATTATTGTTTCCTTTTTTCTAATCTAAGGCTCTTCTAAAACTATTTATAAATGCGATTGCCATTATTTCAGGCAGGGGCTTACATATCAGCTGTCTATTCAGCACATTAAGAGTATTTTAACAAATTGGGAGTCAAGTTGTGACGATAATCTCGGGTTAATAGTTGATACAGGTTATTTTTTCTCCATTAAAGTTCCTATGTCTCAGTTTCAGGAATCCTTACCTTATCGGGTTCAGTAAAACAAGGCAATCTACACCAAAAATATCTGGTATTTTCACAGACATCAATCAAAAAAAAAATTCCATTGTTTAGCTTATTGTTAAAGAAAGGACATTTAACAACTTCTTGCTCCCTTTCTTCATCACGTTCTTTCCTGTTCTTGCCTCTTTTCTTTAAGATTTCTTCTTTGTACAGCTTAAAAACTCCAGTAGCAATTGTTATTGTTCAAACACACTTCATAGGATCTATTCATGGCACAGTTCAAACCACTAGAAAACTCCTATATCTACTTTTATCACATTAGTTTAATAATTTCACTTGTAGGTTGTCCTACAACTTCTGAATCATGACAACATTACCTTTCGTCTTTCTCTCTATCTCTTCTTGGCCTCAGCCAACAATTAAAATAAGTATGATCAAGTAAAATTACTAAAGAACACAAAATGTCTTTTTGAGTTCTTCCCCCCCCCCACCCCCCCCCCCCCCGGTTAAAGTAACAAATTTACTGAAAAAAAGAATGCCAGAATAAGGTCATCAAGCTTTGTACTAAAAAAAAAAAGAAAAAAGTAGAAGAAAAAGAGAAAAGCTGTAGTATTTACAAAATCTAAAAAGTCCATTAAAAAAACAGAACAGTTTATTCAAAAAAGAACCAAGAAAATGTTTCCAATAACAAGGCATATTTAACAACTCTCACTGCAACTTACCAGAGAAAAAAAATAATTCTCACAGCACATTCCACCGCATAAAAGATCAACTGTTTCTTTTCCTCCATGGGCTATGATAAAAATAATGGGATTGTTCCCCAAGCAATTAATTTTGATAAATCTAAAATTCTCATCCTTCAACCTAACTTAGTTCAAACTATGCAAAACAAGGGAAATCACAGTACTGAATCAATAACTTTATGCAACCAACTGTAACTATAAAACTGGTAAATTAATTAATACCAGGGCACGTCCAATCTTTTACTATTCTAAAATTAATATTGACAAAATATTACATTAAACATTATCAATAATTATGTTTGCTAGATTTTGATGTTTAAAATGACAAAACCAAAATGTATACAACTGCTTACTAAGCTCCCATAAAGCAATTCCTGTGTAACATGCCATGCAGTGCCCTAGCTTAACAAGACTTCAGATCGGATTTAAGTTTGGGTTATTGACTAAGAAATTAAATTCAATAAAACATCATGCTTTCTAATGAAAAAAGAGCAACTCAAATATATATCATTCCAGAATATTAGATGCCTAATCAGACTTTGAACTCAACAAATATAATTTAATGTTTCTTAAGGACTACTGGTATAGATATCCTGATACTCTAGCTTGAAGGTAAAGTATTTTTAAGATCCAAAGATCACCAAGTACGACAAAGGAACCCAACAGATTGCAATTTTTAACATGTATTACACAGCAAAAGATTGGAATACCTAAATGTAACGCAGGCAATACGTTTAGCAATAAAAATTCCAGCCACTTATATCTGAATCAAGCTTTCAATATCATAAGAATTCTAAATGGAACCAGTGATCTATGAATTAAACTTTATTCTAAAAGCACAGATCAACACCAATAGATTTTTAGAAGTGCCATATTCAGAGAATACCAGCGAGGCTATGTCTTAAAAAAGTATTCTGTGCTTTACTTTTGCAAATTAAAGTATTAAACTTCAGAAAATTTTCACTTTTTCCAAATTGTTTCACCACAAATACAATACAGTCCATTCAACAATATATTGACTGATAAAATTATCAAACTGTACAAGCCACTCCATTGACACTAAAATCTGAACAAATAAAGCAACATGAGATATGCAGAATAAAGAATGCAACAAGAAAGATAAGTGATCATACAGGAACCGTAGATTTTTAAGGTTGCCCAATGCCGTTGGAATCTGACCATTTAATTTGTTCAAGTACAGATCCAAGCTCACCAAGTTTGTTAAGTTTCCAAGCTCTTCTGGGATTTTTCCACTTATGTTATTACTATAAAGTTCCCTGCATTAAAATTTGATTAAATGATTCAAGAAAAAATGGTGTTAAGGTAGACAAGAAGCTCAATAGAAACACATACAATGACTGTTAGTATCACTTGGCAACACCACTTTTTGCAGGTAATACAACCAAACATCTTCAAAAAGCTAGAAACATAAGACAAACTTACACAACCAAATATGAAGAAAAAACTTGAAAAATTCTTATATCCTATAAAAGCCAATATGATAAAGCATCATTTGATGGAAACATAGATATGCAAAAACATTAGTTTAATTACAATAAAAGCATTCAAGGGGCATTAACACATTCCATAAATGAATCATAACATATGAAGTTTGGATCAAAACTCCCACCTGTTAAAACATTGGCAGTTCAGAAACCCCCTGCTCAGATTATTATTATGATCTTGAGATATTACTATTCTACAGAAGTTATAAATATGAAAATACAAGAATTCCAGCTTGCACAGATGGCCTCATTAAATTCATCAAATTAAATATTGTAGCCTTAAAGTTAAGTCCATATCACCTCGGAGAAAAGCCTTGAAATCAACCAGGAAAATAACAAGAAAGATTAATTTTACTAATACCAAGTTTAGTTGCAAGAAACAAAACGTGTTTAACCCTTGCAAGTAATTGTTCTCAAGCTAATGCCAGAGTAACAACCAGAAAGAGAGACATGACTTACAAATACTGTAAATTTGGAAGTTGACCCAGCTGTTGAACCAGTAGACCAGATAGATTTGCATTGCCAAGATCACTAGAACACAAATGAAGAACAAGGTCATCGTAATTGCATAAACATAACACAAAGCAAATTGTTTCCAAATACAAATTAATATAATAAACTTACACACGCGTTACACTGTTATCACTATTACATGTGACGTGAAACCAAGTGCAGGGATTGACAAGGGTGGGATCCCAACTTTGAAGAACGTTGTTAGGATCAGCTAAATTTGTCTTCAACGCATTCAAAGCATCACCTGTCAAAATTCAGTTCTTTTAAATTTACTTAATTTCGATACTCGAGAAATTTCCCGGTCAACCCAATCTCGAAATCTTCCAAATAGCCACAATGTTGCAACTTAATCCTTCTAACATTTAAAGAGCAGAAACAAAAATGAAACCATTCCAAGAAAACCACTTATTTCCTAAGTCAATTTTGCAACTCAACAGAATTTCCAAGTCAACCCATTGATTGACACCCAACATCTTCAAAATAGCTACTGTGTTGCAACTTAATTCGTTTAATGTTTAAACATGAAATAATTCCAAGAAAAAAACACTTATTTCGTAAGTCAACACAAGCAAATCACCAAATAGAACAAAAATCGATACATACCTTCGGCATTAGAAGTAACTCTCAAAACCAAATCAAAAACAATTATCGACCAGAAAAGCGCCCAAAACGAACTGTTCGATTTCTCCATGTCTAAATTTGTTGGACTAAAATGTCAAAATATCCATCTAGAAGGAAAGAAATCTTAAATTCGAAAACCCAACCTAATCAGCAATCGATAGAAAAAAAAAAAGGTTGATAAAAGTTGTTCCAATAGAAATGAATTGAAGAGAAGGAGATGGATCGTATTGAGAGACTTTGGTTGGTGGAGGTCGAAGGTATAGAGAAAGAAAATGGAGGGCTGTTCAATATTATCGTAAATAGTCAGAGAGAGGAGGGACACGTCCTAAAGTCTTCATTTGATAAAACAATTAAACAAATAGAAAGACTTTTCCTTTCCTTGTGTAGAGCAGACCCCTATGGTCTTTTTGTCGTTATTAGATAAGATTATTATTGATTGTTCAGAATTTCAAGATTCACTAGTAAAATTTACAGGTAGGTATGGACGCTTTTGATATTTAAAAAACCTGAGAGGAATTCTAGTAATTAACCATTCTTCAGGGGGTAAATTGACTCAATAAAAAAACAAGTATAACCACTCCGAGCATGGAAGTAAGTAACCGGGTCAAAGATGCACGCGCGAAGTCTTTTATTACTTTTCAAGTCAAATGGAAGATACAAGGATGGGTGAACTACGTTTGTCCGGTTCAAGGTTTGGTCCAAAAGCTTTCAATCGGTAGTTTAAACATGAGAATACTTTATTAGTAAACTCTTCCATCTTCTTCCTTTCCTTTTTCTTACTCTTCCCTCGTCGGCTTCCTCATTTCCTTTTTCTTCTTCCTTGCCACCACCTAGCACTACCATCAAAACTAGCAGTTAATGATTGATTCTTTCAACCCGAATCATCTCACCAGAGTAGTGAAAATTCACACCCAATTGGTGTGTCCCTTTATTAGTGTATGTCATAAAAGTCAATCATCTTATCGTCCTAAAAGTCAATCATCTTATCGATTTTAGGAGTATTAAATCTTATATACAAATATATTATTGAATATATTAATAAAAGAAATGTTTTTACAATAAAACTATGTATACTTATTTTTTATACACAATTTATGTACATAGATGAGGTGTTATCATATGATTGGATTTTTTTTAATCATATGATGACACATGTTTTAAAATCACCTAAATACATGATAACACATCATTATGTACATAAATTGTGTATCAAAAATAAGTACACATAGCATTGCTCATGTTCTTAATATAAATAGAATAACAAAATTCAATACCAATAATAAAATTACAGAGCATCGAGCTTTTACCCAAATTTATAATTTTAACACATCATGCTATAAAATACTATAATTGGAAGATTAAAAATATAGAAAAACTTATTTGTGTCATCTTATTGATCTAGTAAAGATTGATTATCAATAAGAAAAATCTAAATGTGATTATAATAAATATATATTATTACTCATAGGTCCTCTTTATCATTTATCTTTAACCTTCATATTTCAAAAATTAAAATAAGAAAAATCTCACAACTTCAAAAGAAGTCAATTTCTAATGTAGTCTACACATTTCATCAACGATCTTGAGATATACAAAAGAAATACTCACACAGTTGTCATATTTAAGATAAACCTTATTATTGAGACACATGTTGTATTTATATTATAATATCATCAACTATATAACTGACATACTCAAGAAAATTCTTATTCTTGAGATAAATATTGTATACAATAGTGTATACAAATATATGGGCATATGGTGTGTGTGTGTGTGTGTGCGTGTATACACACATACCTATAGACACGATGAACATCATATAATAAATATGTATGAATGTTTAATTGAAATAAACTTTATCAAGGTAATAACTTTAATGATTCCCCTCACTAACTTAAGATATTAAAAGATTCCAAAACACCTATATTCTTTACATATTGTTTAAAAATAATGGGTCATAGTCCTTTGGTTAGGGGATCTTCCAACATGGAGTTTGTATTGATGTATTATACAACAATATTATCTTTCTTTATTGAGTTCCTGACTATCAAATATTTTATTTCCATATATCATGATTTATCGCTAATTTTGTTATACTTAGAAAAGAATACAACTACTTTATTGTCATAGTGAATCATTAAAGGCCTAGAGGTGGAATCAACCACTTGAAGCTCAACAATAAAATTCTTTAACCACATTGTTCATATGGTTGTTCCATAGCAAACAACAAATGTTGCATACATAGTTGAAGATGCTATCAAAGTTTATTTATCACTTTTACGTGATATAGCCCCTATTAGCAAGCATGAAAATGAATCCTAAGGTAGACTTGAAATCATCCACACAACCACTAAAATTTGAATAAAAATACCCCACTACTTCAATATTCTCAACCCTTTTATATCTCAACGTGAAATCTTTTATTCTTTATAAGTATCTCATAACATTTTTGGTTGCAATGTAGTGATCAGTACCTACATTAGAAAGGTAACGACCAAATACATTCACAATGAATGCAATGTTTGACCTAATACACACTTGAGCATACATAAAGCTCTTAATTGCACTAGTATAAGAGACATGAGACATAGATGTCCTTTCTACAACATTATAAAAACATTACTTAATGTCAAGCTTACACCATAAGTACCTTGTCACCTTTACAATTGTGCATATTAAATCTTTTAAGCACTTGTTCAACAAAAGTCTTTTGTGATAATCTCAGTAACTTGCGATCTTTGTCATGGTAAATCTTAATATTGAGGACAAAAGATGTTTTTCCAAGATCTTTCATATAAAAAACCTTAAACAAAAAATGCTTCGACTCATAAAGCAAATTACCGTCATTGTTAGCCAATAGAATATCATCAATATAAAAGACCAGAAAAATGAATCTCCTCCTATAACCTTGATATTTATACATGTGCACTGATCAAATTTGTTTTCAATAAACCCAAATAAAGATATTATCTTATCAAATTTCAAATTTCACTGTCAATAAGCCTGTATACCATATGCCCTTTTCCTTTAACTTCAAAACATTCTAGCTATCTTATATAGACTTCTTCAAAAAGATTTCTATTAAGAAAAGCTGATTTTACATATATTTGGTGAAGCTCTAAATCAAAATGAGCTACCAAAGTCACAATAATTCTGAATGAATCCTTAGTGAATATCAGGGAAAAAGTTTCATTGAAGTTTATATCTTATCTTTAAGTAAAACCCTTAACAATCAATATGACTTTAAATCTATTACCCTTATAATCTTTCTTGTTCTTGAAAACTCATTTACAACTAATAATTCTAACTTCATTAGGGAGCTCTGCTAGATCCCATACACCATTGTCACTCATAGACTACATTTCTTCCTTCATAGCCTCAAACTATTCATTTAACTATAGGCAAAAAATGGCCTCTTTAAAATTCACAAGATCTATAATCTGGCTAATCTTAAAGAGGGTTGGTCAACTCTTTCTAGATGATCTTCTAACTGGAATTACAACTATAGGCTCATCAAATATAAAATTAGATATTAATATTTAGACTAATGTAGAATCTAAAATAGTATCATTAGTAGTGGCTTCATTTTGAGTAGATTCATGTTTTAAAGGATTCTTTAAAACTTGTTGTTTAGGCTTATCAACAGAAGCAAATAAAATGCCACTCTATACATTAGTCAAAGGCTCCAACCTAGATGGACCTTCTTCAAATTCCTTTAATGGTTGAATTGTTACCCTCTATTGAATCAAGCTTAAGAAACTTATATGTTATTGACCCAACCATTCTCGTGTTATGAAAAAGGTAACAAAACCTGTATCCTTTAGAATGTTCAAAATAACCAATGAAATGTCCCTAAACAATCTTAGGATCCAATTTCTTCTCATTAGGATTATAAACCCTTACTTCGGCTAAACAACCCCAAACTCGAACATGTCTCAAACTAGGTTTTCATTTTATCCAAAGCGTGAAAAGATCTACACATCATACTTCTTACCATAGCTACACTATTTTGTTTAGGAGTCCTAAGCATAGTGTATTGAGCAACAATTTCACGTTCTTGTAAATACTTGACAAAATGACCCATTTGTTGCCCTGAATCATTATATTTACAATAATACTCTCCACCTTGATCAAACGTCACAACCTTGAAGACATTCTTAGTCTGTTTCTCTGAAAGGTGGATGAATAGGGCCAATAATGTTTGTATGAATAGGCTTTAAAAGTTCTTGACTCCTGGTTGATCCATATTTCTTAGTTTTTGTCAAATTTTCCCTTATACAACCAACACAGGTCCCTAGATCTTGAAAATCTAAAGGTAGAATAATTTTTTTTTTTATCAATCTATCAAACCTCTCTTAAGAAATATGCCCTAACCTTCTGTGTCATAACAAAGATGGCTTCTCTACAATCAAAGATCTTTTAACATCAACATGTTTCAGCATTCAAAGAATAATCAACACTATTGGTAACCAAACAAAGTCTATATAAATAATTATAAAGAAAATGGCTGCCAACAGACTGTGAATCAAACCACATATCAATTTTTCCATAAACATAAGTTTATAACCAGATTTATCCAACAATGAAACAAAAATTATAATGAGACCTTTTAATAAGTCTACCTATATTCCTTGGAGTAATGAGACCTGAATTTCTTATTCTACACCTCCCTTTAGATTGACTCATAAACGTATTAACCATTTTTATTGTTTCCAGCCTTTTTAACATCAATTTCTTCTTTTTAGCCACACTCCTAATAATCATGTTAGTAATTATCCAATTCTCTCTTACAGTATTATAAACTATTTTAATTTGACTAAACTCTACTAACAAGGAATTGAGGGTTTAATAAACAATATAATTGTCATTAAGGGGTATATTATGATTTTTCAACTTTGATTATATCTCAACCATCTTCAAAATAAATTCTCTAAACCGTTTAGAGCTATCATGTCTTGCATTTAACAGCTCACTCATCAAATAGCAAACCTTAGCATTATCAAAAACTTGATATATCTTTCTAATTATATCAAAAAATTCTTAGCATTTGAGGACTTTGACATACTACTCAAAAGGTACTCAACAATAGTCATTTTTATAACAATAATACTGAACCTATTAGATCTTTCTCATTTAGCATAATACTTTTTCTCATTAGTGGAACTTTCATCAGTGCGTCATGGATATTCATCGACTTGTAAGGCCATATCAATATTTGTAATACCTAGTGCAAATCCTATATCAAACCTTCATCTCTTAAAATCACGATTAGTTAGGAGTTCAGTAGTAGCATTAGTATTGCTCACTATAATAGCAACTAAATTCACAACTTATAATGCAACTGATAAGTAATACCAACAATTAATCAATTAGAATAGCCCTAAAACCTTATAAGCTATTCTAAATTGGGATCACTATTACATCACTATAAACTCTCATTTGGGTAAAGAAAATGACATGTTATTAGAATCTCAAAGCATAAGGTTATAAAATCATATGAGGATCTTATAAACAATTAATTTTCGAAAGAAATATCTTTTTTGGACAAATAAACTTTCTAAACTAATGTTCATCCTCTCTTTAAAAGAAAGTGCATGTTGATTAAATAAATACAACCATCTTTAGGCATATTGGTGGTTGTATTTATTTATGACCATGAACAAAGTATTTCATATAATTGACCTTATCCAATGATTAGTCTTAATATACATAATAACCCCCTTTAGGCAAGAAATTGCATGTATTACAACTAAAAAATATGTCATTACTAGATGGAATATTTCATGAGTTTCGATGAATACATCGCTTTGACAATTAAACATTCTAACAACATACTAATTTATTCTTATGATACTAAGCAAAATTATCTCAACAAAGATTTTATGAGACATTGACCATTATTATCTATGACAATCTTCTAAAGCAAAGTTGCATCAAACACATGAACAAAACAACCATTTTGGAATTTTAATGCCCATATGCAGCAATTTATATCAAAATAAAACCATATATGTGTTATAAATGAAATATAATACAACAAAATAAGCATGTGCACTTCCAATAAGCAAATTAACACTAGAACACGCCAACATGTGCTAGAAAACTACCTTTACGCACTTTAAAATGATGTCACAGTCTAGAAAACCAAGCTCACACACCACCAAGCCCTTCAAATGCCTTCATTTATCCCCACGCGCTGAGCAACCTGTTCACACACCGTCACGTGTTGTGAGGAAATCTCACATGCCCACATACATAGACCCATGGATGGATCAAGTCATCTCAGTTTTTGAGTCAAGAAACCCATTAACTTACCTAGGTCAACCCATTGATTGGTCAATGCACTGACCATTGACCACAAGCTCGGGTCACCCATTGACCCAAGTAATCAAGTTTTCCCAATCCAATTACAACCTACGGGTTAACAAAAACCCTAACTCTCTACTATCATTGCCAATGCCAAATTCAATCATTTCGATCGATGATCAGTCTAGTAACCATAGAAGAAATGATCTCTAGGCAGCGATAACTCCATCTGTAGCATCCCTAGTGGGCGACGAATAACTCATCAATCAAAATTGGCACTTCATTGAAACAATTACCCAATGCAATTTTAGCTCAATTTCAACTGATTTTCAATTGATTTTGGGTTCAAAAATATGTTTAAAAGCATGTATAATCAATAACAAACATAAACATATAATTTTCATGCTCAATTACCAACAATTTGATAAAATTCCCAAAATCCTAATTCAAGAATTAAGCCAAAATTATCAAATTTTCACAAAATTAATAGGTTTAATAGTCTAAATGTGATGCTCTGATACCAACTGTAAACAAAAAAATGAAATTCAATACCAATAGTAAAATTACAAAACA
Organism: Mangifera indica; assembly: GCF_011075055.1. Lineage (NCBI taxonomy): Eukaryota > Viridiplantae > Streptophyta > Magnoliopsida > Sapindales > Anacardiaceae > Mangifera > Mangifera indica. The sequence goes on from NC_058140.1 coordinate 7,705,282, forward strand.
TTGAACTTTTACCTAAATTCATAATTTTAACAAATCAAGCTATAAAACACTATAATTAGAAGATTAAAAACATAGAATAACTTGTTTGTATCATCTTACTGTCAATCTCAGAGTAAAATCTTCCTTCCTAGGTTTTTTTTTTTTTTTTGCAAAACACGTTGCACAATGGGTGCCAAGTAAAGTTACACATTAATATTATCTAGGGAAGGTAAAAGGCTAAATTGGGCTCTCCTATCAAAACCCTAATAACCTTATATCAACAGATATTTGTAACCCAAAGTTAATCAGTTTTTGGATGACTATATTAGGCCTATAAAAAAAAATTTGGACTGCACATTTACATGGTTTTATTAAACAACAATTAAAAAAAAATTAGTCATTGTATGCCCACATCAATCCAACACTTAATTTACGTAGTTTCCTTGCGTCACTATCAAATAGTTATACATGTGAATTGTCTGGATGATGCAAATCTTTGAAAAATCTCATTAACAAAGCAAATCTGCATAAATAATATTAATTAGGCAATAACATTGCATATCAGACATACTGAATGCTTATATTTATCATATGATTATATTAGCATGGGTGATTAGAGACATATCATATGACATTAGCATAGACAAATAGTTAGTGAACTGTTTATTGAATATTATCGATTACAATGAATCACAAGGACATTAAAAGTTTGGTCAATGATTTATTGTAAAATTATATTAGTTTACCATTAATCTTACACTTGAGATATCTTGGTTGCCTTTGACATGAATGCATACAGTTATATGGTGTATAAACTCAAGGCTAATCATGTCATATGCGATAAGCTTATTTAACCATGTCTTATTTATGTGAAAAGACAAGTGATAGTTGAGATGAGATCTATTGCTCGAGATAGTGTAAGCTCAAGTTCCTAATGGAATGTTAGTAAAAATTGGAAAAAGATAATTTCTGGCCAAAGTGAAAAAGTATTTCATGAAAGGTTGTTTCATGACGATTGGCTATTCAATCTAAGATTAAGATATGGCTTTTGACATACCATGAACCCATTCTTAATTAGAATTATATACGATTATAAAAGGGCTAATTGAAGTTTATCTTCATTGTGGTTTAAGAATTATGATGTACTGTTAGATACTTCTCATAGTAAATGAGACTCTTGAAAAAGCTCATAGGGCTTCAATATTAGGCTCACGACTAGATCAAAATGAAACTAAGAGGTCACATATAACAACCTAAGCAAATAGAGAAAATGAAAAGTAAAATTTGATTATCCATATCTAGCTAGCACTTTCTAAAGGTAATATAGTCATTTCATGAGAATATGTACCATGAATAGAAGTAAAGCATTTTAGTGGGGTTAAAATGAAAATGAAGATTAAGAGATATAACATATTTTATTATATGCAATTCAAAGTTTTGAAAGTGCAATTAGAGAAAAGTTCACTAATTGCACCTGTGAATTTAACTTTTTCTCTCATTTTTTCATAAACACGAAAAAAAACTCTCTCACTAAAAATCATAGCTCAACTCTCCTTTATTTGTCAGGTTTCCCTACCTTATAATTTCATACTGGAAAAGAAAGAGATGTTTGATAAATGGCAAGAGGTTAGCTTAAAAGCTCAAAGATATGTGTTAGCTTCTATGAATTTGGAGCTCCAAACTCATCATGAAAACATGAAAAGTACAAATGAGATACTTCTTGCATTACAAGAGTTTTTTAATATGAACTATGTTGAACCTTATTTGGAATGAGGTTGAAAAAAAAAGTTTCCTTGGATAATTATATCATAAACATTCTAGGGCAATTTAATGCATAACTTTTTGACCCATTTTCATTGGTTGTACCCCTAGTCTCTCAATTGTGCTATTGGTTACAAAACAGTGACTAGCATTACAATCAATTAAAATATATAAAATGATACTGAGTATGAAATTTGACCTATCATTACAGATGGACTAGCCGTGAAAAGTTCATGGGTGATAGTGTAAACTTTGGTAGTGGCTCCTCTCACTAGTTGAGAGACTTAAGCTAGGACTCTAAGATAGAATATGGTAATTTGCCCTTGCTATCTGCACCTGAAACATACTTCATGACCTATCAAGCACTGTCATATGTAATACTTACCACACATTTGGCAAGCTAGAATTTCTGGTCCCCTTTACTTTTTGTTACCTTCCAGCCTTTCTTATTATCTTTCGGTTAGAATGGTTTCTTTCCCTTTTTGTTTGGTGAGGGGCTTTTACAAGCATTGCTCTTACCTAACTGTTGTTCTAATATGGAAGTAGGCTTGTCATACATCATCTTGACAAACTCCTTTGATCTCATGGCTCTACTCAAGACCTCACCGTAAGTCTGTAGTCGTTGTGTACTTATTATGACATCTCAAGTTATTTTTTATCAAGCCTATACACAAATTTATCTATCTTTCTAATTTTTGTGTTGGCTATCTTAAGGGCATATCTAGCCAAATGGTTACTATTTTACTATATTTGAGCCTTAAGATAAGACAATGAACTCATAGGCCCTGATGCAAGTTATATCTACACCTCTACATTCAATCTTAAACCTCTTTCTAAAATTTAGCTAGGACATCTCTAAAATTGTAACTATCTCTCTGGTCAAATTCCACTACACTTTAACATTTGTTTTGAAAAGATAGATGGCATATCCAATCTTCTCCTGATTTGTCAAGTTGAATAGGGCCATAACACTCCCTATTCACTCTAGCCATTCCTTAACTATGATTGGATCTTTAACACTTATAAACTTCTAGGGTTGGTGCATATTTGGCAAGTTGTAAACAGGGTATAATGAGTCTTAGCTATCATTGGTATCTATGCATATGTCTCATCTATTGAGTCCTCTGTCAGCAATGCTTGAACTGACTTATTAGCTTGAACTAAAACATATTCCTGCTTCTTATACACCTTTTCTAATCATGTTTCTTACATTGTTAGCATTCAAGCGTACTTTAGATGCCAGAGGAACAACTCTATCACTTTGTGTCCTTATGGGTTTTTTACTTGATCATTTCTAATGGCTCTCCTTATTTGCCTTATTTTCTTAAAAAGCTCACAACTATAAGTCTCAAACATAAACTTAGCAGATAACATAAAACTTTATTTATAGTGATCGGTTACAAGTGCAGTCAACGTAACATAAGGAATTTACATTCTTAATTTCACTTAGCTACACACATTCTTAAGACATCTTTTGGGTGCCAAAATCTTGTTCTAATATAATATGTAACACCCCCTTTAAAAGTACTGCCCTCTAGAGGAAGATGTCACTAACTTTGACTAATTAAACATGCATTCATTTAATATCTTAACTACGCATTCACAAAAATCCATCATAAACATTAGAAAAATTATGGAATTACTCTTATGTAAAGAACATGTAGAAAAGTAACAAAAAAATGTCCTTTAATTAATATAAAAACATAATCCATCATCTCATAATAGTAGATAAAGTAAATTCCATAACATAAGTTCAAACATAATCATAAACATAATGAAAAAGCTAGAATGACTCAAATGCCTCTAAGTCCTATACTTTCGTTGATAGTCATTCACCCCGTAACCATCATGATCACTTGTACCTGTATATTAAAGTTGAAGAGTGACTAAAAAGCCACAAACCCATTCCTTTACACTATACAATACATCAAACTCAATATCATTTAAATATACAAGTCTTCCTCACCAAATTCTTGTTTCGGATTGAACCTGACATTTTGAACCCCTATTAAACCATTATTATGATATTGTACATAACGATTTAGTTCACCTTCTTGTAAACCATAATTGTGTTGTACCTCATAACCTTGTTCCAATCCTTGCACACTATCATGTGTCTATTGAACATCATAGCTAGTAATTTTTGCTAATACATGTACAAACTTATAGGTAGTTATTGGAATATATTCTCTAAAGAGGTTAGACATGCTATTAAGACATTCGACATTTTGATCATTTAGGATGTCAATAAGGTTATCATCGTCAAGATGTCTTGGTTTCATATTTAGCTAAATGTTGTTTAGCCTTCAATCTATATGACATTTTTCATTTAATATATCAATTAATCCCTTAAATACCGTGTACTCAGGAATTTCAATGACTTTCCTATTACCTCCAACATATTTCATTATACTGTCATCATTTTTTATCCATTACCCTCCATATCAAATGACATCATATTTGACCATTTTGATCAATCCCACAATTACCAATATTAATAACTAATTTTATTAGAAACAAACAAGAAGAAAACCAACTTATTTGTCCTCCAGCATCAAAGCAAACTGTTCGCTTGGCTTTGGCTTTTCCAATGACTAGTGGCTTCTCTCTAGCATCCTAAGTCTTAACTTTTTCAACCTTTTTGGTTCGTGCAGCTGGAGTGTATCTAAAGAATGAGAAATTGATCAAACACCTCTTTTTATTTTGCGTCTTAGACATGACATGCGGGCTTGTAGACACTTTACATGGGCGTGTGCCCTGTCATTCAACTATGGCAATATGCAATTATGCCACGATTTTTATTTTATCTTAAATTCAAACTTTGCTGACGATCCATGGTCATGTATACCCATATACACAAGCATGCATCCCTCTAGGAATCGTTAATAAACTTAATTAAAATTTAAGAAAAAATATTAAAATACCTTTGGGCTTACCTATGGGTATTACAGAGAGATGCAACAAATATTTCAACAGTTTTCCTCATTGATGTACCGAATGAAAATACTAAAGGATTCATATGTTTAGAGACTAAGATGAATCTAGGTTCATGGGAGTTACCTCTTTCTATGTTTACATGCGTTTATATATGTTATCATGAAATGACATGTTTGCAGTATGTCCAAGAAGATGTGCCTCAATAAGAGGTTGTGCCCCAACAGAAGGTTATGCCCTAGCACGAAAAGTGCCTCAACATGACATGTCTCCCAGTAGGGGGATGTATGCCACCAAAAAGATGTCCCCCCAAAAAAGCTAAGGCCCTTATTGATCCAAAACAGTTAGCATTTGGTTATATTCTAAAAAAAGGTAAACAATTGATTTATCTATTAACCAATCCAACTAAGACAAGGAGGATGTTCCAGTGAAAGACAGTGCACCCATTAATGTCCTAGATGCTTTGAGTAAGCTAACTATTGTATCGAACTCAACATTACCATAGTTTTACATAACATTCAATCGATGGTGCCATAGTGCATCAAATAATGATCACATATGTGTTTTCTTTGCAAAACCCAGTGGTATAATAGGACATATGCACAAAGGCAACTTATGGACCCCATTGGTTATTAAGGGGCAGTGGCTAAAGGGCTTAGTATGCAATCGTCTTATTTTACATATGTTATTTCACACCGTTCAACTTATGATTTCATTTCTTTTCCAATATAATACGCCAAAGCTTTCCTTGAAGAACTTTGTTATGACCTTTGGGATAGTAACTGGACAAGAATGTCTACCCAGTTAGTGAGACTTCTGTCATCCTAGGCACAAGAGTTTGTCAAATTAGGTTTGGAAATAAAGTGGCCACCATTTTTCCTACATCAAATCCATAACATCTCTCCCCAACTGCCAAATGAATACTTTCGGCCATAGAACGTGGTTAAGAAAGTGATGCACTTTTACTTGTTTGTGATGTGATATGATGTTAAATTAAGTTTAATTTGTACTATGTCACAAGTGTACTTTCCCATCAACATTGACAACTAACACTAGATCTACAGTGAAATTGTTCTGAAGGAGTAGACAATGTATATGTACAACTCCATGGAATATATAACAAGTAAAGTGAAATTTATGGAGTTTATGGCATTGCATAAGATATTGTTGTACCTTAACTGTGGCTAGCAATTATTATCAAACAAGGGGTATCCAACCATCGCCCAAGTTGACCAAATTAAAATTTACGTGTGTCCACAATGTCCCCAATTTAGAAGCCAGCATCAAAAGATTGTGGAGTTTTTATGCTCATGCTTATCAAGTACCTTGCACGAAATTGTGTGTTTAACTTTACAGCCAAGCATTTAAAGTTTCTTCGGAAACAAGTGGCTATATGCGTATTTCATGGGAGAACTTTTGGTATGAAAGATGTTATGCTCATGTTTTATATTTACATAATTTATTTAACCTTTTTGTTAGTGAAATATTTTGAGTGTTTGTGCAAATATTGAGGACTATGATTAATAGAGGGTGTGAACTGTTATTGGCAATTTATGTCATGTGTATTTACATTTGCACAATTTATTTAATTAATCACTTTGTATTTATATATTCTACTTTTTTTTTTTTCATGATTAGGCTACTTCAATGTTTTATACATAGATAATGACTACAATAAAGAATTTTAAATTAGAGCAAATCTTTCACCTATCAATCTTCAATCTTACTTTCAAGACAATGTGAGTAAATCAATTCAACAAATCAAAATGAAATTGAAATGAAGAAGAAATTAGGTGGTTGCATATATATAACTTGTATTGTATTAGCTTTAAGTGTATTCCACCATTTAAATTATACACATCGTTTGATGGTTGTCCATTGTACAAAGCATTGACATGTGAAACTTTAAGTCACTATTTTTGTATTTGAACTAGATTATGCATATGCATTTCTAAGAGAAAGAGGCTTAGAAATGCAGATGTTGACATGTAGAACTACCATTAACATCTACATTTTTAAGCCTCTATCTCTTAGATCATGGACCTGTTGATTGCTCATTTTGCCATAACTCGTTCACCTCCTCAAGAGGTTTTTTAGACACTTCAAGTTGTCATTGCATGTGGTCAATAAATTAAGTTTCCATTGCTTGAAACAAATTAAGTTAGCAAATTCATTTTCAATAAATATGGTCATAATACATAAGACATTAAGGAATGTGGCATGACTTTGTATCGTTTTCTTAGAAAATTTCTTCTTTAGACAGTAGTGATAAATCTGATCTAGCTATTCTTTGGATTGGCACAATTCTCTCTATCAAATATAATTAAAGTTTTGTATGAAGTCAACAAATAATGAATTAACAACTCAGTTTAATTATGACTAATGTTTCAACATTAAATTACATTAAAAATCAATACACAAAATAAACCAAGATAAACTATTTGGCTGACTGCGGTAAGTGTTGGTGGCGACAAAATCGTCCTTTGCTATTACCAAATTCACAAGATAAGGTAATGATGAGCATTGAAGCTAAACTCTAATAATTAAGCTAGTATGTCCAAGTTGATGGCATCAGTAACAAATATGTTGATAAACTTTTTCTCCTTATGATGACCTCTTTGCATGGCTAGCCAAACAGTTTGACTATTGGCGTTATATTGCAAAGGGATAAATTATAGATAGATTAGCTAGTTGGGCCTAAGTTGACAGATCCCTTAATGGATTAACATCTTTTTTATATACCTTTCATAAATATTTTGTGGAGTAGTATACGCTTGCACATCAGAAACAATTTGACAAGTTATTAAACTATGCCACAGAAGTAATGTGTCTACATAGAATGTGGGAAAGCTAAAATATTTCGTACTTACATGTCTATTGCACAAGATCAATAATGAATCACATATCATGGACTTTGTATCTATAAAGGTTAATTGGTTTGACCACCATGTTGGTAGATTTGTGCATATGTCTAGCAATCGTGTCTCCAGCCCATGGTGTTAACAGGTGAGAGCTCTCATTTGTTCCAAAAAAAAGAAGAAAACATCAATGATGTCACACTTTGACATATCAAAGCATTGGTACATACATATTGAATGTTTATTAAGATTTGCCTACAAAGTTTCATCTATTGTAAAACTAATATTGTAGTATGTTTTTAATAAACTCAACCAGTATAGTGACAGACAAACTGTGAATAACCCATGTCAAAGCATTGAAGGACTCAACAATAATGGTTGTCACAATGTTGTATTGCAACCCGCCAAAGTGGGCTCATACCTATCTTTTATTAAGCTGTTGAATCAAGATTCACCCGAGATATTCTTCTTATGACAACATCATAATTAAGGAGGTAATATGTCTCAATAGCCCTCCAAAATAAATTTCCAATATATTTAGTTTTATTTGACAACTAAATATATTTGACAACATCATAATTTTCAACATCATAATTCTCAATAGTTTTATTTGACAACATCATAATTTTCAACATCAAGATTCACCCGCCAAAGTGTACACATGTTACCATATCGTAGTTACAAAAACTGACAACATTAGGCATTATGTTTTCCATTGATGCAATGATTGAATGATATCAATTTGAAATTATAGCCAAGTTTGGGACATTATCTATGCACATATATAGGTACTTAAAGAGCGGTGTTTATGTCTCAATTCTCTCTTTTCCATTAACACTAAAGGCAAGTGAATAAATCTGATTATACCATTTTTCACAACAACAATGAAAAACGTCCCAAGGCACTTCTCCTTTAAATGTGAAGCGTCAATGCAAATCACCAAACAACAAAACTAGAATCCCTTTATCGAGCAATCCAATGCTATGAAGAAGAATTGAAACTAATTTTCTACATCGATGTCAATATGTGTTACAGTTTTTGGGTTTTGTAACTCTAGATTGTGACAATACTAAGGTGAAAGCAAGAAAGACTTATCGAGAGATCCTCATAATGCATTTATTACATTTTTCTTTGCACGTCACACTTGTGTGTATGATATGTCGATCTTGTACCTATTGGCCATGTGGAAAACAATTTCCTTCAATCGACATATGCGATCAACACAAACATTGATATAAGGATTGTTCCTAAAGCTCGGGCACCAGTCTATCTATTATGTGACAATATTTGATCATGTAAACAAGTGTATGTCCCCCATAAACTGTAACACCCAAAAGTCTCCATCTTTGTCCCTTGTTGCCCATACTTGCCATTTACATTGTTTTATTACACACTTAATATCTCATCATTTCCTATGAGAGTGACCTATTCTAAATTGACAACCTGTTTCTAAAGCATTTTTTTTCAAATAATACTTTCAATTCTATATATAAAAACCTATTACTTGTAAACTATTGTCTCTTTGTATTTCACGATTACTAATATCCATGTTCTCAACATGGGCTTAGGAACCCATTAAAATGGATTAGGATCATGAATGTAACTTGTTTATGCTTTGTGATATACAAAACCATGATGTCCTATGCTACAATTAACCCTGTCATTATGAACATTGGTTTGACTTCTCTGTATATCTTCTCATACATTATACATTTCAAGGTCTTGGATCGGCACATGTATATGTCGTCATCGTCCACAAACCTCTTGAATTGATCATCATCATCATCATATTACCTTACCATTATCATCATACTCCTCATTATCATCATCATCATCACCGTAATTCACATCATACTCCAGAAAACAGTGTAGTTATGTCTAATCATATCTTGGATTATCCTTTATTTCTTCCTCATCAACCTATTCTTCTTGCAAATTCTCTTTTCCTTCGATGTGACTCTCAGTAACAAAAATTGTGCTGATCCTTGTCTATTTCTTGCTACCACCATCACACACTCAACATCATCACCATCTCGAATCTCATATGACCTTCCACACACTAATGTTTTACTAGGGATAAATATATGCACATTTGATTGACTTTAATTGATTCTAAGACGATAACATAAATTCATGACAAATCTTTTGAAATCAGCACTTGTGCTGATGCTAATCACTTTTTTATCTTCCACCAATATATCTCATTACATTGTCATCTCCTATAATTCATTGCCTCTAAAGTCAATCATAAATGCGGTTTGTTCTGTTTTTACTAAAAATAAACCTATTATATAAGAAAATAAACTTGTAACATAAGCAAATAAACTCGAAAAGTTAAATATTAATTAATTAGGGGTTTGGAAGAACAAGTAGACGACCTTGCCTAACCCAGGTGAGCTCTCCAAACTTGCCTACTTGTCGTTCTTCATCAGATACTTGAATTTCACCCCAAACACATCGTAAACAATCATTCTATCTAATCTAATAAAATTTTCCAGTTAAACTATTAGTACTAACTAATTTAACTAACACAACAAAATTTATCAATAAAATCTTATTTCCCAAAAATCACAAAGTTTGTCGACTTGATTTTTTTGGTTTTCAGTTGTAAAACAAAAAAAAAATACATAAGATTAGGGGTTTAGATCAAAACTGATCTAGAGTAGAATGAGTTTGATACAAGATCTTTGTAAAACAACAACTATTTTGTTATCAAAAGCCGGTTGAAACTTATATTTTTAAGATTAAAGACAAGAATAATTTTGGTATTATGTTAAACTTTATGATATAAATTTAGTGAATAAAATGTACAGTAAATTTATGTAGGTGGACCCTAGAGGAAGTGAAAATTTCAATTTCCCTTATATTTGACATTGAATGTGAATAAAATTATGAGAAAATAGAAGTAGCATTAAAGTTATGTAAATTAACATAGTCTTGATTGCTAAGCTAGAAACTTAATATATGTTTTTTCATCAGTAAGTTACCTTGTTTTAAGATTATATTTTTGTCTTCATAAAACCTTTCATATATTGGAATTGTTACAGATGTCAGCATAACAAAATAGCATAACAAATGACGAAGGCGGTTAAAAGTAACAATCAGAAGCGTGTTTACAATAGTGAGTCCTGTCATTGGGACATCACCAAAGTTACAATCCAATTTTACAACAAAATTACATTGACAATAATTCTCTATCCTAATAAAAAAAAGGAAAAAAAAAAGGGGCAACTCTAAGAAATGGTGGTTATTACTGTTTTTTCCACTTGCACTTACAACACTTTTTTTGTATGTGTTTTTATTGTCCTATTCACAAGCAAGTTTAGTGTCAAAGCTGCTCAAGCATATAGCAAACGCCTGAAACGCTGAGAGGGGATAACGATAATCCATGGTGAACATGTCTTTTCCAACTTTACCAAACTGCAGAATTATCTTATCATGGTCCACTGGAGCTGGTTGTGATGGAGTGGGTGCAGCCACAGCCGGCTGTGTAGCGGCAACCAACTGAAAATTCTTAACAGATGCAACAGTGACTCTTCCCCTAAAATTCAGACACCAACACTGCAGTTGTTCATGCCATCTTGGGGCCTTGTTTTTGAGAATCAGGGGCCTCATTTTTCCATCATCATCATCATGGATCTCAGAAAATCGTGCACTACTAAATTCAACTGAGTGGTCAAGAGACTTTGAGAAGGAGATGCTCCGAAATGAGTCCTCAAGAGAGCGAGGAAGAAGCTCTTGCTGTCCAGGTACAGTGCCACCAGCCTCAAGTGCTGAGGCTGGAACTGAGTGCATGCTGCAATGCATCCTTCGTGGGCCACGGGTTCCAAGCACATTTAGCTCATATGCGATCTGGGCTACATTATATCTTCCAGTTGGGAGTTTTGGGGAAACCTTTTTGGAATAAAATCTACGACTTGTACGCCCAGGAGGAGGGATATTAGCAGAGGAATATGGTGGCTGCGTGTCATATATTATGAATTTTGTCCCAAGGAAATTTGATCTGCAAAATTAAATAGTTATATTATTAAATGTAATCTACTTAATAGAGATCAACTTATAACCTTTATTTCTCACAATGAAAACTTGAAACAATAAATCAAATAGAAGAAAAGAAAAAGACGAAAGAAAATCTCTAATAAAGCTTGATGCCAAGCAAAAAAATATGCAATATTTAACTTTAATGGAATTGTAATAAAGTGAGAAGACCTATATCCGTACGAATAGGTTTTGTAATCCGCTTCAGGACAGATTTTGAATGATTTCAGTCTTTAGTCTCACCTCAATTTTCCAATATAAGTACTGCTTGACCTTGAAAAGTTGTTGGCATCCATTGAGATTACATACTCTGTGTAAGTAGTTCGATGGGTCCTTTTTGCAGAAAGAAGAAATTTCCCATTTTCGACTAACAAGGCTGCAAGAGAGGTAACATTTATCTTGTCATTAGTACAGTAAGCAAGAAAAAGGATAACTGCTTGTAATTTATATCATGTTTGATAAATAAGGGGGCTGTTTCAAACTAGAAGACAAAGGACAGTTTAGAGCTCATTAGTTCTATACATTTCAGAATAGAATATAAAATATAATGCACACATCCCAAAGGATTTTATATAGATACATGAGGTGATCAGATTCCACTAACACTTGATTTTGATCTCATACCCAATACTAATATCTTGAGTATTGTCAAATTTCTTTTCAACTAAACTTATTTACAGTATGTCACTTACATGGATATGTCGCATCTACAATAACCAGTAACAAGCATATAACAAATATAATGATTAGTGATTGAAATCACAGGGCCATAACAATTATAGGAAAGGAGGATGATAGCTTCCTTTTTCTATCTAAGTGGATTATTAGTCACTCATTTGATTTAGCAAACAAATAAGATTCAAAAACTTCCTATATTTCATATTTAATTGATTATCTCCTTCCAATTCATTAAATTCCATTTTATGATAGGCTCATCATACTCATCTTATTATTTTATCGATTATCTTTATCATTTTAAGCTTATGAATAGGTTTCCCCCAGATATGCAGAAAACTAACTTGAACGATTAGTGAAAAAGAAAAATTGCTTTACTACAATCTCTATCTAGTTTCTCCACTCTCTTCTCTCTTTCATATTTTTGCCTTCCATTTTCACCTTCCTGCCCTACATCAATTAATCTACAATCTCACAAAGACAACACACAATTACAAACATAAATCATATTTGCATTAACAAATTAAAGGGGCAATGCTCACCAGGACTAAGACACAAAAAGAGGTGATATGTTAAATTAGATTTATCCCTTTTAATGAAGCATTGAATGGTTCCATCACGTGGCCCAGGCTGCAAATTTGAAATAAAATGAAATTAGTTATAATTATTTGCAATGCCAAATCAATGTAAAATTTAACAGACATTACATTCTATTAAAGAATAAATGCTTAATAGTTTGTATAAGGAAAATCAATTTTCCACAAGAATTCAATAAAAACAACAGAATGAATGAAGCAGTAGGCACTACCTGCTTCAGGGAAACTGGGAAAGTAAGCTTCCCACAGAACTCTGGACTTTTAACAATTTCTTTGCACATAGCTCTCCAAGACCGGCAAACTGCAGCACATGCAACAACATGCTTTCGAGCAGGCCAAGAACTCTCACTCTCCTCCAGCCTCTTGATAACATCAAAAAGCAGTTCTGCGGGAAGACTAGCCCAACGACTATTCTGAATTACATCAGACTGGTCATGTAAATCATTTAACGAAGCATGTGATTTCCCTCTATGATGTCCACTCAACCTCACGTTGAAACTTCGTCTAGACAAGCTCCCAATACTATCTCTTACATCACGAACTATGCTACGGAAAGACATGTTGCAAGCTGTTGACAACTGTTGATATAAATCTCTCTTCTGAATTCTTTTGATCCCAAAAATGAAAAACAACTCAGTTCCCGCCACAAGTCTTATCAAAAGATAACCAATCCAGAGACAAAATAAAAGTAAAAAGAAAAAAAAGAAATGAATGAAAAAAAATGAAAAGAAAAAAAAAGTAGTAAAAGCACCCTCACATGGTCTTAAAAAGACGCCTGAATAGGCCAAGTTTATTTATATAACCTTTCGCTTTGATAGATGTATAGCATCATCCTTTTGAGTCCGTAAACCTTAGTTTCAAGGGAGAAGCCACCTCACTTTTACTAAACTTATCATATCATAAGAATTTACATATCTTAAGATGTCAAAACATAATTCATAATTATAAAATGAAGGAGAAGCTATTTTCCTTCATTATAATGTATAGATTTATTTGGTCAAAAATTCCTATTAACCAGGACAACAAATACTACCCTGTTCATCCATCTGAATAAATTCAAAATTCACACCATTTCAGTTAATTTCTTTCCTCCTACCAGTTTTTCAATCGCATACACAAAACACGCAAATGGGAATCTAATTAATTACTTGAAAACAGAAAAAAAAAAACCAGGCAGGTGGGTTCTTACCCGCAATAGTAAAAAAGCTGAAGCCGGTCAAAGCTCTGCAGTATAATCGCAATCCACCAAAGATCTGAAAACAAGAAGACAAATGCAACAAAAAGATAAAATAAAACCCATTAACACCTAAAAGAAACAAGGAAAACAGAGATTTGAGTTTGAACCTTAAACTTGCCAAAGACAAAATAAAGCCTCCAAAAAACTTCAAATTTGAGAGAACAGAAATTATATAAACAAGAGATCTAAAACTGAGAGAAATCTGACAAAAATTCGACAAACTTCAATATTAGAAAGAACGAAGTCAAGCAAGAGCTGTAACAAAAATACCTTCTTCCTATGGGAGGGAGTTTACTTTTGTTTGTGTTGTGTTTTGTGTCCTCTCTCTCTCTCTCTCTCTCTCTCTCTCCCGTCCGGGCTCCAAAGAATCATTAAATTTAGTTTACAAACAATAACAAAAAGTTGTTTAATCACAAAATTATATTTTATTTTGTGGGAGAATTTCAAATCTACCCCTCACTATCAACTTGTGGTTTTTTTGTGGGGGAATAGTAAAAACCACCCTTGAACCTCAACCAACAGCCACATGTTAAAATTTACGGGCTCGCTGTAGGGTGTCACTTGTTGAGGCTTGTTGACTGGGCTTCCAAGGGCCGAATGGTTTTGGTTGCATCTGATTCATTGTATGTTTGGTATTACATCTTAACTAGTTGTAGCTATAATTTCATACATTTCAAGCCATGTATCAATTTTAGAATTCTATTTTCTCATAAATTGTGAGTGGACATGCAGTTTACATCATAGAATTGCTGACACATGTCTAAGAATTGTGTTGAACGACCAAGATTGATCTCTTTTTTTTCCCTCTAATTTGGGTATAAAAAGATGGTTGGCTTAACTCTCTTGTGTTTCAAACAGTTCTTTCTTTGTTGGTCCTTTCATAGCTTCATCTCTTGTTAGTCAATAGGAGGAATATCTTGATTGGTTAGTAAGAAGCTAGGTAAGTGACTCAAATCCTAGAGTCTTTGCTCGTAGATGAATTAATGTATTTCGTTTTTTTTTTTTTTAACACAAGTGAGAGTTAAGTCAGTATAGCACTCTTTCGTGTATGTTGGAAGGGGGAATTTTAAAGTCTAATTCCTCTTCGAAGAGAGAGGACACGTTGAATGAGTGTCTATGTGGCTTTCTAGGTTGGTTGATAGGGGTGTATGCTCTTTTGTCGTTGTAGTAGATAGGATTATGCACTCTTTGTGGATGCATGGAGGTGTCTTACGTCGTAATGGTTTTCCTAAAATATGTATGTAAAATGATCCTTTTAGGCTTACTATATTGTTGGCGAACTTGATCCTTACTCTTGCCTTATCTCATGCTCTGGACTCCCACTAAAAAATAACATATGAGGGACACTTATGTCTTTGGTGTCAAGGTCAATATGGAGTTGGAGATCTCATTTGGAAGGGTTCTTGAGATGTTTCTCAAGGGTTTGACATTTTTATGAAACTCGATTTTTTCATGCGATTGCAGTGTTGTGTTAAGATGCTATAGTTTTGAATTATTGTTTATTTAACTCTTGACAATCCTAATTGACTAGTTTATCTATGTTTACAGCTTCCATACATGTTTTCTCTTCCCCTTGTTAGAGGATTCGGTTCTTTTAAAAGGGTGACAATCATAAGAGATTGCAAACAAGGTTAGGGTTGCTACAATGGCAATCAATCATGGATAACGAGAAGGGTTCTAGTTGGAATGTTGTCATGTTGTGTGCATATACTCTAGGATTCCTACTTCATGTAGTTGTTTAGAGAAGGCAAGGGATCCACAAGCAATCCATTCTTGTAGGAGACACAAAGAAAGGATTGAGGTTAAGATTCTTGATCATTTCCTTGCCTAGACTTTGATTCCTAGACCAAGTCATTTCTTTCATTGGAAAAAAATAATGCATATATGGTGGAGATTCAACAGCATATCAAAATGGTATAATGGGAAGGAATATAATAAATAATTGAAGAGTTATCAATACTCATCTTGTATTTGTAATTGCAGACAAGTACATGTATTGCTAGTTGCTTTTTAGTCTTACTCGAGTATATTGTACTTTGTAATTATAAATGAATACAATTAATTAAATTAAGATATTAGAATATTATTTGTTTCTTCGTTTATTATCAGCACGCTTAAAAGGATTTTAACATACACTTTTTTTTACGATTAGTGGACAAATATGAGAGAGAATAAGTACTTAAGAATTTGTTACTTAGGACAACTTGGAGTTGTATAGCTAATTTTATAGAGTTTAAGGTGTTCACCTAATTAGTTAGAGTGTTATTGTAATGCATTGCATCAAGTTTACTAATTTCATTGAGATTAAAAAATTTTTACCCTGTTATTTTATGTTGGTGACCTTTAGGTAATGATAGGATTTGAGCCTATATTTGCAATGGTAGTAATAAGGCCTAAGGAAAGCTTATGGTCATCTAGGTAATGACAAGGCTTGTACTATTTCCCATTTTGGCTAGATGCTTGTAAAGTTATTTGTGTATTGATATGCAAGAGTGACTGGTGATATTATATTGCTTTTGCAAGCTATAAACTAGAGAGCAACTATACTCACTTCTTTTTGAAAAGTCTATCACCTTTACATGACTTTCTAGTATACTAGATGGTGATAGGTGGTGTCAGCTATGATTGACACACCAAGTTGATAACATATAAGTGTATGTCCTTTATTAAAGTGAATTATATCCCCTTGGAATATTTTGCACGTGTTAATTAGAATGTTGTTAGTATGAGTTATCGATTGACATTGAAAGTTTACACTTTTCTCACTTTGTGTGAGTCTTACACATATGCAAGAGTTGGATCATCCTTAGAGCCAAGATTGTTAGGGAAATGTTATCACACCCTCCTCTATAAAGTATTGCCCTTCAAGGGAAGATGTCATTATTTAGATTACTTGATCATGCATTCATTTAAAAACATGATTAAAACCGTATATAATATTTCAAAATTATCAAAATACCCTCATTATTATCATCACTTTAAAGCATGTCAAAGAATGTCATATCATAAAAAAAATTATCTATACCATCATATAAAAAGTAGCAAAATACATTAATACAAAGTTTCAATACATAAACAAAAAATGTCAACAATGCCTCAACTGTTCTATGTGTGTTAACCACCACTTACCCCACAACCATCACAATCACCTATACTTACATATATGAAAGTCAGGAAATGAGTAATAAAACATTCAGTAAATAAAAAACTTTACTACTAACTTTGTAGTAGCAAAATGAGTGAACAATCATAGGTTATGAACGATCGTGAGTTAGGTTATGAACAATCATAGGTTATTACCTTTAGCTTATGTCTTCAACATTTTTAATGTTATCCACCCTACCACACTCTTGTCATAGGCCTTCATTATTGGATCACACGTTTTTGGTCTTCCATGGATCACATCATTCCCCCTCTTTTCAAAAAGATTTGTCCTCAAATTGTCACTTTCAATGGAACTTTTCTTTTGGCTTTATGACATGGTTGTAACCTACAAAATATGTTAGAAAAGACCTCACACACTCTCTCATGTGTTTGATTCCTCTGCAAAATATATATATGTATATCACTCAATCACTTATGTTTGCATACTTTAAATTGTTTTTTTAATTCGTTTTTTCTCTTTTTTATTTCATTTTTTCATTCTTCTTTTTCTGATTTATAGTCAAACTCTAATACCAATTGACATGAATCTTAGTGATACTATGTGAAGACCTGACATTTGAAGTAGAAAATAACCCGAGATTAAATCAAGATTCTGAAATTTAGATGGACCTAGACCCGATCGATGTGAAAACAACTAAACCTTAGTATAATTAGGTGACTGAACACCACAAAAATGAATTCTTAATAAGTTCTTTGAAGATTGAATCAAGAATAAAGAAATCTTGAATCAAGGCAGCAAACACACGAATTTTGGTGTAAAAACATCATAAAGGATGTGTCATATCATTTCCCATGTGTTTAATGTTGGCTATGTCATTTGTCATGTCGTCCTTGACTGCCACGTCATGTTTTTTATCTTTAGTTTGTGTTTTCAATATTCTCAATGTTATCTAACCTACCATACTCTTGTCTTAGTCCTTCATTATTAGATCATACATTCTTGGTTTTCCATGGATCACATCAGAGGATTACTCTAATATCTATGGAATATATCCTATTAGTGAACGGAGGTACATGTGATCCTTAAACTTAAGGTCATCATATCGTTTAATGCAAGAATCGATATGGTTTGACACCAGCCCAATATAATTCATTAATAAGATTGTCAGAAAGTTGGTAATTGATTATATTGAGATATGTGTGAAGGTTATGATAGATCAACAAGGGATTTGCCACTTCCAACACAAGAGTTGATATTTCAATTAAGGTCTACTCATAAATGACAACAACTAATTAAACTTGTGGCCATAGAGGGACAGAGTTGATGTTTAATTTGATACCATTTGGTCATTGGTAAAAGTCAATCTATATAAATTAAGGATCCTTGAAGAAAACACGTCATCTATATCTTAGCCTCGAAGAGATGTCGTTTGACAAAATAATTGAATTGTATAAGTAATCACATCACTTACAAGTTAAGAAGTCAAGTGTTGACACTCCAAAGGTCAATTTTGGTTTGTGTTCAAATGGACACTAGGTTAAGAGTTTGACACAAATCTGGTCACTATCAACATAGTAGAAAGTTTATGGGTCACACACATAAAAAGTTGATCAAACTTTGGAGGCCTATAATTATCCAAGTTAGATGTGACCTAGTTTTTGGATAAAAGATTTCAAGTTTTAGAAAGATCTTTGGACTCAAAGTATATTTCACAACACCTAAAGACCGAAGTGTAATAATCGTGATTGTAACACCCTTCTCTAGGTATATACCCGTATACAAAATATAACCTAAAGAGATTTGTATAACTGGATTTCTTAGTCATAAATAGTGGAATTAAATGCATGATATAAAATACTTACTTATATGTGTGCACAAAGGTGTAATAAAATGTTTCATTCGAAAAAAATACTAAAGACATGCATAATTATTATGTCCAAAAATCAAACTAACAAATAAGTGCATCGACATCCATGTAATCTCAAAAAAAAAAAAATCAATGTCATAAAATTTAAGAATAACAATTTTGCCTTTTGCTCTCATGCAACAGTTTAGTTGGATTGTTGGCTCTTTTGCATGCTCTACTATTTGTCTCTATCTGCAAAACTATAAAAAATGAATGCGTGAGTGAAAAAACACTCAATAAACTGGTGACCTCTTAGTACCTTTCACAAAATGTAAAATAGAAAAACCTAACTTCTCACTAATGAATTTCAATGTGACCACAACTCAATACTTGCGTATTTTAATATAAGTTATCCACGGAAATCACTAAAACTATCTACCAAAGCATATTTAATGCCCTAATAAAAGAAAATGATACCTTTCGTTTCAAAAAACTATCCCTTTATTAAAATTAAGTTAAACCTTATCTTACATGACATAATATAAATCTAGTATCTTTAATAAAAAACTAGAATAGTTGGACCCTTACAGAAAAAAAAAAAAGAATCATCCCTTCATTAAAAAATATATATATATTGCCAGGTCATGACATAACAAAAGGTAGTCTGTTAAACGAAATTCTGACATTATATTTTATGTTATTAATGATTTTTTTTATTTTTAATATTGCCCGGTGGATAAATGTGCGCAGAAGCCCCGCTCCAAAGCGTTGACTTTTCTTTTCCGAAGTCCCTTTCTGACGGAAGTTGCCATGACCCATGATCCCGGCTTAAAATTTTGCTCTTTTTGTTTTTATAATTAACATTTAACGGGGACCTTGCTTTTGGTTTGTCTTGGTAAATAAATGAGTGAAAGTTTTAATCGAAAACATTTAGAAAAATATAAATAAATCACTAACACATGGAATAATTCAAAAGATACACAACATATGAAATACTCGATTACAGACATTGAAATGAAGAAGCTTGAACATTATATTATACTGGAAACGTTAGATAAATTTTGAGGAGTTTTACAATATACTTCTATTTAACTTGGAAGCATTAAAACCTCAACCAACAAATGGATCAAACATAAAACTAAGTCAACTCTAGCATACTTTCCTATTCTGTAATTGTCTCCAATCCAAACTCAGAGAATTTGAAGTTCTAGTTGGGAAAATGTAAAGGGCAGGTGATTCTTCTAATTGCTTTCCACTTCTAAAGGTTATTTCCTCAACTTCTCTTGGATGTTTCTCGGTTTATCACTTGGCAATGACCCTTGTTATCTTGATGCTACCAATTTGGCTAGTTGCTTAACTTGCATCTCCAAGTTTCTAATGGTAGCATCTTGATTTTGCATTTTAGTCTTCATTCCAGCAATAAACCTTTTTTCTTAATCTTATTGTGGTTGATGTTGATGATTTTGCGAATGATATTGTTGACTTTGAGTTTGATTGAACCAGGGTGGTGGTCTCACGGTATTACTTGAATACAAGAGAAACTGGGGTGATTTTCCATTCAGCGTACATGGGGATAATTCATCTCCCTTTTAAGATTACCCAAAAAGGTAAAGTTCTCAAACAAATTTGATTGTGCAAAACGATTACCTTGCTGACATTCGCACAAAAGTTTGTCCCTACATGGCCAACACTTTCATTGGGTATATCTTTCTGTTAAGTGCTTGAATCTGGCTCGTCAGAGATGTGAGCAGATCCACATCATTTATACTACCAGTTACTCATCTCGTTAGTAGGATATTTTCTCTAATAGCTTATATGCTACTTCATAATGGTACCCCCATACCTGCATCTAACATAGAATGATTAGCGTGAAATAAATAAAAAGTTTGTGTCTGAAGCAACAATGGTGCACCATGATGTGGGCATTTTCTTAACAACTGCTTAAATCTCTCCTAGGATTCATCCAAGGACTCCATTTCAAACTGCATAGTTTGTTATATCATTACGAAGCTTCGCAATCTTGCATGGTGGGAAAAAACTACTTTCTCATGAATCATTGTACCATCATGTCCCAAGTTGTGATAGATCCGATCAATTTAGACAAATGGTGTCTTCTGAAACAATTTTTTTTTTATGAACAAAAAACCCTATCCAATTTGGTTAGACAAATAAATTTTAAGGTATAATAATCGAACCTATAACTATTATACTAAATAAAATTCAAGGTCATGCACTAGTTTAATCTAAATAGTTCAAGTTTTTCATGATTGGCATGGGTCATGCACTAGTCAGGAATCCCTTACAAGATGAAAAACAACCAATCAAAGTAAAATAAACTAACACAAAAGTAAAAGAAAATAAATGAACCAATTAATCAAAGGAAAATAAATTAACAGAAAAAATTGTAAAACTAAATGCCTAATGATATCAACAAATCTTGATTAGTCCTCTCTTTTCATGGACGTCCGACAATACCCTACAAGTAGAAGGACTAATCAAGATTGGTACTGTCGGACGTCCATGAAAAGAGAGGACATCAACAAATAGCATGCATCTAATAATTATTTTTTCAGAAAACAAAATTCTAACAGTTATCACATAATAAATATATAGCCGATAATAAGTAATTCAAATTTCCTTGGTTTAAATTATTTCACCTTTTTTCATTATTAAATTTATTGGGTAGCTTTTTGAAATGTTTTTAATTTTTACGTACATTGCTTCATTAGTATCAAACTTTCAACAATGATATATATATATATATATATATATATATATATATATATATATATATATATATATATATATATATTTTAATTAATAGGAATAAAATTAATCATCATTCGCAAAACAGAAGGATGTACACATGTTACAACAAAGAATTTAATTTAGCTTAGAAATTATTCAATTTTCAAAGAATAGAAAGAAAGATTCGGAAAACATGTAACAAGATAATTTGATGTAATGCTCTACAATCAACTCTTCTCCTTAGCATGATATCAGTGATCGTCTTGGTCTTTCTCTTTTTCTTCCTTCACTTCTTTCTCTTCCTTTTCCTCTTTCTCTTTGTCTTCTTCAATCTTCTTTGGTGTAATAGGTGCCTCCTTACTGTTTTCGTCATTTTCCTTTGGATTTATTTCAACTTCTTCCTCGCTTGTTTTTTTCTCCTCGTCAACCTGCGGGTGAATTATTGAAAACCCAGATGACAACAAAATTAAACAATGGCTTCTTGTATACAGTGAACGATGACAATATTCATATATGTATTAGCATACCTCATTGGGTGAAGAGTCGGAAGAATGTTGTTGGGTCTCATCATCATTCTTTTTGTCTTCGGTTTTGACCTCCTCAACAGCGACACCGTTAACGGATTCCTCCTTAGCATGCTCGGGTGCTGGTGCATTAATAATATCTTTGCCTTTCAAGCCCTTTGGAAAACTAGCACAAGCACCCATTTTTATTTGGAATTACGTCTAAACTGAAAGAGATTGATCAATTTCTCTCTCTTTATTCTTTTTCTATTTCTCTTGCTAAGGAGGAATCTAGAGAATAATGAATTGAGACTTGGTTATAGTTCTATAGAAAGAAGCTTTATATAAGGGAGCCAAATCTATATTTAGGTTTTAGGGTTCCGAAGGAGATGGGTGGAATAAGATAAATTTAGCTTTAGAATCAAGTTATTTGACTAAAAAATTATAGGCCATAAAAACTCATTCATCAGTTAATTATCTGTCCTCCAATATGAAATGACTAACCAATTATATCATTGATACAAATAAATATATGTTTTCTAATATATAATGTAAGCCTATGTTGAATCATAAATCTCAACCCTAATAATATAAATCAGCACTCCGATTAAAGATTGCTAGACTTAGATGTTTAGAATATTTTGGTCATTATTTTTTATTGGGGGCTAATTTGGTTAACACACATGATTTTATAACTATTCTTTTTCAACAAAGCTAGACCTAGTAGTTCGTGTCATCAGATTATATTTATGTTATGTCAATTAAAGTTTCAAGTGAAAGACCATAAACTCTAATATGATATAAAATATAATTGTATTCAAATGTTTCAACCCTAAATTGAACTGAAATATTTTTGGATTGTCTTGACCTAATCTGAATTAACCCAAATTTTGAAATAGGTAAAGCCGTGTCAAAGCACAGCATGATTTATTATGAAACAATATATTTTGTCAAATATTAAAAACTAACTATTTGTTACAAAATAACACATTAATAACTATTTATCAAATATTGAAGAAATTTTATTTTTAATCAATATAATAAATGTAACTATCATAAATATTAAAACCATTAACAAGTTCATAAATATAACACACCAAATATAATAAGTTCAAATAAGTAATACTTATAACATACCAACAAAAAAAAAAACTACAATTAGTTTTTTTATAAGTATGTTAATAAGAGTTATTAAATTAAAATTAATATTTTTAGGTGATGTAGATTTGATGTTTAGTGATGTAATATCGATTTTTTTGTTGATTCTAGGAAATATAGATTTTGTGGATTGAAATTTTTTCTATCAAATAAAGAAAATAAAAGATATTAGGAATTTTTTATTGCTATGATATTATGCAATATTTTGTTTACAATTTTTATATTAGTTTGGGTCAATTCGGATTAATTTGGTGTCAATTTAAAAACAATCTAAATTTTTTGGGATCAATTCGAACCTGATTTAAATTATTTTTCGTATCGAAAATCATAACTCTAACCATATTTTTTTGTGTTATATAAGGTTAATAAATTGTGTCAATTTTTATCATGTCTAAACAAAGCCTGATTATTTTGGAAAGGGACAAAGGACTATTTCCCACCCATGTTTTAGCCGCTTC
This sequence comes from Mangifera indica, assembly GCF_011075055.1. Taxonomy (NCBI): domain Eukaryota; kingdom Viridiplantae; phylum Streptophyta; class Magnoliopsida; order Sapindales; family Anacardiaceae; genus Mangifera; species Mangifera indica. The sequence goes on from NC_058140.1 coordinate 7,729,179, forward strand.
TCAATCACATACCCACGCCAAATGAAAAACCCAATCATCCACCCAAATTTATTTAATTCAAATTTAAGTTAAAATATTTAACTCATTTTTTTAATTGAATTGAACTAATGTTAAAAAAATTTAATTCGGTTAAGTTCAAATTTAACTTAAATTTATAATTCAAATTTGTAATGTAGATTCATGGTTTGAGTTTAATTTAAATTTATAACTCAAATTCGTGATTCAAATTTATAGTTTGAATTTACGATTCATTTATAAAATAATATTATTTTATCTATTATGTCGATAAAACGATATCATTTTGTCAATAAGTTATAAATTTAAACTATAAATTTGAATTATAAATTTAAATTATTGATTTGAATCATAAATTTGAATTATAAATTTAAACTATTGATTTGAATCATAAATTTGAATTAAATTTGAGTTGAACCCATCTACACCTACCCCAAGAAAGAAACAAGATGCACCAGTTAACCAAGGGCAACTCAAACGTCCCAAACCCGTTGTTGACCCAATAAGCTCAATTCGGTCATTTGGTCGTAATATAATATAATTAGTTGCGATCCAAAAGATCAAAACGGGAGGGAAAGGTCAAACGTTATTCAAATGGTGACACAAGGAAGCAATTAATTCAAAGGAACATGCACACGACGAGGTGATTGCAAGTTATTCTTTTTTTTTTTTTTTTTGGGGTAAAAACAGGGATATCATTCTAGGTGTCTACTTATTCTTTCTATTTTGGCAAAGGCCAAATGACTACTTCCCACCCAAGGTTTTGTGCAAGTTTAATTTTTTATCTGTTAATTATTAAAAATTTAAATATCTATTCTTCTATTAAATTTCACTGTTAATCTCAAAAGTAAAGTCTTTATTTAATAAAAATATTTAAAAAATTATAAATTTATCACATCCTCCCCCCAAGTTTAAAAACTAACAATTCCTCCCTCCCACTTTCCTCTCACCCAAAGTTTAAGAAATCACTATTTTCCCTTTAGGATTTTCATTTTTCTCTTGCCGCTTCTCTACTTATCGGAGTTAGCCAACCTCCACTCTTCCATCTCTAGGACAAGATGAATCGTCGACCGATAAGAGGTCGACCAACAATTTGTTGGCAAGGCATGGATCCGTACGACGCATAAATCTATGTGTTGCATATATCACATCAATTGATCTATGCATCAACCGACGTATAAAGTAGTTGGACGAAGAGTTTAAGCCTTCATTCAACGGATCTATGCATCGGTTGACACACAAATCTGTGCATCACATGGATTCGTGCCTCGCTGAAGAATCGTTAGTCCACCTCTTGTTGGTCAATAATTTGTCCTCATTTAGTACATGGGAGGGTGAGGTTGACTAGCTCTAGTCATCAAAAAATGACAAGGGAAAAATGCAAACCCTAAAGGAAAATAGTAATTTTTTAAATTTTGAGTGAGGGAAAGGTAGAAGAAAAATTGTTGGTTTTTAAACCGGGGGGAAAATGTGATGAGTTTATAATTTTTTTCAAATATTTTTATTAAATAACGATTTTACCCTTGATAGTAACAGTGAAATTTCACAAAAGAGTGAGTATTTAGATTTTTGATAGTTAACGGGTGAATAATTGAGTTTGCACCAAACCTTAGGTGGGAAATAGTCATTTGGCCTTTGGCAAATTACTATAATTATGGGATAACTTGTTTTAGTATACTTACTGAGCTTTTGGGGGACACATAGGAGGCTAATTAATGTGTCCTCAGATTTTATTATTTTCTTTGTTTAACTTGTATTCTCTCTTAATCACTTTGTCACCACTTGTAAGGTATTTATGAGGCCATTTTTTCAATTTTTTAAGCAGATTGTTGAATACTAAAAATGAAAACTCTTGAGAGAGTGTTTATTTTTTATCCTTTATCCAAATTCTTGCCTAGATTGGTAGTGGAATTCAACAACTAATTGTCTTTGCCTTTAAGCTTGGAGATCTCTGGCATCCTTTATCCAAATCCTTACCAAGATTTTGTTGTAGGTTCCTTGGCTATTGTTGTTCCCTTTTAGGCTTTGGAGAATCCTTGGTTGTTTTTCCTCTTTTTAGTTTTATATTAGAATCTAAACCCACTATTAGTCTCTAATCCAGTCAAATTAGTGCATAAACAAATTGTCAAACTTGGCTCATTCAATCCCACCATAAAAATGAATCAAAAACATTTTTTTTTTACTTACCACCTACACCCCACATCCCTCTCATTCTTCACAAAACACTATCATATCACTTCTATTCTTACTTTCAAATCTCAAATTCTCTCCAATTCATCAATTTTCTCTCAATCATATTTACTATCTCATTTCTTTATTATTTTATTTATATTAGTTTTTATTAAAATTATAGCAACCTTGTTATAATATTTTATATTTCAGTTTTTTTTTCTAAAATTCATAATGAATTTTCAAAAATTTGGAGTCAAAGAATCATCTTCTTCTGAAATTGATGCAAATGATTGTTATGTTCCTTTCCCTCAAATGACCCAAGAAATGGACACCTTTGATCCATTTTCATTCTTTCAAACTAAAAATCCAGACATTACAATTTAAAGTACAATTGAACCTACATCTAGTCAAACACAAATAACTAGCAACTCGAAAAGAACAAGGAATAGAAGGCAAATCTTTGAAGTATGATAGTATTTCATTAAATCCAAATGACTTTCAAAGACTATTCATAGTGAAGAGGCATGTGGGATATTCAAAATTTGTAGAGTATCAATAGGCACCAAGAACAAGACATTCATATTGAGACAACACCTAGAGAGACAACATGCTAGATCCACCAAACAAGCCTCAACAGGTATGGAAACTCAAACTCAACTTAATTTTCATCTACAATCTCCAACTCTCTTAGCATTGCATTACATTGTGCAAATTGCACGAGATGAAATAGTGAAATTCATAGTTACTATGCATTCTCTCATTTCTTTATGGAAAATGTTTTTTACTAAAATGGTTAAGATTGTTTTTGTTCACAATATAGGTCTATAACTAGAAATACAATTAAAAGAGATATTTTGAAGCTTTATAATAAATTAAGTTTGAAACTTAATTAAAAAAATTTTAAAAAATAAAAATATATCCAATTTATCTTATTAAAAACAAATTTTTAAAGTATTAAAATACTTTACTTATATAATAACTGTTGTTTGTAACAAAATTGATAGGTTTTAAACTAATGTGTTCTAAATACAGTGCTAAAACCATTTATGTAAGAATGATTTAAGTTTTAAACTATAATGTAATAATTGAGAGAACTGTTGCACTAACGCTTGACAATGTAGTTGCTAACGCGATGACAATTTCTTATATTGAAAATAAATAGGATGCTCATTTTGAATACATATTTTTCCATCACAAATGTGTTTGTCATAGCATCAATTTGATTGTTAAAGTAGGTTTATAAGATATAAAGGAGTGGCTAGATAATGTGTGCACAACAATCGAATTTATTTTAATACTAAAACAAGGTAGAAGGAGTATGTTATTTATTACAAACATGAGGATCCACTTGTCAAACCATTGAAGCTTTGTTGTAAGATACCTTTGATGAAACTCAACATACTTGATGTTGAATAAAGCTCTTCCAAATGCATGTCAAATTATGAACTTCATCGGCAATAAATTCCTTAAATGTTGTCATCAATGTATTCAACTAAAGGGTTTGTGAAATATTTTATGTATTTCTTAAAATTTTGTAAGACTCCACTAATTTTAAGTTGTATTTATTATCTTTCAACTAATTTAGTTATTTTGTTTCAAATTTGTAAAACATTTGATAGGTATAGAGATTATCCAAAATTATGTATAATAATAGCTTATGTGGAAGAAAAATATCATAATTACTAGATTGATTTTCTATTTTTACATGGATTAGGTGGTGTTTTAAATCTTAAATTTAGATTAAATGTATTTAGAGTTATAATTACTAGATAAACCACTAGTATGGCTTTAGTTCTTATTTAAGAATCTTTTAACAACTATCAACACAGAAGACCAAAATTGATAAAGACATTAATAAAAAAGGATCAAATATTTGGACATTTATGGAATTAAGTAGTGATATTAGATGCAACAACAATTTCAGTACTTATGGTGACAAACCAACTAAGCTAAAATAGTATCTTCGATTGGACATGTGATAGATGACCAAGAAGGGAAAAAAACGATGTGTTTCAATATTAGAACCAAAACGCAAGTCGATTCCCCATTGTAGCCAAATGGTAGGTGACATTTTATCCATCCCAATTTTTACAATTGCAGTTGAGTTTGCACTCACATAGACGGATTGAGGATACTCTTTAAATTACGAGATGATTGAACTAATTACGTGTTTGCATGATTAAATATAGGGAAAAGTACTATTTTGCACCCAACTTTTAGCCCAATTTCAAACTCACACCCACGAGAGATGAAAAACCCAAACTCTCACCCATGACCAAACTGTCATCCAAATTTTCAGTCAGGAACAAGGGTAAAATCATCATTTTACCTATAAACTTTAAAACTTTAAAATTTTACCATTTCCCCTATCCAAGTTTTAAAAACTAACACCTCAACCTATCCTCAAAGTTTGAAAAGTTTATATTTCACCCCTAGGGTTTGCTTCCTTCTCTGGCCACCATCGATGGTCGACGCATTCTACCGATCTCCCATCTCTGACTATAAAGGATGACGAAGGATGACCCTTCATCGTCCAGATCTGGAAGAATAGACGAAGGATGACACTTCGTTGTTCTTCATCATCGTGTTTGGACGATACGATGAGGACGAAGGATGTCAAAGCATCGTCCTTCCTCATTTGGGTGGAGCGATGAAGAGATCTCTGTCTCTTCGTCGCACCGTGCGACGAGGAGATGAAGATCTCTTCATCACACTACCGTCATCGCACCAGAAGAAAGAGGAGGCCAGAGACGACGTCGGAAGATGAAGTTGAAGAATGAGGGTGAAACTGCTATTTTTGAAAGTTATGAGGGGCAACTACATTTTGAAAAATATGAAAACCCTAGGTTTGAGGGTGAAAATGTTACTTTTCAAAGTTTAAAAACTTTAGGTAAATGTGAAATGTTATTTTCTAAAACCTAAGAGGGGTGAAAAGTAATAAACTTTATAACTTTTAATATAAACAGTAAAATGACTATTTTACCCTTCCCTTTAACAGAAAAAATTAACAGAAGTTTGTATATGAGTGAGAATAGGGGTTTTTCATCTCCTGTAGGTGTAGGTTTGAGAATAGCCTAAAAGTTGGGTGGGAAATAGTTCTTTTCCCTTGAATATATGGTCATAGAAGACTATAATACCAATATAAAAATCTCGTACTTAATCAGCTTATTCAAAGATACAAGTTTAAAAGATAATGCAACACTAACTAATGATAATACTATGTAGTCTTATTATTATAATAAATTTAATTATTATTTCATATATTTACTTGTAAATTGAAATTCATAATTTACACATATATATTTTTTTAACTTTTTACTCTATACAATATAACGTAAGACTTATGTAATTACAATTTGTATTTTATTTTTAATTATACTCATTACATGCAAAGATATAAATATAATTATTTTAAAATGTCAAATTATCAATTACATTTTTACATATTACTATTAAATATTTAAATTAAATAATTAATATAATTAAATTATTTATATTTATGTATAATATAAGTATAAATTGGTTTAGTTTTAATATGAAATAAAAATATATTTAAATATACAAGAGCCCAAGGGCTTGGATCAAGGATCATCTTGGGCTCGAGCATATTCTTGCCTCTATAAGACCAATCCCCTCTTACCCTCATTGCCCACATATAATATATTACTCCTAAAAATTAGTTTCTACAAAGTTAAAAATTAGTCTCAACTTGCAATTTGGCCCAGGTTTCCTTTGTTAATGTATACCCTAAGAAAGGAATGAAGTTTGGTGGTAAGGTGGTGATTCCTCTGCCCTTAGGTACAGGCTAGTAGAAAACCTTTTTTTTTGCCACTAATTGTGTAGATATCTTGTTGAGTTTTTACTCTCTTTCAAAGAATGAAAATGGTAGAATCATGGTTGCTCCTCTGCTTGGAGTCACATTGCTTGGTGTTGGGAAATGGAAAGGCTAGCTGGTGGGTTACTTTGTTGACTCCAGGTTGCCTTACTCATATGTCAAAAGCTTCCTAGAAGCTAATTAGAAAAAATTCGGCAAGATAAAGTTGTTAGCAAATGGATAAGGGTGCTTCCTTTTCAAACTTAGAAATGATTCTATAATGGAAGAGATTCTAAAGGAAAGATTATGGATGATTGATGGTAGGCCATTTGTGATTAGAAAAATGGACTACCAACCTTAGTTTAGCACAAAGGTCTCTTACAAGGGTCCCTATTTGGGTGAAGTTGTATGGTGTTCCTTTGGAATTATGGACTAACAAAAGGAAAGTTATATTGCTAGCACCTTGGGGAAGCCATTATATATGGATAAAGTAACTGAGGAAGCTGCCAAGATTGGATTTGCCAAAGTTTGCATTGAGTTTGATTTGGCGGTAGGATTTATAGATGACTTTGATCTTGTTTTTTTTAATAGAGAGTATGTGGTCGTTACGGTAGAATACCATTGGAAGCCAAAGTTTTACGAGTGGTGTAAAAAGTTTGGCCATCTAAGAAGCTCTTATTTGTGTGATCCAGAGAGAAAAAAGAAGGTTATGGGAACAAAAAAAAAAGTTACTAGTAGTCAACAAGTAGTTTTCGCTGATACATAGATGAAAGTTATCAAGGGGAAAGACAAGAAGGATTCTGGTCAAAGCAGCAAGGAGGGTAAAAATACCTCCTCCAACAATTTTAAAGCCCTAGGTACTTTGAAAGAATTTGAAAAGGCCAATAAGTTTATTATTCTTGCCCTTGTAACTTATAAGAAAACGAGTTCTAATAAGGTTTCTATAGATGTTGAGAAAAGTGAGAAAAGAATGAAAGAGGGCAGCCCAGGGAAACATATCAATTTAAAAGGGAAAGCAATCTCTGTCTCAACTTAGTCATAGGGGTTACTAAGAAAAGTTCTCATTCTAGGCGATATTCTAGTAAGTCATGATCGTAAGTTAGTGTTGAATTGTGATTACCTTGTCAAGGAATATCCATCTAAAGCTCTTGAACTTGCTATCCAAGATCCTTCTACTCCTTTTGACGAGATTTGTCCTCTACCTGTGGCATCTAAAAATGGTAGCATTATAATTATTGAAGCAAAAATTGGCCAAGGTGTGAAATTTGATGAAATCAGCATGAAGAAAACTATCCCTGGAGGTATGCAATAGGCTCTAAACTTGGAGACTATAGAGGATGGTGTTTCTCTGGCTATCATGCCCTTTGGGAAAGCTCTCAAAATGGATGAAAAAGAGCCCTTAGAGACTAAGAGACAGAATTTAGGCAAAACTAATAAGAAGAGGTCTAATAAAAAAGGTGGGAAACATCCATCTTAACATTAAACTCATGATTAACATTGGAGCATGGAATGTCAAGGGGCTCAATAACCCTCTAAAGCAAAAAGAGGTTAGAACTCTTATCTTTAGGAATAAAATTGATTTTGTTGCTATTGTTGAAACTAGAATTAGTGATAACAACTTGAAAAAAGATAGTAGAAATATCTTTGGCAATTGAGAGTTTAGTCATAATAATAACTCAATCCTAGGGGTCAAGTTTGGATTGCATGGAATGTGGGAAAATTAAAAGTGAATATGATTATTAAAAAGGAGCAATTTATTCATTATGAAATTGAGGCTGGTGTAAAGAATCCTAAAAATTTTGTCACTTTTGTCTATGGCCTAAATGGGTATATTAAAAAGAGAGAGCTATAGGATAACATGGTGCGGTTTAAAAATATTGCTTATAGGCATCCTTGGGTGGTGTTAGGTGACTTTAATGCTATTAAAAGAAAAGGTGAAAAGTTTGGAGGAATGACTAGATGGGAAGCCCATGAAGATGAATTCAATGTTTGTTGCAATGAGGCTCACCTTGATGATCATAGATTCATGGGAAACTTCTTCACTTGGAGTAACATAAGTGAAGGAAATTATCATATAGCTTGCAAACTTAATAGAATTTTAGTGAATGAAAAATGGCTTGATGTTTTTTTGAAGTCCTTAGGTATTTTCCTTCCGAGTAGGCTCTCGGACCATAGCCTTTGCATTCTTCTTGGTGGTGATATTGATAATTCAAACGGAAGCCATTTCAAATTCTTTAATTTTTGGGTAGATCATGAAGACTTTCTTCTTTTGGTCTCTTCAATTTGGCAAGAGGAAGTGGTTGGTAATTCATTTTTTCATCTTGTTAAAAACTCAAAAAACTGAAAATGTCCTAAAAAGCTCAATAGAAGGGAGTTTTGAAACATTTTGAAAAGAGTGAGATATGCAAGAGAAAATCTTGAAAGCTCCCAAATAGAGGTTGATAAAATCCCTTTTGACCAAAGACTTATAGAGAAGGAGAAAAAGAGATCTAGTGAATTTCAAAGGCTAAGTTGGGTGGAGGAATCCATGATGAAGCAAAAGTCTAGGATTAAGTGCCTTAAAGAGGGAGAACAAAACATAGGTTACTTTTCAAATGCATCAAGGGTATAATTAATAGGAATGCTATAAAGGCCTTTTCCGTGAGGATGGTTCTTTTATTTATAAGAAAGGGCAAGGGTTTGGTACTCAATTCTTTAAGAAAGCTTGGGAGATTATGGGTAATGATATGGTGGATGCTATTAAATTTTTCTTTTCCTTAGGTTCTTTTCTTTGGGGGTTAATTGCACAATCATTTCCATTATGCCTAATTGTGACAATCTTTCTAGAGCCAAAACTTTTAGACCAATATCTTGTTGCAACACTATCTACAAGTGCATCATTAAAATCATGGCAAATAGATTAAAGATCATCCTCCCCTCTTTATTAATAAGGCCCAAAAAGCCTTTATTGGGGGAAGGAAAATTAGTGATAACAGCTTTATGTGTAATGAACTCATTCTTAGTTACCATAAGAATGTGAAGAACTCTAAAAAATGTGTCATAAAAGTTGACCTTATGAAAGCATATGACATGGTGGATTGGAAGTTCTTAATGGCGATTCTCAAGAAGAATAGAATTCATCCTATATTTATTAGATAGGTTGAGGAATGTATTACCACTCTCTTTTTCTCAGTGAACATTAATAGGGAGCTAGAAGGTTTTTTTAAGAGTTTAAGAAGGCTTAGGTAAAGAGATCAAATTTCCCCATACCTATTTGTGATTGTGATGGAAAGTCTCTCAAGAATCCTTAAAGTCATGGCCATGAAGAAGGATTTTGAATACCATTGGAAGTGCAAGCAAAATAAAATCACCCATATTTGTTTTGCTGATAATCTGATTATATTTTGTAAAGTGGAGGAGAAGTTTATTAAGCTTATCAAGGATTCCTTACTCTTGTTTGAGAATTGGTTTGGGTTAAAGGCTAATAATTCTAAGAGTAACATTTATTTCTTCAGAGTGAATCAACAAGAGAAATGTATTTCAAAGGGAATCATGGGATTTGAGGAAGGTGTTATCTTGTTTAGGTATCTTGGGGTTCTAATGGTGTTGACCAAACTCTCAAAAAAGGATTGCTAACTCTTATTAACAAAATCCTCTATAGAATCAATTCTTGGAAGTGTAAAGCTCTTTCCTATACGGGAATAATGGAACTCATTAAGCGGATTCTCTTTAGTGTGTAAAGCTTTTTCTTGGAGTGGCGTGGATCTTAACAATCATAAAGCTAAAGTTTCTTGGGATGATGTTTATGCCTCAAGGGAAGAAGAAGGCTTAGGTCTTCATAGAAGCAAGGATTGGAATGATGCATCAATGTCCAAACACTTAAAATCATCAACCCGAGTAGTCATTCTATTTAGATTAGGCGTGAAAAGGCATAGGCTCAAGAACAAGAGCATTTGGGAAGTTAATCCTCTTAAAGAGAGCCTTTGGTGGTGGAAGAAACTTTTAAGATAAGAGGAAAGCTTAGGAATAACATTAAGCATATTATTGGTGAAAACACTTCCTTTTGGATGGATAATTGGCATCCAGTAAGGCCCCTTAAAGAGAGATTTGGTGAAGTATCATCAATGACTCGGGTATGAGTAAAGTTGTGAAAGTAAAGGATATCATTGAAAGTAATGATTGGAGATGGCCTTTGGTCAATTCCCCAGACTTGGGAGAGGTTAAAGCTATGATGGTGGAAAAAATGAAAGGTGGCAAAGATGTCATTTGGTAGATCCCTGACCTTTGGGAACCTTAGTCTTTAAAGTCTGCTTGGAATGAGTTGAGGGAAAAGAATAGGAAGATTAATTAGTATCATTTGGTTTGGCACAAAAAGCTTATTCCTCGTCATGTCATCATTTTATGGCTTGCTATTAGAAAGAGATTTAGCACGAAGGATAAACTTTTAAAATATGACCTCATTTCAAATTTGTCTTGTGTGCTATGTAACAATGGGGAGGAGGATATAAGTCATCTCTTCTTCAATTGTAAGTGTAGTCTTTTCATTTGGAAGGATATCCTAGAGATTAATGATATGGCCTACTGTGATCAAGATTAAGAGAGTTTCATTAATGTCATTGGAAGCAAAGCCTTTTTTGGGTGCATGCTAAGTTCTCACTTGGTCATTTGGTATGTGCTGCATTTCGGGCCTGTTAATCCCTTTGATGATGCTTCAGTTTGGTTCTCAAGCAACAAGCCTAGCAAAACTGATTGTTCTGCTTCTCACACCAGCGTTTTCGTGTTGGTCTTGTTTTTTACCTTGTAAAGGATGTACAGTTTGAATAGTGCTAGTAGGTTTTCTGTGTATATGATTTGGTTTGTATATACTTTTGTGCTCTTCTTGAGTCGTATCTTTGTTTGCTCTTTAATAGACATTCACGAGATGAATTCCTTTTGTAGCTTGGTTCACTTTAGTCTTGTCACCCTTTTTGTGTTGGGTAAGCTTAGGTTGTTTTTGTTTTGTCTCGAAACTGCCTTTTTGGATTTAATTTACTTTTACTTAGCAAAAAAAAAAAAAAACTTACATAAGGAGCATACAAACAATTTAGAAATTGTTTCATAAACCTTTATATAAAAGGCAAGTATCATTTCATTTAAGACAAAAGCTTCATTTTTTAATAAAACTTTCTCTCACATAAAAACCTATCAAATTTGAATCTTTCTTTAGTTTGCAAGTGTGTGGATTTCTTTTAGAGGTCTTGTGGATTCATTGCTCAACTTCATCCATACTAGAATAATCAATCAAAAATTAGCAAAAGAGTAGGTAATTTTTACTCCAGTTTCTTCTATTTATGTTTGTTTTTGTCATACAACCATAACATGTATATTGTTGAACATGCATTTATGATTTTAATTATCCTTTTTATTCCAAACTTTCATCCTTGTTTGGCCCGACCTGTGAGAGCAGAACCTATTGTTATAACGGGTCATCTTAGGCTTACATGCATGCCAAGCCATGTCTGAGCCTAGAAATCAAGCCCATAGGTCGACCTAACATGGTCCGTTACTATAGTAAACCATTAAGAAATTAAAATTATATATACACACAATTGGGCAACGACTACTTGCCCTTAGCCAATAGCTGTCGGGCATAAAATATTTTTTAAAATTTCTTTTTATATATAAACCCTCTCTATTCTCCAAAACATAATTTCCTAATCTCTCTCACTACATTTTTCTTTAATTTCTCAATCTCAAACTCTTTCAATCAAATTTTAGAAGTCTAACAACTTCATTTCCGTTTGCTCAACAATTTTGCATTTTTTTTAATTATTTTTTTCATTAGATTATTTCAATAATGAAAAAATTTAATATGTTCTAAATGAAAAAGGTGTTTAAATGATTGGGATGAATTCATTTTTGTAGATTCAAATGAGAAGGAATCAGTTCAATCATTTGGAATGACACTTTTGACTTTTGGTTTTTCTACTATTCCATTTGGATTTTTTAAATCAAAACATCTTTGTAATAAAGTATAAAAATGAGAAGTTTGATTTCACTCTTACTTGTTCCTATAAGGTCTCTCTTATAATGTTATGTTGTACCTATTCCTTCCCTTTTTAGTCTAAAAAATGAATTCGTCTCAATTGTATGAAAATCTTTTTCGTTTAGAATGTATTATGTTTTTTCTTTATTAGAGTAGAAAAAAAATTAACAAAATTATAAAAATAAAATGGAAACTAAATTGTTAGACATTAAATAAAAGGTGAAGTAGCAGATAATGCAAAAGTGAGAAGTGACACTATCTGACAACTATGTACGCAAGTTTCTCGGTGCTTATGTTGACAATCGATAGTTGTTTTGAATCAAGCGTTAGATAAGTCAAGAAGACATAGTTAAAGAAAGTAAGTCATAACGTAGTGTTACCAATAAACTCCAGCCACTAATACGACACCGCATTAGGGTACAAAGAGTGCATCAAAGCTTCTTCTAGAATCGCTTGTTTTTGAAGTTGTAACTCAAGATTTTCTTCATGCAATACACTGAGATCTCCATGTTTGAAGACGACAGAGATGTTACCCTCACCAATATGGCTCCTGGAGGTGATTTTGTGAAGTGAAGTTTTGAGAGTTTGGTGGTTTTGAAGTGATGACGAGAGTCGGGCCATGAGAGACAATGTGACAGTGCTTTATGAAGTGAGTACACAATTACGAGATTGTAATTGATATGCATAATTAAAATACTAACAAAACTATAAAAATAAAATGAGGAGTTTGTTTTAATTATAATACGAATATAAGTAATAGAAATACACAAATGATTTTACATCATTTGAAAATAGTTACAAAATGTAATTTGAACGTTTAGTCTATCATTTATGAAATACTATACCTAGTTGCATTAATTTAAAAATGAATATAAATTAGTAAAATTTAATAATTAATTTTTAAAAAATAAGACTTACCCACTGAAAGCCTGTGGGCTGGCCTGGTAAGGGTCCAACATAACATAATTCGCTACATTACAAGTCATGTTGCAAGCTCTCATATTCTAGCGGCCCAGTTCAACCCACAAGGCCTGCATTAGAGCAGGCCTTGGCCCAACCCATAAAACCCGTACTGTAGGCCTGTAAGGCCTGCACTTTTTTAAAAGATAAGAACATTTTTTGTTGTTTTAAGAGTTCCATTATAGAATTCAAGGTTAAACTTCTTTTCTAAATTCTTTAATTCTCAAACATTATTCTTCATTCATATATACATAAAGTATTATCCTTGAACTAATTTCCATGATGATAATATAATCCCATACAACGGGTAGATATTTTATTTAATCATTTACCCTTATTGATATCTACTTTTGTTAAGGAAGTTTATCAAGGTTCAAATTAAATCTGACAGTTTATGTTATTAAATTGGATTTGTATTGTGTTAATTTTGAGTTTTATGTTGAAGACCTTAAACTTTAATCTGACCCAAAATAAAATCATGTCAAATTTTTTCAATTATAAATCGAATCAAAATATTTTTGGGTTGACTTGATTCGACGCCGTATTAGTTAAATTATATAACAGACAAAGTTATGTCAAAACATAACATATAACGATATAAGTTGTTACGAAACAACAAACTTTATCAAATATTATAAAATAACATGATTCAATACAAAAAAAAGCACACGAAATATTTTGAACTAAAATAATATTTTATTAAAACAAAATTACTCTATTTTAAGTTAATACTAATACTTTGCTTATTGCTCTTTATATAACCAATTATAAAGATTAAAAAATATATATAGAATACCATAATTATGAACCCAAATAAATATATAACTTCAACTTTAAAATAATGCAAGATGAGATTAACAATTATTTGTCAAATATTTAAAAACTTTAATTTTCAATCTATATAATCAATGTTATTGTCATAAATACTAAAACTATTAACAAAAATATGAATATGATACACTAAATATAATAAATTCAAATTAGTAGTACTTACAACACACTATCAAAAAAAAATGTTTTTCACAAGTCTGTAAAGAAGAGTTATTATATTAGAATAAATATCTTTATTAAAAGAGGTGTAATTTCTACCAAAATGCTTAAGGCTAGCTCCTCTAAGTAGCTATCTATGCTAACCTGTATAATGTTTCAAGGAGTAAAATCATTTAAGAGTTAATTTGAAGTAATTATCATAACTGAGCTAGTGAAAAAACTAAACTTAATTTTTTAACCAAAAAATCCCTAATATAGAGGAGTGTTTGGCCATTATCTTTGTTGAATATATTTTTTGTTAACAATATTAATAATATCTTTTATGAGCTCATTCAAATTAAAGTTGTTATCTTTTTAATCAATTTAGAGAGGAAAAGGTAAAAAAATATGGATGTAATTCATATTTGAAACTATAATAATACTAATAATAATTTAAATAATTTAGCTGTGAATACCAATTTTTAGTAGTAGTGTCACTAATTTTTGAATTTATTCAGATTGGTTTTATGTTAACCTAAACACAATCCGATTTTTTTTGGATCAACCCAAACCTAATTGAAACTATTTTTCAAGTCAAAAATCATAATTTTAATCTGATTTGTTTTATATTGTGTTAGACTAACAAATCATACCAGAATTTACCAAATCTAGTTCAAATAAACCCATGGAAGAATCAACCAAACGAAAGAAGTTTCAAAGCCATTTCATCAAACCCTATTATCTAATATTGTATTTCCTTAAACTAGTTTACAAAATATTATTAGAATCCCGCAAAATTAGGAGATAGAGTATTTTACCGTTTTACCCCATTGATGTCTACTTTTGCCGAGGAAGTCTAATAAGGCTCAAATGAACCCAATTGAAGAATTAACAAAAGGACTCGTTTAGGGATTATTTGGTTTTACTCAATGAAAATTATTTTGGTAATATATTTTTTATTATTTATATTAACTTATTTGATTTATTAGTAATAAAAAAATTACAATAATCTTCTATTACCATCACTTTACGTATTAAAAAATTATTGAGATAATATTGAGATATTTTACCCCCTTTTAACAATAAAATGACTATTTTACCCTCTCTTTAACAGAAAAAATTAACATAAGTTTGGTTATGGGTGAGAGTTTGGGTTTTTCATCTCCCGTGGATGTGGGTTTGAGATTGGGCTAAATTTTGGGTGGGAAATAGTCCTTTTTCTTTGGTTTTATTATAATTATATTATTATTTATTAATTTTTTAAGACAAAAATAATTTTATTTTCAATTAATATAATAAGTAATATAAAAATATTTTAGAATAATTATACTCAAGGGTATTTAAGTAAATTAATTTACTAGTATTCTTTTATTATCTCTTACTAAACATAATAATTATTTATACCTACTCATTTTTACTAAATTTTATCAAATTTGGTAATCATTTAGACTTAGTAATCTTGTAAGTAATTTATCTTTAAAATAATCTTTCAATATTGACAATAAAATATTATCTAAATCAAATACTCGCTTAGAGTTTTATCGAAACCTATTATGCAATATCCCTTTTCATTAACCTAATCCCATGATAATTTTAGAATCCCATACAGCGAGGAGATTTAGTATTTCATCTTTCTTTTTTTTTCCAAATTCATGTCTACTTTTGTCGAGAAAGCTCAACAAGGTTCAAATAAACACAATTGAAAAATCAACCAAACAGGAGTTTCAAAGCCATCTAACTCTTCTTCAAATTAAGACTATTATCCTATTTCCTTAACCTAATGGTCATAATAATGCTAAAATCCCATACAACTAAGAGATAAGAGTACTTCATCCATTTATCTCTATTGACGCTTACTTTTATCAAGGAAACCTAATGTTGATGAGATTTTTCTTAACTAATTGATGTATGCAGTGTAGAGTAGAGTTGGATTTGAAGTGAGTTTGTTTGAGTTTAAAACGATTTTTATTCGAACATATCCAAAACAAGCCTATTATATACAAACCCAAACTTGAATACAAATTAAAACATTTTACAGAATACAAACAAGGGTTTGAACCCAAACAATGGAAGCACTCAGCTTGCTCGACTTGCGAGTCGAGTGCAGCTCACCTTCTTTAAATCCTATTGCACCTTCTCTTCTTCTTAGCCTTATCCTTTTAACTTCTATCTTTTTTAAATTATTGTTACAAAAAATATTTTTTAGTCAGCCTTATTCTCTTCTTCTCAGTGTTATCGTTTAATTTCCCGAAAAATACATACTTTAGTCATAGCCCAAAGGACTATTTCTCACCCAAGTTTTACCTTAATCTTAAAAATATATCCACGATGGGTAAAAAACCCAAACACCTGTCCATAGGTTAACTCCTGTTACAATTTTCAATTATAAGCAAGGGAAAAATCATCATTTCACCACTAAATCCTAAATTTTTAAAGGTTAATATCATTTTCCCTCTAGGTTTTAAAAACTAACATTTCACCCAATTCTCAAAGTTTGAAAATTTCATATTTCACCCTTAGGGTTTGTTTAGCTTATTTGACCACCACTATTCTGGCCATTGGCTGACGTTTTCCATCTATCTTCCAAATTTGATGACAAAGAATAGTTACCCAACTACCACGGAGGACTACGATCATTGTTGTCGCATTTAGAAGACACGACAAAGGACAACGTTTTGTCGTCATTCATCACATTTGGATGACATGACAAAGTGTCACCCTTCGTGGTGGTTAGGTGGTTGTCCTTCATCGCCAAATCTAGAAGATTGATGGAAAGCATAGACTGATGACCGAAATAGTGGTGGTTGGAGAAGCTAAACAAACCTTAGGGGTAAAATCTAAACTTTTCAAACTTTGAGAATAAGGTGAAATATTAGTTTTTAAAACTTGAGAGGAAAATGATATTAACTTTTAAAAATTTAGGGTTTGGTGGTGATATGACAATTTTACCCTTGTTTATAATTAAAAATTGTAACGATAGTTAACCCATAGGTAAGTGTTTGAGTTTTTTCATACGTAGTGGGTATGATTTTAAGATTGAGCTAAAACTTGGATGAGAAATTGTCCTTGCCCTGAGTCATAAATATAAAATAAAAACCCTAAAAATAAAATATGTCTCATCTTCATTATTTTCTCATGTTGCGACTCTTCTTCTTTTGTCTTCAACTTTTTAGTTCTATTGATTACATTTCTTCAGTTTTTCTGCCATGACTCTGTGTCCCTTTGCTTTTGTTTTCGAATTCACGTTGTTGTTGGTCAAGACAATGACTTTTCAACATTTCTCTTGCCTCCTAGCTGAACACTTTCATTTGGAGCAAAACCAAACATGTACGCCTCTAACTGTCTCAAGTATGTGCAAGTTGATCCTAAACTTCATAGCCACCGAGCAAGCTAATCACGAGTGACCATTTTGTTAGGTTCGGTGATCTTGAGCCGAAGCTTGGGCTTGCCTTCTATAAAACAAGCCAAAATTGAGTCAAGCCATTTTTGGGCTTAAAGGATCAGGTGGCCTAAGAGGGGGGTAAATTAGGCAATTTAAAATAATTTTTTACAAATTAAGGAATTAAACCAATTTAAGCAACTTAATGAAAGATGGCTACTTTTAAAGCAATTTGTGAAAAATGTCAAAATATATTCCAAATAATTAACACAATCAAAACAACATACAATACAAAAATATGAGTTTAAAGGATGAGAAAATCAAACAAAGGATATATAGTGGTTTGGCACAACTCGGCCTACATCCACTTCTCCAAGCTATCTCCCTTGGAATATTCCACTAATCCTTGATTGACAAAACCCTAGCCAAGTTTCTCTTCACAATATAAAAACTTCAAAAGTGCTATTAACATTTACAAGTGCTATAGTCTATTTTCTCTCTCTAAAAATCTCTAATCTCAATAAGAGTGAATCTCACTCTTTTATAATACGAATTAATAAGAAAATACAAATAACTTCAAAAGTGCTATTAACATTTACAAGTGCTATAGTCTACTTTCTCTCTCTAAAAATCTCTAACCTCAGTAAGAGTGAATCTTACTCTTTTATAATACGAATTAATAAGAAAATAAGACTAAAAAACTCTCTTGAAGAGTATATATCAAAGTTTTAACTCAGTACAACCCAACACAAAAATTCAAGAAAGTATAGAAGCAAGTGTTTTGATTAGAGAAAATGATTTGCAAAAATGAAAATGTAATGCCCTCAGGTACATTTCATGGGCATTTATGTCTTTTAGCCCTATTTTGAGACATTTCTAGTTTTAAATATATATGTTCAAATGTAAACGTGGTTATATACATATATATATATATATATATATATATATATATATATATATATATATATATATATATATATATATATATATATATATATATATATATCCATATTAAAAGGTATGTATATATATAAAAAGAGAAGATAAAAAAGGAAACTTTATGCCTTTTTCCATCATCTTCTCCCATCCATTCCAGAAGCTCAGCCTTCCCCATGCTACTTTCTTTGTTTTTTGAAGAAAAATGGAGGACTTGAAGAGGTTTTGGAAGACAAAGTAAGGAAAGAAAAAAAATGAAGCACTTTGGAAGCCTTGGTAACCAAAAAATCTCCTTTTTTTTCCCTTTACCTATGTTTATATATATTCGTTGCATGTTATATGAATATGTTAGTGTCTTTTGGTGTTGATTTAAGGTGGTTTTAGTGATAAAAGAAGCAAGATAAAGAGGAGGAAGTCAACTTGACAAAGATTGGCTTGAAACAAGGTAAATGGAATTATTCTTGGTATGTTTCATGTTTTATGCTTTTGGTTCTTTGGCTCTATGTTATAAATGATGATTTTGAAGTTGAGAAATGTTGTTTTATGTTAGACCTACAAGGAGGAGGAGACCAAATCCCAAGTACCAAGATTGGGGAAACACAGGGTCTTGAGATCGAATTATAAGAAGTATGTGATCTGCTCAGAAACGCCACTTCAGAGAATGGGGAAACACAGGTTCGACTCACAAGAATAGAAGGAAAGCTGCAAGAAGTGTTAGAGTCAATCTCAAGCCTTCAAATTTCTGGAGAGAAGGTCATACTAGGACCAATTGAACCTGGTTCCTCATCATGGAGAAATGAGCCAGAAGAAGGATTTCAGCCATCAAATTGCTTTATTAAGCTGGAATTCCTTAAGTTTGCAGGTGACAACCCAATTGAATGGCTTAACCGTGTAGCGCAGTACTTTGAATTTTAGGAAACCAATGAAACTCGAAAGATTAAGCTTACAGCCTTTCATCTAGAGGGGGAAGCTAACCAATGGTGGTAACGGCTTAAACGAGTCCAATGCGACGAAGAGGTGAACGTTACCTGGAGAATCTTTGAAAGAGAGGTTGTAGCTCGATTTGGTCCAACTGTATACGAGTGCTCTGATGAAGCTTTATCCCACATCAGGCAAACTGGAAGTTTACGAGACTATCAATGTGAATTTGAGAGGTTAGCAAATAGGGTCACGGGATGGCCACAACAACGTTGATTGGAACTTTTCTGGGCGGATTGAAAGATGAAATTATAGACAAAGTCTGGATGGCTAGGCCACAATCACTTCGAGATGCAATCGAAATCGCTAGAATGAAAGATTAGCAAATCACCAGAAAATACAGGCAAGAGAGATTCGACCTGGGGAAAAACACAGCTTAGAGATCAAATAACCAAACCACTGCCAATCCCAACTTTTTATCCACCACGGTCACTCCCCGAAATGGGAACGGAACCACTTTTAAAAAACTGTCTTAGGACGAGATGCAAAGGCGAAGAAAAAAGGGTCAATGTTTCAACTGTAATGAAAAGTTCATGCCAGGACATAGATGCACTGTACCGCCATTATTCATGATTGAAGGAGGTGACTTAGGAAACGAAGAAATCGAACAAACTACGATGGAATGGGAATCAGAAAAAAATGGTGACCTAGCCGAAATTACTCTTCATACGTTCTCAGGATGGAAGGGCCCACGAAATCTGAAATTACAAGCCTTCATTGGAAACCAACCTGTTATAGTGTTGGTTGATAGCGGCTCTAGTCATAATTTCATAAGCGATAGGTTGGTTCAACTACTACATTTACCAGCCACTCATACAGATGAATTTAAGGTGAAGATAACTGATGGGAGGCATTTAGCATGCCAAGAAAAGCTGGACCAAGTAAAGTTACAAATACAAGGAACCATCATTACCGTAACTTTATTCGCAATTCCTCTCAAGGGATGGATATTGTGTTAGGCGTACAATGACTTAAGGAACTGGGTCTAGTTCTATGCGATTGGGATAAATTGGTGATGTAGTTTTATACAGAAGGGGAGATGAAGACATTGCATAGATACGGGATCCAACCTCAATTGTAATTTCTATCTAAACTCTCAAAAAGGAGTTGAATAATAGTGGGACTCTTTTTACAGTAACCTTGGAAACACAGGAAATGATATTCAGACCTCTCCAGATAACTCTCTAGCTATAAACCAGATATTATCCAATTATTACAAGATTTGAGGAGCTGAAATCATTACCGCCAGCCAGGGACATCAACCATATAATTCCATTGAAAGAAGGAGTTTCAGCTATAAATGTGAGACCTTACCATTACACACATTTTCAAAAAAATGAAATTGATGACAAGTGACGGAAATGCTACAAAATGGAATTATTAGGCCTAGCCAAAGTCCTTTTCCATCTCCGATTTTACTGGTTAAAAAGAAGGACGGCACATGGAGGTTTTGTATCGATTATAGAGCACTAAACGAGACGGCCATCAAAGACCGATTTTCGATTCCAACAGTGGATGACATGATCGATGAATTATATAGAGCTCACTATTTCACTAAATTGGACCTTAGAGCTAGATATCATCAGATTCGAGTTTACCCCGAGGATGTGCATAAAACAACATTCAGGACCCACAATGGCCATTATGAATATCTAGTCATGCCATTCGATTTGTGCAATGCCCCTTCAACATTCCAAGCCACGATGAATTCAATTTTTAAAGCCATATCACGCAAGTTCGTATTGGTTTTCTTTGATGACATCCTAATCTATAGTCAATCATAGGAGGATCATTTAAGTCATTTGCGCACAGTACTAAAATCTTGAGGAAGGAACATTTTTTTTTAAAGCAGTCTAAATGTGCTTTCGGTCAAATTAAAATTGAATACTTGGGGCATTTTATTTCAAGAGAAGAAGTGCAAGTTGATGACAGCAAAATCGCAGCCATGAAGAGGTGGCCGAAACCGTGAAATCTAATTGAACTTCGGGGATTTCTAGGCTTAACAGGATATTACAGGAAATTTGTTCAGAACTACGGGACCATTGCCATACCACTCACCCAATTATTAAAAAATGGCCAATTTAATTAGAACGAAGAGGCAAATTCCGCGTTTCAAGCTTTGAAAGAAGCCATAACAACCACACATATGCTGACAATTCCCAATTTTCAAGAAACCTTTGTCATAGAAGCTAATGCATCTGATGCTGGTATAGGAGCAGTGTTGTCTCAAAAAGGGCGTCCTATAGCTTACTTAGGACCTCAGAAAAAGGCTTGGCCCATTTATTCGAAGGAAATGTTGGTAATAATGGGGGCGGTAAAGAATTGGAGACCATATTTATTAGGAAGAAAATTCCAAATTCTGACAGATCAACAAAGCTTGCGATATTTCCTAAACCAGAGGGTGATTACGCCAGAACAACAGAAATGGGTTACCAAACTCCTAGGATATAAGTATGAAATAAAATATCGGCCTTGCAGAGAGAATAGTGCGATAGATTCCTTGTCAAAGGAGGAGGAAGCGACAATATTGTAGGGAATTTCTACACATAAATTTAAGAT
Source organism: Mangifera indica (assembly GCF_011075055.1). Taxonomy (NCBI): domain Eukaryota; kingdom Viridiplantae; phylum Streptophyta; class Magnoliopsida; order Sapindales; family Anacardiaceae; genus Mangifera; species Mangifera indica. The sequence goes on from NC_058140.1 coordinate 7,750,965, forward strand.
TTGGGATGAATTAAAAACTGAATGTTTGAATAATTCGTGGGTCCAGCAAATCTTGTCAAAACAAGGTGCAGCTGAAAAAGACCCTAATTTTGATTGGATAGATGGCTTGTTACGTTTTAAAGGGATAGTTGTTGTGCCTCCAGATTCAAAATTGAAAACACGTCTACTACAAGAATTTCATGCGAACAAAACTAGTCGATATTCAAGAGTTCTACGCACTTTGAAAAGATTAATGCAAAGCTTCTTCTGGTTTGGCATACGAAAAGATGTCAAAAATTTTGTGGCATCTTGCGATGTCTGCCAACGCAATAAGGTAGAATCCAAAACACCTGTGAGACTATTGCAACCTCTACCAGTACCATCTCAAGTATGGGAAGACATCTCAATGGATTTTATTAAAGGACTTCCGAATTCTCACGGTAAAAGTGTGATATTCGTTGTGGTAGACAGGTTAACAAAGTACACTCATTTTGTCACCATAAGCCATCCGTTTACTGCCAAAAGTATAGCTAAAATGTTCGTTGATAGGGTGGCTCGATTACATGAAATCCCATGAAGTATTGTGAGTGATCAGGATGTCGTGTTTACAAGCAAATTTTGGCAAGAGTTCTTTAAATTACAAGGCACACAATTAAAGATGTTGTCAGCCTACCATTCAAAGATCGATGGACAAACTGAAGTAGTTAATCGAAGCCTTCAATAATACCTCCATTGTATGACAAGTCAAAACCCGAAGCAGTGGAGTAGCCAATTACCATGGGCAGAATTTTGGTACAATACAACATTCAACAATGCAATCAGCATCACTCCTTTTCAAGCGCTCTATGGCCGACCACCCCAAGTATGATTCGACATCTACCAGACAGTGCTACAGTAAATGAAGTTGATCAAGAACTAACAAATCAAGACGAGTTATTAAAATTGCTTAAAAAAAACATGGAAAAGGCACAAAATAGGATGAAATAGATGGCAGACTGACATCGACGAGATGAACAGTTTGAGGTCGGTGATCAAGTGTATTTAAAACTCTAGCACTTTTGATAGAATTCTGTCTTCAGAAGGGCAAATAAAAAATTAGCAAGCAAATTTGTTGGCCCTTATCCCATTATCAAAAAAATTGGTGTTGTGGCTTATGAGCTATCGCTTCTTGAAGGTTCTCAAATCCATCCAGTTTTTCACATATCTTGTCTTAAAAAAAGGATTGGTGATAATTTAATTTCAATTAGTTTAGTACCACTAGTCTTGGATGATGGAAGTTTACAAGTCCGTCCCAAAGCAATTAAAATGAATTGGTGGGTCAAAGTGGGCAAACGAATGCACCTGAAATTCTTGTTGAGTAGTAGCACCTTCCTGTCGAGGAAGCAACGTGGGAGCCAGTGGATGTGTTCGAACAACAATTTCCAGACTTTAATCATGAGGACATGATTGATCTCCCAAGGGCGACAAATGTTAGACCTACAAGGAGGAGGAGACCAAATCCCAAGTACCAAGATTAAAGCCGCAATTGAAGCTCTGAAGATAAGGGATTGACTTGACTATTAGCCGTTACAAATGATATTGGTACTGCTGTTAAGATTGCTTCATTTTAGGAACTCTAGGATATGGTAGACTTGGTTCAATTTGTTGAGAATAATTAGCATCATTAGTTTCAATTGCTATTATAAATAGGTAGTTGTTGCTTTGTTAAAAGGGGTAGAGAATTAATAAGCATTGTAAGGGGTTTTGTCCACACCACAAGCTGGATAAATTTAGTAAAAATAAGTACATTCCTGTTTGATTCAGAACAAACAATCTTCGTTGCATATCATAGCCAGAATAAGTTATATCATTTTTCCATTTGGGGTATTTATGTGTGTTATTTGGTTTATGGTAGAGAGTTAGATGATATTTATAGTTTTACCACTGATTTCGTCCCACATTTTGACTATCTTATTAGATAAATCATGAGTGTTATTATAGCTTTTTGGAAAGCTATTTGAATTCTTTTTTTAGTGATATATAGATTGTATGAATTAAAGACCATTTGGACTGTTAAATTGCATGACCAAAAAGACTGTCTTATCAAATAAATAAGAAATACAATTTTTTGCCACTGATTTCATCCCACGTTTTGACTATCTTATCTGATGAATCATGAGTGTTATTATGGCTTTTTGGAAAGCCCTTTGAATCCTCTTTTCAATGATATATAGCTTGTATGAATTAGAGACCGTTTGGATTATTAAATTGCATGAACAAAAAGTCTGTCTTACCAAATAAATAGTAAATGTAATTTTGAGCCACTGATTTCATCTATGTTTTGACTATCTTATCTAATGAATCATGAGTGTTATTATAGCGTGTTGCAAAGCGCTTTGAATCCTCTTTTCAATGATATATATTTTGTATGAATTAGAGACCGTTTGGACTATTAAATTATATGAACAAAAAGACTACTCTACTAAATGAACAGTATAAACAGTAATTTACAATTTTTGGAAAGAAAGAAAGAAAGAAAAAATAGGAGGAGAAAAAGGAAAGGAAGAAGAGAAAGAAAGGAAAGGAAAAAAATGAGAGAAAAATAAAAGAAAGAAAAGCAAGAAAAGGAATTTGGGGCTCAGGATTTAGTAGTCGTCCCAAGAGTATGGTCTAATGGGTTATGGATAGTTTTAGATGGAAGCAAGATTAGTAAAAGTTAACGCATGCATGCATGCTACAAATTATAAGGGGACACTTTATGCTACATCGCCTGTAGTAGGACACATTCGCAGTAAGACAAGTCCATAGTAGGTTATAGACCCGTAGTAAGGTCTACTCGTAATAAAACATGCTCGTAATAGAGCATAATTCAGATTTAGAAATGGTGCAGTGAGTGAAAGTAAGAGAGTTCAAGCTTAAAAAAGTGTCAAATCTTGTAATCAGCTTTCAGAAAGTATCAAATGGACATCAGATAGGACAAAGTATGACCCAAATAGTAAATAATGAACTAGATTATCCCATCGATTCCTTGAGGAGGCTATGATGTGAGACTAAGCCTCGAGGGTGATTTAGAACATAAAAGGATATAGTTTACTTAATTCTTTCCCTTTACTGAGTGTTCTTATCTCTCACTTCCTTTTCTTTCAAGATTGCAGGTACGGGTGATCGAAGTAGCTGCGAGGCAGGGTTAGGTCAACAAAGATAGATCCAGACTGTGACTGGTTACCTATGGTTTTGTTACATGAATAAGATATTGTTGATTTTTGGCCCTATTCAGATGGTTGTATAGTTATATCTAGGGGCATGTATATGATTACTCCATGATCTCAGATGTTTTCAGATGAGTTTTTATATGGGGTGTATATATCTTTTGTTTGCTTCCAGATTTTCAATTTTCTGAGAATAATTTGAGAACACTTTTAACGACGAGTTCATTTTAAAATAAATGCTCCAGATATTAATTTGTAACATTTTTTCTTTGGAAGTAGCACTTTTAGGGAGGGATGTTATAGAAAAGCTCAAAATTGATTTACTCTTAAATATATGAAAGTTCTTAGTGGCAAGGATTTGATTGAGTTTATATAGAGAAAAATGAGGAAAGTTACTATTGTGTACAAAAACTAGTTATTTAATTTTTCAAAAAACACAAAATTCAGTCGATCAGATGTAATTAAGTCAACCAGATGTGACGTGACACTTCTGTGGCGTCTACGTGACATTAGTTGTTAGAAAATTCATAACACAATTCGATCGATCGAAAAAAATTCAGTTAATTGAATTTTTGAAAGCAAAATGCATGGGTTCTAGATAATTCAAAAACTACCATCGAAAAATTCAACTAGTCAAATTTGGTCAACCAAATTTTATTACTTTTTACCCCTAAATGTTGAAAATTTGCAATTTTCCCCTGAACCTTTGAAAAGTGACATTTAACCTATTTTAAAAACTCTTTCAAAACTAACTTTGAGATCTGAAAATGTAGTTTACAAAACTTCATCATTTTAAATGAGTTAATGGATTTTGATAAAAATTTGACTTAACTTAATAAATTTGAAAAAATGACATTTTAACTCAAAATTTTGAAAAATATGAAAAATATTAATTTAACCTATTTTTGGAAAACTTATTCAAACCCTAAATTGAAATATGATATTTTAATTCACAAAACTTCATAATTTCAAATAAGGCATTGGAATTTGATAAAAATCGGCTTAACTCATTAAGTTTGAAAAATGGCACTTTCACCCTAAAGTATGAAAGATATGAAACAAATTTTTGTAAGAGCTTTGATATGCAAATAAATATTCTAATCAAAACAAATGCTTCAAGATTACAAGTATATCTACCTAAACTTGAGTTTCTCTTTAAATCTTCAAGAATTTTTCACTTGAGTCTTGTCTTTCATTTCTATTTTGATACTCCTTCAAATGCATTAGGTAAATTCTAACAATCTAAACTTACACTTAAGTAAAGTCATTAGTCAATATGTTTAGGGACATATTCATTTGTTATCATTAAAATAAGAGTATAATGATATCTTGAGTCAATAGGGCTCAACTTAGCAAGAATCTAATCCTAATTTAGAGTCTAGTACAAGATAGATTATAGTAACAATGATTAAAATTTAAGAATACTCAAATTGCTCTAATAAAATGTGTAAGAGGACAAGTAGAAATAACTAAAAGAATTAGTGAGACAAGATTTTTCTACAAATGCCTATGTCTTGATGGGTGTCGTCATCATTGTGATCTCGATATGATAGAAAAGTAATTACACTTTAATTATAATTGTCTTAAGTCATAATTTCATGATAATAAAAAGTTATTATTTAATATTGAGGAAATTACAAAAAATATGATAACTCCTAACTCTAGTTAACCTCGTTATTCCTAAATGGAGAAGCTTCTATTTGTACCATGAACTAATCATATTATGAACTAACTTGTATGTTAGCGAAGCTCCCTTACCAATGATCAAATTGCTTGTTAGTCTTGCATCTAGTGTTGGACCTGAATTTAGTTTACTTAGGTTTGAAAGTTGGCTCGATTCAATTTGATTTGTTCAATTTGAATTTGAATTGAATTCGAGTTAACAGGTTCGGCTTTTAAAACCAAACTAAATTTGAGCTAAAGAGAGTTTAGCTTGATTTGACTCATACATTAGGTATATAGCTCAATTTGATTTAAACTTGACTCATAGCTTAATTTGAATTATGTCAAATAATTATCAAACAACGTCGTTTTATCAATGAGTTTCAAATTTGAATTATAAATCTTAGTCACATATTTAAGTTGTAAATTTAAACTATAAATCTGAGTTAAATTCAAATCGAATTTGAATCATCCTTAATAGTAGTTCAATAAATTTAACCGAATTCAAACTGAATTGTTTTTCATTTAAATCAAATTTGAACTAAATGATGTTCAGACTTAGTTTCGCTTGAGTACTTGCATCCATGAGTTTGACAGAAAGAAGATTTGTCCACTCAACTATTGTAGACATAATCAGACTAGTTGTCTTTTTATCGTTGGCATAGGGAGACTAATTGTCTCTTACCACAAATAAATGTACAACAATCACAAACCCACAGATTTCACAAAACATAAACAACTGAAAAGGAGTTTGGTGGCCTTGTCAAAACGGGCTAGAGGCTACGACGCTAAGCTGAATTGGAGGTAACAATCGCGGCTGGTGGTGGTGTAATCGCTAACCCAGATTGTGGTTGGAGGCGGTGTCACCGTTAGCCCAGCTCGCCAACGACCTCTAACTGCATGATTAAAGATAAGAGGTTGGTAAAAAGGAAACACAAAAGAAAAAGAGACAAGAGGGTGGTGAAAAGGAAAGTTAAAAATAAAAAGACAAGAAGAAAACTTAAAAAGAATAGTAATGAAAAAGAATAGAGTCTGAACATTGCGTCATACTCATGGATGCAAGATTAAAGTTATAGTTGGTAAATTTCATATGAACATTGCGAATGCCACCATCGACTAATTCAATCCACTGAAGAAGAAGCTGATTGAATTTTAAAAGGATTTTGTGTATAAAATCAATTATTGATGATAGAACATTTTCCCCAGAATTATCCCACCCAAAAATTATCGAAATGCCTTTTAATTTTGAAAATTCTACTTGTTCATTTGTAATCCACTTTTGTTAACGAGTAAACTATTAGTTTGTACCGTTGATTAGATTATCATTTACCAATTAGTTTTTATTTTTATTGATACCATGAAAAATGCCTAACTTCTTTTCTTTTATCGTTTCCCTTCTCCTATGTATCAACCACTATCTCTAGTACAATCCATAAGAAACTAGTAATCAAATCTAACAACATTATTGATCGGTTGATTTCTCTGTCAACATCATCCTCTACATAAGGATTTCACTCTTTCCTCTAACATGTTATTCAAGTTTCCAATCTTTGAAACTTCTTCTACTTCTGCTCTTAGTTTCTTAATTAAACTTTCTTCAATAACATCTAATATTCTTATCATTTGTCTCTTTCTCCTTTTTCACTACATCACAACTAACCTGACCCATTGACAAACCCTATTACTTGCCTTTTCAAAAACCCATTCACTTTTTTCTCTTTGATATCTTGAAGGCTTTTGGCTAGGGCTGGATTCGAGCCGAGCCAACTTGAGCTCGGGCTCGGCTCGGCTCGGTTCGGTTCGAGCCCGAAACGAGCTGGGCTCTACTCGGCCCGATCGAGCTCGAGCTGGCTCGGGTTGGCTTGGTTGATTTTTTTTTAATATTTTATACAAAACGGTGTCGTTTTGATTTTTATATATATACAAAACGATACCATTTTGATATGAAAAATGAGCCGAACCGAGCCGTAAACGAGCCGAGCTGAAAACGAGCCGAACTCGAGCCGAGCCGAGGTCAGCTCGAGTCGAGCCCGAGCTGAACTCGAGCCGGCCATAAAAAAACCGAGTCGAGCCCGAGCTGACTGCGAGCCGAGCTCGGCTCGGTTCGGCTCGAATCCAGCCCTACTTTTGGCAGGGTTGAAGTGAGTATTGATTTTCTCAGTTTCTTACATACACATGAGTCAATCAAAAGAATAAAGCCAAGATGTGAAGGCATAGACGGTCGATGTGTACAAAGACAATTAAAGCAAAAATTTTCATGTGGAATTCAAGAGGAAGAGAAGAAGGAGATCCAAAAAGGTCAAAAAATATATAACAGTGTCATTAACGAAAATGGGTAATAAATAGGCAAATAAAATTTTCCAACTTGAAAAGAGGAAAATCATCATTTGATCAAAGTTAAGTGGAAAATTCTCATTGGGCCTTAAGCCTTACTAAAACTAATTTAATTAATAGTGAAATATAAAAATATTAATATTTTTGTTTTATCTTTTTCAGGTCTAACAAACAGAACCGAACAAGTTCCTACACCGAGGGTTTCAAGATCTGCCATTTCTACTCACCGTAACGCATCATAATTTATGTTATTTCCTTTAAATTATCTGTTTGTGTTTCTCATCATTAATGCGTGAAGGGCTCTTTCTTATTACTTTTTTCTTTTTACTCTTTTGGTTAAGTATGAGAATTTTTGGATCTGGGTATTAGTCGTTTTGTGGAATTTAGTTGATTTTATAACTGTATTTGCGTATTTACAGACTTGGCACTTGACTTTTTTTTTTTTAACGATTTTTAGATTATGAAATTATGCATCTGGCTTTACTCATAAAATTTAATTAGGGTTTGTTTAGGTTGATAAGGAAAGAATTTTTGTTTGCAGGAGCAGGACGGGGAATTCTTGTCATCCCCGTGATGAGAATTTTCAGTGTATCATGGATTGTTGAAGTTGAAGTTGCGTATCATGGATTTTTCAGTGTGTAAATTGGAAGCTTGTTGCTTTTGGTGGACAGCATAGTTGGAGTGGTTAGGTGGTGGTGTTGGTTTTGGCAATTTCTTGAGTACTCTTAAGCATTTGTTTTGTTCGAAGTGTCATCACAATGCCTTCTACTGATAATCAGGGTTCTTCATCACCCTTTCATTCATTTGGTCGTTCGTTTTGGAGTGGCAGGCGTGAACAAGTTCATTCAATAGAAGGGAATAATGAATCTAATGCCGATGAGTTGGAGTTTGAATCCTTCTACAAACAGGTTACGGACCGTTTTTATGAACTTTCAGCTGTTGGTGCTGAAGAATTTCTCTCTATTGAATGGATGCAAAAGCTATTGGATGCATTTGTTTGCTGCCAGGAGGAATTTAGGGCTATTTTGTTGACAAACAAAGCTTTATTGTCAAAATCTCCTTTGGATCGAGTAGTTACTGAATTCTTTGAAAGGAGTTTGAAGGCACTTGATATAGTTAATGCAACTCGTGATGGGATTGAGAAGATTCGTTTGTGGCAGAAGCATTTGGAGATTGTATTGTGTGCCCTTGGTTCTAGTCAGAGGGTGATTGGCGAAGGCCAGATTCGCAGAGCTAGAAAAGCTTGCATGGATTTGGCACTTGCAATGCTTGATGAAAAGGATTCAGGCTCAGTCTTTTCACACAGAAACCGGTCATTTGGGCGTCATAATACAAGTAAGGATAATCATCGTCGCCCACCGGGCCACTCTCGTTCTCTCTCATGGAGTGTATCACGATCTTGGTCTGCTGCTAAGCAACTCCAATCAATTTCTAACAACTTGTTGCCACCTCGAGCAAATGATATTGCAGCCACAAATGGGCTTATTGTCCCTTTTTTTGCAATGAGTTATATGCTCATGTTTGTATTGTGGACTTTGGTTGCTGCAATCCCTTGTCAGGACAGAGGCCTGAATATTAATTTTTCAATCCCACGGCAATACACATGGGGTACTCCGCTTCTCATACTTCATGAGCGTATTATGGAGGAATCAAAGAAGCGGGAGCGAAGGAATTCTAGTGGATTGTTAAAGGAAATTAATCAGATTGATCAATATGCTTGTAAAATTACAGATTTGGTGGATTCACCTCAGTTTCCATTGACGGAGGAGCAGAAAATGGAGGTTGAACAGGGGATTCAGGAGTTAGCATTGGTTTTTGAAGCCATTAAGAATGGATTGGATCCGCTGGAACACAGATTGAGGGAAGTATTCCGTAAGATCATGAATATGCGATCAGAGAGCCTTGATCACCTGGGTAGGGGAAGTGAGTAAATCTGATATGGCAATTTGCTAATGAGCATCAAATGTACAAATTTGCGAAAATGTTATTATATACTATGCATGCCATTTGCAAGGCGGAAGGATGACTTTCAGATGGTGTGTAACAATAAACTTTGAGTAGGTAGCTTTCTTGTATTTATTTCTGTATTTTCTGTAAAGAACATAATATCTATACTCTTCCTTTTCTCATGTAAGGTGCTGATTTCTGGTTTGGTTTGATATCATTCTATTTACCGCATATATATGATAATAGGCATTCTTTTGGGTGTTGTTGCAAATCAGCTGTGATAATATACTACTAAATTTGGACTTTTGCTTTGAATTGAATGAACGAAAACAATATAGAATTTTGTAACCAACCATGAATTAAGCTGTTGAGCGGCTCTAGATGCATAGATTGAAATGTTGAACCTGTGTGCAGGCTGCTTATTCCTTTCTGTGTGCATGTTTTGTTGATGCATTGCTAGAGTAGAGTAACTTCCTCACAAGCAATAAAAAAGGGTAATGATTTTGCATTAAGTTGAATTGTATTTTTGCAGACAAGTCCAGCTGTATATTTGTACATTTCAATTAGGATTGTCCTGTTTGTAAACTTGTATTGAAATCGCTCTTTTGTTACTGTATACTTGCAACGCAGTCCATTCCTTAATTGTATTGTGGAAAGACTGAGTTAAATGAATTCAAATCTACAGAGAATCTCTTTCACGTATTCTGGCTGTCTATGAATAAGAATTCATCAAAATATAAAGGATAGTTCCTGCAGAAAGTAGCCTGCAACTACAAGAGAACCATTTATAGAACAGGTATCACCTGCTCCTTAATATTAAAAAGCATAGTTCCTGTATTCTTCCTTTGTACAAAGAAACCGGTAAAAGTACAGGCAAAAATGTAAACCCCAATCTCCAAAAGCCGCCCTTGAAATCCACGAGGTAACATTGATCCACCGTTGAAATCTTGAGGCCTGAAATGCAGCACGTCATGCCACAGAAAGGCCTGTAGGATCACTGAAAATTGCCATCGAGTAAAGAAAGAATATCTTTCTTCAATCACAAACCAAAATTCCAAGCCAATAATTTACACAGTGCAACATTTCAGTGTCATCCACGTGGCAGACCAGCCCGAAAAATCCATCTTGGACCCATACCATGCGATGGGGTCTGCCTAGAAGCCATGCAAAAATCAGGACTTCAGTCATTCAGATTCTGCAGTTTTTCATACTCGGCCCTGTTCAACATACCTGAAATTCCGTCAGAAACAGAACTCCCGCCCAGAAGACCAAGTGGAGAGAGCAAAATGATAGGAGGCATTAATGCAGGGGTAATTATCGAAAAAGTTCTGGGAAAGACCACATTATGAACTTTGCAAAAATATCAGATTCCAAAAACTCAATATGGGCAGCCCGTCCAATGAGAGTATTCAAATTCCTGCCTTGAGAAGAGGTATCAAAGTTAATGTCAAAGCGCATGAAGACTCGATGCTCAGATGAAGGGGCATACATCTGCTCCAAGCAATCATTTAACATCTCCAAGAAGATGGCACGCTTTTTTGAATTATCCCAAAGAGACGCTTGGGCCATTTCGATTCTAGCAGAATGATACGGAACATACCCATCCTGATACATTGATGAAAAATATGAGACCAATAGGAAAAAGAGAAGGACAATGTTTTATTATGAATAAGCTATCTAAATAATCAATGATGACTCCAACAAATTTCAATTAATATTAAAAACAGCACCCAAACAAATCACCCAAACTTTCCCATGTTTGATGCTCAACACTGGAAAGCACACTTGATCTCAATTAGGTTAGTCTTTGTTTCATATAATTAACAGAATACAAAGCTAATAAAACAAGTCGATATCCTAAAACTAAACCGCTTTTATATTACAATCTGGTACTCCTCATAACAAGTATTTGTTTTCAGAAAAAAATGTTTCAAATACGAATAATTAATATAGAATAGAGTTCAGAATGAGCTAGAATGGAATCTGATGTTTAAGCAATAATGAGCTTCTACACTTAATAATTGAAATATACGGCACATCAAATGAAATAATTAAAAGAGTTATCCAATTGAAACTCTCTCTTCAATTCACAAACAAAAAAATTTAATAATACAAACATTATCAGTTTCTGAGACAAATACAGCAGATTCAGGAATGTTATCATGTAAACGCCTGCGATAGAAGAGCAATACCTGGGGTGAAGATAACAGTAATATATTTTTGAAGAACTCCAGTGTCCTGTGCTGGAATAAGAATAAAGGAAAAAAATATTGAAATTGCAGAACTAGGTGTAAAACGTTAGCATTTAACCACTACTCTTCAAAATGCACAGTTTCATGATAAGCACAACTTTTCTCACTATTCAGCAGACGCATATTATAGAATTTCTTCTCAAGGGTAAAGAGGATCTGTGAAGCAATAGTCCTTTTAATACCTTACACAGATTATAGAAGAAAGTATTCTGAAGATCTGGATCATCTGAGAAAGTAAGTTGATGAATGCATTGTGTACCCCTGAGCTTTTTTAAGAGCCATAACCCAGAGTTGAATAAAGAGTTTGAGCTATATAGATACCCCAAGTGCGGACCGGATATAGAAACATATGTATACAAGAATCTCAGATATGGCTCCATCTTACTCTCTGCAGTAACATAGTCACATATTCAGCACACAACAAAAACTTCAAAGAAAATACGACCTCAAAATGTGCATGTACCTGTTAATGCACTTCTTATAATAACGTTTCCAATGGAATGCCCAACAAAGCTAAGCTTGATATCTCTTAAATTTCCACTTCTAGAGACTTTATCCATTTTCTTTTTGAGGAAAGAAATCACCTCTTCTGCCAGCCTTAGTCCCATTTCTCTAAAATCTCCATCTGTTTTATCTTCATTTACCTCTGACATAAGAAACTCTATCTTGGGATCTATTAAAAGCCATTGATTTCGAACAAGCCTTAAATCCAAATGATGTCCCTACATATATTGAATTGTAATGAGTAATTATTAATCACTGATTTTAAACTACAATATCATTCCAAAAATGGATTAAAAGGACTGTACAAAAATTTCAGAACTTCGAAAGGAAGTACAACACAGGATCATACATTTATTCTCCAGAATATTTTGTTTATCTAGCTTCTTCCATAGATAAAATTTCCTATAAAGAATTTAAAGCTTTAACAATAATTTTACGAAGAAGGAAAGGTAAATAAATTACATGTAATATATGCATACATAGATGTGATGGTTATTACAATAAATGAACATGAGTAATTTTAACATAAGTATTCTCTGATCTCGATGGAGGATAGAAAGGAGGGAGAAGAGAGGAAGAAAATAGTAATAACTTAAGGAAGAACAAAACATTAGGAACTATAGTAAAAAACCCTCATAGCCATCCTGCCTACGCCTAACATATGTGCACAGGCCCCAATGATCTCCAACATCAACTCCCAAGCTTTTAAGAAACAGAGAGGAATTCATATCTTAACAAAGTTGAACATAACTTTGGACCTTTAGACTGTGCTCAAGGAAAAGTTACTCTAAAAGTAGTGCTAATTTAAGATGCAAACTGCAAAAAGAGCTTAATTTTAATTTAAGACTTTATTTTATTCTCATTCTAGTTTTTTTTTGTCACTCCAACAAACTATTGCCAGGCTCTTCTAGTTGCTTTGAAAACCATTAATATGATTCATTAATGGAGTTTATAATTGTTAGCCAACATTTCTTTCCTAAAAGAGGCACAAACTTACATTAGAAAAAACTTCATATGGACACAATTCACAAATTATGTGCTAGTTCGCTGAAATTTCTTTCCTAAACAGAGAAACTTATATTAGAAAAAAACTTCATATGGACACAATTCACAAATTATGGGATATTTTGTGGCCTTTAAATGAAAAGGTATATTCGAAGAATATACACGTCTCAGCGTAGGTGTATGTATACATAGCTTTAGAGTTCACATTTCAAACTGCAGATATATAATGTCTTGGAACAGGAAATTCCAATAGGAACAAACAATGGCACCACTTGATGGCTGACAATTCCAAATATCTTTAATTACAGGACAACTGCACTGTCAACACTCCATTCCAGTATATAGGTGAATTAATCAGCCAAGAGAGCTGCTAGGATAAACATTTTATTTCATTGAAGAAAGCACATTGAGCAAGCCACACAACAGTATACCGCTGATCACATAATCTTTCCACCTCTTCAAAAAAGTTTTGCAGTCATATCTACCACATTTTCAAGTGTTTTTTTATGTGCATCTACCACTTTTTCTATTTTCAAATAAGATGCAAAAAATATTATTAAAGAAAGATTAACTTACAAAAGAGGTGAAACAGAAGCCCACAAAAAAGAGAAAAAAGCAAGACTAAGGACTTATGAATTAATAAAATGTTTCCCAATCCCCCCGGATGAAAGAAAAAGAAAAGCCCTCAAAGAAGCAAGATTATGAACTCTTCCTAGTAAAAGCTCCATGACCTCATATTCACCTTCGTCAAATATTAGTTTATTTCTTCTGAATAGTAAAAATCAAATCACAGCCAATTTAGAGCATCTCAAAAGGACAACTGCTTTCTCATCTCAACCAAATGCACAGAAAATAAACAAAATCTGGAATCTTTGGAATATATCGAGCCAAATCAACCTCACTAAATCTTGGACCATAGGTTTAAAGCTATAGGAAAATAATAAGAAAATTACAAAAGTTTTCTGCTTTCTTTCTATGCATAGCCCACCAGTTACCTTGTGAGCTCTAGAAAAATGTTACAATCTTGCAAATGATTAAAAAATAACGTATCTCCCAATCAACAATCCTCATAAAATATAATTATATTACCTCTCACCTATGCCAATCTTTAATCATTTGAGAAAAATATATAGATTAGCAAAATAGCCTTACAATGACTTTTTCAGAAACCCTGACCATAATGTTAGAATCCCACCTATTTTCACGAGAAAAATTACCACTTTCAACCAACAAAATGCCACTTTAAACTAGATATATTAAAAAAGTACACTTTCTGTTTTGAACAATGTATTCAAAACAGTTTAAAAAATTTTTAAAATAGAAAAGAAACAAATCTTTTGACATCACAACCTGTTTGTACACACATAGGTAGTAACAGCTTGTACACTATCTTCCTCTGAAAGCAGGTCATATAGTTTGGCTGAACATTGTCACTCAAAATAGAACATATCTCTACAACCTATCACAAATAGTCCCACTGAAGCGAAATCACCTTATAACCTCAACACTACTACAGTAACTTATTAAAAGATTAACATATACAGTGAAATTAGAGCTTAAATTATATAAAGGAAAATAAAAGATAAGAAAAACAGAATGAAAATGTGACACAATCTGCTTTGGCCTGAGGCATGAAATACTGGAAAGATACTCTTCAATCATCGAAGGTTGGGGCAATGAAAGAAATACGAATTGAAGATAGAAATAGTATTATCAATCAGATCATGGATATCTTAAACCAATTTGCAGCTTACTTTTGGTTAGATAGATATAATGAGCTAAGAAAAGTAACACTGCAAGCAAGCATTGTAGTACAGGCCTAAAACCCATTTAACTTACCTAGAGAGTATACATTAATCAAAAGCTTCGCCCTCCTAGGAAAAAGTTACCAGTTCATATTCAAAGAACTCAATATGATCAAAGCCACCAGAAAAGATAAATCAATAATTCCTTCATACAGAAATGTATAGAACAAACCTGAAATCCATGTACAAAGACAACTATTTTCAAAACATGACCAGCTGGTTGTGAGCTAGCTCCAATTGACTTTTCCACAGCCTTAATGCTAGGTCTAACGAGAAACCCGTGCTTGTCTCTCTGGTCTAACTGGCTAAAATATAAATTTCCACTGGTTGTACATAATGGTGCACTTGTGCAACGTTCTACCATTACAATAGGGATATGTAAAGGATCTCCAAAAATATGCATGTCCTGAATTGATTGATTGTTGATCTGCTCAGATGCCACAGCAATTCATGAAATGAGCAAAAAGTGTAAGGAGAATGAAGCACTAGAAACCAATAACTCACCCTCATCTGAGCAATGCTTCGCCGATGTAGCTCAGCACGCATAGCTGCACTTTGTGCAGGCTGTCCAGAAAAAAAAAAAATACTAGAATTAGAGGTTATACTGTGTATCATGTACAGATATTTATGATGGGAGTGCAGAACAGTTGCAAGAATGATCTTAGCTTAAGCCTAAAGCTTTAGAAAAGAATCATTCAGTGCAATTTACTACAAAACTGAGAAAGGCCAAGTAAATATAGAAGTTGATGCTAATTACATCTTCACTGACACTGTACTTCTGCATACTCAAAGCTTTTGCACGGAAGGCCCTATAAGAAGATTCATCAAGTCCAGTACTTAATAAGTGACTCGGTACCTCAACTTTGGAGTACATCATCCATATTGACCATTCAGCTTTCCGATCATTTGCCCATGTATCACACAGAAATTCCATTACCTTTGCTCTGTTAGCCCTGGAGTGAATTACACAGAGCAAAGAAATAGAATAGATGATGATTTAGCAAAATATACAGGTTCAACTCTCCATCTATTACATAACTACAAGATACACGCACAATACATATCAAAGGAGTCCTATTTTTTTTTTCCAAAACATAATATAGAAATACTTATTAGGTGCAAGTATATGATACTTATTACTATCAATTCGATGAAGTTAGGCACTGTATTTCATTAACTAGTCAAGCATATGCAGTCCCAAGAAGTCTTAGTTGGGACCACTGTGGAGCACCAAGAGTATGAGAGAAAGACCATGTGCAAGAGTCTCAAACGGCTATCATGGGAGTCCTGAGCTATATATACCAATTAGGTTAAAAATCCCCAATACAAAACCATAAATGTGGTTAATTCAAAGGGAACAATATCTTATTTCATAGAATTTAGGTCATTACATAATGGTGAAACATCATAGGGTAAAAACTATTGACTTTCTTAATGACTTAAGAAAACGCAACAATAGGAGTTTTTATGAGCAAGATTGGTGCTTGCTAAATAGTTTCTCAAAAGGAACTCCATATCACTTTTCACTTGTCTTCATGAATATATTAATAATAAATTCACTGATAAACCTAATGGATTAATTTCAATTATGATTCTACAGTCAGTCTGGCTAAAACATTCCCAAAAATAAGTAGCATAATTCTTTGAATGCCAAGTTTGACAGAGCTTTGATCATCACTACATTTCATGACATAATCTAGAAAACAAAACACCTTGTATTCAAGCTGGAGTTGTCAACAACACTCCATCCTTTACCAACCCTCTTGATCAGATTGAATTCCCTAAATTAGTGAAATTAGCTTCAGCCACAAGGTAAAAAAAATATTTACTATGCTACATACTTCACATCTGCAAAGGCGAATTGGACCAGAAAGGACTTAAAAATATCATGACATAACATTATATAGTACATATAGGTCATCTTATAACAATTCTCTATAGCTGCTATTAATCTTAAACTGAAATTTTATTTGCAGAAATATATAATATCAAAGACATAAAATGAAAAGCGCAACTAATACAATTAAATTGAAAAAGAAGAAGACACAGAAGGAGGAGAAGATGCTAAAACTAGAGTAATTTAATTTGAAACATACCGGTGAAACATCAAAAATGTATTCCACAAGGACAAAATTTGATTTCCCAGTATTTGGAAAGCATTTAATAGATCACCCCATGATATAGAATCAGACAGTTCATCATTTAAATCTGTTTTGCCTTCGGCCTTCTGCAAAAAGAGAGGAAAACATTAAGTAAATAATGAAGATTATGGAAAAGAATTGAAAATACTCCAATTTCAGAAAAAAATCAAAGACCTCAACACCGTTCTGTTGCATGCCTGAGAGTTGTCCTAAAACTGTGCAGTCCACACAACCAAACAACTTCATATCATCCAACTTGAAAGTACAATCAGTCAAATCAATTGCATGGTCAATTGCTTCGCTAATTCTTTGAAGATCTCCAAGAAGAATTTCATAGGCAGTTATTAGGGCTTTAACGAACATGACCTGTTTGCGACCTACAGAAGCCAACTGACCCCATGCCTCCTGGGTTTTGAAGTCTGACTGTGAATAACCCAAGGAAAATTATTGAGCACTTGCTCAACAAAACATAAACAAAGATTGAAAAGAAAATAAACCCTGACATTGTCTTAAAAAACTATTAACAGTGGTAAATTTGCATAGTTTAACAAAATAGATTCAAAGATCTAACTTCAGACAAGACCATAAAAACTAAAATTGTCTCTCTCTTCTCACCTCAACATCAGACAGTTTAAAATCTTTGTGTTATGATTTTCTCACTGTATGGGTTTTCTTAAGTTCTGTATACATCACTGAGCCATCAAATGAAATGAGAAAGGGGACAATGTTGAAAAGTAATTTGTACTTAGCAAAGTGATGCCATTTCACTCAATGTGGAATTTTCAGCGAGAAGGGAATGCAAGATTGGGCATTTCAACAAGTTGAGTTGCACATTCATGCTGTCATCTTAATTTTGAGGAATCTCTATATTTCAACTATAAAAAGGACAGCACTTATAACCAAAAAGACAAACCAGATATAATAATTCACCAACATGCTCACCAATTAACAGTTTCAATTAAAAATTATTTATGGTTAAAGAAAATAGTTGATTTGACCCACTAAATTGAAGGGACATCTTCCATACCATAAGAATCAGTGAAATAATTTTATTGAGCAAGTTACCTTCATAAAAAAATATAAAAAATCCGTAACAATTAATAGGCAATCAAGAGTAACTACAATAAACAGACAGTAAAGCCGTCAATATAGGGGGAAATAAATAGAGTTTGTGACTAGTTTAATAGGTACCTTCAATGAGGCCGTGGAAGAACTAGCTTTTAGTAGACTAATGTGTACAGTTACATCAACAAGTACAGTGTGCAAAGCATCAAAATGAACAGGGCAATAAGAATGCAATCCTAGAAGTGCTTTGGGAGGAATTCGAAATTCATGAACTGCAGCAGGACATGCACCAAGAGATGATAGCAACTCAAGGCTGCACACACAAAGTCACCATTTCAGCCTCGAGGAATAATTAAATGGACATCCTACTCCATTCACTGAGTGTTTAATTTCATTTGTTGGCAAAAACTAGAAACTAAGTATTGTTAACTAACCCATTCTCCAGCCTGGGAGCATACATGAGCTCAAACTTTAATATAACAGCAGATGTTGATGGCCCCTGAGAAGTAAATACTATATCAGTTGCAATGACATCTCTGAGAAGCATTAAACTCTAGTAACGAATAGGTTCATGCCAAGGAACATAAAATAGATATTCTCATGTAAGACTGGAGTTTTTTTTAAATATCATAACAGCAAAAGCTTCAAATTTTGTTCTAAACTATTTCAGTTTTAACCTCCTCCAAAAATGATTCCACCCACCCCCTCCCTCAGGGCACAAGATATACAACATTGAGCATTGTTTTTCCAGTGATGGTGGCAAAGATAACTGACTCTTGGATATAGCACACTACAAATTCTATGTCCCAGTAACCTTTCTTTGTTTATTTTGATTTGGCTTTACCTTCTTGGCTATTGGAAGATCTCCAAACTTCAGTCAATAACATAGTTAATTTCACATCAAATCTGGTTAAAATAAGGTAAAGAAGGAAGAAGAATGAGGTAGCTACCTCATGCCTACTATCAGCTAAATTGAATGCTATCATAACCGATAGATAAACATCCTGTCTTGCATATCTGATCCAGAAAGGCTGTGTCCAAAAACTGTTTTCTGTATCATCAATCCTCCAAACCCCAGAAGTACCTTCAGGGCCCGGTTCAGGAGCTGCAGGTCCAAAAAAGCGTTAATATTTCTTAGCTCTTAATTTTAGTGAAAAAGAAAAATCAAAGGACAAGCTCATGAATAGATAAAATACAATAAAATAAGTAAACTGTATCTCTTAGCCTGAACAATGACAAAATGCAGTGCATTAACAAGTTTATTAAAAGACAACGAAAGACCTAGAAAATTCAAAAAGATATTGAACACTACAGATAAGTGAAAATGTCAAAAAATAAAACAGAAAACAGTCTTTATAAGGTTTTATAAACACTGATACTGTGGAAAAAAGGGAAATCCGGATTGAGTTATGCCACAGATTAGTCGAATGGGCATCAGGTATGCCGGAAAACATCCAAGAGTAGACCACAAGTTATCAATGATTTTAGTTTAGCTTTGGAACATTTTTATGAGTTTGATGAATTTGAGGTGTCTCGATAGGTCACCTACTTACTAAATGTTGTAACACTAACGCGTTCTTCTATGGCTTTGCAAATAGGCGAGATGATCAGCGAGGCATGCGAAAATCCAACTATCAACATGTATTGATGTATTTGAAACAAAAGAAGAGTTAATACAAAAGGATCAGCAAATTCAAAACTCTAAGCTTTTGGTTTATACTAGGATAAAGTCTCAAAAGAATACTATTGATCCATCTATTCCTTTAATAACTAGCCAATCTCATAATCTAAGGGATGATCTTCCAACTGCTTATGTTAATTCTAAACTTGATCCTACATCTTCAATTGAGTCTCTAAATTTTGATATGCCTATTTTAGATATTCTTGTTGTCATTCGAAAAGAAGTGAGATAATGTACCAATCATTCTATTGTAAAATGTTTTTCATATAAAAAATTATCATATTAACACAAAGCCTTTCTTTCAAAAATCTCTATCTTGTTAGTGCTTAGAACAATTTAGAAAGCACTAGGTGATCTGTATTTGAATTTAGCAGTCAAAAAAGAGATTAATGCTCTTAAAAAAAGTTGAAACCTGGTAAATCATTGACTTACTGAGACATATGACCACAGTGGGATACAAGTAGGTTTTCATTGTAAAATATAAGGCAGATGGAAGCACTGAGAGGTACAAGGTACGACTCGTGGCGAAAGGGTTTACTCAAAATGAGTATCACGAGACATTTGCCCTCATTGCAGAGACAAACTCAATACGAGTTCTTGACTCCTTAGCAGTGAATTATAATTGGCCATTATATCAACCAGATGTAAAAAATGTCCTCTTGAAAGGAGATTTGGAAAAAGAAGTTTTCATGGATCTCCCACCTGGCTTTGCAAAAGGCCTAGGGGTAATCAAGGTATGCAAGCTAAAAAAATTCTTGTCTAGTTTTAAACAAACTTCTAGGGCTTAGTTTGAAAGATTTGGACAGGCAGTGAAAAGTTACGAGTCCTCCCAAAGCCAAGCAGATCATAAAATGTTCTATAAACACACTTGAATTGGTAAGATTGCTATTTTAATTGTTTATGTATGACATAGTATTGTTAGGAAAATTGAAGATCAAAAGAGCAAACTAGTGGGTGAATTTGAAATTAAAGACCTAAAAGCTCTAAAGTACTTGAATGGAATTTGCAAGATCCAAGGAATCTTTAGGAATCAACGCACATATATCTTAGACTTACTAGGTGAAACAAGAATGCTTGGGTGCAAGAGAGTTGAGACTCCTATTGAGCCTTACTTGAAATTGCAACCAATTGAAGTAAAGGATGTGGTGAATAAGAAGCAATACCAAAGACATGTTGGCAAGCTAATTTCACATACACAACCTAACATAGCCTTTGCAATGAGTATGGTAAGTCAGTTTATGCACCACTCGTGCTTAGGACACTTTAAAGCTACCTATAGAATTCTAAGATACCTAAAGGAAGCAACTGGTAAAGGATTACTCTTTAAGAATCGTGCTCACCTATCGTTAGAGGTTTATAATGATATAGAATAAGCAAGAAATGTTGCGGAGAAGGTCAATGTCAAGCTATTGCACCTTTGTAGGATGAAATTGTGTTACTTGGAGAACCAAGGAACAAAATGTGGTAGCTACGAGTAGTGCTAAAGTTGAGTTTGGTCAATTACTCATGGAATTTGTATAATTATGTGGATAATAAGGCTACTAGGAAAAAATTAAAGGTTCAAACTCCTTCACCAATCAAGGTGTAATATGGCTAGGATTGTGATTGCTGACAACCCAATCCTTCATGACAGAACAAAATATATTAAAGTTGCCAAACACTTTATTAAAAAAAAATTAATGATGGAGTGATTTGCATGAAATATATTCAAACTATCAACCAAGTTGTCGATGTTCTAACAAAAGGGATGCACAAGAAAACAATTTAATAGTCTAGTAAGCAAGCTATTTATGAAAGATATCTTTAACCCAACTTGAGGGGGAGTGTGGAAAAAAGGAAAGTCCAGATTGGGTTTCCAATGCTCACAGTCTCAAATATCTTAATTTTCTAATTTTTTAGAGATTGTTTCTTGTTCTTAGCTAGGATATCTTGTAAATATAGTAAATAAGAATTATATAATATTTTAAGAGTTAGTATTGTTCCCTAAGTTTGAGATCTTCTTCCCTACAAGAATAAGCTAATTCTCATGTAATTTTGTGTGCTGAAATACAATTTTTTCCCTATTATCTTTGTCCTTCAATTTATAAATATGAAAGAAGAATTTTTCACAAAATATTCAAAAGTAACACAGTGTTTGAACAAACAAGTTAAAGATGGTTAGTTTGGTGTTGATTTATTAGAGCTAAAAGTGACAGAAGACATTTAGCGTGGAACTGCTTCTTGATATAGGTTCTATTTAAGTTTTTTGGTTAGACTAGAACTTAATGGCCATCCTAAGTCATAAATTCTGTTTTTTCATTAGTGGAGTTGTATGATCCATTATCAGTCTCTTTCTTCTTTCTCCTATAGTCACCTTCTCTCCTAACTTCTACTCTCCCTACAATTTTTGTTCTTTCTCTAATTTTT
Organism: Mangifera indica; assembly: GCF_011075055.1. NCBI lineage: Eukaryota > Viridiplantae > Streptophyta > Magnoliopsida > Sapindales > Anacardiaceae > Mangifera > Mangifera indica. The sequence goes on from NC_058140.1 coordinate 7,772,934, forward strand.
GTTCCTTTCCCATCATTTTCTCCCTTATCTTCTCCATTCTTCTCTCCATTTTCTCCACATTAATTAGTCTCATAGTGATACTTTTATTCCAAATGCTCACTTAAAACACCAAACCCAATTCTAATAAAATTCCACAGCCTCCACAAAGAAAGCACCCACTTCCGATCTAGACACTTTCAAACACGTTCTATAAACACCTCGATGTAAATAGTCAAATGTTCAAGCTAGGACACAGATCTCGCATTATAATCTAATACCGAACACCCACATTATCGTTGCCACTTCCAATCCACTGACTCTAGCCAACCACAAAATTCCTACTATCACAGTCACTATTCAGTTTCAAAATTATTATCGCTAGCACCATTAATCCAAAAGAACCATCCACAAGATATCTCATGAACTAATATGCCAACCAACTTGCATGAGACCAGATTCTATCACACTAGAATAGTTTTTATGCTCTTAGGCCGACTTGTTTAATTTCACTAGTGCTTTGAAGCTCAAACATCCGTAATGAATGTTTAAAAGAGACTTTCTTTCTATTCAATATAGTTTTTAAAATGAACTATGTAACACCCACAAGTAAGCCCAACTACATTTTTGTCTTTTTCTCTGAGTTTGTATGATTTTGGTATTGTGTATAAGTGATTTTTTGTTGGGATGATCATCCATTGCAACCCATTCATGCCTGGAGAAGGGCAGAAAAGTCTTTGTGTAAGGAAAGCGCAAAAATGTTTAAGTGTAAGAGGACAAATAACGTGCATAATCGAGGAAATGCCAGTTCATGTGTTCATTGAATTTGGATTTGGATAAGATACGTTTTATGATGATTTTAGGACACATTTTAATTGGATGATGACATGAACGACTGCTCATAAGGAAGGAACGACTATTCATCATATTTGTTTGGCAAAATAAAAAGAGGTGCAACGCCTGAAGCGTTTTACTTTGAGCATATTATCACAACAGTCGAACAAAGAGAAAGATCAGAGATTTGAGAGTTCAGAGAGCATCAAGGGAGGTTGGAACGCCGAAATTACCGTAGCCATGCAAAGGAAAGCGAGATCGTCAAAAGGCAAATAAGTAGTTGGCCTTTCCTTCTTCCAATCGGTTGATTATTGTTAATGGTGCTATGATTCTTGTATATTGATTGTTGCCTATGATAGCATGTTAAAGTGGTGGATAGTTATGATTATGTGACGTTGAATGGATTAGATTATGTGCGAAGTTACAAGTTATTCGTCTATACATATATGTGTATGTGTGTGTGTATATATATATATGTGTGTGTGTGTGTGTGTGTGATGATAAAGTATGGTTTTTGAGTAACAAGTTCATCATCTGGAAGAGTAAAAATGTTTGATGTTTGATGGAATCATGCTTAGGGAGATATAGCGACTGTTTGGTGCAATTTGGAGACTATGAATGGTTTTGTGTTGGCTGGAAATCGTAGAAACTAGTAGGGTGCGCAATTTCTAGACAATGATGAACACCCATTCATGCTTGCATGAACGCTTATTCATCCCTTTGGTGGAAGAAGAATTCCTCGCTCACGCAATGAACATCCACTCCAAAGGTTTCAACTTATACAGTTGTTCAATATGTGACAAAAGCCCATTCATGGTATCTTAGGGTGAATGATGAGGTTAGAGAATGAAATAGCGTTAAGGATTTAATGACATTAGTCAGAAGTTAGTAAGTTGTTACTCAGCGGAAGAACTAACGCCTGTTCACAACAAGATGTACACTTGTTCATAGGCTTAAAAGATGAATTATGAGCAAGGGCTATTGACACCCATTCATATAAAGCAAAATGACTATTTTACTCTTGTGCAATGTGTTAGAAATGGCCTGCAAGACGCAAGATTAAGTTAGCTAGTGAATCTAAGGTGCCCGACTGTGTGAAAAACAGCATAAACCTTAACCAAGGCAGATTATAGAGAAAAATAAGGAAAGTGGTATATACCTAGATAGTCACCAGTTGTATGCAAAAAAGACATTATATGTGAAAACAATAGGGTTATACAAGAGGTAAATACCCATGAGATGCATCATACACTCGAAGCTAAGGTGTATTAGCCATTTATTTTCAGTTCAGGTGTGCATGGTAAGAGATAGTGACATCAGTCAATTTTCTCACGTGATCAGTGGGATGCATCACATATACATCCGTAGTAGAGGCTATCCTAGGATGGTAATTCAGATAGCAATCCTACAGCTATGTGTATATGATAAGAGAGAGACTACAACCAGTTTCCCCGTGTGACCAGAGTATCACAATTAGTTAGCTTAATAGTACGATCGGTAGTGTACGCAAGACACATAAAGAGTACACATTTAGGATATCAATTGCTTTCAGGAGGGCATCAAATATATCAAGTTCAGCTTAGGGCACGAGGTCTTATTCATCTAGGATGACATTGCCTATATATTAGGGCACGAGGGTGTCAAAAGGAGATGGATGGGCATAGGAGAATGTTGGAAAACATCTAAGTAACCACATAGTGACTTAGTGATATATGTTGTGTGTAAGGTGTCAAGAGGTGACATACTAATTGAATGTTTTCACTCACATATTCTTTTTTATGGTTTTGCAGGTAGAAGTGAGTAGCAGAATATGCAGGAGAGCTAGCGATCCAACTCAAATCGTTGCATGAAGCTGAGGAGCATCTTCGTCATTTCTAGATTTTTATAAGTTCGTGTATTTCTTTTCAGTTGAGACATTGTATTGAATTATGGACAGTTATTGTGGTTTTGTTTCAGACACATTAATTTGTATGGATGGTTTATTAATGATATATTGAGGTATTTCATTTATGAATATGTTACACCTTTTTGCACGCATTTTGAGCAAGCATGCTCATTATTCCACTGTAATTAGTTAAGAGTTTAAGTTATGCACGTCTCTTGGGGTCATATTTCGTGTAAGGGTATGTATCCAAAGAGGGGAGTTACAGACTATAGATTCCTAGTTTGACAAATTCTTGAACCTTCTTACAAATTGGATGAATACAACCTACTTAGAACATTCCTCAAAAGTTTGGACTTCCAATGTGGGGAGCCTTTAGACAATGTCTTAGGTGATTTGGACTTCCAATCCTTCCACAATAAATACTTGCAATACTTTGTCAACACACAAATGCTTCAAATTGAGACTTGAAAAGTTCCAAATCCAAAGAATAATTAAGTCTTGACAAATTTCTGAAAAACCCTCAAATTGTTGACTCATACTATGTGAAAGATCTTAAGAGCCTCATCAAGTAGAATTGTCTTCAAATCCTTAAGGATGATAATATGGACACCATCAAGGCATGTTAGTCTTGTGTACATGCCCTAAAAAATGTATATACACATTTTCTCAAACATTATGCCCATCCTATTGAATCAAATATGTTATAAAGCCTTCCAATATCACTCTACTTTAGAGTTTAATGATGCATCCTTATTTATTGACTAAGGCACTCTCAAGTGACCTTTGTTTCTATTTATGTTTTTACAAATACTTCATTTGATGCAACTTCCTAACCAGCAAGTTCTTCCAATGTTACACATGGTTACAATATCATTTTGTTGGTATCAATGTCGATCAACTTGTTATGTCCACCAGCAAAAATTTAATGTATGATAGTTGATCAGCAGTATCTACCCATAACTGAATTTGCAAAAACTTAAATTGTTATCAAACTTGCAAGAATGGTGCAAAACTTAAACCTAAACACATGTTAAAATACTATACTTTGGAATGGTACTTGATCAAATAAGAATTTCTTGATTCTTATTTAAGTAACATTTGAATTACTTAAAATAGATGATCTCTAGTTTGAATTGCATGCATCAAAATGACCACATTATGTTTAAATACCCAGCCATAGTAGAAAATCGAGCAAGGAATACCAATTATGAGCTCAATTAATAAAATTTAAGGAAAAAAAAACCTTCATATTGAACAACACGTGCCGGTATTCCCATCACTTCGCTGTCCTCCCATCTCAAACTAATCTTAATTTGATACCATCTGCAATTTTATGTTTTGGTTAATTTTGAAACAAGTAAGCATTATTAACAAAAACAAAATAAAATATTAAAAAAAAAAAAAAGAAGAAGAATGTTAACTTACCCTTGCTGGAAAAGATCAAGATTATGAAACCTATGAATGTAAATAGCGATTTCATAAAGAGTATCTATAGTAACATCGATGACCGCCGTAGGAGTCGATGCTGACGACAGAGGCGAGGCGGGAGATTTAGGGTTAGGGAAGTGATTAGCATTTGGCAAACGTTTAATCGACCAATTTCTATGGGAGAAAGGAGTGAACCATTTTAGTTTCCGAAACATATGTAAACCTTGTTAATTTTTATTTTGATTTTCAATAATTTCTTTTTCATTCCTCACACACTCTCTCTCACCTCTCCAACTCTTTTCACTCTCACTCAGTTCTAACCACCACCCATCCCAAAATCTATTATTATTATTATTATTATTATTATTATTATTATTATTATTATTCAATCATCAAAACAAAAATATATCATTATTTTATTATTCACATGCATGCGTAAACTATACATTATCATTTATTAAAACCTAATAAATACCATTTTTTAACATTAAGTTGTCTTGTCGTCGATGATAAGTTCTCACTCAATCACAGCATAGGCTATCATTAACCACAATCTAACATCGTCAAACAAATGAAAAAGTAAAAAGAAAGGCAATGCCAGAATAAAAAAAGGGAAATTGGGAACAAAGGAAAAAAGGGGTGAGGGTGAAAATAGTTATTTCATTTCTTGGCCCTCTGTTAGATTTTTTTCATTAACAAATTTGGATTTTGGGTAAAAAATGTTATTTATATCACCTATGATTAAAAAAGTTTGTTTAGGTTATACCTTAACTACAAACTCGCTCTCTAATTGTTCAACCTAAAAAATTTAGTTTTGACTAAAAAATATTCGAGCTTTACATGGGTTTAGACAAATTTTTTGTCCATTAAGTTGTTAAAGCCCGATGCTCAATAGGGTTCAAAAATTTATTATAAATAAAAATATATTTATCAAGTTTTCAAATTTATAAAAAAAATTATAGGAGTATTTTTATAAACTTCAAAAATTACAAAATGAGCCCAAATTGGCCCAAAACTTGAAAAAAAATTAAAAAATCAGTTTTGAACAAATATCTTTGATGTCCAAATGGACAAACCCAAAGTTTGACTCTACATTTTTTTTTATAAGTTCGAGCTTAAATAAACCAAACCCAAAACCCAATAAAATTTAAAGAATTAAACTTAAAACCAATATATTTGATGTCTGAATTGATAGACCTAAAGTTCGAGCCTAAAATTTTTTACGAGCTAAAGCTTAAATAAATCAAGCCCAAAACCAAATAAAATTTAAGGAATTAGGCTTGAGCAAATATATTTGATGCTTGAATAAATAGACCCAAAGCTAGAGCCTAAAATTTTTTTACAAAGTCGAGCTTAAATAAACCCGACCCAAATAGTAGGCATGATTGAAAACCTTATTCATGATCAATATTTTCATCGGGCAATGTATCAATTATTTCATGGGAAAGGTGTAACTTCGAAAAAGAAATTATTAGCATTTTTTTTTCCATTAGTTTATATTGGTGGGTTATAAGTTAAAGCATAAGATACCGCATGTGGGCATTTGTAGAGGTTCATGAGTTTTATTGACTTGTGTTATTCTTGTTGAAGTTTTTGTTGATGGTTACTATATTAATATCTGGAATGTAGCATCTATTTTTATCATTTTATGTGGTAGATTGTTTTGCTTACTCATAAAAGGTGGGTACCGTTTGTTTTTGAAGTCCAATTGTCCAATGTTTTGGATGGTGGCAATGGCAATGGCATAGGTGGAAGTTGATGAATTTGGTCTTTGTTTATTTTGGATGCTTGCTTTTGATTTTTAAAGCTAATTGCGATTGGAAAACAAACCACCCACTTGTATGAATTGTTGGCGCAAATACATGTTATGCATAAAAAAAGATAACTCTGTAATATGTTGAACAGATGAATGGTATTTTTAGTTAGAATTTTCAGACAATGGAGTTGCTTTTGGTAGATGAATGAGATTTCAAGTTAAACTTTGCACACAATAGATGATGTTGAATGGTATTGGTTTGCAGACAACTTCAATTTCATTTCATGTCTCTTTATTTGCAGACAACTGAATTGGTTTGGTCAATGAATGTAATCTTATGTTAAATCATGAATGAATGATGTAATGAAATTTCCACTGAAATTTTTTTTTTAACTTATTCTAATTAATTAAAGCTTGATTTTGAGCCAATTTCACTCAATTCCATCTGATATTTTATTTACATTGGTCCAAACTCAAGCCACGATACGGCAACATTAGTCGATTTTCAATCCAAGTTCCATCTTACCTCTTCGTTGTTAAAGCCAAGCTTGAGATTACCTTTGTTCGGGACCGATTTAGATTTAACCCACCGTGGACACGCCTCACCCCCAACTTTTGAGGCTACAGCTACAGCTACAGTTGTGGCCTTGCTTTTGGTCTTAATATGCACCCCCAGCCCTTGACACCGCCGCTCTGGCCTGCTTTGGTGCTGACCTGTGTTAAATATGGCTTTAATTTGGCGTAGGTTTGGCGGTTTGGCTTTACAATACTATTGTGCAAGGATGATTGGATTTTGGTTATTCTACAACTACGTGATATAAAAGGACATGCGAACGAAGAAGATGAGACTAGATTTTTACTTTGCGAATTCGTTAAATTTGACTTCGGGCAAAGAGTTGCGACTAATGCTCCATTTTAAATTTATTTAGGACAAGTCTACAAAGTTTTTAAAGGATCATTTTCCCTCATAAAAATAATAAACATAAGGAATTTTTTTTTTCAAAAATGAAAATATTTAAAGGCACCATTAAACAAATATAAAAATATCATACTATAAGATTAGTAAATTTGAGTACAAATCAATTAGTTTTTCTCCAGGCAAAATATAGCAGGCAAGAAAGCTTCCTAATCATAGAGTTCTTACTCTGTTTTTTTTTTGGCTAATTTTCTACAGTATTCAACTTGAGAAAATCTATAACAAATTTGTCAGGAATCTCATATGCGATGGATTTACATATCCATCTTCAATTTAGAACACATTATTTAAGTCTGCGGCTGCACCAGCTTCTGTCAAAGTTTAAAGGACATTTGTTAATCTATTTCACAGATATAAAGGTTTTCTTCTACCATCTACTCTCTAGCTATAGCTTCAATGTTAGACGAAACAGACTCATCTCACCATTAATGATAACAACAAAGCTCCTTTACCAGTTTAGTGAATGCACTCTCCGAAGAACACGAGGTGGTCTTCTCTTCTCAACAACTGGAATGAGATTCTCCATCAACTGCATTTAAAATGAAGCACGAGAAATTAGAAGCAACAAGCCATTGAATTAAAGGCAGAAACATAGGGAGAAAGGTTAATCATTAAATTCACTCGCAGTCAGGTTATGTTTCCAATAGTCACATTAGATCAAGTCTTTGCTTCTAATTCTTAATCTTTTTAAGAAATGAGATTTTGTCAACAAGCTTAAGTTAACCTTCACTATCAAGAATTAAGGCACTACTAATAGCCAAAAAAAAAAAAAGTGAAGTCTTTGAAAAGATGGTTTTTTATCTTTGCAGATAACCATCTAATAAAACCTGATCATCATTCATAGGAAAGACTGTCTGCATTTAACTGCAGGAATTTTGAATGGACTTCAATACCTCAATGCCTCAGTAACTATGAAAAACTTTAAGAAACAAAATCTTCACTACCAAAAAACACTCATTTTTTTTCTAAATAAAAGGTTTCAAATTAGTGGTGCATAGAAGACATCTAATTCAACACAAGTGAATGACACGATTGTAGAAACAATAACGTTTAAACATGAATTTCGCAGACATTACTTGGTCTTTGTTCATTCTATATGTCAAATTCTGTGGAAAGTAGATTAAAAACTGCATGTATCTATAATATACATACCTGCTTGAACCTCTCCTTGTTTTGGTGAGCCTGCAATCAATATTACCACTCATAAGAAGCCATTTGAAAATAAAAATCCAAGTACAAAAGAAATTAAAAAAACAGTAAAAACCAAACATAGAACCATCAACTTGTTATAAGTACTAACTGAAATAATCATTAATTTCCAGACCATACAAAACATATATACTTGATGATATTAGATCAACAGATTAGAATTATTTTCTTCATTGAAGGTCTCTGACTATTTTTCTAAGCTTCTAAACTATTAAACACACACACAAAAAAAAAAAGAAAAAGAACAGTATAAAAATATCTTTAAAAGAAAATTTAAAATAAGATAGATATTTTTGCTAAGAATAAAGGTCAAAGGCCATCTACCAAAATCTTTCAATGAAGCAGATCAAGAGAACCATTTCTTCATAAACAAAATGAGTTTCATAAACCTCTCAACAATTGCTCTCCACTCTCTCTTCATCTCACATCTTACACTTATATCAAACTGTGATGCTTTCATATCAAACTATTTTATTCCTTAAGATGACTCATCTTCTCTATATCTGTGATTGAGGGTATCTGTTCTCTTGTCCAGAGTCAATATTTCTCCATCGCATGAACCAGTATGCATTATTAATGAACGAAAAATGGAGGCCACTAAACAAAGATTCCCGGCTTGCCAACCAATATAAGGGTAAAACGATCGTAGACTTCAAAAGCAACTAATGGTTGAAGAATTTTTAATTGCTGCTTGACAAATTCAAAAAAACTGTAGTTATTTTAAATCACCCCAAATCACCTTTTAAGTGTATATATAATAAAAAAATTATGAAAAAACAAAACTTCAAAATTGAATAATACCTCTTCTCTCAACAGACGAGCATTCTCCTCCTCCAGTTGCGTTACCAGAGACTCCAGTTCAACTGTATACGCCTGAAAATAAGAACAAACAAACACCCACTTAAACAGTCAAAACCCAGAAAATATATAATACATAATGAAAGATAAATTTCAAAACAATATTCTTAGATTGTTAAAATAAATAAACAAAAATAAAACCTGCTTGCGCTCTCTAGACCTAGCTGCAGATTCACGATTCTTGATCATTCTTCTTTGCTTTTGCTGTGTAGCTTTATCCAAAGGAGCCTCTTCAACTATTCTTCTCTTTCCCCTTCCACTTCCAACAATCACCATCTGATTATTCCTATAATTGTTAACACTACTATTATTATCAATATTATTATTAGTAACGTTATTAACATTATTATTATTAGAATTAGAATTAGAATTAAGTTGATCCTCCTCTCTGACAGCATCAGCCTTGGTCAAAAAATCCTCCAGCGTCATCTCCTCGTCTCGTGATCCGACGCTCCTCTGATCAGTGCCGCCGCCAGCCACCATCTCCTTCCAGACCTCCTCGACGGATCTGTTGGTCATGTCTTTGGAAATATTGAAACTTCCCTCGTGTGAGAAGGATGCGCCAGAGAGTGCGAGTTCATCGGGCGTGGGAACCGAATAAATGTTCTTGAGAAGATCGTCCATGGCGTTAGGGAAAGATGGATCAGGAGGATTGTCTTGTTGATTTTGAAGATCGGCCAGTAAAGAGCAGAGGGATGGACATAAGGGAGACTGCTGACATGACAGATCCGAATTGGTCGTTGAGGATGACGTGGTCGTCATCACCTTCGACGACGCCATCATCTCAGGCGTTGATTTATCAGAAGGATTTTGGTTTGCTTTTTATTTTTAGAGATTTTCGATTTTAGGGTTGGGGGTTTGTTATCTCAGGAGAATGTGAGAATTTTGATTGGATAAAATCAGACAACAGAATCGAAGCATATTAATATACGATAAAATTATTTCTACCAATTTTTGTGTATTATTTTATATATAATAATATGTTATTATATAATTGATATTATTTTATTTTTATATTTTAATTATTTAATTATAAAATAATATATTATTATTTATATACAAAATTTTACACATAATATTATTTATTAATAAATTAATTTAGATAAATTACTATTTACCTTTAAGTTTTAAAAATCTACCTTTCTTATTTATCATTAAAATTTATTAATAAAATGTGTTAATTTTTTTTAATAGATTAGGAAAAAATATTCAAAAGTAAAACACAATTCACCCCAAAAAGTTTATTAAATTTTTATTTAAAATAAATTATGCATATTTATTTTTAAGTACATAATAATATATCATCATGTAATTGAAAATTACTTTATCGCTAATTCAGAAGCATTCAATCACTTGACTCCACGATATATTAAGTATGTATTTATTTGTATACTTAAAATAAATATACATAATTTTATTCTTTCATCTATGTGCACAACTTTCTAGATCTTTTATAGATCGATTAGATTGATTATGCCCTAATCAATGTTGTCTTTAACACTCAATCTCTATCTAGCCTAATCAACAACATTAGCCATTTCTTCTCTTTTCTCATCTGTTCAATCAACCATACCACCATCTTTTCTCCTCTCAGACATTATCTCAATTTCTTCTTCCCTATAAGATGTCAGTTCCTTTGCTCGTCCTATGACCATCCTTGCAAGTCTAGAGTGCTTAGGAATTTTTGCCAAATGAACAAGGGAGCTCATCCCTAAAGTAGGGACACCCATTCTCATGACAAGGACACCCATTCCCCTGCTTGGGACGTTCATTCCTCTGTCAATTCCTTTCTGTCTAAAGCTTTTGAAATTGAATTCTGAAGGTGCAAAGAGGAACACTCATCCTGGAAAAAGGGACACCCATCTTTCAAATGATACTTTCAAGAATTCGACCATTGGATGATTATTTCAGAGTTGCTAAAATCAAAATGTGTAAGAGGACGCTCGTCCCTCAATGTAGGACGTTCATCCTGTTGTGTTTTCAAGGTTAAAATATCATTATCAAAACTCAACGGATACATTATCCTAACCAATGGTCCTTTAAGCTATTTCAACCATCCAAGAGTATAAATTGAAGACTTTTTTATGGGGAATAAGTTAGAGAATATAATGTAAAATGTTTATATTTTTTTCTTCTCCAATTCCTCTCACATAAGCTCATAACTCAAAATTCTTGAGAAATAAATTTGTACTCATTTTCTCGTATTAGCCTTGTAAAGACATTCATAAATATTATTTTTTATAATCAAGCACTTGGGCGAAATCTTGAACAACTATTGTGGTGGGAGAAATCTCGAATAACTATTGTGGTAGACAAAATCCCAAATAACTATTGTAAAGGGGGGATTCTTGACTAGTGAAAATTTAAATAAGTTGCTTGAAGAAGTGGATGTAGGAGGTTTGGAAGAAAAAACTCTGAACCACTATAAATTTTGAATATTTCCTTTCCCTAATCTCTTTACTTTATACTTTCTATATTTGTTATATGTTTTAACAATTTGTTGAATATTGTTTATGTTTAATTACTTAAGTTTGTTGGTTGTTGGATTTGCTTGAATATCTTGATGGATTTATTTGTTTGATTGTGATTGATTATAAATTTTCTTAGAAAATTTTTATTTGGTTAAAAGTTTTAAATAATTCTATTTACCCCTTCTAAAATTATTAGTCATTTGAGGTTTGTCAATTGGTATCATAACTTCGACTTAAGGTTTATAAATTTTAGCGAATTTTAAAGTTTAAGATCGAATTTATAATGACTAGCACATCTATCCTCGTTTTTGGTGAAGGATATAGTATTACAAGACAACAATTATTTTGTTGGTCAAACTACATTCAATGAAAAATTAGAATGAAACTTCATATTCAATTGATAGATTATAAGTTATATAAAATTATTGAAAATGGTGACTTTGTGCTTAAGGATCCTTGAACAAATTTGCCTAAAAATGAAGAAGATTTTAATGAGGAAGATGAAAATTTGATAAGTCTAAATGCAAGGGCTATGAATATGTTATTTTGTGCATTAGACTCAATCGAATTTAATCGTGTTTCCTTATATGATTCAACCCAAAAGATATGGACTATCCTTCAAACCACTTAGAAAGGTACAAAAGAGTTCAAAATGGAGCTTTTCTTCCGAAAATACGAGTAGTTCAAAATGAAATCAGGAGAAGATATAACTTAAATGTATAAGAGGTTCTCAAACTTGGTAAATGACCTTTGAGGAATTGGAAAGAAGTTTGAGACCATTGAGCTAGTGAAGAAGATTCTTCGATCATTGTTGGAATTATAGAGCATGAAGGTGATTGTCATTGAAGAATCAAAAGACTTGAGCAAAATGGGCATGGATGAACTCATTGGTAGCCTATTGACATTTGAGATGAAGAAAAACCCTAAGAAGGAGGAGATTAAACCAAAGAAGAATATTGTCTTGAAGGTAGAAAATGAAAATGATGATTCTTCAACGGATGAGGAAGATATGAGTATTCTTGCAAGGAAATTCCATAAGTTCCCTTCAAGAAGCAAAGGAAAGAACTTCTTCAAAAAAAAATACAAGAAGAATCATGACGAAGAAGTTATATGCTATGAATGCAAGTAGTCCAGTCACATCTAACAAAAATGTCCTAAACTCATGAAAAGGAGGAAGGAGAAAAAGTTCAACAAGAAGGTGCTTGCAGCCACTTGAAGTGAAGTGACAATTCAAGTGATGAAAGTGAGTTAGAGCATGAAAGAGTCAACCTATGCTTCATGACCATAAGCAAATTAAAGGAAATAGGCAACAATTCTAACTCTTACTCTTTTAGTGAATTGCAAGAAGCATTTGATTTTCTCATGGATAAATACAAATACATGTGTGCCAAAAATAAATTCTTGAGAAAACAATTGACATGTATAAAGAATGATTATGAAACTCTCATTAGTACACATGCTAAAATTAAGAAAGAACTTGAATTAGTTAAAAATGAAAAGATTTTAGCATCAAATGAGTTAAAAAAGCTTAGAAGTGAAAATGACGCATTACATGTGAAAATATCTAACTCAAATGAGATTTTGGATAAATTCAAAATAGACACAAAAAAGATTAGATGAGATATTTACATATCAAAGATGTGTATTAAATAAGGAAGTCCTAAGATATAATGAAAATAATATTTTTGTTAAAACATATAAACTATTGAAAAATGATTATTCATGGTATTTAAAATGCAAGTTTTGTGCTTTTATAAGTCACTTTATTGAAAAATTTCCAATTAGGAATGACAAACCATTTAAAATAAAAAGGTTTTAGGTTTGTAAAGGAACATTGAAGAAGACTAACCTTGATGGACCCAAAACCATTTGGGTATCAAAGAAGTCTTGAATTCCTTTGTAGGTGTGTCTTGTAGCATTGGAACCAAAATGTTGCAAATTAAATGGCTATGCAAGACACATATCTAAGTAATGGAGATGGAAGCACCAAGGTACTTTGAAAATTATAATTTCTTCAAGATGAGAGCTTAGGATGTCAAGTTAGTACATAAACTTTTCTCTTAATTCAAATAACCATATGAGTTTGATTGTTGGTTGGTTGGTTGGTTGGTTGTTTGAATATATATTCTTTGAAATATTTTTGGTTGAATCCTCATTAATATGATGATGATAATATTTAAATGCCTTCAATGTTTATTGCAAAATCAAATTGAATTGATGTGAACTTGTGTTCCAAATTAATCATGACTTGATTTACATAAATTATCCTGAAATTGGATCAAGATAGCCGAGATTTATATTTTGAGGTGTTTTGATTTGATGCATAATTCATTTATCTCATTGCATGGTTTTAACTTCAAATTTCTTGAAAAATCATATATCAACAACTTTATGCAAAAAGCTAAAGGTTTCACCAGTTTAAGCTTCTACATGTGCACTCTTCTGTGCATTTCATTTTGTCTTTTACTCAGATTGCATATCATAACATTTTGAGGAAAATGTTCTTTTCGTTACTCAAACTTGTTCTCATGCTTATTTTGTTAATTATCATTGCTTATAGTTGTGGATGATATTGATATCTAGGTATTAATTTTGAAAATTTGTATAAATACCTAGTTGACATAGCTTCTAACATATTGATAATGCTTTTGATATTTTTCTTGCATATTTCTAGTGATTATCTTGATGATGTTTTGAGTTTAAATTATATATTCTGAATTTTATTGACTTAAGAAGATATATTTATTGATTGAAGGGATATATGATATTCTTTTGCATTGAATGTTTGATAGATAATTCTAAGGTTGAATGTAGATGAAAATTGGTTTAATGCCTAATTGATATAGATATTGAGGTAGTTGCTTGAGGTGAATTGTAGCTTGGGGTTGAAAAGAAGTTTGGATTGTATAAATGCATATATTAAAGTGTATTTGTTGTTAATTGAGAAATGGATTTATCAAAAATATAAGGGACACTATACCAAAATTTTTCCAAAACCTTTTCATATGAATTTGCTTTAACATCAAAGCTTTGTAAATATTTTTTGTTAAAATAAGGAGGAGCATATAGACATTGACTAAGGCGAAGAAAGTTTTCAAATTTGTATTGTGCTTTAATTTATTTTTCCTTTATTATTATTTTTTATTTATGATAAAAAGGGAGAAATATTGGTTAAGTTTAAAGGTATTTGTAAAATGAAAATGATAAAAGGAAAGATGTCAAATTGAATTGTATTGTTAAAGTAATAGAGAGTTTTCAAATGAGTGGGAGCTCTAAATTCTTTCTAAAGTTTTTCAAAATCTTTAAATTGCTTTTTTAATACTTAAACTTCAGTTTTGTCATCAATCAAAAAAAGGGAGATTATTGAACCCTTAGGTGTTCCGATTATGCTAAAATTAAGTTTAAAGTTATTAATTTATATTTATTGAACTAATTAAGTTTATAACATAAAATTTTTATGATCGAAAGATAAGCAAAATATATGTTTTTTTATCTTTTTAGACATGGGACTCCTTTCTCTAAATGTGGGATGCATATCCCCTATGGGACGTTAGTTCCTTTGCTCATCTCGTGACCATCATTGCAAGTATGGAGCTTTCAAAAAAATTTTATCAAATGAATAGGGATGCCTGTCTTAGAAAAATGGACGCTTGTCTCTCAAGTGGTGCATTTCAAAAATTCAACCATTGGACAACTATTTTGAAGCTGCCAATGTCAAAATGTGTAAGAGGACGCTCGTCCCTCAATATAGGATGTTCGTCTCGTTGTGTTTTCAAGGTCAAAACATCATTATCAAAACTTAACAGATACATTATCCCAACCAACTATCATTTAAGCTATTCCAACATTAAAAACTGTAAATTGAAGAATTTTTTATGAGGAATAGGTTAAAGAATATAATGTAAAAAGCTTATACTCTTTTCTTCTCTAATTCCTCTCACACAAGCTTATAACTCAAAATTCTTGAGAGATACATTTGTGTTTATTTTCTTGCACTAGCCTTGTAGAGGCATTCACATCAATATTTTTTATATTCAAACACTTGGGCGAAATCTCGAATAACTAATGTGATGGGTGAAATCACGAATTACTATTAAGTTGGATGAAATCCCAGATAGCTATTGTAAAGAGGAGATTCTTTACTGGTGGAACTTCGAGCGAATTGTTTGAAGAAGTGGATGTAGGAGGCTTGGAAGAGAAAACTCTGAACCATTATAAATCTTGAACATTTCCTTTCCCTCATCTCTTTAATTTATGATGTATATTTGTGTTATATATTTTGACAATTTGTTGAACATTGTTGATGGTAAATTACTTGAGTTTGTTGGTTATATGATTTGTTTGAATATCTTGATGAATTTATTTATTTGGTTGTGATTGACTATAAATTTGCTTAAGGAATTTTTATTTAATTAAAAGTTTTAAATAATCTTATTTAGCCCCTTAAAGGTTTATTAGCCATTTGAGGTTTTTCATAATTTGTCATCCAATCAACCCTTTGAAGGTTTTCCTCAACCATTCTTGTTTGTTGCATTTTTCCAACCACTCTATCACATTAAGCAATGAAACCACTAATCCCAATGCCTTTACCAACCTTGTGCCACCACCTCCTCCTCCAATTCCTCCACCAAGATGGTGCTTTTTACCTTCTTGTAATGCTTTTTGATACCAATGATTAGAGGTGTCAATTGGGTTGGGTTAGCCCATGACCCGACCTAATACTATAGCATTCTGAGTTAGGTTGTGGGTCGGTTTGGTAATCTTCACATAATATTAAAAAATTAATTAATTAATTATTATAATATTAAAAATTATTTTTTTATTAAAATTGATGGGTCAGTACATGGGTTGACCTGTTTAAGACTTGACCCTATATATTATAGATTGGGTCATGGGCTTTATACATTCCATGGGCCAACTTGGCCCGAAGGCCTACTATTGTAGCGAGTTTTAGGTTCAGTTCGACCCATATACACCTCTACGACAATGACTATTTCAATTTTGAACAGTATACTGACTAATGGTCATAACTGTTTTTTTATGTCTATCTATTGCAATCTCGAACCCCTGACAAATGTAGAAAAAGTAGTGAAGATTTTGCATTAATCAAGGGAATTCCCTTCTTAATGAAAATCATTTATTGTTTACATCCTTCAATATATATATATATATATTCAAAACGCTTAAAATTGTTTGTTAATGTGTAAAAATTTGTTTTGATGCGATATTTTGAATATCTTTTTGTAAAACATTTTTTTGTAGATTTACAATTAATTTGTAAAAAAAATTTTAATTTAATAAATCATTTTGAAATTTTGAAATGCATAAGACAATGAATAATATCTATTTTTTGATGGTTGAATAATTTTGTTGGGTCAGATTCCAAGTTTTTAATGTGAATTGAATTATTTGTTCTTTTGCATCTTTTATTTGTTTTAAAATTCCTTCATAACTTATATATGAGACATTAGTTTCAACAATTTTAAATGTTTGAGGATCAACTATATGTAGGCATGATAACTAGACAATTTGTTTCTTTATTTGTTTGATTATATCAGTATAAATATTGGTTCGGTCAAAGTTTTTGATTCTTCTTTAGCTGATCATACAAGGGTTTGCATAATTGGCTTAATTTGAGATAAAAATCCATTACATAATTAGGACTTTTTAAAAATCTTTGTAATTACATTTTATTAGTTATTTGATCCTCCTCCATGGCTCTAATATCAACAACACAGATCATTTAATTAATTATTTTTAGCAAGATTTTCAAAACCAAATTGGACCGATTGGTTTAATCAGGAACTGACTCTAAGTCCGATCTGATTTACACCAAAATTTGGTTTTTTTTTTTTTTTTAAATTGCCTTGCTATACCTTATGTTGTGAATGATAATGTTGGTAGCTACTTTGACTTTCTCAACTTGGGAGTCATAACAGACTTGATCTATGAAAGTCAATTGATGATGCATCAATAATTTATATTGAGAAACTCTTTAAGGTCTATACTAAATACCATTCAAAAGTTGCAATCATAATTAAGAGATGCATATAACTAGTAATTACTGAGGAGACGACTGTTATCGTAGTTTAGAGATACATGTCTTAAAATTTGTTTCAAGCTATGTATGGCCTCTAAAGTTATGTATGGTGGTTGAAGGTTTCAAATTAGAACTTTTTTTAATTTTTGATTAACTAACTTTTGCTGATATACTTGTTTTTAAATATTATATAATTTGCTTTTTTTGAGGGTTCTTTTTTTTGTTTCAATTAATTAAAATTTATGATTCATAGAAGTCAACATATATTATTATTATTAATGATCGTAAAAATTTGCTTTTAATGAATTTTATATGGTTTATATTTAAAATATGTGTTAGATGATTAAAATTATTTAAGAAATTTATTATAATTTGATAATAAGTAGATCGATTGATTGAATCAGTTGAATCGGTTGAACCAATTGAACCATAAATTAGTAAAACAACTGGTTTAATCACTAATCTAGTTTTAAAAAATATTATTTTTAATATCGAGTTTTATTTGAGTTGTTGTAGGACCATAGGTAAGAAACCATTGTAAGTCCTTAAAAAATAACTACTGTAGAGAACAAAACAATAAATTAGTCAATATGAAACACTTAGATTGGTCAACATTAACTTCAAGTTTTAATACCGGTAATGAACAAATTGTTCAACAAGAAGAAATAAATATAGATGAAAATAAAGTCAATAATGAATCAAGCCAACACAATAATTTGTACATAAATAAACAAATAATCAAACTAGAAAATCTCCAAGTTAATTTTGATAAATGGAATATACCCGAAAGAAATTTAACAAATGCATACAAAGAATCAAAATTATACACATTGCATAGAGTTAATCTTCTAAATCAATCAAAATATATAATTAAAATAGAAGAAAAAACAATCAAAATGCAAAATTCATTTCAATTGACAAGACTGATAACAAATGAAATGATCATGAAATATAAAAAAAAAAAATTATAATTACCTTTATATAGAGTTAGTACAAATTGAAATTAAACCATTACGTATAAAAGGAATGAATACTACCATTTTAATTTATTTGAGAGATTGTAGATTTAACAATTTTAGAGATTCAATTTTAGGAGTAGTTGAGTCTAGTCTATCCACAAGACCACTATATTTTAATTGTTACCCAAATTTTATACTATGTCTGAATGATCGAAATATATTAGATGTTTTAACTTTAAATATCAAAACATTCAATTATGATATTAAAACATGATTAATACCTATGACATATATTTACATAGTCCAATGCAAAATGATGTAATATTCCTTTGAATCTAGAGAAGTTAGGCATGACAAAAAAATGACACACAATTTTATTCCAAGCAAATTTAAACAGATCAAATATTATAATACTTAAAACCATTAGATGAGACTAAGTTACTCTACCTGAAGACTGGGGATTAAATAGCATCAAACAAATAACTATACAAGATACTCTTAGACCAATTTAAAATACAGAATTAGATAGTATTATCAAAACCTAATGGAAGTTTAAGAATTAGGTTTAACAAGCACCAAAAATAAGTATTGGTGATACCCAAGTACATTTTCAAGACTAAAAATGAAAAAAAAACATATATACCCCAAAGATTTTCATGTTCTTCAATCCTATGATCCAATTAAGTTAGAACAAACACGTAACGGATAAATAATTTTTCAAATATTTCAAAACTTTATGATTCAGTCCAAACACCTTCATAAGGAGATGACGAAGAAACTTTGCAAAGAATATCTCTCACTTGTTCTCAGGTGACCAATATTATTAAAAATATACTAGAATTTAATGTGATTGAGAAATTTGAAATAAACAAAGAAATATTAAAGAAGGAATTTTATTCTGAAGTAAATAAACAAAAAAGAAAACAGTTTCTAAAGACATTTACTAAGGAAGAAAGAAAGAGATCAAATTCAACAAGAATATTATGATTGTTTAAAAAAAAATTGTATATACATACCATTTTTCCAATGGTTTTGTGGAAAAAAATTGTTAATGTACAAGAAAAAACAAAAAATATGGAAAACATTAAAAAAACAAAGAAATTAATAATTTAGTCAGTACATCCTCTATTAAGTGAAATTTCAATACCTTACAAAGGTGTGGTTTTAATTACAACCCCTTTCAAGTTAAAAGAAGACTTAGAGAAAATTACAAGAAATGAAATAAAAATTATTATATAACAAAATAATTCTACGAATCAATACTTAGAAACAAGAGGACATCAGTTGAACAAAATTACAAGAAATGAAATAAAAATTATTATATAAAAAAATAATTCTATGAATCAATACTTAGAAACAATAG
Organism: Mangifera indica; assembly: GCF_011075055.1. Lineage (NCBI taxonomy): Eukaryota > Viridiplantae > Streptophyta > Magnoliopsida > Sapindales > Anacardiaceae > Mangifera > Mangifera indica. The sequence goes on from NC_058140.1 coordinate 7,792,689, forward strand.
GACATCAATTGAACAAAATTGAAGATGTTATTAATCAACCAATTACTAAAGTCATAGATAAAAAATCAAAACCCTTAAAAATTAGAACCCATGAACCTTTATTCATTCAACATGAAATTTCAAAAAAAATTTCACAAAATCTTTCAAACAAAGATGAATTTGCATAAGAAATAAATAGAAAACTTAACCAATTAAAATTAGAGTTTCAAACTCAAATTTAATCGTCCTTGATACTTAATTAGTTATATACAATATAGTTGATTTTATAGAACAAACAGAATTATTAGAAGATACATTTGATAATCAATAAAATTCATCCTTAGATAATTCATTATAAATAAATAAAGTAATAGCCCGTCTATTAATTGTTGGTTTTGCTGACTCTTTTAAAACTTGGTGGGATAATCATCTTAAAGAAAAACAACAAAATCTAATAATGGGAGTTGTAAAAATTGATGATAATGGAACAACAAATTTAGACGGAGATGGGAAAACTATCTAAGACGTCATAAACACTAAAGGCAACGGATAGTCACCTATATATACAAAATAATATAGGGATGATAAGGTGTGTTATAAGAATTAAAATTCTCATAAATCTTGCTAAATGCACAAGTCATTTATGATGTTAAAATCTAAGACTAACAAGTGACACTAAAATTTGGATACGTTTATAGTTGTTGCATATCATAAAAGTTTGATAATTAATTGTAAAAAGTAACTCCAATGGATAAAATCTAGAACCAATGGTATTAACCTCAAATAAAAACTGGTCAGGGTATGTCAATTGATGAGTTCCATTTAAGAACTCATGTGAAAGTTGAAATCTAAAAAAATATTCACACAAATAAAACCATAAAATTTTTTAGTTTTATTTAGATGAATATGATATCTGTATACAAAAGCAAGTCGAAGTACAATGATAATTTTGAAATTATATATATGTATTAGAAATTTTTAATTTTTTTAATTATAAACAAATCGATTAAATAGGCTTCAAATAAGAATATACCTTAATGGGTTTCTATTTTTGTTTCTAAATCTTAACAATAAGTCGACTTTGATTTTGATTAGGGAGATCCTCTCCCTGCTACTTTTAGAGCTATCAACCGGGTTTATTAAATTAGGATTGGCTTGTTCAAGCTCAAACCTATAAGAAATTTTAGGTTCGGTTTCGAGCCTAATCATTTAGACCTCCAATTCATTAATTTTTTTAGGTCTTAGACTTAGTTTTGACCTATTTTAGATTCATTTATAATTTTAAAAATCCGTAGAAACATCTTTTTAATTTTTGAACAAATTTGAAAACTATATCTTTGCTCATAATAAATTTTTTGGTCTATTAAATCTCAGACTCAGACAATCTTTATGTATTGAATGAACAAATTTTTATCACTTGGTCCACTCGAGACCTGATTTTTATCTAGTTTGAAACTAAATTTTCTTGATGAGTAATCAAACCTTCTATATCCAATTCACTAGTCTTAGCTAAAGGCCGGTTTGGCCCGTAAATCAAACCGAAAGTGGCCCTTGGAAAATCAGAACTAGAATCGTCAGAATCAGAATTTAATTAAATTATCATTTTTCATTCTTTTAATTTTTAATACTCTTTCAATCTTTCAATCAAATTATCTCAAATTCAATTAAATTCTTTCTTTATTTTTATTAATTCTAATTTTAATTTCTATAATTTAATTATTATTATCTTTCTATTATACAATTTCATAATTAATTATAAAATTTATCTCTATAAATTGAAAAATTAAATCCAAAAAGATACATAATAAATTTAATTAAAAAATTAAGTCTAAGTTTAATTTTTAATTTTTAATTATTATAATTATTAATTAAAAATAAGTCAATACCTTGAATCAGAATCAACGGTTTAATATCGATTCTAAATCACGATCATGAACCAAAACAATCAATTTTAAACCAATTATAAACCGTCCTACAATGGTTCGAATTCAAAATTTCTTTTTTTTTTGTCAAATCATAAACTACCAGTCTTGAATTGAAACCACTGGGTCATGAATCGTGACCAAGTCTACAATTCATAGTCCTAGCTACCCTAAACAGGTATTTTGGATATCTGCTAACCTGATGGGAACTACATAAATTCCCGCCAAAGACAACTAACTGAACTCTCTATAAAAAAATCTACCCGCAGCGACCTCAAAATCTATTATGCTTCAATGGCGATCAAGATTCCAACTCTCCTCACTCTCTTCACCTTCCTCCTCTTCTCAACAACGACCGTAACTTCTATCTCCACCAGCGATCTTGACGCCCTCCTCACTCTCCTCCGCGCCAACGGCCACTCACTCTTTGCCAACGCCATCTCCACTTCCGACCTCCTCTTCGATCTCCTCTCTCTCCCTTCTTTAACTCTTCTTGCCCCCACTGACCCTTCCCTTTTTGCCCTCGACATGGCCCAAACACCCTCGTTTTATCTCTCCACTCTCCGCCTCCACGCCCTACCCCGCCGCGTCTCTTGGTCAAGCTTCCTTCACCTCCCCAACGGCTCCTCCCTCCCCACGCTCTTGCCCTCGTGTCAATTGCGCCTTACCAGACGCGATGGCGCCAATGTTGTTCTGGTTGTTTCTTCAGGCGGCGGCGCCGCCGTTCAGGTTGTCATGCCCGGGTTGTTCTATGGTAACCATGTTGCTGTACATGGATTGGCCGGGATTCTCACTTTTCGCTTCAAGACAGCCAACTATTCGGTTTCTCACCCGAATCGCACCGTTTTTTATCCTCCGGTTACAAGATTTCCGTTTGCTCCGTTAAGAATTCCAGAGATTTTGCCGACTAACCACAACAATCACCATTCCTCTCCGGTTAACCGCACCCTTCTTTGTCCTCCGGTGCTGATTGATCACAGCAACGATTCAGATCATGTCTCTCCAGTTAACCGCACAGTTGTTTCTCCTCTGATGCCGACAGAAATCAGAAACCATACAGACCATGTCTCTCCGGTTAACCGCACCATTCTTTCTCCTGCTGTTAACTACTCCTCAGCCTCTCCTTCACCAAATCCAACAGATTCTTCTCCTGTTCCAGCACCGGCTCCTATACCAGGTCATGATGCTAACGCGGCGCCGAAACTGCGGAAAAATAGTGATGTGGCAACGGGATCAAGCGAATTTGTAGTGTCCCCGGGGTTTGTCGGCACAGGCGACGATGACGGAGGGGTAGAGAACCGGATAGGGTGGTGAAGTGAGAATGTGGAACGTGGAGAAATGTGAGGCGTTGAAAGAAGTATGCTGATGTATGGTTTGCATTGCAATGTATGACATGACATGAGCGGTAAAATCAAGTGATAGTTTTTGCTTAGATAGCGATTTTTGAGTGAACATTCATAGTAGGAAAGGAATTGCTACACCCAAATTGCATTTCTTGTAATTTTACAAATATTAAATAGCTCACCCAAAATCTACCCTCCAATGCAAAATTACCCATTACATGTTCTTTAAATTTCGGTTTTTAACCAAAAAAAAAAAGTCAAAATTTTTAGCTAGGAATATTTACGCAATTAAAAACAATATATCTTCCGCATTCACAAAAGTTGTAACATGTACCCATTTTTTCCTAGGCATTTATGAACTCTTCTCAGCCTGGGTTACAGATTAATCAGCATCAAACCCTCCATCTCCATCTCCATCGCCATCCCCATCTCTGTAATCATTATCATCTGCCTGCTCTTGGTCAGCATCTCCCGTATTAGCATAGAGTGCATTAGTTTCATTATCGTGTTGCCCATCAACATCCATCGGTTGGACTCCCCTATCTTCAACCTTCGGCTTTGGCTTCGGCTTCATAGACTCCCAATTTTCATCACTGAAAAATGAAGCATATGGCTTTGATACCTGTAAGAGTACCTTTTTAGTTAAGACTACAGCTACAGTTATCCATCAGAATGAATAAGATGGACATTATAACTTAGGACCAACAGATTAAGGGAAAAATTAAGGCAAAGGTCATGTTATTTAAGAACATGACAGCAACCATTTAATCTGATATTCTGATTACTTGCACTAGATGCTTACAACAGCCAGAAAAGCTACACTGTTCACCTTAAATAGACACTCTCGCTTCTCAGCGCTCGTCACTAGGTTTTTCCAGTGCTCATCATGCTTCAGCGTCGATGCAGAACCTACCACCTGATGAAGCAACCCAATGTTTGTTAATGAGTAAAGGTGAACTTCATGATTTGTCAAAATGCCACGTCAGAAAATAAAGCCATACCAGTATAGAAGACTTTGCTCTGGTAATCCCAACATTCATCCGACGAAAATCAGAGACAAATCCTATCCTTTCATTTTCATTTGCCCTAACACATGAAAAGATCGCTACATCTTTCTCCCGTCCCTGAGACAAGGTAAAAGAAGTTTAAATGCTGAGCCACACTGAGGTAACCTTATAAATTGTGCAATCTGTAAATGATATCCTGAAAACAATTTTAGCCCCAGTGAGTGATTATGAATCGTGGCAGGATGGGGTGAACCAAATCTCTGATGTTTTACAAGCTAAACAAACTTTAAAAATACTAAATTATTATTAATTATTGATATAAATATTTGAAAATTTTAATATGTATGCCTTTCCCACATACCAGTAACAAGGAGGTCTTAAAACACGTTGAATTGTAAAATATTTTTCAGGGTGGAAAACATGCAATAATTTTAAAATAAAAGGTCTCACAGACAAATAATTAACATCTTTTAATATGATCAATAGTTAACAGAAAACAAATTCCAATGTAGAGAAAGGAAGAAAAAGCCTTATTACCTGGCAACCATCAATTGTGGTTATATCAACTACCTTCTGTGACTCCACCCCAAAAGTTTCCTTGAATCGTTCTTGGAATTGCTTCACTTGATATCGATAGGGTGATATAATAGCCAGCTGAGAACTTGACTTAAGCTGAGGAAACATACTCACCAGCTTATGATAGAGGAGAAGAACAAAATCAACCTCATCATAATTTACCCAAGATCCACTTCCAGAGGGCTGGGACTCTTTCCCTTCATGAATGTCAAAGAAGCAAAAAGGTCCAAAACAGCGGTATTTGTGCCAGTCACGAGATGTATAATCCTCAATACCAGACCCGTCTTCCAATGCTTCGTCATAGAACTCCCTTGAAGGAAAGCTTCGTATCTGTCAATCGGATAAATTAACAAAAAAGATAATAATTATAGTCAGATCATTGTTCAAGCAGGTTAGGTTCGAGGTTTAGTCGTGCCAGAATAATAGTTAAAATTTGGAACTTGGTTAACATATCTGCAACTGCTATTATAACAATAAGAATAAATTTTTTACAAATTACTTTAAGACATTTCTGATCTAACCTCCGGATGCATTCTGTACTGAGTTTTCAGCATTTTTACAGGATAACCAGCCCTTTGAAGTCTCTTGAACAAACTTGTGCCATATCTTTAAATTAAGGACAGGGAAGAGAGAGTCAGCAAAAGCAGTTGCATAAAAAAGGTAAGCTGCAAAACAATCAATTATTGTCATCATCAAAGTGTTTTACCCTAAACTCTCTGCAATAGGAGAAATTACAGTGGCTGGCAATTGAACTGGATCACCAACCTAAGTCATATGACAACATCAACATAACATAATAATCATGAACTTGAACATCAACTGCATGCAGGCACATATGAGAATGGGTTTAATGCACAGTACTTGCATGTGTTGAACCACCAGCAGCATAGTTTCCATGTTATTATCACTGTTGGTATCTTCCCACATCAAGACAAACAATGGTATTCAAAAATCACAGAGACATGTATCAAGCATTGATTAAAATAATGTGATGAAATCCAAAAAACCAATAAGATAATGGATACTGATAACTCAAACAAGTAACAAGTTTTATAAAAAAAATCCTCCTTGGAAACATACCAGAAATACTTGTTTGCATCCAGTTGTTAAAGGAACAAGAGTTGCAGGTTCCACCTGACAATGCAAGATAGTAATATACTGAGAAATTCACAATCATTTTGAGAAGCAAATGTATAGTTTCTGCAGAACACTTGAGGACACTAATGTAAATTAGATGAGTTTACAAAGTACAGAATACTTTAAATATTGAAATAAAAGTACACTGTTAATAAGGTAAACAAAATCTGGTATAACAAATCTTGGAAAATTAGAAAAATAAACATGTTCTATTATCTTGTCCAACACCTATGGAAATCCAAAACCAAGAAGATATTTTTTGAATTTATGTGACAACTGTATCCATAAATGTCAGAAAAAAAGAATAAAATAAGCCCATCCTACAGACACAAAAAGGGAGATCTTAAGAAAAACTGAAGGCCTTTAACATTTTATTATAGTTTTGCCAGGGATTCTGATTCTTACTCATCTTGTTCCAAAGAGATTCTACTTTCATATTTCAATGAACTGTAAAGAAGTTTGAATTGAATTTTCAGACTAAAGTACTAGCCATCAGAACATGAACTGATTGCAAATCAATGAAATTGAGGCACTCACAGCTTGGGCAGCTTCATCTATTATAGCAACATCAAAACCATGATTCAATTTGCTGAGGAGAGCTGAACCGCTGAAGCTAAGGGTAGAGCAGACCTACCAGTACTACAAAATTAAAAATGAAATTCTAATATGCTGAATTTAACTTTAACACAAGGCTAAAATTACATACGATCACAGCCTCATTCAGAATTGCAGTACGGATACTGTCCCTATCCTTTCTTGTGGATCCATGTTTCTGTTTATCAGCAGCAGAGTCATCACGTTTTTGTTCCACCTGCAAAGGAGAATCTCTCATGTCAATCTAGACTAATAATGTTTGATAAACTACTATAAGTTAATCTACCGAAATTCAATGGAAACCCAGTCAGTTCAAATCAACAAGCATCATATTGTGTCTCTCTATAGTGTAAATCAGCAACAATTGACCACAAATACATGCTCTATTCTGGCAGCAAGGTCGTTAAAATCCTTGATTCTTATCTTTCAAGCTCAGCCTTCTTATTATTGATGCTTTAAGCCATCCTACTTTAAATTAAATTTTCTTCTTTCTACCTTGTCAACCTGGATTATAAAGGCATACAGTATTCATGTTTAAGCTTATCAATTACCAGCCAGCATTGGAACTGCTTACTTTGTGAAGATTTCAACCTTAAATTATGAAGCTAGGCTCAAAAGAAAACCGAGCCTGATATTAAACAAGAAAATTCTTCCAAGGTAGTGTTGAATCTATGAACGATAATAAAAGTTGGTTAGCAGAATACAGAAATACAAAATGACTCATGAGATAGCATTGGCTGGCTTAATAGCTCCAAAATCACACTTTTTGAATGGCACAACCCTCAACCTAGAAAATGATCTACCTTGCAAAAGGGGAGTCAAGGTGACAGACCAGTTTACCAGCAATTTGTTTGAAAAATAAAAGGTATGGTTTGGTTCCTTTCTATTTCGTTTTAGACAATCAAAAATGACAATGATGGCATAATTATTACAACAACAATGACACCTAAACTATCAACAACAAAATTTCAGTTTTTTTTTAAAATCTGTCAGACACATACAAGGTGATCCATGGAAACTGAATTGACAGAATGATGTGCTTTAAGACCAATCCGAACAATTTTAGGAGTATATGAGCGAACATTTTCATCTCGAATCCCTGAGGAAAAAGAAACATTAAAATGTTACATCAGCTATGACAGTTGAATGTCAGAATATATCTACTTCAAGAAAAAAGCACTCCATTTCCACATATTTTTAATATGACTTCATCAGCCACCTAGTATCTGCTTTGTCACAGTTTTTAACATAGAATTAGCCAAATTGCTCACATTCCTCTATACCAAAAAAAAAAAAAATCAACCAAGTAACGTTACTCATGATTCATCTGAGTACAGCCAAAAGTTCCTCTATTTATTGTAGGAGTTCTTAGTTATCAGATTAAATTTTTATATAGATAATTATCTATTATCTATTTAAAATCTATATCTTCTATTTTGTTATTGATATAGACTTATCCTAGTTGGTAATTATCTAACTATTTAGGAGAATTCTATATATTAGCTAGCATTATAACATAACAAAATATACCAGAAATAATAGAAAAATAACAGTAAGCTTTCACTTAATGCTTTAATTTATTATCTGAAATTTCAACAATTTTCCCTTCAAAATGAACAAAGCTAACAATAGAAAATCAAACATAAGAATGAGAGAAATTTTACCAGTATTCAGAAGGCGTACTACAATTTCATCAAGTGCAGAGTTTGATGGGGCACATACCAGCACCCGTACACGATATTTTCGACTGGAATTAACTACTTCTGGTTTCTGAAGAATACTTTACATTAGAATACTGATCTGAGACTCATAATATAATTCTGACAAGGTTCATAATATGTTCTCACTTACCAATTCATTTCCAGTGGTAGGGAAAAAACCATCATCACCATCAATAGGCATAATATTATCCCTGGGATTAACACCAACTAACCATGGGGATGCCTGTCCCCAGTGACAGAATCTGTTAAAACATTCAACACCAGGTCAGTGAGTAAACACAGAATACCATAAAAAGATCCAGTTTTTCTTCATGAAGTTGGTTAACAGTTTATCAAAAAATTTATTTAAATTACATTAAAAAAGCGATAAAAAAGTATACCTAATAGAATTGTATTTTAAAAAAAATGAAAAGTAATTATCATAAAAAGATCCAGTTTTTCTTCTTGAAGCTGGTTTTATAAAAAAATTATATAAACAAATTAATTAATTTAAATCACATTAAAAAAGGCAATAAAAAAAATATACCTAACAGATTTGTATTTTTAAAAATAAAAAGTAAATATCATCCCTGGTCAAGTGCATAGTACAAGTAGTAATTAACTTCATTGAAAGCAAACTATTGAGTATCACATACTTCTCATGAATGGGTAGTTCTGGACCACGCTGTATTTCGCGCAAAACACCTCTACATGAAGAATCAACGAGAAAAATATAAGAATAAAGATGAAATTTGAAAAAGGAAATTGCAAACGTGCAACTTATCCTGATCTGCAGTTCTGAAAACCACAGCAAACTAAGAGCTATTATGGAATCTCAATCAATTAGAAACTGCAAAAATAAAGAGAACAGCATGTTTATACCTGGACTGCATTCTAGCTGGAGTTGCATGCAAAATGGCACTAAGAAGTCCAAGTATGGTCTGTGTTTTCCCCGTTCCAGGGGGGCCCTGGAAAAAAAAAAGCAGGCATGCAGCTTCCACAGATTGAAGTATATAATATATAATAAGACTATAAATATATATTAACAATAAAGGATCAACCTGTCCACTGAAACAAATAAAACCAGTCAAATACAGCCAAATGACAGATGATATCATTTTACAGTTGTTTTAGTTCACTACTCTATTGTATACTTGGGAAACAAGAAAAAAAAGATTATGCATTGTTTCATGCTTCTTTCAAAGTGTGTTTTTGGGTAAATGGAAGTGAAATTGGTGTCTAGCAATATATTGCTAAGAGAGAGATAAGAAAGTTTGAGAAACTCTAAAGCAGTGCCAAGAATTTTATTTTTAAGCTGCACTGCATCATCAATTACCAAAATGAAAAAGTCCATCTACTGTTAAATATTATGGCATAAAACTAATAGTAGGAGACGTCCAGATGCTTTTACAAACTTAACCAGGTATGAAAGGAGAAACCTGAAGGAGGGTTTTGCCAATAACCTTACCATTTAAACTTTGGGAAAAGGTGAAATGCCAATTTAACCGAACTCTTACCTTATGTCAGTATTTTGTGTAACAACCAAATTTAGCCATACTATCTAACAACTTTCCAACGAGGAAAGCTTCTCTCCTAGTCATGACAAACAATCCAAGTCTACCAATATCTTAAAATCAAAGTTTTAAATAGATTCGCATACTTTAAAATATGTCCTGCATTTACATGGATACCTCAGACTTTTTTTTTATAGGAAGATTTATGGACTGTCTGTGAAAATAATACAATTAATAAGTTGGGGACCCAAATAACTGACAATATTCATTCTTTGACACCATAAGATGAAAAAACTGGCAAAAAACACACATATAAAAGTAAGATAAAGACAAAATGTCCAACCTGTATCAAGACAAAGGCTTTTCGAGATAGACCTTCCTGCAACAAACAGTAATGTTCTTTAGACTAAAAGAAGCAACAAGCAAAGATACACGATTTTGTATGTGTGAGTTGCTGGGGTTATGTATATTTATGGATGCAGTCAAGTAGAAACATACATATATCGCCTCTTGTTGGGAGACATTATGATTTTCTTTAATATACTCATCCAGGGGTCTAGGAATTCTCCAACTCTGGGATTGAGCAGCAGTTTTCTCTGTAGCTGCTAATATCAAATCCTTAAAAGGGAGAGAACCAATTGACCTTAGAGCAATATATTCCCGGGCAATAGTTGATAAGCTGCAAATCTACAAGATATATTGCATCCATTAAAGGCAAGCCCAAACCAGATATTGTTATAAATAAAAAACTATAGGAGATGTAGTTTGTAATATGTGTGTCATGGTTAGAAAAATCATTTTGACTGATTATGTAGTTGGAAGAGACAGAATAAGTTTAAGACAGAATAATCACATACATTTGTCAAATTGGGCCACATGATAATGTTATAAGCAAGTCAGCATCTTATAGCCATTCTTCCTCCTCATATAAAACCACTTCAAGCCTCTATTCTGATGTATTAATAATTCCACAGAAAGCATGGAATTACTAAAGGTGTATTAAAATCCAAAAAAACTACTTGTTTATTCAATATTTAACATTATTGTAACAATGTATATCCAATGACCATAAACTCCAGCTTCCTATATCCCTAACTGAAAATACTAATCCACACCCATTTTGAAGGAAATTTTTCAAGGTGAGTTTAAGAAGCCAGCTTGAAACGAAGAAAAAAAATTAAAATGTAACTCATATGCAAAGAAGGGGTATCAAGAAATGTTTCAAAACCTATCCATATATTTAACGCAACTTCAAATTTTAAATTTATTGTTCTGGTAATTGTGGCAGTAATTCAGAAATCAGATGATAAAGAACAAGATAGGAGAAAAGTACATATTTCCAAAGAAAAATATTATATACTATAGTTTTATTTAGCCAATGTTCCAAATATGGAAGAAAACAAGAAAGAAAAAATGAAGTGGAGCAGGAGAAGAGGAAAGAGAAGAATTCAGTAAAAGTTCAAAGAAATACATGAAGGGATAGTGGTAACATCAAAAAAATTTCCAATTAATTTTTTAAATCCTAGTAAGATGGGTCAATTTTTTTTTTTAATTTGTTCTACCAACAACCATTAGAAAATACATATCTATGAATTTACTCTATAAACAAATCATATATAAGCTAAAGACTTTTTGGGTTAACATTAAAAAAACATGGCCATAAATCATGAAATTGTTCTGTCATGTACACTTTGTCCTAGCTAGCATTATTTCAATAGAAATTATTATCTGCAAAATTGTTTAACCTTAAATTTTCCACATCTAACTAGTCCATTTAAGTGATTTCCATGTCATTCAGCACCAAATTTTAACAACATAAACATATTAATATATGCTCAAAGAAGTGATGGGCAGCTTACAAGGTAGAAACACGTGCGGATTGAAAAATTACCTTCAGACTGAACAAACATTTCTCTACTGCTTTGACAGATGAAGTGATAAGAGAGCACATATTCACTAGCCTTTCAGATTTAACAGCATCTTCATTCATATGTATGACTTCTCCAGCTAAGTACATTCTAAGCCTTAGAAGATTTGGTTGGGTATGCTCCACCAGTGCAAAAGCATAGGTTGTTGGCAATTTTGAACCTTCCTTAAACTGAAATAAGTAATGCCCTCCAATAAGTCAGGACCATAAGCTATATTACTGATTTGATTAACAATATATATAGATTCCAATCAGTTGGCAAGAACAAAGGGGAAATGATATACAGAAAGAAGAAGCTGGAAAACAAAAAATAAGAAGCCCACTATTTTCACTCATCATTTTAATCATTTTGGAATAACAAAATGAACTTGAACTAGTTCTATTACAATTTTCCCAGTAATAAAAACTGAACTTGCAGAAAATCTCAAGATAAATTCCTTTGATATTGCATGAAATACATTCACAAGAAATATTTTAAATATTAAATCAGTTTCTAATACAATTAAAGATAAAATGTTCAGTGCTCTAGTTACCTCCTCTTTTGAAAGCAGTAAAAGATCATTTGGTGATATCTGCTCTTCTTCCTCAGCATTATAAGTAACAGCAGGTAAGTGAAACTCATCAACCTCACCACATTCCATGACCAACCTAAGTTTCCAATCTCGCACTGGAATTACCAATCACAAAGCTTTTGTGTCATACTCTAAACCTTAAATTACATGAAAAATGATAAGTAACATATCCATTTATACTAAGAAACTGAAAGAAACAAAACCAAAACCACCTTAATAGCAAATTGCTTAACATAAATTATTTGGAATTTCATTTCATTTCAGATTACTTGCACTTTCATTAACTTACAAAAAGAAATAATAAGAGTTAAAGTAACTTCTCGGGATGCAAAAAGAAACTAAATAGAGACACCTTCTTCGTCATCTTTCTTTTGAATAATCTGAGCTTTGACTTCTTCAAACAAAAGGGGCTCAAAGGTAGCCAAATAATCATCCACGTCCTTATAAATGTCCTTCACTTCTTTCAAACCCAATACGGAAGCATCAACATTTTTACTGTTTTTGTTATTTTTCTGCTTTGAAATAATAAAAACAAAAAAATCAAAACATAATTTGAAAACAAAACATACACAAATATTTACAAGTACATACACTGAATTCTTTAAGAAGGCGAAAGTAGTCCCAACCAAGAATAGTTTTGCAGAAACGGTATATTGAAGCTTCATCCTGAGGCTTGTCTTTGTCAGCTGCCATCTACTACCAAAACACAAGAAAAGTCGTACCTTTTCGTGTTTCTGGTTAGAAGATACTCAACCCAAACCCAATCGGAATGAGAATCATGTCAAAAACACCTAAACAAAACACAAGCTGTTCTATGAACTAGTTGACACAAATTAACTCACTTAACACGTTTTTACATGAAACGACACAATCTATCAAAATAAAATTGCAATATTATGTTATGAATTGATAATCGATTAATTTTTATTATGATAATAATTAGGATGATACTGATAACAAATTATAAGAAAATGATGGAGATTTGAATACGAAGACTAGGATATTATTTAATTAGGATAATATTTATATAGGATAAGAAGTTGTTAGGATTAATATTTATGTGGAATAAATGGGATTGGGGAGTTATGAAACATGTATGGTATATGTTGGACTGGGGAGTTATGAAGTGGTACGTATGGGCAATATGACAATTGCTAAAGCTGACCTCTATTGGTCTCTAAATGCTTAAACTAAACCTTAACAAACGCACAGTCATATATCAAGCAAACATTATAAGCAATTCCAAGAGTTCGAAAAGCTTAAAAATAAAAATCACACTAATCATTGAAACCAATCGGACGAGATAGATCAAATTGAGCCAAAATAACTTCTGCAGAATATTTTCATGAGCCTTTCTGACTGCATGTGTTCTAATCTAAACATCAAAATTAAATAAATAAAAATAAGAATTAAATTTAAAAAATAAACAAAAAATCTTGCTCCACACAAAAAAGAAACTAAACAAAACACTTCAACAAAATAAAAGTTCCCAAACCGAGCTGACCCAAACCAATCCAAAATTTCCAGAGAATTAAACGCAAATATAATAATAATAATAAATAACAGAAAAATCTGAAATTCCTACTTAATTTAAGTTGGAATTTTTCTAGTTACACTACCAAAAGTAAAAATTGTGAAAAAAAAAAGTATAACTAACAAATAATTATGTAAGCTATAGGATTGTATTGGATGCGGCTGGCCGCAACCTTGAAAAACCATGTTTCCACATTGAAAATAAAAAATCATATTTCTAGATAATGTTTGGGGGTTTTCATAGGATAAATTATAGAAAACACACACACACAAAGCTAACGATTAAGGAAAATCAATATGTTTCTCTCAAAAAATAAAAACAATTTTTATTTGGTTTGTGTACACTAATCTGAAAACGATGAGAAGAAAGAGAAACGTCGAGAATAAGGAGAGATGAGCGATACATTAGTTAAAAATTTATAAAAAAAAAAGAAACACACACACACACACAAAGCTAGCGATTGAGAAAAAACACTATGTTTCTCTCAATACTAAAAACAATTTGTATTTGGTTTATGTACAGTTACCCGAAAACGATGGGAAGAAAGACAGACGTCGAGAAGAGATGAACTACAATGAGAGAAGCGACAGAGAGAGGAAGAAGAGATGAGCGGTGGTCGGCCGGTGGCTGGCTCGCTAGCTCGGTGATCCTACTTTGCTTCGGGAATTAGGCTGGGGACTGGTAGGAGCAAGTGTCTTAGATTTAAAAGGCGGCACTAGCATATATGTTGGGGAAATTGAATTTTTTTTTTTTAATATCATTATTTTTTTAACAGCAAATATATATTATTTCTTTTAAACCCTAAACCAAAATACCAAAATAATAATTTATTTTTTAAAATATCTTTATTGGTATAACTCATAGAAAAAAAAAAAACACTATCTCTCTATTTTATCTCAATCTTTCAGTAAAGAAGGAATCTCTGTAACATAAAAAAAATTATTTAACAGAGAAAACATATATAATTGAATAACAAAACTTCTGAAAAAGCTATTACAAGATATTCAACTTGGATATAAGGAAGGGAGAGACAAAAATTGTTGAATTTATTTAGAGAATTAACATTTATTGTAAAGATTTCATAGCAAAATCATTTATATTCAAGTCAGTCATGATTCAAGAGCATATGTTATGTGTTTTCTTGATGAACAACAGAAAATCAAATAATATATAGTAGATTTATGTTTATAACTTTATATAAAATATAATTTTGTTATGATTTTATATTGTTAAATTGTTTAATGTTGTAATTTCATATTATTTCTATTGTTTAAAGTTTTTATAATGTTATTTAATGTTATATTGATGATTATAACATACGAAAATTCAGGTTTAAAAAAAGCCAGACGAAGAGCAGAGTGGTGTTAATGTCAAGGGTTGGCGTTAATGTCAAGACTTTATAATGTTATTTAATGTTTTTATAATGTTATTTAATGTTATATTGATGATTATAAAATACAAAAATTCAGGTTTAAAAAAAGCCAGACGAAGAGCAGAGTGGCGTTAATGTCAAGGGTTGGCGTTAATGTCAAGACTTAATTAAATTTAGATCGAATAAAATTTAATTGATATTTGTAATTTACATTGAATTATTTATGGGAAATTATATTAAATGCCCTTTTTACCCCCTCCATTAAGCAAAAATGTTCAATTTTCGTATTCCTAAGCAAAATCATCCTAACTTTTTATAAAATACCAAAATTATCCTTCACCACACTACATAAATTCTCTCACTCACTTTTATTACACACACTCTTCATATCACTCAAACACTCATTCTTACTCTCACTTTTACTTAATATCAATTAGTACAAGTTCGTTTAAACGAAAAAAGTTCGTATTTCTAAATTCGAATTGAAAAAAGTCAGTTCGTGAAAAAAATATATTTATATGAATCTTAACTTAAAAACTTAATTTTATTTATTAAATCTAGTTTATATGTCTTGTAAAGAGGGTACTTGAATATTAGATAATAATATAGGGGTTAAATGAATGTTAGAAAAATATGGGGGGTATTTTGATATTATACAATATATAAAAGATTTAAATAACATGTTAAGAAAAGATAGGTATATTTTGATATAAGACAACATACAAGAGTGTTAAATAAAGTGTTAGATAA
Source organism: Mangifera indica (assembly GCF_011075055.1). Lineage (NCBI taxonomy): Eukaryota > Viridiplantae > Streptophyta > Magnoliopsida > Sapindales > Anacardiaceae > Mangifera > Mangifera indica. The sequence goes on from NC_058140.1 coordinate 7,808,616, forward strand.
TTATAGAAGGTCAAATAAAATGTTATAAAAATATGAGAGACATTTTGATATTAAACATTGTAAGAGCATTATAAATGAAATTTTAGGAATAGATAGATGTATTTTAATATGAGACAATATACAAGGGTGTTAAATGGAATGTTAGATAATTATAGGGGATAAAATAAATATTAAAAAAATATATGAGGTATTTTGATATTACATAATACAAGAAGGATTTAAATGATAGGTTAAGAATGGATAGATGTATTTTGATACAAGATAACATAAAATGGTGTTACATGAAAGGTTATATAATTATAGGAGGTTAAATGAAATGTTAAGAAAAATATGAAGGTATTTTGATATTACATAATATATGAAGGATTTAAATAGCATGTTAAGAATGAATAGATGTATTTTGATAATAGAAAACATACGAGGGTATTAAATGAAATATTAGATAAGTATGAGAGGCTAAAAAAATGTTAAAAAATATGGAGATATTTTGATTGTAAACATTGTAAAAACGTTTTAAATGGAATGTAAAAAATAAATAGATACATTTTGATACAAGGTAACATACAAGGTTATTAAATAAATTGTTAGATAATTATAGGGGATTAAATGAAATATTAGAAAAATATAGAAGGTATTTTGATATTAAACATTGTAAGAACGTTTTTAATGAAATATTAAGAATAGATAAGATACATTTTGATACAAGATATTATACAAGGGTGTTAAATAAAATATTAGATAATTATAGAGGTTAAATGAAATATTAAAAAAATATGGGGTATTTTGATATTAAACATTGTAAAGACGTTTTAAATGGAATATTAAGAATAGATAGATGCATTTTGATATAAGATAACATAGAAGGGTGTTACATAAATTGTTAAATAATTATAAGGGGTTAAATAAAATATTAAAAAAATATGAGGGGTTTTTTAATATTAATAATTGTAAGACTATTTTAAATAATTATTACAGATTTTTTGTTATAAAAGATTAATTTTTTTCAAAAACTTGTCATTATATGATTGATAATTAAAATGGATGGTTATGCATTGGTTCGTTACTAAGAAGAATGGATTCAAGGTGATGACAACACAATGAAATGTGTTGGAAGATCCAAACAATTGATTAAAATTCCTTATGGAACAACATTTGAGGGATTTATTCAGATTGCGGATTGCTCCAATGAAAAACTATTTTCAACTATCAATGAAGCCAAGAAAAATTGAGCTCGACTGCTCCGTATAGATCCAAAATGATGAAGATGTCTAAGGTCTTATTGATATGTCTCAGTACTTATAGGAATGTATTTCTGTTTTTGTTACATGTTCCCTAATTGAAGAACAAGAGGAAGAATATGAAGATAAAGAAGAAATTAGTAGGGTGAAAAAAAAATATGATTTGGAAAACTTGATTGATTTCAGTAATGACCCATTGTACATTGCAAACTCATAGACTCATGGAGAGAAAGATAAGGTTCCTGATTGGGGTGACTTTGATGGAAATGATATGTTTGATATTCCTTCTGAAGAGATAGAGCCCGAGTATATACCACCTGTTATCGAGAGTATAGATAGTTTGCAGCTTAAAGATTTTATTTCAGGTGGAGAAATTATTCTGGGTCATTTTTTGACAATATCTCCACTGATCCGTTTAGGTAGCTTTTTAATTTTCCTCCACAACCATCAACATCATCAGGTGGTACAAGATCAATCTGAGAGGAGAACAGTGTAAAGCTTGGTGATATTTTCCATAATAAAGTACAATTGAAAGATGTTATGAAACAATTTGCCTTACTGAAAGGATTTCAATTAATGGTCAAGAAGTCTAATAGTAGGCGATGGGATATTAAGTGCAAGGCTGAAAATTGTGAGTGATATATACATGCAAGCAAGTCCAAAGTCGGTGAAGTGTTTCAAATAAACTAAATGAATCCAACCAACACATGTTCAGTTGATCAAATCATGCCACATCACAGACAAGCTGGGGCCTGAGCTTTAGGTGAATTAATGAGGTCAAAGTTTGTATTGAAGCAATTGTCGGAATATGAAAATTCTTAAGAGCCTTTTACAACATTCAAACAAACCTTTCCCTATTTCCACCTTGAGGACAAGGTGCCTCTCAATGGGTGGGTAATTTTAGGTCCCAGATTTATGTTTCGATGAAGAAGAGAAGCAAACACAAAATGGAGGCTTACATGGTAGCATGAGAGACAAAACACTTAGCAACTTAAAATTAAAACATGTGGCTTATCTTCAATGGCTAGGGCAACAGTAACAGAAATGAATCATGGCACCATTGGAGAGGAAGTGATGACATGAGACAACAAAAAGAAAGAAGAGTGCATGGGAGCAAAGGACAAGTTTTTAGAAAAGGAAAAAGGGGGAGCAGGGAGAGTCTAGGCCTCTCGAATAGCCTAGGAGCATTTGCTATCATTTCCATCTTTCAATTTGTATTGGGAGTTTTTATGTTTATGTCCAATTATAAAGAAAGTGAATGAAGCTGATTTTATATTCCATAACTTCATGTTAGTTGTTAATTTTCCAGAAGTGATGAATTTCTTTTCCAATTTGTGAGTTGCTTACTGTTTTATTGAACCTCTTGGTTTGCTTGATTATTGCATTGTTGATTGGAGTTTGGTTTTGAACAAAAAAACAATAGATAATGGTAGTATAAACTTGAGCTTTTATTATTGTGGTTGGATTACAAGAGTTTGATACAGTAGATAGGCTTGCTGGAATTGAGTTTATAGGGGGAGGTGTCGTCTAGGGCTGGATTCGAGCCGAACCGAGCGCGGCTCGCAGCCAGCTCGGGCTCGGCTCGACTTTTTAATGGCCGGCTCGTTTTCAGCTCGGCTCGGTAACGGCTCAGCTTGGCTCATTTTTTATATCAAAACGACACCGTTTTGTATATATATATGGATCAAAACGACGCCGTTTTGTATAAAAAAATTTTTAAAAAAATATACCGAGCCAACCCGAGCCAGCTCGGGCTCGGCTCGAGCTCGATCAAGCCGAGCTGAGCCCGACTCGTTTCAAGCTCGAACCGAGCCGAGCCGAGCTCGAGCTCGAGCTGGCTCGGCTTGAATCCAACCCTAGTGTCATCGAATTTTCTTTAGGTATCTAACATTGACGAGTTCTAGGATTGCCAGAGAGGTTGCCAAAGAGATGTAAGGTCATTGGAGAAGTTTTTAGATAGATTTAAAGTTGTTGAATAGGTCATTAGTTATTGATCCCTTATATATGTCGTTATAGAGCATCTAGGAGTAGAACAACTAAGATTGGATGCAAGTGGGATTTTAAAAGGAAGCCAGGTATTCCAGGAGTAGAATAACTAAGATTTAAAGCAAAGGTGGTGGCAAAAGGCTTCTCACAAAAAGAAGGGATAGATTACCATGAAGTATTTTCCCCTGTTGTGAAGCATACCTCAATAAGACTCATATTATCAGCTGTTGTGTTATTTGATATGGAACTGGAACAGATGGATGTCATAACAACATTCTTGCATGGAAATCTTGAAGAATAGATTCTGATGGAGCAACCTGAAGGCTTTGTAGAACCTGGAGCTGAAAACAAAGTCTGCTTGCTTCACAAATCTCTATATGGGCTAAAGTAGTCTCCTAGACAATGGTACAAGAGGTTTGATGAGTTTGTTCTGTCTATTGGTTTCTTGAGATGCAATTATGATCATTGTGTGTATTATTTAAAATCTAATGTTGGATGCTATGTTTACTTGCTATTGTATGTTGATGATATGCTTCTAGCTTCCAAAGATATGTCTGCTTTGATAAATTTGAAACAAATGTTGAAAACTGAATTTGTTATGAAAGATTTAAAGTCAGCAAAAAGAATATTAGGTATGGATATTGAAAGACATAGAAGTAAGAGATCTTTATTTTTATCACAAGTAAGATACATTAAAAGGGTATTGAGCATATATAATATGTCTGAATCTAAATTTGTTAGTGTTCCTATGGGTGCTCATTTTAGATTAAAATCTACTGTCAGTCTATCTACTATTGAATCTGAATTTATGAATAAAATACCCTATTCAAATGCAGTAGGTAGTTTGATGTATGCAATGATTGGTTCAAGACCTAATATTGCTTATGCTATTAGCTTAGTAAGTAGATTTATGAGCAATCCTTGCAAAGATCACTAGTATGCTGTAAAATGGTTAATGAGATATCTCAAAGGTACTGCAGACCTTGGGTTATTGTTCACATCTGATCCTACTAACAGTTTACTTGTAAAAGGATTTTGTGATTCAGATTTTGTAGTTGATCTGGATAAAAGAAGATCTTTAACTGGTTATATTTTTACCTATGGTAGAAATATTGTGAGCTGGAAATGCAACTTGCAGTCTATTGTGGCATTATCCACCACTGAAGCAGAATATATTGCCTTGACAGAAGCTGTGAAAGAGGCTATGTGGCTGAAGGGAATTACATCTGAACTAGGTCTGAGTTCAGATATTCCTGTGATTTATAGTGATTCACAGAATGTCATTCACCTTTCTAAAAACAGTGCATATCATGAGAGAACTAAGCATATTGATGTGAGGTTTCACTTCATCAGAGATGTGTTGTCCAGCAAGCAAGTATTGATTGAGAAAATTATGACTAGTGTGAATCCAGCTGATATACTAACTAAAGTTGTTCCTATGAGCAAGTTCAAGGAAGCCTTAAACTTCTTGAAAATCTGTCAAAAACTATGACAGAAATAAACTGCAGAGAAGGTCTTCTAGTGGAATGCACTTCATCTCCAATTTAAGCCAAGGTGGAGCTATGTAGAATATGGCTTAAAGGTGCTAAGGAGATTTTGGTCATTATAGAACTTATTAGGGTCTGTAATGTCATTTTGTACATGGAGGGCAGTTTGGTCCTTTCGCTGAAATGTAACCCTAAGTATATTAAGGTTGAGCGCTCATTTTTAATATAATGAGTCGGCTCCCTGGTTTGCTTTGCTCTGCTCCATTTTTGCGATTAGGGTTTCTTTTCTTGTTCTTTGATTTTAGTTGAGCCAAGGAGAAATCTCTTGGTTTTCTCCGATTGTGCGTGTCTTGAGTCTTGTAGAAGGCTTGTTAGGAGGCATTGTTTCACGGTGGATTATAATCGTGTGAGGTGTAAATCGGAGGGTATTCTGTAAGCTGTAATCGCTTGTGTTCTATAGTGGATTCGACTAAGAGACTTGTCTCTGCCTTGAATGTAGGGTTTCAAATCGAAACCCGAACCAAGTATTTCTTGTGTTCTTTGTTTCTGCTCTTGTTGATTTCGTATACTGTATTATTCTATTTGATTGCTTGCTAATCTTGATAATCTTGTATGAATATTCTTAACAAACCTAATTAGATCTAACACTTTCAAAATATAATAAATGTTCAAAGGTAAGGTTCTATATAAAGTACTAGAAACGAAAGGTTAAGTTGTGACATTATCAAAAATAAACTGGTATTTGCTTAATTCTACAACCAATATCACTTTGTTGACTCAAGCATACGAGAGGTCATGCCAATGACCCCGCTAGAATATTTTTAAGTAATTATTTATAAATGATTCAAGGAAACTCCACTAGTTTGACAAGATTCCTTACTAGGTAATTCTCAAAGTTCATCATTCTTATAAAATTATATGTATATATTTTTTATATACAATTTAGGTATACAGATGAGATATCACTATATGATTTGATAAATTTGAATTAAAATAATAATATCTAATAACATAATAACACATCATCGTGTATCCAAATTGTGTATCAAAACTATGTACACATAACACTACTCATGGATAAATATAAAAGAGTATATTTATAGTTTATGTGATATGGATGACATCCCTATGATAATGTATCTTTCATAATTTGTTTTTTTTTTTATCTCTAATTTGAAACCCAAAGCACGAGTATGCACTTGGCCACACATAGCCATGCATCCTATCAAAAATTCATACATAACATGCTATCCACTTATCCTAAGAGGCTTTTTATGAATGGGCATACACCCTTTATGCATAATTGTTCATTAGCTTAAAATTTTACCTTTAACACTTAACCATATACTTAAGTTATGTCACATTAAATATTAACTTGAACAAATATAAAAAATCAAATTACTCTTGAAGTATACTTATAGGCGTTATACATATATTGTTTTGTTACTCGTGACATAATTGAGAGGTGACTTGTTATTCAAAGGGTTCAAATTTCAACTCGTGACATACTTAAGTTATGTCACATTTGTGATAAGTGATGAGGTTTTGATAGAGGAAGTGGTAATTATGAAAGGCAAATGGCTAATGGTTATTTGATTATATTTAATATGTCTGATTTTAACATTATCTTAATTTTTCAAAATTTATGTCTACGAAGTTGAATGGTGATGTAAAAAGAAAATAAGAAGCTAATTTATGATGGATGATGTGAGTTGTTAGAATTTTTCACACTTATATAAAAGTTTTGAAATTGGGTTGAGAGTATGAAATGAGTTGTTAAAGTGACTATTTCCAATATTAGATTTTTGCAATTTATCAGAAAAAAAAAAAGATTTTTGTAAAAATATAAAGAAGTTTTCGACCCAATTCCAAAACTCCAACAAAAGTTAAAGAAACTATAAAACTCACTATCACCTATTATAAATAAACATACTGTTTTCTTTTCTTATTATAATTCAGATCCCTTCCCTTTTTTTTTTTTAATTAAAAGGCCTAAATTTAAAAAATATTAATAAGTTTAAAAATCATGATTTAAACTTAAAAAATACTATAGTTACAAGTCGAGCTCAAGTTTAAGTTTAGCTCTATCAAAACTCATCAAACACAAACCTAAACTCCAGCTTGACTCTGTTGAATCACATTTAAGTAAATCGGCACAATCCACCCTTAAAACAAACCAATAATAATAATACTACTTAGTATGTATATTGTAACTAATTCAATTATTATTTCCTTTTATTTAGTTATTTGCATACATTGCATTTGTTTACTCTAAATCAAATGTATTCAATTAAAACTAGCATTAAATTTTTATTTATACTATTACATAGATATAAATAAAATTATTTTTAAACAAGTACTTAATGTTAACATTTTTTACAAATTACAATCATAAAATATTTCAATTTTAGTCTAAAATATAAAATAATACATAATAATATACAAACCTGAAGGCTCGGCTCCGGGCCAACCTACCAAGGGCCTGTACTGGGCCCAAACCAAGGACCAATCCATCTATCCAAGGGTCGAGCCCTCCTTGCCCACCTCTACTTGATTGGATGACACTTGCATGAATACATGAATTCAAATTTGTTTTAAATTTAATCATGGAGATTTAATTAGATGACAAAAATTCCCCTATGATTCACGAAATGGAAAAACTCTCTTATCGGTAATTTTGTGTGAAAATCGGGACCAACTCAAAAAATACTAATTAATTCATAATAGTGCACGCCATATTTGTTATTTCAAAAACCTCAGAAGGATTTTTATTGAGCCAAATAACTATTTTTCACTGTTTTAACCTAATTTTAAAAACATATTTGTGATAATTAAAAAATCTAAATATTTACTTAACTAACTTTTGTTAGAGAGAGATAAAATTGTTATTTTATTTTTAAACTATAAAAATTTATATCATTTTTTCCTTTTGATTTGAAAAACTAATAAATTCATCTAAGATTAAATTTTGAAAAGTAATATTTGCCCCTCTTTCAAATTTCTTGATGATTTTTTGACAAATGACAACCATTCTTTCTCTCCTCGTGATGGCTTTCACTTCAATGTCTTCTCTTCGCCCAAAGCTCTCTCCCAATCTATATAAAACCCTTCGTCTGGACAACAAAGACATTATCCAAACGACGACAACACGTTCAAACCAAGGGTTTATTGTCTCCAATGTATACCCTTGATTTGGACATGTCCTCATTGTCCAAACAACGACGATTTATCTGGTGGATGTCTTCGTTGTCCGAACAGAGAGTTTCGTCTGAATTCAAAAAATCCAGACAATGTCAGCTAAAGAAAAAGGGCTTCGAATGAAAAGAGTGACTATCATTCATCAAAAAATGAGAAAAAATCACTTGTCAAAACTTCTAAGGAAAAATTATTAATTTTTTAAACCAAATAGAAAAAATGATATAAATTTTTAAAGTTTCAAAATTTATAGGTAAAATAACAATTTACTCTTGCTACTAACAAAAATTTTTAACAAAAATTAACTTATAAATAGGTGTTTAGATTTTTTAACTACCGCGCGTGTGTTTTTGAGACTGCACTAAAACTTGGGAAAGTAGTCCTTTGGCCTTTTTATTATTACATGAACCAATATGGGTCAATGTCTTTTTATCTTTTGTATTTCAAAAAACTCAACAAAATTTCTTTAATTAATTCTAGAAAACAAACAAGACATAAAATTCATAATCAAAGAATGCACTGCTCTATTATTTATAGAAATCTCTGACATTTCAAAAAAAGAAAAAACTCAAGAAATTATACAACATTAAATAAGGACTAGTGATAACTTCACAATCCTATCTATTACTTCCTACAAAATTGTAACGTACAGAACATCAAATTTGCCAAATCTATCGCAAATTATAAATAGCTAATCCCAGTCATAAATAATTAGAGTCTAAAAGTTCATTTAACTTTGGAAGATCAAGTGCTGAACAGGCATCCAATACTACTTTCCACAAGAAACCAAAGTAGTACCTCCAAAGTATAGCATTCAAGCAGTTGTTTGGACTTCGACTGGCCCATTAGATTTAAAACCTTGCCTACGACCACGGCCCCTTCCTCTACCATGACTGCGCCCTGCAACATTACATGGAGAAATATTTGAAGTGCTAAATTTGTGAATGACATTAAATTTCCAGGAAAATTCATCAAACCAACGAAAACAATTGAAAAAAGGAAGGCAGTATAACATATATATTGTATAAATAATATTACAGTGCATGAACAAACCCACAGAATCTTTGTTATTGAAAACAGATCATGGCAGGAAACAGTTTGCCAACATGGTTATGATTTATTGATACCTGATGAAATAGGTAATCACTGCTTAACATAGTTACTCATTTGATATAAAAACTTTTAGCAGTGTCTGAAGCATTAAGGTAAAGGCTCACTTAAATTAAGCATTGTTTCATAGAACTATTTTCACTATTATAAATTCTTTGCAAAACTTAAAATGAGAGGAAAGAATATATTTATTAAACAGATTAGCACAATCCCTGTCAGAGATTAAAGCAGGAGTCATTTTTAATATAATTTTATACATAGGGCATTTGTAAAAGTTGATTCAGTTACTTCTTTAACAGGGCATTTCATATGCAGGCAAACCATAAGATAATTAACATTTTGAATTGGGAACCCAAAAGAGTCAGTAATTATGAGTCAACTATATGCTTGTAGGTAGGTAAGGATACACATATTTATGAATGCACGAGGGAAAAACTTTTCCTATATATACACTTAACTATAAAGAGTGAAAATTTTAACAATGGTAACATTAAAATTACAAACCAATGACCACCTAAAATCATTAAGAAAAGCTTAAAACATAAAATTTGGATTGCATCAGCAAAATAGAGAGAATGAACCACACAGAAAATTAAAAAAAAAAATGAATTCATGTTGGCAATCACCATGTCACAGTTCTTTTAAAGATGTACAGTATGCTAAAAAGAGAAGAGAAAGTTTTGTAAATAAAGATAGAAATTACCACGCCCTTGAGCAGGGAAGAATCCTGATCCACTATAACCATTATTATATCCTGAATCAAGCTGCATGTTTCCACCACCACGCCACCTTCCACGTCCATGGGAACTGCGTCCTCTTGCATAACCTCGACCTTGGCCTCCATATTCATGTCCACTATCCCAATGTCCATTACCATATTCAGCTACACCACTGCCAGTACCTGCATAAACAAAAAAACACCACAATTTTTTTTTGCAGTTTCACAATATGCTCACATGAATTCAGTTGAGAATATAATATGAAACGGTCAAATCCAACCAACATAGTAAAAGTAATAAAAGAATATGAGACATATGAGACCAATCCTAACATCAGCAATATCTAAAAAACAAATCCAATAATTCCAACATTTTGACACCAAGAACCACTTAACAATGTTTCCCAAGGCAAACCTAGTAAGCTAACAACAAGACATAAGCAGAATGTAATATCTTTCTCTCTGTCATTGCTGAGAAGGACCAACATTGTCATATTGATGACAACTCAAAACTGATGTATTTCATATTGCTCCTGTGAATAAGCTGTTGTTGATCACAATAATATTGCAGCATTGAAAAGGACTATGCGCTTAAACCGGGTTAATAGAAATAGTTAAAGAGTTTTTCTCTACTCATGGAATTGCTCTTACCTCCATTCTTTCCTTGAACTTGATCACGACGTACCCTGGCTTGCATGCCAGGTACAGCATCTAAACCACATGACATAGAAGTATATATATTAACTTATGCCAAAACATTAGATAGAATAGATTGCCCAATTGGAACAAAAAAAAAAAAAAAATGGCTCACCTCCATCTTCATATTCAGTTAATGGCTTCAGTTGATCAGCTGCGATTGGTGGTTGGTATCTGTCATTATGCAAACAAAAGTCCAATAAATTAACATAAGGCAAAGTTGTCAACAGAATACCTGCATAACTAATCAGACAATGAACAGCTTTTTAAGTACATTATGCTTGTATGAATCAAAGAAACCAAGGGTCATTTCCATAAAGCACATCATAATGGGAAAGAAGTACCATCATATGTGATGATATGACGATGAGAAGCAAAAGACAAATTAAGGATGGCAAGAAAATTATTTCAATTCTATCACAATGCACAAAACCTAGTATATAAAGAGTTACTCGACATCTTTTTCAAACATGGCATACAACGCAAATTACAAAATGAGTGGGATTAGAAAAATTAATTGTGAATGGGCATTGCCAATTCTCCAAAGTTTGCATTACACCAAAGTTGTCAATGTCATCACATTACCTTATGCATCGTAAAAGGTGTTTTTATACAATCCTCAATGGTCATAACAGGAAAAACACTAATCCCACACTATCCTCCATTTCCCTTTCCATTTATATCAACATTGTTAGCTAATCAGCAACTAGAAGTAACTAAACCTCACAAGAATGCACCAGATAGCTAGTTAAGGATCTCTCTACAGCATCCTTGATTTAAAAGTTTACATATAAATATCAACACATCCACCTGACTTATCATGACACATGTAATTAAAGCATCTTTCACAACCAAAGTTTCGACCACAAACTTCTATAAAATTCTACCATGATTGCTAAAAAATCACTTGGTTCTCCTAGAACAAGCTTCATTAAAATAATCACACAAATATCTAAATTATTGATGACATCAATTGGAACTCTGACAACTCTAGTACATCCAATTATCTAATAATTACTTCTCATAAATCATTTCCATTGAATAAACCACTACAAAGCAACTACAATGGCTTCAATAAGAAGCATGCATGACAACTTAAAAGTAAGTCAAGCATCTCATAAGCACCAAAAACTCAAAATATCTAATTTCAGTGCTCATTACCCTAGGGAAGATGAATCCAGCTCCTTCTTAGACAAAATAATTGTGATAACCGAAATTTGACGGGTAGTCTCTAATCTGCATAAACAAATCAGATATCAGCCAAATAATAACAACACATTAACTAACACCAAGGAATTTGTTCTTACGGAAGAAGCCCTTCTTCTAGAGGCTCCCATGTGTCGGTTATGTCAATAGACCCGGTTGAAGTATTTTGGTGGAGACCAACAATCCTTCTCTGAAGTAGGCAAAACGCATTAGTACACATTGAAACCCTAGGCCGCAAACTTATATCATTAATTATTCAACATTATAAATATGTACTGATTTTTGGGAAACGACACAAATAAGGTTGAGAACATAGGCACCTTAAGCAACTCAGCAATCATCACAGTCTTGTTAATTGCTCTGCCGGTGGCCGTGAGAATAATCTCATTGGCACCTTTGTCCTGATAAGGAACATCTCACAGATTTAATTGTTCAATAAATTAAAATAAAGAACTAATATTTAAACAAAAATACCTGAAGAAGAGAAATAGCATAAGAAATGTAATTCCTGACTCTTCCTTGAGCAGTTATTCTGAGCTCATTCTCACTTATAGCTGTCTCCGTCCTCGGCTTCTCCACTTTCTGGTAACGATCCATTTTCCGCCCTCTAATCAAACACATGTCAGTTAAATCTTCTTCTTTCTCGGTAAACAAACAGAAAAAAAAAATCTTTTTTTTTTAATTCAAGAATTAATTAATCAATCAACGAAAAATAGGTTATATCCAGAATTACCAATAAGAAAATTTCGAAAATAAGCTAAATGGAAGAGAATGTGTAGTTGTGAAGGTTACCTTGAATCGATACGGCGTCGTCTGGAACGACTTTTTGCTGGCACTTTTTCAGTTTCAGTCAGACTGAATTTGGAAGTGAAGTCGCCTTTCTAAAGTAAATTTATAGCAGACGGTTTAGGGTTTGCAAATGTGGATCTCGATTTCTATGATCCTCGCCAGAGTGCGCTACCCTTGGATAACTTTTCTTTATATTAAAACTAATAACAAATAAATTAATAACAATGCGGCATCTAAAAACATTTTATATATAATTTAGATATATAAATAATATGATGTTATATAATTTAATATTATTTTATTTTTAATTTAAATTTATATAATTATATAATAATAATTATTTATATATTTAAATTATATAAAATATATATATATATAGTTTTATTATTAACGTAAATATATAAAACAATATTATATACATAAATAATATGTATAAACTTGAGAATAAACGATAACATGTCACTATATAAATATTTTATCTCTAATTTAAAATCATCTAATTTTATAATGATATGTTATTATCTATCCCTAACTTTGTGTACATAATCAACATTAATAAATTAAGAAATTTATATACATAAATCATATTAATATTATTGTTTTTGGTGGTTAATAATGAAATTTATCTCATTTTCTTACTTTAGTTTTGAAAATTGATAATTTCTCTAAACTTAATTTTAAAAAATTATTTTTTCCCCCATCACCTAGGGCTTTCATATTTTAAGGTTACATTCACCTCCCTCAAAGTTCATAACATTGCAATGATACCTTTATAAAATGCATTCTCTTGTTCTAGACACCGCTCTTCTTAACAATTCACTTTGACGCATCGTTAATCCCACTATCAATACCTTCTTTCTCCTTGGTGGTTTCTTGATACGAAAACCACATAAAATTTGATTGAAATCAAACAAGAAATCTCATTGAATTTTAGTTGGATGCGCACTGTTGTCAATGCCCTTCTTTATTTGAGTCATGACGATCTCACTTGATGCATCATCACCATCTAATTCAGCACTTGATGTTTGACAATTGAATCATTTGATCTAGTTTCTTCGTTTAACGCATCTCAACAATTCATTTTCGTTCAACGAAAATGGTCACCAATGCTCGAAGATCGGCAGGAGAAAAAGATAGCGGGAAGGTTAGTTGTTGGCTAGAACGGAAATGGTCTTTGGAGAAGGAGAAAACAAATCAAGGGAAAAATGTAACATTTTAAACTTTAGATGAAAAAATTATTAGTTTTTTAAACTAAAGAGAGGAAATTTGAAAAAATTTTAGTTTTTTAATATTTTTGGTTAAATGACATTTTTATTATTTATACTAACAACAAAATTTAACAGAAATTTGATGACAATAAAGTAGTTAGATTTTTTAATTTTTGAAACTTGATGGATATAAATTTAATAATAGACTAAATCTTAAATAAAAATAAGTATTTTAATCTATTTTAATTATATGTTTTTATTATATTAAAGTATAAAATTATAATAAAATTAAGATTGTTTGATACTTTTTTCATAGACAAAGAGTATGATAATTAAATCAGTCCTTATATTCTATGTGTCAATTAAATGATAGAAGATTATTTTAATTTATTTTTATTAACTAATTAAACAAGACAATAATAAAAATAAAATATAATCTTTTATTCCTTCAAACCAAATATATCGTTATTAATTGGGCATTCCAGTGATGGTCTGTCACTGTCACAAAGTGCATTTTGTTACTTTCTTAATTTAAAATACTATGGATAATGCATCTTAACCTTTAGGATTGATATTTTTTCATATATGGAACAATTTTTTAAAATCTTTTTTATTGAATAAAACAAACCTAAACTATATCATATTAAAGATATGAGATCATCATTTATCGAATGATGTTATTTTAGTACATTGATGTGAATATTTTATATGATAATGTAAACAATTTCTGTGTTTACGTAAATATTTAGAACTCAAGAAAATGTTAAACTATACTATTTTTCCAAACTTATTTTCACAAAACACACAAAAAAATAAATAAATTCTATCCAAAATAAGTAAAACTCAACCAAAATTAATTTGTTATTTTGTTTGTGATGGTAGGGATGATTAAGTTAAAAGTTTGGATGGGTTTAACAATAAACTAATGGACAATAATAAAAAATAATTTATTTGAATTTCAATAAAACATCATTCTTATCAAAAGGAATGTAAATGAACAACGTAAACTTGAAAAATAAAAGGAAACCTTTATATTGGGTAGGTTCTATAATTTTACAAACATCATATGTACCCAGTCCAGGTACACTAACTAGTACCACTAACGTGGCAACCAACATGATAGATGTTATCTCATCTGCCACATTGGCTCATTCCCATGTCAAAAAAAAAAAAAATACCTTCCTTGGGCGCCTTTTTATTAAAAACAAAATCCTAAACTTTCTAAAACAACAATAAAAAAGTCTATGCCCAACACTATCAATCCATCCTTTACCTCAACCATAATTGACTATCATTTGTTAGAACCATTGTCGATTATCATTTTTTGAAACCACCATTAACCTTCGTTTTCAAAACTACTGTTGGACTTCATTTGCTAGAGATGTTAGAGAAGTTCTTAACTTCTTCTCCAATGTTGGATTTATTACAAAATCAGACTTTATCGAAACTTTTGTCAGAGCAACTAAGGATCATTTTTTTTAAATCTTTTTACACTTTAATGTCAAACTTTCAAACTCAATTGCTCTACTTTTTAATGTAGATTGCTCAGATAGAATAATCTATGTTTAGACAAAATAATCTAGATTGCTTTGCTTTTTAATATCCATATTGCTCTTTTTCAGGCTTTTTCTTTCAAACTCAATTGACTTGAGTTTTAATCTAGATTACAACTTAATTTTGTGCTTTTGATCATGTATATGCTAATTCTAATCATATTTGGAAATACTTTAGTGTTCTTCACTTTATGTATTAGGTGAGAATTTGAATAAATGTATGTTTCATAAGCTATCAGTCCTTCAACTATATTGTGGCAATAAACCTGAAAAAGATTTTTGACTTATTACTAATGTTTGTCATAAAATTGTACACTTGACAAATACTCTTCTTTGTGTGGGTATATATGAACAATTATAATTTATTTTGTTGCGCTACCGTTCATAGCTTAGGAGAAAATATTAGGGATGTGGAACAAATAGATTGTCTTATATATTCAATATAACGAGAGGCTTTTCTTGTTCCAAATTGACATTCACAATTGCCTCTTTATTAAACAAGATCCAAGTAGTCTCTTTTATCGTTCATTTGATTACAAGTTTTCATAGCTTTACTCCTACATTTCAGTCTATACCATAGAATCATTTATGGATTTCAGTTTAATACCTAGTATTAGGATCACACATTGAACCTTACAAAATGATGAATTTTATAATTTGCAACAATGTTAAATGGTTATCAAGATCGTTATTTTGCCTTGACATCCCTGTAGATCGATTATTTTTTTATAACCTTAATGGGTAATATCAAGGTTTTAATTTGTCTTTGTTCCAGTATTTCTTAACATTTTTCAGTAGAAATAATATATCTCGTTAACAAATTTTGAGGTTTTGCTTCCTTTTGTCAAAATATCTGAGTTCAATGACCAAATCTCTCAAATTAAAACTCCTTTGATAGAAATTTTGAAATGGGTAGTCCGTTTGAAGTATTATGTTTACAATAAAACTATGTGTACCCATTTTGGGTACACAAATGTATACATATTTATATATGTCATCATGTGATTGGATGATTTTGAATTAAGAATAAAACAATAACCAATCATATGATGATACATATGAGTGTGTATACATTTGTGTATCCAAAGTAGGTACACATAGTATTGCTCATTTACTTTATTAAGGATATATATGATCGGTATGCTTTTTTTTTTTTTTTAAATTAAGGCTTTTATTCTTGTGTTTTCCGATGGTTTAAAATCAGAATGATGTAATCTACCTTTTGTAACTTGTCTTCATGCATCATATTTAGCTTAAATTGATATTTGTGTGCTTCAAGTCGCAGTGAAACGTAAAAGTTGTTTCTTGCCAAATTTTATTGTATTGTTTGAGGATGGACCTGTGGTCAGAAACTTATTTTGATTTATTGCTCAAATTTCAGGAGAGAGTTTTAACATTGGATCAAAATAGACCTTCAACTACATTGTATAGTAATATCGACGTTCATTCTCTGAAGATGGAGGATTTTAGATATATACATGAGCAATTTTGTTATGTCAATATCTTGTCCTCTACAAGAGTTTCAATGGCAATGCGTAAAGATTTATAAATGGGTTCAATTATGTATATTGTTATGCTTAATCATGCAACCTAAATATTGTTATCTCTTGTACAATAAATTATGCAGTTGATTTTTTTAACATGTTCTATGTGGCAATTGTGGAGAGTATTTTATATATTTTGTATAGTTGGTGGCATACAAAAATCGACACCATGGAGGTCAATCCTACCATGAGTTAGAGAACTCAAAGTCTCTCCATTTCCTATTTCTAACTCTAATACATGGTATGACTCTTATAAATTTTAACAGCATTTCATAAGAATGGATACAATATGTAGCCTTATTTTATCTTTCATGAAACAATGTAATAACAAAACACAGAAGACACCACTGTTAGATTTTACAAAATAATTAAAATTTTCTTTTATTTTAATGGTGAGGTTGAATAAGTTTTTAGTGGATTAGATTTTGGTTATAATAAACCCATTCTTCAGTCATTAGTGGAGCTAAAATAGCTAGTTTACAGTTGTTCTTCAGTCATTAGTTAAGTTTAAGCGGTTCTTGATTTACTATGAGTTTATCCTCACATTGCTTGGTGTATGTAAGCCTATAAATAGGCCATTTTGCTTCCAGTTTTAATACCAAGTTATTTCTTCATTAACATATAAACAATAGTAGTAACACTTCTTTGTCATCTTGTACATTACATTATTCTACAGAAAGTTTCCAAAATAACTCGACGAGGCTAAGCAAGAAACTTTGGCCATGGACCTATAGTTGAGCAAAGTCATAATAATTTGGTATCTGAGCCCAAAATGGGCGATGACTAGTGCCTCCAATGTTTGGAACAACAACTAGAAAACCAGAGATAGCAGATGGAAAACTTAAGTTCGAGGCAAGAGCGGATGTTCCGACAAATGGAAGAACAAATGATACGACAAATGACAAAATTATTCCAGGCGACTCATGTTCATGATGAAGCATCAACAAACAGACTATGACACACACCCTAGTCTTGACAAAGAAGGAACAAGTAAAGGTTCACATCCATGCTTGCCAAGCTCGATTTTCTTAAGTTTAATGGTTTTGACAATCCCACTACTTGCATATGTCAAGTTGAAAAATTTTTCGAGTTTCAAGTCACTCCACCAGAAGATCAAGCCTGATTTGCTATTTATCACCTAGAAAGAGATGCACAATTCTAGTTCTAACAATAGAGACAACTAAATCAAGATCTATTATGAGAGGATTTACGAAACGGGCTGTTGGAGTGATTTGGCACCTTCAGATTCGAAAATTACTTCGCTAATATCTACAAGCTCAAGCAAGTTGGAACTATCCATGAATATCAAAAGTAATTAGATAAATTGCTAGCAAAGGTAAGAAAACTTACAGATATTCAAGAAGTCAAGTGTTTTATAAGTGGGCTTAAAGAACAATTATGAGCTGACGTTCAAGCCCAAAGACCTACCACTTTAAGCCATGCAATTGGACTGGCTCAAATTTTCAAAAGTAAGGCATAAATACATAATCCTCGATCTTTATCATTCTCACAAAAGGCAAGAAAGAGTTCCTTTGAATCATCAACCGAAGCATGCTCATGATCTCAAGAAATAGAATTCTTTTAAATGCATCATCAATAATGACTATTTCCTCCTCGATTGTTAAACGTTCACTCCATCTGAGTTCCAACAACAATGACATCAAGGTTTATGCTTCTATTATAAAGAGATATTTACAACAAATCATGTGTGCAAGCAATTGTTCCTTATTGAGCTAGAATAAAAACCTGACTCCGTCAAGGAAGATGAACTAGATGAAGATAATGACATCAACTCAAACTAACCAGAGATCTCTCTACACATATTGGCAAGGGTACTCAACCCCCAAACGATGTGAGTTCGAGCTCATATTAACGAGCTGTAACTTAATGCCTTGGTAGATTCTAGATCTATCCATAATTTCCTCCACGAAAGGATTGCTCAAGCAACGCCTAGTAATGAAAGTCACCATAGTAAATGAAGACAAATTGGTGAGTCAAAGAGTTTGCAAACAACTTAAAGTTGTTCTTCACAACACTCCTTTCTTTATAGATTTTTGTTCTCATGCCTCTCGATTTCGACATCATTCTTAGGGCTTAATGGCTCTAAACATTGGGTTCAATTCTCTAGAATTTCAAGACTATAGAGATACAATTCTCTCACCAAGGTCAAACCATTAAATTAAAAGGAGTGAGTCTTCTTAAAGCCAAATTAGTTAAAGAAAAGGCTAGTAATAAAACATTATAACAAAACATTAGGAAAAAAGCTTTACTTCAGATTTTTGTCACCACAATAGAACCCCATGACTTAGATAATCCAAAAGAATGGGCTTTCTTACAGCAATAATTTCCTACCGTCTTTAAAAGAGCCTTCCACCTAGTTAAGCACATGACCATCGAATTCTTTACAACCCAAAAGCGGTCCAGTGAGTGTTTGACCATTTCACTATCCTCATTTTCAGAAATAAGAAATTGAAAGGTTAGTATCTGAAATACTTACACAAGGACTTATACAACCAAGTAAAAGCCTTTTTTCATCCCCAATTCTTCTTGTAAAAAAAAAAAAAGATGGCACATGACATTTTTGCATAGATTATTAGGCATTAAACAAGTTTACCTTAAATGATAAGTTCTCAATTCTAGTCATCGAAGAATTTTTCGATGAGTTGCATAAAGTGAAATGCTTCACGAAACTTGACTTATAGTCTAAGTACCACTAAATTCGAATGCACCCTGAAGACATACCTAAGACTGCCTTTCGTAAACATAATGGTTACTTCGAATTTCTGGTAATGCCATTTGGACTCTCTAATGTTCCATCCACCTTCTAGTCACTTATGAACGATATCTTTTAGCCTTACTTGAGAAAAGTTATTCTCATATTCTTTAATGACATTTTAATCTATAGTCAAAATTGGTCAAACCATTTATCACATGTTCGAATGGCCTTTTCCATCTTGAAGAGACATCAACTAGTTATTAAAAGGGAAAAATGCATATTTGCTCAAAAACAAGTCCACTATCTAATACATGTTATTAACAAACAAGTAGTAACGCTGATCTTGAGAAAATTTTGACAATGACCAATTGGCTTAGGCTAAAGAATATCAAGGAATTTTTTAGGTTAACTAGCTACTACCAAAGGTTTATGGTAGCTTATTGGATTATGGCTCGACCTTTAATAGATGATCTTAAGAAAAACACCTTCCAATGGAATTCTACTGCAAAAAAGGCATTCAATCAACTTAAAGGAGTTATGACCAAGGCCCTAATATTAGCTCTTCTTGATTTTTCAAGCCCTTTTATAGTGATGCTTCAAATTATGGTATTAGAGCCATTCTGTCACAATATAATTGACTTATTGCCTATTTCAGCACAACATTAAAAGGAAAAAATTTGTCCATTATGAGAAGGAACTAATGGCCTTAGTATTAGCAATTCAAAGGGGGCAACCATATTTGCTTGGAAGATCATTCATAGTGAGAACAGATCAAGAAGCCTTAAGTAACTATGGGATCAATGTATAGCTACTGAAGCACAACAATGGTGGCTAGTGAAACTCATGGGCTATGACTTTATCACTTAGTACCGTTAATAGAAAACTAACAATGTAACTAATGTCTTATCTAAGTAAGGTCTTGCAATAGAATACATGGCCCTTTCCACTCCTATTCCTCAATGGCTCAAGCCTATTCATGAAGAAAATCAATCTCACCATGACCTCCAAAGATTACACTTGTTAGTGTGATTCGACGAAGCAATTAGACCTTGGTAACTTCAACAAGGGATCTTTTTCTTTAAAGGTGAGATATTTCTCCCTTATGACTTTGCCTTGATTCCAACCATTATTAAAGAAATGCATGGGGGACGCCATTAGGGTTACTTTAAGACCTTACACCGCTTAAGGTAGTTTTTTTTTTGGAAAAAAATGAAAGACTTTATCTGTAAGTATATTTGAGAATGTGATGTTTGCCAACATCATATGGTGGACTTGAAAGCGTTTGCATGTCTTCTACAACCTTTACTAATACCTACTCAAGTTTGGGTCAAAATATTTATTGGATTTCATAGACAAATTGTCTTTCTCAAATGGCAAAACAACTTTATTTGTCATTGTGGATAAGCTTTCCAAGTATGGACACTTCATTCCTCTTTTGCATTTGTACATGGCATCATTGATTGCTCAAATCTTCTTTGAGAACATTTTAAAATTGCATGGGATGCCACAATCAATAATTTGTGATTGAGACCCTATTTTGACATGTTTGTTTCGAAAGGAACTATTCAAACTTCAAAGACCAAGCTTTAATTTTAGTTCTTCTTACCATCCATAAACTGAAGGTAAGACAAAAGTAGTCAATCGAACCATTGAAATATATTTAAGATGTTTCATGAGATCTTAATCGAAAAAGTGGACTCAATGGCTAGCTTGGGTTGAGCATTGTTATAACACAAGTATCCATTTTGTTACTCACACTACACCGTTTGAGATTTTTTATGAATAACCATCACCTACATTGCTTTCATATATCCTAGGAACTGCAAAAGTTTAAGCTATGGAAGACATGATGCTATAACGAGATGAGATTCTTAAGGAACTTTGTTATCGTTTATAACAAGCCCAACATATGATGAAACAATTCTATGATTGACATCACACTAAGAGATCATTTGAAGTCAACAATTGGGTTTATTTGCGGCTTCAACCACACAAGCAAGCTATAGTCTTAAGGAGATCCTCACAAAAACTAGCGGCTCGCTACTATGAACCCTTCTAGATGCTTGAGAAAATTGGCCAAGTCACGTATAAGCTTGAATTGCCACCAACCAATTGTGTCCATTTGGTCTTCCATTTTTCCCTATTAAAGAAACAAGTTAGAGAAGCCAATCAAGTGTCCCTTATGTTGCCCAAAATTGAAGATGATTTTATATAAGTAAACAAAAAACTAGAGATGATTTTAGCCACACGACATAAAGGAAGACAAACTGAGGTGTTCGTCAAATAGGTTGGGAAGCCTTTATCAAAAGCAACATAGGTTGCAAGAAGCATGATACAATAAGAGTTTCCAAATTTTTTATTTCCTTGAGGACAAGGAAAATTTTGAAGGTAGGGGACTATTACAAAATAATTAAAATTTTCTTTTATTTTAACGGTAAGATTGAATAAGTCTTTAGTGAATTAGATTTCAGTTATAATAAACCTATTCTTCAACCATTAGTGGGGTTGAAATAACTAGCTTAAACTTCTTCTTCAGTCATTAGTTAAGTTGAAGTGTTTTTTGATTTACTGTGAGTTTATCCTTATATTGCTTGGTGTATATAAGCCTATAAATAGGCCATTTTGCTTCTAGTTTTAACAACAATTTATTTCTTCATTAACATACAAACAACAACAGTACCACTTCTTTGTCATCTTGTTCATTACATTGCTCTGTAGAAAGTTTCCAAAATACCTCGACGAGGCTAAGCAAGAAACTTTGGTTGTGGACCTGTAACTGAGCAAGGTCGTAACATATATTAACAAAACTAAACTAAAAACTCACAACTACTTAAAATAAAATTATAAATCAAATCCATATAATGCAACTCAATATATTAGTCATATGTTAAAATTCATCATATCATCAACCATAATGCAATACGACATTACTAGATTAACAAAACTAAACTAAAAACTCATAAATACTAAAATTAAAATTACAAGTCAAATCGATGTAATGTGACTCCAAATATCAATTATATGTTATAATTCATCACATCATTAACTATAAAATCAACAAGCTTATATATTCTGATCATTGATAATGTTAAGAGAATCAAAATTTACAAAAAAAAATTTAAAATTTTCATTTCTATTTTTGCAATATGATCCACAGATAATCCTCACTTTCCTTATTATATCTATAAAGTTTCTTAGTTAATGTTACACCTATCATAAAGTTATCTTTTATCATTTGCATGTTTAGATGAAACTAAAGAATTTACACTTTAACTGCACATGCACTTGCCAGATGACACTTCAAAAGAGCTTTCCTGCAATATTAATGAAATACAAGTAATTTGTTATTTATCATAAAATGAATGGAAAAAATAATAAAATACTCAATTAAATTAAACTACTAATTTTTTACCTTAATCCTTTTTAATCAATTTTTACATGCGCAATTTCTTCTCTCACTTTTCAAATAATTTGATCAACATTTGATTACTTTCTTTTGAATGGATGATGTCATTTGCTATGAATAGCCCATGGAATAAGAATTTTGTTGTTGCTCTCATTGGAAGTATCATCAACAACTTCACAATTTGTCGTACCATTATTTGACAAGTTTAGACGTTTATAAATTCTGTCAACATTTTCATCGGACATCAACTTGTTCTTCATATCAATTATTATTTCTATTACCATATTAATCAGTGCCATTATTTGATGTCAAATTTGCAACAATGTTGAATAAATTAAACAAATTATCAAACCTTTGCCCTTTAAGATTAATGCTCCAATTATTATAACTTATTTTGACCTTTGTATGACACATATTTATGTTTTTCTTTGATCACCTTAAAATGAACTTTTTTGGTATATGAGAAATTTACTTCTGAATCAACATGACAATTGCATGTTGACATAAAATTCCTCTAATCTCAAACATTCAACAATTGCAACGAATATCACAAGTTCATTCATCAAAACAAATCACAAAAGGAACACCACAGTATCTTCCTGAATTATAAATTTTGTATAGGAATCAACTTTTTCAGAAGTAGACAATCCACAATAGATCTTAATAGTAAGCTCTTGTTGAAATTCTTTGAATTTTGTAGTAGTATATCCATCTTGAAATTGTTTCTCAATTGGATTAGTGCTTATGCAAGGGATATATGATTTGAAAGATCTAAAATCAGCCTCCCTTTCGTTTTCCACTTTATCACGCAATGCATTTTCATATTGTTCCACAAACTATTTTAAAGTGCTTTTTAAATTGACATAACCATCAAAATATGAATGCATACTTTCATTATGTTGTGTAGTACTCATAAAGTATCCTTTACAAAAGTTGGCACCCACTGTTATCTTTCATTAATAGATAATCCAAGTAGTCATGTATTGTTGTGAAGCTTGTGTTTATCAATTAACTTATTCCAATGTTCTTCAAACTCATCACCTATTAATGAATCATAGACAATATTTTGCAAAGAAAATTTAACATGTTCATAATCACAATAATCTCTTAACTTTTCAAGCAACTTATTCATTATATGCCATAAACACCATCCATGTCTTGTACCAAGGAACATAATCTCGATTATATTTTGCATTGTCTTGTCTTAATCATTAATTATTACTTTAGGAGCACAATTCAACATACATGCAATTCAAGATTGAAAAACCATACAAATGTCTTTGTGTTCTCACTAGATATTAACCCACAACCAAATAATGTTGAATGACCATGATAATCATCTCCAATAAAAGCACTAAATGGCATATCATGTTTGTTGGTCAAATATATAGTGTCAAATGTCATAACATCACCAAATTCTTTAAATGCAACATTACTTCTTGCATTCATCCATAAAACATTTTTAAGATGACCCTCTTAATCTAAATCCATTGTGTTGAAGAAATTTGAATTCTCAATTTGCATTTTAAGAAAATTTTTATGGATTGCAGAAACATCTCTAACACTAAGTTGTAACCTCCTTCCATTTTCAATATAGTTCATGTAATCTTTTTGTAAGAACACAAATTCTCAACATTGCCTGCTTTAACCATTAAGACATTGAAATTTTTATTTTGTCTTATTCTAGCTCTATCATTCACTTCAAGCTTCCTTTTCATCAATAGATATATTATTGGATTACTCTTATAGTATTTAGTCTTAGTATGACTATTGAGTTAATGGTTGTGATCTAATATAACTAAAAATATTGTCCATTTACCATCAAAATGCATGCTTGCATGAATTCAAGTCTAAAAATCAGTTTTTGTCATTAGATGCATTTTTAAAACATTCCTATAGTTACTTCTAGCCTTGACATGACAAGAGCAAACCAACACCACATATTTCACATCTCCATCATCTCCTTTGGTTGTAGATCATATAATAGCTTCAAAACCCCTCTTATTTTCATAGCTTTTATAGTGTTTGACAAGATTTTTTATTGAATAAAAAACCATTCTAGGCTTAGGCTCTCATTCCTCCTCTAAACTTCTTGTATCATCTATTTATTCAAATTGATTAACCTAATTCATTGATATTAAATTAGTTAGAATTAGAATGAAATAATACTATGAAAAGGTTGAAATAGAACTTTAAAAAAAAAAAAATCATATTGATGAATAAAAATATTATTATAAAAAAATAAGTACCCCCATAACATTAAAATAATAAGAAACATTTTCATAATATGTTTGAGTGCACTCTTCTATCTTATGAACTTTGATGCAACACACCAAGTTTAAAATTAGTGAATAAAAAGTAACTAATTTTAACAGTTGTCTGATTTTTATTCTCACTTACATAACATGCTACATAATCTTTCAATCAATACAATTTATATATATTGATGATGAATAAATCAAAACTTCTGTTTTTGTAATACAAATGCAAACAATTATACAAACTCGTACTAATGCTAAAAATTGATTTTCTAAAATTAATATTACATAAATTGTTGCAAATCATAAAATTGATCATTCTACAAGGTTCAATGTGTGATCCTTATATCATGTATTAAACTAGACTCCGTAGATGATTATATGGAACAAATTGAAATGTAGGAGCAAAGCCATGCAAACTTATAAAAGAGATTGCTTGGATCCAGTTCCATAAAAAGACAATTGTGAATGTCAATTCGGAACAAGAAAAACCTCTTATTACATTGAACACATAATACAATCCATTTGTTCCACATCCCCAATATCTTCTCCCAAGCAACGAATGGTAGCACAACAAAATAAATTACAATCATTCAAACACACCCATACAAAGAAAAGTATTTGTTAAGTGTATAATTTTGTGACAAAAATTAGTAATAAGTCAAAAATCTTTTTTGGTTTATTGTCATAATATAGTTCAAGGATGGATGGCTTATGAAGCATACATTTATTCAAATTCTCACCTAATACATAAACTAAAGAACGTTGAAGTATTTCTAGATTTGGTTAAAATTAGCATATGCATCATCAAAAGAACAAAATTAAGTTATAATCTGAAAGAAAAAGCTCAAAAAAAAGTAATATGGACATTAAAAAGTAGAGCAATCTAGATTATTCCATCTGAACGTGAACTAGATTATTCTATCTTAGCAATGTAGAGCAATCTACATTAAAAAGTAGATAATTGAGTCTTAAGGTTTGGCTTTCAAGTGTAACGACATTTAAAAAGAAAAAACCAACCATAACTACTTTAATGAAAGCTTCGGTGAAATCTAACTTTGTAACAAATCCAACTTTGGAGAAGAAGTTAAGAAGTCCTCTAACATCTTCGACAAATGAAGTTTGACGTTGGTTTCAAAAAATGATGGTCGATGGTGGTTTTGAAAAATAACAGTTAGCGGTGGTTCTGACAAATGACAGTCGATTATGGTTAAGGTAAAAGAGGGTTTGATGGTGGTGGGCGTAGACTTTTTTATTGTTGTTTTAGAAAGTTTAGGGTTCTATTTTTAGAAAGAATGTGGCAAAGGAAAGTAATTTTTTTTGGTCTAACGTGGCAACAAACCAATGTGATAGATAAAGTGGCATCTGCTACATTGGCTAACATGTCAGGAGGTAATAGTTTGTATACCTAGACTGAGTATATATAATATTTCTGTTGTGATTCTTGTGTAAATAAATTCGGGTAAATTAGTTAATTTGAGATTGCCATTGTTCACATCAACCCTAAAATTGTCCATATATTAAAATGTTCACCTCAATCAAGAATTATCTCAATCATTAATTATAAATTAAAATAAAAACTTCTGCAAGTAATTTTTAACAACATTAGAGATTGAGTACATTTTGCTGTAAGTTTGATTAGAAAATTTGGTCGACTCAATTAAAAAAAATTAAGTTTAATCTCTTCAATTGAAAAATATGATGTCATATTTTAATATCTTAGAGTGTTTATAATTGGAGACCTCAAATTATTTTTTACCCTATATTTTATGAAATTACTACATATGACAAATCTTCTTGTGATAAGAATTTTTAATGATGGTCTATTATTTTATGAATTCTATGTTTTATACTTCTTTTTTTCATAATATTGAAAGAAAATGATTAAAAAAAAAAAGTATAAAAGCATAAACACCTTTATTATGTGTATTCACAAAAATGAAAAACACCATTTATTTCCACATACTTGATGAATTCTTCTCAAATTATTATTTATTCTATTCATCTTGAGATTTATTAGAAATATTTACGGTGATAATGTACGACCATTCATGGCTTGGAAACAATTTATCGATGTCATGTATGCTTGTACATTATGATCATGTACAACTATACATGGCTAAATAAAATTATAAATTCACCCTAACAGTTTCTTAGGGAATAGAAGAAAATGATGAATAGTGGGAAAGGGGATGTACATCTAAAGAAGCATACATGTACAGGGACAAATGTTGCATATATTCTCGAGAAGGTTGAAAGCATGAAACATACATGTAACAAGAAGGTACGCTTGACATGGTCAAACACACGACCGTACATGGAAGGAACTGTGTATGCCTGTGACTAGAGTATGGATGCCTATACCTGTTGAGATAACAAATGTACGCCTATGGTTTCATAGGAGTGATTATGCATAAAATGACTAATGCATACCTAGATATGGTCAGGTGTATGATCATACCTAGAAACGATCAGGTATGCCCATGATTGAACCATGCACAGTCATGCTTGTAATTGTTAAGAGTGATTTTCAAGAAAAGTTAAGGCCCATTGAGTTGTTAAGAAGTTCCCTAGAGGTCAAGAGATGAACTAGATATGTGAATTGATAAATGAACCTAGGAAGAAATGAAAAGAACTAGATTAATGATTGTGAGAGTTTTGAGTAATTGGGTATCAATAAAGATTAGATAATCCCATGAGACTTATGATAAGTGATACCTATGAGACATAGATTTAAGAGATTGTGGGCTGACATGAGGGATTATTGGTGACCTAAGCCATAGATAGGGTATGACATATTTTGTCAATTGATTTTCTTAGATAAAAAGAGAATTGTTAAGACTGTATGTCTATCAATTAACTTAGGACTTACTAAGACATATATAGTAAGACAATTGGGGTCCATAAAGAGAAATGCCAAGATCGCAAGTCTATGATTGGTAATTATATAGGATAACCAGGGCTAAAGTGCCTTAGAGAATGGTTACTAAAGTGGGTACCAAGTTATCCTTTTTTAGCCAAGAACCGATCAGCCTTTAATTTGAATAAAGATAATAACCTAGGGTATAAAAGGAAAGGGGTAATTTGATTAATTGATTATATGATAGAATACTCCTACTTACTGATTGTTTTCACTCACTCCCTTCCTATTGATTTTACACATGAGAGACATAGAGGTGACAAAAATGGGGTAGATAGTTAGTGATGGAATGATATGTGGCAAATGGACTATTACGATTTTAATATTTATTATTATTATTATTATTATTATTATTATCATCTTTAAGATTTTATGATGGATTAGACTATATTTGCGTACACACATTATATTATTTTATTTAGATATTGAGATGCTTGGGATTTGAGATTGGATACTATTTAGTATGTTTAACAAAATATGAGGTTATTCAAACCATTTTTTGAGTATATATTTAAATGTTATATGTGCATGATTTATAGAGAACTATTATTAGCACTTGTTCAATATTTAATAGCATTTTACCCTAAGGGATATAACTTTCGAGTTGGGGTGTTACAATTGATATCGAAGTGGTAGATATTGAGAACCCAAGTATCTAGATTATGAATTGTGTTACTAGAGATAAAAATAGGTCCCACATGCCACACGGATCGCCCTTGCTTGTTTGCTTGCTTGTCACTATAAGTGAAAATTTAAATTTATGTAAAATAGATTAATTATATGATTACTGAATTGTGGCTTTTATAGATTGACAGATAAGGAGGACTAGAAGAAATACTAGAAACCCTCATACAAATGGCCCAACAGAGGCACAAAATTTGGGGACAGTTGCCCCTACACTGAGTGTTAAGGATATCTAGAATATTGTTCACGAGGTGTTAAGAGAGTAGGGAAGTACTCTTAAAGACGTGAGCAATTCAATTCAAGTACCACATATACATGTAAGATTGAGAGACCTGAGGCTAGAGACGAGCACTAGTTGTAAGGAATACGTAATTGCATTAGATTTATGGACCACTAGGATCACACGAAAGGATGTGTACTATAATCTATGCAAGTGAACCAGAACTAGCCAAAGCTTAGGAAAATGGCCTAACTCGGTACTATAGCATGCCAGACTTGGCCCATAGGCCTTCTAAGCTAGGCTATGGGTGGACCCAACTGGTATTGTTCATATAACATTTAAAAAATAATTAATTAATAAAAAATCGTAATAATGAAAATTAATGAACCAACCCATTTAAGGTTCGGCCCTATTTATGTTGGGTCGAGTCGTAGGCCTTATACATCCCATGGGTTGCCCTAACCCGCTACTGTAACACCCTTAGGCTCAGCCTGACCCATGAACACCTCTAACCAGAACTATTTTCATATAAATTAAACATATGTTCTTTTGTAAATTATATGTATTAAGGTCTTACAGTGCATGTGTATACATTTGCAGGTGTTTCTACACAACTATTTTCAAATAACTATTTGTTTTATTTTGTTATGGATTATTACTTGAATTTTGGTTGTGCTATGTGTTTAAAACTCTAATTTAAATTTTGACTTTGTTATGTGTTTATAAACTCAAATAATTTTTTGATTAATTTTCTAGATGAAGTATGTCTTAATCTATTTTGATATTTTGACTTTTTTTATTTGAGTCTAGATTAAGATTAGAATTATGAATTTATACCTATTAAACTTTTTTTTTAAATAATATGTCTAAGATTATATTTAAAATTGTTTTTTTTATTTGTACAACTATGATATTTAATTATTTCAAAAGATTCAAAAAAAGTTCATCTGATGAAATTGTTGACACTATTATCGGTATGGAGATAAAATATGTGTTTATGACTGCACATTGATAGGGTCATGAAAACCCTCCCTTAACCTTAGTATTAGTAAATACGGAAATAGGAAAAAAATGATATGAGAATTATACAAGTATAATACGGTAAATAGTGAAAAATATATTTGTAAAAAAAGTTCATAAAATTTGCCGACAGAAAAAATACGAAATTTGTATATACAGGTTTAATACGAGACATCATCAATAATACATTCATAAAAATATAATAATATTAATAATAATTTTAACACTTTTCACGAATCTTCAAATAAAAATCAATATAACAATTCAAGTGTAAAATATTTAATTTACTATTAAACCTAATATAATATAATAAATAATCAAAATTTAAATTATTGTCTCAAGACTCTCAATAAAGACTTTGTTTAAACTCAAACAAAATATACATGCCCGCAATATTAAAACCAATAAAAAACTAACATAAATGATTTCCAAATTTATGTCAAACATATCTATATGATAGATAAAATAGCCTAAAGAGCGCAATGCTAGACATTTTAAAAGGTTTATCATCAAAGTATGCAGATAAGAGCTCTTAACTAAACATATAAATAACTAAGAATAACACTGAGATTAGTAAAAATTCATGCACAAATTGTTAATGCATTTAGAAAAACATTTAATTGAAGATACTTAAACAAAATCTAATTTGACATCAAAAGTACTTTCTCATGTTAGAAATATAACAAAAAATAATAATTAATAAAAAGTTCACAACTCTCACTAAACATAAAAGAGTTCATCAATTTTGAGAAATAAATATGACTACACGGTGAAATTAAGAGTGACTCTTATCCACTATACTAAAAGATAACATTATACTACAATCAAAATGCTCAACATATAAAGCTTTCAAAATGAAAAAAGGGAAAATGTCAACAAAAGGAATACTAAATAACATGAAACAATACTAACTCCCTTTTTAAAAAATTATATATAGACCCAAAAAGGAAAATTATGAGTAGTATGTATATGCATAACAACGATGACATATTAGTATGCTTATTAATTATAGGACCTTTGTACAAGGGAGGGAGAATGAGAAATTAGAGATTAAGAAGATGGTTTAGTTGTTTGAGTGTTTCTATAGAGCATGAATATTTGTACAGGGAGGGAGAATAGGAAATTAGGGATTAAGGAGAAACAAATTAAGGTTTTTTTTTTAATGACTATGGCATTACTGTAAATAATTAAAAATAAAATAGATAATTTTGTACTCTAAGTTTAACCAAAAATTCAAAAATACGACAAACATAAAATATGATTGAATAATTCGTATTTAATACAGGAAAGATGTGAAATACACGTTTAATATGTTTTGAGTTCAAAAATTCTTTTTAACGTGTTTAATATGTCAAATAAATGAGAACGCGAATAATATATATTTTTACCAACTAGACTTTTAATAAAAATCTTGGTTCTACTACTTATCACCACTAGACTTAACGTCACAATGTTGCTCATTGTCACTATATACACCAAACATAATAACCATAATGTCATTCATCGCGCTTCTGTGCTATCAAACATAATTCTTCCTCGAAGCCTGCTGATTCGGAAGTATACAATGCCATAATCTCTATGCTTGCCTGTATCAAGCAATCTTAAATGGCCACGGGCAGTGAACCCTTACTTTATGTTTCACAGTGGACAGTCACATTGTATCATTTAATATAAAGGCCAAAAGACTTAATCTCACCTAACGATTGGTCTATTCCCAAACTTTCACCTTAAAATTATAAAAATTCAAATATTTATTATTCTATTAAAATTCTCTATTAAGGTAGGAGTAAAATATTATTTAATAAAATATATTAAAAAATAAAATTTTATCATATTTTTCCTCCTTAGTTTAAAAAACTAATCATTTCTCTCACTTATAGTTTGAAAAATTACTTTTTCCCATTTAGGGTTTTTTTCCCTTCTTTAGTGACCACCTCCATTTTGGTCAACAGCCAACCTTCCTACCATTTCCTTTCTTGCCGATCTTTTGACTTTAACATCCATTTTTGTCAGACATAGATGAATCATCTTCATTCAATAATGTCATCTTTGCCTCTTTGGATGGATAAAGACAATTCGTCTTTGTCCACCATAGATCAACATTTTGAGTTAGTCAATTGTATGTATTGGACAAAGACAAAGTGTTTTGAGAGATTAGGAACGTTGATCTTGGGTGAACGAAGACAAATCATCTTCGTCCGTCTGAAGAGACAAAGACGATTTATCTTTCTTCAACAAAATGGATGTCAATGTTGGAAGATCAGTAGGAGAGGAAGATGGTAGGCAGATCAGTTGTCGGTTGGAATGGGAGGGTTCACCGGAGAAGTGAAAAAAACTTTAAGAAAAAAAAAAAAACTTTTCAAACTTTAGGTGGAAGAAATTATTAGTTTTTTAAACTAAAATGGATAATATGATAAAAATTTATTTTTTAATAATATGTGTTAAATGACAGTTTATCCTAAACCCAAATAGAGAATTTTAATAAAAGAGTAAATATTTAAGTTTTTAAAACTTTGGAGGAAGAGTTGGGTATTGAACCAAACCTTGGGTGGGAATAGTGTTTTAGCCTTTAATAACAAAAGATAAAATACAGCAAAAGAGGGAGATCTCATTCTCAGGGTGATCAGTCGCGTCTTTGAGGATAGAGATCTTATCTTCGTCTCCATAAAATTATTTCTATTATAATGCAGACAAATGCCCTTATTTTCATACTTATTGATTAACTCAATTTTCATGAAACCTGATGAATAAAATAATAAAATTAATTATATATATTTTAATAATATAAATACATACATATATATGTGATTTATATGTTTTATCAAATAATTAATAATTTTAAATTAAAAATAAAATAATACTTAATTATATGATAATATATATAAAATATATATGTATTTATATATTTAGAATAAATGTACATATTATTATTCTGAATATAATGGAAAATTAATTAAAATAAGCAGTCAGTTTGCCGCGTAAACCTTTTTCGGTAAGAATTCTTAGTTTTTATCTTTTTAAGCAAATTATATTTTTTATTTCAAAAATACCCCTCATCTTATATTTCAGCGTTTACAGTAGATTTCATAGCAGTTTTTGCAGATTAATCTCTTATATTTCAGATTATACGTATTAAGCTTAAATTTTTTTGTAATGAATAAGATTAATTTTTTATCTAATAATTAATTTTTATATACGTTTATACAATTACAAAATGATAGATATATTAGAGTTTTCTCAAAACGGTACGTTTTTCTAAGCGGATGCAAAAATATGTGAAATGGTGTATAAAAGGGTGCGGGTGCGTAGAACGGTGCGACAACGCTGAAGGGGTGCGTGAAAGGCTGCGTGTGGGTGAAAGAGTGCGACAATTTGAAAAGGGTGCGTAAAGGGGTGCGGGTGCATGGAAGGGTGTGGCAATTTGGAAATGGTACATGAAAGGGTGCGTGAAAGAGTACGGGTGCTTGGAAGGGTACGACAATTTGGAAAAGGTGTGTGAAAGGGTGAATGTGCATGAAATATAAAAAATATATATTATATTATATTTTATATATTATATTAATAATATATATATATATATACATTATTAATATAATATATATATTTGCATTTCCCGCACTCCTTTAATATATATTATATTAATATAATATATATTAGGCCAAACGACTATTTCCCATCTAAACTATGCTAAATTCTCAAAGTTCTTTCTATTAACTATGAAAATACCGTTTACCCACCCATGAGTAGTTAAAATTAACGGTAGTACGAGTAAAATCGTCATTTTATATTTAATATTAAAAATAAACTTAAATAAAATCTGATTTCCCCCCCTAAAAGTTTAAAAAATAACTTTTCTCCTCTAAGCCAAGTTTGAAAAGATCGCATTTTCCCCCTAAGGTTTAGTTTCCAAACCCCTTCACTTTCTCCGGTGCCATCGCTGGTCGTCTCTCCCTCCCGACGGTTTCTCTTCCACCGACGGCCCTCATCAACTCCACCCCAACCCATCTGACATCGAGAAACATCGTCTGGGAAGAGAAATCGTCTTCCCAGATGAAGACGAGACGACTCATCGTCCTCTGGGAAGATGAGTCGTCTTCATCTGGGAAGACGTTTCTCAACGTCGAATAGATTGGGGTGAAGTTAAGGAGGGCCATCGGTGAAAGAGAAACCATCGGGAGGGAGAGACGATCGACGATGTCACCAGAGAAAGTGAAGGGGTTTGGAAAGTAAACCCTAGGGGGGAAAATGTGATCTTTTCAAACTTGGCTTAAGGGAGAAAAGTTAGTTTTTAAACTTTTAGGGGGGGAAATAAGATTATATTTTCAGGGGTTAGGATTTCGTTGAATTTAACCGGTCAAGGGTGGGTAAACGGTATTTCCATAGTTAATGGGTGGAACTTTGAGAATTCAGCAGAGTTTGGGTGGGAAATAGTCGTGAAGAGAAACTATCGGGAGGGAGAGACGATCGACGATGTCACCGGAGAAAGTGAAGGGGTTTGGAAAGTAAACCCTAGGGGGGGAAATGCGATCTTTTCAAACTTGGCTTAAGGGAGAAAAGTTAGTTTTTAAACTTTTAGGGGGGGAAATGAGATTATATTTTCAAGGGTTAGGATTTCGTTGAATTTAACTGATCAAGGGTGGGTAAACGGTATTTCCATAGTTAATGGGTGGAACTTTGAGAATTCAGCAGAGTTTGGGTGGGAAATAGTCGTTTGGCCTATAAATTATTAAATATAAAGGGGTGCGAGAAATGCATCCTTTCCAAATTTGTCGTACCTTTTCACGCACCCGTTCCCGCACCCTTTCACGTGCCCTTTTCAAATTGTCGCACCCTTTCACACACCCTTTCCAAATTTACCACACTCTTCCATGCACTAACACCCATTCCCGCACCAAATTGTCGCACCCTTTCACGCACCTGAACCCGTTCCCGCACCCCTTCACACACCCTTTCCAAATTGTCGCACCCTTTTACACACCCGTAACCCTTCCTACACCTGTTCTCGCACCCTTTCTAAATTTCCACACCTTTCCACACACCTGCATCCTTTCACGCACCTGCACCCATTCCCACACCCCTTCACGCACCCTTTCCAAATTTGCTGCACCTTTCCACGCACCTACACCCCTTCACGCACCCTTTTCAAATTGTCGCACCCTTTCACGCACCTGCACCCCTTCATACACCTGCACCCATTCCCGCACCCTTTCCAAACTATCGCACCCTTTCACACACCCACAACCCTTCCGACACCCTTTCCAAATTTTCGCACCCTTCCACACACCCGCGCCCCTTCACACACCATTTCCAAATTGTCGCACCATTTCACGCACCCGCACCCCTTCACGCACCCATTCCAAATTGTCGCACCATTTCACACACCTGCACCTGTTCCCTCACCCTTTCCAAATTGTCACACCCTTTCACACACCCGCAACCCTTCCCGCACCCTTTCCAAATTTTCGCACCCTTTCCAAATTTTCACACCCTTCCACGTATCATTTCACACATTTTCACACCCACTTGAAAAAATTGCACCGTTTTGAGAAAATACCCGGTATAACCATCATTTTGTAATTATATAAATGCATATAAGAAAAAATTATTATATAAAAAATTAATCTGTTTTTCATCTGTAGATATTATTCATTATAGAAAAATTAAGTTTAATGTGTATCGCCTGAAATATAAGAGATTAATACTGTAAAAGCTGATAAATTATAAAAGGAGTATTTTTGAAATGAAAAATATGATTTGCTTATAAAGATAAAAACTAAGAATTCGTATCAAAAAAGGTTTATGCGGCAAACTGGCTGTCTATTTTAATTAATTTCCCAAATATAATAGCTCATGTGAAAAATGAAAACATTATGAGTGAGAAAATAAGAATCATAATTTATTTTGGCTAAAGCACTATTTTCCACCTAAGTTTTAATGTAAAGACAAATTTATATTTGTAAGATTTCAAAAATTCAAATACTCATCTATAGATCAATTGTTATTAAAATTTTCTATAATACTTAAAAGTAAAATCATTATTTTATTGATAATATTAAAAAAATATATAATTTTATCTCATTTTCTCCTATGTTTTAAAAACTTGCATATTACCCCTAATCTCAACTTTGAAAACTAATTTTTTTCCCCCAAATCCCTAAGGTTTACTGCAAACTTTGCCAATGGCAATGATGGCGGCCAATTGGTTTCGATGTTGATCAACCTTCTATGCGTCTCCCTCTACTATCGTCGACAACACCAGATGAAGACAAACAAAGCCTTGACAATGATGAAGCCTGAAGATGAAGAGGCTTCATTGAATCAACTCCAAACAACGATAATTTGTCATATTTATGGCCAAAGAATGGGTTTTCATAGATGATTTTCGTCAAATCGGCTTCGAATCAATAAAAAAGTGACAAATTCTTGTCTTTAAAGTTGATTTGACGAAGCTTCTTTGTCTTCAGGCTTCATTGTTGCTAGGGCTTCGTATGGCATTATCGACGACAACAAAGGGAGACGCACAAAAGGTTGATTGATGATGAAACTGGTTGATTGTGACTGTCACCGTCATTGGAGTTTGCAACAAACCTTAAAGATTTTGGGGAAGAAAAGTTAGCATTCAAAGTTGAGGCTAAAGGGTCAAATATGAGTTTTTAAAACTTAGAAGGAAAATGAATTAAAATTATATATTTTTAATATTATTGATAATATAACGATTTTATCCTTAATTCTAACAGAAAATTTTAACAACAGTTGATATATAAATGAGTCTTTAAATTTTTGAAACCTCATAATATATATTATCTTTGCATTAAAATTTGAGGGGGCAATAGTGCTTTGGCCTTTATTTTTTCATTTTTTTAAGGTCCACTCCACTCTGTCAAGCAAACTCTCTTTCTTCCTCTAGCAGCACTCTTTTCTTTCTTTCTTTCTGTCTATCTCTGCTTAGAAATTTCTGGCTTCAACTTCAGCTCCCATTCCCAAAATGCAACAAAATGCCCACCATTCTTACTACTCTACCACGTCTTCTTCCTCCGCCTCCTTAAAAGGCTGTTGCTGCTGCCTCTTCCTCCTCTTCTCCTTCATCGCTCTCCTCATCCTAGCCGTTGTTTTAATCGTAATCCTGGCCGTCAAGCCCAAGAAGCCCCAGTTTGATCTCCAGCAAGTTGGCGTTCAGTACATGGGCATCTCTGCACCCAATCCCACCTCTCTGGACCCCACCACAACCACCAACTCTATCTCCACTCAAACGGCTTCTCTTTCCCTCACAATTCACATGCTTTTCACAGCCGTCAACCCTAACAAAGTGGGCATCAAGTACGGTGAGTCCAAGTTCACGGTAATGTACCGAGGGATTCCCTTGGGTAAAGCTTCGGTACCAGGGTTCTACCAGGAGGCTCACAGTGTGAGAAACGTGGAGGCCACCATCGCCGTTGATCGAGCCAATTTGTTACAGGCAGATGCCGCTAGTTTAATCAGAGACGCTTCATTGAATGACCGAGTTGAGTTGAGGGTTTTGGGTGATGTTGGCGCTAAGATCCGTGTCTTGAGCTTCGATTCGCCCGGCGTTCATGTAAGAATTTTACTTCAACTTTAAGTTCTTAATTTGGAGTGTCGAAATATGAATATGTAGCTTTATTTTTTTAACATAGTTTTGGTTTATTTGTTTTGGGCTTAGAGAAAAAGACTGTATCAGAGGAACCCACTGAGTACTGTTCCCATTCTCATTGTGCTTTTTGGTAAACTTAGAAGAAGGCCATTTTTTTCATTCTTTGGATGCTTCTGCCTTTTTCTTATTTTCTTTTCTCATTTTGCTCCTCTTCATTTCGCTGACTCATTTCTATGCCCACCTCTTCAAGCCTTATTATTAACTCAGTCACTTGCTCTGAAAGGTATTAATTTATCAGAATTTTTTATTATTTTGGAAAGGGGTTTTAATATTGACTGAGAGAGTTTTTAATTTGTTAGTAATGAACCCTTTTTAACAATATGCATTTAACACAACTCAATCCATTTACTTTGGAACTTATCATTCAAATTCAGAGCCTGAATATATTATATTGACTTTTTGGTATTCATTATTGAAAAATATTTGGAATTAAAGTGTAAGTGTCAATTGTCCGTACTACACATTTGTAAAATTTATCCTGATTGCTAAAGGGGGATGAGCGGTTTCCTCACCAGAAAGAAGTGGCTTTGTGTAGTTTTCTTTGGGTTTTTTCTTTTATGTAAAATTCGGTGGCGGTTGTGTTGGGGTTTTGGTAATGCTCATTAATGCCTACTTTTTAGCTGCCTACTTTTTAGTCTTAAAAGCATATTAATGCTTTATTTTCGCGCACTTTCTATACACGCCACCACCAATAGCCACAATGTTAAGTTGAGGAAGACATTTCCATTAATTCCTTGACTAATTATTTTATTTTCGTTCATTGTATTATCAAATATCCCACAGTTTATTTGTTATTCAGTTGTTGTATATAGTAATATATATATATATATATATATATATATATATATATATATATATATATATATATATATATATATTTGGCAAAGATACATTCTTGTACAATCTTATCTAAAGACTCATTTAAAGATGTCAATAGATTTCCATACTCAAACCACCCATAAAAGCCATTTTTAAGAATTGTTATATGTGTTCTATTTTCTGGGTTTTTTTTTCTTTTTATTTTTATGTACAATCTTGTTGAATTTTGCTTGATTTACCCAGAATTATTTTGATATTCATAAATGATTGTGTTGCATTAGATTGTTGTGGATTATGATAATATTTTAGGATTAGATTTAGTCATTTTAGGATTAAAAAAGTGTTGGTTGACTAGTGGGTCCTCGTGATCCAAAGGAATCAATGTAATTTCTTGATCCGTAAGTGCTTATGATTAGAGATGGATTTGATTAGAGTCAAGCTTGAGTTTGGTTTAGGTTAAAAAAGTCAAGCTTCTCTTAAATTAGTTCGAATTTGATTCAATTAAAGAGAAGTTGAGTTTAAATTTAGATTGATATTATAACCAAATCAAAATCGATCAAAATGGTATTGTTTTCGTGCGTATTGGTCAAAATGACATTATTTTAGTCAATTCAAATAGAGTTTTTTTTCATGTTCGCGAGTTTGATGTATCAAATACTAATTCAATAATATAAAACCCTTCAAATTGAGTTCAAATTCATTTTAGACTTGTTTAAATTAAATTCGAATGAATTAAGCTGAATCCACCTCTATTTGTGATAGGCATCTATTGTTGAAATTCTAGTCATTTTCATTAGGTTAATTGTTGACTCCATGAATTTAAATAAGTTTCATTTACACATCTTTTTCATTTGTTGTTTTAGTCATTTTCACTTAGTGAGATTGCAATTATATAATTTGGAATATTGCAATTAACAAATGGGCTTTGCATGAATTAATAGGTATCTGTGGATTGCGCAGTTGTTATAAGTCCAAGGAAGCAGTCTCTCACCTACAAGCAGTGTGGATTTGATGGGTTGAGTGTGTAGTCACTCTGAACCAAAATATTTTATTATTAAAAAAATATTATTATACAAATGAAGAATGAAAAAAAAAAAGGGAAATTGTTTTCATCAATGTCCAAGCGTGAGATTGAGAAGGGAAAAAAAAATGCCAAAGAGGTCTGCACATGGAGTAATAGAAAAGCAAAGCTTCTCTCTCAAGAAAGATGATGATGATGATGATTCAGAAGAAAATTCTTCATTGCTATTGTTATCAATTAATTTTCCAAGTAAATTTTCTTTTCCTTTTTCATATTGGTTTCTTCTCATGGAAGGAAAATCTGCTAACAACGTGTAAAGTCCCATGTGAACTCAATCTCATTTTATCTCACTATTTCCCTACCCTCTCTCCAATTTTATTTTGTTTTATTGTTTTCTTCTTATATAAGAGTTACATTTAGACACGGGTGTGGCTGCGCTACAGCTGTGTCGTGCTAAGATCAACAATATAGTAAGGCTCCAAAAAAGGTTAATGTCTCCCGGATTATGTATTCGTGGGTCTTTAACAAACTGACCTATCATAATCATATCATTTATTTATTTTAATTTTTTATATTTTGTATGGGTTATGCCACAATCCACAGGTTGGACCTTAAAGGCCCATTAGCTCCAAAAGGAGCAAAACCTCCAACTATGTATAACCAAGAAAAGGCAAGAATTAATTTATGAAGGAATTAATTTGCGAAGACAACTGTATTTGGAGAATAAACTATTGATTTTTTTATTAAAGAATATATAAAAACACATCAACTTTTTCCAATTTATAGACTCTCCTAAGCATACTTCCACTACTATATAAACATACTCCCACTTTTGCATAAAAAAGTCTCATTACTATATAAAATTATTTTTAAATAGACTTTCACTACTTGCATAAAATTATATCAGAACAAACACCCATTACTTGTATAATAGAGTAAAATGTTCTTTTATTTGGACCTCACTTTTGACTTGGTCATGAACCAAAACAATAAAAACATAAAAATGATTTATTAATAGAAAATAATAACAGCACGTAAGTTGCACTAATTTATAATACTCCGCTTTAGTGCAAACTTATGATCAATAACTTCAAGACTAGCTCTAAATTTTTCAAATTTGGCCTTTGCTAAAACTTTTGTAATTTTATCTGTCATTTGATCACTAATAAAAACCGCTTTTAACTTAATTTCTTAGTTTAACACTTTTTCTTGAATAAAGTAGTGATGAACTTCAATATGTTTTATTTGCCCATGAAAAATTGGATTCAAAGCAAGTTTGATTGCACTCTAATTGTCACAACAAATATGCACCACATAATCAACTTTACAAAA
This sequence comes from Mangifera indica, assembly GCF_011075055.1. Taxonomy (NCBI): domain Eukaryota; kingdom Viridiplantae; phylum Streptophyta; class Magnoliopsida; order Sapindales; family Anacardiaceae; genus Mangifera; species Mangifera indica. The sequence goes on from NC_058140.1 coordinate 7,849,411, forward strand.
AATATCATTCATCAAACACTTTTACCAAATGCATTATTGGATAGCCATTGTAGCTATCGTGTATTCGACTTCAATGTTAGACAGAACAATAGTAGATTGTTTCTTGCTACACCATGAAACAACAACTAAATCAATACTAAAATAATACCTAAAGTTGAACAACAATCAATTGCATCACTTGCCCAACCTGCATCAGTAAATTCTCTTAACAAGAAATTATTCATATGTAAGAGAATCTTTTACATAACATAAGATTCTTTTTGCAAAATCAAAATGAGGAGTTCTTAGACTTTGCATAAATTGAGAAATAACATTGAGTGTGTGATATCCAGTCTTGTGATAGTTAAATAAATTAAACTACCAACATGTTGATGAAACGTTCTTGCATCCTTTAATAAATCACCTTCCCTTTTTTTCAACTTGAGATAAGGCTTTAAAAGAGTACTCATTTCCTTTGACTCCCCCATGCCAAAATGCTCTGAAAGGCTTTAAGCATGTCTTCTTTGAGACAAAATATTCATGATCTAATTTCTCCACTTCCAGGTCTAGAAAACATGAAATCTTACCCGAAATTTTCATTTCAAACCAAATGGACAAATCAGACTGTAACTAAGAAATATCAACTTCATTATCCCTTGTTGATTTTCTAATTTTCTGTCCACTATCTTCTGAACTTGAAACCTTCAATCTTGGGGCTAAAGATTCATCAATTCTTGTAAAATCATTATTACAAGATGCCTTTCAATTAGTTTGAGAGAATAGCTCCAAATTGCACTGATTATCATCATAAGTTGCGTTTTAAAAATCAAATTTTGGATAGAAAACCAAGATGACACCTTATCAAATACAACATATCTAGATATGATGAATTTCTTTGTTTTTAGATCTTACATCTCCATCTTTCCTATATGAGTCATAACCAACAAAGACACATTTCTTTGCTTTCGGATCAAGTTTGGTTTGATTAGCTTTAGAGATATGAACATAACAAATAGAACCAAAGACCTGAAAATAATTTATATTTGGTTTTACATTGTACACAATCTCAAATGGAGCCTTTTCTTTACCTAGCCAATGAGGTAGCCTATTTATCACGTGACATGCATATTAAACTACTCTACCCAAAGTTCTCGAGGAAGGTTCTTCTCATGAAGCCATGAAAGACTTAATGATGTGAGATGTGTCAATTTCTTTAATTTCTGCAACCCCATTTTGTTGAGGGGTGTTAAGACATGTCATTTGTCATTGAATACTACTATTATCACAGTACTGAAAGAAATTGTTTAACATGAATTCACTACCATTGTCACTCATTAAGCATTTAATTTTCTATTCAAACTCCTTTACAACAATGTTAAATTCAATGAGCTTGGATAATGCTTCACTCTTTTCTTTTAAGAAGTAAACCTAAGTGTACTTGGAATGGTCATCCACCAACACACAACAAAGTGATATTGTAACTTGGTGCTTTTGTAGGTCCTATCATATTTGTATGAACCAATACGAATAATGTTGTTCTGCGATTTGATGAGCTCTTAAAAGGAAGATGATGTGATTTGCCTATTGGCAACCTAACAAATCACATTTTCATCTAACAACCTTTTTGATGAAATTTGTTGTAGCATTTGATAGCTTACATGACCAAGCCGAGCATGTCAAATTGTTCTATTATCTGTTTGGCTTGTCTTCTTCATATATGTCCCTTATTTAAATGACAAATATGCAACTATAACATTTCTCACATTATGAAGTACCTTCAGATCATTTGGACAAAAAAAACATATTTTCCAAAATTAGTAATTTGAGATACTGAAACTAAATTTTTCTTCAAACCTGAGACAGACATCATCCAACACCAAATTTCACACCTTTCACTACTAGATAAGTTGAATTGTCAATTGTAACAACAACTTATTCTCCATTATATTGATACAACTATGAAAATAATGAATTATTATCTATCACATTATGTGAACAACCAGAATCAATGATCCATTCCTCTTAGTAATTTACATAGTTGACTGAAGCTTTATTTGATACTAATTTGGAAGCAATATTGTCTCTTCTTACCATCACTTCAGTAGTAAAACATTGCTCCCAATTAAATGGATTATCTTGTTCACCTTCACAAGCAATATTGGTTTTGAAAAGCTTAACACGACATTTTTTCTTAATATACCCAAGTTTTTCACATCTTTAACACTTGAAAGATTTGTTACCTTGTGGTTTGCCCCTTTAGCCTTTTTCCCATTTATGCTCTTGTCTAAATTTCCATTAGACTTTTCTTTTGAGAAGAGAACATCATTAGGTTCAAAATTAAAATTTTTAGCCATTTGCTTAGCCAAAGCCTTTTGATTAGAGAGTAAATTATCTAATTTTTCAACTGATGGTTGGTTGGTTTACCTATCCTTGAATAGAAGTTACAAATGGCTTGTATTCCTTCTTCAATCATGAATGAGAAATCGTCGTAGACGAGCTTCACTAATATTTTCATTGATATCTAATTTTGAAATTTTAACACAAATGTTTTTGACTTGTAAGAAATATTATGAAATTGACATACCTCATTGTGTCATCATAGCCAATTCATTTTCTAAGAACTATAATCTTAATGTGTTTTTCTTAGATAATTGGTGAACTGACATCACGAACATGATCAATGAACTCCTTGTTAATTGATGCTCTCAAAGCAAACAAAGTCTTTCTACATTTGATCTTTCACTTCCTTCATGGTTCAACATTGTCAATAGTGTCAACTAGAATCTTTGAATCGCCCCAGCAACTAATTCTCATAGGTCTTGACCTTGAAGATAAGCCTTTATACACATTCTCTAATATTTGTAATTTGTACCTACAAGCGTCTCAGCACTATAACTCATACTGGAATTGTTTTCTCCATTGATTAACTTCATATTGCAAAAAAAAAAAAATCCTTCCAATCATCCCCAAAAGGGAATGGTGAAAGAAAGAAAATTAACCTAGCTCTGATACCATATAACAAAGAAAAGGTAGAAATTGATTTATAGAGATAATTGTATTTGAAGAATAATCTATTGATTTTTTTTTTTAAGAATGAATAAAAATACAATAATTGTTTCCAATTTATAGATTCTACATAAATAGACTCCCACTAATGCATAAGAAACTCTCATTACTACATAAACAAGTTTCCAATAATGTATAAAATTATCCCTAAATAAACTCCTATTACTTGCATAAAGTTCTATCAAAACAAACACCCATTACTTACACAGTAGAGTAAAATATCCTTTTATTTACACCTCACTTTGACTTGGTCATGACTCAAAATAATAGAAACTTAAAAATGACTTATTAATAGAAAATAATAACACATAAGTTGCACTAATTTATAATACTATAGGCAATGACCATTTCACATTCTCACTCTTGACTCCCATCCATATTCAGTATACTTCTCTTTATCTCAAACTTCCACATCAATACTTAGGATCTCCAAGAAAGAAAGTTGGTAAGGGGAAACTCCACAAGTTCTATCCAAGTTACTTCTTCCACTCATAGTGGTGGAAAATGACATGGTATATCTAAATTCTTATCTACACTTAATGGTGGAATTGGAGCTAGAAGTAGCCTTTGGTTAACTTAGATTAAAACTTCGGTAAACTCTTACAACTCTTATTTTTAACAAATATTTAAATAAAGTATGATATGATATTTATTTATTTTTTAATCATATCAAACGTTGTGATTTTATCTTTTATGGGATAACTAAATTCCCAAATGTTATAAATATGATAAGAATTATGAGTAATTGATTTTTGTAATTAAAGAAAGACTTATGCAGAAGAAGAATGAAAGGAGAAAATGAATGAAGAAATGAAAGAAAGATGAAATTCTTTTAGATGGTATTTGTATATCAATTACAATGAAGGGAGGAAAGCCTTTATATAGACAAATTTTCCTCCAAGGCAATAAATGTTGCCTTTAAAGTCCACTGCCTCTCATCTTCATTCAATACATCTAACTAATTTTTCCACAGTTACCATCCGTCCAAGCTCTTTTTCCACAACTAGCCACCATATCATTTGTTGATTTTACATGGTGGGAAGACATTATGTATATAATACTCTCCTTTAGATTTTCACCATTTACAGATAATAACATTAATCTTGCTAAGAAAAAACAACCCAGTGGGATAAAAACTAAAATGAAGAAACATAATTATTTAATTTCTTGAAAAGTAGAGTTGGGCGTGTTTAAACTGTCTCATTAAAAGCCTCACTAGGAAAACCTAGTGGGACAAAACCTAGTGAAGAGAAAAAAAGTACAATGCACATTTTGTTCAGTATGTGACAAACTTCAAAAATTTGCTCCTCCTGATAAATGGTTCATTTGATGAATGTTCCCCTTCTTTGTAATATAATTAATTTGGTTGTTTGTTGAACTGTCGCATACCAATATTATACATTAACTTTTTAAATGTTGATATCGGTAATGTCTTGGTGAACAAATCTATACGGTTGTTACTAGATTGTATTTGTTTGACATCAATCTTTTGGCTCTACTGGAGCTCATGAATATAAATGAACTTGGGTGATATATATTTGGTTCTATCTCATTTGATATAACTATCTCTAATTTGAGCAATACATGTTGCATTGTCTTCATATAATATGAAAAGAGTATACGTTGTAGAAGAAAAACTGCATGTATTTCAGATATAACAGATGACAAACCATAACCATATGCATTCACAACTGACTTCATAGAGAGCTAGAATCTCTGAATGATTTAAAGATGTTGCAACCAAAGTTTGTTTGGTAGAACATCAGGATATCGATGTGTCATTATAAGTAAAAAAATTTCTCGTCTACGAGTGGGCCCTATGAGGGTCTGAAAGATAACCAACATTTATATATCCAACCAAACTGAGATTTTCAGGGGATTTGATAGAATAGAATAATCTCAAAAATCTAATTCTATATAGGTAATAGAGTATATGTTTGATTCCATTCCAATGGCGATGAGTTGGTACAGAGTTAAATCCGACCAATAAATTTACTGTAAATAATATATCCAGTCTAGTGCATTGGGCCAAATATAATAGGGCTTTATTGGCATTAAGATACAGTACTTTAGGACTGAGTATCTTTTCATTTTCTCTTTTAAGATGAAATGAATCTTTTTTGAATCAATGGACCAAACAACCATTGAGGTGCTGAAATGATTAGTCTTATCCATATTAAAGTGTTTTAATTATTTTTCAATATATGTTGATTGATAAAAAAGTATTTCATTTAAATTGTGTTTAATCTGCATGTCAAGACAATATTTTGTTTTCCCTAAATCTTTTATCTCAAATTATTTTTTTAGATATTCAATAGTTTTTTAGAGTTTTTCAGGAATTCTAATTAAATTCATGTCATCAACATAAACTACTATAATGACAAATTTCAATTCTGATTTTTTGATAAAGACATATAGGCATGTAAAGTCATTCACATAGCCTTCTTTTTTCAAATATTCATTGAGACGATTATACCACATTCGTCTGAATTGTTTTAATCTGTACAATGATCTTTGTAATTTAATTGAGTACATGTCTCTTGAATTGACCTTTTTTGCTTCAAGCAATTTAAATCATTCATGGAGTTTCATATAAATGCTAATATCCAAATATCCATACAAATAAACAGTAACTATGTCCATTAGACGCATATATAGTCTTTTAAAGACTATTAAGCTAATTAAACATCTGAATGTGATTATATCTATAACATGTACATATATTTCATTAAAGTCTGTACCAGCACTTTGGAAAAAACCTTAGGCTACAAGTCTAGTTTTATATCTAGTAATCTCATTTTTTTCATTTCTTTTTCTCACAAATACCTATTTATATCCAACAGTTTATACATCCTTAGGTGTTGAAACTATAGGCCAAATCACTTGATGTTTTGCTAGAAAAACTAATTCTGCTCAAATTACTTTTTCCCATTTAGGTCAATCATGTCTTTGTCTGCATTCGTCTACAGTATGTGGTTCAAAATTATCATCACTCATAATTTCAGTAGCTATTGCAAATGAGAATATATCATCAATGTTAATTGTTTCACGGTTTCACATCTCTCATGTATAAACATAATTTAAAGATATTTTAGTAATTTTATTTTTCCATTTTTCAAGATTTTATACCACTTTAGGGGTTTGTGCCATTTTAAAGGTTTAAGTCTCTTCAAGGACCATAACCTCTTTTAGAGAAATATTAGAGAGTGGATTTTTCATTCATTTTAAGATCATCATGATTGATATCTGTTTGATTATTTGTCTTTCTTTTTTTAGGAATAGTGTCTTTCGATTCAACAGGTTTACCATGCTTTTGACTTGCAATAGATTGATTAGTTATAGTTCGAATAAACTGTTCAACAGTCATATTAATTTTTTCCAGTGCTTTGGCAATTGGAATATGCAATCTTGTCATTTTTGTCGTATCTACAAATACATCAAACATTTGATAATAATTTATAAATACACTATCCTCTACATTTCAGTTTTACTTTGTGATGTACGAGGATCAAAATGAGACATGATACGTACATACAAAGTAAATTCATGTCTAACTTCAGGAGATATTTTCTTTTCTCTCAAAAGTGAGAATGTTGTCTCATCAAAGTGACAATTTGTAAATCGTATAGTAAAATGATCACTTGTTAATGGTTCCAGATATTGGATAATAGATGGTGAATTATATCCAACATAAATTGCTAAATGACATTAAAGTCTCATTTTGTGCATCGATGAGACACAATAAAGGCATATATAGCATAACCAAATATCCTCAAATGAAATATATCAGGTTGGTGGCTAAGAATCAATTGTAAGGGAGAATATTGATGATATTAAAAAGGTCGCAAGCGAATTAACACTACAATATGTAATATAGCATATCCCCACATTAAAGTTAGTAATTGAGTTCTTAGTAATAAAATATGTGCAATTACCTTGGTGAATGAATATGGACATGCGAGATTGGATGTTTACCGTCAATCCTTATAGACATGCAATAATAATCAAATGTCATGGATATAAATTCACTGGCATTATCTGTCGTATTGACTTAGTTGAAAAATATATAAAATGTGTCTTTAATTTGATCATCTGTATTAACAATTTAGCAAATACAACATTTCGAATTGGCAATAAATAAACATAAGACCATCATATAGATGCATCAATTAAGACCATAAAATAACAAAATGACCCACTTAGTGGATGAATAGATCTATATATATCTCTTTGAATCCTTTGTAAGAATGATGAAGATTCAACTCCAATTTTGGAGAGAGATGGTCTTATTATTAATTTTCCTTGAGAAAAGGTGGTGCAAAATTTTTCACTAGACAATAAAATCTTGTGATTCTCTAGTGCATGTCTATGTAAATTTTCAACAATTGTAGGTATCGCTGTATATCTTGGGTGATGTAGGTGATCATGTCAAAGTATAAAGACTTTTGGATTAGAAAACTTCTAGTTTGATTCTGCGTAGATTTTAATTGTCTTTATGATTGTATAATGCAATCCAGATGATAAAGTGGGTAATTTTTCTAGTATAAGTCTTCTTCCAAAGGTATTATTAGTTATATAGATGAATTATATACCATTTTCACTATGGTTTCAATGTGATAACCATTATTTCTTAAATTTTTAAAACTAAATATATTTTTTCTAGATTTACTTGAATATAATGCATCATTGATGCTTAATTTGGTCATATTTTTCAACAAAATTGTGGTTTTTCTGGAGCCTTCAATTAGATTTATTGATCTTGATATATTATTTACTTTAGCTTCAATCAATGCTAAAGTTACGAAAAATTTCTTTTCCTTGAGAATTATGTGCATTGTTGCACTATCCATCAAACATATGTCTTCATCATCAGATTTTGAAGTCAACACTTCAATTTTAGAGTCCATATCTTTTCATTTAAAAATCATGTTAATCATAACGTACACAAAATAGTTAAAGGAAGGAGAACATGATAATAAAACACAAAATAATATTCACGACCCCAAAATAATTATATATGATGAATGTTAATTATAAAAATCTTAGACATTTATGTCACTAGTCAAATGACCTATATTTTTATTCTTAAAAGAAGTTTTGAAACATCAAAATTTATTAGATTGATGAGATTTAAATTATCAATAAATTTAATTTTTATGAATTTTTAATATAAATCCACCCATTGTTTATGTGTATTACAAATATACAACTAATAACATTTATGATCAAGTCTATATTATTTTGTGGTTTGCTCTATATTATTCTTTATTTTATTTCAATCTTAGTTCACTTCTAGTGAAATGACTAAGATTTTCTATTATAACCATCTTCAGATCGAAAATTATTTCATCTATGATTTTGCTCACACCCATGATAACTACTTCTGGTAATTACCTTCATTTCAAAGAACAATACAGTACTTGTGAGATAAGTTTGATGGTTTTTCATTAATAAGAAAATATTAATTTAGAATTTCTTTTGGCTAAAGGACTATTTCCCACCCAAGGTATGTTATATTCTCAAGTTTTTCCCTTTTAACTTTGATAATCCTAAATACCCACCCAGAAACAATTAAAATTAACGAAACCCTAACCCCTTAAATTTTATCTCTTTTTGCCCGCCTAAACTTTAAAAACTAAAAATTCTCTCCAGCCTAAGTTTTCAAAAATGACAGTTTCCCCCTAAGGTTTCGTTTCGAGATCTCCGACACCATTTCCGACTCCATTGATGGTGGCTTCTTCCTCTCCTCCGATGATCTCTCTCCATTCATTTGGATGTTCGATCGACATCGGAGGAGCTGTGAAAGACGAAGAACTTCGTCGGGGAAGACAAAGTTCTTCGTCCTCCCAAACAAAGACGAAGTTTTCGTCTTCGTCTTTTGGGAAGACGTCTTCTCTGACGCCGATCGAACGTTCAAATGGGTGGAGAGAGACTATCGGAGGGAGAGAAAGCTTCGAGAGGAAGAGGCCGCTGGCAATGGAGTTAGAGATGGCTTCAGAGATCTTAAAATGAAACCCTAGAAAGAAACTGCCATTTTTTAAAATTTAGGTTGGGGGAACTTTTAGTTTTTAAAGTTTAGGGGGACAAAAAGAGATAAAATTTTAGAGGGTTAAGGTTCCGTTAATTTAAATTGCTCATGGGTGGGTATTTAAGAATATCAAAGTTAAAGAGGGAAAACTTGAGAATGCAACATACCTTGGGTGGGAAATAGTCCTTTGGCCATTTCTTCTTTCAAAATTGCTACTGCTTGCGCATATTATAAAAAAATAAAATGTAGAGAACACTTTTTCTTTCACATTATCTCAATCAGAGAAATAATTTTAAACATTATAGAGTTGTATTAAATTACAAATCCATTGAAAGTATTATTGAATCTGATGTTAAAATTTATCTTTCAAATTTTTCCATGAATTTAATAGATATATTATTATATCCAAATATTCGGCTTGCAATTCTTCAAGGATATGATGTTAGTAAAATAGTGATTTTAGATTTGTCCTTTTGAGAGATTTTATTTAATCACTTTTTCAAGACTCATAAATTCTAGGTGGAGAATCGTGTAAATGTCTATTTAATATTATTCATCCAATTTTAAAAACTTCAAGTTCAAATATTGTCATATTTACAAAACTTTTGGTTTTATAGATAATATATATAAGTTAATCTTTGAAACTTTATATTCATATATTATCTCATATTTGTAAAACAACTAGTTTTGCAAAGAAAATTTTGGGATTAATTTTTAAAACTTCAGGTTCAAACATTATCCTATATTTACAAAACTTCTGGTCTTGTAATAAGTATTCAGAATATTGTAATATGTAAACTTTAATTCTGATTATATTTTGAACTTTAAGTCCATATTTTTTACAGTTTATACAAATTTCAAGCTACAAATGTGATATAGTTAATATAAAACAATTAAATATTTTAATGAAATTTGAGACTTCGAATCCATATATATAATTATATATTTTCACGATTTGACAAACTTCGTTTGCAAATAATATATAAAACTTTAAATCTAGATTCATGATTTTGTAAAATTCAAGTTACAAATAGAATACAATTATATACAAAAAATTAAATAAAAGAATAACAGAAATTAAAAATTTTATAATTTGTATTTTACAAACAAGAGAATATCATTACTAGAATATTCATATTTGTAATATACAAACAAAATAATAACATAATTAAAAAATAACAAATATTAAAATATACTTGAACTTTTTACACCGATAACATATTATAGATGTGATAAAAAATTATGAGTAAAAGATTTTGTAATTAAAGGAACGCTTATGCAGAAGAAGAATGAAAGGAGAAATAAAGAAGAAATGAAAGAAAGATTAAATTCTTTTAGACGGTGTCCATGCACCAATTACAATGAATTATATTATATGGACAAATTTTCACCCAACGCAATAAATGTTGCCTCTCATCTTCATTTAATATATCCAACTAATTTTTTCACAACTATCATCCATCAAAGCCAGCATTTATTGATTTTACATGGTGGAAAGACACCACATATATAACACCAAATAAGTCCATCAATTTTATTGGGGATTATAGTTTAAATTCCCCCTTGAAGGTTACTGGTTTCAAACAGTAAGATCATGTGACAAAAAATGGAGATGAAATTTGTCCACTTGTCCAAAATATATAATTAATCTTACAATCTTGGAAGCAAAAACATGTGAAAGTATTCTACATCCTAAACATGGGAATTTATGCATCAACACTCCTAAATAGTAAAAATTAATCAATCAAAACACCGTTAATAAGTAAATATTATCAAAATCTTTTGTTCTCCAATATTAGATATTAAAAGAAATAATTACAAAATAGTCTTATTAATAGCAACTTAAAAGAAAGGTGTGAAGGAATGAATGGCTTCAGTTACCACTTTCTATATTTTCAGGATGTGGGCTGGTAATAATACCAGCATCTGCCTTGGAAGATTCATCTGTTCTCCTGTTATCATCAACATCCAGCACATCGTCCATCATATCATCCTCCCCAACATTGATATCTTCCACATCCTCTTCATCTTCGTCATTATTGCTACCACCTGGAATCTTTCTTGATTTTGGACCATGCTCAAGCCGATGACTGTCCAACTCTTTGTCCATTGTTTCCTGCAAGTTTAACATATCATTGTTTGCTTTCCTAGCTTTTCTTGCATTTTGCCACCGCTCCAGTTCCTTCTCAACGTTTGCAACATACTGTTCAGAGATTTGCTTCTGATATTTCGATAGTTCTTCCCTCCTAGCAGCTTTCCATTCTGAAAATTCCTGGATATTTACATGCATTGATGAACAGATACATGAGATTTTCCCTATACATCTAAATGATCCCAAATATACATTAAGCAAGCAATATGGCTCCTAAATTAGTCTTCACGTAATATTAAGAACATCGTTTTCAAAATAATGAGAAAGTACGAAATGGTGCATGAGATCCCACTCTTCTAAACTTCGCTTCCCATGCACAAGAACATATTGAAATTCAATTAATAGTGCCTAAATCTGTCAATAAATACATCTTCTAAGCTTCCCACACACACTAGGAGAAATAGGCTAAAAAGTGATGTGCAGAAGATGATTGTTGTAATTCTCAATGGCAGAAAATGAGACACAACTGCCCACCTTCCCCTAACAATCAATTTTGCAGGGAACTCTTTCAGGCACAGAGTGCAATGATTGTCACACAAATGCTGACACACACATCCCGTCCCTTCAATGAAGTTGTGATTGTAAGAATATTTATTTCAATTTTGTTTCTTTTCTTTCCTTTTTTGGTTAATATTAATATATATAGGCTGAATGTTATGATGGATTGTGTGTGTGTGTGTGTCTCTCTCTCTACATATATAGTGAACATCAGCTACATACTATTAGTTAAATAAAAAAAGGAATGTCACCTGTTCCCTACGCTGTTCTAGTGAGATTGCATCTTCATCCAGTGGTTTGGCAGGTAAATAATAAATTGGAGGCTCCGATTTGGTCCTATAAATCCCACAATAAAACAACTTAGATAATAAAATTAAAATCTAATTTAGAAAAAACTCAAAACTTCTGCAGGAAGCATTCACTGATTTAGTAGCTTCAACACCACTGTACACATGAACAGAAACTTATCTTTGTCTCAATAAAATTGTGAATATGGACACTTTTTTGGACCAAAATTAAAAATAACCTGCAGCCAAAAATGAATCCATAGAAAGATTTGAGTCAGAATGTGAATAATGGCATGAAAATATTAGAGCTTGTCTGATTTGTGATCAGAAAGTTATTTCCAAAAACAATAAGATAAAATTAAAACATGGGTTTTATGTAATATTTAAAATATGAGAAAACAATTCTCATATGATTTTCAGAAACTATTTTCACGGCTAAAAACTATGATAAACAAAGAAAATGATTATTATTTGTTTTCAGATTTTAAGATTGCATCTCTAAACTATTTTTGAAAACATTTCAACAAACATATTTTCTCAAAATTTCTACTTTCCCTCATCTTAGAATACAAAGGATTGCATTTAAATTCTAAACCAAAATAGTCAAATAAATGAATACCTTATGAAATTGCTAAGCTTTTTATGGTGCTCACTCCACTGTAGAAATAGCAATTCCAACTTCTTCTCTTCTGCCTTTGCTGCAACACGAGCCCTAAGAGTCTGACGCAGAATAATGAAAAACAAATAGTAAGAAATATTCACTTGCAAACAGAAAAAATAAATCCATTTAAGGATTCTTTAATATAAATAAAAGTAGTATAATTAGAAACTAACCAGATCTCTCCTCCTCTTTTCTGCAATTTGCTCACGCTCTTGAAGTCTCAGCCTCTCACTTTCTTCACGTGCTCTTTGCTCAGCCTAAGAAAGTTTGGACAAATCAAGTGGTTTCACTTTGAAACTCTAGGTTTCCAAAAAGTTTACAGCTTAAAATAAGATACTAAGAGACTTTAACCATGATTCAAAATCAGCATGAAAACCAATAAACTACAAACAATATCCACAGAAATGAAGATAGAAAAACTGTGTTACAATTCATTTTATAGGTTCCCAAATAATTTTTGAATTTTATAGAATCTCTCAGAAAATTCTCACTATTTAATTGTTACTTTCATTTAGACGAAGATATAGGGTGGTGTACGCTTACTCTTTGCAAAGCATTTGACCTCTGCCTGTATGCCTCCGATCCCGAAAGCTGCATATCTTCTTTCCTGAATTTCTGGCAGAAATTTAAAAAAAAAAAGTCAGCAGGAATAAAACTATAAACAAAAAGCTAACATTTATCTTAGCACCAAACTAAAAATGTATTTCCACTGAAAAAAAAAAGAATCTAGAAGATTGATTTTAGGGGCTACATAGCTATGTTTTCTGTTTTAAAAATGCAAAAATAGATAAAAGAAATTTTCGATCATTTTATTTAGGAAAACATTCATTCCCAGTTTGCATAGCATATCATTAAGCAGAAAAAAAAAAAAATGAAGAAATTTGCTGAACAGGCCCTTAAGAACTTCATTAAGAATTTGCACCAATTTTCTAAAGACCCTTATCAAGTTCTTTCTAGGAATCAATTTTCATGTTTCTCTTCTCACAATTTTTTCGTGATTAATAATCATTTTCTTCATTTCATGTAATAAACATATCGTTTATTTTTTATCTGAGTTTATGTTTCGTACAAAAATTAACCATTATAAAGCACTACTTAGTGAATTCTACAAAATTCTTAACAATTTGTCCAACCTTGGAAAATCCTAGAAGAGCCTAAAGAAAGAAAGACATTTCTCAACAGATCAACAAAATATACATATTTCAAAAACTATATTCCTCCTGCTGAGGTCAAAGTTCTCTTAAGAGAAAAAGAAATGCAAAGTCAGCATCAATGGCAAGCATGGATAGGTTATACACACACTTTTACGACACCATGTCCTTAGGTGACAGACTCTTCACTTTAGTAAGGAGTAAAAATGTTTAATAACATTAAAAATGCTAATGGTATAATTGTTGTATTCTCCACTTTAATGGAGCATCTTTACTTGTTTCAATTGTATCTATTTTGGACAGTGTCTTACTCAACATTGGAGCAGTAGTTGATGTAACTTTGACAGCGTCTATGAATTTGAATTACGCTACAAACAATAAGAGTGTCTTTATACTTCTAATTCTCAGATTAAACCTATTAATCCCACTATAAGTATTTTTTATTAACATTTTTAGTTATAGCCCTAATTTCCCATCTACCAGAAACTTTTTCAATTGTTGTAGTTACTTTCTTCTAATAATGTGTATGCTTTTAAAAATAAACGAGAGACCAATATAGGTACATGTAATAGCACCATGTAATCATCCAAAAGATTCATAAAAAAAAGTACTAATTATTATAATGGGCAGCATGAAGCTAATAAGGTTGAAAGGAGATGGTACTAAAAAAAATGACAAAGCATGAATTGTTGAGCTGATTATTGCAGTATTGTTCTAGGACTATAGTATTCTAAAACCAATTGTTATTTTCTCAGTTTTCAGATATTTCTGGCAGTACTTAAGTTTTTGTATAAATTAAAAAAAAAATCACATTAACATAAGAGAAAGAGCTGTAGAATCATGTTTTCCAATAAATTACTTGAACCAGATATTTCCTACCAGACTCCGTGTTAAAGTAAATCTAGTTTCAATAAAAAAAGTAAAAAGCTCAAGCAAATGTCAACACATACCTCCAAAGTCCCCAAAAGTTGTCCCAGCATTCTCTTATTTCTATTAACCAAACTTGGATCCTCATCTTTTGGCAAAACTCGAGGAACATGCTCCATTACTGGCATTGAATCATCCTACAAACAAAACAAAGTATTACAACATATAGTCTTAGCTAAACAATTTTCAACAAAACAAGAGACATTATCAAACTACCATCTTTGCAACTTTCTGATGTCCATCCCTTCTGGACCAGCCCCCATGCTGCAAATCAGTAGGCTTCCTATCACTCTGATTAGCTGCCATAGTTCCTTCTTGACCTGCATCCTTCATTACCTCAGCATGCTCAGTGATCTCTCCATCATCCAACTTCATAACCAAATAAAACACAGTACAATTAATCTTTAATTATAAATTTGCCAATATAAATAAGAATAACTTTAAAGAGAAATATAACAAAGATTTCCATTTGATTAACTAAACAATCACTAAGTCAAATACCAATAACTCATGGAAATACAATGTTGTATAAATTTAACTGTTGTACCTTTTTTTCCTCTCTACATTCTAAACCAAAAATAAAATAATGTAGAAAGAAAAGTCTACCTCAAATTCCTGTGCAAATCAAAACTTTCAATGAAATCAACAATTAGCAAATCAATCAGTCAAGAAAACTACAATTTTGTATAAAATTTAACTGTTGTTCCTTTTGCTCAACTCTATAATCCCAACAAGAAAGTAAACAATACCTGATTAAAACTCCACCTCAAATTCTTATGTAAACCGAAACTTTAAATGAAATAAACAACAAAGCAAATGTTGAATTGAAGAAATACGCAACATAATAAAAATTGTTCCATGTCTAACCTTAACAACGGCTGACAAGAGTCTTCTTTTAGCTGGAGGTTGATCTTCAACGTCAGTCCTATCAGCCTGAAACTAACGCATCCTCATCAACATAACACATTCTCAACAATTATACATGAAACAAAAGAAAATTTAAGTAATTACAGGTCGAGAAAAGCCGCGCTGGCGTGATCCATTGGCGGCGAAATTTCGAGGGCCGGCACCAGACAAGGCTCCTCTACGGAGTCCTCGCGGGTCCCGAAGCCTTTCAGTAATCTGTTACAAATTCAATCAACAAAAAAATATTAATAAAACTTATATCAAAAGGATGGATTAAAGATAAAAGTTAACGACGAAGAAGCACCTCTCGCTGCTGGCGATGGAGCTCGTCGATCTCTCGCTGGAGCTCTTCGGCAGTTTTCTGATTCTCTACTGCAGTGCTTCCCATTTAGGGTTTCTGTTTTTGTTTATATTATAAATTTTACTTCAATTCAACGAACAAAAAAAAGACTTATAATGAAACCCTTCTGCTTTGTTGGTGCTCGCTCGAGTAGAGGGGTTTTAATTTTTAGGGTAAGTTGGATTTAATTGGGCTGAGCCCGACAACATATAGGCCCGTACCTTAGTGGCCCATGAGTTGGTAATTAAGTCCATCAAAAATATTTCTAATCAAACAAAAGTAACTGTCTGAATTCCAATATTAACCTTGTCTTTTTCCTTTAACAAATTCTTTTCTTTGTTCTGTAACCATTCATGTTACAAAACACAAAATATTCTTTACCTATGCATCTTCTTCCTCTTCTTAGAAAACACAAAAACAAATGAATTCTTTTACTTAAATATTTTTAGTAATTAAAAAAATTAATGAAAAAAGCTTAACAATTTTGATCAGAAATCTTTTCTATAGTATGCAGATTATTTTCTAATTTAATTAAGAACTAATGAATTTTAACAATTTACTTCTGAGAGAATATTAAATTTATGTAATTGACACCAATATGTCCTTTCATGATAAAATATGCCAAATGAACAACTTAGTTCATGTAATTTCTTAATTACTCTTATCTTTATATGATAATTGGATTGTAAACATATCACAAGAATAATGTAATATGTAGAGAAAAACCTCCATTCTTTAACATTTTAACCCAGAAAGTGTTTTAAGATGGAAAGAAAATACGTCGAAGACCCCAATTTTTTATATAATTTTTTAAATAAAATATTATATGGTATCTTTTCTTTTATATATAGATTTTCTCTTCTCTCTTTTAAAACAATACGTGGCTTATTTTGTGTTTTTTGAGCACCTTAGTACATTTTGTAGGTTTTCTCCTATTCATATTGTCAATTATATTTTATTCGTTTGGTTACTTATACATTAACATTTATAGAAATTTGAAGATTTCTTCGAGATATTAAATTAGATACTTTGAATTCCATATATATATATATATAATTCTTTAATGAAATATATGTTTTTAATAAATAGAAATATATGCAATCCTTAGATTTAAGATCATTGAATTATCTTATATAATGAACATTATAGTTTGACTCCAACTCAACGTAATACTTATAGTTGGTTGTTAGACAGGTGGTAATCGGTTATATCAATATATGTATGAAGGTTATAATAGATCAATAGATTTATCACTTTCGAGCATAAGAGCCGATATCTTAGATATAGGCCCACTGATAGATAACAATGACTATATGAATTTGTGGCTACAGTGAGATTGAGTTAGTGTTCAATCCAATATCGTCCAGTCATTGACAAAAAGTCAATCTATGTGCATAAAAGGTTCCTCGAGGGAGACACTTAATCTATTTCTTAGCCTCGAGGAGATATCATTTGACAAATAGATTGAATTATACAAGTAAAGTAATTAATCAATCCAGTCATCTTATATTTCATTTCTTAGCCTCGTCATCAAAGCCATCTTATACATTAATCAATCCAGTCAATTCATGTCTTATAAAGTAATTAATCCAACTAACACTTTTTAGTGCATTAAATAAATGTATAATTGTTCAATCCTAAGTCATAAATACATACACACACACACACACACACACACACACACACACACACACACACACATACACACACATATATATATAAAGAGACATAAAAGAAAAAAAAAGACAATATGTTTTTATATTGGAAATCAATCAGAAATATCGAAAGCTTAAGTGTATGATAGTGATATCATCATAAGAATATGGATAAGAAACTATATTACAAAACTATAATGGCAATAAAATGTTTGAAATGTCTCTTGTTTAACTTTTCTACATATGATATATATCGTTTTTAACTGTATCATATCGTAGAATATGTATCGTATCTTACATAATACTAATAATTATGTTCATAACTGTTTAGTTTGTTTTTATAAAATATGGAAGTATGTGACTTGATTAATACTATTATGAACCTTAATTGTGATTGTCGAAATTAAAAGATTTTGTTATTGAAACTTAGACAGGTTATAAGAGTCATAACAAATATAAACTTATGTTTTTAATTTATGAGTTTTAGAATAAATCATGTCTTATTTGAGACTTTTTCTTATGTTATAGATTAGTGTAGCATATATCAATTTATCATTTACTATACTTTCGAATATTATATATGTGAGTTTTGATCCACAAAGAACTTTGCCATATAACAATATAAAGTAAGTTGATTGATGACACAAAAATATAAATTTTTTTATCTCAATCCTTTTGACAATTATCATTTGTCATCAATTGTTCATTATAAGATAGAATAAAGCAATGTGATTAATAGCTAAATTAATCTTGAAATCACTTTAAAGATAAGGACTTAATCTAAAAAGAAATAAAAATAAATATCATATCAAATCATGATTTACAATAACTTTATTATTATTTTCTCCCACTAATCCTTTCATGATCTTTACTTGATATAATTTATTCAGAAAATGATGTGAGACACACATATAAACTCAATATATCTCTTGTGCTTTATTGATATGGGAATCATTTAAGGGTGTCATATATAAACACTACTTCAGACATGGTCAAAAATCTCACGGTAGAAAAAAACAGGTTATTACATTTGTAAGATCCTTAAATATACAATGAAAATATGCAAAATACTTATGAAATATATCATATGAAATTTCACATGTTAAAATATAGTCCAACCCTATTTATAAAATATCAAAATGAACCCTATACAAACACGAATTGTCAATTACCCCTAAAGGTTTAAAACTTTGCATTTTAGTCCATTAGGCCTACTCAAGCCTACCTACAAAAAAGGTCTAGCCACAATTTCTTGACATTTTACACAAATTTTAACTCAAATTGACATTGATCCTTCATTAAAAAAAAAAATGGAGAAATAAAGCAAACACAATGTTAAAAATCATACTTCTAAGTTAGATTCACAATAAAAATGGTGAATTGATGAAAAAATAATATTGACATTAGACTTATAAATAATAAGCGCAATTACTTCTACCTTGTGTCTGTTTGCAATTTTTTCATATTTTACACAAATATTAACTCAAATTTGTTGACTCAATGAGTCATTATATTTTTATTTTGATGATAACAAATTAATATGTCTCTAATTATATTAATTGATGACTTTACTTGAGTGTGAGTTTTAGATTGTAAGAATTCACCTAATGCATTTGAAGGAGGATCAAAGTGGGAAATCAAAAGCAAAACTCAAATGAAGAATTTTTGAAAATTTGAAAAAAATCCTCAAGTTTATGTAGATGGTTTTTGTAATTTTGAAGCATTAGTCTTAATTAAAATATTTATTTACTTATGAAAGCTCACTCAAAAAATTGTTTTCAAATCTTTCAAATTTTTGGGCTAAAATGTTATTTTTCAAACTTAATAAGTTAAATAGATTTTTGTCAAATTCCAAAAACACATTTGAAATTATGAAGTTTTATGAACTAATATATCATATCTCAAATTTGGGCTTGAATAAATTTTTCATAAATAGGTTAAATTGATATTTTTCCTATCTTTCAAATTTTTGATTTAAATGTCACTTTTCAAATTTAATGAGTTAAGTAAATTTTTATCAAATTTCAATAACTCATTTTGAAATTATAAAGTTTTATAGACTAGATTATCATATCTTAAAGTTGGTTTTGAAAAAGTTTTTCAAAATGAGTTAAATTGTCATTTTTCAAAGTCTTAAGAGGGACATTATAATTTTTAAAAATTTTAAGGGGTAAATTGCAATAAATTTGTTTGATCAAATATGAGTAGAAGAAAATTTTTTATTGCGGTTGTGGGTTATTCAGAAGTCATGCATTCAGATAATGAATTTTCTAATTGTTAATACCATGTGGATGCCACAAAAGTGTCACATAACATTTAGTTGACCGAATTACATCCAGCCAACCAAATTTTACATTTTCTAGAAAATTAAAACAACTAGTTTTGTGTATAATAATAACTTTTCTCATTTTTTTCTATATAAACTCAATCAAATTCACTTGGGAATGACTTTTGACAACTAAGAACTTTGATATATTTGAGAGCAGAACATTCTTGAGCTACTTACTTGCAAATCCTTCTCTTTAATCAAAAACCTTGCTTATAAACTTTCTTGATTTCATTTGCATCGAATTGTACTAAGTTAAAAATTTCATGTATACTCTTTGAAAGAGTTTTTAAACTTAATCTTTTTAAAAATTCATATTGTAAAAGAATGAGATTCACTCTTGGTGAAGTTAGAGATTTTTAATGAGAGAAAGTGGGCTCTTATACTTGTAAAAATTAATAGCACTTTGAAAATTATTTGTATTATGAAGAAAAGTTTGTTTAGCGTTTTATCAACTAAGGATTAGTGCAATACTTCAAGGGAGATAACTTGAAAGAGTGAACCTAGGTTGAGTTGCGTTGAATGATTATAAATTGCTTGTTAGATTTTCTGATCTCTTAAATTCATATTTTATATTGTATATTATTTTAATTGTATTGATTATTTGAAATATCTTTTGACATTCTCATAAATTGTATTAAAAATAGTAAACATTCATTAAGTTACATAAATTGGTTTAATTATTTAATTTGGTAAAAATTGTTTTAAAATGCCTAATTCAACCCCCTTCCTCTCCTTAGGTCATTCGATCTTTCAAAATTCACAACTACTCTTAATAAACAAGTTCATATACCAAAGTTCTAACTCAAATTCTCAAAAACAATGGAGAATTAATGTTGAGATTAAATTTAAACTTATGCATATTGGGAGCAAAAATGCCCCTACACCATGAATTCTTAACATTTCAAACAAATTTTGATCAAATTCAATTGAGATGTTGAAAAAAAAAAAAAAGCCACATAAAAAAGGCTTACTTATATTAAGATAAAATTCTTGCTAGATTTCGTGCTTTTAAGTTATTTTTTGTTGAAAATGTTGATAGAAATAAGATGAAAGGGCTATGGTTTACATAATATTAGGATAAGGGTGTATGAGTGTTTATTTTATTTTCTTAACTATTTCTATATAATCCCTGAAGCGTTAGTTTAAAAGTGTAAACCCCATTTGAGTAATTGAATTAATTCCCTTGTTAATAAAACTATATGTATATATTTTTAGTATATAATTTGAATATACAGATAATATGTCACTACGTGATTGGACAATTTTGAATTAAATATTAAATAACATCCAATCGTATAATGACATATCATCTATATACTCAAATTATATATTAAAAATATGTATATATTATATTGTTCTTCCCTAATAAAATATAACACTTAAATGTGCATAAATCTAATATGTGGATACCAATTTTGAGAACGCACACTCTAAACTTATTCTAATTATTATATAATATGTGTGAAATCAAATCAAGTACAAAAAAAGATCTCACTAAAATTAAAGAAAACAAGAAAAAAGAAAGATAAAAAGAAGAAAAACAACTGCAGCATGTATAATGATATCATCCAACATGTGTTAAACCCCTACAAATTTCTTCAACAAGATATTCCTCAGATTCTTCATGGCATCGCATGATAAATGGATCGATTAGAGCTAGGTTGCTGAAAGATGAAATGAGATAATTAAATATCCCAATTGCACGTTGCTTCAACAGCTGCCAGTCTACTTATTAATTCCTAGAAACTAATTAAAGAAGGAATTAATAATAATTGAGAGATGTTTTAGGAGCCGCAACAGCAACCCTAAATTTAGGATCATAAGTATAATTAATAAAAGTTGCGCAGTATAAAGTAATATAACTAATTAATTAAACTACATTTTACTGCTATTAATTCAAGAGAACCATGGTGGAGCTGAAGAAGAGCTGGCCATTGGAAAGGAATTTGCGAGGTCGAAAACGATTCCTTTGGTAGGATCATTAGGGTTTCCGTTTGCATAGTTGGATGAATGATGAGAATTAGCGTTCATGAAAGAACCCAGATGAAAAGGAGAATTTTGGGTGAAATTTTGTGTGTTAATGGTATCTGCAGTGAGAGGATTAGTTGAATCAAGCAACATAAAGGAGGCTGCCGTTGAAGCCATGGCAGTTGCACCAACTGGAAGAGGATGATTGTGGGTTCCTTCGTAGGTTGTAATCAGAATCGACATGTCCTCTAAGCATCGTTGCACCTAATTACATTCCAACACCAAACACACGTCAATGAATTCAAAATTATTTATTATTTGAATTTTAACATTTTAATTTTTAAAAATATCTTTTAGCATTAATCGATGCATAAATTTACCTGTTTTCTTACTGGGCATCCCGGAGCAACTGTGCAACGATAGTAGGCGCGTGGGCAAGGATTTGCTTTGGCAATTTTTTGCCCATATTTTCTCCATTGGCATCCATCATTCATCTGCGATTAACAAAACTCAAACTCAAAATTTGAATATCTAATTAGGGTTCATAATATAATATAATATAAAGTCGAACTGAATATATGAAACTCACAGTTGCTCCTTGGCATCTTGTTCTGACTGAAACCCTAGCTTTTCTGTTTGGTGGCAAGGAAACATGACCTGTAATTCCTGATAATTCTCCCCGTTGACGCTTATTGTTCTTTTGAAGGGGTGAAACGCTTGTGGCTGCAGCTTCCTTAAAAATATCCTCTCTTTCAATCTGATTCAATCTCAACGATAACCCTAGTTCCTGATTTTTCATATCTAAATCTTTTGAACCCATCTTTGCAATTTCTTGTTCATTCCCATGAAGTGAAAGAAGCATTTGTGGATCCTAAAAAGGAATAAGTGAATAATCTAGTTGAACATATATAAATCAAGTAGAAATTAAATTGAAATTACCTTGTTTTTGGTAGTGCTTTGTTGGATAACTAAGAATTTCATTTGAAGATCATAATAATCTTTCATTGTTTGCTCTACTATCTTCTTCAACATTTCGTTTTCCTCCTTCATGCGATTCATCTCCTTTTGCAATACAGATAACTATAGCACAAATATGAATTATGTATAAAATATTTATATAGCTAAATTATTATGAAGTTATATGAATTATTAACATAGCTTATAATTTTAAAGTATAATTAAACATACCTCTTCAGTCTTGTTATTGTTTCCCTTCAAGGTTAATTCAGCTGGTAAATCATCTTCTTCTTTATCTTGAGATTCGACTTGAAAATTTTCTTCTTGTTCTTCATTTTCTTGATCATCTTCAATTTGATTTTCAGTTTTTTCTTCTACTCTGAGAGAAAGATCAATGTCCATTAATGGATTATCTTCTTGATTTCTCTGAGGAGGATCCATTATTGAAAAAAACAAGAAGAAGAATCTCTTCAATATTAATGGTGTTTTTGAGAAGCCAAAGTCAATTCCCTCATCTCAAAGACGTAGTATTAGACGCATCTAAAGTTTTGACTTTAATTTAATACTATAAGAATCAAATTCCATCCCCACTTCATTTTAGAAGACTATTGTTATCCCTGGGAAACTGTTTCTATGTATATAATACATATAATAATGATTTCTATTATTTCTTATTGCCTTTCGTTTTTTTATATGTTAATTAATAAAGGCTATTAATACTTTCCAACTCTAGGGTTGGGACTGTTTGCCTATGCCTTTCTGCCCCTATTTTAATTAACATAATTTAATTGCTATAATATTCTCCTTCAAAGTATGTATTATAAGGTGATGGAGGTTAGACGTCTTACTTTAGTGGGTATTATTAGTTATATTAAGGGGTTAATTTTATTCTTCCCTAAGATAATTAACAATTTTTATAACATCTTAATAAATATAAAATATTTTTTATATTACAAAAAAAACTCTTTAAGATACATCAAAATCTTCCTTTAGTTTCAAAACAATTAGTAATTAAATTATAATAAAAGGAATTAATAAAGAAAATACATAGTTATGATAACATTTTCTCCTAAAGAATTTGAATGCCGCACGAAATCCCAAACCAAGATGGAAGAACCTTGGGATTAGATCTTGAAATTGTCAACTACAAGGCCTCTCGCTCACACCTCTCCCCATTCTTTATAATAATTTCATCCCATGTCTGCCTCAAATCACTAATTAATTTAATGGCCAAACTCTATTTCCCACCTGAACTTTGATAAAATTACGTTCCACTCTTCATGGTTGAAAAATTCATTTTCCAAGCTACCTGTTAAAGTTATATAATAATTTTAACAATCAAATAATATTATTGTCACTTTGTATAATATATAATCAATAAAATTATTTTCATCAAATTTTATATATCTAATTAGATATTCAGATATCTTGTTATTATATAATTGATTTTAAAAATAAAATAATATTTAATCATATATTGATATATTCGGTGATATCCAAATAATACTTAAATATGAGTGCATATAACATTATTCATATATAATAAGATTAAATTCACTTACAACCCTAATTTTACCAAAAAAAAAAATATATTTTTTCATCTGAACTACTTTACATTTGTCTTTTTTATTCCCTGTCTTCCTTTTTTCATATCTCTTCTATTCTCTCTTTTTTTGGCTGCCAAAAAACACCTACGAAGAGACAAAGGATTTACAGAAAACACAAAAATCTTCCATTCTCTTTTATTCTTAAACTATCACCCACCATGACAACCACCACCTATCATCTTCCCCATTGTAACTTGGCTTTCCATCCTCCATCCTCAAATGTAGCCCAACCCTCTTTATGCCACCCCCATCACACTGACAACCCACTCCTCCCCTTTTGCCATGTCACATAAACTCACTCCTTGACCTCCATTACCATGCCAATGTAAGATTTATTTGACAAAACATAATAAAATAAATCATCCAATTACAATCCCAAGAACTACACACAGATTATAAAATACTGAATTAAATTTTAGAGTTTTAAAAATATTTGGATCTCCATGCAATTTGAAACTGAAAAACCTATTGAAATCACCTGAAATTATCTGTCAAGATTACCTCTCCATGTAACTTAGTCTTCTACTCCAAAAACCTCACTGAATGACAGCTTTTGATGGATAAGTTATACTGTATTAGGTTTTGAAGTAAGAACCTAACCAATTTATAGTAGGTTAATTGAGCATCCATTAAGCTCTAATAAACCTTAAGACCCACACTTGTGTTGTCCACCCAAATCATAATTTTTAAGTGTATTAAATTTATCTTTATTGATCACTTAAATCCATCTTTAAACTGGCATTGGACTTCATTCATAGAATATTTTTACTTATATTTTGTATACAAATTTTTAACCGTCTATCTATTCAAATTAAGTGTTTTTTTTTTTAACAATCAGAAGTGTCACATTTGATTCTAAGGTTAAGCAAATATCAACTTAAAAATTTTATTTAAATTTTGTACACAGTTTTTCAACTGCCATTCTTTTCAAATTAAATAATTTAAGAGTGGATAGAGTGTCCAAAAAATATAATTATCATCAAATTTCTTATTAAAATGGTTGGATTTCAAGATAATCACATTCAAGAATTTATTAAAAATTAGATCTATTTTGCCGGATAAGGTATAGATTATATACAAAGTTGACATGATTTGCAAGGGAATAAGAAAAAGAGGCAGAGCGCAATTCTCCATAAAATAAATAAATATAAGAAAGAAACGTGAGAATGCATGGACTTGGGAGGAAGGGACGCCGCATCTATTTCCAGTTACTTTAATGGATTTCTACCTATTTATTTATATAATTCTCTTTCAAGATCTATTCATCTGTCAAGTAATTTTATTATTCAAATTATTTAATATATAGATTTTTTTTTTTGTTACCGGATAAAGATTCTTCATAGGTAGACATATCGATTGATTGTGTTAAACTGATATTAGTGCAACTCACCGTGTTAATAGCTTAGATAGTGTAAAAAGTCATTGTAGACAAACTAACTCATTAGATAAAAAGAGATTATGATAATGATTTTTAATATTTAATTAATAATTAATTTTATTTTTTTAATAATTTTTTGCAGATATTGTCAAGTTAACTTGCGAGCCTTACTGTAATGCCCCGACATAACCTATAAATTTGATATGATTCATCATAGTAATAAGTCATACCAAAAAAATAAAGGTCTAACTCCTATCGCAAGTCAACCCAACCCCTTAACATGTCAATTAGTAGATATCTGATGTTCTAAAAGTTTTTGAATTAGTGTAATCAAATTAAGAGTAATGTTACACATTCAAAAAAATTAAAAAGAATTACACTTTGACATAAGGTGGCCTGAAGAGCAGTTTTTGTCTTTAGTCTTCCTACTTGTATACAAAAATTAATATAGATTATAATATGCATAATTTACTATTTTTACTTTATTACAATTTTTATTTTCCTATTTATATGTCATCTTAATTATATAACACATCGAATGGTTAAGATTAGATCTAGTTTATATCAAGAGGTAATT
Organism: Mangifera indica; assembly: GCF_011075055.1. NCBI lineage: Eukaryota > Viridiplantae > Streptophyta > Magnoliopsida > Sapindales > Anacardiaceae > Mangifera > Mangifera indica. Next base: position 7,875,877 of record NC_058140.1, read on the forward strand.
AATTATGCTAGGTAGATTAAACTTTAATATCATAAAAGCATTAACAGACTCTTTTGAATTTTTATTTTTTAAATTTTGTTATAACCAGTGTTTTTAAAACTAGACCGGTAATCAAACCAACTGTCTCATTGGTTTATGGTTCAATAGGTTCGATTGGAAACTGATCGGTTTTATCAAATTATAATAAATAGATTTTGTTTAAAAATTTGTAAAAAATAAAATCAATTAGGATATTCACACCTATAATAATTAGAATATATCATTTTTAAAGAGTAACTATTATTTATTTGATTTTAATGAAACAATTAAAATAAAAAAAATGTTTTAATCTTATGACAAAAAAAAAAACATAATTCTGTAAGTTATTGTCTATAGAAGACATTTCAATAGATATGAAATACTTTTTTCTTCTTTTTCATTTTATTTTTGAACTTATTTTTTCTTACAAACTTTTAAAAATTCATCCAATCTAATCTAAAATAATTAAATTACTCAAAAATACCTTAAATTTTGATCAAACCCAATTCTATCGATTTTGATCGGGGTTTGATCGAGTTAATGAATAAACCGTTTTTTAATTAAAGTCACTTCTCAATTCAACTAGTTAAACTGACCGACTGGTTTTCAAAACAGTGGTTATAACTATCAATAATATTTCAAATTATTATTTTTTTAATAGTGGAAAATATTGTAATAAAATATAACTTCAAATTTTCAATATGGATCCCTTGGAAAAAAGTTTAATTAGTAATTATTAAAGTTATGATACATCATCTAAATTACATGAACATTTGTTAAGTCAACATTATACACATGTGAATATATAATCTCATACATATTTATAGCTTTGGGCAACAAAAGCCTTTTGCTCATTTGGATGACAAAAGTAGTATCTCTTGGTTTTTTTTATGTACCTACAAAGATACATATTTCAAATTTGAAACTCAACTTATTTGAAGTTAATTTCTTGATATAAGTTTCATTGTCTTAAACCTTTAGATATTTTAAATTGGGATTTTGCTTAATCCACAATCATAGAGAGTATTGTCCATAAACTTAGACAAGACTCGGTTCAGTGTATACACGATTATTTCTAAAGAGCATCCTCATAATAACATGGGTAGATCAATAAAACTCATTATGGATCTAATCATGTACATTAGAGTCTTATTCTTCCATTTAAATACATCATTATATTGCGATATGCTAGGAGGAATGAGTTGAGACACTAGTTCATGTTCCTTCAAGAAGTCTCTGAACTCAGCAGATAGGTGTTCACCTACTTGATAACTTTGAAGAATCTTTATACTATTTTCAGTTTGTTTTTCTACTTTACTCCTGAATTTTTGAATTTTTTAAAGTATTTAGACTTGAGTTTCATTATGAACGCATAGTCATATTTATTGAGATTATCAGTAAATATGACGAAGTAAGAACACCCATTCCTGGCTTACACTATTAGGGCTCCACATATGTCACTATGAATGGTATCTAATAGTTCAGTTGCTCTTTCACTATATTCAGTGAAAGGCAACTTGGTCATCTTGCCTAAAAGGTATGATTTGCATTCATCATAAGACTTGGTCAAATGATTGTAAAATCTCATCTTTGTGGAACTTTGAAATGTGTTTTGGTCCAATATAACCAAGTCTACAATGCCATAAATATATGATGTTCAAATCAAAACGTTTAGTTTCATTTTTTTTTTTTATACTAACTATGTTATCATGCATATCAAGAACATAAAAGCAGTTTTGTAATAAATATTATTTAAGCTAATAGTTATAACACTGCCAACAATCGAAAAGCAATATCTAAGTTTGTCCAAAACAAACACAAAAATTAAATTCTTCAAAATGCTAGAAACATAAAAACAATCCTTAAGTTCTAAAACAAGTCCAAAGGGTGAACTGATAAAATAATTTCCTCCAATTAATACAACAACCTTAGCTCTATTTTCAATGCGTGGGTCTATTTTACCTTTGGCGAGTAGTCTACTCTACCTCAGCCTACATATTAAAACATATATGAGAACCATATCATGTGTCTACAACCAAAGGCATAAATGTTTAAAAGTTTATCTTAGTAATGAATATACCTGAAGTTAAAGCAGTCGACTTCTTCTTCTTACCTTCAAGTTAGACTTTGCAATGTTTTTGCCAATGTTCGAGCTCATCATAATAGAAGCAAACAATCTTACCCTTTCCAACACCATCTATAGCTTACATAGTATTGGAAGCCTATTATTGGACCTTGGCCTTGGCCTTACCTTTGGCTTTGCATGCCTTGGTATCTACCAAAAGCACATCAGTAGACTTTTCTACCTCTTGTTCAACAGTTATAAGCAATCCTAAGAGCTTAGAGAGAGAATTTTCTTTCTCCCTTATAAGGTAACTTGTGATGAATGTCTCATAAGAGTCAAGAAGAGATTACAAGACAAGGTTGATGGCCAAGTCATTGTCCATTATCATACCTAGTGATGTTAACTTTTCTATGTAACTAATCATGTTGACCATATAAGAGTGTTGCATTAAATTTATACACTCGCATATTGTGTCTAAAAAAGTAAAAATTTTACATTTAGTTCTAATAATAATAAATTTTCTAAATATTTTGTTTGATTATTCTTTTTCTGTTTATAGGAAAATAAATCAGAAATCAAGAAGAATTGCAAAAAAGATATGAAGAAAATGGAAGAATTTCAAAGAATTTCATGATCGCATTAAGACTGAACTGGTATGAGAGGAAAAATAAAGGAAAAAAATCAAGACCTATCAACATCAATAGATTGGAAAAAAGAAGATTCAACATTAACAAAATCAAGAAAAAAATTTGCAATAATCCCAAGTGCATGAGGAAAGAAAAACCTATATAAGGTTATCAAATTCATAAGTGTAGAAAGACTACTCTCATAAGAATTTCTCAACGATAACCTTGAGCAATTCACTACCTGCATTCTATAAGCCATCAGAAGTACTAACGATAGCACAAGATAACAACGATAGTGATAGCCAACCCCTCAGAGCATATATACAGATTCAATTTAAGTTTGTAGTATATTATTTCATAAATTTATAAATCGTTATGTTTTGCTTTATTGAATAATTATGTTATGTGCAATGTGAAATATCACTAAGCTACATGCAGTATGATTATGTTACTGAGCTACATGTAGCATGATTGTGCCATTGAACTGGGTGTAGTATGGCAGTGAAAGCAAAAAGGGTTAGTCTATGTAATTGTCTATATGATCTTAACTCTAAGTCTAACTAGCATGTGTATAGGGTTCGCCATATAGATGACATTGAAGATGTCACATGCTTTCACTAGATGTTTAGGACGTCATCATACATTATTGGATAGACGTTATCGAGGATGATGTTGAAGGTGAAATTAGATACAAAGTGCCCAGTTACTCTGATGGGCATCTAGGATATTAAGGAAACATCCAGAACAACATAACATGGATGGATACGAGACATTTAGGAAATATTATATGATATTGTGCAATGTGTTTACCTACTTATTAAGTGTGTTTTAGTTATCGTGTTCCCTTATGATTTTGCAGATAGATTCATTAAGCAACAAGGCGATGACAGAGGTAGCGGATCAATTTAAGATGTCATATAATATGAGAGGCAATTCTATCATTTGCATTTACTAGATTTTATTCATGTTTACTGATGTATTAACTTTGGATTTGGATCATTGTTAACCTGTTTTTTTTTAGATACATTGATTTGATTAGATTATTTGTTGATGTTTACTTAATACACTTTTAGGGTTATGACTTCTTGTATCTTGAATATTATGCATTTATTTGATGTTGCAAATGTTTTGAAAAGTTTAAAATAACACGTCTTTTCAATTGTATATTCCAGTTAGGGATATGTACCTAAAGAAGTGTGTTACATTCTGGCCTTTAATTAAATTAGCAGTTAATTTTGTAATTCTTGTGGATTATATTACTTAATGTCTTTTGCACTTGTGAGCGAGATGTAACAAGTTTTTGGCACTATTTTCGGGGATTGGTGTTAAAATTAATACTAATATAATTCAAGGTCTTACTAGACTAAGAAATTTTCTCTTTTATTTCACCTCACTCATTCTTGCTCTTTTTTTGCAAGCTTGGGCAAATGCATGATCAGATTAAAGATGAAAAAAAACTAGATTTGACGTTGAGATTGAAAGAACAATACATGATTTGAGAAGAAGGAAGTAAGATTAGGAAGCAAAAATCGAAACCCCAAAAGTAAATCCAAACCAGAACACAGTGGAACTATTACCATATTACACGTACTTCAAGACTATGTCATTTCATCTACTAGAGATACCACCACAAATATCATATGCCTACTAGTCAATGCTAATAATTTTGAAATCAAACCATCTATCATACAAATGATTTAGCAAAATCATTTTGAAGGAGTTGTATATGAAGATCCATACGTGCATCTAGCAAAGTTCATACAAATATATGACACCTTTTAAACTGAATGGAGTACCAGACAAAACAATGAAATTGAGGCTATTTCCTTTTTCACTCAAAGACAGAGTTACTTTCTGGTTCAAAACTAGGATTTTTGGATCTTTCATAACTTGGCAAATCTTATCACAAGCATTCTTGACAAAGTTCTTCCCAATTGGAAAAATAACAAAAATTGGAAATGATATTGCCACATTTACTATGAGAGACAATGAAACATTGTATGAGGCTTAGGAAAGATACAAGGATTTACAGAGGCATTGCCCACACCATGACGTTTTGGATTGGTTACTAATACAAACATTCTACAACAAATTGTTATGACATATCAAGACCGTTCTTAATATAGCTGCTAATGGATCATTTATGGGATTAATGACAAAGAACATATTACAATTGATTAAACGAATGACAACAAGTAGCTTATTTTGGACTGATGATTTTATTCCAAGAAAATCCACAAAAATCCATTAGTTAGAAGAAGTAACTATGGTTACCACAAAACTTGATGCCCTAACAAAGAAATTGGAAAGAATGGATATGAAGGCAATTGATGTTGCAATAAGATGCAAGATATGCGAAAGAGAACACATCAATATAGATTGTAGTACTATTAATGCATTCCCGAATGAGAAGAACTAGGAATAAGCAAACATGATCAACTTTAATCAAAATCACCAAAGGAACCCATGCTTGAATGCCTATAATCTAACTTGGATGAATTAGCCAAATTTCTCATAGAACAACCAACCAATCTCAAACAATGAGTCAAAATTTCAAACCATCACTAACAAGATTTTAGAATAGAATGCCACCACAAAAACTCTTGCATCCGACATCAAAAGAGCAAAAATAAAGTTTAGAATTGATGATAGAGAGTTTTATCCAAGCTCATAATCAAAAGACATAAGCTCAAGAATAAGCCATCAAACGCCCTACCAAAATGATTAAGCAATTGACTACTCACAATAGGATGCTAGAAATTTAACCAAGCCAGTAATCTTTCTCATCAAATTCACAAGATCAAGGGAAGCTATTGAGTCAACCAATAAATTTGAGAGAAAATGCAAACCAATAGTCACCAAAAGTAGAACCCCATATGAATAACAAGAGTCGGCATATCTTGACGAACCAACCATATCAAAAGATTCCTTAAATGAAAACCCAAAGACAAACAATGAAAAAGATGTAATAGATGTTATATGAGCTACCGAGAAATAAGAAGAAAAAAAGACTCCAAACAAAACAAACACCATATTGTTATCTTCTTCTCTCAAGGATATCACAAGGTAAAATTAGATCAACAATTTGACAAGTTTCTTAAAACTTCAAGCATATACATCTTAACATGTCTTTCTTAGAAGCAATGATGTAGATGTCTGCATACACCAAATTCTTGAAGGATTTCTATCAAACAAAAGGAACTTAGAAGAATTTCAAATGGTAACCCTCTCAGAAGAATGTAATGTTATCCTATAAAATAAATTATCACCAAAGTTGAATACCCAAGAAGTTTCTATATACCATGCATGATAAGGAACAAATCTTTCAATAGAGAATTATGTGACTTAGGTGCTAGTATTAACCTCATGCCATTATCAATATGCAAAGGACAAGATATTGGATAACTTAAACCTAAAAAAGTCACTCCATAATTAGATGACAAATTGATTAAGTGTCTAAAAAGAGTACTAGAAAATGTTCCTATATGAGTAGATAAGTTTTATATTCCAATAGACTTCATAGTCTTAGAAATAGAGGAGAATGCCCATATTTCCATAATTCTTGGGGTGACTATTCTTAGTAACTACAAACGCTATTATAAATGTACAAAAGGTGAAATTGATGATTGAAATCGGGCGAGAGAAAGTAGAATTTAATATGTTTAATCAAATTACATAACCTTCTATCATTAATTTTTGTTGTATGATGGATATCACTAAAAAATGTGTAGATAATGTTCACAAAGAAGTTTTGCCAAACAATTCATTAGAATCCCATTTAATGCATAATAACTCTACATCTCATGAAAATATTGAAATTGTCACAAATGCATACCACCTAAAAACTACATAGGAAGTAGGAACGAGATCACGTGTCACAAACCAACTAAATACGGACATACTACAACTTTTAATAAAAGATACACTACAGGTAGAACTAAAGTCATTACCAACCAAACTAAGGTACGCATATCGCAAACCAAACTCTACTTATCCTGTTATTATTAACGTTGACTTGAATGTTGAGCAGGAAGAGAAGATAGTATGACTATTAAAGGAACATAAGAAAATAATCAAATACAACATTCATGGCCTAAAAGGCATTAGTCCTTTCATATGCTTTTAAATAGTTTAGTCGTGTATGTCTCTTTAGGTCACATTCCCATTAAAGGTATGTATCTAAAGAGGGGTGTTACATTTATGGTATCAAAACATGATCTTGGTGCCTAAAATGTGAAAAAGTTTTATGTGTCTAACAATTGCATATAAAGTTAAGTAAGAAAGTAGCCCTTCGTGTAGCATCGATCGCCCCTGCCTGTCTACCATTGTAAGTATAATATACTTGTTTTTAGATTAAAGTAATATATGCCTAAAGGCTTTTATGATTTCTAGATGAGGAGATCCATAAAGTTAATCAGAGATGCCCTAGAAGTCCCTAACTAAAGAAAGAGCAACAAAAGATCTGAAACAAACATTCGGCATGTCAATTATACCTCCATTGATAATGTTGTCATCTGTCATGTTGTAGAAAAGGTCTTGGGATAGAACAAAGAGGTCTCGACCAATCTTAAACACCCAGTTTAGGCCTTACTATTGTTAGAGAGCATTCAGATACGAAGATTCCTTTCTAGCAGAATAAAAGGAGTGTAAGAGCACCTTGAGTAAAGGTTTGTGGTAGCAAAAAAGGATAGTCACATTCTATTTATGCCTTATCTAGTTGTCATCACCCCCTAGATTTCAAAGGTAGTGCAACGATAAGGGGATTATCATTTAAGAAGTGGTTGAAGGTAGTAGAGGATGTTATGATGATCTACTTTATGATAAATGTTGATAAGATATAGTATGCCAACCTCCTTTACAAAATGACACTAAGGTTTGGTGGTAGACACATTGTAAAACCCATTGTATTTCAAGGATGACATAGGCTGACTTTAAATAAGCCTTTAAGTTATAGCATGTTTCAACTGACATCATGTAATTAAAGGCACAAAAGTTCTTCTAACTTTGGTAAAGGAACATGTCAATCAGAGAGTTCTTGATTAAGCTAAACTTATTGGTCAAGTATGCTCCTAGTGTGGCTAATTCAGAGAAAGACAAGTTAGATATGTTTATAAGAGGGTTGAGACCAGATATAGTGAAAAATGTGATAATGGGAGATAATCCTTCCAAGACTTATTTAAAGGCCCTTAATAAAGCACTAAGATCTAATACCATAAGACAACACATGGCAAGAGACAGAGAGTTGTCAAAAGAGCTAGTATTACTAGCCGTAGTGTAAAGACAAAACCAGCTAACCATTGGTGGCATCTAAGAAAGGAGCAGTAAAAATGGTCTTAGTCAAGATAGTAAGGGTAAGAAGTCATTCCAGCCTAAGAATAAAAAGAATTAAATGGGTAACAAATAAAGAAAATATAATCAATCCAGATGCAATAATCCCTCTGCATGTCATAAATGTGGCAAGAGGTACACCGATGAGTGTTTAGCTAGACAAAAGGTGTGCTATAGATACAAATAGTTAGAAAATTTTTATAAGTAGTATATAACCCCAACAAAATAGATAATTGAGGGAAAAGAGACCTGAGTATTCGTAACTACTCAGACACAAATAAATGTTAGCCTTATAGTTGTGACAAGTCAGTTATTGTTTCACACTTGTCCTTTATATGCTTTAATTGACTTTGGTGTCATGCATTTTTTATTACTAGGGGCATAGTTGAGAGATTAGGACTAGAGCCTTAAGTTGTCCTCTAGATCAAAATAGATATGCTAAATGGGGACCAGGTTTATAGTAGTTTATTGTTGATAACGGAGACAGTTTTTCTAAAAGGTTGTGAGACAGTCGTAGACATGATAATCATGTACTTGTCAAACTTTGATGTAATACTTGGCATAGACTTCTTGAGCAGATATGGGACAGAAATAAATTATAGGAAGAAAAAAGTTAGATTCAATATGGATAATAGTTAGCAGTTCATATTTGAATAGGGTCGAATCCTCAATATAATGATTAGTATCAACAAAGCTGAGAAAATGTTGAAAATAGGGCATATGGCATATTTGGTGCATATAGTTCAAAAATCAGTAAAGGTAGTCCCAAACATAAAAGATAGTTCAGTGGTGTAAGAATTTCTAGATATATTCTCTAACACCCTTCTAGTGTTAACACCACAGAGGGAGTTATAGAAGTTAAAGAATAGCCCTAGTTGGCCTAGCGCAAAGTACCAGATTTTAAAGCCCTGTATAGAATAACCGTAATTGAATTATAGGAGTTAAAGAAATAGTTGCAAGAACTATTGGATATTGGATTTATAAAACTAAGCCACTCACCATGAGGTGTACCAATCCTCTTCGTAAAGAAAAAAGATGGATCAATGAAGATATGCATTGACTATAAAAAGTTAAACAAGATGACAATAAAGAATAAATACCCACTCCTGAGAATTGATGATTTATTTGACCAGCTCAAAGGTGTCTTAATGTTCTCTAAAATATATTTGAGGTCAAAGTATCGTCAAGTTAGAGTGGTAGAGCAGGATACACCCAAGACTACCTTTAAAACCAGATATAGACATTATGAGTTTAGGGTAATGTCCTTTGGATTGACCAATACCCCAACAATATTTATAGACCTCATGAACAAGGTATTCTAGGATTGGCTAGATAAGTTATTGGTGGTATTTATCGACAACATCTTGGTTTACTCTGAAACCCAAGAAAAGCATGAGTAGCATTTAAGATTTGTGCTCTAAAGGTTAAGAGAAAAACGGTTGTTTGTAAAGTTCTCTAAGTGTGAGTTTTGGCTAGCTAAAGTGGCATTTTTAGATCATATGGTTGTAGTAGATGACATATCAATGGATCCCAACAAAATAGAAACAGTGCTAAAATGGTAGAGGCCTAAGATAGTTAAAGAGGTTAGAAGTTTTCTAGGGTTGGTAGACTATTACAAATGCCTTATTGAGGGATTCATTAAGTTAACTCAACCCTTCACAGAGTTGACACATAGAAAGGTCCCTTTTAAATTATTGGAGGCCTACGAATAAAGTTTCTAAGAATTAAAAAAAGATTGACTTCAACTCTCATCTTTGCCTTGCCAAAGAAAGGAAAGGAATATAATTTATACATAGATGTCTCACATCAGGTTTGAGAGTAATACTGATGCATAAAGGAAAGGTAATAGTTTATATTTCCTGCCAGTTAAATGAGTATAAGGCCAAACACCCCACTTACAACGTTGAGCTGGTAATTGTGGTGTTTGCACTTAAGATATGACAACATTACCTATATGGGGTAAAGAGTAACATCTAAAAGATCATAAAAGCCTCAAGTATTTCTTCACCCAAAAAGAATTGAATATAAGACAAAACGATGGTTAGAGTTAGAAAAAGACTATGATTGTGAGATTGAGTATCACTCGAGTAAAGCCAATATAGTTGTAAATACTTTGAGCAAAAAAATGGTTCTATCACAGATTATCACTTAAGGTGAGTAATAGTTAGATTTAGTAAGAAAATAGATTAAGGTAATCAAATGGTAGTTTGTAGGTCTCCAAATTCAGTCAAACCTTTTGGATGAGATTCTTGTAACACGTTCTTTAGTTGAGGAATGCCTACAAATCAAGTATAAGGTAGCCAAGGATACTAAGACTAAGTTTGGAATGGTAGAAGACATTCTGAGGTTTTGAGGAAAGATATATATTCCTCGAAAATATAGTTTGAAAGATAAGATTATTGTAAAGGCACATAGTTTTATTTACACTGTCTACCCTAGGAGTGTAAAGATGTATCAAGATTTGAAGAAGATGCTCTAGTGGCCAAGAATGAAGAAAGACATTGCAGACTTCATAGCTAAGTACTTGTTAGCAGGTTAAGGTTAAACATCAAAGGTCATCCAGACTTTTGCAACACCTTTAGCATTTTTAAGTAAAAGTGGAAACACATATTGATAGACTTCATGGTTGGTTTGTTGAGGGTCAAAGGCAGTTATAATGCATTGTAGTCATAGTTGACTGATTAGCCAAGTTGGCACATTTCATAATAGTCAGAGACACTATGAGTACAAATCAATTAGATTAGATCTATGTAAGGGAAATTGTCAAACTTCATGAAGTACCTAAGATAGTAGTATAAGATCAAGACACCAGGTTTGTCTCAATATTTTGGCAAAGTACTCAAAGATCCTAAGGTACAAGTTAACATTTAACACAATATCTCATTTTTAGACTAATAGGTAGATTAAGAAAGTCAATCAAGTGATCGAGGACATGTTAAAGGCTTACTACCTAGATAGAGGAGAGAGTTAGATGGATGTTTTATCGTTGATGGAATTTGTTTATAATAATACCTAAAAAACAACCATCAAGATAGTTCCTTATGAGGCTTTTTATGGTAAAAGATGTAGATTACCATTGCACTATAATGAGATAAAAGGGAGAGAAGCCCTAGCTTAGTCATTAGGACTAAAGAGAACTTAAAAGATGATTAAGGATGTAAGGATGATCAAATAGAGGATGAAACAAGCTCAAGATTGTTAGAAGAGTTATATAGATCAAAAAAGATATGAGCTTGTGTTATAGATAAGTGATAAAGTGTTTGTCAAAGTAGCCATCTATATACATGTTATGAGATTTGACAAGAAAAGTAAGTTAGCATTAAGATTTGTGTGATTCTTCAAGGTATTGAAACATATAGGTAAAACTGCCTACTGGTTTGGCTACCAACAAGCATGGATTGCATTCATAATGTGTTCCACATATATTAGTGACCTTACCCATGTGCTAAATGTTGAGGATATCAAGCTCAAGGATGATCCGGTCTATGAAAAGCATCTAGTTCAAATATTACACATATGAGCTAATGAGTTTAGATGTTCTTTAGAGGAATCATCGAGTTAAAGAGGCCATATGAAACGTTGAGTAGGATATGTTGCAGAGGTTCCCATATTTGTTTGAGTGAATTTTGAGGATTAAATTTATATTAGAGATGAAGGATTGTAACACCCTTAGGTAAGTCCAAAGGTATTTTAATCTTTTCTAATTTCAAGATTTGTAGTTAATGATTTTTCAAAGGTACACGCAAATGTATGAAGGCATACACAATCATGTATGGCTATCAGAAACTCAAACTTATGGATCAGATTATGATCATGATGAAATTGGAAATTGCTCTAGTTATGCAACCTGATATATAGTCGTGTATGGCTTATACATGCCCATGTATCACATCCTGAAATTAAAATAAAAACACGATAACCTTAATTCTCACAAATTATCATTCACAACTGTAGAAAGCAAAGAGTATGATAAAGAGAGAGAGTAATTTTGTTACCTAAAGAGTTACCATTAATCACTGAAATCACCATAACCATGCAAGGGAAGCGTTTTCACTAAAATCCAAGTAAATGGTGTGGCTTCCTTTGTTTGATCATGAAATTTTAGCGTTTTATTGTTACACGCATGATCTAGGGTTATTTAGACATAACAGTAATGATCCATATGATGAATTTGATTTCATATATGATTATAATAAGTTATATGCATGTCTAGTCTTTTGATTGTATGAAATTAGTAATATTAGGGTTTATATTCATATGAGTAGTAATGTGGGCATATGACCTTGCATGTGTATGATGGATGTTAATAGACTATGTGTGAAATAAGCTATTTGATTTATGTTTACACATCAAAGAATGGTAGCAACATGGTTGTGTCATGTATGTTATATGTTTTGGCTTGATAATGTGGTAATGCCTTAAAGTGATCGTAGATAAGTTATAATGCTTAATTCTTATTAAGTAAACCTGCTTAGGGCTCTTTAGAAAAATGGTTGAAACTAGTTCGTGTGATTATAATGCTTGTGTTATGTCCATACAATGTAGAAACCCTCAGGACTTGATTTCTAGATCGCGACATAGTCATGTATGGTCTTATACACGTCTGTGTGTCATTCCAAAAATTTTAAAAGTCTGAGAATTTCGTGCTCGTTCTAAGGAAAGATATGCAATGTCATATGGTATGGGACACATGCCCACGTATAGCTTTCTAAAAGTAAATGACGTATAACAAAAGACATGTGGTAGGTAAATATAGACCCATGTGCATGAGAGTGTGTCCAAGTTAACTCCATGTGTACACCTGTTCTATACACGATCATGTGTTAAGTGCCACACATTTATGTATATGGGTTAGGAAACACACAGGCATGGATAGAAAAACACATGATCATATACCCATAGACAAGGACAAAAGATGATTATACCCCTAAGGTATATGCATAGAAGAGGAGAGTTAAGCAAGAAGAATAATGAGTCATCAGAAGATAAAGAATTCGAGAAAGGTATAGATTGAGCGCCTAACTACATGTACAATGACACAAGCTTAAACCAAGTAGAATTCAAGTCAAAAGTTAGCAACTTTAAGGCTGGTGTCACATATTTAGATAGTCACCAGATATGGGCATAAGTGATGATAATTGTGAAAGCGATAAGGTCAGATACTTATAAGATGCATTACGCACTTGATGCAAAAACGCATAGCCACCCAATTCTATTCAGGTGTGCATGGTAAGGATATGGCTTTTTGATATGTCTTATACGATTAGCGGGATGCACTACATATATACCTGAGGTAAAGGTTATCTTCGAATGGTTAGTCAGTAGTTCTAATTAGCTTATATGGTAGGGGAATGAATTGTTATCAAAGATTTCCCACTGTGATCAGAGTGGCATGTGCATAAGACACAATGGCAATTTTCACCGGGCATCAGATATGTTGATTCCAACTTAGGTCTTCTTAGTTCTTGGTAGATGATCTATGTTAAGATACTAAGGTGTTATAGTGTGACCACATTCAACTTACAGATGAAACACAAATTTTTACATTAGTTTATTCATATTAGTTTTAGGTGTCAAAAAGTCATCACTTACTGAGTTTTACTCATGCATTTCCTTTTCTATGCTTTGCAGGTAGAGGTGAGTAGTGGAACAGGCAGGGGATCTAACTATTCAATAAGAAACTATGCAAGGGAGAAAGGCATTTTTGGGCACTTCAGCTCTATTAGACTTGCATTTAATAGTGTTATTTTTGTCATCATTAATATTCCTATTCCAATTTTATATTCATAAGATATAAAACTCAAGTTACATTGAGGGAGAGTTAGGTGAGAAAAGAAGTACATCAAAAATTTAGAGAAGGCATCTTACACAAGTCTTATTTTATACAAATTACAAAACCTGGGTGTACATAAGCTTTTCATGGAAAAACTCCTAGATGTACATGTCTGAGAATTACATAGTATAGGGCGCATGTTTTAGGCACTCCTGTACATAATGTATATTCCAAAATTTATTGTGAAACAAAATATTTTTTAGAATCCGACAACCAATTAAAATTTTACTCTATATCTACAAAAAGATTATGCAATTGAATTAAAATACAATCCACATGTTTACTTTATGAATTAATCCATTAAGAATGGTTCTGATATCGTTATAGGGATTTTGCAGCTTTGGACAATAGAATAATAATTTAAATTTTTTATTGAACAACACTAACACACTACAAAGCCCCCATCTGAATTGCCCTTGTAGCACTATTAATTCACAACATACATGAAAAACACACATAGAATGTTTATTCGGTTTACTTGCGTAGGTGACTCCTTTATCTTTCTTTGATTGCAAAAAGTCGTGCTTTCAGAACCAAACGTAGTAATATATATATATATATATATATATATATATATATATATATATATATATATATATATATATATATATATGTATGTATGTATGTATGTATCAAAAATTATAAGAAGGTATGCGTATATTAATATATACACAAAAGAGTTATCCACCCATGCCTTGTGCATGGTCTAGGCAAATTTAACTATGTACACTCGAGTCACATAAATGGCCTAGGTGTACTTGTGTGGCCCACATGTACATTGTATAAATGGGATGATTCCCACATGTACATGTAACTATCTACACCCCTACATATAACTATGTACACCTGTACATATAATTATGTTCACTTGTACATATAACCATGTACACTTGTACATCACGTAATCAATTATTAGGTGATATGGTTTTAAGTTTATCCAACCAAATAAACTACATCCTGTCATTTCTCGCATACACACTAACTTCTCAAAATAATTACACTAAGGTCTTAAAGTATAATAAAATATACTTTCAAATCCATAGGTCTTTCCAAGGCTCTAAATCTTCTATTTGGAATTCAAACAAGATCCAATTCAAACAATCCTAAGGCTTTAGAGTTCATCAACACCTTTTATGTGTGATCCATAGGTTCCACACTAAGTTGACAATGTTCGAATTTGTAACACCCACAGGTATACCCAAAGGTGTTTTAGTCTTTTTGGCCTTGTTTGTATCTATATGTGATTAAATAATTATGTGTTAATAAAATGTGATGCATGGTCATGTTAGGTTGCCACATGCCCTGTATGTTGTGGCAAGGAGTAAAATGGTCTTTTTTCCAAGTAACCTACGTAATTAGACTAAGTCTAGAAGTCATGCACGGTCGTGTGTGCGTGTTTGAATTTTTGGATAAGGAACAATTTCACAAGGATTTTGGAAATTGCCATTTTTGTGTAATAGGATACTCGACCGTGTGTAAATAGTACACACTTGTATATCACTAAATATAATGAAAATAAAAATGAATTTAGATCCGTTTTGGTGCATATTCACACCATTCTTTTTGAAAAATTAGGAAGGTTAAAAGTTGAGAGAACTCTTGGAGCCAAGCAACACAAAAGAGATTAGGAAAGTACCTTGCCACATGAAGATTCATCGCTAGACTTCGAAGGAGAGGTAAGTAAGATTTTAAGTTCAATTTAATGGGTTATCTATGAATGTTTTTTTTTTTTATTGACTTCTTCTATAATTTGTCATATTGATATGAATGTATGTATAATAGTTACAAATTTGGAAGCATGAAAATATATTCATATATAACATACAATAACCATCCATGAATGCTAATGGTTTGAATGTTAGTGTGTTATTTGATAATTAATTTTTTAATCCAAAATACAAAGGACCTTTGTATGTGTGGAAATAAATAATGGACAAAATGTGTTGATGAATGATATAGAGAATAGATTACTGATGATGTTTTCCTTATAATATTGGTATAAATAAGCTTGATGAAATTAAGGTATTCAAGGAAAGCATCGCAACCCTTTCGTAGTAGGCATTGATGTGTTAGATAAATTTTGTCGTATTAGGATTGGTTTTGGGTGTTTGTAATATGGTTGAATGCAAGAGCCAAATTTTGGAAATTTCATAACATAAGCCTATGTGTCATGTAGCATCCGACTGTGTAGATTTAGGGAAAACTATCCTTGTGTGTGACATGTACATAAATGTGCGTGAGAAGAGAGAACACTTTTGCGTGTAGAGGACACACCTTAGTGTATTTTTGGAAAAAAAAAAAACTTTAGGGATTTGAAATACAAGAACCTTATATTCAAATATTGATGTGACTGTTTTATCCCTAGAGGAGATAATTATGATGAAAATTAGGAAGATAGGCCCTAACAACAGCTATTGGAAATAGAAATCATTGTAAGGGTACCAGACTATGTGGACGATAGCATGGACCTCGATTAAAACAGTTTCAAGTCAAAAATACCAATGATGCACTATTAGATTCGTACCACCAAGCTTAATGTACCATGGATTAGTTGCTGAGTTAAGTGAGGTGTGACTTGTCACCAAGTTGTGTGCAATGTGACATATCGTTGAGTTGTGTACAGTGTGATGTAACTACTGAGCTGTGTGTAATGTGATAGTGAAAAAAATAGGATTCGTCTATGTGACCCCAACCCTAAGCCTATTAGGCCCATGTACAAAGTACATTGGATAGTTGATATTGAGGATGTCATGTGCTTTCATTAGATGTCAAGGATGTCATTTTATATTTTTGGACATGAGTTATCGAGTATGACATAGATATTGGGAGAAGGCACAAATGTTGAATAAATCGGATGGGCATCTAAGATATTAGGCAAACATATGAAATACCACAACATTGATAAATATGGGACACCTAGATTATGATCCATAATATTATGCTATATGTCTACCTACTTACTAAGTGTTTCACTCACTATGTTCTTTTGTGATTATGCAAGTAGACTAGTAGAGCAACAAGGTGATAGCAAAGACAACAGTTCAACCTGGGATGTTGCATGATGGGTAAGGGCACTCTTGCCATTTTGCTTGTATGGATATTTCTTATCAAATTTTTATTTTGTATTGGAGTTTATGTATACCTAAATATTTATATTTGATTCTATTTACGCACATTTGAGTTCGTTGATTTGTAGACTTCACTCTTCGGGATTCTGATTATATGCATATTAATTAAAAAACATTTATCGTGGATTCCTTTATTCATTAAATGGTCACTGTAAATTTTTTGAAAAATTTGAAGTAACACGTTACTTCGGGTATATATTTCAAGTAGAGATATGTAGTTGGAGAGAGGTGTTATAGGATTTATGTCAGGCCTTTGACTGGACATCCATATAGACACAGACCAAGATTAACCTCTAATAAGGCATCATGACCGTCAACTAGTAGAGGATTAGTATGAGACATATTAACCTGTTAGTGATATGGTTACTCGTAAAATTTGATTCTTTCATCATATGATGTCTATTAGACATTGAGGTATAGATTAAGTTTTTCCCTCAAGGCTCTTTGAATTATATAGTTTAAGTTTTTCCCTCAAGGCTCTTTGAATTATATAGATTAACTTTTGTCAATGATCAAATAATATTGAATCAAGTATCAACTCAATCCTATAGTAGCCACAAATTTAATTGGTCATTGACATCTGTTTGTAAGCTTTAACTGAGATATCAACTAACATACTCTAGAATGATGAATGCTTTATTGATCTATCATAGCCTTCATATAGATCATAATATAGTTGATAATCACATTTCTAGTAATCCATTAACTAGAGTATATAAGGT
The DNA here is from genome assembly GCF_011075055.1 of Mangifera indica. NCBI lineage: Eukaryota > Viridiplantae > Streptophyta > Magnoliopsida > Sapindales > Anacardiaceae > Mangifera > Mangifera indica. The sequence continues at coordinate 7,893,597 of NC_058140.1, forward strand.
TGGTGTCAAACTATACCGATCTTTATACAAGATAATTTGATGACTTCAAGTTTAAATATCATATTTACCTTCGTTCACTAAAAAGATATTTTTAATAGACACTAGAGTAATCATCTATATGAAATCCTCTTAACAAATCAGTTTGGTGAACACGTCTATAACATGCACTTATGTGTTGCACCAAGTTATCAATAAACAACTTTGACATATGAGAACTGTTATCATCTTTCAATGAGGTTATTCAATATTATGATAACTTGATCACTATTACCCGTGGGCTTTCATCATGGTAATATCAAAGTTAAGTACAGTTTTGAGAATAGTTACTTAATATGAACATAAGGTTCTTACGATTAAGTGTGGAGTATTGATACCCTCATCATGGTTCAACTATTCTTAGGATGATTATCTATTTTGGATTAAATAAAGATAATGTGAATGTCATATTTATTAATTAAATGTCAAATATTACACAAATAATAGTAGTGAGAATTGGGTCTAGCACATTACCCTAACAGTGTTATCCTTTCATCATTATCCATAGCCCTTCATATCAAAAAGGTGAAATACCTTAATTAATGTATATTAGTGTGGTTTTATAGTCATCTACAATAACTAATGTTACATGACTTTGTCTATATGTTTACAAATATACATTTGGATAACTTGGATAACACACATTAAGTTTGGTTAGAAGTTGATTGGATACCGTGGTTAATCACCATATACAACTCGATGAAAAATTACATACAAGATCTAGATAAATTTACAAACCATATGAATTGATATACAACATTCATCTTAGTGATAATGCCTTGAGATACAACGAAGGGACAATATACGACAATAGATTGTTAGATTGGGCAATTGTGGGGTTTTCACATGGAAATTCCTCTAGTGTCAATTATTGGGTCATCTATTTGATTTTCATAATAACGATTTAGAGCATCTTAGGATATAGATAACTATATTTTTTTATAATTGGATTGATAACATTTGTCATATATATATATATATATATAATTATTTAAGAATTAAAAAATTTAAGTTTTCACGCATAATAAAAAATATCAATAAACTTTGTAAGCATAAACCAGCTCCAGCTTCACACATTATAAAATTTTTGTAAGACCCTTTCACACTACATATAGAACAATATCAATAAGCCCCTGCGTATTGCATGCAGTGAAATATTAAAAAAATGATTATTTTTTATTTGATTATCTAAAAATTATGCTAATTTTAATAACAACGTTCACACCTAATTTGGTCACTAGAGATAGTAAATCATATTAAATTTTTTTTTTTTCAAAATTTTAGGTCAACTATAAACAACATACATTGAAAGAATTTTCATATCATATAATAAGATATTTATGGCGACAACAATATTATCTGGTCGAAGTTGTGAAGACGATAATTATATAATAACGTGTATAAAAATCATAAATCAAAGTAAAATTTATTTTCCATGCCAAAACAAAGACAAATTTTTTGTTGGACTAATTATTTAACTGCCTAGTGTATTTTTTTATTATATATATATATATATATATATTTAATTGTTATCAAAATATTTGATTATTTAATTGAAAATTAAAATACCAGTTGGCCAGCCTGAACTTGGACTAGGCAAGACATATTTAGGAAATACATATATAATGTTTCTGTCATTGTAAACTTTTTTAAATACATGCAGTCATATTTTTATTTATTAAAAACATATAAAATATGTGTATTTTTATCCTCAAGTGTACAAAACATGTATTAAAGGATTATATTATGCTTTTTTTTTTAATTTTTTTTTCTTTAACAAAGTACAAAATAACGTTTTAGTATTTCAACAAAACCATTTTTCAATTGTAAAATATAAAAATGTCTTTTGTATTGTTAATTAATTCTCAAAATATTAAAATATATAAAACTTAACCCCCAACCTCCTCACCAACCCTAAATTTCTTATATTTCCTTTCCTTACCCAATCAAATTCTCCTCCTCCCAAACCCTTTAAGAAACCCACCATCCCACAATTTCAAGAAAGAAAAAAATATTCTTTTGGAGGAGAAATATAGATTTGATTCAAGAGATTGAGCCATTATGTTAAATTGCCTCATATTAAGTTTAACAATAAATTGAATACTTTTTTTAAAATGTTATATTTATTTTAACCAAGTAATACATAAGAAATTTAGAATTGTTATTATCATATTTTTTTAAATATTATTGATAATCCACTATGTTAAACATTCGTATATATGGTCTATGTCTATCTAGTCTTAGCCACAGGCTAGTTTGGTTTGTGAACGGGATCAAAATTGGCCCATATAAAAGCAAAACTTAAACCAGATTCTGACGATTCGATTTAGGTTCACAGATTCATGAACTGACGGTTCGATAGTTTAATTAAAAAATTTTATTAATTTTAAATGAAAATAATTAAATTTTTTATTATTTTATTATTTTTGAAGGGACCGTAACGGTCCCTTGCAAATTTTGCAAACACTACAAAATATATGGTCTTTAGGCCTATTAATTTTTTAATTTTTAATTTTTATATAAAATTTTACTTATAAATACTCACTCAATCTTTTAACTCTCTTATTTATTTATTCTCATTTTTCATTCTCTCAATCCATAATACTCTCTCAATCTTTCAATCAAATTCTCTCAAATTTAATTAAATTCTCTTTTTATTTTTATTAATTCCAATTTTAAATTTTATAATTTAATTATTATTATCTTTCTATTATACAATTTCATAATTAATTATAGAATTTATCTCTATAATTAATTTTATTTATTACCTATTATTATTTTTTTCATTATCTTTCATAATTAATTATACATTTTATTTTATATAATTAATTTTATTTATTATCAAAAAAATGATAAGTAGTGAAAATTTTTCACGTAATCGGAGATTTACTCAATATTCATGTACATCAAATGTAGATAAAAATCAATTTATAAAAAAAAATTTAACACAAGAAAGTGAAAGTTAATATGTAAAGGCGACATAACAACAATAACAATAAATGGAGATGGAACAACAATCACAAAAAATTCTCACCTCTGATATTTTCAAATTTCATTTCAAGAAAATACAAAAAGAAGATGATAATTTTGAAGTTACTTATAATTATTATAAGCAAATTTATAAATTCAAGTAAAGGGATGGATATGGGACATTTAAAAAATATTTGGAGTTTAAGTATCTGAAAAAAATTGGGCAAAATAGAGGTCAAACAGAAATAACCGGATATGATTCTTTACATAAATCTCTATTTATTTATAGTGATAATAAAAGTAAAAAAGAATTTACAAAAATGGAAGCAATAAATTACTTAACATTTAGTTTTGATAAAAATTTAGGGTTTAATAATTATTGAAGACTGTATTAAATTCTATACATAAAACTATTCCTATAAACACATTAAAAAAATCATTATTAGGTTTATATAAAAAAAGAATTAATTCAATTATTTATAAATTTAAATGAATGTGTGTCTGTATGTAATGGTATTTGGAGTAACCATTAGCAAGTTCACTCTTATATGGATATAACTTATCATTGAATAGATAATAAATTTCAATTAAAAAAAGAATTTTAATATTTAGGGTGCTTGATAAACGATATAGAATAATTAAAATATTGATTAGTTTTTAAATTTTTTTTCAATTTCATTGATAATGCAGCTACAAATATAGTTTCAATTACTGATTTAACAAAAATTTGTAAGTCTAATTTAGGTGGTAGATTTTTTCATATTAGATGTACATACCATGTGTTAAATTTATGTGTACAAAATAGTTTAAAATATCTTAATAATTTTATTAGTCAAATAAAAATAAAAATTTTATTTTTATAGACACATCTTCTAACAATGAAAGAATAAGATAAACTTTATAAATTACATACTAGAAGAACAAAAATATTTCCTAAAAATGTACCAATTCGTTGGAATTCAACATATCAATTACTTAACGAGTTTTTTTATTATAAGGAATTATTGTGTACATTTATTTCATAAAATGTACCACAAGTTACACTATACCCTAACATTGAGATATTTGTAAGGTAATTTTAGATATTTTAAGAAATTTTAATAATGTAACTTATATTTTGAGTAAAGTTTATTATCTTATTTCTCATTTGTTTTTAAATGAAGTTCTTAATATTATTGTGGTTTTACAAAAGATCAAAAAAGATGTTATTTTAAAAGAAGTTTTTTTTTTTAATGAAAACAAAATGGTTAAATTACTTTTAAAAAATTTCAAATATTTTTCTTGTTGCTTTTTTTTTTATCCTAGATTTAAATTAGATGGGGTTACAAATTATTTAACATTATATTATGAATATATGTAATTAGATTATGAGGATAAAGTTAATATTTCATTAACTATAATTACTATTATGAATTTAATTAAAGAAATTTATGTTGAATATTCATTTGTTTATGATAATCAAAGTAGTTCTTCTTCCTCTCTACCACCTATTGTCTCATCACTAACTAAAAATATTAGTTATAATGATCATATTATGATGTAAAAGGACAAAAGACCAAAAGAAAGATCAGGCTCCACCTCAAAACTTGAAATTTATCTAACCACTACTTTTGAATTTGACGATAGCAATATAGGTAAAGACTTCCCAGTTCTCAGTTCTAGAATGGTGGAATCGACATACATCAACATTTCTAACATTAACAACTATTGTTAAATAAGTCCTAGAAGCACTAACAACAACTGTTGTAGTAGAACAAACGTTTAGTCAAAGGGATACTATATTGGACGAGAGGCGATCGAGTTTGGTTCTCGAAACATAAGTATGTATGGACGATTAGACAAGAGCTGAATTACGCCAACAAGATATAAAAATGAACTTTAACAAAAAGCACTTTGATTTAACTACGAATAGTTCAATAACAGAAACCAACAATCAAGAAAGCAAAGATAAATGATAAGGCAAAAATGTACCATTACCTGTCAGATACGCGAAAGTAAAAGAACTACATAAACTTTGATTCTTCTAAACCCCAAGAAGATACGCAAGAAACATAATTAAAAAATTAAATCCAAGCATTTTTTTTTAATTTTTAATTATTATAATTATTAATTAAAAAATAAATTATAGCCATGAATCAAAACTGACAATTTAATGTCAACTCCAAACCAGAGCCATGAACCATAACCATAAACCAAAACCCACGATTAAATGTCTATTTCAAACTAATTACAAATCGACCTGTAACAATTCCAATTTAAGGTTTCTATTTTTTTAAACTATGAACTAATAGTTTCAAATCGAAACTTTCAGTTCATGAACTATTACCAGGTCTGGGAAAGACCTATCCCATACCGACTTTTATTCACATATTTTTAAAAATTTAGTATAATATTTATAATTTTTTTGGGCAATGGTCATAGAGGAACCGACAGAGATGAGCCCAGCCAAACATCCTAACGGAAATTAATGCCATTGATATTCTTAAACCTGACAAAAGAATATAAATTGGGCGACAGACATTATTTCCCTAAATATAAACTAAACTAAACCTTTTCTTTTTCAGTGTACCAAAAGTGTAACACATATATTTACTTATTTATGTCTGTTTATTTGCATGTTATATATGTATGTATAAATTGGATGATGGACATTATTTCCCCAAATATAAAAATGTAATGTGTTTATAATGATTTTATATACATACATACATACATACATACATATATATATATATATATATATATATATATATATATATATATATATATATATATTTTATTGTACCCGTCACAGGAAAAAACTGGGAAGAGAAACCCCAACTACCACTATTTTTATCTTCAACACCGAAACAAAACCAATTCGCCAAACCTTTGTACCTCTTTAAACTACCAACAACGCAAACCACATTTTCTTTCTTTCAACTCACACAAAGCACCACCACTGCATCCATCCTGTGGGTTTAAATGGCATGGTTGGCCAACATTCCATGGGGAAGCTTTGAGGATGGTCTCAATTTCATGTACTGTAATGGAACAACAAAAATCCAAAGTTACACCCCATGCCTGCTTGTACAAAATGTGTATGACAATATAGACAATCACCCACCAAAGAGAACAAGTTGATAAAAAGAAGAGATGTTACCTCCTTAACAAAAGAGCTTATCTCCTCCTCCGTAAGGCCTTCATCTTCACCAGCATTTTCCTCCCAACCAAGTGATCGCAAAAAGGCAGCCTCTTCTTCATCAGGATCAAGAACCATATCAGGGCTTGAATGTTTCTCTCCATTACCAAGACAGACCCAAGATCCAACATAAGCACTGTCATCGTGACTTATTCCGCCACCATTGTTGGTCGACAATGGGGAAGAATCCGATGATGGGGCATCTCCAACCTTCACAGGAACAGATTCACCAGCATCTTCTGTGACAATTTCACCAGATTTTTCTGACACGGAGAAATCTGGGACAGCAGAAGTAGAGTTAGTAGAAGATTTTTTCTTCAAGAGATTGAAAAAATCATTCCTGCTCTGAGCTTGAGATGGTCTCTTCTCAATGGTTACACATAGAGGACCGGAACTGCTTTTTGGGCTGTTGCCTGAGCTCCTCAAAAGAGCAGAACCAGAAGGAGATGAAGTGCCATGTGGACTAATCACTACTTTACTCACATCAGTGGGACTTAAACAATTCTTTGTGGTTAAAGAGACACTGTTCAGCTCTCGTGAAGGCTTGAGGACACAGAGCCTGGCTTCATTATATGTTTTTGGATTATCAGATCTTACAGCCCCCCCATGTATGTGATTGATAGTGTGTAATGGATGATGCTGCTGCTGTGGCACAACCTTAGCTTTTGATTTCTCAGAAGGGCTGACCACCTAAAAGTTCAAATAAAAGAATAAGCCAACTAGCCAGTATCTAATACACAAATGATCAAAATTAAAAGTTAATAAGGCACCTATAGGCCATAAGAATACAAATTAATAAGCATTCATTTTAAAAGTAGCCCAGTCTAATTCAAACTATCAAACTACATAAAGCAAGTGCTTCAACTAAGAACTGGAAAATGACAAAAGGCTTATTGAAATAAAAACTGGGAAATTGAATAATTCTTGCTTGATTTTATTCATAAAGAAGAAATAGTTTACAATAAATTAGGTCCTAGAAAATCAGGCTAAATTAGAAAAGAATCAACCTAAACTAAGAAATAATAAAATATAAAATATAAAATATATACTGTAATTAATTTGACATTTTACCCCTAAACTTGAGAATACATATTTTCTATTCCCAACTTGGATTTTTGTTGATTTAACATGCTTTTTTTAATAGATATTCCATCCCTGTGAAAAAAGACAATCTGGTGTGAGAAAAGGTCCAAATCAGGTGAGATTTTTTTTAAAGATTCTTGTTGTCAATGCAGCTCTAATGATGTCAGCTCTATGGTTGTTGTGATGATAAATTATTAACTCATAAAGAAGATGATAAGTGTACCGAATTGATAAACTTATCTTTCCATGTAGGTGATGATATGAGTGTGTCAAACTGATAAACTCATTTTTTTCATGTAGGTGACAATGTGAGTATGCCGAATTAGTGAACTCATCTTTCCATGTAAGTGATGATGTGAGTATGCTGAATGGAAATATCAGCAAGAAAACTTAGCATCGATACTATGTAAAAGAACTAATTGAATAATTCTTGCTTAATTTTATTCATAGAGAATAAGCAAAAATATACACAGTTTGCAATAAATTTGGTCCTAGAAAATCAGGATAAACTAGGAAAGAATCCAGCTAAACTAGGAATGAATAACATACTAAACATATAACGTATTTAATTTAAAATTGTATCCCTAAACTTCCAGGGATTTATTTTTGTTTTTCAACACTTTTTACGGTGATCACAATTATGTGGTGATAAAGTCCCAAGAAAAAAAATTAAAATTATGATATGGAAAGGAATTATCACAATGAAACCCAAGTTCACCATCTTCATAGCAACTTCAACCTTACCCATAGAGCTTCAAACCCATTATGTTAAAGATTTAGCTACCCCACAATGAATAAATGGGTGATTAGAAGTTTATTCGTCTTTCGAAATGGAAAAAGATCTTCTATCTGGTAAGGACAATTAGAACCCAATCATAAACTTCCATGACACTTTCTTATACTTCATCATTTTATTAAGTTCAGAAGGCAATATGGGGCAATTCAACACCAACAATACTTACAGAGATTCTAAAAGAATATGATAAAACTCTCATCACCACACCAAAGCATGGACATCATGAAATCAAATGGTGTAAAAGGCATGATCCAAGAAAAATCTAGACCACCATGTCATTGGATGTGATTGGGACTTCAGTAGAAACAGTTAGTGTGAAAATAAAAGGAAGAGAGAGAATTGTGTAGATTAGAAAAAGAATTTAGACTTTTTTCCTTGAGTATTGTTACCCTCTGAAGATGACTGGCCTCTCGAAATCCAGGATTGTGTTTGGTTTATGGAATTAATTTTGATTGTGGCTTTGTGAGAGAATTGCAGTTGTAAGGACTTGATTTTCCATCAATACAAATATCTTTCATCTTCTTCTTTTCTTAAATTCTTCTTATCTTCATGATAATATGGTTGACTGAATTTTATTTGCTTCAATATTGTATTCTGCTTTCTAAGCTCAATGCCCTGACTTTAATATTGATTCATCTGTGAGTTTCGCTAAGTTTATTCTTTTTGTGAGTTGTTGAGGTATGGAAAACTTAATTGGACATGTCGATTGTTAGTTGTAGTGAACCTTGGATGACTTCAAGGATATTGATCATGGACTGTAGCATGTGGTGTTTAAGGAAAAATCGAACATGTACATGTATGTATCAAATTGGTATCAGAGCATTACAATTTTAAGAATGGAAGAAGCTAATATGATTCATGAAGAAAATAGAAGATGAAGGTTTGTTTGACGACTAACACAATTAGAAATCCAAACAATGGGGATGAATGGAATTTGTCCCCCTTATGAAAGAATAGAATAATCAAATCATGACTTTGAATGCAAATCACAGGCGGTTCTCATTGTAAAACTCCCATCACCACACCAAAACATTGACATCAGGCAACCTGAGGGTGTGATCCAAGAAAAATCTGGAAGGCCAGGCGGTTGGATGTGACTGGGACTTGATTAGAAACCATTTTAATGTGGAAATAAAAGGGAGAGAAAGAATTGTGTAGATTAGACAAGAATCTAGATTTTTCTTCAAGTATTGTTATCCTCCAGAGAGGACTAGCCTCTAAAAAGCCCGGATTGTGTTTGGTTTATAGAGTTAATTTTGATTGTAGCTTTGTGAAAGAAGTGTGGTTGTAAGTACTTGATTTTCCATCAACACAGATATCTTTGGTCTTCTTTACCCTTGAATTGTTCTCAGCTGCTCATGATAATGTGGTTGACTGAATTTCACTTACTTCAATACTGTATTCTGCTTTCTAGGTTCACTGCCATGCCTTTAATATTGATTCATTTGTGAGTTTGGCTGAGTTTATCTTCTTGTGAGTTGCTGAGGTGTGGAAAATTTGGTTGGAACTGTGGATTGTTAGCTTTGGTGAAGCTTGGATGGTGTTTTGAGGAAAAATTGAACAGGTACTTATCAGACTAAAATTAAACAAGACCTCCAAAACAATAAACAAGTAGAGAAACAAAGAAATCACAACCTTAATATCACCCATCAATTATATTTTCCCTTAAAAAAATGTCATCTGTACTTAACAAATATAGCATGACAAGAAGCACTTTTACAGGCTAGCTGTTAAGAATTATCTACAAGTCTGCAATTCTGAGTATATTCTTAGCACTAGGCAGAGCCAAAATCATGACCTATCTCTCTATCTCTCCCCAAGGAAGCGTCTTCAAACTCTGATTCCATAATTAAAAAGAAACATGATATTCTAACACTAACTTTTTAACTAGATTCTCACTATACTCCTTGATTTTCCACCTGTATTTGTTAATGTAGGTTCATCGATTAACAAGTACATTATCGAGAAATTGACAAACAATATATACTTTTTCTATCCACAGTAATCTAAACAAATATCAGCTCTATCATACAAACTCCCAACTTCACAACAGGTACTATCCTACTTCATCATTTAACATGGATAAAAGGATTTGTAAATTAATTCAAAAAGCGAACAAATAGATGACTTTGACACACTTGAGCATGCAACGACAGGTGTGCACAAGAACAGGCACACCACCAATATGCTCATGCACTATGGATACACAGGAAAAATTTAGATATTCAATAAAGCATGAATAACAGTCATTCATTGCTAAAGTTCTTTAGCAAAAAAAATAGACAAAACCAACTGCACCCCTCCCTAATGATGAAGAAATGCCACGCATTTAAAGATTGATAATCACATTCAAAACAATTTTTTATCAGAAACCTTATTTCAGGTAGCACCATCTCCTCTGACTCTATGACCGATAGAATGACTTTAAAATTGTTTAACATCTAAATTTTAATTTAACAAGTCATGGGCTCAGATGTGGGCACATAGTGCAAGATGGGAAAATAAACACAAGGAGCACCAACTATTTTCTCCCTTCTTCACACAGAACAGGGGCAATAAAATTAACAGAATAATTTATGTAGCACTGGCACTTAAAACATAAAAGAGATTTATAGTTTCTAATTAAATTGAATTTAGAATCTTACCTTACAAATAAAAGCAAGCAATAATAAACTCATCAAAATAAAATAAATAAGTGATATATATATTCAAAATCAGTAAAACACTTGTGAAATGTTTGTCAAAGCAAAATATTTCCCAATGCAAATTTTCTAAGTAAAACCTAAACACATGAAAGCCAACTAACAGGCCTTTCTATCATAAGAATAAGAAAGAGAGTCTTCCACAACAAAATAAAAATTTACACTCACATAATATATGTGCGGATCCAGCTGCCACACCAAAGTTGTAAAGTTGTGAAGAGATTAAAACCCTTTCTCTCATTAATCTCTTCACAGCTTTAAAGCTAGATCCACAGGGTAATAAGTGGCTACTGTGCCATGCCAGGCAGAGGAACAACCACTGCACCATGTGAGCATGAGGGTAGGGAAAGAGCCACCCACTTAATTAATTCACACAGCTGTCAGCCATGCACATACTTGAACAACTCGTGGCAGCAAAACCATGCCTAGCCATGTTGAAGCATGGTTTTATATTTAGGAATCAAAATGTATAAAAGACACATCAAAATGGAGCTCTAACACCAGGATAAACCATCAATTACCATGAAAAATGAGGCAATAATTAGCAAGAAGCTAATTGCACTTAATTACAGGGCCAGCAATTGGTCAACTTTGTATTCCAAATTAGCTAATAAAAACTGGAGTCACATAAGAGTTAATTAAAAAGGAAAATCGCTCATATTTGTTAGACAAAGGTAATTTCCAGAATAAGTCATCACTTCTTCTACATGACATTAAATTGTTTTGATATTGAGAAACAACTGATAATAGAGATTTTCCAGTTGCAATTGACTAATTAAACCATACTCTTTAGGTCAAGATACAAAGTAACTTGCACTGAATCATACAAAACATAGGCACAAAGAAATGGCATAAAGATGTTTTATGTATTTACCATATCAGAAGTAAAAAACATATAAAGTGTATAAAAGAGAGCATATCAGTTTATTAGTAAGATCACTGATTGATTAGCATACAACTTTGTTTATCCACATAGGCATCACTGGTGAAGGACACTAGTATTTGCACTGAACAATTGGGAGAGGTTTCTAAGTAAAATATAAAATTTACTCCAAACTGATATTACAGAGCACATTATGTGACATCTCTCAACCATATTTTATGATTATCCACAAAACTTTAACATGTTCAATTCAGCTGAAAATGACGATGATTGCTATGAGAGTAATAAATATATTGACAACAATAAAGACTGAAAGCCTAGTCAGTACCAAGCAATTGTGCTATTCACACTGTCAGAAAAGAAGTATTAACAAATTCAAGATTCAAGATATCTAGTCTATGCCCTAACTCAACACAATATTTAAGCCTTACAAAGAAAATATGATTATAGTATTCTCACTAAAGTCCATCATGAAGACTACCAAATGTGCAAAGGAAATCTTTAAAAAAAATTACACGTAAAAAAGTGGAAGACTACAATAAAAAAAGGCCATTCAGCTCTTACCAAAGTTTTAGGCATTGATGGAGTCATGGGAATTAGTTGCCTTGATTGCTTAATAGCCAACTCTTCAAGCCTATGAGTTCCAACAGACAACTACAAAACAACATGACAACATGTTAGCATGAATATTTGTTCTCACAAATGCCTATAAATGCAGAAATATATCAAAGTTACCTGGGGAAGTGTTTGAGCTCGAGAAGGACCTTGAACCAATGTTTCAGCCATATTGAGTCCCACTGATAGAGCTGGAAACACAGAAGCTGAGGTTACAGAAACATTTTGCTGCATAGATGTAGTAGTATTGTTTCCCATAATCACTGGTACCTCTGCTAGTGCAGAAGTCCAGACATCACCTCCAATAGTCTGTGCTCTCTGAATGGCAGTACTCAATCCAGGAGATGAGACTCTTCCAATTTCTGGGCCACCTTGTCTCTCTTTAACTCCAAGTGAGGGGAAGTCCCGTTCAAAAGCAATTTTGTCCACATTGCTAACAACAGTACTGCGGTTAAAGAAACCATTGCCATTGGTGTAACTGCTTCTATTGGAATTGGTCAAGTGACTTGCTACCTTCCTTGGCCACATGTCACCCTGTTTTCCAGTCATTGGCAGCGAACCTTGCAATTTTTCTTTCTTGAACCTACTTAGTAAGATGCTCCCCAGTGAATCAGGAAGTTCATAGTGCTGTTGATCCCCCAAACCTGATTTATATGTATCACAATGATTGTTAATGTCCTCCCAATCCCTATCACAATAACTTCTACCAAAACTAATAAATGATGGCAGGTGAGTAGAACCATTACTACTGGTACTCTGGCGAAAATAAGTAGACCTACCAGAAGCAACTGTGGGGCCTATATCATAGTCACTACTCAGAGATGACTTATTCCTTTCATGCTTCGACACAAAGTGACCATCTACGAAAAAGAAACATCATTAGGATATTTATCTGAATGTCAATCAGAAAGCTCAAATTAATTCAATATGATAGATAAAATGAATATGAAACAGCATGCAAAAATATAATTTTATATTTTGTTTCACTTTTAGAAACATCACTACCATAAAAATAACAGAGAAAATCAAGGTTGTATCTAAGAGGAACTTCTTCCATGAAGTAGTGGTATCAATAAGAAAACAACTTTTTTCCAAGAATAGTTCTAAATTTATTACAAAACGCCAAAACATGGCTTTAAAAAACGTTATTAGAAATTCTTGAATGTCCTAAACTGTATTTGTAGAAATTTTGCCAGAAAGTCAATATTCTGCACATTTTGAGAATTTCAATGGGCTCATATGGACATTAAAACAATCAAGGTAAAAATTTTATTCCATAGCACGTGGGAAATTAAGCATCTAGATAATGACACTCAGAACAGAATTTGAGATACTTTTTTAATAAACATCAATAAACCCCTTAAAGCTGCAAAAGCCTTAACAAGACACCTGTAAACCATAAAACATTGAGTAGAGGTTCAAATTTTCATCAATCATTTCCATCCTTAACTTCAACTGCAGCCAAACATTAGGTGAATAATTCTATAAGTCAAGTAAACAAGTTTACCAGGATACAAATTCTGTGACCCGAAAGGCTGGCTTGCACGGCCACCACCAGTAACAGTTCCGCTGTTTTTCAACCATTCTGGCACTAAAGCAGGCTCACTTCTTTCCATCACGAGTACAAAACATGATCACATAGAAGAAAACCAAAAAACCAAAAAAAGAACTCTTCTTCCTCGTAAGTTCACTAAACTGCTACTTTCAGTTTCTTCGGAAACCCAACAAATTTCACCTTCAACCCACTCTCCGTTTCTTAAAATCCCACTCACATCCGCCTACTAAATACAAAAACGATTTGGATCAATAAAAATTCTGAAACCCCAAATTTTCCTAAATGTTCTGTACACTGAAAAAATTAGGGTTTCTATGTTCTCACTGTACACTTTTACTCCTTTACCCAACAAATTCTTGAGCCAAAAACAACTTCAATTAATAAATCAATCAACCAACCAACCAATCAACCAATTAAGTCAAAAACTAGAGCGTTCCTCTTAATCATGTTAAGAAAAAGAACTTAAATTCCAAAGGGCTTCTCCAAAAAACAATTTCGTCCAAATAAAAATAAATGAATTCTGTTAGAAATGCTAATTCTAGGGTTCTTCAGAGAACAATGAAGACTCTCATCCCTGCCAAACGAAACAAATATAGGTCTCAGAACACTCTTACCCTTACCCTTTCAATAATGAAGAACAAAACAATGCAATGCAACAACTACTATATAAACTCATTCTTCTAAAAAATCAAACAACTCAAAGAAACCTAAACTATTCCAACCCAAATCACTGTACTCCCCAAAAGCAAATAATAATTCTTTGAGAGAAAATTTGGATGATAATTTCCGGCAATTGCGGTAACTAACCCTCAACTGGATTAGAACCAACCCAGAACCAACACAACAAAAGAGATGAAACTAAATAGTACGCCTGCCAACGCCGGGCGTTTCAACTACTATGAACTTCAATTCATCGAAAGGAAATGGCAAACAGTTTTTTATAGATTTAAAAGGGCAAAAACTGAGTGTTGGGAGAAACAATTACTGATAAAGCGCACCACAGGGAAGATAAAGAGACAAGAAAATGGAATTCTTATAGAAAAGAGGAGGAAGTGTTTGTGTTTAGTTTTTCTTGTTTTCTTGGGTATCAACAGACGGCTGGGTTTGTCCTTCTACGATGCTGTTTCTTTAAAATAGTCACATGTCATGAGGGTCGGGGCCTTCAGCGTCGGCGTCCCGCAATTTGTGGGTGGCACTCGCCCTAGAAGCCATGTGGGTTGTACCGTGGGTCTTAGAGTTAGACTCGTTATATGGGTCTAGTTTACACAATTAATGAAAAATATTAAAAAAGTAATTAAAAATAATAAATAAATATAATATAGCGGGTTGCCGCATGTAAGCCACCCAGCCGAAGATCTACAAAGGGATGGCCTAGAGCCTAGGGCCTTGAGCCTTGCCAGGTCGCGGATTGGCATGACCAACAAAGTTCGCCTTTTGACAAGCTTTAACACAACACAATGAGAATTCAACATAGTCTGATATAGTTCGCGGACGCATCTGATTATATGTACGCACAAGTATCCCCTGTAAAGGCTGCCACGTAATTATCAGTATTATATAATATATAATATATAATATATATTATATATTATATATTTTAAATTATATCAAAATTTGATATAATATAATTTGTATTGTTAGAGTTAGTGTCTTAAAGTCAATCTTTATGATAATACAAATTTATTAATAAAAATCATATTTGTAATTTTTCATTATTTTCTTTCTATCCATTATAGCATATTAATCAATATATACTCAAATAAATGCTATAAGAATAGTTGAATCAGGTGAGAGGATCAATGCATGACACCTATTCATGATTACCTTATGTGTACATTAAGTGATTATTCTTAAAACATTTGTAACGTTGATATTACCATGACCAAGGATACAGGTAATAATCATAAAATTATCATAGTATTAAACAGTCTCATCGAAAAATGATAACAATTCTCACGTGTTAAAATTATTTGTTGATGACTTAGTACAACAAATAGGTGCACGTTGTAGACAGTTCTCACGCCTCAAGTATTTATGGAAAATATTCTCTTAGTGAACGAAAATACATGTAATTCTTAGACTTGAGGTCACTAGGCCGTCTTGCATAAAGATCGATATAGTATAACACTAACCCAACATAATCTAATCAAATGATTACCAAAAAGATGACGATTGGTCATATTGAGATTTGTACGAAGCAATAGTAGATCAATAAAAGATGCATCACTCTCAATCAATCATGGAATCTGATAACTTAGTTAAGATTTACTAATATATGTCAATGATCAACTAAATATGTGTTCACAGTTGGATTGAGTTGATATTTGATTCAATATTATTTGGTCATTGACAAAAGTCAATTTATGTAATTCAGAGACCCTTGAGGGAAACATTTAATCTATACCTTACCTCGAAGAGATATCATATGATCAAACAAGTAACCATATCATTAACAAGTTAAAAGAAGTCATATGTTGACCTCTATTAATTGGGTAGTCATGATGTCTTAATGTCGAGCCTATGGTCACACATAAAAGGTGTCTATGAACTCTAGAGGTATAAGGATTGTATAAATTGGATTCAATTCAAATTTCGAATAGAGAATCAAGAATCTTGGAAGGATTTATGGCCTTGAAATATATTGTATTGTATTTTAGGTCATTAGTGTAATAATCCCAAAGGCTAAGGGTGTTTACAAGAATAGACAAGATTAAGTTGGATTGACTCAAATCTACATTATCTAATTTGACATTCAAAATAAGCTAATGATAGAATTTTATCATATTTTGATTGATGTTGAAATCTTATGAATTTGGGTTGAATGCCAAAAATCATGGAGAATTGATTTGGGAATATACACGTTGACCAAAAGATAGCTTACATGGGCTATGCATGTACATGTACGAGTGGGAATTATTCCACCCGTATAATGTACACCTGAGGCACACATGCCCCCAAGGGTACATGTTTACCATGTACAGGTGAGACTTGTCCTACCCATACATGGTACACTAGAGAGAGGTTTATCTCCCTAGTGTACATGGTTACCATGTATAGGTGATACATGGTAATCGGGGAGAAGTTTATCTCCTGAGTGTACATGGTACCCCAGGGAGAGATTTATCTCTCGGGTTTACATGTATGGGTGGAAATTATCCCACCCATACATGGCACCCCCGGGAGAGTTAAGTCTCGGAGGTGCATGGGCAAACCTTCTAGACATATATAAGTCTCAGAATGAAGGCCCATGTGTCACATGTGTGCCCTATATATATATGTGTGTGTGTGTGTGTGTGTATACATATATATGCATGTGCGTGTGTGTGTGTGTATACATATGTATGTATGTATATATACACATACATGCATACATACATATATGTGTGTGTGTGTGTATATATATATATATACACACACACACACATATACACACACACATACATTTACCTTAGCCATCAAACGCCGAAAGTCTTTATTCAACCCTGTCATTATAAAAACTATTTTCAATCTCTAACAGGTTTCAAGTACAGTCAAGTCTCATTCCAAGTTGTTGTTTTGTGTGGATACTAAAGAGTAGACCTTTTACTTGGTTCTAAAAGCATGACTTCGTAACCTCTCACCATCAAAGAAAAATGAAAGAGTCGTCAATGTAAGTATATTGAAAACACCTTATGCATGTCATTCACATATTTGTAAATTAATCTTACTACAAGGATAATCTAGAAAAAAGTTGTGGAGTGTATGTGTTATTAAATTAAAATTTTAATTTGTTATTTCGCTACCAAATATTACAAAATCCCTACATGCATATCGTACAATACAACACATATTGGTTAATATCGGTAAAATTAACGATATGAACCGATACACCTTTTTAAACTAAATTAAACATGTAATTAGGGTGGATACAAATTGGGCCAAGCTCGAACACCCCTTGGCTCGAGTTTGAGTCAAATATAACATAATTTGATTTGGTTTAATTTGAATTGATGGCTTGAATTCATGACTTAATTCGATTCTGATTTATAGTTTGAATCGATTGTTCAAATTTGTAGTTCAAATTCATGACTCGAGTTCATGGCTCATTGACCAAAAAATATTATTTTACCAACAAAACGGTTGGTTCCAATCAAACTTTAGTCAAATCAAACGAAACACCCCCTAGGTTTGGTTTAAAAAACGAATAAAATCTTCTAATCCGAATTCAACTCAAATTCAAATTAAACAAATTTAAGTCGAATCAAACTGAGTCGAGCTAGCTTCCTAGACCGAGCTGACATAATTCAGATGTATCTCAAAACTAAGGCATGCAACTGAATCTATTTTCCTTTATTAAGTAGAAATGATTTAATTATTGTAATTATGTATTTAATATATAACTATATATTTTATTTATTTTCTATTGTATTTCTTATTTTGCATGATGAAACTTAATTATAATTCTTAATTTATATTCTTTTTTTACTAAGCTAGTAACAATTTGATAAAATGATTTTAGTGTTTTATTTATGTTTTGGAAACACTGGTGACATTAAATTGAAGTGGAAACCAAAATGAAAAATATAACAAAAAAAATTTTAATTTAATTTTTAATATTTTTTATTTTAAAAAAGATGTATCATATAATATGAGACGATACATAATATAAAAAATTAAGTTTTTGAAACACAATACGATACATAAGTCGACTATCAAAATTATACATTTTTCAATCTCAAACTCACGCTTATGCGCTAGCAAGCATTATGGTATAAAAGGGAAGTGACCTTTAGATCCCATTAGTTTCTCACATTGTCATATACATCTCTTATATATTTTAAAAAAGAGAAATTAAAGTAATCGGCCAAAAATGTCCTGCTTATCTGTAATGACCAAAATGCCCTTATATATAAAACAAGAATTTTACATATTCCATCCCAAATTTCCCTCGGTATACTGTTGAAAATTGAAGAAATTCACAGGTCTCCCACAGGCCTCTCATGACACAACGTCCCTTCGTGTTTTTTATCGACTTTTTCATGTTTTTTAGTGACCAAAAATGGAAAAGAAGATTAATACATCATCTCTAATCTTATTTGAATCAATTTATTGTTACGATTATTATGATTTGATAAAAATTTTGAGCGTTGAATGTTTAGGGTTTTAATTTTGAATAATGCATAAAATGTATTGATTCTTGATTGTTTTGATTAAAAATTTTTAGGGGTATTATGTTATAGGATGTGTAGATTTGATTTGTGTTAAAATTAGACGCTGAAATGACGATTTTGACTGAAAAATGCATTAGTTTGGCCAGAGATCCAACCTAGAAGACCTTTGGATTCCCCTGGGTGAATTAAATCTTGGTGAATTTTCACTTTTTCAAAAAATTAGGACCCAATTGAGGAGGGAAAAATTTTATAATAACCCGAGGGGTGATCTGTGGAACACGAGGAATACAGGGATGGGAAAAATTGACTTTTTCGAAATTATATAACCTATTGGAGATTAGAAAATTGATAAGAAGGTAAAGGAAAACTATAAAACATGTGTGAGAGTAGAAAATATATAAGGGAGTACATTGATATTTTTCACACCTAAGGTTTTTTGATGTATAGTTTTTGAATTTCATATCCGTTTTTCCCATTTTTAGGTTTTTCAATATGTAATTTTCAAATTTGAAGTCCGTTTCTTGATTTTTGTGTTTTCCTAGGCTTGTTACAATGTAATTATTAAATTTCAAATTGATTTTTTAGTTTTTGTCATACTACACTAATTCAACATTTAGTTTTCAAATTTCATATCTGTTTTTCCTGTTTAGGGTTCTTGGACGTGTCATTTTTTAATTTCATGTTTATTTCTTTGTTTTTGTGTTTTCTAGGCCGTTTTCTTATGTAATTTCTAAATTTCAGTTTGATATTTTGATTTTTTCGTTTCTAAGCTTTTTCAATATTTAGTTTTCGAAATTTAGATCCATTTTTTATTTTTAGTCATTTTAGGATATTTCGACTTGTATTTTTTAGATTTCTGAATAATTTTTTTATTTTTGACCTTCTAGGGTATCTCAACGTGTAGATTTTGAATTTTAATTTCGTTTTTTTAGATATTTGTCATTTCAAAGTTTTTGGATATGTAGCTTTCAAAATTTCATCTAATTTTTTAACTATTGTCATTCTAGTGTATTTTCATATGTACTTTTTGAGTTTTAAATTGATTTTTTAGTTTTTATCATTCTAGGGTTTTTTCACTTGTAAGTTTCGAATTTTGAGTGATTTTTTGGTTTTTGACATTTTAGGATATTTTAATATGTAGTTTTCGAATTTCAATTCTGTTTTCTGATATTTGTCATTTTTTAAGTTTTTGGACGTGTAATTTTCAAATTTTAGTTTAGTTTTTTTATTGTTGTTATTTTGGGATATTTCAATATGTACTTTTCAAATTTCAGTTTGACTTTTAGTTTTTGTCATTTTAGGGTATTTCAACGTTTAGTTTTTAAAATTTAGGGTCGTTTTTTTACTTTTGTCAGTTTAGGATATTTTGACTCGTACTTTTTAGATTTTTAAGTGATTTTTCGGTTTTTGACATTCCTGAATATTTCAACGTATAGATTTCAATTCCAGTTCCCTTTTTTTAATATTTGTTATTTCAAGGTTTTTCGACATGTAGTTTTCAAATTTTAGAGTAGTTTTTCGATTATTGTTATTCTAAAATATTTTGATATGTGTTTTTCAAATTTCAGTTTGATTTTTTAGTTTTTATCATTTTAGGGTATTTCAACATTTAGTTTTAAAACTTCAAGGTCTTTTTTTTTATTTTTATTATTTTAGGATGTTTTGACTCGTATTTTTGGAATTTCTAGGCAATTTTTTAGATTTTGACATTCTAGGATATTTCAACATGTAGTTTTTGTATTTTAGGTCTATTTTTTTATATTTGTCATTTTCATATCTATTTTTAATGAAATTCTTATAAACTTTAAAATTTTTTATAGGATATTTTTTATAAAAGAAAACGTCACGATAACGAGTTAAAAATCTTGGATGAGTCACAATACGTCTAAGTAGAGGTTATATGTCATGTCTAGTGCACCGCCATTTCGAATATTAGGTCTATATTAACATCGAAGCAGTTGTGGTGTCATTTTCATAGCTGTTGTATTATTTACATATGGTGTTGTTGAGGAATGATTGACGAAAAAAGGTATCTACAGAATACCTCCAATTAGTTGATCACTTGGATGAGTTTAATTCTTATCCCTGGGGTGTTCCACTGTGGCAGATGATATTTGAGTCGATGTCTTAGGCGAGTGACAGAGTCTACTCTGGCCAAATGTTTAACATGTGTAAATATAACATCTATACATTTCTCGTTGCATTCCAAATAAGTGTATATTTGTTGATTATCTCTATTGATTGACAAGAACAAAAATTAATTTAATTTAACCATTAATATGAGACGATGGACACCTTATATAATTGGGTGAATTTGGTTGATATCCATGCATCTCAATGGATTTTCAGGTGGCATACACAAGATATACCTGGTTGGAGTAATGGGCACTATTTTCACTAGTGATAGGGTATGTAATTGTTAATTGATTAGTTAATCGATACCTTGATTGTTGCAAATATGTTGAATTATTTATCTAATGAATAGAATGATGACACTTTTTTGCTCCAACTATCATCAATTGAGGAGGCTAAACCATGATATGCAGACATTATTCTATACACGGATATGTCAAATTTGTATTCCTCCTTATCCTCTTGAATACCCCCTAATAGGAGATAAAACATCTTCGATGATGCCACCTGTTGATATACCATTCGGTAGTCTTAAGACATCTGAGGAGCCCATTCAACCCTCTATTACGGAACATCTTGCATATTGATAATATAAAATTACTTTGTGCAATCCATCGAGGAGGTTCAAATGGTTGACTTAACAACAATAAAGGATTCCCTCACCAAACCTCCATTGTCATACATCGACAAGGTAACATTAACCGATTTAATTATAATTGTTAAATAAGATCAAATATTTAATTAATAGTTTTATATTATTTTTCAGTTGGTGTAGATTGCTCACAATAAGGTCATCTGGAAAGGTCTACTTGTTTTTATGCCATATACCAATCCAATCAAACTGAGGGTGAAACGCCAAATTTGGACCATTCCATCCTCTGTTGCAAAGCGTGAGGAATCTTTCCTCACGTGATATACCAGAGCTACAACATCTAATGAACACGAGGTTTATTTCATTAAAGCTCAGTTTAGAGACATTTTTTGGAGGATTGTTGTCAAGCTATGCGAGTGGCTGATTGATGATGTAAGTTTCCATTTCCATTTGATTTGGTTAAATATTTTATATATTTATCAAAAAACTAATACAATCCAAGTTTTATATATCCATTTCAGCATGTAGATTTTTTTTTTGGCACTATTACGCTAGGACCAGCACAAGTAACAAGCTGCCTTTCTAAAGATTTACATGACAACCCACACCTTCTTCGTGGGGCATATCAGGATGGCATTCGATAGTTAGACAACCACACTGCTAGAGGAGTACTAGTTTCCCAAGCTATTCATTAATATAGTTGAGGTAAATTATACCCTCAATTTGTTTTACAAACTATGGGAAGAGGTCGATAGAGTATAACATATAGTGTTTCCATTATAATTGACTTTGAATTAGCTTATATACAATATATGTATCTATTATAATTTCTCAATGTTTATATGTTTTTATCCCTATAAATTTCGACTATGTCTATTAGGTAGTCAGAGTCATAGATTTCCATGATTGGTCAATTATTGTATACGACTCTAAGGTATCGTATTCATAGAGTTATAAGGGGCTTACACGATAGATACGACCATACACGATATTCATACCAGTATTATTAGAGGTAAACAGTTTTTAGATGACTTAAGGGTGTCCCCTGGCAAGGCGAGAAGTCTGGTGATTGCGGCATTTTTATGTCACGGTTCATAAAGTGTATGGCATTATCACGGAGCCTGGATTTTTCCCAAAAGTCGTCTATCTTTATGCATCAACGTTTGACCTTGCAATTGTATTTTTACTACATCGAGTAGATCATGAATGTATATTTGTATTTATTATTGTTTATTTATTATATATGGTTATGAGTTTGATATATATTGTTTATCATTATATATAGCTATGCGTGTGATTTCATTTATTAATTTTTTTCAATTTTTTTTCCATTGTTTATTTTTCCATTTTATATATACATATATATATATATATATATATATATATATATATATATATATATATATATATATATATATATATATATATGGGGCTATATCTTGAACTCATAATATGTTGTTTTATTTGTTATGTTCATTTCAAACCTTACATGATTATAAGACAGGTTAAGATTTGCTTGTGCTGGTTTTATTTTTAACATTAGGCTTAGCAATATTTCAATTGATTTGATCACCTCCTAGGTAAAGTTTGAAGCAACATAACCACATAAATTTAATTTGTTATAAATATATAAAAGAAATTGAGAAAATAAGAAAAGACTATCATTCCCACATCAAAGCATCCAATCACATGACTAATAAACCAAACTTGGACAAATTACTTTGCAAAAAATGAATAAAAAGAAACATTATAGGTAGAATATTATGTGTTCCATTCATTGGTTTTAGGATTTTCCATACTTGAACTCAACTAACAATTTCTTACACAAAGTGTCACTTATTCATTATTTAATCTTTTATAAAAAAAGGGTAAGTTAGAAATTACTATTTCTCCAAATTATACTACTTTGCAATTTCTACAAATTAGGCCCCAAATGCAATTCCAATACATCCAAGCTTTATACACAAGTATTTATAACACCCTAAACTATCATATCATCAAGTGTTGTACAAATATTGATTAAAGCAAGACAATGAAGTGGGAAAAAAAATAACAATGACAATTTTGTAATTTTGATCCAACTCTCTGTCTTGGCAAATAAAACAATACACACACACACTCAAATGACATGAAATTGGAACACAAGCATAACCAAGACATAAAGGATAAATCCACCAACTTGAAACTTCACCACCACTCCCTAAACACAAGTAAATCATATATTAATCAAATCAAAAAATGTTCATTCTAACAATTACATAAATAATGTTCATTATAACAATTATATAATTAAAACATTATTCACACAAAATATATCACATCACATATGAACATAAGTACTAAAGTGAAAAATTAATCAAAGTACATCGATTACATATCATTTTAATAAATACATATATCATATATTTAATAAAACTAAATAGAAGGGTGACTTAAAGATACTATTCACTCCAAATTACACTACCTTACAATTTCATCAAATTAGGCCGCGAATGCAATTCCAATGCATCCAAGCTTCATACAGAAGTATTTATAACACTCTAAACACTCATATCATCAAATGTAGTACAAATAATGATAAAGGCAAGAAAATAAAAAATGGAAGAAAAGGTTAGTGGCAATTCTATAATTTTGATGCAAATCTGCCATGGCAAATAAAACAATACATACACATACACTCAAATGGCACCAAATTGGAACACAAACATAACTGAGATATAAAGGATAAATCCACCAACCTTGGAACTTTAACACCGCTCCTTGAACACAAGTAAATCATACATTAATCAAACCACAATCTGTTCATTTTAACAATTACATAAATAATACTCATTATAACAACTATGTAATTAAAACATTATTCACACTAAACATATTACATCGCATATGAACACAATTACTCAACTAAAATATTAATCAAAATACATCGATTACATATCATTTGAACAAATACTTAAATCATATAATTAATAAAACTAAATAGAAGGTTTTAAGATCTCGTTCCTTCACTTCTTCTAGATGAACCCTATAGGATGAAGTTTAGAACCAGTGTTGGGCTTTTACATTGTGTTCTGACATACCCTGGTTACTTACACCAACTACATACTTTAGATGTAACAATCTCCCCTAATGAAGGACGTCGATTTCTGTTTGAAAGATGACCTGGTCAATGATAATCGAGAACATGGGGCAAGATAACTTTTTCTTCTAGGGCATGCAACCATTTAGATTGGTTCCCAAATGGACTGATAGGTTTTGCATATATTACATAATACCACTCGATGGTGAAGAAAGGATAAACCCATGCATTGACATTTGTGAGCCATAGTGTCTTGCAACAATAATAACATACTTGCATAAAATGCATGAAAGCTAAAATTTCTTGCACGTACAAGAAATTTCATTAAATTCCACAATACCCATGTATCTATCAATACCAAGAACTTGAAACCGAACATTTGTAATTGGGCAAACTTCCAAGCATGCAACCTTCAACATATGGTGATTGAGTTTCTCCTCTATCCATAGGGTAACATAGTTAGGGCATTCATCTACAATTTGGAAAACGCAACATCACATCTGTTAATAACAAGCCTAAGGGAAGAAAAACATGCTCAAATAGATAATTATTAAAAACTTTGTACGTACCTGGATGGTTTCTCCTCTCGTAAAACCATCGTTATAATATGCCCCGAATATACTCGGTGAACATCGTGATAGGCAGACCTTGTGCATGTTTGATAAGGGCATTAAATGACTCTATAATATTAGTTGTCATTATGTTATACCAATACCCTAGAAAATATTCCTACTCCATCACTAAAACCCCACCTCACGTAGATGAGCCCTAACTTGAAAATGCATTGCATCAAGAGATCTCATCATAGCCTCAAAATCTACTTTTGTATATGACTTTACGACTTTCCAATATAAACATGCAACTTGCAAGGTTATAAATAATATAAACAAATCATTATGAAAATTTATAAATGTTAAACAGAATAAAAATTTTATACATGTGTAAACATGTTATCTATAAGTCACATTTGTACTTTGATCACATATTACAAAGAAGGTGATGGCAATAACACTTATGATGGACATCTAGAAAGACTTTAGTCATTATAGAGTATATAACATGATATTGATATGAGATTATTGCTAACTTTAGGATTTCATTAATACATTATTTAACTTTCTTAGAAACCAATACCATGTGTCATGATCTTCTTTTTTACCAATATCGAAAACAACTTGGTATATTTGGTTATTACCATCAGGGCCTACCGCAAGAAATGAATGTCTGAGATATCAACCTTTAATGAAAAAAACATTGATGCAAATAATAGGTTGAATATATCATTTAAAATGCACAGACGGAATATCCTAATGTCATAAAAAAATACTTAAATAGATGTTCATCGTCTGTTTCTATGGTTGTCATAGTTCTCAGATTAACATGTTCTAAATTACAACAATAATCAAGTAAGAGCATAAATGATTCTTCTGATGAGCCTCTCAATAAATTTAAAGCATAATTTCTTGTCTGTTAAGCTTGTGAATATGAAATGTCAATCTTATATCTATCGACGATGTCAACAATGATCTCTTTAGGTGATAAATTCGATCAATTAACATAAATTTTGACCTCATTAATTGACCTAAAGTTTAAACCCTAGCTTGTCAGTGATGTGACATTATTTGATCAACTGAACATGTGTGAGTTGGATTCATTTTATCAATTTGAAAGACTTCACTGGATTTGGCTCTACTTCCTGTTAGATACCATTGGCTTTTTTCATCATAACAGTGAATCTTCTATCGCTTCTTGTTAGACTTAAGTACCCTATATTAAAATCCTTTCTTTAGGACAAATTGGTCTACAACATCTTTCAAGTGATGTTTGTTACAGAAAATTTTACCAAGCTTTACAACATTCCCTTCTCAGATCAATTTTGTACCACTTGATGATATTAAAGGCTATGAAGGAAAATCAAGAAGCTATTTAAACGATCAGTGGGGACATTGTCAAAAAATAGTCTTGAATAATTTTTGCCACCCATAATAGGATCTTCAAGCTGCAAACTATTTATACCTCTGGTAATAGGTAACATATCCTTAGACTTTGTCTCATCAAGAAAAATATCAGTTATCTCATTTCCTTCAAAGTCACCTCAGTCAAAAACTCTATCTTTGTCTCAAAAAGTCTATTTATTTGCAATATAGAATACATCATTATCGAAATCAATCAAATCTTCCTAATTAGATTCTTTTTTCACTTCACCATTTTTTTTTTCTTTTTATCCTTCAATTGAGGTACATGTAACAAAAACAAGAATACATTCCTTGAAGTATTAAGACATGTTAATAAAACCTCAGACATCTTCATCATTTTGGATCTGTACAGGGCAATCGAGCTCAATTTTTCTTGGTTTCATAGATAGTTAAATATAGTTTCTGATTGGATCAAGATCGCAATGTTCACTCAAAAGTTGGATAAATCCCTCAAATGTTATTTCAAAGGGAATTTTATCCAATTGTTTAAACCTCCAATATACTTCTTTGTATTGTCATCATGTTGGATCTATTCTCCTTGAAAATGAACGGAAGTATAACCAATCATTTTAATTATGAATCCTACAATGAAAAATTTTGGAAAAAAATTAAACATATATAAGAAAAAACTCTACAATAACCATTTATTGATATATATGCCACCTCTTATTTCCTAAAATGTTTTTATCTACTTTTAACATATCATTTCAAACCATCTAAAAATGTTTTATATTAAAATGTTCTCCATATTTTTCTAATATTTCATTTACCCTATATAATTATTTAACATTTTATTTAATACCTTCATACGTTGTCTTGTATCGAAATGCATCTATCTACTCTTTGCATGTTATTTAAAACCATCTTAAAATGTTTAATATTAGAATGCCCTCATATTTTTTATCATTTCACTTAACCCTCTATAATTATCTAGTATTTTATTTAATACCCTTATATATTGTTTTGTATCAAAATGCACCTATTTACTCTTAACATGTCATTTACAACCGTATTAAAATATTTAATATTAAAATATCCTCATATTTTTTAAACATTTTATTTAATCTCTTATAATTATCTAGCATTTTTTTAACATCCTCATATGTTATCTTACACCGAAATACATCTATCTACTCCTAACATGTCATTAAAACCATTTTATCATGTTTAATATCAAAATGCCCTTATATTTTTCTAAGATTTCATTTAACCTCCAATAATTTTCTAGCATTTCATTTAAAACCCTCATATATTGTCTTGTATCGAAATGCATCTATCTATTTCTAACATGTCATTTAAAATTGTCTTACAATGTTTAATATCAAAATACCTCCATATTTTTCTAACAATTTTTTTAAGCCTCTATAATTATATATCATTTCATATAGTACTTTCATATGTTGTCTTATATCAAAATACATTTATCTACTCCTAACATATCATTTAAAACTATCTTACAATGTTTAATATCAAAATACCCCCATATTTTTTAACATTTATTTAACCCCCTATAATTATCTAACATTTTATTTAACATCTTCATATGTTGTCTTGTATCAAAATGATCAATCTATTTGTATCATTTCATTTAAAACCTTCTTACAATGTTTTTTTATCAAAATACTCCTATATTTTTCAACATTTCACTTAACCCCTTATAATTATCTAATATTTCTTTAATACCGTCATATGTTGTCTTGTGTGAAAATACATCTATCTATTCCTAACATTTTATTTAAATCTTTCATGCATTGTGTAATATCCAAATGCCTTCTATATTTTTTAACATTTCATTTAACCCCTAATTTATTATCAAATATCTAAATGCCCCATTTACATAACATACGAAATAGATTTAACAAATTAAATTAAATTTTAAGTTGAGATTCATATAAATACTTTTTTTCTCACAAATTGATTTTTCTTATACTTGAATTTAGAAATATCAATTTTTTTTCCAAATGAATCTGTAGTATTAAATATTGAGTGAAAATAAGAGTAAGAGTGAGTGTTTGAATGATACGAGAAATATATGTAAGTAAGAGTTTTATATAAATGTGATAAAGAGTAGTTTTGGTATTTTGAAAAATATTTAGGGCATTTTTACTTGAAAGTTTGAAAAGTGGGCATTTTTGCTTAATAAGGGGCAAAATGGCCAATTATTTTAATTTCCCCTTAAAAGAGTCTTATTAAAATTGATCCAAAATACCAATTCGAACAATCACGATCAACAACTAACTATAACAATAACAATTAAACATATATTTTGTTCCTAATTATCTAGAAATACAAATAAACTTTTCACTATGTAGTAGGAGAAGAACTCAATGAAGAATTATATCTTTTTATCATCAACAAGATTATTTCTCCTATTCCTCCCTTCTGTGTCTCTAAGGAAAATTTCTTTCTTTCTTCCCAATCAAGATAATGTTGTTATTGTACATATTTCATTTCATTTCAATTAAAATATAAATTAATCATAATAATTATATTTGAAATAGAAATACTTAGATATTTATATTTAAATGTAACTTCTTCTTTTTATCTTATATATATAAAGAACCAATACAGAGGAAGAGAGACAAAATGATACAAAAAGAGACACACAAACACATAGACACAAAGAGAGCCAAAAGGATACATGATATTATGCTACTATTCCTATTCACATTATTTTCAAGGCATTTCGTTCTATAACATTGACCAATTGCACATCGTTGATGTAAATTTTTTCACCATTAGGTTGACCCATGTTAAAAATTCGTTGTGTTCTTATTTTCTTTACAATTTTTTATATTACATTGTAGTGGATATTAAGATTCATTATCAAATCCTACCCAACGTTACCATAGCCTAACTTACGCAAAACTTTGAATTGCATACATTAGATACTGATGAAAAATCTCACCAAAAGTTTGGCTTTACAAAAAAGGGCTTCTTTTGTATCTCATTATTGTAAACTTCAATTATTTGGTGTACCGATCTTCTACGATGGCTCATAAAATGTGGCATAATAAAGCCTAGGATAACCAAACATCCAAGTAATCTAACACTAGTCTAGGATGGTCTAATTCCATTGTTCCCAGTTAGCCAACCTTAATGGCTAGTACATAACAACTAGGCAACAATTTGGTTACCTAATCATGATCAACCAAAAGTGATCTCTCTAATGATGTTTAGAGGACATATAATGCTACCCTAGTGGTATTTTCATCACTAAAAGAATTTGTCTTTTAAAAGGGGAACAATTATAAAAACATCCACACCTTATCCATCTACCACTCATTTTTGTTGTCAATAATAATGATGAGATACCATCAAGTAAATGATTCATTATGCTCCTTAGTGCGTTACTTGCCTTGAACCTATCGACTCTCACCTTTGATAAGGAATACATCAAAATACCTTTGAACATAGAACATTATATCTTACTTAATATTGTATTAGGCCTAACAATAGTTCAATACTTGCTAATGAAAACCTTAAGACCATCTGTAACTCCTACGAGTGAGTCTCATGAGCATATAGTCTTTTTGCATGTATTTAATGTATGATTATGATTGAGCTGGAATTAAAGTGAAATAAGTATTGAAATTTTAAAGAGATATATAACCGTACATGGAGGGTCTAAACTCATACATTGGGTGACACGTCAGCCAAATAGATCACATGTTATGCTAGAATTTTTAAATGGATGTATGACCATGCACGGGAGCATGCACAGTCGTAGATGACATTACAAAGACAAAGATTATATAAGGCATATTGTTGGAGATTATAGATTATTATCCTATTATCATAACAATGTCTTTATCTGCTCAATAGAGTAATTTGAGTGTTTCCAGTCTTGGTTGATAGCTTTGACATTCAATGACTTTTTTAGTGAATTTTGATTAAGTAAGAAAGGGAAGAACAAAATAGAAGAATTTCTACAACATTCATTATTTAACTTTGGTAATCCTAGTGGACTTCCTAGTGAATCAAAATCCCATTAAACCAACCCAACTGTTGCTTTGGCAAACAATCCAAAATTGGCCCAATAAGGTAAATCAATGAATTAATCACAAAAACAAATGCAATGTTAGGGTAATCTCTTAGAGTAAATCGTTGCAATTTATATTTAATGTAATCTTTGAGATTTAATTAATAAAAATGGCAATTGTATTATCTGTATTATATTTAAAATAGATAATTGTCTTAAGATAATTGAACCATGACGAGAGTATCAATGGTCGACACTTGATAATGAGAACCTTATGTGCATATTAGGTGAATGTTCTCATGTGTTTAAGTTGTTTGTTGACAACTTGGTGCAACACATAAGTACATATTGAGATATGTCTATTGACTAACCTGCCAAGACGATTCCATCTAAATGGTTGATATAATGTTTATGAAAAATACCTTTTAGTGAACGGAGGTACATGCAATCCTTATATTTGAGGTCACTAGACAGTCTTGTGCAATGATCAATATGGTTTGACACTAGCCTAACATAATCCAATTAGAAGATTGCCTTAAAGGTGGTGATTGGCCATATCGAGATTTGTTTAAAAGTTATAGTGGATCAATAAAGGATTTGTTACTCTTAAGCATGAGAGCTGATATCTTTGTTAGAGCTTACTAGCGGATGTCAATAACTAATTAAATCTACGACCACAGTGAGATTGAGTTGATGCTTAATCTGATATTATCCAATCATTGATAGAAGTTAATTTATGTAATTTGGGAAGTCTTGAGGGACATTCAATCTATACCTTAGCTTCAAAGAGATATCATATGATAAAATGATCTAATTGTACGAGTAACCGTATCACTAATAGTTTAAAGAAGTCACATGTTGACCTCTACTAATCAGGGGTCTATGATGTCTTGCTAGAAATCAATATTGGTCTATATCTAGACAGATATCGAGTTAAAAGCTTGATATAAATCTGATCATTACCAACTTAGTGGACAACTATGAGTCCCACACAAAAGGAGTCTAAGTTACATTCGTTCTAGATTTCAAATAGAGAATTTAAAACATTGGAAAGATTTTTGGAGCCGAAGTATATTTTATTGTATTTTGGGATCTTAGTGTAATAATCTTAATTTACTAGGGTGTATACAAGAATTGATAGGATTGAGTTAGAATAACTCAAATCCACATCACCTAATTTGAAATTCAAATTGGGATGATGATAGGATTTTATCTTATATTCATTAATATCATAATCTCATAATTTTGGGTTAGATGTCGAAAATTCATGGCAAAATTAATGAGAAATTAATGAGTGAATATACACATTAATGCATTGACTAAATATATAGCTCCTATGAGCTATATATGTGCAAACACAGGTTGGATGATTTTTACCCAATCAATGTCCACCCAAAATGCCTATAGGTTTCAGGTGTGGATGCATGTATAAGTCCCAGAAAAGACATGTGTTTGTGTTTATATATGTGTGCCTCTCACTTTAAAACATATAATATTTTTTTTTTACCACAACCTTAGTTGTCAAAAGAGTTTTTCCATCCCTTTCACCACAAGCATATCTTCAGGTTCTAGCAAGCCTTGAACACAGTGAAGCCTCAATTGTTACTACTTGTGTAGACACTAAGGAGTAGGCCTATGCTTTGCTTTGAAAGCATAACTTTTATCCATCAGAGAAAGACAAAGGAGCCACCTAGACAGGTATATCTTGTTAATACCTTATAAGTGTTATAGTATGTTTGTGAATTGATTATACTATAAGGATGGTCCAGAAATGGGTTTTATGGAATCTCTATGTTATTTAATTAAAATTTTAAGTTATTATGTTGCTGTTGAAGACCGCAAAATCCCCATATGCAATCCCTATACTGCTTCTAATACATTTAACATTTGTTTTGGCCAACTAGTTAAGTCAAACCCAATATAACCACTACCTGATTTTCCTTATGATAAAAGTGTACCTTTCACTTTAGCAAATAAAGTTCCAATGAACATGGGCTTAATCAAGGTGTCATATTGGAAAGTACCAACTATTCATCTTTAACTTAATAGTATTCGAGTGACTTGATTATTTGTGTCTCACCAGTTCTTAGTTCACATGTGAGGTGTTATTTGCGAAAAAAACATGCCTACTACAACGTAAAGCAAATGTGTTGATATACAACTTATTCTAATGTCAAGCCTCTTGAACCATTAGGGGTTTAACTAGTCAACCTAGATCCTACTCTGTGGGTCGTTAGTGATTCTACTTCATCTTTATTCTTCAAGTGTACATGATCTTGTTTTCTAGTTACACATTTTTCTAATTAAAGAAAATAAAACCTATTCTAATTTTACATTTATTAAAATCAAAAACCTCGAATTATATTTGAGGGGAGTTAAGTTAGAAGATAAGTACACCCAGAATAAAAGAGATGGCAGGACATGTATGTTATATTTTAAAATTATTATAAACAGATATTCCCAAAATTACATTTGTAGATTCATAGTTGTATAATGGACATCATGCATTTATTCTCATACATACATTCATCATAATCAAAATTAAATTGAATTAATCTTAGGCGAAAGGGCTTATTCTCTCTAAAGATTGTTGTTCTCTCAAATTCTCACCCTTTAACTATGAAAAATCTAAAGACCTACCTATAAATGGTTAAGTTTAACACTTTCTGTTAGTCTATGGTCAAAATGATTGTTTTACCCTATAAATTGAAATGACAAAAGTACCCTCCAAGCAAAAAGGCTGTTTTACCCTTTTTCAATAAATTGACCAAAATACCCTTTCAATTTAATTACCAAATTAATGTATTAATTAAATAATTCAATTTAAATAACCAATTTACTCATGACAATATTAATTACCATTTTACCTTTTAAGATGTAAATTTCCAAGTTACCAATTTACAATGTAATTGTTTTTTTTTAAATGTGATTCGTTCATTTTGTTCTTTGGCCGAAAACAATGTACTGAAATGTTGGATGACATGAAAAACTAGTTTGGATTCCATATGAGTTTACATAGAAGGTGCATAATGCACATTTTCAGACTGATCCTAGAAACGCATGGTAATTTTTAGGAATGCAATGCAAACCTAGAAATTTTCGAGTTTGCATTGCATTCTAGTTACAAGCAACTTGGAAATACATGAAAATTTTTGGGAATGCAAACCAAATACTAGAATGCAATGTAAACTTGGAAATCTTTAGGACAATTTCAAGAATGCAAGCTTGGAAAACTTGGACTTTTGATACCAAGTTACTGGAATGCAATGCAAAATCAACCTAGAATGCAATGCAGTTACAAGAAACTTGGAAATGCATGGAATTCTTGAATCCAAAATGCAAATAGTCTAATAGAAAGCATGATCTTGGACAGTATAATAATCCAACGATAATCTAACATGGAAATGCATGGAATTTTGATTCCATAATATAAATAGTATTGCCATGCATAAATCTACAGTTCTAAAACACAACATAAACAATCCATACCTGTGTAATCTATACAGACAACATAAATAATCCATACATGAACTATAGTAATGTAACAATAAATTCAAATTTATACATGTCTATGCAATCCAAATAAACTCCAACAAATTTGTGCAAACTCCAAGACTAAATTACTCCTTCAGATTCGTCCAATAAATCACCCAACTGCTATAAATAAACATAAATATTAAATGCAACTTTAGCAGATTTATCTTCACTCCAAAAAATCAACATAGTTGGTATTCAAAATAAAATATATATATATTCAGTAGAACTCCAATAGATTTATCTTTACTCTAGAAATTATTCATCTTGATGTTGTCTGGAAGATGAAGATGAAGCAATTTACTTCTAACATATTGACATGTTATGGTTGGAATAGTTTTTCTCTGATATTAAAAATTAATAATAATAAGGGTTAGAAGACTTATTCCTACCTAAGGAATAGTGAAATCCCAAGTTTATACCCTTTAACTTTCAAAAATCCAAAGACCCTTTAACTTTCAAAAATCCAAAGACCCTTTAACTTTCAAAAATCCAAAGACCCACCTATCATCCAAAATTTGTTAAACTTTTCTGTTAGAGTTAAGGGTAAAACCGTTATTTCATCAATAATATTAAAAATTATAATTTTATCTCATTTCCCTCTCTAAGTTTTGAAAACTAACAACTTCACTTTTGCCTAAACATTTCAAGTTTTAAAAAATGGCTATGTCCCCCCACCTAGGGTTTTCTCTTCTCCCATTTTTGACCACCACACCATCACTAACACCATCCTCTTCTCACCCTCATCGTTGGAATTGTTTGGACTACCATTGTGGGAGGTCGTCTCTCTTTGTTGAATAAAGAGACGATGTCTTTTCATCGAACAACCTCCCATGATAGTCATCCAAACAATTCTAATGGTGAGGGTGGGAAGAGGCTAGTGCCAACGACGGTGTGGCGGCTAAAGAGGGGAGAAGAGAAAAACCTAAGTGGGGGGAAATAGTCATTTTTTAGAACTTGAAATGTTTAGGTAGGGATGAAATTGTTAGTTTTCAAAACTTGGGGAGGGAAATGAGATACAATTATAATTTTTTTAATATTACTGGTAAAATGACGGTTTTATTTGTGACTCTAATAAGAAAGTTTAATAGATTTTGGGTGATAAGTGGATGTTTGAGTTTTTGAAAATTGGAGGATATGAGTTTGAGATTTCACTATACCTTGGGTGGGAATAAGTCTTTTAGCCTAATAATAATTAGGTTAAAAAAACGAAATAAACAGGAAAGAAAACAAAAGAATAATATAAAGAAAACAACATTACCTTTTGATATTTTGCTAGCAAGACCTCTTGTTTTGTCCTAATTTATGACAAAAACTATGTTTTAATGTTAACATATGTTTTCTCTTTCTTTCTTCATTGGGGTCTCTCCTATGGGCCTTTTTAGGCTTGCCAGGTTTGGCATGCCTAGTAAGTGGTTGTAGCTTGTCTTGATAGTCCTTTAGCCAACTGCTCTTCTTGGGAACAAGATGAATAATTTCAACATATGTTTTCATATATGTTGAAATCTACAACCTCTCATTTACAAACTCTTCAAAGGTCAAAATATTCATACAACTCTTGTAAGGCCATGAGCATATCGTACGCACTTAGCATGTTTTCATGTTTTGTTTAGAGCTTTTTGTTCATTAAAGCTAACATATAGCTTTTGGCTCTCAGATTATGATCTTGTCAGGCTTCAAAAACTTCTTTTTTCATCATCTGTGGCATTCAAAGCTAAGTCAAGTGGAATGAGTGCTTCTAATACATACGTAGCTTTTTCAAAGGTGAAAACAATTCTCAAATTTCTTAGCTAGTTTTTAAAGTTCAACCCGGTCAATATATTATTATCCAGAATTCGTAGTAAGACATTATTGCCCATTTCCTTTTATCTTATCATAATCCTTTAGAAAATGCTACAAAAAAAATTGAATTTTTATTAGTGTCTTGTATATGTATGAATTTAAACTCTTTTTATTGCATAATCTTATTAGCTCTTACTATTTTATTCGAATCCCACACTTTCTTAGACAGGATTCAGAAATTTTATTAGATTAAATTTCTTAGTGAGAAATCGAATTCTTATTAAATATAATTACCCTTACATAATAGAAATCTTGGTTGATTAGATTTAATAAGTAGGAAACTCTTTTCATTTATATCCCTTTATAAAACGCGATTCATTTAGCATGCACTTCACTTTAAATACCTCACATAATAGAATCCTTTGCACCCTTAGTTAGTTAAATCCGAACTATCACACTTTCCCAAAATGATATTTTCATTATGTCTTCACATAATAGAATTTTTTGTCATAATGAAAATATTCACTCAAGAACAAGATAAATTTAATTCAATGACATAAATCTTATATCTCTCACATAATAAAAATCTTGAGATATTAAAATTTATGTTATAGAATTTAATTATCCCATGATAGGATATAGATTTAATAATTTTAATTAGGGAGATTTAGGGTTAACTTAATTTTAAGTAAATTCAATTAAGCATGACATACATACATCTCATATATGCATAATTTAAAACATGGTGGGATGATCATGAGGTTTTCGAAATTACAACCTAATGACAAACTATTCACCTAGGTCTATGTCTTCATTCAGATCATTATCCAGATCATTTTTGGGTCCTTGTCCAATCATTTTGATTACATTCAAAACTAAGGCTTGAAGACTTGATAAAATAAAATTAAACAAATATGATAGGGTTATTTAATACAAACCTCCTTATTAAAAGAATATTATAACCCAATTTTTCCAATTTTTGAAAGAAGACAAATTACACCCATGATCATCTCGTAATCAATCATCCATCCAATATTCAGATTAACATTTAATATAAATTATGAACTTATGCATAATCTATTAAACATTAATCTATAAAATATGATCTAATAAAAAACATGCAATGATTCAATTATTTAAGCATAAATGGCTTATGTGTATTATCCAAATATTCACAATATTTATTTTAGGCAATATTTATCTAACATTAAACCATAACAACTTTCACATTTAATCAACATTAAATGTTAATTAACCTCATGCACCTTTATTAACTCTTACACTCAATCATATTGATACATGCACATAATGTCTCATTCAGCTAATGAATCTAATCACATTAATGCAAGTTGATTCTTATATACAATATTTTATTTAACTAATGCACCAAATCACATTAATGCAAGTTAATTCTTGCATGCAATTTTTCATTCAACTAACACACTTAATCACATTAATGCAAATTGATTCTTGTACACCCTCTTTCATTCAACTAAAATGAACAAAATCATGCACAAAATTTAGATTTATGTAATTACATTTATCACATACATCATAATCTTCACCCAAGTGTCTTAATCAATATTAAAACATTATTTAACATGTCCAAATGTGAACTTGAAAATTCATAATTTTTTTTATGAACATTTCAACACATGTATGCAAAAAACACATGTATGTCTAAATCAAGTACATATACATGCATCCTATAAACACTTCATCATACACATGCCTTAAAGCATATGTTTTTCATCTTAAAATCATTATAACATGGGAAAAGAAATAAAACTCAGCCAAGAGTTATGAAGCAAAACATGTTTGAAAAGCTTGATTTCCTAACAAACTAACAATGTGCATGTACACATATGAAACATATACATATCCTTATGCATAAAAATCATATATTTAGCCTAAAAAAACATGCAAGGAGTTGAACCAAGCTCTGATACCATTTTAAAATATTAGGTGAAGAGAATAAATGCAAAACAAATATATATGTCAAAAGAGAGAATCAAAGCAAGTATTTGCAAAAGAGAGAAAGGATAAAGATTTTATCTACTTCTTTATTTCTTAAACTGTGAGTCTCTTTTCAAATGATTCAAAAGTGTATTCAAAAACTCAACGACTAAGGTAAACATCTAACAATATGTCATAGCTCCTAAACTACGAGGAAGAAATATTCCATTGAACCTAAAATCTTCAATTGTACGTTTCATATAAATAATATCTTTCTATTGTCAAATCTAGATAAATTTAGACTAATGGATTATTAAAGTCTTAATTTTGATTCTTTATGAAACATCAATTTAAATATTCAGAATATGTCATAACTAACATCCTTCATATGACTTACATTATACTCTGGTCAGAGATTTGATTTCTAATATTTATCAATATTTACTTTAGAACTCATATCCGGATCGAATCAGTAGATATTCAAAACCTAATACTTTTCAAGTCAACAGACTTCTCTACATACAAATAATACATGACCAGTATGGTTTGTTTTATGGGATGTGACTAATCCCGTCTATATTCATCACGTGAATCACACATATCCATATCAGATCTGACCGTAATATCTCAAGTCAAAGAATTACTGTGTACACTAGTACGATCTTATGATAAGTCATTGAGTATAATTTAATGACCATGTGACTTATTGTTATTGGTCATATTCGAAAAACGGTTCTCTAACTGTTAATCCATATTAATACTCTAATTACATGTCATCATCATCATCCGCACTATGTCATCTAATGACATTCAACGAAGATATTCAATATATCTATTATGTAATATAATTATCTAAGTTATATCACGTCTATAAGAAACGATTTGATAATTTAGTTTGTATTAAGTGAGTTATTCAGAGAATTTATATACATACTTTATATTATAACAAAATAGTGAAAATAACTTATTTATATAAATAAAAAAAAAATTTTATTAATATATTATTTAAAAATTATATATAAAATAAAATATTCTAAAATCGGCAATGCAGATAATTTTTAGGATATATACTGACATTTTCTTTATTTATGGATGCAATCACGGTGGCGTCATGGGATGGGTTAGATTCTGTTGATTAACTAAAAAGACTCGCAGCAAACACGTGTAGGGTGTGTAAGTGGCTCATAGTATCATCGTCATTGTTCAATTATACCTTGTCGGGTATTCATTTATTTTTTGATGTTCTATTTTTTTTGGCTCTTGCTCGGGAGACCTTCTTCTGCATGGTCAGGCAAAAGAGAAATGACCCATCTGAAGTCAAAGGGCACGTGGGGGTAATGGGAATTTGCTCTTCAAAATATTATTTAATTCTTCAATGTGTTATATGCGGGTCAGCTCAGCTTAAAAAGACGACAAAAAATCTGCAAGCCAATAATTGCGTGAAACACTACAGTAGACAGCCAGCCAGCCAGCCAGCCAGCCGACTTTCGCTTACCTATAAAATAAAATATCTGGCTGTCAGTCAAGCCGATTCGCTATTTCTTCTTTTCTGCCTCTTCTTCCCTCCAATCGTTTTACAATTTCATGGACTCCCACCCCAATCCTCGCTCTCGCCCTCGCTCTCGCCCTCGTCCCAAACTCGATCGCCGAAACGCCATCAAAAACATCGAATACGAAGCTTCCTCTTCTTCTTCTTACGACGATCACCACTCCACCAATCTCCGTACTCTCTCTCTCGATTTATCCCCTTTGACCGATCACAAAACCAGCTTTCGAATTAAAGGCATCGACGGCGAATTCGACATAATTTGCCGCTCTTTGGGCCTCTCCGGCCCCGAAGACTTTGCTATTCCCGCCGCCGCTTGGGAGGCCCGAAAGGCGGCTCGCTCTTCTTCCGAAGTTGCCCCTGCTTCACGGTCTCGATTTAGTAAAGATGAGGAGTTAGGCCAACGTAATGATGGTTTTAAAGCTAGTGTCTTAGTTGATGAACCTCCAAGTAGTTTGAATTCAATTACTCAGAGGACCACTAACGGAATCAACGGAGATCGGCCGCCGGTGTTGGCACCTCCTCCTGCGAGGCTACGGCCAGTTCTTGATAATTTTGGCTCGACTTGGGATATATTGAAGTCTTTTGCGCCTGAGTCGGATGAGGATTCTTTAAACTCGCCTGTTCGGGCAGGTTTTGTTAGTTCTTTGGGTGAAATTGAACGAAATGCTCAGAGATTAGGAGAAGCTCATGATGATGATGCTGAATCGGATGAGGACTCTTTGAATTTGAACTCGCCTGTTCGGGTAGGGTTTGTTAGTTCTTTGGCTGAATTGGAACGAAATGCGCAGAGATTAGGAGAAGCTCGCGATGATGATGGCAATGATGGTGGTGGCGGTGGTGTTATTAAAAATCAAACTAGTTTGGTTTTGGAGCCAGTGTATAATGTTTCTCCGAATGGGAAATTTAGAAGAAATATTACTTCGTGGCAAAAGGGTGAGCTTTTGGGAAGTGGATCTTTTGGGACTGTTTATGAAGGCTTTACAGAGTGAGTATATTATATATTATATTTATAGTTTTGGAGATTCTTCAAGGTTATCTGAAGTTCATTTATATTGTGTTTCTCTTAATTACATGAAGTTGATAAAAGTATTTGATAATTAATAGGTTAAATAATGTTGGACTATAACAGAAAGTTCTAGGAACCGGTGAAATTCTTTTCATTCTTATTTTTAAAATTTTACAAGTATAAATGGACGAGATGTGATTTTGTGTAGAAGGGTAAAATAAATCGACAGAATGGAAATGACATTTATCTGTGTTGTTTTGAAGGCGTTCATAAATTATTGCAATAGTCTAGATGAAGAATTTTTCTAATCTTATGGAAGAGTTAGATAAAGAAATTGGTTTTCCCCTTTTGTCAAAGTGATCATTGTAGTTGGGCCCCCATATTTTCACTTTTATTCATGTCATGAATTACACTAACCTGTATGTATTACTAATCTATTGTTGGAGATTAGAAATGATAGAATATGATGATGACAGCAAGGAATGGGTGAAACCTTTAGAAAGTCTTGAAGACATAACCAATAAGCTTCCTTTCTGTTTCAATTAATTATAGACTAATCATTAATAAAATCAACAGCAATGCTACAA
This sequence comes from Mangifera indica, assembly GCF_011075055.1. NCBI lineage: Eukaryota > Viridiplantae > Streptophyta > Magnoliopsida > Sapindales > Anacardiaceae > Mangifera > Mangifera indica. Next base: position 7,934,744 of record NC_058140.1, read on the forward strand.
TGAACTTTAGTATTCCTCCAAATGTCGACCAAAATTTATAGTGACTTTATATATCAAAATTTCCATCTCACTAACTGTTAGTACGTCTTCCTTCGATGTCCTCATGTATAAATGAACAGTTTTCCAGCATGTGAAAAGTTTAGTCAAGTGCAGATTATATCCTACGTAATGCTTTTGATTGCATTACCTTTGGATAGATATCTGTTCCTTGTCCTCTTCTGACTAAGGTGACAAAGCTGCTAAGAGCCAAAAAAAAAGTAACAAAAGGATTACTTACAGGTTGTATTCCATGCCAAATAATTCGAGTACCTGCTCTATATGATTTTGCAATAAGTATAACTCAACATTTGGTCAATCTCTGTAAATACTCATTCTCAAAATCTTATTAGTTACTTTTAAGACCATCATAAATTTAATACTTTTATTGCTTCTTGTTAATTTTGGGCATGTTTTTTAGCACAGTAAGTGTTATAAATAAGAATAATTGGGCAATTTGCATGCCTTTTACATTAACCAATTTCATGAAAGGTAAAATTAATCTCTTTATTTGACTTTTTGTACTTCAATGAGTTCTATGTTTTGTGGAGTATGTATTGTGTTCTTGAGTTTCAGCTTTTCATGTGTTAATTTATAGAAATTGATAGTTAAATAATATTTGGTATCGAAACCTTTGAATGAGTAAGAGACAACCTTGAATACATATATGGACCAACTCAAATGTTTAAGGTAACTAAAACAATTTAAGCCCAAGAGACACAGTTCAAAGATAGAGTTGTTAAAAATGAGAGTACTTGAGAAGGTAATAGAAAATTGGTTATATTGGGACTTGGGTTTTGAGAGCTATCCCACCAAATTCTGCCTTCAAATTGTTAGTAAAATTATCTATCTTCAACTGTGGATGTAACCTAAAAGGAACCATGAAACTTGTCTGCTTTGTGTGATTGTCACTATTATTTCCATTTTAACTCATCCCTTATTTTTCTCTTACACTAATCAAAATTGAAGTCTTTTATGGTAACGTCAACTATTGTGATTATCAAACAATCATTTACATGGCATTGAAGATCTTGGTGGCTTATATCTTGGATCTACTTTAAAAATGATTTTTAATGACCGAGTAGGAGCCTCTAAGTACCAAGAGGCAGAACTAAGATACTTCTAAAAGATAAGCTAGATTATGATTTATGTTTCAATGACACTTATATACAATTATAATTGCAAACACTAAGCATTTTCATATTATGTTAATTTGTGCTAAAGTTCAGACTAATAATTTCTGAGTTTTATTAATATGCCTTTTCATGTACACGTAATTTGTTGGTCTCTCTTATGCTTTTTTTATTCTTTCTTTCAGTGATGGATTCTTTTTTGCTGTAAAGGAGGTTTCTTTGTTGGATCAAGGAAATCAGGGAAAGCAGAGCATTCTCCAGCTTCAGCAGGTACAAAGAATGGTTTTGTCTTGAATGAAGTTCCTTAATTAAATCCTGCTAATTTATCTGCATCAGTTTGTTAAATTCATGTAGTTTTATAGTTTGGTTTTGCCTCTTACAACCATTGTGTTCTATTTAGCTGAATGAAAGATTGCTATCTTATACTCTGTTTACTGGCTCAGGAAATCTCTCTTTTAAGTCAGTTTGAACACGAAAACATTGTTCAATACTTAGGCACAGACAAGGTATGCATCTTATTTCAACAACTGGTTTCTTTCTTTCATTTCTGCAAAAAAATGCAAATGAAGTAAAGAACTATCGATTTTGTGCTTTAAAATACAAATAATTATTTTCAAAACAGCAAAATTATTGGATGAGATGTGTGGGAGGTGGAGATCTATATATCCATAAGAAAAAAAAATATTTTTATATTTGATTGATTAAATAAATGAGAAACATTTAAAGAATGATTGACATACATATTGTATTATCTTCTAAGGATTGTAAATACTTTTGACATGAAATAATAAAAAGCAAGAATTTTTTTTAAATATATGTATGTGTAATAAACTGATTTTGTCATACTATATTGGAGTAGTTTTGTTAAAATAACTAGACATCACTTAAAATATGGTGGCATTCCCATTAAACGAACCAAATTGGGCTATGAAGCTCAAGATGTAAATCTCAACTTTATACTTATCTTAACTTTCTTTTTTTTTTCCAAATATGTTTTAATAAACACTCAGCCTACTATAATGTTATTCAAATATTTAACTGAATGCATGCTTCTGTCCCTGTTTGACATCAACCCTGATGGACTTTTCTTTAATTTAGCATATGAAATTGTCTTGCCAATTGCACAACCAATTGGATTGAGGCATATACAACTTGAACCTGCTTAAAATAATATCTAATTTGCCATTATACCTCCAGTGTAGTCATAAAAAAGCCTATAATAAGATATGGTTTTGGACAAAATATAGGTATGAGGTCTAGTTTACAAACATACTTTATAAACACACACACGCACTCTCTCTCTCTACTTTACATTTTTTATATTGGATATTTTAAGAGTATTGCCCTGACTAGATGAGTTGGGTTAAATATTCTAGTGAAAGTCACAAAATTCTAACTTAGACTAGAATATTTAAATCTACCATAGAGTTGTAGACATTTAAATCGTACTTAAATAAGAAAATTATGTAAGGAAAATTAAAACTAACTAAAGAATCATTATCAAATACATCAGTTCCTGGATAACTACAAAAATATGGATTCTAGATTCCTCATCATCTGATTATTTACATCTTCGCCTATTTCTGTTCAATTTTTTTCGTGTTTAATTCTAGTCATGATTTCAGGATGATAAGATGCTTTATATCTTCCTTGAGCTTGTAACGAAAGGTTCACTTGCAAAGCTCTATCAAAAGTATCATTTGAGGGATTCTCAGGTTTCTGCATACACAAGGCAGATCCTTAGTGGTTTAAAGTATCTGCACGACCAAAATGTGGTTCACAGGTGATAAAATGGTTTTACTGATGAATTGTTTGTTTCTTTTCCCATTATAATGTGTTTGTTCTATAATCAATATGTTTTTGATCCCCTATATACTAACTTATTAATCTGCTTGGAAAGAGTTTTCGGTTGTTTCTTTTTCCTTATTTTGTATGCTAAGATGTTGAACTCAAATGGATTTAACTTCATGTGTGCCAACAAAGGTAGAATTGATTCTTCCTGTAGTTGAATGTTTGCCATAGTTTTTCTTTCCTGGGATGGAATTTGGCAAAATTAAGAAATAATGCAATTGAAATCATAGTTAAAGATTATGTAAGGTTGGATTTGAGCTCGAGCTCAAGCTTGGTTCAATCGAGTCTAGAACGAGCTCAGGTCACACGAGCTCAAGTTCAAGCTCGAGTTTTAAGGATGTTCAATTCATCAAACTTGCGAGTTTAAAAAATTCAATACAAATTTACTAAAACGATGTCATTAGACATCGTTTTAACTAATGCATCAAAAAGATATCGTTTTAGTACCGAACTGAACTTAAAACTTAGTTTGAACTTGAACTTAAGTCAAACTCAAATTCGGTTCCTTGCAAACGAGCCAAACTCGAATACCTTTGGGATAAGCTCGGTGAGTTCGAGTTTTGCTCCACTCAAGTTGAGCCGAGCTCAAGCTTAGGTGAGCTCAAACTTGGCTTGAATTTAACCCTAAGATTATGATAGTATTAGGATGTAATAGAATTGAAATCATAATTAAAGGTTGCGATAACAATGTGATTGAATTAGTTTGAGAGAAACAAGGAATTTAATGAGTTTGATTTAGGATAAGATTTTAGGATATGAGAGAATAAAAGGGGCAACAGCAGTAGGAATAAGGAAGAGAAGAAAAATATTGTCTTTTAGGCAGCTTAGGTTGTGGGCGGCCTCTTAGGGCTGATTGGGAGGTCTTTGTCGACTCAAACGGCTGGAAATGGGATTCCCTGACTCCTTAAATTACTGGTTTATCCATTGTAAACCCCCTTTATATCAATAAAAAGAGTTTCTATTCTCTTTATTGTTTGTGTTTTACTTTGGAGGGGGGGGGGTGTGGCACTAGAGATGGTGGTTGTGGAATAATTGGTTGGGATCCTATCAGAGCTTTTTGAAGCTAAAGCTAAATTAGTTTAGGAGCTTCCATTTTTTCAAATGTAAGTGCTGATGGCTTTTTAGTTCAATTTTCCTTCTTTTGATACCTGATATATTGTCTAATATACAGTGGAATATGAAAATTATTATAAGGAAGAGAAAAGACCAAAGAGAAGAGAAATGAGAATAAGCACTCAAGTTGATAGGATGTAATCATGCTGAATATGCTTTTAAAAGAATAATTTACCATTATTTCATTTACAGGTCAGGAAATATTAATTTCTTCTCCCACAGAGTTGAAATGCTTATATTGCCACAAATATCATGGTTTTGTTTTCTAGCTCAAGGTTAAACAATAGATAATAATAAGAGGTGGGTTAAAATGTTGGGGGATAATTTTCTTGACTGTTACCATTTGGCAGTGGAGTTTCTAAATAGGCTGGTTATAAATTATATTTAAATTGATATATACCATGATATCTTCACATATGAGGCTACTTCTCCTGCAAGAGTGCTTTGACATACCAGTTTTAAGTGTATACAGACATTTTGGCTCACATTTTACCTAAAATCTTTTCCCTTGTAATATATTTACTTTTTATGGTAGCCAAAACGTTAGTAAGTGTGCATAAGGAGTTTAGTTATTGTTTAAGGACATGCAAAAATACTTAAAAAGCAAGTACAGATGGGGAAAAAAATTTTATGTGAATCTACTTAAAGAAAAACTATGAAATCCAATGTACTGTCAGGCCAAGCCATGGACATATGAAGTTTTTGTGAAAATGGTCGATAGGTCCTAAACTAAACAAAGTAAACCTTGTTTCCAACTACATTGCATTTACTTAATAGACGCTTCTGCACCCTTATCCTTCTGATAGGTAATATCATTTTGTTTGGTGGAACTTGAAAATGACAAGTTAAATTTCTTTATTATAGTCCTCAATTTGCTAGTGTATCTTCTTTTAAAACTTCTCTTTCTGTTTTCAAGGGATATAAAATGTGCCAATATATTGGTGGATGCAAGTGGATCCGTCAAACTTGCAGATTTCGGGTTGGCAAAGGTAGGTTTGTTTTGCAACATATCTCTTGTTTATAAAATTCTTAACTGCTACACTTATTAATCTACTTTTGATCTTTTCAGGCAACTAAAATGAATGATGTTAAATCCAGCAAAGGGACTCCATTCTGGATGGCCCCTGAGGTTTGTCTCTTCTCTTGTTGTAATGTTCACCATATCTTAAATTGGTATTGATTTGAAGGTGATTGATTTGCTAAGTGTTGATTGTTACCTTATACTATCAGGCTCTTTTTGGGATATGTATTTTTCGAATTGACATGTTTGATTTAAAGTTATTCATCCTTTTATTCCTTCAATTTATTTCCTTTATATATCTTCTTGTAAAGACTAAATTGAATAGTTTACCTTTGTGCGTTTTTAATTTGGAATATGTTATCTTTCTTTGTATCTCTATCTCAAATGCAAGATATGTCTCCTCTGCTGTCCTTGTCCATTATGAAGGGTATTTAGGTCTAGTTGTATATTTGGGGATCTATTCTAGCTAAGGGCTGGTAAAGGTATGTGCAACCTGGCAGGAATGATGGATAGCACCAGAGATGGGAATGACAAGTTGATTGGAGGCTAGTGAGCTTGACTAGGGAGGAACATGTTAACAGACAAGCAGGGGTTGGTGACCCAGTCAACAAAATTCATTAGTTTTGCTTAGTTTTCTGTTCTGACTAGCTGTATATGTGTTAATGTTTCTAGATTTTACCCCAGTCACTAGTTTTCTGTTCTGACTAGGCTATATATGTGTTAATGTCTCTAGATTTGACCTGTCACTTTTTCACATGTATATTAAATTAGTTCCCACCCCACTCATTTAGTTTTCCTAGAATTATATGAAATGCTTAACTTGCCTGCTCTAGCATTAATTTCTAGGTCTTTTCTTGATCTTGAAGGTTCATAGAGATGTTTATGACTGTTTGGAGGGCTAGGAGGCATTTTTTGCTATTTAGGATATTTCATTTTGGGAACATGCCAATCAATTTCAGACTATGGTGTCAAATTGTTGGAGTGGTAGGAGAGAGATTGGAAAAGAGAAACTTGTAAGAAATAAAAGTCATTATTCAATGTATGTTCCCCAAGTCTTTTCTTGATCAAAATAATTAGGGCCTTTTATATGGGCTAAAACCATACAAAAACACACTCAAAACTCTGTTTATGCTGCGCAGAGCAACTAATTTAATATATGCTGATTACACAGCCATAAAAACATATTTGAAAACTAGATCAAGATAAGCCCTAAGGCTTCTGTTGTATAATTTTTCATACTTTAACTGTTAATTTATATTATAATTTAATTACCGAAAAAAATATATTATAGTTTGTGAAAATACTTAATAATTTGTCTTTTCATAACTATCTGGGGTGGCCATACATCCCTCTGAGGCATTTGAGGTTAACAAAAATGGTTGTCCAATTTAGGTTGTCAACTTAAGGAACCGTGGGTATGGACTAGCAGCTGATATATGGAGCCTTGGGTGCACAGTACTGGAGATGTTAACCAGTCAACCTCCTTACTCTGATTTGGAAGGCGTACGTATTCAGTTTACTGTGTGTTCAAATTATTTTTCCTTTCATTTGATTTCCCTGTTTTATGTAATGTGGCTTGTTTATATTAACATATTATGATTTTTTAAGTCGCTGATTTTTAAAGATTATGCCAAACTTGAGAATGTATTATTTCCTAAAACACCCAGCTTGTAACGATAAAAGGTCATGGAATTAACTCTTAATGATACTATATGGATAGATTATCCTTGTCCGATAGGATAAACTGTCACTGTCCCATTGCTTTGCAGAAACCTCATTGTAAATGTTCAATGTAGTACCCCAGAGTTCTCAACAACTAGAAAATGCCTGAATCAAGTCAATTCCTGTCTCAATAATATCTATCCATCTTCTTTCTCTCTTTAAAGCTGTATGTTTCTTATGATATATATCAAATCTCTTTTTTTCCTTAATTTCATTATATACATTACCCACAAATTTTGCTACTGTTTCCCTTTGAAAAATAAGTTGTTCTTAGAAGGTTGTTACCCATTCAGATGTGTTTTAGGTGGTGATATAATTTTGTATGTGTTGACAGATGCAAGCGTTATTTAGAATTGGCAGGGGTATAGCCCCTGAAGTACCTAGGTCACTTTCCAAAGATGCCCGAGGTTTCATCCTAAAATGCTTGCAAGTTAATCCAAGTGAGCGGCCTACTGCAGCACAGTTATTGGACCATCCATTTTTGAAGAGGCCACTGCAAACTTCCCATGGCCCTGCTTCTCCTTTTTATAACAGCAGATGGTCTTGAAAGCTTTTGATCAAGCTTTGGTGTAGACATGGAGGTAATCTACAAGCACTAGTATTTTGAACAGATATAAATAGTGTTGTAGGTTTGACATCTTGTTTGAATATTTGGTTGTGGATATACTTGAGTAGTCAAAGTTATGTGTATACCTACCTATATGGGGTTTGTTACTCTCCGGTTCATGTTAGGCAAAAAATTTGCAAGGGGTAGCATATGTTACAGATAAGGCTTATTTATTGTTAATTGGATAGGAAACAAGTAAAAGTGACTCCTTACTATGATGTAATGAAAAACCTTAGAGATTCACATTACCCATGAGAGGTTAGCTAAGTGGTTACACCTGTGTTTGCTCTAACAATGTATGGTCAAATGCCATTGTCTCACAGTACCTAAATATTATTGGGCTCTACTGAGGCTCTAATTTACTGAAGTTCACAAAGTGAGGTTGGGGGATTTTAAATTTGAAAAAGAAATTAGAGATTTACATGGAAAGTTAATGTAATTGTACTTTCGTGATATCAATATGCTTTTTTTTTTTTAATGCAAATTAGGCAAAAAAAAAGGTTACTATTTCAGTTGATTTCGATATTTTGAATTTGAGTTTGCATTTGCATCCTTTGTGCATAGGTGTTGTTGCCAGTAGTCTAATGTGCGTTGACAGAAGGCGAGCATGTTGTGAAATTTTTGGTATTACAGATTGAAATGGTGCAGTGTGGGGCAAAATTTGTTTTACACAAAGACAGCCAAGCATGTGTAAGCAATGGACAATGAAGGTAGAGTGTGCATGATTTCTGTTCTGTGGATTACGAAATAATTTCATTGGAAATTATTGTTCATTTTGGTGTGTGTTCTGTTATGATTTGTTTCCTTTGCTTTGATGTTCGGTAAACGGTAAAGGGGTGGCGGAGGGCTCAATTTTGTAGCAGTGTAAAATTGTAAATATGTGATTGGTGTAAATTAAGTTAGTTGGAAACATAACATAATCATTGTCAATTAAATGTACATAATAGCTTTTTCAGTTTATCTATTCTATTCTATTCTATTCTAATGGATGAGTTAGAAATTTGTTTGTTTTGTGTCGTGATTGTGGGCAGTTGGTATTTCATGTCAAATTTTTAGTAGTAATAATTTGTCATTTAAGATGCGCTATGAAACGTTTTTGTTTGTCATTGAAATGTGAACATCCTTATTTTGGCAATTGAATGTCTGGTTTTGAGTATTCATTCGGATACTCAATTGATGTGTTATTATATGATTGATAATTTTAAATTAGGCCAAAGGACTTAGTCCCACCCAAGGTTTCATGTTTTCTCAAATTCTTATCCTCTAATTATGAAAAAACTCAAAGATTTATCTATGGGAAGGTAAGTCTTAACATTTTTTAATAGTTTATAGGTAAAATGATTGTTTTATCTTTTATTCAATAAAATAACTAAAATACCCTTCATTTGAAAATATTATTTTACACTTTTTTAGAAAAATAACCAAAATATCCTCTAATTTAAATTACCATATTATTATAATAATTAAGTAATTCAATGTAAATTATTAATTTACATTTTACCATATAATCACCAAATTAATTTACCCTTTACCCTTTATCAATGCATGGAAATGTAAAGATATAAAACTTTTGAGCTACAACCAGAAGCTAGAATTATGGAATACATGCAATTGAGTAATGTGGAAGTGCAGAAATACAGAATTATGGAAATACATTGCCCAATGCTCGCATTTTCATAGTTATGGATATATATGAGTATAAAATATACTACCAAAATCTAGAATTATGAAAATACACTGTCAAAAATAACTTGTATGTAAAAAGAAAGTAATTAGCAGTACAGAGAAAGTAATTGCAACAAGAACCTGGAATTATGGAAATACATTGCCAAATATATATATATATGATTTATTCATTTTGACTCCAAAAATCAACACATTTGAGTTAAAAAAAGTAATTAGCAATACACAGAAAATAGAAAGTAATTAGCAGTATTCAAAAATTTGTATTCAACTTGCAGCTCCTTAAAATATATAAATGTTTTTATTAAACATTTATGGTCTTGTAAAGAACAGTAAATCCAGTATTCAACTTGAGGTTATATTCCATTTGCTGATTCTGGTCACCTGTCAAGGAGATAAGGGAAAAATTTCATCTCATGGCACTAAAGATTTAAAAATATGAAATTAAGAATTGAAATAGCTGCAAAATGTACCTATTTCATTAATGTACCTATTTCATTTATGTGTGCCTTTGGATGTTCTTTGGATGATAAAGCTGAAGCAAATTCAGATCAGTAGAATTACTTATCATGGTTGGAATAGTTCTCTCTCTCTCTCTCTATATATTTTTTTTGTAAAAAAAGGGAAAATTTAGTTATATAAAACTAAATACCAAGGATATGATCATGTAAAAATTAGTTATAAATAACAGAATTAATAAGATAACAGATAAGTAGTAATATTACCTTTTGTTTTTTCTTGTCTACATTGTTTAGCTTTCATTGGCAGGACCTTTTGTTGAGCCCCAGTTCATGGCATAAACTACATCGTAGTGTTGACACATATTTTCTCTTTCTCTCTTCAGTATCGTCTCTTCTCTTATCTTTTTTGGGTCTATCAGGGTTGGCATGCCTATAGGGTGGTTCTAGCTTGTCTTGACAATCCTCTAGCTAACTCTTTTTTTTTTTGAACTGGATGAATTTTCTCAACATATGTTTTCATATATGTTGAAATTCTCAGCCTCTTATCAACAAACTCTTCAAAGCTAGAAATATTTAAATGCAAGATTGAACAAACTGCATGTTGGCAACAAATCCCAAACAATTGCCACATACGATAATCACATATTTTTCTCTCCAAATCTAGAGTGTAAGTTCTACTAGGTATACTACTCATATTAATTACTTCAAATTCTTTCATACTAGCATATAAAAATAAAGACATTTCTAACTGACTCGATATTTTTGTTGAGTTTTTGATTAACCAGTGGTGGTATTAGGGTTATCCACTCACTACCAACTTTAAATCTACTTTGTAATATCCTCATAATTCTTCTTCGATACAACTCTAACAAACTAAGAATTAGGAGCTCACTATCTTCACCAAACCAACTATTGAATGTCTCACTCATATTATTGGTTATATGATCTTATTTGACTTTAATATCAAAGTCAAACCTAGACCATTAATCTAGTTCATTGTCAATTATCCACTTTTGAGCCTTATCATCAACCATTCTCACTTTAGTTAAGGCATCCTAGAAATCCATTTTATTTTATGCTCTAGAAATTGCCCAAAACAAATTCTTTAGGTGTATTCCTGGAAATTTTTTTCTAAAATTAGCATTTACATGCCTTATACAAAAACGACTCTTCGCAGTAGGCCACACAATTTGTAAAACATTTATTATTCCCCTTTGCCTATCATTTATGAAAGTGATAGGTAAAACATCACCAATGAAATCCTTCAACAACCTAAAGAAATACCCTCAAGTATTATTATTTTCAACTTCACACATGCATATTGCTAAAGGGAATATCCCATTATTGGTATCAGTCGTTACAACGGAGAGTAAGACTCTCCCAAAATAACCCTTCAAATGACATCCATCAACCTCTGCAAAATGTCTACATCCCTCTATAAACCCCTTCTTTTAGGTAGCAAAACTTAGAAAATTGATGAAATCAAGGGTTATAGGGAATTCTTCCCTTATTAACTTCAGGATAATTATAGATCCTGAATTACTCTTCAATAGAATGTGACAATATTTATACAACCAATTGAAAAACTGTGGTGCTTCTTGATTGACATTCTAGTGGCTATTTTTTTAGCCTTATACAACTTTTTTTTATTAATCTTCAAGAAATACTCCCTATCCAATTGTGTTGCTAGAGGCTTAATGTTGGATCCTCATTATGACCTTATAAAACTCCCAAGTTTTTCAAGAAATACACTATATGTAAAAGACTTTCCCTTCATATACCTAGATAATCTACTTGTTCCATTCTCATCTACCTCCTTAGATTCCTTATCACCATTATTAGATTCACAATTGCATAAATTCTCTAATTCCACGTTGCCAGCCTCAATATCATTTCTAAGATCAACTTCCTTGACAATAAAAATTTCATCACCTTGAGATGCATCACTCCAATGAAAATCATCATCCATGCACTCATTTTGTTGTATATGTGTTTCATCCTCATCAAAACTACCACTAATGTCATTTGGGTATGGTGTTTTGGGAGGTAGATTTTGTTGGTTGAGAGGTAGGTTTATTTGTTGGGCATTTGATTGAGTGTTTAGGGGTGGTAAAGTTGGTGTAAGTTCTGTATCTACTAGTATAAATTCAACATACATCTAAATATTTTGTTCCCGTGCCTTTTGGTTTTGTTTAAATACAAACATCATGTCTTCATTTTAGCCTCTCTATTAGACATTTTAACCTCAACCTTAATATTTTCATCAAGATAAAGTTGTACATCTTCATTTTCAATTGCTATATATTGTTTCATATCCTTTATGAACACAATGTAACTATAGTCCTCTAGATCAACCTTGTTATTTCACATGAAAGTTTAAATACTTCAAATTTGAGATTAAACAACATTGTAGAACACATCCTATAAAATACATCATAATTAAATACTATGCAAGCAATAATAAAACATTATGCAAACAGTAGTCATATAACAAACAATAGGCAAATACTAGAATGTAGTAATTTTGTTTTGTATGCAAACAATAGGCAATAATGCTCTAATTTCATTATTATGTATGTATATTATATATATCATTATTTTGTATATATATTATATAGTTGATTAGATATATCTTATATATCAGTATTCTGTATGTTATTTATGTAGATTTTTTTTTTAATTTTATAGATGTAGATGTTTGAGAAAATTTGTATACATATATTACTATTATTCTATAAAATATACAACAATAATAGAATATAAAAACTTTTTTTACTTTGTGGTTCAAATTATAAAAATTAAAATATTATTTAAAAATTTAATTGTATCATAATTTCTAATATTTTAAAATATGTTTATATACAATAATTTGAAATGATGTTACTGCATATGTCTATGTATGGAATAATTTGAAAAGATATAATAATTTCAAAAATTTAATAAATAACTTTATAGTTTTTAGCAAGACATGGACACTTTTACATATACAGTATCATAATGTCTGTTATGAAAAACAAAAACAAAAAATATAACAAGAAGTCTATTTTATAAAAAGTTGTATGAGTAAAATGATAAAGATTATAGTACACACATAACACAAACTAAAGAATCATCGGTACGTGGCATCGTTACACCTAAGAGAATAAAGGTGAAACCCTTCCTTCTTACCAATAGCACTGCACTTTTTGGGTTTCCAACCTATATTCAAGTTAAAAAGATTATAAAAGACACAACAACTACTAGTACTACTGTTAAACGCTAGTCTTAAACGAAATTATGTCAAGTTTTAAAGGGAAATGACACAAACCCCGAACAACTGTATTAAACATAGATAAATTAACTATTAGTTTGAATATTAGCAACAAAGAAGAAAACAAATAACTTTTTTAAAACATCACAATTCCTGAACAGGCACAAAATATATTACCCATCACCAACTAATTTTTTTACATATTAATTGATTAACCATATACTAACCAAAGAAAACCCTAAAAATATTTATTTACAATATGATATTCTTATGCAAAACACTTACATCAAAAACACTAAACATAACATATAGATATTATACAACAACATACCCTAAACCCTAACATCAACCATAAACATTCTAGATTTAAAAAAAAAACTAAACATAAAATATAAACAAAACCATAATAATGTTTACGTACATAAAATATACAACAACATCATGTTAAACAAATTTTAAACAATAAAGAACATCGAAAGAGCATACCTTGATCAGTGGAAAGACTTCCTGGAAACTTGTAGTGGGTGTAGTCATTGTCGTCGTTGTTGATAGGACCTGTAAGATGAATGTAACATCCTTCTCTAAGTACATGTCCCTGATGAAAATATACTAGAAGAGAGGTATATAATTAGACTATTTGAAAACTTTTAATACATGCTCATAATTATAAAGTGTACAAAAAAGTAATGTAATAAAAATAACTACTCTATTAATCAAATCCATAAAACAAAAGTATTTGAAATCTCTGTTATAAAAGACTGTATAAATTGTGAGTAAACCAATGTGTCTAAAAGTAATAATGATAATAATAAAAATGCTAAAAGTATGTCTGGTAAAATTGAAATGATATAAACACCCTTTTCCTCGTGTAACTACTAGCTAGACCACTAGATTCTTACCTGTCTTGCTACTCACATTTACCTGTAAAACATACAAAAGGAAACGTGTGAGTAAAACTCAATAAGTTGAAACCTTTTGATATCTATGGCTATTAAACTATCTAGTGGTAAAACTTGTATTCCATTTGTAAGCTAACTATTGTCACACTATAGCACCTCGGTGCCCTGACATAAATCATCTATAAAAACAACAGAGATCCAAGCTAAAATTGGTATATCTGATGCCCTAGTGAACGCTGCTAAGGTGTCTCACGCACATGTCAAATGACCTATTGGGTTATTTAACCAGGACACTCTGATTATACGAAAAAATCTCTTATAGTAGCTCATTCTCTTCCTACATAAGTTGATCGAAACTACTGACTAACCATTAGAAGATGACCCCTACCTCAAGTACATACTGTAAAACATACAAAAGGAAACGTGTGAGTAAAACTCAATAAATGGAGACCTTTTGATATCCATGGCTATTAAACTATCTAGTGGTAAAACTTGTATTCCATTTGTAAGCTAACTATTGTCACACTACGGCACCTCGGTGCCCTGACATAAATCATCTACAAAAACAACAGAGATTCAAGCTAAAATTGGTATATCTGATGCCCTAGTGAACGCTGCTAAGGTGTCTCGCGCACATGTCAAATGACCTATTAGGTTATTTAACCAAGACACTCTGATTATACGAAAAAATCTCTTATAATAGCTTTTTCCCTTACTACATAAATTGATCGAAACTACTGACTAACCATTAGAAGATGACCCCTACCTCAAGTACATATTGTAAAACATACAAAAGGAAACGTGTGAGTGAAACTCAATAAGTGAAGACCTTTTGATATCCATGGCTATTAAACTATCTAGTGGTAAAACTTGTATTCCATTTGTAAGCTAACTATTGTCACACTACAGCACCTCGGTGCCCTGACATAAATCATCTACAAAAACAACAGAGATCCAAGCTAAAATTAGTATATCTGATGCCCTAGTGAACGTTGTTAAAGTGTCTCACGCACATGTCAAATGACCTATTGGGTTATTTAACCAGGACACTCTGATTATACGAAAAAATCTCTTATAGTAGCTTCTTCCCTTACTACATAAGTTGATCGAAACTACTGACTAACCATTAGAAGATGACTCCTACCTTAAGTACATATTGTAAAACATACAAAAGGAAACGTGTGAGTAAAACTCAATAAGTGGAGACCTTTTGATATCCATGGCTATTAAACTATCTAGTGGTAAAACTTGTATTCCATTTGTAAGCTAACTATTGTCACACTACGACACCTCGGTGCCCTGACATAAATCATCTACAAAAACAACAGAGATCCAAGCTAAAACTGGTATATCTGATGCCCTAATGAACGCTACTAAGGTGTCTCGCGCATATGTCAAATGACCTATTGGGTTATTTAACCAGGACACTCTGATTATACAAAAAAAAGTCTCTTATAGTAGCTCTTTCCCTTACTATATAAGTTGATCGAAACTACTGACTAACCATTAGAAGATGACCCCTACCTTAAGTACATACTGTAAAACATACAAAAGGAAACGTGTGAGTAAAACTCAATAAATGAAGACCTTTTGATATCCATGGCTATTAAACTATCTAGTGGTAAAACTTGTATTCCATTTGTAAGCTAACTATTGTCACACTATAGCACCTCGGTGCCCTGACATAAATCATCTATAAAAACAACAGATATCCAAGCTAAAATTGGTATATCTGATGCCCTAGTGAACGCTGCTAAGGTGTCTCGCGCACATGTCAAATGACCTATTAGGTTATTTAACCAGGACACTCTGATTATACGAAAAAATCTCTTATAGTAGCTTCTTCCCTTACTACATAAGTTGATCGAAACTACTGACTAACCATTAGAAGATGACCCCTACCTCAAGTACATACTGTAAAACATACAAAAGGAAACGTGTGAGTAAAACTCAATAAGTGGAGACCTTTTGATATCCATGGCTATTAAACTATCTAGTGGTAAAACTTGTATGCCATTTGTAAGCTAACTATTGTCACACTACGGCACCTCGGTGCCCTGACATAAATCATCTACAAAAACAACAGAGATCCAAGCTAAAACTGGTATATCTGATGCCCTAGTGAACGCTACTAAGGTGTCTCACGCACATGTCAAATGACCTATTGGGTTATTTAACCAGGACACTCTGATTATACAAAAAAATCTCTTATAGTAGCTCTTTCCCTTACTATATAAGTTGATCGAAACTACTGACTAACCATTAGAAGATAACCCCTACCTTAAGTACATACTGTAAAACATACAAAAGGAAACGTGTGAGTAAAACTCAATAAGTGAAGACCTTTTGATATCCATAGCTATTAAACTATCTAGTGGTAAAACTTGTATTCCATTTGTAAGCTAACTATTGTCACACTATAGCACCTCGGTGCCCTGACATAAATCATCTACAAAAACAATAGAGATCCAAGCTAAAATTGGTATATCTGATGCCCTAGTGAACACTGCTAAGGTGTCTCGCACACATGTCAAATGACTTATTGGGTTATTTAACCAGGACACTCTGATTATATGAAAAAATCTCTTATAGTAGCTTTTTCCCTTACTATATAAGTTGATCGAAACTACTGACTAACCATTAGAAGATGACCCCTACCTCAGGTACATATGTGATGCATCTCACTGATCACATTAGGAATATCAGAAAACTACATTTTTATCATACACACCTGAACTGAATTGAGTGGTTATGTACCTTGGGAAAAAGTACATGATACATCTCATAGGTATCCAACCCTATTACTTTCACAAATATCATCACTTGTGCACATAGCTAGTGACTATTTAGTTGTGTGACATTATCTATAAAGTTACTAACTTTTTTTACTTGGATTTGACTCGATATGAGTTTGTGTCATTGTCTACATAATGGGGCATCTCATTTATGTCTCTCTTGAATTCTTTATCCTATATTAGTTCATTATTCTACTCATATAACTCCCTTTTTTTGCACATAGCCTAGGGTTACGATCGTCTTTTGACTTTGTCTAGGGGTCTATGGTCATGTGCTTCTTAAACTATGCCCATATGCCTCTTTAACCACATACACAAGCGTGTGACACTCAGCACATGGTCATTTATAGGGTAGATGCACACGAGGAGTTAACTTGGACATACCCCTATGTACTTAGATCCACGTGTCCTTTGATGCACGTCGTTTGCTTTTGGAAAGCCATACATGAGCATAATCGTATATTTCTCCTCTCAGAATGAGCTTAAGATCTTTGAACTTTCAAAATTTTGAAACGACCCAAGGGTGTGTATAAAACCACACACAACCGTATGTTGCAATCTGGAAATTGCATCTTAGGGTTTTTACATTGTTCCAGTCATGCAAATAGTCAATCAAACACATATTTAGGCCAACACAAAGAATCTCTAGGCAGTGTACTTTCTAAAGATCATGCTTTATAACCCACATAGACATCAAAATCAATAGCATTAACGAACTATCAACTCCAAACACATAATTATCATACACTCAAAAGACTAGGCAATCATATGGTTCATTATCATGGCATACAAGATTAGATACATCATACAAATCATCATACTCGGGTCTATACAACTCTAGATCTTGCTAATACTAAAGGACTTCAAAGATTTCATAATTGAAAAAAAAAAAAAAAACCATTCCACTTCCTAGACTCCGACGATAAAGCCTCATTTGCACAGTAATGGTGATTTCGATGACTATTGGTGGTTGTACAAGTAACAAAAATACCCCTCCTCTCTCTCACACTCTCTTTTTTTTACGGATATCAAAGGTAATGCCAGAGAGTTAGGGTTATTACGTTTTTATTTTAATTTCTAGAAGCAATACACGGGTGTGTATGGATCATACACGGTCGTGTGTCTAATTATACAACTAAAGCAACCTTCTGCTTCATCACGATCATGATCACGCTCACGATCTGATCTACTTATTGATTTTTTGTTGATTATACACAGTCGTATATATCTCTATATACCAGTGTGTATTATTAAAATTTAAAGAAATCATCGAATTTAAAACTAAAAAAAGATTGAAATACCTTTGAACTTATCTGTGGATATTACAATGAAACAATAAAATTTGTTGTTGTTGATGTTTTCAAAAAACGTATACACTATCTATAGAGTGAACGAACCACACTAGAGAGTTTTCCTATGTTGTCTAATGTGGTGTTATTAACATCAACATTATCGATAGTGGCGTCAATTGTTTCACAAATTTACAACTGAAATATTTTCTAGTAGAAGTCACTCAAAAGGCAAACCGAAGGAAAATGCAAGTCCAAAAGACTGCTTTCAAATTTTCCCAAATTTTTTTTACCATTAAGCATACGTGGTGAATTTTGATTTGTTTGTAGATTATAAATCTAGATTTTCAACTTGCTATCAAAGTTGCGGAACACGTCCAGACCTCAACTGACGTTGACCACTTCTCCATGTGTCACAAAGAGAGACGATAGTGTAAAAATATTCTCTGTAAATCTGCCACCCACATTAATTGGTTACAGAATTCTTTTAATAAATTATTTTTTTTGTACCTTTAAGGATATTCCACAGTAACTGGTTGTAGAATCCTTTTAATAAATTAATTTTTTATTCCTTTAAAGATATTTTAGGATCCAAATACAAATTACTAAATTACCCTTTTCACTGAAGAATTTTACCGTAATGTCCTCCAAATATCTACTATTAAATATTGATTATCCTCAATTCGATGGAACGCCTGCCAATTACCTTTTAATTGTCTAATATCAAATATCAATTACTCTCTATTAGAGGTAATGCCTACCAGTTACCCCTCAAATGTCTATTCCAAAACGTCAATTAATCCTCTCATTTGTTAAATAGCATTGATAAGCGTGATTTGATAGGTAAGTGTCATTGTGCCTATTCGGCAAATTACACCTACTGACAGTTTTTTTTCTCACTATTTTATGTGAAATCTATTATGATCTATCAAAAAATTACATCAGAATCCTTATTAAATTAATCTTCTGACAACATTGAAGTAATTTGATGTGTTTCAAAATTAATTGAAACTTTCAGATCAATAAATAGATGAGTTGATATAAGAAATAAATTAGTTTTCAAAAAGGATAATTTGGTCAAAGAAGGAAACAAACACAAACTAATAATATGTAAAGTTTTAAGAACTAAATGATCAAAGAGAATCCAAGGCTTAAAGGAATTATCGTCTACCAAGAATAATTAACACACAAAATGACAAGATAATTAACCAATAAATACCCAATGTTTAAAGGACAACCCACTAGCCAAGACGTTCCACCGCCAAACTTTGGCAAAAGAAGAAAATGGATAAAGGATCAAGATTGCTCAAGCAACAAACAAGTTTATCATTTAATGATGTTTACCCTTGATACATGATGCAAGTAAGCTTTTTATATGCTTCAAAATACAATAGTTTAATACATAAAATTCAAATAAAATTATAAACTAATACAATTGAATCTTCTGAGCAAAAAAAGTATTAATTTATGTAGTATCCAAAAGAGGAAAGGGACAAGGAGCCACCAAGGATGGTTAACCTTATCTTTGTCAAAAGAGGAAACCTTGAGCCACCCACATGTCTTCCTTGTCTCCTTCCATAAATGTTTCATTGACCTTGCTTGAGCTTTCCCATGAAGCACTAATACACTCTTAATAGAATTTAGCATAATTAAACATACAATTACACTAATGAAGGGCTAATTAAACATCAATTAAGCAAAGAGACAACTCAATTGGGCTAGGATGTTATTCTTGGACCCAAATGAGCACATTACAACCAATTGAGTGATTTAAACCAATTGGAGCTATTAAGGTCGAATGGCATAGGGAATGAGCACGGGTTGGTCATAGTTGTTAGAGCTTGATTGTAGCATATGACTCGAATTCATATCCCAATTTTCCCATAAAAAACACAACATTTATTCACTCAAATTCAAAAATACATTCGTCAAACGTATAACACGGTTTTAGACAACAAACATTATAGAAAATCAACACCAAACTCTTGAACTTCAAAATTGGAGAAACTTATAGCAGAAACTCTAAGGAAATTAGAGGGAAATAGATAACCGTTGATGAAGAAACTAGTAAGAGGAAGAACTCTAAAGAAATTAAAGGAAAATAGATAACAACTAACAACATTGCTAAAAAGTAGGATATGAGAAAGAAAAAGCTATAGTAAATAATAAGTACTGTAGACAAATTTGAAATCTCAAATCACTTGAAGCTAACAGAAACAAGAAAAGCACTATGGAAAGGCCTTGAGGCTCAATGTCGTATAGCTATAACAACATAGCAAAGCCAAACAGTGTTCGGTCAATCAATGCAAAAGCGAGTAATAAAACTAATGTGGCTCGAGTTGGATAAGATCTATTATGAAGAAGAACTTGCAAGAAGATCTATTCCTCGGACACAACTATTTTTAAAGGCTAGACTAATGAAAGAGATAGTTGAATTCAATATGCCTTATCTCAAATTAGTCACCTTGGAGACTTTAATTATCATTCTTTTTGAATGGAGCTATAAAATTACACATTCCAGGGAAATTCTTCAGAAAAGGATGTTATGGACAACTTTTGAGAAGAGGATGGATCGATAAAATTGACATAAATGTACACGAAAAGATGGTGGATCCAAAAATACTATATGCTATAAAACAAACACCCTATGTATTTGATAGAAGAATTCACATCTTTACTTACATTGTTACTTCCTTAGTACAAGAAGAAGACAATGTTCAACTTGTGTAGATATAGGAGTTTGTTATAGGAGAGTCATGGTATAATTTAATGATTCGAGAAGATGTCTCTATGGGACAATTTGCACTTTAAAAAATTTGGAAAACACTTGACAAAGAGGAATGGTATTAGACTAAGATACACATTAACAAGTTACTTTAAGTCCGTACCAAATTAAATGAACTCTCAAGGAAAGATAACACAATCCACATTGATAAAGGGATAATAGTCACCCTATCAAGAAAAATGCAAAAGTTTAAGATACTCTTTTCAAGGAAAACAAGGTTCGATTACAAGATATAGCAAATGGATTTAATCTCACCATCTTTCTAAGCAAGCTTTAATAGAAGAGACAAAAGATATTTTTTGATCAATCTTAACTCATGAGGCTGAACCCCAAACTGAGGATAAAGAAGCTTTAGAAGAATCTTTTGAAGTCTTCATGGACTTGATGGACAGATCCAATTCTATTTAAGCCTACAAAGGAGGGAAATTTGATCAACCCAAGAAAACAACCAACACGTTAACACATATCACATACCCTATATATAGATGACAAGTGGAAGATCAAGATGTTGCTGACACTTCCAAATCAACAATTGAGATGTAGTCAAAACTATTTCACTTGGATTAATAATTTTAGTTTTGTTAAACACATATGAGACCTAAACCGCAATGTCAGTTATAATTTATTTTAATGTTTAGCGTCGACTGATTACTTTGGGATAAGCTAGTACAATTATTTTATTGTTTACTATAATTACAGTGTCGGATGAATTTAAAACATGTTAAAGTTCGAACCCTTACTCTCCTCTATATAAAGGGAGAAGATGTAACTTATTCTATAAAAGTTTAAAATTTAAGGAAATTCTTCTACTTATTTTCTTCACTTAAGGATTCTTTTTACTTGTTTCAAGAAGTTATAAGGTAAACTTAAATCTCTTCCGATTATATTATATTCATGTATTTAATAGTATCATTGTCAATTTTTCATGATATATATACATGATATAACTCATTGATTTGGATTGCTAATGAATTTTAATGGAACGACTTATCAATTATCAATTATTAACTTGTGTTTGACTAAAATGGTATAAAAGTCATGTTTAAGTATAAATCTAAGATAAATAATAATAGTATATTCAGTTATTAACTTGTGTTTGACGTTAGAAACACTTTTATTGATTTTCTGATTATAGTATTATGAATAATGAACTAGACAGAAAAAGATATTTAAATAAATTTTGTTTTTATCTAGATCATGGAATCGAAAATAAACCTGAGATAGGTTTATTGAATATTATTATAGATAAAATTGAAAACTTGAATTCTAAGCTGAATAATCTTGATAGAAAACTGAATTATATAATTTATCATTTATTTTTAGTAAACCAATGGCTAACTTAAGTTAAGGAATCAATTGCAAAAGTTAGTTCTGATTTACAAAAGATTATCACTCTAGAACGTGTCTTGACTATTCTTTGAATAGGTAACAAAATTACATAACTTTGGCTAGAAACTCTAGTTTTGAGGTAACTACCATTAAGATAAAAAATTATTCTATGTCATTAACTCTGAGTGATATAGAACGAGTCTACCTTATTGAAGGATATACTGAAAAAGAGGTCAAAAGGTGTATATTAAACTTTTGTAACAAAAATCCAAATATTTGAAAGGATTATTTAGAGTGGTTAGAAGTTACAAGATTGTTAGACGCGATTCATCTAGCTTTAAGGCAAGGTGTTATGTGGATTCTACAATTTACTAATGGGGTAACAATTAGACATGTCAATTAGGCCTGACCAAAGCCCAAAATTTAGGTCTGACCTGATACTGTAGTATATCAAGCCTAACTTATAAGCTTTCTGGATCGGGCTATGGCCTAGATATTGGGCCCATGAGCTGGCCTAGCTTAGCCCATCATTATTTGTAATTTTAAAAAATTAAAAAAAAAAAGTAAATGATAGTTAGCTTCTGCATATGGTAGAAGTTGTTTTATTTTTTTTTAATTTTTTTCTTTTATATAAACAATCCAAATCTTCTCTATTTTCCAATTTTATTTATAAATCTCTCAATCTCGATTCTTTCTTTATATGTTCAATCTCATTTTCTCTTGTCAATTTTCTTTCGAAAACTGTCTGCATTCAGGAATAATAATTTTTTATGTTTATAATTTCGTTTTCATTTTAATTTTATCATTACAAAATATTACAAATGAATTCCATCCATTTAGATAAATCATACAATAGATATATTTTATTTATGTTTGTAATTATAGAGTATGTAAATTAATTTATTTGTTATTATGTTATAATATTTTTTATCATATAATTACGGTATTCATCCACCACAAGTGAGAGATTACAAATAAAATATTCAGAATACTGTCCTTAGTTTTAATAACTGAAAATAATTTGTACTTAAATTTTTTAATTATTTTTTTTAAATTGTTTAAATGTGCCGACCTAATTAAGGTCTAGCCCTATAAATATAGAGTTGACGCTTGGGCCATGAAAATTTTGTGGACCAACTTGACCCGAAAGCCCTTCATTATGCGGGCCTAAGGCCCGACCTATAGGCATGTCTAGTAACAACCATTGAAACGCACAAATTAAAATTCCAAAATAAATGGTTGGGTAAAGTGGAAATTGTAATAAGATATTGGTAGAATGAATCACAAAACTCGAAAGAACCAGTGAGTGCACCTAATCTATATCCAAATTGAGGATAGCATGGTAGATGAAGAAACACTAAAATAGTTGCTGCCAACCTACAAAGTACCCTACTTTGCCACCAGTATATGCAAACTTTATAACTCAGGAATCCTAATGAGATTGGGAAAAAGTCAAAAATATGTATTTAAAAACTATAAAAGAGAAATACTTTATTTCGAAAAAAAAAAAAGAAACAGAAGGTAGAAGGACTTTCGAAAATTACTCTTTCAAACACTAAAAAAATGAACAAATATTACGAAGAGAAATTAAAGAAACAAAGGAAAATATTTGAAAAAAGGGAAATCGAAGAAGATTTCTCTAGGTCCTAAAATGGAGGATTTAAAAAATCTAATCCTAATTTAAGAGAATCTGAGATTAAAGATGATCTTTTTTGAAAAATCCTTTACAATCTTTTAAGGGATTTCTCAAGGAAATTTATGAGCCTGAATATACACCCATGACTTATCCAACAAGGATAAAGTCATAATTCTTGTCAAGTATCATCTAGCGAAAGTTTTTTAAACATAAATTATGTAAGCAATATAGCATATGCAATTAGAGTTTGGGAAATGGTTAACTAAGTCCAAGTACAAAACAAAGTCTTTGACCTATGACAAACTTATCGTTTCTTATGGTTTACACTGCAAGAAGCTTTTGGGTAAGCTTAGAAGCTAATACAGGAATTCTTGATACAATATGGGACATGAAAAGTCAAGAAGGAATTTTCACCCTTTCTAAAGATATTCTCTCAAGAGAATTTACTAGAATAACCATAACTAATAGGAATCTTGCAAAGGTAGTAGCTTTAAAAGCTTCGACTTTGCGACATGTGCCAATTTAAAATTTTCAACTGTGAATATAGATGTTATTTTTACCAATTACTTGAAAGCACACAAAAAGTTATGAAAAATACCTTATTTGCAAAATTCCCCAACAAATGGGATAAAACGGCAAAAAAGGTTTACAAGCTCCTTCTAGAAAAGAATCAAATCATTAATTCTTTAGAATGAATGATAAAAGTTGTAAGACAACTTGTGAGGACCAAATATCTAAATGCTAAGCTTGATAAGGATCTCAAGAAGTTTAATTTTGATGACACTTGTTACAATTTTGAAGGAGTCCCAAGACAATACGATTGTAATAAATTGATTAGAACTCAAAATAAGAATACTCATAGGAAACGAGGAGGCTTCCATAAGCGAGATAGATTTAAATCTAGACACTTTCATACTATGAGGAAAAAACCTGTTTATAATAAGTCAAGTCTTCTAGATCATGTAAGGTTTATTAGAAAAACAGGGAAAAATTTGCTCTTAGTGAAGTAACGAAGAGCTAAGAAGTATTGTGCAACTTGCCCCTTGGGTAAAAACGCAATAAATTGTAATTGTTACTGGATATGTGGTAGTTAAGGATGACAATTTTGATTTAAATTTAGGAGCCTAACCCTCTCTGACCCTTAAGGAGAGGAGATTCCCCAATAAAAATAGGGAAAGGGACAAGGATAGAGACGAAAAAAATCCTGATAATCGGAGACGAAGATACATATGTCTCTGCCTCATCTCATCCCCACCCCACCCTGCCTCCTAAATCTAATATATTAATGTAATTCAATCTTCTCTTGTGGAAGTATTTTTTTTAAAACCTTTATGCACTTCTTCCTTTTTCTACAACATTTACCATTGTTTATGTTCAATCTCTGTTGAAAAAACCTTGTTTAGTGTTGTCTCTAATCTTGAGTTTACTTTGCAGGTGCATAAGTAACCAGGATTAGAAATATGTAACTGTGTAATTGATTTATATCTACTCTAATTAAAGAATTGTTGAAAGACAAAACTTTGTTAAACTCTTTGCATAAAATTTACATTTTTGCTTATTGGTTATAGCAAATTTAGTCTTTAATAATTTTTTGCATAGGGAGTTCTTCATCTTGATGATGAATATAGGATCCTATGGTTGTTTCCGTAGGTCTAGATCAAGACAAAAAATGTTCAAGTGAATGAAAGTGTTAATTTAATGTTATTACAAAATTACCCTAAATCAAATACATATTTACTAAGAACTATAACTTTAATAATTTTTATTACAAAATTGCCACCATCTTTTAACCCTAAATCTAAATCTCTTTTTTCCTTCCATTTTTCACTCCACAATCGCACACTTCTAGCCAGAGCTTTTTTACCCTGTGGAAAGCATTTCACAACTATTTATTGCTACATTTACCAGTGACATTTTATGGTAAAGTTACTTTTATCTTTCCATTATTATTTTTCGCTTTCAGGATATTTATTGTCTATTGCTAAAAATATTTAGGGAAACTAGATGTATAATTGGTGTGATTAGCATAGTGCATTACATGGTTTCTTGTGATGATTATAATTTTGTCTAGTTGTATTTGCACCCTATTTAAGTGCTTGTGTTTGACCCAAATTTATTGTTCTTTCAAGTGTGAATTGGAATTGTGTCAACTGCAAGAATATTTAGGCTAAACCTTAAAACTTGCTTATTTTTAGGATTTGTTGCTCTTTTTTTAATTGCTCCTGGAAGGATTTTAGCATTTTTATCATGACAATATATTGTTTTATTTAGATATGTTGTGTAATTCCTTTTATCTTCCTATTCTACTTATCAAGTTGCTTGACTTCTGAAGGGAAATGATGTTACAATGATTATCGTTTGCATTAAATTAATATACAATATGAGAAACCAAGAGTAGATAGGCATATAGGAGATTAACTTCTTGTAATTGTTAGTGTGGGTAAGATCTTTAGTGTATTTGTTGACATTCAACTGCTAAGTGTGTTGAAATATTATTGTTGGAACCTTGATAGAAGTTAAATAAGCCTAAATATCCAATCTTGCAGAAAATTGCTCGAAATATTCTTGTTATTTCAGTCTCTACTGTTGCTTTTGAGTCTACTTTTAGCACTATTGAAAAGGTAATAAGTCCACATCGCAATAAACTTCGTTCAAGTACATTAAAGGCATTAATGTATTCTAAAAATTGGTTATGAGCTGACCTAAAAAGTAATAAAATGAATTTTTATCAACTTTAATATAGAGTTAATAATTATTAAATTTTGTCTTTTTTTTTTAATTTTCTTGAAAAATGAAAAGTCTTATTCAACAATCTACGATAATAATGATTTAGAAGATAGTAAGTATTTTTTATTAATCTCTCTAATCAAATTAAATAATTAATTTTATTTTCAAGTGGAATATGAATAATTGGTTTTTAAAATATTATAAGAATTTATTACTTATTCTTTTGCATGTATTGTAGTTGATAATTGATGACATGGACTTGAGTTTCATTGCCCTACCTTGATGTTTGGCATATAAGTGGATTTCGATTTTTCAATATATTTCAGTTAATTTTATATTTTTAATTACAAATTCGTTGATATTCCTTATATAAACTGCTTTTAAAATTAATTATTGCAGATTAGTTTTTAAAATGTTGTTTCGTATCAACATGAAAAATTAATGAAGATATCAACATAAAGAATTAATAAAGATATTAACATAAAGAACTACTAATAAAGAGATTGGTTATTGCATAATAGATTTTATGAAAACTTTATATTTGAACTAAAATAACAAATAAATATTTTTGTAGCTCTTATAGTAAGTGATATTTTGAAAAAATATGATTTATTTTATCTATTCAAAAACAGGAAAGAATTGAAATTTATATTTGCAGATAGGGGGGGTGCTGTTTTTCCCCACGTGGACAGGAAGGGGATGAGGAGGGGATTTTCCTTCATGGAAAGAGGACAGGGATTATTTGTTATCCTCATAACGGGAACAAATCGAAAAGAGAAATTGATATCCCATACGGGAACGGGAATGAGAACAGGGACAGGGATAGGGATTGATATCCTCTTCTTGCACCTCCCCGTTGACATCCCTAGTGGTAGCAAAGATCATTATACGAACAAATGCCAAATAAGGCTAAAAAGAAGGCTAGTGTGAAACTACTAAATATTGATTTAGGGACTAGAACTTATGAATATGAGCCTATATTTGGATACAAGGTATACTCGAATGACGAATCAATATGTGAACTAATTTTGGAGTACTCTAAAGATTTAGAGGAAAAAGACTCATCTAATAATTCTGACGAGGAATACTCATTAGGATTAAGTGGAAAATCTTCGACCCTTCATTGGTTAAATATTTTTATGAATAGAAAAGAGAATTTAAATGAGCTCTCTAATCTATTCAACGATGATGAGAAACTTATATCACTCAATAATAAGGTTACTCCTAACTCGATAATTAGTTCTTCTACAAGTTACGAGGATACATTGATAAGCCATAAAGAATGAGCTATTCTAAAGCTTTCAACTTCTCAAGTCTTTAGAAGAACTTCACGATGGATGTTCAAGGCTCAAGGACTAGAAGACGTACATGAAAAACCTATAAGAGTAGCCCTAACTCAGTTAAATAAAGGAGAAATCATTTTATCAAATGATGAATGCCTACTTAAGGTGCAAGAACTTGTTAAATAAGCAAAGAACAAGTATCACTATGTACAAATAGGAACTGTATAAGTGCGAATACAGGGGTTATTCCATAGAGAAATGAATGTTCCTATTCAAGTGGGTTTACTAGATAGGAGATAAACCACTTTTAGTAAAGCTTTAATTGGCGGATTTCATGCTAACTTAGCTTTAGGTGATTCTCATGGCACTATCCGACCAAGATACATGGTTAGCCTTAAAGATCCCAATCTTAAAAGGATAATGGTTTTTCGAATTCACACTTATGGATTAAAAGATCTTTTACAATCCAATAACATAATAGCTATTCAATATAGGATGATATATAGATTAATAAATTTTGTCAATCCTATTTCAATGCACTCCCAATCAAATACTGAAGTGCATGGCCCAAGATCAAGCTTTATTATTCCAATAAATCTGACAATAGTTAATCCTCGACAATTAACTTGGCCAAGAAATTGGGTTTTAACATTTACTCTGCAACCTAACATGATAGATATGAAAATAAACCTAAGAATTAAAATAGAGAAAATTGATGATCAGATTGATATAACCCTTCCTGCTACAAGGATTTTGATTTTAGAAACGAGGATAAGGAAATATATCAAACTTAGTAAACCAGAGATTAATATACTAAAAAAGGATAACGATAGAGTCAATAACTCGAATACAAAAAATCACGCTAAACCCATTTACAACAAATTTTACCTTGAAAAGTCATAATTATTGGGCTAAAATTTCTTTACCTTCGTTGGATTCATAAGTTGAACATGTTTTTGTATGCTACAAAACTTTTTTTATATACATGAGTAAAATCATCCGACATTATTCTATTGGCTATATTAGTATAATCCTTAGAGTGTTAGCTAAATTCGTTTAAACACCCCCCTAACATGATCAGTTTAACTAATCACGCTATTCATAAACCCTTAACTTTTTGCATTTCATAATGTTCGTATCTTCACATTTTGTATCTTTCTAACTCTATATTATATAACCTCTTGGATTATAGTAGTAATTTATTCCCCTTGTCATACAAAAGATATAACAAATTTTTATTTTTTTTCTTGCGATCTTGTACGTTCTCCTTATGTTTTTTCTATTTAATTAATATAATGGTGTCAAATTTATAATAAAAAATAGTTTATAAGAAAAACTCAAATTTTGAGCTTGTCCGAAAAACCATAAAATATATCATTTTTATAATTGTATAAACACTTTTTAGATGCGATCAAACAATAAGTATAAAAAACCTTTTCCTGTAAAGAAGCCCAACCAAACAAGATGGAATATATATATATATACACACACACACAAATATATTGAAGTATAAAAGAAAGATGCATATCCACTATAATAAGACAGTTAAATCTCTACAAAAATCTTAGATAACTTGTGTTTATAAAAAATAATAATAATAAAAACCTACGAAGTCAGAACATTCTACTCAAAACCCTTATCCAGTTATGATAGGTTAAAAGGGAAGGTATCTTGGAAATCTCATGTAATTGACACCCAAATAATAGAAAAAAAATTTTGATTTTTCCCATAAAACAAACATTCGATTAAAAGAAATATTCCTGGATAAATGCAAATTCCTACACTGATTCTAATAACCAATCCTACAATGTCAAATGAATATACAGAATATGTTTTTATAACATTGATAGCACATACAAGCCATAAAGCAGCAAGCACAAATAAGGGGTCTAAGAAGAAACAATATCGTTAATAAGAAATATTACATTTAAGTTTACCTAGCTGCTTGCATCAAATGTTTTCCCAACTTGAGGTGGCAAGGAATTCTTGTAGGCTTCTGAGACAGTTAAAGCAGTTTCTGAGAGACTGCCCTTCATGTCTGAAATCTTCGACTCCATGTATTCTTTGTATTTTGACACTGAGTCAACTAGTGCAAACAGTTCACAAGCCCGTATCTGAATTTCTTCTTCGCTTTGTCTGATTGCTTCCTTCAACTTCAATTCAGAGACCTTCAAAGAAATAAAGTGGTAAAAGATTAGAATGTAACCACTTTACTGGGGCACATTTATCCAAAATAGCAAGTGAAACAAGACTCAACTAACAGTTTCACAAAAAGAAATAATAAACCAATACCTTTAGAACCTCAGCTGCTTCTTTTTCCACCATATCCAAGTTCTGAGCTTCTAATTTAACATCATCTGCCATCTTTCGGGATTCTGCTGCACATCTATACACATGCTCTTGCATCTCCTTCTTGAACAAGTTCAACTGGGCTTCCATCTGTTTGAAAACATTGATGAAGGATCAGATAAATCTTTAAAAGCTAACAAAGCGGCCACCTAAATTTGGCGATCATGGTTACATGATATGCCATCCAGGGATGGGGAAAAGGTAACAAGCAGTTAGTTTCACATTCAGAAGCTTAACATTGTTGACACAACCTCTGAAACCTTAATTTTGTAACTGATGGCTCAACAACAATCATTCTATACTTTTGATCTTTGCTTGCCATTGAGAAATTTTTAATTTTGAAGTACTTACTATTCATTCTCAAGTAAAAGCTATATGCTCACAAGCAGGTTGCATGAAAGTAGAAAGCCTACATTACAAAGATCCTTGTAGTATTGTAACCTTAAAGAAGTTCTTCTATGTAGGATGTAACCTGATCAGTCCACTTTGATCCTATAAATGAATCATTATGGAACAGTATCCATATAATAATCTGCATAAACTTTTAGTTCTGTAACTTTTTTTGGGGATCCATCTTATTCTGAAACAGTATCACATGGAAACAATTTTTTTTTTTATGTTTTTTCGTTATGAATCATAAAAAACATGCATCCAGCTTCAAGATGCCAAAAAGTTAGTATTTATACATAATAATTGACGATGAGATGCAAAAAAGCTTGACCTTTATGCGTTAGTATTATTGTATATAGAGCAACTATTCCTGCACTTACTTCATCAATATGGGATTGAAGTGCACCAATACGAATTCTTTTTCCCTCAATTTTGGTAGCCATTTCAGATGACTGTTGCTGCAGGGAAATCAACTCTTCATATTTTGCCATCGAGCTTTTTTTTATGTCATCAGCAAAGGACTCAAGGGCAGGCTTAAGTGTGGATTTGCAGTCAATACCCATTACCTCAGCAGGAGTAGAACCTTTCGCATTCAAGACGTACTGGATATCAATGCCAAGTTTTAGCCTAGTTGTAATGCAAGAAACACATAGAAAATCATTACAACATCAAATTATGGTTAAATTCCTGAGGTTCAAATACATCACGAATATGATTCAGCCTTCAAATACAATAGGCAGTCAGAGAAGCACAATTTGAATAAAAGTTGCAAAAGATAAGAAGCATTTCAAGAAACTAATTTAATTAGCCTACTCAAAAGGTTTTCCACCGCCAAAAACAAATGGATCAATGCATCTACATCACAAAGGACAGTTTGCATATAATAATTGATCCACAAAAACGACATCACAAGGAAAATCAGTACAATATTTACAAAATCGTCCTCAAAGATTTTAAATAACAAACGAAACACAGATAAAGTTCTCCTGCTTACTAGACTATGCATGTGCCCATGACCCTGAAGAGAGGGGAAGTTTTTCAAATGTTATCCACTGGTAATCACATGATACATTTTTTAATTTCATGTGACTAATTAATTGAGCTAAAACTGAAATTGCAGCATGAAGCTTCCTGCTACTCTCTATAGGGTCTGTATTGCACCCATATTTTCAAAACTGTAATATGGATTTAATTAACATTGATGTTGCACAAGGAAAAAAAATTTGACAGAAATCTCCAGTCTGTCTCTGTTAAATAGTCCTAATGCCTCCAAAGACATTGGTGAGTCCATCTGCTGCAGAAAGGAGTTTTTACCTTACCCAAGGTTTAATCAGCCAAGATTCTAGCAAAGATGACTGATCAAGACCCAGTATATAGAGGAAGGTAATGGTATAAACAATGCTAAATACAAAGTTTGACTATATTAACTAATTGTTATCAGTTTCTATTTTCATAAGATACTGATTGCTATGATATTTAGTTTATCCAATGGCTTGCAAAATGAGTTAGTGAAGAAAACTTTATAAATACAACACGCAATAGTAGCAAACATATCAAATTTTCAAACACAAACTAAGAATAAGTGATATAGGACCTTCTGATAGCATGATTGCACTCCATCGAAAGTGCCTCAAGTTCCTTAAACTTTTGTCCCAATAAAGCATCAAGATCCCAATTTTTGTCTTCCCAAGCATTTCTAGCAGTCTCTGCATCCCCAATATCTCTTTCCACCGCTTGCAACTCTCTCCTCATCCTCTCCATATCACGTGCATTAAATGTCTGCAACTCCACTCTCTTCTTTAACTCCTCATTCTCCTCACAAATCCTCTTATGCTCCTCCACTTTATCTGCCATTTCCCTCTCTTTCCCCTGCACTACTTTCTCCATCTTCTCTATCCTGGTATTAAACTCTGCTATCATCGCGTTGAACTTGTTCACATCCTCCTCCAAAACACTCTTCTCTTTCTCTAATTTCTCTCTTTCTGTTGGTTCTGCCTTCTTTTCCTCCAATTCTTTCACCTTTTTCTCCAATTCAATCACATTGTCACTTACACTATCTCTCTCTTTCTCTACCTTCCCAATAAACTCCTTGTCCAATTCCTCCACAGAATCATCATCTCCTCGTATATAATTCAAATAACTCTCCAAAGCATACAAATACATACTATTGTTTTCAGCAAATGAGCTCGAACTATTCAATAAGTGATTGGTATACGATGCGATTTGCACCAGCCAGTGTATCAAAGCCAGATACGAAGGCCAATTGTGAGGCGAATTCGGTGACCTAAGCGTAGATTTATTAATCTTGATAGGACAATTTAGGGATTTCAAAATTACAAACAGATCGTCTTCGAACTTAGCTGTAGAAGGATAATCGAGCTTCGTAACGAGAAATTTGATAATTTCCATTATGTCCTTGACGGAGGGGACTTGTTTGGGAGGTAGAAGGATCTGGAACGAGTGCGAGGAGAGGAAGGCGTTGATGGCGCGAATAGCTGAGCTTTGGTGGGACCGGTCCGAATAGAGGTCGGTAGCGATGGAGACGCGGCCAATGCCGGCGGACGAGGGGCGGCTGCTGGCAAAACTGGCATCGGAATCGCGTGAACCACCGAATCGAGATCCATAGAGATCGGGCGTTGGCTGCGGAGGTGGTGGTTGGTTGAAGGATTCCGTGGGACGACGTCGGTTTGCGCCTCTCATTTCCAGTGCAGGATGAGTAAGTTGAACTGTTTGAGAAGTATGGCACAGAGTGCGACTGACTACAGTGAAGCGGGGTTTTCAATTTTTAAATATGTTCTGGTTTCCCACTTTGGGAGGGCTTTTAAGATTTTAGAATGAGAACAAAATTAGGGCCCTGTAGTTTTCAAAAGTAAAATTTTGGATAATTATGAACTTTTCTGTCACTTATGCCATGAGTTTTAGAAAATATCCATCACCCCCTAGAACCCTAAGGTCGTCCAAAATTTGTTAAATGAATAAGGGTAATATAGTCTTTTGATTCCATTTTCACTTCCATTTTCATATTTTCTCCCTCTAATTCTCTTCTTTCTTTTCCTTTCTCCTTCTCACCTTGTGAAGTATACGAAGATTTTGGGTGATGATAAAAGTTTGGGAAAAGGACTATTTCCCACTCAAATTTTAATCCAATCTCAAAGTCACACCCACGGAAGATTAAAAACTCAAACTCTCACCTATGGTCAAACTGTCATCTGAATTTTCAATTAAAGACAAAGGTAAAATTGTTATTTTACTTATAAAATTTAAAACTTTAAAATTTTATTATTTTCCCACTTCAAGCTTTAAAAACTAATACTTCAACCCATCTTCAAAGTTTGAAAAGTTTATATTTTACCTCTAAGGTTTGCTTCCTTCTCCAGCCATCACCAATGACTGACTTTTTCCACTAATATCCCTTCTCCGACCACAAAGAACGATGAAGGACAAACCTTCGTCGCCCAGATCTAGATGACGAAGCGTCATCCAAATTTGGAAGAAAACGACATGACAAACGATGAAGGACAACAAAGTATCATCTTTTGTTATATGGGTTGTGCGACAAAGAGAATCTTTATCTCTTCGTCACACTGTGCGATGAAGAGATCTTTGTCTCTTCATCGCACCATGTGACAAGGGGATGAATATCTCTTCGTTGCACCACCGTCGTTGTACCAAGAGAAGGAAGAGGCCAGAGATGATATCGGAGATGACGTCGGAAGATGAAATTGAAGAGTGGGGATGAAACTGCTATTTTTGAAAGTTATGGGAGCGATTGAGCTTTGAAAAATATGAAAACCCTAGGTTTAGGGGTGAAAATGTTACTTTTCAAAGTTTAAAAACTTTAGGTAAAGGTGAAATGTTAGTTTTTAAAACCTAAGGGTGAAATGTAATAAACTTTATAATTTTTAATCTAAACATAAAATAACTATTTTAACCTTCCCTTTAATAGAAAAAGTTAACAAAAGTTTGGTCATGGGTAGGAGTTTGAGTTTTTCATCTCCTATGGGTATGAATTTGAAATTGGGCTAAAATTTGGGTGGGAAATAGTCTTTTTCCCTTAATATTATTGTGTTGATTGTTGACTTTTAGATGGGCAAATTTATGGGTTATTGTGGCAGGAAAGGTGGTTAACAATGAGTAGTCCAGTTTTAGATGCATTGATAAAATTGCTTCCTTATGGAATTATTGATGTTAGGATTAAAAATTGATTGCGCAAATGGAAATTGTCATTATTATATTATTCACTTGCAACCCCTGAACCTTTGTTCTAGTAGATGTCATAATCATCCTAATCATCTTTATAAAAGTGTGTAAACCTAACTGATCACATTTGTTCAATCTACAATCTTATTCTCCTTAAAACACCAAATCATAGTTTTTTTTTTAATAGTTTTGATGGATTTTTTTAGAAAATAGTCTCTTGGATGAAGCCCCATATAGTGAACTTGAAATCATCATCTTCAGTTTTGATGGTTTTTCCTTCTTTTTTTTTTTTTTTTGAAAAAAAATGGTCATCAGTAATCTTAAATTGAGTGTGTTTATACGATTTCTCCTCACCAACTAATATACATAATTTAGAGCATTACACATGATAAGTTATAGTAATAGCTATTAGAGTTGGAGAGGACCTAAATAAGTTTGTTATGGGGGTGCAAAATAATTATAAAGATGAATTGAGATAAGTTATAGAAAAATATATGATACAAGTTTTATATAGTTTAGTCTGATGATCGAAATACCTATGTCCATGATGTTCTCATAAAGGTGTTTGCACTAAGTTTTTTTTTAAGAGAAAAGTACATTTGTATCTTTCTTTTTCTCAGGGTCTTGTCCCATAATTTTGAATTTAGATAGATGGAATCATATCTACACTTATGACATTTTATGTATGTCAAAGTCAATATTCTTGCTAGATGAATGTTAAGAAGATGTTATGGTATAAGATATAGTGAGGGCCATATTATAATAACCGCAAAAAACTTACTTCTCATAACTTTTAGATATGATATTGTCTAGTAACTGAAGTTAGTCCTGATGTCCTAGTCTTGAATCTGTTGTAAGTTTTAGGCTAATGAATCAACTTGTGGCTATCTTTTATTTGATGCTTATAGTTATGCTTTGAGGTCTAACTTCAAAGTGTTTAGCTTATGTGACACTCATTGGCAAATCTTACATCGGCAAAACATGAGAGATGTTGGATTTATATGTGCATATCACATTAATTAAGGATGCTCAGATAGGATTGGTTAAATAGTATGTAAACTCCTAAAACTGTTTAAACACACTTTGAGTTACAAAACTCAAAAGCAAAATCGTAATAGATTGTATGTCTAAAATGGACAATATCTTGATAGTTGTAACACCCCTCTTCAAATACGTACCCTGATGGAAATATAACATAGAAAGACATGTACGACTAAACTATTTAAAACCATTAATGCATAATCATAATCAGGAAACGTGCAAAAAAGTTATGTAATAAAAATAATTGTTTTATTAATCAAAACTTATAAAATAGTAAGTATCTAAAAATCTTTCATATAAAATAACTGTATAAATCATGAGTGATCATTGTGTTTGAAAATAATAATAATAGTTATACGTTTGATAAAAAAACTAAAATGTCACTAGCGCCCCTCTTTCTCTGTAGTTGCTCACTAAACCGTTGGATCCCTTGTCTGTCCCGCTACTTATCTCTACTTGCAAAACATATGAAAAGAAATGCATGAGTAAAACTCAGTAAGTATAAACAATTGATAATAAAACTTATGTTTCATTCATAAGTTGAATATGGTCACACTACGTTACATCGGTGTCCTAATATGGATCATCCATGAAAACTAAGAAGACCCAAATTGAAATTGGCATATTTGATGCCCTGGTGAAAGCTATTATCGTGTCTTATACATAGGCCAAATGGTCTATTGGGCTAACAAATTGAGACATCATGATCACATGAAAAAATATATGGTAGTAGTTTATTCCCTTACCATATAAGTTAATCAGAATTGTTGACTAACATCCAAAGATAACCTTTATCTCGGGTACACATGTGGTGCATCTCGCTGATCATGTGAGGAATATCAAAAAGTCAAATCCTTACCATGCACACCTAAACTGAACTGGGTAGTTATGTGTCTTAGTGTTGAGTGTATGATGCATCTCATAGGTATCTATCTTTATTGTCTTTATGATTCTCATCACTTACGCACATAGTTGGTGACTATCTAAATATGTGACACTAGCCTTAAGGTTGTTGACTTTCAACCCAAATTCAATTCAAGCTTGTGTCGTCGTCTACGTAGTCAAGCACCTACACTAAGTCTTTCTTGAATTTTTTATCTCTAGTTGCTCATTATTCTTTTTTCTCTAGTTGCTCATTGTTTTTTTGTTTAACTATCCCCTTCTACGCAAATAGCCTAGGGGTATAATTATCTTTTGTCTTTGTTTAGGGGTACAAGATCAAGTGCTTCTTCACCTACACCTGTGTGCCTCTTAATCCATACACACATACATGTTTCACTCAGCACACAATCATGCATAAAACAAGTGCACAAGGGGAGATGACTTGGACACACTTCATGCACAATTATCCACATGTACAAATAACATGTCTTCTACCACACACGTTGTCCACTTTTGGAAAGTCATACAGAAGCGTGTGTCCTATATCACATGACCATGTATGTTTTCCCTCAGAACATATGTAAGAATCTTAGACTTTTAAAACTTTTGGAATGACACACGTTTGTGTGTCACGATATAGAATTCACACCCTAAGAGTTTCTATATTGTTTCAGTCATGCATGAGGTCATTCAAACACATAAATAGGTTAATACAAAAAGTCTCTAAGTCCCCTATGTAATTTATTTACTGAGAAACATGTATCATAACCAATATACAAAACACATCTATGACATTATTATATCAATAATCCCAAACAATCATAATTCATGCCATAAACATGTTAGTTCTATCCTCATATGAATGTATATCAATCATCAAGTCTGTTTAACACAGTAACTAAAATTCTTCAAGCACAAGCCGAAAATATATGCACGTGACATGGATTATGTTATGAAACCTTAGCCTTTTCAATTCCATACTTTTAAAACAAGACACACATATATAAATCACCATAATCGCATATATAATCAAGAATAAAAGATTAAATAACACTATCATGCCTCGACAACCCTAATTCATGTGTCTACAGATAAGAATATGAAGATATCATGACACAAAAAGGGTGTTGCATCACTTATTTAGCCTTCAGAGATTTGCTTCCCTCTTACCCAATGACAATGTCTACGACGATCAAAGACAATTTCTTAGGCATCTATGAGACTCTCCCGTCACTACTCTCTCAACCTATGTGGCTAATGAATGCAAAGAATGAAGAGAATCAGGTTATACTCAGTCACATATCAAGTTGTATAACTGCAGCAACTTCCTATTTCACTGCAATCACAATTTGATCCAAAAGTTTAACTTTTTGCTTACTACAGACAATCGTGTATGCC
Organism: Mangifera indica; assembly: GCF_011075055.1. Taxonomy (NCBI): domain Eukaryota; kingdom Viridiplantae; phylum Streptophyta; class Magnoliopsida; order Sapindales; family Anacardiaceae; genus Mangifera; species Mangifera indica. The sequence goes on from NC_058140.1 coordinate 7,972,624, forward strand.
TCCATATAAGGGCATGTACCTTTGAAAAATCATCAATCATTGAATTTAAGCTAAAAAAAAAAGACTAAAATGCCTTGGATTTACTTGTGGGTGTTACAATAATGGGTGGTTGGGTTATATGGACCAAAGATTTTACAAATGGTATTAAAGTCACTCTATGTGTCCTTTTAAGAGAAACCTCATCGAGAATGCTAAGTCTTGAAAAGAGGTTGAATGTGACACCCCTAGACAAATCTTACGTTAATAAAGCATGAGAGAAATGTTGGCTCTGTATGTGCATCTTGCATTATTTGGGGATGCTAAATCAAACTAGTTAAATAATCTGTGACTTCTTAAAGTTGTTAAGACTTGTTTTGACTTGCAAAGCCCAAAAGTTAAACCATAATGGATTATATGTCCAAGTGAATAATATTTTGACGATGAGTCAGACTATTTGGACTAAGGATATTATAGTTTGACTATATAACATTTACCCTCCCCCCCAATTCTAAGAGTGCAAAGACTTCAAGAACTTTAATAATATGTCATTTAAAGATCTCATCAAATCTTTTGAGAGAAGGCAAGTTGGCATTATCATGATCCCTTATGTTATGAATGGTGTATCAATTTGATCACTTTACTTTTGATGAGTGTGTATTTTCATATATGTATTTCCCTTGCCATTAATCTTTTGGGAGTATTTTATGCTCTATTATGTTAGTTTAGGTTTATTTTTATGGTTAAGATATTGTTGGATAGGTTAGAATGAATTGAGCTTTTAATTAGAAAATTTCAATATTTTAGTGATTTGAAACATTTGTGCTTCTTGTAGGTGTTTAATCAACTTAGAGTCTCAGAATAATGAAGAGACTTTTAGAGTTTTTATAGAGGACATCCTAAGCTTTCCGTAATAGTATTATAGGCCAAAATCTGAGTTTGTTTAGGTTACGAAACATTACTTCAAAGGTAGATCTAGAAATCCTTATCAAATAAGGACTTTTGCCTGAACACTAAATCTTTAAAAGGTTGTATCTAAGGCTTCTGGTGTCTAATTGAGGTGATTCAAAAGCCCAAATTCATCTAAACATTCTACAATTCTTGTTGAAGGGGTTATAGACTAGAAATATCATTTTCCTATCTAAAATAGGATTGGAAGTTATTATTGGAATCTAAAAGCTCTAATCCTTAGTTGAATTGGATTATTTTTACATGGCTCACATAAAGACTTCGTCCAACTTCAAGATGTAGTCGAATATAGGTTTGGAATGCTGGAAAAACATATGCCTTGGCTGGAAATTTATTTGCCCTAATTTGAGGAGTTGGTTAAGAAACCCATGTATGTTCTTTTGACTTATAAATATAACTCTTAAATGGTTACGTAAAAAAAGAAGGTGGAGAAAACATAATTTTTATTTTCTTTCGTACTCTTCATTTCATAATGTCTAGCTAAGTTCTTTAGTTTGATTTAAGGGAACTTCATTTCAATTATCAAAATTGTGAGACTTTGTTCATAATCTCATTTATTTTTCTATTCAAATATCTATATTTCTTTATTTTATGTGTTAATAATTGCATGATTTACTTAATTAAGAGGTCTATTAATTGATTGAATTGTGTGGTCTATAGCCAAATTGAATCCATCCATAATTGTTATGATGTTCAGTTGGAGTAACAATTAAGCAAGAACAATTATGATCCAAGTTTTTGGTGTTTGTTTAAAGGAGACATAGTGTGAATTAAATAATCTGACGCTTATTGATTTTTATTCATCTTTAACTTCTTCTTAGTTTGTAATATTATCAATAAATTCATGAGGATTGCTTAAAACCAACTAGTTTATTGATAAGAATTAATTTGTGTGTTAGGCTTAGATTAATGAAATTGGGGAAGGTATAGATTGTCTTGCAATGGTAATCTAGGGCTGAATATTTGAATAAAGAATCGAATTTATATATTAAAGATCAGTGATCATTTTGCAATTATGGTAATTTTCCTTGAATCGAGATTGTCTTTATTAAATTTTTATTACTTAGATTCAATTTTTAGAAATCCAATTTTTTTTTGCAATTTGATTAATTAATCTCTATAGATTGACCTTTAGTTATTGTTATTACAAATTGTAAGTAGAGAAATTTAATTTGTAGTTACACTCAACCCATATCAACTTTTCTTGTAAATACGATTAAACATGCACTACTTACATCATGAGATGATCGACACATGTTCAAAGGTCATTTGAATAGACATTATGGATATTCTTTGACTCTAAAAAGAGGAGACTAAAATGCAGTTTCTTCATAAGTTCTTCTTTTGAATGCTTCATAAGTTGTTTTCTTAAGTCTAATGCTGGAGAGAAGTTCAAAATCTGATGCTCTTATAGAAGAAAAGTGGATGCAATCTCAGACCATAAAGAAAGATAACCATGCATTTTGAGTCAAAAGAGAGAACATGGGACTTGAACCAACTAAGCGAGTCTCAAATAGAGTTTCTAAAGAAACATCTATTTATAAAATTGCAAGAGTGTAACAGTTCTCTCTAGAAGTTCTACCCTTCAAAGAGAAATGTTACTTTCACTAGTTTATTAGTGTAATATAAAGAAAACTCAAATATATTCAAATAAATCAAATAACAAAAATGCTCTTCATACAATAAAAAGAAAAACTTTAGAAAATCAAAACCATAATAAATGTGTGCAAAATAAAATTCAAAACATCAATATAAAGTTGAGATATAAGAAATGAAAAAGACATGAATATCATCAAAGGTTCTTTCATGTCATCATCCAAGATGACCAGTCGACATGTAGCCACCAAATTCATCTCTCACCTATAAAATCATATGGATAAGGGTGATTGATAAAGACTCAATAAATATAAGCATCTATCATACAATCAATCAATCTATTTCTATCGGTCATATCCACATCTGATGAACTTGCCTTGATTGATACATCGGTTTCTGATGATATAGTTATTCATGTCTTGAAAATATTGGTCTTGAATTCAAAGAAATAGTAGCAACCATTCAAGCTCATGAGAATTCTACTCAAAAAGCTTAATAATAAGTTAATTGAATATGAAGATTTTTTTAAAAGAGTGAAATGCATCAATGATCAACTTCAATCACCACAAATGTCACCTGTAATCTCAACATCAAAACCATAAACCTAAAAACTCTTCATTTGTTTGAAACTTTCACGCTAATAATTATGGTTCCTACAACTTCAATAAAAAAGGAAGACTAAATCAAAATTTTTCCAATCATAGGCATCAAAAGCAAAGGCATCAAAGTGGATACCAGGGAAAATGTCAATTTTTTTATTAGCAAGGACATTCAACAAACAATTGTCCAAAACTTAAATCATGCCTATCTTGACAAAATCCAATTGCTAATTATGTTTCCTTCTCTTATGCCTCTAAAAAAGGATGAACTCTACATAGAGATGATGATGACTCTGACACTATTACAATTGGAAATGGACAAGGTTTACTCATTACACATACAATATCTACCTCTTTTAATTCACCCTTCAAATCTTTTTGGCTTAATAATGTCCTCCATGTTCTCTTTATGCAAAAATAATTTAATTTCAATTTTAAAATTTTGTAAATCTAATCAAACCTCTATTGAATTTTTTTCCATCCTTTTTTGTTGTGAAAGATCTCACCATAGGGACAATATTCAATCAAGGCCAAAATAAGGATGACATTCACAAGTGGCCACACAAACCATTTTCCTATATTTCAAAAACAGTTGCATGTACCATTGTGTGAATACCTATATTTGAGTGACATAATAGACTAGGACACCTTTCAACTAAAGTCCTTAACTTTTTAGTAAAGTCTTTAAATTTACCTATTGCGTCCAATTTCCTTAAGTCTTTTCCTTGTAATTCATGTCATTGTAATAAAAGTCATAAACTCCTAATTAATAATTCATCTTTCAAGAGTCATGGTCAACTAGATCTTATATACACTGATGTTTGGGGACTTGTGCCTGTTTTTCTATCAATAGTTTCAAGTATTTTGTCATTTTTATTGATTATTTCACTAAACACATATGGTTTTATTGAATGAAAAACAAATTAGATATATTTTCTTTTTTTTTCCAAATTTAAAGTTATCACTAAAAATTACTTCAAGAAGCCTATTGTTTCAATTTATTCTAATGGTGGAGTTGAATATGTTAAACTTAAGTAATTTTTTCAGTCTCATGGGATCACTTATCTAACCACGCCCTCCTTAAACACAATGGCATTGCTAAGTGTCATCATAGACACCTTGTTGAAACTAGACACATCATTCTTCATCAAGTTTCAATGTTATTCACATATTGGTCATTTGCTATTCAAACTATTATTTACCTTATCAACTACTTACCCACATATCCTCAACATAACCTATCCATTTTTTAAACTATTTAATGAATAAACTGTAACACCCATTTTCTGGACACTTATCCTTATTTGGAATATGCACCCTAAAAGACATGATTTATCAAACTTCCATAATATACTATCACAGTTATTAAATGTAATACATTGAAAACAGATCCATAATCCCAAAAGTGTATTATAAAATTTAATACAATGATTAAAACATTCTCTGAATAACTTATATGAAACCATCTCAACACAAATATGAGTACACATAAACCAATGCAAAACAAACATCTATCAAATCCAAATGCATTAATATATGTAAAAGAATTCATATGAATACAATGAACAATTCATAAATAAAGACATTTAAGCTCTTGCCCTCATGCAGTGTATCGCTAGTCTCCCCACTGCTCCAGAACCCTACCTACAAAATCATATAGCAAACAAGTAAGTGAATTTACACTTAATAAGTAGCAAAAGTCATATATGAAGTAATGTTATTTTCTTCATATGGAAATCCATGGATGTTTTTCTAGCATCCCAAATGCCCATTTGAATTAGGTTAGTGCTAGTGTTTTTATTGACATAACAAGGTCTCATCCCAAATGACTAACCCTTATGATGTATGTTGACATCCCAAATGTCATGTGAAAGCCTATGACATTCTGAATGTCATTCTTATGTGCAATTCATACATATGTCAATCAAACTTGGGCTTTTGAGATAATATTACTCATACAACAGGACCGTAGGCCTCTTCTATCTTCTCATACGCATCCTAAATGTTACAATGCTCATTGTCGGTATAAAATCATATAGATTTATTACCCTTGTTGTTTTCATTACCACTCTACATACAGTTTGGTGGTTTATGGCATTATTATACATTGTATACAAATTTTGACTCGGACATGATCTAGTTAGGGTATGTGCTATCGTCTACATAGTCGGACATACTTTTATTGATTTCTATCACCAATAACTCTCATTAAAGTCTTATCATTGGCTTTCTTCCATAAACATCCCTTATAAAAGTATTTGTCATTTCTCTAATATATTTATTCATAGCAAAGGTTCATATATTCTTTATCAATTCCAAATTTTCCTCAATATACATAGGTGTGTATCCTTTACACACAACAATGGTTTACCTAATTTACATGACATGTATCCTAAGCACACAAAAGTGTATCCTTGGTACAGGGCACACGACTATGTGTCTCACACCACACAAATGTGTATCTATTATTAATTCCATACTCTCGTGTATTCATTTTACATAGAAGTTTCCTAAAAACACACGGGCAAGTGTCTTAGACACATGAGAATGTGTCGCCTAAATCCTAAAATTTTGAACCTAGTTTTTGTGCACTTTCCAGTTCTCAATATCGAACCAAAACGCTTATAAGAAAACATATTTCATAGCCAACACCTTAACATACAGTCCTATTCCACACTATACCCATGAATCGATAATTTAAACATCATATCCCATCTTACACTACCTTTCAAAAGTACATTCCATCATATACAATTATAGGTGAAATTCCAATCTTTTATCAACCCCAACAGACCATTAACAAAAATTTAAACAATTCATTACTCATACATAAAGAGAATCAATATTTAATCAGGATCAAACAACTCTAAACTATAAATTGAACAATAATTATGCAAAAATCCTTTTATTAATTATCAATATATACATATAACTATCCTAAGCAATCAAACCTCATGTACACATTCAATTTGGAAGCATCAGAAGCAATTCAATATAGAAAATCGCAAGAAATCATGCTACTTACCTTGGTACGATGATGGTACTAGTTTTCTCATGGCATGAAATGGTTCCAAAGGCTCATCTCCTAGTAAGACGTGACCTTACCACTCTCCAATCCTTTCTTCTCTCCTATTTGGCTAAAAAAAATTTCCAAAAAAAATGAGTGATGCATATTCTATGATCGTTTTTATTTTCAGATTAATCAAATGTACACGGATGTGTATGCTGGTTATGAAATATTAAAACCATGTTGCACGATTCTCGCAGAACATATCCTTATCTTAGAATTCAAAATTCATTGATTAAACACGACTATGTACCTTGCTTACACGGGTGTGTATCCTAGCTAATTTTGACCAAATCATATAATACAAATAAAAAAAAACAATTTTGCCTTCTTTGCCACATTATGTACGACCTCTTATACATAGTTGTGCATGCCACAAATCACATAATAGCTTCTCAAGCACAATCTCACATAAGAAAATATTAAAAAGACCAAAATAATCTCAAGCATACCTATGGATGTTACACAACCTAACTACACCAAGTTACGTACCTTTGGTTGTCTTTGTTATCCTTGGCTTTGTCCATATAGCAATAACAAACTACAAGCCAAATCTTTCCCGTGTATCTACATAGGCTACTTATTAACAAAAAAGGCTTATAAATGTCTTGATCTCATCACAAACAAAATTTTTTTGTCACGTCATGTCATATTTCATAAGTCTCAATTTTCTTTTCAATACTCTCATCTTTCCTCTTCTCAAATTACCCCCAACTCATTCTCTACATGGTCTGACCCTTTACTTTCTCTAACCAATCCATGTGTTCTATCTATACCTTCTTATCATATCTCTACTATTCACCATAACATGCAATTAGTCATTGCTCCAAACATTACAAATGTGGACCCTACTTAGGATGCTTTATTTTTTGCTTCTTTAAGTGGTAACATCTCTACCTCTTTTTTTTCCTTGATCACCCACCATCTCATATACCTCACCTAAAACCTATTCCCCAATCTCAAACCCTACCACCTTCACATACCCATCAGATGGTAACATGATCACAAAACAATATCTTTAAGCCTAAACAATTAAACCTTAATACCAAACATCCTTTGTTATCTACTAATGAACCTTTATGTGTAAGTTAAGCTTTATTTGATCCTCTGTGGCAAAAATCCATATTTGATGAATTTACCACTCTAATTCGTAATGGAACCTAGGAACTTGTTCCTTCTAATCCCAAATAGAACATCATTGGTTATAAGTGGGTCTTTCACATCAAAAGAAAATATGATAACACAATTGATCGATACAAAACCTGCTTAGTTGTTAAAGGCTTTCATCAATGACTTGGAATTGATTTCACTGAAATTTTTAGCCCAATGGTTAAACCAACCACAATTTGCCTTGTCTTTACAATTGCATTGTCTCATGGGTGGTCTTTCCACCAATTGGATGTGAAAAATATCTTCTTTCATGACACTATTTTTTAAGAGGTATACATGAAACAGTTTTTTGGTTTCATTGATACAACTAATCTTTCTCATGTTTGCAAATTAAAGAAAGCCCTTTACAGCCTCAAGCAAGCACCATGAGCATGATATCACACCTTACCAACATTCTTGTTGCATTATGAGTTCACAAACTCCAAAGTCAATGTTTTGTCTTTTATTTACAATAATAATAGTGTTTAAGTTTATTTTTTGGTCTATGTGGATGACTTACTTGTCGGAAACAACAATTAGACATTTCTCAACAATTTCTTTACTATCTTTTTAATCGTTTTTCAATAAAAAACTTAGGATTCATTCACTATTTTTTAGAAGTCAAAGTTCTTGGTACATTAGTTGACTTATTCTTTAACTAACATAACTATATTCATGAGTTACTTCAATGCCAAAATATGAATGGTGCTAAAAAGGTAACGATCATCTTCCAAATCTTTGTTCTTTACAATTACATGATGGTTCATCTACTATTAATCCTACTATTTTTATATAAGTTATTTAGGGTGCTTATCCATTACATGACCTAATATTGTTTTTCCTGTGAATAAACTTTCTCAATTCATGCACAAGCCTATTGAATATCATTGGTAGATTGTCAAAAGTGTACTTCGACTTTTGAAAGAAACCTTTTTCCATGGTTTTCTCATAAAAAAACAATTTTCTTTATCCCTCACTGCATTTTCTAACGTTGATTGAGTTGGAAACAAGGATGATTCAACCTCTACATGTGTATATATAATTTATCTTAGTAGTACTCCAATTTCATAGAGTTCTAAGAAGTAATGAATAGTTGCACAATCCTCTATAGAAGCAGAATATGAGGTTGTCGTAACTTTTGCAACTGAGTTAACATGGGTGCAATCTTTTCTTCAAGAACTTGGCATTAATATTCCTCATGCGCCAATCTTATATTGTGATAATATTAGTGCCACATGTTTTTATGTTAATCTAGTTTTTCACTCTCAAATGAAATATCTCTTTGGATTATCACTTTGTATGGGAAAAAGGTCACACAAGGTCAACTTCACATATCTCACATCTTTACACATGATTAACTAGTTGATGCCTTGACAAAGCCATTATCTCGAGCCAACTTGTTCTTTCTTTTATCTAGGACTGGTGTCTCTGATGGAAACACTATCTTACGAAGGCGTGTACAAGAGAAATTTTCTCCACAATCAAAGGTACAATCTTCTCCACAATCAAAAGAACAATCTTTGCCAATCAATGATATTTCTAATTCAACTTATGTTCAAACATGTGTTTAAAATCATGGTTGTAAATTAGCCCATTTATAGCTAGGTATTAATTCTTTAGTTAACTATATAACAATATATAAGGTGTACCTATTTCTAAGAATGATATATATGAAATTATTTCACAAACTCATTCCTCCATACTTTGTATCTCAAACATGCACTCTAGGGATATATAGGTCCCACATGTGTTTACAAGACATCTATGTCCGAACTCATCACCCTAATTGTAAGAAAACATGCATAAATCAATTCTCAAATCGTTTTTAAAAATCATTAATCAAATATATGTTTTTCAAATCTTGCTCTCGAGCCCATGCAAAATCTCATATTGGGCTTTATCTAACTTTCACTTATCATGTACATGATCTTAATAATCATTCCTTATCATATTATCTCTCACATGCACATCTTGATACTTCAACATACCTTTATCACATCAAATATTCATAATAGTGTAAATTTGAAGTAACAAAAGGTTAAGTATCATTTAAAACTTAAATTAACTGCAAACAACCAACATTGACATAATAAACATTTAGAATTAATTACTCTTACCACTTATACATAAATCCTACCCAAGATTTCTACAAATTTTACATAAAATTAAACTCTAAATTATTTAAACAAAGTTGGCAATCAATCTTATACCTTAGATTAACAATAACAATTGAAAATGAACAAAGAAAAAAAAGGGTAGAGCAAAAAATAAAGGGCAGGATTGATTACTACTATCATTTCTACAATCACTTTTAGCAATGATTTCATTAACTTTTCAACAAATTTCAGGTAAAACTACACATGATACTAAAATACATGATAATGATGAAAATTTGATGAAAGAATAAGATTAAATTTAAAGTTTTACATACTAAGAACAAATCACGCGTACCTCAAGAAATCTTTAAATTTCAAATTCAATTCTTGGAAAAAAAAAAGAAGTAACATAATGAAATGCTTACTTAAGATGACATTGTTGTCAAATTTCTTAGATTTTTAATTGAATTTTAAATTAAATTATGAATAAAAAAGTGTTTGAGCAGTTAGACTTTACTTAAAGTTAGAAATGAAGGTAAAATGAGTATTAATATGGGTTCTTGGCTATGTACATATAATTGATAGAGTGTTGGCTAATTCATTGAGACCCCTTAAAGTTAGGAATTTAACCACACAAAGTTTATCCTAAGAACACTTTTTCATCTCTCTATGGTATAAATAATATTTTCCCACTTAAAATCAAACTATATTAATGAAAAAACCTCACATAGTATTAGAAATTGAAATTATCAATTTGTACTTATTATTTTATTTTTCAAAATTATCATATAACCTCAACTTAACAAAAATAAAAAAGAAAACCTTTAAATATCTAAATTACATGCGAATACATTTGTTTCTCTTTCTTTGACCCTTAACCATTTTTGTCCCTCTTCTTGGTTTCGGGATGAAAATGGTGACAAATGATAATAGTAATTATACAAATAGAAATATAAATAAAAGTATTAATGATGTATAATTGCATGTTTGTGGGTAAACTATAATTTCTAAAATTATCAAGAGTGTTAATGAAAACTTTAAGGAGGTTTTTGAAAATTAAAAATAGTTTGATTGCTTTTAAAATTATAAATTTTCAATATGGTCCTTGATAGTTTCAAAAATAATAGTTGCACCCTAAATAACATTACAACATAGTGAACACACCACCAATTAGGATTGTAAATGTAATATTATAAACTATAGGCATAATAATAATATTTTCAAAATATGAGAGTTAATATGATAATTTCTGAAGGAGTGGCATCGTGGGTAGAAAAGTATTATTTATGTCACCTAAGGGTAGAAAAGGTTTTTGTGCAAAAGCTTGGGTGGGAAAAGACATTTTACTCTCTTTAAAAATGAAAGGTCTCAATAAACATAATAATTAGTAAAGCTCCGGAAAATTTATTTTTGTAAAACTATCAGGGAAAATTAGTTAGTTGATCAAACCTCAGGGTTTTCATAGAGACAGATAAAGTTTGAAAAACTTCCAGCCAGGCTCTCTTGGCGCTCATAAATCAAAATTCCCACATTTTCACATTCTTCTTCTTCGCTCGTCCATGGCCTCTTCAACTTCAACCGATTCTTCTCTCCTTTCCGAACTCGAATCCTGCAATACAACAACCCCTATCTTCTCTCTCTTCTCCTCCTATCTCCGCCCCTTCTCAGACCTTAAAAATCCGCAAGACAAAACCCTAATTCGTTCCCTCGCCAAGAAATTCCTTTCCTTCCTCAACAAATCCCTCTCTATTCTCCCCAAACGCCTCTCCAATGCCGATGCACTCTCCAAAGATGAGCAGCTCGTTTCGGATCTCATCGACGTGTATAGGCTTTGCTTGAATTGCTTGGACTTGGTTTCGTCGCAGTTAGCGTGCAAGCCTTACTCCATTCAGCTCCAGAAAATGAGGTTAGTGCGTTGCTTGGAGGCTTTGGGGAAGTACGAGGATGCTGAGAGCGAGGGGCTTCAGGTTTTGCAGGGGCTTAGGAGAATGGATTTCGATGGAAAATCTTGTGATGCGGAGTTTTCTTTGGTGTTTGTGGAAGTTGTGGTAGTGATGGTTAAGTGTGCAGCGATGAGACAAAGGAAGGATGGTGAAGTTTACAGGAGAGTGCTTGGGTTGGTTGAAGAGGCGAGGCACTGGTTCAGGTTATTATTTTCTGAAAAATAATGTTTTATTTTGTGTGATTAGAAAAGTTGGAACTGGAAGATACCAAACTGAAATATTATTTATGTGTTTAAGAAAATAACAGCCGGTAAAGGGGTTCTAGCTAGTAGGATTTTCAATATGAGTTGGACCTGCAGTTATCATTGTTGAGTTAGCTCACAATTTTTAATGCGATCTTTCACATGTTCAAGTGAATTGAAAATTGCTTCTGTTAAGCTGTCGGAAGAATTAATTTCAGTTTCAAAGTGATAATTGCTTATATGTATCTTGAATATCTATAGATTATTAGTTTTACTTGCTACTTGCAAAATTATATTAAAGTTGACGTTTGCAAGTGTAAGAAGGAATAATTTTGTTGTTAAGACTTCAGACTGAGCTGATTAGTTGGCTGATTGGTTTTTGAATACTTCAGGGTATTGGATGCAAATGCATATGAGAAGTTGCATAGAGTACTTGTGTCTTATATGGGTAAATGCACTCTTTTTTTGGTTGGAGAGCTAATTCTCTTTACTGGAAATTTGGTAAGTGAATTTTGTTTGGCAACATTGACTGAGTATGCAAATGCATCAATGAAAGATCAAATTTATAAGGTAATTATTTTACTTCCCAGTTACAGTATTGCATACCTTTAGAAATATTGTAATTAATCAACCATGTGCAGTTCTCTCGCCGGATATGTGCATCTCTGTTTTCACTAAAGGAGAGTAAGCAGTCAGTTGTCGTTGAAATAATACTTGGTGTCCTGGATTCTGTTGCCTGTCAATGCAAGGTAAAGTGAAGACTGTCATATAGCCAGAGGATTCTTAACATTAAAGAAATGTGCTTAAATAATGCATCTGCTGTCATGTAAAGTAACTCAAAGCATTACTTCTTTCTGTGATTTATCTTCAAAATGCCTGTGAATTCTATTCATTAATATGTTATGATATACGTATAAAGAACATGATAATTTATTCACTTGTCTTGGCATTGCATGAATTTTTGGTGACAGTTCTTAAGCCTTATTTTGGTTGTGGGACTGAATCGAGAAAATGCTTCTCTTTAGGGTCTTAAATCAGTGTGACACATTGTGGGTTCAGAGTTGTTCATATGATTGACGCTATAGGGAATACATTCTTTCAAGATCTAGGAGAAAATTTGCGCTTATTAAATTAACTGCTTTGCATTTTAGTAAGAGATCTAATGCTAATTGCTATATTAATTTGATTCAATAACGAAAGATGTTGAGGTTATTGATGCTTGGACGTTATCCTTACCTTCTTTGAATTATATCAACTTCTTCATTGCTCTCTTGTTATGTTAGATGTCTCATTCCTAAATAGTCTTTCCATTCTAACGTAATGGTACTTTACTTTTCATTCTGATTGTATGGCCCTTCACTTTTCTTTCCTTGGGTTTTTTCTTCATCAATTTAACTGTATGACATATGAGAGAACATGCTTTGGGCCTTTTATTATGGGTTTAAGTTGGGAAAAATATGCTGCTGTTATATTTGGAGACTGCTAGTTGCAATATTTTACTTGATTCAACATTATTAATTCAAACCCCATAGTGATTGCAACTTTAGTACTTAACTTTTGGCAGGTTGAATTAAATAACAGTGGAATTGAGCTGGTTGAACTTGTATCATATTGTGCCAACAAATGTCGTGCCACATGTACATTTTTTTGTGGTACTGTTGCAGGACATCTAGATCACATAGCAGGTGACTTACCTCAGGTATCTTGTTCTGTTATTTATGGGTTTTGTAGCATGGTATGTCATATCATTGTTTAGTAAAGATGTTTCTGCTTGTTAATTTTAAGTTAAACTAATTGGCAGGTTATGACACCTACTGATTTGATTCTGAGGCTCTATGCCGCTGGGTTGTACTTTACCAACTATGGTGTTAACTGCACTGGTGGTGATTTAACATCATCCAGAGGTGCAAAAAAGGAGTTTGCAATCAGGATTTTGCTTAATGATGGTGATAGACTATACAAATTGGCTACTTTGCTTGGTTCATTGGGACGTCACTTTTCTGTTAGCTGCAAAGAGAATGTGTCATCTAGATTTGAATATGAGGACTCTTTCAGTCAAATATGTTTGCAGACAAATTCTAATCATGAGGCCTCTATAACTCTGATGCAGAAAATTGGAGAGGACTATATGCTGTCTTACTTAAATGCATTGAAATTCTTGTGCCATCCACTTGCTGAACTAATTAATTCAGAGAAAAAAGAGATAGTTTCTGAAATTGAAACTATTCCGGGTCATGAACAGCTCTCAATTATTCAGGATGCATTTTATCAGCTTTCTGGTGCTTTTCTTTTTTGGCAGAGGCAAGTGAATTCTGATACTCTATATCTACATTTCTTTGTTCAATGGCTATAAATGGAGCTATTTGTGCACCAAAAGGGTTCTAGTGTTCTATTGTGCATTTAATTTTGAAACTTTGCTTTTCAAATAACAAAATAAGGTCTGTAAAATGTAATCAGTTTTGCCTTGCGAGTTAAATTTACTACTTATACTAATCAAATACTGTTGATGTGAGGGATAATTTCCTATAGTGATTTTTTTAATCTAGTACTCTTTTTAAGACCTGAGATGAAAGAGGCTCTCTTGAAGGGCCAGTTCTATGCTATCTATGCCAAAAGAAGATGTCAATGAAATTACATGGTAGCATTCTTGAGTATGAAATTATATGAAGTCATGGATAACGCTGAAACTGGTGTAGGTTAATATCTGGAAATCCATGCTCAAGATCTTTTGTTGCATTCTTGATTGTATTTACAAATATTGAAATTTTTCTTATTTTTACATGCAGCTATGCATCTGAAAGAGATAAACATGGATTTGATGATAACAAGATTGTAATTACTGTAGCTGTGGCTGCTTTTATTCTCTCAATCAGAACAAATTGTAAAATGAAGGTGGTGCTCTTACTCTGTGATACTAGGCTGGCTGAAATTTGGTCACTTGATGCAGATTTTGTTTTCTTAATCATTGTAGGAATGTAGTATATTTTTTTTCCAACTTATTTGTTAGCTTTTTTTTTTTTTTTTCCAGAAGAGTTCTCGCCTAATTAAGAACATCATTGCTAGTGAATGGATTGAACCTCAAGGACTAAAATATATTTATGCCTCTCTTTACAATATTGGTGTATCTCTGTACAGAAATAAGCAATTGAAAGAGGTAACTTCATGGAGCAATGTGGTTTTGCTTTGTGTTCTTTATAATGCTAGTTATTTCCCCCTCAAAATCATCATCTAGTTTACAAGAATGAAAAAACAATATATTTTATTGCATGGTTAATTTGCAAATATTTTTTTCATTCTCAATAGATGCCTTGTTATCAATGATTGTTACAATATTGTTTGTGCATGCTTTGAAATTAACTTTGGTTACTAATCAGTAGGATTAACTAATTTCAGAAGTTTGTGTAGTATCCTTTTCTGAAATTGCTCATGCATTTGCTATTTGCTGCCAGGATAGCTCACAAAATCTATTTGCTGTTCAATTGATAAATATAAGGTCAACCCTTAGTTGACTAATTTTAAGCTCAACTCTTCACAAAGGCCTCCAAATTTTTGGTACTTCATTCATGTACATGTTAGTTAAGCTATGAAAGAGAATATAGTAATAGCAATTCATGCCTCGTGGCTTTGAAGACTGTTTTCACTGGTCACACGTTATTATTTTGATGATAGTATAAATACATTTCTGGTCTTAGAAGTAGTGAATAGTATCAAAGAAGCAAAATTTTCTGGCCTACAGAAACTTCAAATTTTCCAGTCTATATTTTGCGACCACAATTAGTTCTGGGTTTTGTGTTTACAATAGGTGTATATGTGTATCCTTCCACCGAGAAACATAAAAAAGAAAGGGATAATTACAAATTTTTATTAAATGTATGAGAAAGAACAGACAAGTGATTGGAGAGATAGATCAATGTGAACATGGACAATGAGGATGCAGTAGATTTGATCCCAGGAAAACAGAATAAATGATCAACTTAGATTAATCATCATTTATATCCATGTAGATGATAGGGAAGAAGTGTTCATTCTTGATAAACATGCATGCACATATTTCCTATCTTGGATAATCAACTTGAACTGTAATATCCTTGTAGTGTTTGTTTTGCGTTTAAGGTGTTTGGTTTGTATGAATTATGTATTCTGTCTTTGCAGGCTTCAGAGGCTCTCAAATTATGTTGTAGAGCTTCATGGACTTGTGCAGTACTTCAATGCAAAATGTTTATACAGAAATCAGAGGGGTCCCTTCATGATCTGTCGGAAGGTGCTATTGTTGATTTTGTTAATGAGGCATGCACAAGAAGTGCTTTTCTTTTGGAGGTTCTCCATCAATCTAATAGTCATAAGATGAAAAAAGTCATTGTTCAGAGTCTTGAAAATTGGTCTGTTGTTTACACTTTGTTTAGAAGGCTGCCAGGTCCTATGCTTTTGGTGAAAAATTGGGTTAAGGTAACCTGCGAGAAACCCTCCTAACTTGTTCACTATATTTCCTTTTATCTGTATCCTGATTGTTGATTGATTGTCAGATAGTATGTAAACTTCGTGAGAATGTAGATGTAGAGGATGCTGCTCCATCTTTATACAGTTTGCTGTCATCTTCTGAAACACTGTCAGAAAAGACACTTGGCATTATTTTAGAGCAGGTTTGGTCCACCGTATGAAGCGGACATTTTATTTCAGGTGTTCTTGTTATAATGCTTCTTTTTAGATACTGATGTATGGTTTTTCTTCTTTCATTTGTTCTCTGATTTTTTAGGAGCTTCATGCATATGAAGAATTGAATCCCTTAGGCCCAGAGTTGTGTCAGAGAAGGCAAATGAAAATTATTAGTATCCTTCTGCAAAACGTGTACGATACAGAAGATAGTGGGTTACAGAAGTCAAGAATTTTACTCAAAAAAGCAAGGACATTAAGGGCCGTGGGAAGGGAAGGTTTGAAGGACTGTATTCAGTGCTTGTCAGAAGCAATATTCTTTATGGTGATTTACTTAGTTCATTGTCTTTCTCTCCTCATTTCTACCCAGCTGATACAATTTTAAGTTGTGAATTCTTATCATTTTTAGAGTTGAATTTATGATTAACTGGAAAATATTCTCTGAACAGAATGGCATTTCTGAAGACATATGTAGACGTGGAACTTTGCTGTGTCATCTGTTAGCTGTGGCATATTGCTTACGTGCTTTATGTACCCAGGAAGCTGAACCAAACTCTAAGGTGTTGATGCATAAAAGGCTAGTCTCCAGGATTGCGTAATTAATGCTTAATTGTTTTGTGTGTTCAGTTAGTAACCATGCATAAATTTGGTTTTGAAGTATTTGTTTCACTGAATTAATGCCTGGTTTTTGTTGTAAACAGCAAGTCATCAAAGATATTGATTCTGCCCTAAATCAATGGTTGAGCATATCCATTTGCTCTACAATTGATGAGTGCAATATAGTCACAGAGAATACAATGCTACTATTGTATAATGTAGTTGATCTGTTATCAATGAAGGTATGCTTTTGACCTGAGTTGGATGCTGTTGGTTTGCAATGAAGCATAGTGTTCTTGATTTTTGACATCACATTATCTTTTTTGGTATTTTTAGGGTTGTACAGAATTTCACCATCGTTTATATAAACTGATGATTAGATTTTTAAAATGGAAGAATGTTCCATTGGAAAAGTGCGTGTACATTTTGTGGGAAAGTAGAAGGCTTAGTCATGCTCTTTGCATTTCCCCCGTGAACGAGGCGTTTCTCATAAATTTAGCTGAGCAATGTGGTGAAATTTCTAAATCTATTGATTTTTGGATACGCTGTTTAAAGGAATCTCAACCATTGTTAGTTGGATTCCAACAGAGTCTCACACTTTTATTTGCTGATATTCGTGAAAGTCTTGATCAACCATACATTACAATTGCTGACGTGAAAGATGCTGTTTCTGATCTCACTTCAAGGGTAAGATTTTCTAATTAGCACCATTTATATTTTAATCTTTTATTTGTGTTATCTTATTGATGTAAAGTGTCAATGTCCTTGCAGCTTCCTCTACCTCCTCGTTCTTTGTTCCTTGTTGGATATCTCTACTATGACTTAAGTGAAAGACTTGCTGCAAAGGGACAACTTTTTGAGGTAAACAGCTTTAGATTTACTTCCAAATTTGTGTTACCTGAAGTTCTTTTTTTTTTTTTTCCTGAAAAGATGTTGTGCACAAGCTCTAGAAATTAGGTGCAATTTTCTATCTATAGCTGTGTGTCTGTTTCTGAACTTGTCTAAGTAGTTCTAACAGCTGTCAAGAGGAGTAGAATGACTAGTCCTTTCTTTCATAGGTGTGGGGCATCTATGCATGACTCCATTATTTTATGAACTTTTATGTAATTACCTGATGTGGCGTTGATGTGAGTTTGACTTTTTGTGATCAGATTAGGATAGGGTATCCCCTTTTTCCCCTTGTAATGGCCTAGTGGCAACCAGATTGAAAATTGGATGATTGTGCGGCATCTAAGTGAAGAGTTGACTAATTTCAAATGGATGCTGCCAAAAATTTAGTACTTATGTGCTTGTATGTGTTGGTTTTCTGTTTGTGGATTGATTTCTTGTTTTCAATTTTCACTAATTGTCAATTGTGTTGAGATTGTATTGTTATTGGAGTGAAATTCTTTTTTAAATAGTTACATATTTTTTGATCCTTTTTGTCACAGTTTGTATTTTGCATTTTTGTTCAAAACTTCATCTTCCTCCTTGTTTGATTTTCGGAGAAATTTAACCTATAGCGTTAGACTTGAACCTTCTAATCTATTTTAGACCTTACAAATTTAATTACTGTTTTTGAATGTCCTTATATTTTTGTTATGGCAGAAAAGGATTTACTTTGGAAGTTTGGTTTTTGGAATTCATGTTCATTGAATTAATGGAAAAAATGCCACATTTGGTTTAGCTTATATAGAGTATGATTGACTAATAGTAATTATTTCAATAATCCATCAGGTCTCTTGATAAACATTTACTTAAGTCCTCTATAGTGGATGGCCATGTCCTATAAGCATCTCCCCTCCCCCCTCCTCCCCCCCCCCCCCCCCCCCCCCCCCAAAAAAAAAAAAGGAATAATAAATTGACCCCTGACATTTATATCCTACTCAAACCGGAGAAACTAATCTAAACTACAGTTAATCTAAAAATTAAAAAAATGACTTGTCTCTAAATTCCAAGAACAGAATATTGCATAATCTTTTGATTCGGCATCATTTAGAGGGATTGTGTATTTTCTCCTGTAGTTTCTTTTGCCTTACAAAGAAAGTAGAATAACAAGTTGGAACAGTTTTTTCGATCATGAATACCATGACAACAGTTTTTTTTTCCTTTTTGGTTTTGAAGGTTTTGAGTTGTTTCAATTACTAAAATTCCTGAAATTTATATGATTGGTTTTGAATTTATAGGCATCATTGTATTTATCACTCTTTTTAAGTCAATTTTCTAACAAGTTTTTCTTATAACTTAGGCTCTTTCACATGCCAAAGAGGCTCACCGGCTTCGTACTGAACTCTTTCAAGAGATATTTTCGTATTCTAGTGACAGGCATGTTCAAAAGTATGAGGCAGGGGACCTCATGCAGAAGCTAACTTATGCTTTTAAAGATTTCCATGTAACCAGATCTATTACTAGTCAAGTTTGGTCATTTGATGTTACTTTGTGGAATGTGGATGATTGTTATCTTAGTCCATGGAATGTCCTACAATGTTATCTTGAAAGTACTCTCCAGGTTTGGCTTATCTTCTCTGTCTCATCAATATTCCAATCAGTGTTCTAAATTGTACTCTGGAGAGACCTCTTCTTTACTTTCAATATTAAGAGTTAGTTCCTTGTCCTTTCACAAACAGGTTGGAATTATTCTTGAATTAGTTGGAAATGGCATTGAGGCTGAAAGCTTCTTTCTGTGGGGAAAAAGCATCTCCTGCTTACAAAGTTTGCCACTATTTATAGTTGCCTTTTCATCTGTCCTAGGTCTGGAATTTAATTTATATAAGTTCCTAATTATAAATGCTTGTCTGACTATTTTTTATTCGCTAAGAAAAGAAGACATTTGTTAGCTTACCTTTACTTTTAAATATGATTAGGGAAACTATACCGTAAGAAACAGCTCTGGGATCTGGCAGAAAAAGAGCTAAAAAGTGCTAAACACATATTGGAAGAGAGTAGCAAGAATTTCTCTTGCTCAAAGTGCAGATTGATGCTGGAAGTCACTGTTGATCAACAACTTGGTGATTTATCCCGCAGCCTCTGTGATGGTGCTGCTGGAAATTCTTTGATGGAAAGATTATCTAATGCTGAAAATATTTACAAATCTGCGTTAGAAAAACTAAATCTTTCTGAGTGGAAAAATTCTATCAGTTGTCCTGATGGAGAAAGTGTTGAGAGCATTTTTCTGAAGAGACCTTTTGGTCAAAATGATGAACATGTGGCTACCAATAAATATTCTGATTCTTCCGTATATTATCCAGATACAAAGGAAATTCTTACAAGGGATGGGTCAGTTGCCAAGATGGAGGGGAAAACATCTAGAAAGCTGAAGAATGCGCCAAAAGCTTTCCTAAAAGATCAACCTTTGATACCTGAGTCCAATTCAAGAATTACACGTTCCAAATACCGATCTTCTCAAAACCAATGTGTAAACGGTTCCAGTGAGGTGCAAGCAGGCCTTTCAAAACATACCATAGACAATACTTCATCTGATTTTATTAATCCTCTTAGTCAAAGGGAGTCTGTCTTGGAGAGAAAAAGTTGTATTGTTAATACTGGGTGTGAAGCTACCTGCATCTGCAACAAAATGAAGTGTTGGAGATGCCTTTCTGTCGAAGTTATTGAATCTGGGTTACTTGATAATTTTGTACATATGAAGTGGGAGTTTATTCGCAGGCGTCTTTCACTGAGTGTACTTACTGGTATAGGTATGGTTGCTACTGCATACTATAAACTTTACTGTAATTGTTTATGCTAAGAACACATTAGATAGAAGCCACACGATTTATTCTTCTAAGAAAATACAAAAAAGTGTCTGAACTTTATGACATTTAAATTTAAAAGAATGGAACATACCTCTATGTGAAATAAAAGCAGTTTTGTAACTCTTCCTTGTTTGAAAACTGTATTTAAAATGCTTTTGATATACACATAGATATATATTCTCAACGGTTAAGATGTCTTTCTATAATGTACATATTTCTTCTAGATTACTTAGACTAAAGAGGGAATCCTGTAAGTGTTTCAGAATGAAATAATTGGGCTAGTGGAGGTGAATGCTTACAAGATAGGAGTGCAGAATGGAACTAAGTTCAAAAAACTTATTAATTCAGATAAAGTGCAGAGTTTAAAATGTTTGGAGTATTTAGGTTTTTGATTTTCGTTGTAAGTATTATATTTTTTGCTTGAAATTCTAAATTAATTGTGACTAGATCTCAATTCCTTTATTGATTTTTTCAAATTAGGAAGTTCTTTGTAGTTTTGTCAATCTGGAATACTTTGTTAATCAATTTTTTTTTTGGTTGTAGTTTTAGTGACATTTCTTATACTTGCATGCATTTTCCACATTTTTTATATATATAATGTGTATACCTGAATAACCTCTCTTAGCAAGAGGATGCATTTGCAATCAGCCCCTAAATGTGTGCATGTCATAGAAAAGCTACCTGGATGAGTATTGAGTACTTACAAGAGACTTATCTGAAATGACAAACTATGTTTACCTACTATGTTTACCTACCATGTCTTATTCCTTTTCCCAAATGATTGTACCCTTTTTTCTTGGCTTTACCACAAACAAAAATGAATTTTCTAGGTAATGTTGAGAAATTAATGATTTTACAAGAGTTGTAGTACTTGGGTTGTGTTTGTGATTTGACATGCACACCATGACTACTTATTGTCAGTTATGACAGTGGAAGAGTGAAGGTGAGATGGGAAAACATGACAAACAGATGTATGCACACACATCCACTCCCACACATTCATGGGAACACTTGTGCTAATTTGTGGCTATGATATGCTTTTTTTTGTGTCCTTTACCAGATAATAGACCAAATCTTTAATATTTCTATATGTATAGTTTATTTTCTTTATTCCTTCTTGATATATATCTTTTAACTATTTCAGGAAAATGCTTAGGAAATCGTGATCAAATTCATGAGGCGCATGAAATTATTTTACAAAGCCTATCTGTTCTATTCAGCAGAAACTCATTCTGTCATGCACATT
Source organism: Mangifera indica (assembly GCF_011075055.1). NCBI lineage: Eukaryota > Viridiplantae > Streptophyta > Magnoliopsida > Sapindales > Anacardiaceae > Mangifera > Mangifera indica. The sequence goes on from NC_058140.1 coordinate 7,994,485, forward strand.
CTTCTCTTTCTCCAAAATTTCTTCTTGATTTAATTGGTAAGGAGTTCTCAGGAGATGTTTTTGCTGTTGAGCGTGCGGCTATACTTTACAACATTTGTTGGTTGTCTTTGAAGGATTACCATTCTAAGAAAACAAGGTATTTAACTCTAGGCTGTAATTTATCTCATTTCTGTCCATCTTAAGAGGAAGTTATTTTCTATATTTTTATTTATAATTTAGAAGGGATCATCTTTGTCATTCTGGTAATAGCATCAAAGAAGACCATTTGGTGTGATAGTTGGAGAAGTTGGAACCATCACCAAGATATTATCCATTAACTAGTAGACATTTCATAATTGATTCAGCCTCAATAGCTCCTTCATAATCATATTTTGTGCAAAATTAATTCCTTTGTCTTTTGTTTGGTTTTTTTTGTTCACCAGGCATAGTTGCTGTGATTTGTCTAACATTCAGTTGCAGAAAATAGTTCCTTGGTTGATGATAGCCTTTGTGCTTTGCCGTGAGGTTCCCATTCTTTTTCAGAAGGTTAGAATTTTGTTTTCCAATTGCTATATGCCATTTCATGAATCATGCTCAAAATATTCATAAGAGGCACTGTACTGATTAGTTCATATGATAGAACCTGTTTCTGTCATGATTTTTGCATTAATGACTTTTTAAGAGTGCTCAATTTAAGTTGTTATATAACGATTGTTTTTACTCTTTTGTCCTCTTTGTTTGCATCTTTTCTTCTATGTGATTCGTGCTGATGGTATTTTTTTCTTTCATTAACATAACAGGTTTCTAGATTGCTTGCTGTTGTGTTTATACTTTCTTCTTCAAGCAAGCTTTTTTCTCTTTCATCTTCTTGCAAAGTACTCTCTGAAGGTCACTGGGCTTCTTTTTTCCATCAAGCTTCACTTGGTACTCATCTTAATTGCCAGTTCCTATCAAACATGACCTGGAGATATAAGGGCCAACACCTTCTGGATGCTGAGGTTAGTATGCATTTTTACAGGTCCTATTTCCCAAAATATTTATACATCTTTAATATTTATCTATTTTCAAAGCTACCTATCTTTTTGATATATAATTTTAAATCTTTTTCACGGTGGACAATTTTGTAAATTAATTAATATTTATAATTCAAAATTTTAAAGTTAACTGGCACTTAGACATTCCCGAATGAAGAATGGATACCTACATTAATTTTATTGAAGGTTGCAAGATATATTCAGTACTGTCTTTTATTAGCTGTATGATGGTTAAATTGTGGGTTTTTAGACTCTTAACCTGGCAAAAGAATGTCATCTTTTCCATTTTTTTTTTCATTTCTTCACATTTTTTTAAATTAGTTTCCTACTAAATACGTTGTATCAAAATCCACATAATGTTTCTAGATTTCCTGGAATTTTGGACTTGTTTGTTATTTTAATATGGTAATGCCAACTGCAGAGCACACATGTAACCAGCTCATTAAACTTGTGGACAGAATCAAGCAATTCACTCAGGTCTGAGATGCTGCCTTTTTGGAATGCGTGCACACGCACACACACAGTGTTCATGTCACTCTTGCTAAAACTGTCTTCATTTCCTCTCTGCTGCAGTTTTGCTCCTGAATCTATTAAAAATCTTGAACAATTTGTGAAAGACTTTTTTGTGGGTCTTCCTTGCGCCACAGTCATCTGTGTTACTTTGCTTGGGGGTGCTTATGCTAGTTTATTACAAGAACTCCTACTTTATCCTTCGTGGGTTCATGCGTGGATGCTATTCTCACGCTTGAATTCTAAGAGCCAACCTATTGTTGTACTTCTTCCAGTAAATACTATATTAGAAGGTACATTGCTTTATATGTCTTTTGTAGCCTGGACATTACAAACACACAAAATGTGTTTGAGTTTATATGTAAAATAATTATTTGTTAATATTGACCAGAGGCTTCAGATGATGGTGTCAATGCAAATTTTGGCTTTGAGGAATTATATGAAAGCAAGGATTGTGGTAAACATTGGCACTGCCCCTGGGGTTCCACTGTAGTTGATGATGTAGCTCCAGCCTTTCAATCGATATTGAAAGAGAGCTACTTAATGTCTTTTCCACAGGATACAGAAAGGAATAGGTCTTTATGGTGGATGCAGAGAAAAAAGCTTGATCAACGACTTGGTGAATTGCTGAGGTAACCTCTTTCTCTCATTACAAGCTCCTAAGAATTTATTTATTTTAATCAAACAGATTTAAAGTTGAAAAGTAGCATTTTGGATTACAACCAACAACGTTCTAAACCCTTGAATTATGATAGATTCAGTGAATAAATGCAGATTGAATTGTGAAGATTGTTCTGATGTCTGATACCTTCTATTTAAAAGTAATTAATAATAGCTTGCATGATGTTATAGTAATTAATATATAACATGGTACACAAATTCCCTGTGCTCACTCCAAAATTCTCTTTCCTTGGCACCCTCACCTTTTCCCTTTCCAGTAAGAAACTAAGAAATTAGATTAAGATAAATAAAATAACAGATTGTAAATATGTCATCTCAACCATAATATATTCATATAATATTTCTGTCACTCTGCACTCTTTCAAGATCGAATACCTCTTATCCTAGACAGCCCTCAAAGATTAACTCATAACCCCTTCCTGATTCAGATGAACAAAGTGGAATGATGTATGTTGAAATTCCTAGGAGATGAAAGCCTAAAAATAAAAAGTTAATTTTGTTTCTCAAACTGTTGTTGCAAATGTTATATTGGTAGATAACTATAAATTGTCAAGATATTCTGTTGGTGGCTGCTGAAATTTGATGAGAGAACCTTTTCTGCCAGTTACAGTGGTTCATGATTTTATCTTAGGCTTTGAATATTCAGTTGTTTGGGACTCTACAATGGTTGATTGTTGCATGATGTAATCTTGTGCTCCAGGAAAGTAGAAGATTCATGGTTGGGTCACTGGAAATACATGTTTCTTGGAGAATGGTCAAACTGCAAGAATATGGACAGAATACTTAAGAAACTGGCACGTGATCTAAAATCTAAATGCAAAGTTGACGTGAATGAAAGTCTTCTGAGAGTTGTTCTTGGAGGTTTGAAGAGTGGTTATAAGAGAGAGGAAAATATGGCACAGCTGTTTTCCAAGAAAGGTTGCTGCATTGGCACATTTGGATATTCTGATAACAACAATCAGAGGGCATCATCTAAGGAGTCCAATGGAGTTGAAAAGCTATCGGAGTTGGCCTTCCAACTAATAGATGAAGCATTAAAGGAGCTAGAAGCAGAGGAATCTGTAAATAGAGAACCTGCAATTCTAGTGCTAGATTGTGAAGTACAGGTAAGGCTTTGAATTTTTTGTCCTCTATATCTATATTTGTGTCATTTTTGCCAGTTCGATTTTCAATAAATCTGTTTATTTGTATGGTTGTTTGATTGAATTATATCAGTTCATGAATCTGATCTGGTGAGTTCAGTTGTCGAATTCTTCTATATTATTCACTGGTACCTTTTGTAAAACATAGGTTTGTATCGAGAATTATAGGGTCTTAAAATAATTGTCTACCTCCAGTATTGATGATTTGAGCATTTAATACATTCTGGATCAGGCCTGATCTGCAAATCTATGGGCATCAATTGGAGACTATGATTATATTTCCTTTATTAAACACCAACTCTAGACTTGATTTAATTGCTGACAATGTGCAGATGCTTCCATGGGAGAATATACCAATACTAAGAAACCAAGAGGTTTATCGCATGCCTTCTGTTGGTAGCATATTTGCAGCACTTGAGAGAATCCACCACCAAGAGCAAGTCAGAAAGCTTGTTGCCACCTTTCCTTCAATAGATCCGTTGGATGCTTATTATTTGTTAAATCCCAGCGGGGATCTCAGCTACACACAAGTTCAGTTTGAGGATTGGTTTAGGGATCAAAACTTGAAGGTATCTGCCACATTGCTTTTAGTCAGAAAGGGATTATATAAAATCCATATGTTCAAATAAAATTATAGATCCGTCTGTACTGCATTTTCTTTTACACACACAGAAACATGTACTCATTCAGCCATGACTTACTCTCATCATGCTCTATAATGTTATGTTAATGGAAATTTTCTTGGAAGTAATATTATGTTTACATGGCAGGGAAAGGCTGGATCTCCTCCTACAGCTGAAGAATTGGCTGTAGCCTTGAAAAATTATGATCTCTATATTTATTTTGGCCATGGAAGTGGTATGCCAAATTGATTTTATGTATTAATAATACCAGTTTTTTCTTTCATGCCTGTTCACACTGCTGTTTTCTATAATGAATTTTCCTTTTGAACTCTGTTTTTTCTGGTGGTGCAGGGTCACAGTACATTAAATGGCATCATGTACAGAAGCTAGAAAAATGTGCTGCTACTCTCCTGATGGGATGCAGTAGTGGTTCTCTGTCATTAAATGGGTGCTATGCTCCATCTGGTACGCCTCTATCCTATCTGCAAGCGGGTTCTCCAGTAATTTTTGCCAACCTATGGGATGTGACAGACAAGGATATTGACCGATTCGCAAAGGCCATGCTTGATGGTTGGTTGAGAGAAAGATTGAATGTTTCTGTGGATTCTGAACAAACCATTTTAGTAGGGGAAGAGCATGATGCCAAGAACAGAAGGGGTAAAGGTATTAAGAAGAAAACCTCAAGGAATAAATCACCCGACTCTTTGGATAATGGAACATTTAAGAATAGTTGTGATAGTAGACCAAAACTTGGATCATTCATGGGCAGTGCCCGTGATGCATGCCAACTCCCCTTCTTGATTGGGGCTTCACCAGTATGCTATGGTGTCCCTACCGGTATAAGAAGAAAGACGAGTTTGTAACAGTTGAGAAGTCGCTTACCTTCCTCTGCCAAGCACGATCTCTCGGTGACTGGTGATCTAATTCAGAACCCCTTTTATAAATGGTGTGTATTACAAAATTTTTTGCCCCTTTTCCAGATTGTTTTAGGTTGAATAAATACATTAGCAAATTTTGGCGCTGTTACATTGTTTGCTTGGTGTAGTGATGTTCCATTAATTGTAATATAGATTAAGAATGTTTATTCAATTAGGTTAAGTAGTAAAAGTGCAGAAGAGAATCGTCTTCCTTGTCTCCCTTGTCTCAATGCCTACAGCTACAAATACAATGAAATGATTCAGGGGAGGGGACTTATTGATATTAAAAAATGAGATTTATTGTCATAAACTATCCATGGGGTTTGAGATCATCAGCTAAATGGTGATTTTTATGATTTAATACATTGTGTGATAGATACTCTTGGATGTTAGTGTCAAGAGCTGTTTATGATGTAATAAGGGTTCAAGGGTACAGTGATAAAAATTTGAAAAGCTACCATTGGAGTGCAAGTCCAAGTCCTAGGGGTAATTATACTCTTTATCTTTCATTTTTTTATTCTAACTTATATTTTCTTGGTCTTATCTAATTTGTTTTATTAATCTGAATTATAAATATGATTTTTAACCATATTTATATGATTTAGAATTAGATTTTCTGCAAAATACGTATAAATCTTTGATAGAATTAAGATAGGAGTGATTAATGCCAATTTGTTATTTCGTCAATTTTTTCTAGTTATTTTTAGATTTAAAAATGATTTATTTACTTTAAATGCATATTGTTATAATCAATTTGTCTAATTTTGAGTTATAATTTGTGAAAAAAAAAAATTAATAGAATTCAAATATAGGTGTAGTCTTGGTAGAGTAGGTGTGATGGGTGGGCTAAAAATCACACCAAAAATAAATGCCTTTGCCCTTTTTTCATCAAACATTTGTTGGTCACAGTTATGGTGAGTTGGCAAGATTGGTGGCTGCAATCTAGGCACATTTGGGGTAAAGCAACAAACCAGTATGATTATTCTGTCTTGGTTGGAAATTGCTAATGTTTGGACTGTGGTTTACAGGTCTGTTGATGGATGGAACCTGTGGAATCTTAGTGGTCGGTTTTGGTTACTTTTGGAGGGCAGTTACAGTGATCCCCTGTAACTTAGCTAAAGGGTATGCTTCAGTTAAGGTTTTAGGCTTAAACATCCTAACTAGCATTTATAATTCGTCCACCAATCTAGACAAGAAGAAGCTCAACACTTGATCTTCTTGAATCCCCGCTCTGGGGTATAATTCATCAAATTCGTCCAAATATTGTTGAAGGGAACTTGCTTAACATTCTGCATTTTGCCAATGGATCGTTCTAGGCATAGCTACCAAACCTAGCCTTCATTGCCGAGACATACTCTTCCCATGACAGAGCAGCTTTAGTCCTTAATCTCACATAACCTTGATGCCATTGGATTGCACGTCCCTCTAAATGTAGAACAACTATTTTAATTCAGTCTTCCACTGGTGTTTCATCCACCTCAAAGTAATACTCAACTCGCATGATCTAAATGTCAAATCCATCTCCATTGAAGTGAGGAAAATCCAACTGAGTTGTTTTTCCCCATATAAGGTGGGACTTTGAAGCTGATCTGGAATTCATCCTTGTTGGTCGTCGATTGAGACGTCACCTCAGCTTGTTGGAGACTTAAGCCATCGATTAATTTCTTTATTTCCTCCAGTTGATATTCTTGTTGTTGCTCCGATTCATACACCATCTGCGAAACCAATTGTGTGAATTTGCATTGCAATTCTTGAGCAAGAGTGTTTTCCCCCTTTGCCAAGATGTTGCTAAGGTTCGTCGAAAAGATTCAAGATAGCAAAATACTCAACAGAAGAGGAATAAGGTAGTTATCGGAGAAAGAGAGACAATTTGAAAATTCAAAATGAAGAGAGGAAAGACATAATGTTTCACACAAATTTCTCATGTTCATTCAAGTTTTAGTTTATATAGCAAGCTAACACATTATATAACGACTACTTCAACATTTGTTAATATTTGACAAATATGACAACGTATTATTACCAAAATCCAATAATAAAACAACACCGTTCAAATATTATTTTTTACAATCAAAATGAAAAAAAAATAAAATTTCCACTTTTGTCGAAATGATTTAGATTTAGTTTGTAACACGTTAAATAGGTTGATTTGGTGAAGTTTATTTTGTATAAATTTTAGGGTTTCTTTTGATGATGAGATATATATGTGTATGCAACTTTGAAAATTTTTTACAATCTCCAATAACAGGTGTCTATAATAATAATGCGGATTAAATGGATTATAAAGAAAATCCGATTGATTAAATTGGTAGTTTTATATTAAAATCAAATGGTTTTGAGGCAAGCCTAATCTGTTTGGGTTGTTCAGGTCTTTGGGCTTTGTGTCTAACCTTTAATCAAAACAGTAGTGTTAGGTGTGTAATATATATAATTTTACGTGTAAACAATGATATGTTATATAATTGAGTAGTTTTAAATGAGTGATAAAATAACACTCAATCAAATGATGACTTGTTTATATTTGTGTACAAAGTTATATATATTATTTATATATATAGTTTTATTATAATCAAAATGTTGGTTGGACATAACATAACTCCCACAAGTTGAGAAAATTTTACCTATACCTTAATAGTAATGCTATGTATACAACTTTTATACACAAATAATAAAATATCATCATGTAATTGGATAGTTAAAAATTAAAGATAAAACAACATTCAATCACATGGTGACAAATTGTTATTTGTATATAAAATTGTGTATATAGTATTATTGATACCTTAACGGTTATTTGGTTCGAAGCATAATTTGTTTTTTATTATTGTAATTATGCTATTGGGTTCATATCAATGATTTTGGTAATATTTTATTATTAAAGTGACATGACATGTAATATAATAGATAGTCAAATTATTATCTCCGCTTTAGGTATTACAAATTTACTAAAGTAATATTGATTTTATTACAACATCACCCATACCTCTTAAATTTCTAGAACATATATGGTTTCATATTCAATTAAAATAACACCTAAACCTAAAAGTCCATTATAACTAATTTTCCCATACTCATAATTTTCAAGACAAAAATGTCATTATTTTAATTAACTAATTTCATAATTTGACCATGAAAAATCTCATATATATTATTTAGATGAAAAATATATTAAAAAAAGTATAAAAGATATATTAGTATAAGACATGTTAATCTAACCAAATACAATATTAATTTATGTCTAATAATCTTTTAATGGCATTTAATTGAAATTATATCTTAATATTATTTTATTTAATAATTTATACTCAAATAATTTTTTAAATAATTTATATTTATGATAATCTTTCAGTTTTAATAATAAAAAATTATTCCAAGCAAACATTAGTACAAGTCTAGTTTTTGAGAATTTTCACAAAATAACACAAGGTTATTTTTGTCTTTTCACCCTGGATAATGACTCCCAGGTAATAGAGTTAGTAGCATCAAGGGGTGTCTCATAATGTTTTAAAAGTTAAAGGGTATCATTGGACGAAGGCTGAAAAATTACTATACAATACGAGTGGTGAAAACTAAAACCTTCCTTTGATAAATTGCATAATCTTCAAAATCAGAAATTTCTCATAAGAACGAATGATGGGTGGAATAAAATTACAATAAACCCCATTCTTAAAAAATGACAAGGTACACTGCATGAAAAATTGCATAGTCTTCAAATACACATGTTATTGTAAGAAAGAAAGATGTGTGGAAAAAACTACACTAAACCTGATAATTTCATAAATGAAATGACTAAAGAAGTTACATTGTTTTACAAAGGTAAATTTCCACAATGAAGAATATTCATATTTAATCTTTCAGGAGGTAGAAAGAAAAATTACAACTAAAATAACACAACAGCCAAAGGAAAACAAGAAATCTTTTGACCTCCCATCTTCTCCAGCCATCTATCATGCAGATTGTGCAATTGAAACGAGAAGTAAAATGCTTCGAAATGTGAAGTCAAATCCTTTTATGCTTGATTTTTTTTTTTTTTCTAATTTTTCTTTCTCCTAAAACTATTATATCTACTAAACTTGTTCCTGTTTACCCCTCCTTTTTTTTATATGTTTCTAACCTCATTGATTTCTCTACGTCTCCTTCTCCTACCTGAACGGTTCAACAAAACTCTGCCATGTCGGCGGAGACGGCTAACTAGGGAAAGACCAACATGGTCATTATTGTCACCATCGTCTTCATCTTGATCAGAGTAATCTAAGCCACCAATGGAGGTTGAATGGCGGATTCCAACATCAGCCTCATCTGATGTGTGGTGGAAATTCCTCTCTGTCTGCCTTGACCGTCTACCAAGGTCATTCCCTGATGCACCAAATGCATGCAATAGCAGAAAAACATTCACCAAATTACTATCAAAGCCCACCTCAAAACCTCCATCCCTATCTGCAGTATCTGCATCAAATCTCCCATCCTCTCCATCTGTGCCAAAACCATAATGATTTCCTTCTATTACGTAGTCCCCAAAAACCATTGCCCCTGGCATTGTTGACCTTATTGTGCTGATCACATCATCGCGCTCATGCTCTCGCTCAAGCCTTCTCCATTTCTGTTCAAGATTGGGATCCACTTCACGTGGCCTTGCAGAAGGGTGATCAGCCTTCATGTGTTTCCTTAGCTCTTTGTAAGCTCCAACAAAAGAACATTCATCCTGCATACAGCTTCTCTTTTTTGCATTTAAATATTCTCGAGCAGGTTCCACAACTGTCCACCCTTTCACCTGGCCTCTGCAAAGGGGGCATGCAAGCTCCATAATTTCACACTTCTCAGAGGGTAAGCTAGAATCAGGTACAACAACTGGATTATCGGCTGAACCAGGCAAGGACTGAACATGATTGGATGGGATTACTTTGGTATAGGCTTTCTTGTACTGGTGAAGGCAGTTCGAATATCGGAAACTTGTTCCACACATGTAAGGCCTGCAGCCCTTGTCATGAGACGAACAGAGGAGAAGAACAGCATTGTGTGGGTACTCCATGCACACAGAACATGTTGCATCTTCCCAGTCTTTCTTATCCAAGGCTTTGGAGCACTTCTTCAGACACATCTCCTCAGCAATACCACGATTAGAGGATAGCAATGAGTATGGTGTCGGCCTGAATCGTCGAGAAGAAATCCTACGCCTCACTCTGCTACCTTTTGCCATTTCAGCACACCTAAAACCATACACTTACAATCTTATTACCACAATGTTATCCTAATTAAGAGATATGGAGAAGTCCTTAATTATAAGCAAAGGGACTATCTTTCCTCAAAAGATGGTGAGAAATATATAGAAATTAATTAGGAAACAGATATATATAATGATAAGCCAAAAAGTGGATAGAACCAGACTTTTAGATGTATTTTATAATAAGGAATGGTAGGAAGATGGAAGAGTGTGAAAAAGAATTAAGAAAGAAAGATAAATAGTTAAAAAGATTACAACAAGAAATAAAGGGAGATTAATTTAATCATCAAAATAAGTGATTAGAAACCTCTATAACTACATGTTCTGCAAACGCAAAAAAAGACACATTGTGGATTTACAACAACAACACTCTTTAGAAATGTAAGTTTAATTACTGCAGCTTTTAATTGAAAATTCCTCCATCCAAGATTACACTACTATCAAATTAACTAATCCGATTGTGTAACATCCATTACATGACATATCAACACTTCAGCAATATGCTAAATAATTGTCATCCCATCACAATAGTAATGGCTTGACTCAAACATAAAGACACCAAATAAGGATATCATCCACCTCACACAAATCATGTTAGCTGCTAATCTACAGAAATGAGTTCAGCAATCTAGTAAGAGGTCTTCGTATAAAATTATTTGGAACATCTACTGTTCACAATTTCATGGTTACACAGAGACAAATAACAAAATATACATTTACACGTTTCATGTCTGCAAACAATCAAACACACAATGGATCCAGCCGTGAAAGATTTAGTATAAAAGAAACACATGTCAATTTCCGGGTACTATATTACCATCTCATTTCAAATGCTAAAAATTAAAAAGAAAAAATGTACCCTATTATCATTTCACAAGAAAACTGTAAACAAAATGAACAAAACAGTGACGAATTTGAACACGATAACGCAATCCTACAACAAACTCATTTCAGGGAAAAGAACAATACAGTTATGGGCATAATTCAAATACATAAAACCAACTCAACATCAACTTCAATCTAACTTGAATAAAAAAAACCAAAGAAAAAAAAGGAAAAAAAACTCACCTGCCTCGTGAAGCGGACAAAATGGAGATCGAAGAAAGAGGAGTTAATCGAAGAGACCGAAGTGCATCTGAAAAAATTAATCACAACAAAGTCAAGAGCTTTGCTCAATATATATTTAAAAAAAAGAAGAATCAAAACAACGTGCTTAACCAAAAATTCACGCAACAAGACAGATAATTTCATTATTATTTTAATCTAAAGCTGCTATTTCACCCACATGGATCTAACTCCATATCCATTTCAGATCCAAGATTTTTATTAGTTTATTAAAACCCATAAATTAAGGGGAAAAATTAGTCCGAATTCAATTTGCAATAAATGAAATGGAGAAGGGAATTGTATTGGGTAAAATTGAAGAAATGAAGAACAGAGCGCGAAATAAAATGAACTGAAAATAAAAAAAAAAAGATAACAAAATGGGAGAAAATTACATGAAAAATTAAATTAGGGTTTACTGGAAAACAATAGCGAGGAAATCGACGAAGAGAGAAGGCTATAGGCGGGAGCGATTAGCAAAAGAACAAAAGATAGTTACGATGATGCTCTTTTATCGGATACGTCGAGTTGTTTCTACGCTAAAATCGTTACCTTACACACGCGACTTCCTAGCAAGTGTAGCCCACGGTAACATTGCTATCGACGGCTATTAAATATTAATAAAATGGATATTATAAGGACTTATTTCCACACAATTACACAAGAAAATTAAAATACCTACCCCTTCTTTTAGGTAATAAAAAATTTATCTTAAATTTTAGGGTTTAAATAAAAATAAAAGAATTTAAACAAAAATATCCCAAAAATACCAAAATTACCCTTCTTAATTAAATTATCCTTATTTTTAAGTGTAATAAATGAAATTACCTCTAATTTTGGGGTTTAAAAAAATACCCTTAATTTAAGGGATTTAAACAAAAATTCTCTAAAATAATGTCAAAATTACCCTTCATTTGTTTCTATATAAACTATGTATCTTTCTTTGTTTTTAATATATCTAAAAGAGATTTTTGAAAAGAGAAAAAAAGTTCATATTCAGGATTTCGGACGAGAAGAGAAAAGTTTGTGATATCGAGGTATTCATACATACTATTACTTCAATCGTTATTATTTTATTAGTAATACAATTATATGTGATGCTTTTATATAATAAATTATAATTGTGTGTAAAAAGTGAAATAATAAAAATTACATGGGTTATGTTGTAAATATTATAGTAGTATAGGGTGAAATAATATTTTACAATAAAAGATGTTAGAGGATTAGATTAGATAATATTAGAGGGTAAAATGATATTTTACAATGAAGGGTGTTAGAGATATGTTAGATAATATTTGGGGTAAAATGATATTTTACAATATAAGGGTAAAATGATATTTTCACAAATTAGTATCACATTAATCAAAGTATATTAATAGTAGCAATATATAATTAAATTATAGAATAGATATAATTGTGCAATAGAAATTTGTAAATAGTATTTTTAGTCATATTATTTATGTTGATTATATATTTTATTATAGGATTAATCTAAATAGTTAGATATGTATCAATTAGATACAGGGGGAAATAGATAGAAAAGGTGGACAATATTATAAAATATGTTGGAGCTAATAGGAAATTAATTAAAATTTCATAACATATGGCATTCGAAGAATTACTCCAAATGGTGAGCAACTGTATAATATAGATTGAAGGATATTTAATATTCAGTTAAACATGAAACCAAAACATCTTGATGACGACATTCTAGTAGAAATTTCAAATGATGAAGATGTCGAGGTTCTTAACAGTTTGTCTAACATTTTCAAAGAATGTGTTTCAGTTTTTGTAACAATTACAGTTAATGATGATAGTTATGAGACTTAACAAGCAGATGAGGATTTACAAGAGGGTAAGCCAAGTAGTTATCCAGAAAATCAAACTATTAGTATAGAAGAGATTCAAAATATTGAGATCAATCTGAAACAAGAATTTTCAGAGGAACATTTTACGTATATAAATGATGTTGATGTTGATGCATTATATCGTGCAGAAGAATTTCTTAATGGCAACGAAAAAAAATTTCCAAAGTGAAGTGAATTTGACGGAAAGCTTGTGCATGATATTCTAATCGAGGAATCAGAGGTTGAAGAGAAGACACATTTACAAGTAGTTTTTCAAAAACAAATCTTGATGGTGAGAATATTCGTATTGATGCATTTCATTGGTTACCTTTTTTTCCTGATCAGCCATCTACATCCAAAAGCCTAAGAGTGTCAAACGATAGTGATTCTCTAAAAGTTGGTACATTATTTTCAAGTAAACACGTCATTGATGCAATATGTCGAAATACTCTTCAGAAGGGATATCAGTTTGTAGTGGATAAGTCTGACATACACAGATGGGTGGTTAAATATGTTAACGAAGAATGTAAGTGGCATGCATAGGTAGTTAAGGTGGTAAAAAGTAATAGTTTTAAATTACGTCATTTGGAGAACCATCACACATGTTCTAGAGACCAGATATTACCTCATCATAGGCAAGTAGATACCCGAGCTTTAAGACAAATTTTGAGGACCAAATTTATATTAGTTGATCGTGTTTATCGACCAAAAGAGATCATTACGGATATCGCTAACTGATATAAAATTGATATATCATACGCACAAATATAACGAATGAGAAATTGGACACTTCAATCATTGATGAGACACACAAGAAGAGTCATTTATGTTGTTGTCAGAGTATTACTATAATTTAATACGTTGTAATATGGGAATTGTGACACATATACTAATGGATGAGCATGAATGATTTAAATACTTTTACATGACATTGGGTTATAGTATTCATGCATTGTAACAACATATTCGATCAATCATTTTTATTGACGCTGCTTTCTTAAATGGTAGATATCTGGGTCAACTATTTATCGCTGTCGTATTGGATGGTAATAATTAGATATACCCATTGGCTTTTGACATCGATCCTAGGGAAGACTATGACACATGGTGTTGGTTTTTAACAAAGTTGAGAGATTATTTTGGTAAGATACCTTATTTAGCCATTATTTCAGATCGACATGTCAGTATATTTTCTGCAATGGCTGAAGTATTCCCTGATGTGCACCATGATTATTGTTGTCATGACCTCAATTGTAACATGCGATCCAAGTACAAGAAGAATGCAAAAGTGCATGGATGTATTGGAAAACAGCTAAGACATACACAGAGTATGAATTCTGAGAGGTAATGAAGTCATTGACCCGTATGCACCCTAATGCAGCCACATACCTATGTGAGGTGGATTTCGATCTATGGGCACGGGTATATTTTCCAAGACATAGGTATAATATAATGACTACAAATATCACTGAATCGTTTAATGCATTAGTCAGACATGCTCGAGGTTTACTTATTATTACTATGCTAATTGAGTTCATCAAAAGTACATTGTAGCAATAGTTTTATGAAAGAAGAAATCATGTAAGTAAGTACATATTCAATATTATAACATTTTATAAATGTGTGTATGTAAACTTATACTTAATTGCTCACTATATTTGTTTGTATTTATATGATTTGCAGATACTTGCACCAGCCCAGTAATACCTTGGGTTAAGGAAAAGATTGTTAAACATGTGCAAAAATCTTCAAACTTAGAGGTGTATCCTATAACATCTGAACGATACCAAGTTTTGGATAGTGGCTAATATGATGCCCTAGTCGACTTTATGGAGTGGACATGTACTTGTAGAAAATTTCAACTAACACAGATCCTCTGCATGCATGTTATTGATGTTGTCAGATATATAAAACTCACCACCTGCATTCAATGGGTGCATCTATACTATAAGTACAGTCTATGTGGAGGATGTCAAACCATTAGGAGATCAATCAGAGTGGAACCATCTAGAGGAGGCAAGTGTTATCTACCCACCGTTCGTGCATTATCATCGTGTTAGACATCCAATAAATAAAAACAGATATTCTTCACAAGGAGAGATTGTTGAACAACTTATTTGTAGCCGATGTTACAAACCTGGACATACGAAACAAAATTACAAAAGTCCTATTCCAATATGTAGTTCTGTACCATCAAGTTTAGAAAGAAAAAAGAAAGATGGAAGATAACTGCATTTGTAATTGTACTTGTTAATTTTGATATAAATGTTGTTATTGTACTTGTTACTTTAACTATAATGTTTGTTATTGTAATATATTTTGATATAAATGTTGTGATTAAAATTGTTACTTCATATATACATTTTTAATTATAATATATTATCTTTTAAATTTGTGATTATACTTGTTAATGTATATATAAAATTTTGGCTAGTAATCGTTATATATGTTTATGTTGATTTTATATATATTTTTTTATTCGTTTTTTGTTCATTATACTTGTCACTTATAGTAATTATATAAAAGACAAACGTATATAAATGAATCAATATATAGATATACGTATATACAAATGAATGAATAAACATATATACATATGCAAATGAGATATAATATAATTGTCAATCAATATCCTAGAAAAATAGTTGTGTGCCTAAATGCGTGCATAGGTGTTATGAGTCCTCCCCTTCAAAAGATAACGATCAGTGAAGTGCCAAACACTCAATGTATCGTAACATGAACATACCACAATCACCTAATAGGGGCACCTGCTGTGATATATTCACCACCCTATGCAATGCAAATGGATCGTCTTATGGACTCCAACTCGTGTGAGACCAACATAATGTCGCAGCTAGCAAATGTGGTATCATCTACGTATACCCCAATATCTTTCGTCTAAATAGCTCTGGGTCAGTAGTAAAACTCTGTAAGGAGTCGTAAACTGTAATCTTCCGCTCTTTCAAATCTAACAATTCTGCTACCCAATATGCATTATCGAAGTTTATTATGATAAAAACCTGCACACATTGATAAAATACATATATTAGACCTTAATTCAGTATTCCTTGAAAAGTAATTGAGATTCAAATACTGACCTTATCGATCACACCCAGGGTTGTAAATGTAAATCAGATGGATAATCTGAATCTACCAATCATGTGAAAAGTGGAAGAAACTGGTAGTTATACCAATTTTTCATCTATGCAACATACTCATGAGGAATGTATCCAACAAAGTAAGTCAGAATTGTCATCCAGTTCTGATGAACATTAATAGTATCATTATGCTGTCATCGACGTAATAATCCCAAAAACGAATCTACATCCTGTAAAAAACAGAAAATATAACATTATCACACACCTGAACGATCTTCTATGCTAAAAGCAAAATTAATTGATCAAGTGAACTCATCTCATCAGAAAACCATTTGGATGTATCCATGAGTATACCCCAAAAGGCAATTTTGGTCTTTTTTCCCATGTCGTGTACATAACATTTCTCAAAAAGATTTGGCTCTGCAGACCATTTCTTAAAATTTTTCTCACGCTTGGTACTCGATAACTGCACAATCGATCTTGATCGTTGGATTCATGGTTTTAAGGGATTTGTGTATGGACTATGAATGAGTGGTTCCTTCTTGACAATTCTATCACTAACTGTGCAGAAATACTATACCAAAACAAATAATATGTTATTTAAAATTACATTAACTCGTTAGATTTTTATAAACTTTTTAATACCTTCTGTAAAGTAGAAGTTATGACTGGAGAATTCATAAGTGAAGTTAGGTCAATTGTATTATCTTTCGAGATCAGTTGTACTTAAATACACGAATTCAGAAAATGAATAATATATTTTTCAATCGTACTTATTAAATTTCTTGAAAATTTAATTACCTGAATGAGGTCCCCCTGTGTAGGGAGCTCAACCACATCATCAGTGACCTCATCATCTTGAGATGTAATATCGATCCCCTATTTTCCCTTACTTGGTGTGTTGAGATAAACTAAACAGAGATCTTATTGTAACAACATATCAAGGGTAAATTGACAATTGATATTAACAAAAGTAACAATTTACAGTAGTCATTCCAACAGTTTATCTTAACTTCCACCCAAGGTGACAATGGAGCATCCTTATGGGGTGATCCATCGTCGTTGGCGATATTCTATGACAATATTAATATTTCATATTAGTAAATGAAATTATTTAACAAAAATTATAGAGTATACAGTTAACAATATATGTACCTCTAATGTCAAAACAAATGTCATAATGGGTTCCTCCCTCGATGTGGCCTCTTCAACATCAGGACACTATCGCAATATTGACAGTAACAAGTTAACAGAGAATCACAATATTAGAATTTGTACAGTCGATGGTATATGTACATCTACTTTTGGGAGCCGATGTCATTTTTGGATCACCCATTAGTATAGCCTCAGAAACATCAGGCCGCTGTCATAATGTTGACAATAACAAGTTTAGAGAAAATCGATAATCGAATGTGTAAATGAGATATAATATTAACAATCAATGTTATACTTACTAGAATCATCACAGAAGGTGTCGATGGGAAAACTGTGTGAGGTGATCCATCATCGTCGACATCCTCTAACAGTATTAACAATTTATATTGGTTCATC
This sequence comes from Mangifera indica, assembly GCF_011075055.1. Lineage (NCBI taxonomy): Eukaryota > Viridiplantae > Streptophyta > Magnoliopsida > Sapindales > Anacardiaceae > Mangifera > Mangifera indica. The sequence goes on from NC_058140.1 coordinate 8,012,192, forward strand.
AAAGAGTTATGTTTATCGAGATTAACAAGTGTATAATCGATAGTACACATACATATACTTTTGGAGCCGATGCCATCTCTGGATCCCCCATCGGTGCAGCCTCAGAAATGTCAGGCCATTGTGACAATGTCGACAAAAACTCGTTAATAGGTAATCAATTAATGATTGTTGAATTTGGATAAAACATTTACAAATGACGTTATAATTATTTAAACCATCATAGAAGGTGTTATCGAAAAAACCTTATGTGATAATATATCATCACCTACATTAAAAATCAATATAAGATCCTCTATGTATGGTCCCTAATCAAACAACTGACGCTGTAATAATTTCAACATTCACGAGTTAACAGATGACAAAAAGTATTTTTAAAGTATCATTTCCAATATACTTAGAACATTTAGCACTTACATCGACAACAGGTAGAGATGGAAATGTCGGACTCCCTCTCGATAGTCTGTCACCATCATCACGAGAAGATTGTAACAACATATACAATTATTATAGGGTTTATATGGTTACATATATAAATAGATGGAATATCTAGTAAATTATTAACCTTTTTATCTGTCGGATAGTATCTATGCGGTGATAAGATCGTGTCTCCTCCGTACGAGTCATCATATCTTGTATACGACTCAGCCTATCCTCTATACGAGTCATCCTATCCTCAATCCGACTAAACTTATCCTCCATTCTAGCCTCTAAACTAGTGAATTGATATGAGATAAGATTTTCCCATCGAGCTAATGTAGCATCAAAGTAATGAATGGAGAAATCTGGTCTACTAATAAGAGGATCATTTGACGTGTGCTCAGTGGTAGGGGACAAAGGCACGGGCTCTGGTGATATGTGCTCGCTGACAAGGGTTGTAATAGGGTCACTGATCGGACAAGGCTCAGTGAGAGGAGGCTGGACAAGAGTCTTGGTGTATCGGACTATATCATCATACCAGTCTGTACCTTTCTTTACTGGAGATAAAACTTGTGGGAAATTAACATCATCCTAACAATTTTTTTAAAGTCAATTTTGTTATTATACCTTGTACATATGTTAATCAATAACAAATTAATACTTACTGAATCTCCAATGAAGATAATTGAGATAGAATCCTATCCTGGGATGTCTTTCGTGTGTCATCTCAACATTCGGGTAGCTCTTAAAACCGGTGAAATATCCACCCATCGATATAACAAGTCTAGTGTCTCATATATCCAAAACTATAATTTCAACTTAAATCAGTTATTGTATATATTTATAATCATATTAAATCAATTCTATTTTAATTAATTTTTTTAAATTAATAAATGTCATAATTACCTGAAACGCTAGTAAAAATCCCATGATACCATACTGTTTAAGCTAGTTTTCCTTCTTTTTCGGACTAAAATATATATAAATTCAGGAGATATTATCATATATGAAGTAATATGTCATATATCACACCCATACTCCCCATGGGTATGCATTAAACCTATCAAAATGATCAACTAATTGTAATATCTTTTAGGGAATTGTTTTCCTCAAATCACTTTCTAATAACCTCATATGAAGATAAAACAACAGCACTAAGTTTACTGCATCAGTGTCGTCCTCCCCCCACAACCTCTGCTAGAAAACACGACTTAGATCGATATATATAACTGACTTACACTCGTGAAAAAATGTTTGAAGAATCCAATTTGTGGCCTTCGATGGAATATAGATGTCAATATCTATCGTATGATTGAATCGAAAGTCTGTTATAATGGCAAACTCATACGGACTGAATCTTACATCCACATCATTAACTTGAAACTATAAATCTTCTCTCGAGGTCGTCGTATTTATTGCTCTAAGGATGAAGGAGTATATTAGAACCCCACTAAATCAGCTATCCTTCAAGTCTAGGAAGTGTCCGAAATAGGTACATCGAAAAATTTGTAACGACCTCTCTATTAATAATTTTTTATTACGACTCCCATATCTCTATATCCATGTATAGTAACTTGAGTCTTGAAGTGTTTTTCGAAAGGAAATTGCATTTCATCTCTATCTTCATCCCTTTTTCTCTTTTGACCAGATTCTTGTATCAAAATTAAATTGTGGTTATATTAAATTTATATCAATTTTATATTATAAATTATTCAATTCTGAACATAAATGCCTTATTAAAAAAAAAACAGATATCAAATTTGAATTCTACACGTCAAAAAACTTTGAGATGCACAAATTTAAATTTGTCCCTTATATGAAAAATATCAAAAAATCCTTAAAATTTTGCATAATATCATTCTGCCCCCTAACTCCAACCACGCAATTTTGCATGGTGGATAACTTTGAAAAAGTGCATTTTGCCCCCCACCACGTAAATTTGCATGTCAACCACACAAATTCGCTCGCATTTTGCCCCCCACCAAGTAAATTTGCATGTCAACCACACGATTAAAACTGGTATTTTCACCCTTAACTGTATGACTTCGTGTGATCTATGAAGTTTGGAAAATGCACAAAACCTCTCCATCTTTGACAAATCTCACTACACGAATTCGTGTGGTCAACACACCATTCACATGGTCACTGCCAAATTCGTGTGGTTACATTTCACCTCTCAAACTTTGTTTTTCATACTCCATTTCAACAACAATCAACTCTACACCTAATTTAACACAAAAACCCTAAGAAAATTTATCAAAATCACCAACAAATCAAGTAATTTCATCAAAATTTTCAAATCAAAACCCTAACGCTAAACATGCAAATGTCACATCAGATCGCTCAAATCTTAAACTGAAATACATAAAGAGATGACAAGGATTGTTTTACTAACATTTTTATCCATTTTTGTCATCAAAAACGTCACGAAAATCACCTGAGAAAATCAAAGGTGTTGATTGTGTGAAAACGTGTGTTTGGATTTGTTGTTTTCGTGTGTTCGACGGTACAACGTGTCATTTTCATTGATTTTGATATGAGGGGCATTTTCATCTCTGCAACAATTTAGGGCATTTTCGTTTAAAGTTTAAATACAGGGGTAATTTTGTTTTGCCCCTTCAACTTTGGGGTAATTTAATTAATTTCCCCCAATTATTGGTATTTTCTTACTTATTAATTTTAAAAAAATCTAAATACTTACTTATTTATTAATTTATTAATTATTATCGAAAATAAAATTATTATTTAGTAAAAATATTCAAAAATTATAAATTTATCATATTTCTTAAAGTTAAAAAATTAAAAAAAAAATTTCCTTATCCCCATCCCCATCTCTATCCAAGTTTAAAAAGTAACAAATTCTTTTATAAGGTTTCGATTTTCTTCTCTCTGATGAACAACGACCTCTTGGCCATTGGCATCATCTCTCCGGATGACCTTCTGACAACTTGATAGAAGTATACACTTTGCTTTGGCAAATAAAATTCTAATGAATAGGGACTTTTCTTGAAGCATTGTATTAGAAGACATTGATTATTTTCAACTTGATATGTTTAAGAGATTTATTATGGTCTCACCAATTTTAATTATTTAGCATATGAGATGATTATTTTGAAAATAAAACCAAATATATATACTAAAATGTAAATTTAAATGTGTCAGTATATAATTTTAACTAATGTCAATCTCTTTGAGTCATGAGGGATTAACTAGTCAACCTGGGTCTTGCTTTTTAGGTCTTCAAAAGTTTTTCGTCTTCAATAAAGAAAAATTAAATTCTATTTTAATTTTACATTTGTTTGATGAAAACACGATAGATGCAAAGCAAGGTAGCCTTATGCTGGGGGATTAAATTTTGATTCATTGCCTTTTCGATTTAAACTGGAGACAAAAGGAAAATTAAATTAATTACCTTAAACATTAGGAGCTTAAATGAAATTGCCTAAATTTGCATAACTGAGGCAAAAATACCCAATTTACATGGAATGACCGAAATGTCCTCATTTATAAACCAACTAAATTCATATTCCCACCCAAAATTTCCATGAATTCACTGTTCCAAAATTTGAAGAATTCCCAAGACGTTCCACATGGCTTTAACAACAACACAATCTTCAACTTTTCTTTGACATTTTTGTAGCTTTCGAATGATGAAAATGGCAAAGAAGATGAGTATATCATCCATTTTCTTGTTTGAATCATTTTGGTGTTAAGATTTTATCAATTAGATGAAGGTTTTGGACATTATTAGTTTAGGGTTTTTATTTTTAAACAATTGATTTTGTGGCTTAATTCTTGCTTGTTTTGAATGAATTAGTTTAGGGCTATTGTGTTTTAGTATGTCTAGGATCATTTATTGTTGAAATGGTAGTCGAAAAATGAGATTTTGGTTAGAAAATATGACATTTTAAAATTGAAACTTCATCTTGGGGAAGAAATTTTCAACCCAGGGAATCCTAGGTTTGAGAAATATCACTCAAGTTGAATCGACACCAGGGAGAGGGGGAAAATACAATTTTTTAAACACTAACCACATTGGGAGGTCTATGGGGGAACCCTGGGGGAATGGGGAAATTCTGTATTTTTGAATAGTATTCTAGGGGGATCACAGGGGAACCATGGGGGAAGGGAGAAATTTTTATATTTTAAATAATGATTTCCATGGGTAGGGTTGAAAATGAGCCTAGCTGAGCCATAATAGGGCTTGGCTTATTTTCGGTTTGTTTTGAACTATGCTTGGCTTGGGTCCGGTTTAGGCTTGCCAAGCTCGTTTAATTATGTGTTCACGTTCAACTCGCTAGCTAATTTTACTGTTCATGATTAGCTTGTATTAGCTTGGGTTCACACAAGATATTTATCTTGGTTTAGTTATCAGGCTTAGCTTCAGGTTTATATTTCAAGCTTATTTTAAATTATGGATTATTCAAATGTACAATGATTTGTATCATGTGCAACCTACTTAAATTTCTTTTTTATTTAAGTAAGCCATGCTTGGATTGCTCAACTCGTGTTTGGGTTCGGGCTCGTGATTATTTTTCGCTTAAAACCCAAGCTCACATTGGTGCTCTGTTTGTTTAAGGCAGACTCAACTTGGGTTTGTTTGAGTAAAGCTCGTTTTAAGTTTGAACAAGCTTGTTTCTAATTTAACCCTACCTATGGGATCCCTTAGGGGGAATGATGAGTTTTTAAACATTTTAAACCTGTGGAAGAGAGAGAAATTGTTAAGGAAGCAAATTAATATTTTTAAATATTTAAAACCTATGTGAAAGAGAAAAATTGTTAAGAGGGCAAAGTGATATTTTGTTTAAATCTAGGGTTTATCGATGTATAACTTTCAAATTTTATATCCGTTTTTTCACATTTTATGGTTTTTTGAAATGTAGTTTTCAAATTTCAGGTCAATTTTTAATTTTTGTCATTCTTAAGGTTTTCGATGTGTAGTTTTTAAATTTTAGATATGTGTTTTTATGTTTGTTATTCTCAATTTTTCAATATGTAATTTTTAAATTTCAGATCGGTTTTTTAGTTTTTATCATTTTAGGGTTTTTCGAAGTGTAGTTTTCCAATTTAAGGTCTATTTTCAATTTATATTCCTAGGTTTTTTCTATGTATAGTTTTTTATTTTTGATCTATTTTTCTGTATTTGTTATTCTTGAGTTTTTCGATATGTAGTTTTTAAATTTTAGATCGGTTTGTTGGTTTTTGTCATTTTGAGTTATTTCGACATATAGTTTTTAAATTTTAGGTCTATTTTTCTATTTTTGTCGTTCAAGGGTTTTTTGATATGTAGTTTTAAAATTTTAGTCTGTTTTTTTATTTTTGTCGTTTTAGGTTTTCTGATATGTAATTTTCGAATTTTAGATTGATTTTTTTATTTTTGTCATTCAAAGGTTTTTCGACGTGTAATTTTCAAATTTTAGGTACAGTTTTAAATTTTTGTCATTTTATGATTTTTCGATGTGTAGTTTTAGAATTTTAAATTGATTTTTTTGTTTTTGTTATTCTAGAGTTTTTCCATGTATAAGTTTAGAATTTCATGTCTGTTTTTATTTTTGTCATTCTAAGATTTTTCTACGTATAGTGTTTGAATTTCAAGTCTGTTTTTTTATTTTTATTTCTAATTTTATATGTGTTGTTCTGAAATTCTTATCAACTTTGTCATGACAATAATTTCTTTTTTATAGCTTGTTTCTCAAAAAAGAAAATGTGAGGACCCCAACAATCAATCAAGAAACCCAAATGAGACACGACACTATCAAACAGAGGTTACTTCTCATATACAATGAAATGCAATGTCCTAGATTAAATCTACATTGACACAAACACAATTGTGGTTGTTTGAGAGGACTTGTTTTCAACATTTGCTTCGATTACTAGATACGAGATTTAACAAAATATTGGTACACTCATTCATATCCTAATAGTTGTATTGAGGATTAAGGAGAAATGAGTTATAGTTTAGGATTAATAGGGCTGATGTGAGATTCAATCAATTTAAGTTTGCACTTATGAGGGGGGTACCATTTAGTTGGATCACTACTATTTCATCATATATTCCATAAGGTTACAGAGATAAGATTTGGGAGACCTATTTTTGTGGATGTTAGAAGGTGCAATATCAGATTTGGAACGAGTTTTCTCGACAAGGCCATGAGAAGATGACGATATCAACACCGTTAAAATAACTCTATTGTATTGCTTTCATATAGTGTTAATAGGGAACAAGAGATGAAATAAGGTATCTATAGAGTATCTCTAGTTGGTCGATCATTTGGACGGTTTTAATTCCTACCTGTAGGGTGTTCTGGTGTGGGATATGACATACGAGTCGATATCTCAGGTGAGTGAGTGGATTTACTCTGATCAGATGATAAATATGCAAAAATATGATATTTATAGGTTCCTATTTGCATTCCAAGTAAGTGTATATTTGTTAATTATATTTATTGATTGTCAAGGGAAAAAATATTTACTGATTGTCAAGGGAAAGAATTATTCATTGAATTTAAACATTAATGTTTACATTGCAGTTTTGCATCAAAGAGACGATCGACCGCTATATAATTAGGTGGACTTGGTTGCTATTGATATGCCTCCATGAATATTCAAGTGACATATGAGAGATATTCCTGGATGGAGTCATATGGGAATTATATTCACTGGTGATAAACTATGTAATTGTTAATTTATTAGTTGATTGATTTATTGATTAATACAAGTATGTTTAATTATATATTTGAAAAAGTAGGATGATGTTACTTTCCCGCTCCAACCATCATTGATTGAGAAGACTACATAATAGTATGCTAACATTGTTGCCTACATAAGTATGTTGGATCCTTAATCATCCTCATCTTTCTCAATGCCCTTATCAGTAGGAGATGAAACTTCTCGGCTATGCCACCTATAGACATTTAGACCCCTAGTCTTAAGATACCTATTAATGTTTAGGCCCTGTTATCGAGCATACTACATGTCTAGTAATTGAAACTTCAATTGACACATCTTTATGGTGTTCAAGCTATTGCTATCGAACGCCCCATAAATGAGTGCCCATCGACTACATCACCCATTCTATCCCCCTTAGATGCTACATTGCCTTGTTAGGGTAATATGATATTCGACAAGAGTTTTAGTTTACAAGACCAGATGTCTATCTTGTGAGAGCAGATGTCTTCTTAGATGTTTTAATTAGAGGATCAAATAAGTCATTTGAAGGACATTATGATGTGTACACGACCAGATACAATCAATCAGGTGACAAAGCCATATCTTATTTATTTGTTCTATAAATTTTATTTACTTGTTGTCTAACATATATATTAACTTCATACAAGGTACTTGCAATAGTGTTGGGAGGCCTTCACCCATTGGTCATACGATTCCATCACCTCCCCCACCTAAGGTTTGTAATTATTTGCTATTAGTATATTTTATTTAAGATGTTATTGAACAATTTATTATTAATATTCATATAGGGTATTGGTCATGAAGGAGTATCAGTTGAGAGTTCTCCACATACACCTTTCCCGATTATGGAGGAAAGGTAGATTATTGTTATTCAGTTAGTTGAATGCAGTTAAATATTATTATTAATATTTAAATTGTTTTTTTCCATATTTTTTAGACAATTGTTGACCTCCCTAGCGTGAGTAAAGAGGTTATTGATATTAGTTCACAAAGGGACGAGGTACTTGATGTTATTTCATAGAGAGATCAAGATGAGACATATCCATAATTAAATGTATATTTACTTCTATATATTGATCATTGATAATATTAAATTACTTCTCCAGTCTATCTAGGGGGTAATTATGGTTAACTTGATAACAATAGATGATTCCCCTACCAAACCTCCTCTTTCATACGTTGGGAATGTAACATTAACCCATTTCATCGTGTTTGTTAATTAAGATGAATCATTGAATTAATAATTTTTTGCATTTTTTTAGTTGGTGCGGACCACTTACAATAAGATTATTTGAAAGGGTCTGCTTGTACGCATTTTGCATGCAAATCTGATAAAATCGAGGGTGAAACAACAGATTCAAACTATTCCCTCCTCGAATGTAAGGCCATGAGAAAGCATTCCTCAAATGGTATGCCAAAACTGTAGCGTCAGATGACCATGACGTATATTTCATAGGAGCAAAGTCCAAAATGAGTTTTTGGCACATTGATTTTGTTTAAATGTTTTATATATTCATGTGGTTGGAGCTCTTCACAAAATAGTGGAGGATTACATGCCCAATTTGTTAAAACTTGGCCACGGCTACAACGTGTGTACACAAAATATGTGACAATCGTGGTGTGCATTTAGGAACACTTCTTGTACGAAGTGAATGATAACATAATGTCTACCTGAAATGATGGCCAAATCTGGAAGATCACCTATACACCCATGTAATGCTCTCAGAAAAGGGGTCCAAGTCATTATTTCTTCCTTTCCTCCCATACCAAATGTCAAAGGATAAATTTGGTTGTTTCCATCTTTACCCACAACAACAAACAGTATACCCCAATATTGTCCTTTTAAAAAATATCCATCAATACAAATGACATGACGACAATATTCCCGAAATGCTTTAATTGAGCAACCTAAGGCCATAAAGACAAAACGAAACCGATTATCCATATCAGTGTAAATGTGTGTAACTATGCTAGGGTTTTTTCGTTCCAAATTGTAACAATATATAGGTAATTATCTGAACGACTCTTTAGGAGAATCTTTAATCTCATTCAACGCCCAATTCTTAGCGCGCCAAACTTGAGTATAGGAGATATCTATTTTGTACCTATCTGCAATGTCCGTTATGATGTCTTTTGGCCTGTAGATTCAATTAGAAGCGGTAAACACAAATTGCAATATTTTTCCAAATGTCCATTTTCCTACTTGTCTGTGGTGAGGCATTATGACATCCCAAGGGCAATTGTGAGTTTCCAACTTCTGTAATACAAAAATATTTGTGTTTTGTAATTTAACTCCCATTGCCTTCCATTTACATTGAGTGTGTGCACATTTGATATCCCATCTTTTTTTGTTTGAACTAGCCACCTTGATCTGATAGCCTTTTTCCAAAGCATGCCTATACATTGTATCTATCAACACCTGTTTATATATAAATTGATTATTCACTTTGATTCTTCTATCTCGTGGTGGAACTGAATGTAATGCAATACCCTCATTTTTTACATCCCTGTAAGGATCTAGATCACCGAAATAAGAATTTGTAACTTGTACGTTAATAGGAATGGGTTGGCCATGCATTGTTGGAGTGTTATGAAATAAACTTCCCTCAGCTAATCTATTTGGACCAACTCCTGTTTCATGACCACCCCCGTTATCACCACTGTTTTCATCATTATTATCGCCAACATCATCATATTCCTCATTACCACTATTATCACTACCACTTTCGTCATTACCAATATCATCACCCTCATCATCCCAATCATTATAACTACCATATTCTTCCTCGTTCGATTGAAAATTTTTTGTCGGAACAGTACCCATCTTATCACATTTATCTGGTGTACCCTGTAAAGGGTCTTGCTGCCTTTTTATTTCATCATGTATCCTAACCTCAACCCCATCGCCTTTAGACATACTTTCTGGTTGTGTCTCATAATATATATTATCCAAGGAGTTAATCGCATTATCCATAGGTTCAAGTGATTGAACTCCTGGCTGTGGTTCAGTTCGCTGTTGTTGCATATTGGTTATGACTTCTGTAGGCATTGTAAACACTGTAAGAAAAAACAGATCCCTTTTATGTCTTTAATAACCTCATCATAATTCGTATATCAAAATCATCTTTCAACAAATGCAACAAATCACTATAGGTGGTTGGATTTTACATGTAAATTTTTACAATATTGCAACTTTGATTAATGCCCAAACGAGAACACACTGCTTTTACAAATCTATCAAAATTTTTTTTTTTACTAATTGATACAAATGTTTGAACTCTACCAACGTATTTCAAACTATTATCACCTCCATTAACCCAATGTCCACCATATCCAAGCAAATATATTAGCTTATCCATATTTTCTACACAAAAGAAATATAAAAGAGATAAGTAACCACACAAACGCAAACCACACAATTTACCAGAAATGTACTACGATTTTTGTTTTTACTTAGATCTGGGTAACAAAACTATTGAATGCACAAATGTAAATATTTATAAAAAGATTCAAACACTCAGAGGTGCTGATTACAGTTTTTAACTTTTTATCTCTAGAAAAGTTATTAACTTTACAGTTTTCTGAATACAAATTGCTATTTATATAAAGGAAACGCAAAAGAAACTTACTTGATATATGATGATGATGGATGACAGAGAGAGCATAGATAAAATGTGTTGTCGTTGGAGTGTTGATAGAAGAAGAGCATTGAGAGAGGAGATGATGGTGAAATAAGATGAAAACTACGTAAGTAGATTAGTTATGTGAAATGAGAAAGTGGGTATTATTAGAATAAAAATATTGGTTTGCTTATAAAAGTAAAAAGTACTGTAGTTGGCCTAAAAATGTATAAACGGGCAAATTTTTGCTTATTTTAATTAATTTCCCTCATCTAAATCTGTATAAAAAAATTGTTTCTTTAAAATTCATAAAGTGAAGATTAGTCGATAAGAATGAAAAAAGAAATTTAACAAACCTATAAAAAACTATTTATAATTATTTTTTTATATATTATAAGTATTATCGATTTAAATTTATTATATTTGGTATAATATATTCATATATTTGTAATGATTATAATATTTATGATAATCATATTCATTATATAAAAGGAAATTTAAATTTTTTAATTATTTAATGGGTAGTTGTTAATTATTAATTGCATTATTTTAAAGTTGAAATTGTGGACTTATATAGGTTTTTGATTATGATATTTTATTTTTTTATCTACACAATTGATCATATAAAAAACAATAAACAATTTATTAGTATTAATTTGAAATAAAATAATTTTATTCTGACAAAATGTTGTTTTGTGTGTTATTTTATAACAAATTGTGTGAGTATTTGATATTTGATAAAATTTATTATTTCATAACAAATCATGTTATTATATGATGTGTTTTAATACGATTTTACATGTTACATAATTTAGGTTAATTCGGATCGGGTCAAGTGAACTCGTAAATATTTGATTTGATTTAGAATTGAGAAATTTTGACATGAATCTATTTTGGATTGGGTTAGGATTTAGGGTCTGTAACTTGAAATCAGAACTGACACAATACAAAAATAACTCAATGACACGAACTATCAAATCTACTTTTGTAAACAATCTAATGTAGTAATATTTGATTGAGTGATTTTGAAGTGAGAGAAAAAATAAATAATCACATCACCCAATCACAGTCTATCAATTCAAATTATACACAAAAAATTGTATAAATTATTTATCTGCATAACTTTATTCATTTTGTTTTGATTAAAATTTGATTTGATACAAATATTTTATATGAAGTTGACATAAACATAAATTTGTTCCCCTAAATTGGATTGATATAGCAAAAATTGGTGAAAAAAAAAAAGAACAAGAGAAAATTCCAAAAAGAACAAGAGCTCACATTTATATTATATTTTATATTTTGAGTTATTTTGTTTTGATTAAATTTTGATCCATTACATTCCCGAGAAAAGGTTGATACAGAAGCAAAAATTTGTCCCCCCAAATTAGATTGATAAGCAAAAATTGGTGGAAAGAAAGAAAACTCTTAAATGATGAGTATTATTTCTATATTAAAAATATGATATAATCGATTTGGAAATGAATGCAACTCTATGTCATTACTTGGCTTTTTCATAAATTAAAAATATGAAATATGCTGTTATTTATTTTTGTTTCCAATATAGTTGCAGCTCCACTTCCATCTAAAATTTAATGCCTCCTTTAGCCCTTTTTTTTTTTTTTTAATTTTTTTTATAACCAAAAACCTGTTCGTATTTATTGAACGGATAAACTTAAAATATAATAATTAGATCCATAATCATTGCATCAGGTAAATCAAGATTTAACAGATGTTATAAGAATTCGAACCTAGGTCTTCACTTTAAAAGTTTTAATATTCCATCAATTTTGCTCATCCTCGAAGTCTTTTTACCGTATCTTTCTTCATACGATAACCGCTTCTGTTTATAATTAGTTTATCAAATTGCTTTGCTTGGGAGGGACGCATACATAATCAAAACTCTCCCACCACTCATCAAGACAACAAATCTACCAACAAACTCTACAAACACATAGTATATATAATTCCCAATACAACTATTTACAATATAAGTAATTACAAAAAGGCAATAAAAGTATCATCCATTAATAACGAGCCAATGCTTGAGTGTCACCAGGTCAATAACTTCATCCCTTAAAAATATGCAGTGCACTCATATACATGGAAACGACGTCATATTACAAACATAACAAACATAAGAGAGCGTTTTCTCAAACCTTTCAATAAAAGTATATGAATGTTTATTTTGTTTCACTGTTTTATAAAAACTCTAAAATTATCAAATAAGAAGACATGTCTAGTTAGCTTTGGACTAACAATTCTTCAATCCAACAAAACTAATTTTAAAAACACAAATAAATCATACTTTAATTAATACTTAAAATGAAAAATAGATCTTACTTCTCTTGGTTCCAACTTGTTTCCTTGTGAAGTTTTTGAGCAGAGGAATTTAAAAGTTTTTGAACATGAGTTATATTACTCTTCTATCCATATGGTCATATGCAAACTCAGTAAATCAAAATCTTGATAGATGAAACATCAATTCACACAATCCAGAGTTCACATCATCAAGCAAACTATAAACCAAAGCTACACAGTTTTAAATAACACAAACTATAATCATGATGCCACCACCTCACCCTTTTTATCCTCCAAATGCTTCAGCTCCTCCTTCCAACCTTCAACTTTCGACAACTTCTCTAGCTGCTCCGGTTTCATTTCCCGCTGTCCAGTCTTCTGTTGTTGAGCTTCGGCAAGTCGGATCTGCAGTCCATGTACATAAAATACATTAACGATTTAACTTCATAAAATAACAGTTAACTAGCCAACAAGAGCTGATCAAAAAAGAACAAGAAGACAACATTTAGTTTAATATACAAAGCTTAACACATTTCTCCAAGGTAAAATAAGCTGCCCTTCAAAGCATTCTTTTGTTCCTTTTTTTCCAAATTCATTTTCATAAACACATACACATCTCAACCCTTTGTTCAATTGTTGTCTCTTTCCACAAAAAATGCTGAAAATGAGAGAGAGAGAGAGAGAGAGAGATACAAATTACATTGGAATAAATGAGAGAAATGTGGGCAATAAGCAAAGCTCTGATGAATTAACAAATTAAATTGACTTTCTATAAAGAAAAGACTACTAAGTATTTAACTGAGAAAACAAAAATCGATGCTTTACTAGTATAAATGATTTTAAACTTGCCAACTAATAATAAGGGTGAGCCTTTTTCTAGTAGATATTTTGATCAACTGCTTGTTAAAAATTTTACATCAAAACATGTTAAGGTTAAAGTTAACAAGTGTGTTAAAAAGTTGCATCTAGTAATTACCCTTTCTCTGCAGACTTTTTAAGTCAATGGCATGTAAAAAATAAATGACTAATTATAACAGTCAAATTTTTCAGTTAAATGTTTCTAAGCAACTTCATTGTTTGTGTACACAATAGAAACACTCAAGATTTTCAAAGCATGCGAATCCTAATGAAATATCATTAACCACATTGAATAGATTATGTGTTACTTTATGTACTTACAGCCTCATAATGATCACAATTACAATAATAATAATAATAATTATTTCATAAGCATGAAAAATTATTTATGATAAAATAAGATGAGTCCAACATTTCAAATGAGAATGGTTATGCCAATAATTTTTAAGAAATAATGCATGCGTTAAAGGGTATATAGCAACTAAATCCTAGTCAGTTTAAATATGCTGTATCTCATTCTTCTTAAATATAAAGAACTTCAAAACTCGTAAATTTTAATACTCTTAGTAGCTTCCCCTTGGTGAAATGTTCAATCCTAAACAGTACAGAACATAGAAAGGATGAAGTGATGAATTTCTTCCTGTATTTGCCAAACCTAAGGCTAAAATCATGATGGATTTACCTTCTTTTTAAGGGTCCGAATTCTTTTATCAATATCTTGGCTTGGAGTTACTGTATCCAATGGATCCTTTGTGTCTGAAGGAGGGATCCCTAAAACCGCATTTGCGGAAACACATAATTCATTCATCTGAGATGTCAATGATTTGACATATTCCAATCCATGACTTATGTTTTCAGCAAGCTTCACTTCTTCCTTATTTTTCTCCCCATCTTCTGTGGCTTCCAATTTCTTACCCTTTTCAAGAGCAGCCTGCCAAGGGTATTTTTAAAAGAAGGAAAAAAAAAAGCATTAAAAATTATGATGTAGAACAAGGAGTGTTTCCTATATATGCAATTCGTTTCCTCTATAAACAATCAATGAAGAATGAATTTTCTGTAATTAAATAATTTTGTTAATTTTAAAATTAGTTCCTATATTACAGCTATACGGATCTACATATAACTTTTTCCTTGAATAAAATCTAAGATACACTGTTATATATAGGGTTATAAAAAAAAAAAATTATAATTATGAATGCGAACATCAGAATTTTATTCTCTCTATACTTTGTGTTCATGGTATTAGAGCAACCATCATTAGGACAGCAACAGTACATTATTCTTTTTTTTAACTGATTATCTGATATATCAGCAAGTATTCATTGTTTATTTCAGTCGATTATACCACAACTTTTGCATCTATTTTTTTTTCTTTTGAAGTCTGAATAAATATAATTTTATTTGATTTTAGACATGCAAGTTTGTTTCATTTTTAACTTTTATCTGTTTATTAGATAAAATCAAAAGGCCAAAAGGTTTTTGTAGGACTAAAACATCTAAATTAATAATATTTTTATTTCATCAACTATAACCTTATCAAATTTACATAACTACATTTTTATCAAATCCTTTAAATCATATATATATATATATATATATATATATATATATATATGTTATTTATCATAGCCACTCAAATCAAACTCAACCAACAAATTCAAGCAAATTGTTTAGAACAATTGATCAAGTGTTTAACAATTACAAGACAAAATTCAAATCAAATCTTCAAGAACGTAATTGATTTAGTTATTTTTATTTTTTTTTATAATAAAATTTTAAATACTGTATTAACTATGAATAACACAGTTATCATTAACTTTTATATCTTTATATTGTTTTGATTTTCATACTTGGATTATCTAAAATTGTTAAACACATAAAATATAATATTAACTTCATGAGGACATCTGTGTCAAAACACCCCATTTTAACATATTTACAATTTATAAAAACAAATAAGTTAAGACTTGTACATTCAGACACATGTAACAATCAGATTAATTCAGCGTTTAGATAAAACAAACAAACAAATGACACCTTATTCTCCATTTTCTCATCATCTTTACTAAACAATTTCTTTGATTGAGTCCATAATGTTTGGAATCTCCATTGAGGCAATCTCAATTGATTATTAAGAAACTCATAAATGCTAGAGGGCAGTCTATGGTCGTCTCACCTAGGAAAGTTCTTCATCGGTGGACATCATTTGGTATTAGTGCACAAGGTTCGTATCGATGTTCAAGCAAATTTGTGGTCAAGGTAGCACAGGTTGCGGTGGCAGAGGGTGTGGAGGCATACCTAAGGGACAATCTGAGGAGACAAGTTCAAGATCTCCAGTGGTGGATTGAGCAATTAGAATGGACATAGAGGAGGAATCTGACAGTGAAACCGTTGAAGAGTAGGTGGAAGACGCTAATTCTTTTGCAAGCGTCAACCAACGTGTACCAAACTTGAGGGTTAGGTGAAGGAACCAACAATCTACAAAAGATATCAGTATGATGGTTGAGATTCCTGAATTTGATGGTAAGGCTCATCCCAAAGATAGATTACATGTGGTTTTATGAATTTGTGATTTGATGATTTAGTTTTTTTTGGAACAGAAGAAAGAACTTACAAAGAAAATTCAGTAAAAAACTTGCAAGGATTTGCAAGGGGTAAAATGGTAAATGTCTTATCATTAGACAAATGGTAAACATAGGGTGACTTTTTACCGATTTTGAAATCCTTGAGTCCACTAAAATTAAATGATTGGACAAGAGGTATATAAAATTAATCTCATCATCCCATCACTTAAGCTAAAGGGTTATTATTAATTTGTAGACAACTTTTCAAAACTCACCAGAAAAGAAGAGAAGCATGAAAGTAAAACTAAACACCATTGGTTATTGTTAAATTTGACAAAAGAATTTTATACGACATAAATGCCATTAAACTAATATTTGAAGGAAATAATTATTTGAAAAAAAAAGGAAAATAACCGACAGGTGACATTTCTCCATTTTTAATTTTTAAAATGAATTATTATTATTTCATTTGAATTCAATTATTTTTATTGTAAGTTTTTTTTTTTAATTAGAAATATTTCTAAACCTTGTGAGATTATGTAATTTGACATGCACCCAAGCTTTTTGAAAACCATAAAAAATTACTATAATCATTAAAAGCTCCCTAAGATTATTAGAAGAACCCAAACTTAGGGGCTTTTTAAACAATCATGGTGGGCTGGTTTCTAAAAAGTTTGGGTGCACTTCAAATTAAGCAATCTCATAGGGAAAGTATGAAGTTATTCCTTAAAATTAAAAGTAATTGTCAGATATTAAAACCTGTTCAATTACATGTTTGTCCTCATCAAGTATTAATCAAACAGTGTTTAGCAATTTTTTGGCCATCAAGGGTATTTTCAAAGTTTTTCCCTTTCAATAAGTTTCAGAGAAAGTTGTATGTAATATTGATAAGAGCCGAAATCTAATATAAAAAAGCTTAGGACAAACATAAAAGCCAATTCCCTCATATCAGTGAGGTAATGCATGGAAAGATTATTGTAGGATGAAAAAGGTTCACTAAATGGATGAGAGATTTGTGGGCCTTTAACTAATGGATTTGTAAACAAAAACTGAAATCTAATTCTTAGTGTTTAGGCAATAATGCCTAACATAGATAAGATCTAGCTGTGGCCAACACAAATTTATGGTTGCTATAAATCAAATTAAAATTTGGTTTGCTAGGTTGAAGAACTCAAGGAATTTTCTTGTTTTTTCCTATGTTTCTACCAAACAACTCTGTCTCTCTATAACAATTTTCCTAACATATTAAGCACAAGATCAGATAGGGCTAAAAAGAAGCCTCCATTAAAATACCTGTAACCGCTTCTCTTTCTTTCTTTCATTTCTTTTAATGGACTTAGTCTTCGATTTTGAATCAATAACTGGATCATAACCAGGAGGCACCTCCTGCAATGCCATCAATTCCTTTTTCAACTGCATTAAAACAATAATAATAATAAACCCAAGTCATTTTTCAGCATTCATATTTATTCACTGATCCATGGAAACGAACAAAGCAGCCTAAATGGTAAACTTCAATCTTTCTTCTATTTGCAGAAAATTTCCACCAAAAAGAGTTAAATCCTAAAATTTCTACCGACATTGTTTACAGAAGAACTAATATTTCCTCTGGAAAGAACATTAAAAAGGCTTAATTTACTTAATTCAGGGGTTTTCTCAAATGAGGGCGTTCAGATTTCTTTACTTGCTAGTACAAACTCATAACAAAATCAATTGTATTTCTTCAAGATATCAGATATACTCACATTCATTAAACTTATTTAAATAAATCAAGAATTGACATTAAAGTTTCCATTTAAAATCCCTAGACATCTAATCTTCTGAAGAATCTCACGATAATGTAAAACCAGCATCAAAATTAAAAAAGGATTAGCATAAATTGAAGTAAAAGATAAAAGATTGAAGATTTAAGAGAACTTTACCAAAGCACCTTTGGACTGATAGATGGCGACTTCGTCTTGAGGAACATAACCAGCTCGAATTCGAATGGGTTTTCGAAGGGTACCGTCAGGTCTACGAGTGGGAGCCAATATTCTTTCTCCTTCTTTTAGGGTTTTGCTAAGTTCAGCCATTTTGCTTAGCTCTTCTTCTCCTCTGCCATTGCTGCTACCCATTAGATTCTTCACACACTCTGCCTCGTCGATTCTTCGCATGATTAAACAAGTATTTCTTTTTGCATTACAAATGCACCCCTGAAAGATTTTTTATTAAACTGAAACCACAAGGTTTTGGAAACTATTGTAAATGCTGCTATGCTTAGTGGATCATATGGTGAAGTCGAAGTGACATTTGAGTTAGTAACATTAAAATTATAAATATATGGGAAAAGACTTATTCTCACCGAAGGTTTGTTGAATCTCAAACTAGTACCTATTAAATATTAAAAACTTAAAATCATATTTGTGCATTATTAAAACTAACTGAATCAATTAGTTTTAAGAGTAAAATTATAATTTAATTAACTAATAATATATTTAAAATAATAAAATTTTATCTCATTTTCTCTTTTTAATTTAGAAAACTAACAATTTTTCCTGAAAATTAAACTTTGAAATATTACATTTTCTATGGTCAGGTTTTCATTTATCCAACGAACTCCTCCAATGCTCCCTCCTGTTGGCGGTCAAAATCCCTTCTACCCTTTCTCTGAACCTCTCCTTTTGACGGTGTTTTCGTCTCTAGACAAAGATGAAGAATTAGCCATGGATACCGGTGATCAGACAACTAGGAGAGGTTGCCAGTGAAGAGATCATAAGAGGAGAACACACGTGAGCAGTTACTGAAAAGGAACGTGTGCGATGCAACCACTGGAGGAGAGAAGTGTCAAACTAGAGGATAGAAGAGCTAACAAAGAGATTAGAGGGAGAGAGGCTCAGTGTCAGCATGATGCTTGTTGAAGATGGAGGAGTGTTGCGCGATGATAGGTAGAGCAAGAGGAGTCAACTAGAGAAGGACGAGAAGGTTGTCGAATAGCACAAAATTGAAATTGAAAAGGGGGTTGAAATAAAAGTTTCAAAAGTTTGGGAGCGACAACAAGGGTGAAAAATATGGGGAAAGCTCCAAAAAAGGAACCCTAAACCTAAGGTAAAATAATAATTTTATTTTTGAAACTAATTTATTTTATTAATTTTAAAAATCCACAAGTGGAAGTTTAGGTTTTCAATATTTAGCGAGAACCAGCTTAGAGATTTAATAAACTTTAAGTAGAAATAAGTCTTATGGCCAAATGACCATTTCCCATTGAAAGTTTTATGAAATGACCATTCAAAAAACCATATTCTCACTATATTAGATGTTAAATTTTATTCACATATTATGATAAAAAATGTAATTAAATATTATTTTTTCTCGAAGTTTAAAATATTATAATAACATTCATTTTTAGTTCATTTGTGAATAGTTTTATAAGAGTATAAATATTATTTTTTAAAATATACTAGGGACAAATGAATTTTTTTCCTATCTTATTTAAAAATTATTATATTCACCTCGTATATATTAAAAATATAAGTGTAACTCTAATAATTTATAGTATGATATTTATATTTTTAATTTGTTATATTATGCTCAGTTTTTTAAAGGTATAATTGTTATTTTTTAAATTATCAAATGTATATTAATATTCTAAATATTTTAAAATTCTATCAAACATTTTTTAATTTTCTAAAACCCCTACTAAAATTTTTATTAACACTGCAATATTTCATAAATTATAATTCACCTTTAGATATATGATTATACGATATTGACACAAATAATTTTTCATTATTTTAAATTAAAATTAATATAAATAAATATTAAACAAAATTTTGAAGGCATAGTGTTATTTTGTTCGATAACTATTTTATCTTTCAATAATTTTATAAAGAAAAATATTTTTTTCAAATTAATAAGAAGTTGAAAAATGGTTTAACCAACCTTAAAACATGAAAATTAATCAAATCTTGGTGGAAAATAGCTTAAAGTCATGCGAATTATAGGTTTTGTATTTATTTCTCTTGTTTATGAATTTATTGGATCATTTTAGAGTAGAATTATTAAACATTGAGTATAAATTTCATATTACATAATCAATAAAAATTTTTCTTACAAACAAATTATATAAATTTTTGTATACAAATTGAGATAACAATTTATGATTAAGTGATCTGATTGTATAATTTTTACTCAATTAAAAAATATATATATATCAAGTTCTATACAAATAGGGTTGTATAATTTATTTGTAAATATAGTATTACTCTAAATAATATTGTTATTTATTATTTAGATCGAATTTATAATAAATATTATAGAAATTTATATTGCGTTAGATACCAAGGCTTTCAAGTAAAAAAAAAAAAAAAGATAAAAAACCAAACCTGCCTTGTTTCTTATATTGATAACAATAAAATTATGTATATACACTTTTGATATATGTAGGATTGAATGGCCTAAGAGAGGGGGTGAATTAGGTAATTTAAAACAATCTTTACCTAATTAGAGAATTAGAACAATTTATTCAAATCAATGAATATTGTCTATTTTTAATCCAATTTATGAGAATAACTAAAATATTTCAAATAACCAGCACAATCAAAATAACATAACATAAAGTATGAGTTTAAGGGAAGAGAAAATCAAACACGTGATGTATAGTGGTTTGGCTTAACCCGGCCTACGTCCACTTCTCCAAGTTTTCTCCCTTGGAGTATTCCACTAATCCTTGATTGACCAAAACCCCAACCAAGCTTTTCTTCACAACCAAAATAGCTTTCAAGGTGCTATTAACCTTTACAAATGTTAAAACTCAATTTCTCTCACTAAAAATGTTCTAATCTCTCTAAGAGTGAACCTCACTCTTTTATAATACGAATTTTAATACGAAATTGAAATATAATCTCTCTCAAAGAGTGTATATGAAAGTTAAAGCTTAGTACAACTCAATGCAAATGAAATTACAAAGTGTATGAGCAAGGGTTTTGATTAGAGAAAAAAATTTGCAAGTAAATAGCTCAAAACTAATTTGCTCTCAAATATGTGAAAGTTTTTGGTGGCAAAAGTTCTTTTCGAATGAATTTGATTAAGTTTATATAGGGAAAAATGAGGAAAGTTACCGTTGTGCATAAAGAATAACCGTTTTAGTTTTCTAGAAAATGCATAATTCGATCGACCGGATGTAATTCAGTCAACTGGATGTGACGTGGCACTTCCATGGAGGCATTGGGTATTTTTCAAACTTTCTAAACCACACGAATTCATGTGGTTCAGGGCCAAAGTGGGAGTTTTTAAATAGTGGCACATAGGTATAACATGTGCTAGGTAAAAGTGCAAAAATGCAAAATATATCGACATACGAGTTCATGTAGTCGGGGGCAAAGTGTAATTTTTTAAAGTTTTCCCACCACACAAATTAGTGTGGTGGTGTTTGGAGGGCAAACTGATATTTTCAAATTTTAGGTGTTTTCTGATATTTTCCATTTGGGGGGGGGGGGAATAAAATTTTTTATTTTAGGGTTTTTTGACATGTAGAATTCAAATTTGAGGTTCCTTTTTTTGAATAATGCATTTATCTTGAGAATTGACTTGTTTTTTATATAAAAATTGATATAACTAAAATTTATTTATTTTTACAAAGACCTCTATAAAAGAGAAAAGAGAATGATATCAAGGGTGAAATGAGATTTTCTATCGAAAAATACTTTAAGGCCCAAGTTAGTACATATGAGTATAGAGATGTGAAAGCTATGATTAAGACAATATTGATAGAGAGACAATTAAAAATGTTTCCATGTGCATGTTTTAGGCACTTTCTCGACCTTAAGGTAGTTGATTCAATGGAGTGTCAGTACACTCCTTCATCCTAAGAGAGGTAAACAAGGTAAACTCGAGCGATGAGTTGTGGTTTAGAGTTAATAGGGTTGATGTCAGGTTTAATGTGTACAAGTTCGCCATTATGACAAGTCTTTGATTTAGTCAATTGTTAGATATTGACATGTATCTTCAATCGAAGCCATAAAGAGGATCTAACATACATATTTCAATGGGCATAAGTTAGTTACGTATATCGAGCTGAGTCACATTTTCCAACAAAGACCTTAGGGGAAGGATGACATTGATATAGTAAAGTTAGCCCTATTGTATTATCTTCACATGAGGTTATTGGCAAGTGATTTGAAGAAAACAATCTCTCAAAAGGTATTACAATTGGCTAATCATCTTGATGAATTTAATGCATACCCGTGAGGAGTACGAGTATGGTAGTTGATGCATTGATAGATCTGTGACAATATCATTCGAATTTGTGTAGAGTTCAACCTTATAAAGAATAAGGAAAACCCCATGAAACAATATGATATCATGAGGTTCTCGCTAGCTTTTCAGATAATTGTATCATTTAGTAATTAAAAAAAAATTTGTGATTAAAATAGAAACAATTTAATACGATTGTAATTTCTTTGAGTAACACATATACGTTGAAATTGTAGTTTTGAATATATGAGACGTTGGACACACTACATCGATAGGTGGATTTCATGCCAGTTTCAGGATCTCCAAGCATATTGAGGAGGCACACGAAAGATATCTTTGGATGAGAGGCTATCCCAACTATCTTTATCAAAAATACAGTAAGTAATAATGTGTTATTGATTAAAATATGAATAAGGTAATATAATTTTACTTAAACAGAATTTGCATAATTTTAGTTTAATGGGCAGGGTGATATTACTCTCTCTAGTTTTAGCTCTAGTTAAGAAAGCCGCAGACTAGTTTGACAACATCGTTTGATACACAGGAATTTTGGATAGACAATCTTCTTTATTGACATTCTTTTCCCCTCATCAAGAGTAACAACATCATCTACTCCTCATGACATTGTTTTTCCTATCTTTGCTCTCACTTATATCAAAGCTCTTGTTCAGCTTATTGTCACTAAGCCTACTCCTATTGATGCCTCTATTATAACCCTTGCCATCGAGCACATATCACTGGAGTCCTTTATTATGTCCTCTGCCATTGAGCATTAGAGTCCTTTATTATGTCCTCTGCCATTGAGCACACATTAGACGATCCCTATGCCATTACCTAAGATTTTTCCATGTGTTACTTTGATGTTGCATTAGCTTGATGGGACAATTTTATCTTAGATTAGATGACTCATATAGAGGATAAAATAACTTGTATGAAGGATAAGATAACACGTATAGAGGATATACTAACTCATCTCCACACATATACTGTCATACAGATAAAAAAAGTTAATAAAAATTTATTAGACACTTTAATTTAAAATGTAAACATATAAACCCTACAATAATTTATATGTTATTATAGTCTCCACATGACGATGATGACGAACCGTCTAAGGGGGTCTCTATTCACTTTTTTACCTATAGTTGGTAGGAGATATATATATATATATATATATATATATATATATATATATATATATATATATATATATATATATATATATATATATATATATATATATAAAAGCCTAACATGGGTGAGATGTCTGCACAGATATATGTGTGAATATATGTTTGTATCATGAGGAAGTAGTATACGATATTGATAATGATGATTGGTTATGGGATGTTTTGATGATCGAGAGTTAGAGAAAGAGTGATCATGGATCTCTGATGAATAATCGGAGATGCTTAAAATTTTGGAAATATTGTTTTAGATAATGGAGATCGACTATTATATGTGCGACAATAGACACTAGGCACACTTGCACGAAAACGGTATAGTGGTGTTGTGATTGGATCACTATCTGAAACTGTTAGAAAGCGGGGTCTGAAAAGACATGCAAAGTTGCTATCATCTTCTTTCCAAGAAGACAACTTATATCACGTAGTCTGTAAGAATGAAGAAGAAATAAAGAAAAGAAGAAGGAATTAAACATATGTAAGTTACTTTTGGTAGATAGGATATTGTGCATGCATCCACACTTACGACAATGTACTTGCACCATTTAATTAAATCATAGAGAGTAGATTAATTAGTTTTCTAAGTGGATAAAATAAGTTTTGTATGATGTAAAGTGATTATATGCATAAATTGATTTATTGTCTTGAATAATAATTTTGTGAATTGTTTTTCCAAATTAATTTTTTTTTGTGTGTGTATTATATATATATATATATATATATATATATATATATATATATAATTTCATTGAATAATATAATCATACTAATTGAATCAATAGTATCACTCGAATTGGAGATCAGTGGATAAGACGTCCTGGTCTTGTGAATGTTTAACCCCTTTGATAAGACGTCACAGTTTCAATTAATGAAAACTGCTATTAACTAGATTTGTGATAATGATGTAAACAACATCTGTGATGGATGTTTGAAATTGAGAAGTATGAAGTAAGAGGTATCTGAGACGGATGCCCCAATACGATGGCATAAGAGGCACTTGAGACAGGTGTCCAGTCGAGTGCGTCAATGATGCGTGTGACTATGAGGTTCCATCGAGAATAATCATAAGGGATATCGAATTTATTCTAAAGGCCTACTGAGTTTTATAACTCATATACATTTATTTTGGGGTGTTGCAGGTAGGAAAAAACAACGGGGTAGGCGGGGAGGCGAATGAATCAGCACATTGAGATGCGTTTTTGCCTACAATTATTTTTATCGCTATTTCGTTTGTTATTATGATAATTTATTTTATAGAATCTATCTATTTGAGAATTACTAGTTTATTTATAATTTACAAATTTCTTTTGGCAGACCTTGAGACGCTAATTGATTTCTAATAAATGTTTTGATGGTTCATCATAAGCATCAAATTTTATGGTTATTATATTATTTCTTCAAAAAAAAAAAAATAATATAGATTACTACTAAGGGTGTGTTCCAAATGAGGGGTTTTACATTTTTGGTATCAGAGCATGGTTTTGGGACCCAAAAAAAAAAATTGAAAATGATTTCCTTTATAACATGTTCATAAATTAGTAGCTAAAAGTAGTGTTGATCGCTCCCGCGGCCTGACCTCTATAAGTAAATACCTGTTGTAGCTATTGATATACCTTATTCAAAATACTATGTGGTTTTGCAAAAAGAGAAAGAATATGAGGAAGTTTAGTAGATTGAATACTCTTATCCCAGAGGAAAGCCATTTAGAGGCATCGATACCAACACCGACCCTGTACCCAGCACCAAGGATGGTTGAGGTATCAAAGATCAGAAATATTATTCAGGAGGTGCTGAGAGAGCATTGAGAGTTGTCTACTAGTGTTGGGGATTCAGTTAAGGCACATGTGGCTTCAATCCAACAACCACCCGTTCAGTAGCTAATTCAGCCCCTAACCCAATGGATAGTTGACATGAAGAGACAGACACACTAAATTTATGGATTAGCAGGTAGATATCAACCGTCAAAATTTAGGGATACCACAAATCCAATTGTAGCCCTCGAGTGGGTAAAGGCTGTAGAGGAGGCCATGACCATGTTTACTATGACCGATCAGGAAAATGTGAGGTAAGCTGCTTATTCACTCAAGGGGGATGCTAAGGCTTAGTAGAGACTCATGTGTACCACTAGAACTGTAGAGGGTATGTCGAGGGTTAATTTCAAATGGATGTTTGATGAGGAGTACAGGTCAACAAATTCTATGACATCCCAGACCTAGAAGTTTAACAGTTCAGGACAAGGTAACATGATAGTTCGAAAATATTATGTTTGATTCAATGCTCTTGTTGTGTATGCCCCATGAGTAACTAGTACGGTTCAATGTAAGATGAAGATGTTTGAAGACTATAAGCTAGCATTACTAAGAAGGTGATGGTGGGGGAGCATGCCCCCACTACCTATTCTAAGGCTCTAAGTAGGGCTATACGAGCAGAGATTATGTTAGAATGAATAGATCAAGAAAAGGGACTCACAAATAATAGACAGAGGGATTGGTCATAGAATAGTTTCAAGAGAGGTGACCAATTAGGAAATCAGTAGAAACAGAGACCAAAACAAAAAAAGAATCTTTGAGTCGAGAGGCCTAAAAAGAGGCAACAGAGACAAAAGACCCTATCAAAAGGAATCTCTTGCATGTCAAAGATGTGGTAACCAACACCTGGGTGAATGTATGACCAGTTAAATGATCCATTATAGGTGTGGATAACTAGAGCATTTGGCCAAAGAGTGCCATACCAGAGCTGGTGTGACTCTAGGAAAACCAGAACAACCTGTAAGTAGAGGACATACCAAGGTATAAATCATCTTATAGACACAAGCTGAGGCCCACCTATCAGCTGTGACAAGTCAATTACCTTTTTATACTATTTATTTGTATGCTTTGATTGATTTATATGCCACACATAGTTTTATAGCTCAGGGATTAGTTGAAAGATTAAGACTAAAGCCCACAGTAGTGAACCATATCAACATCGAAATGATAGATGGTGACAATATATTAAATGATAGTATGTTGCTGCATCAAACAGTGATGTTAAAAGGCCTAGAACTAATAGTAGATTTGATCGTGTTTGAAATGCCTGATTTTGATATGATATTGGGAATGGATTTTCTTAGCAAGTATGGAGCTGAGATCGACTGTAAGAAGAAAGAGGTCAAGTTCAACTTAGATAATGGTGACAAGTTCTCATTTGGTAAAGGTCGACTATTAAGCATGATGATTAGTAGTGTCAAATCTCGAAAAATGTTGACTAAGAGATATATTGGATATTTAGCACATATGATAGATAAATCTAATTCTTAGTCAACTTTGAGTATGGGAAACACTCTAGTGGTTTGTGAATTTTCAAACGTGTTCCTTGATAGCTTGTTAGGACTAGCACCTAAAAGAGAGGTAGAGTTTAGCATCGAGTTGGCCCTAGGAACAACATCAATATCAAAGATATCTTATCGTATGGCCTCAATAGAACTTCAAGAATTAAAGAAGCAACTATAGGAACTGCTTGATAGTGGGTTTATTCGGTCGAGTCATTCACCATAGGGTGCACCAATCCTCTTTGTCAAAAAAAGGATGAATCAATGCGTATGTGTATTGATTATAGAGAGCTCAGCCGAGTGACCATTAAAAATAAATACCCACTACCAAGAATCGATGACTTGTTCAACCAGTTGAGAGGAGCTACGGTGTTTTCAAAGATAGACTTGAGGTCTAGATATCATTATTGTAATTATTAATATATTATGTATAATTTAATATTAATTTTATAAAATATCACTTGACTCTGACATTGACAAATTTTATTTCACCCTAAAATATTATTTAATATCTCTAACATATTTTATTGTAAAATATCATTTCACCCGTAACTATTTTTATCATAAAATACCTCTGTGTTTTTCTACGATTTCAATTTTTAGACATAATTCTAAATTATTATATAAGACACCACATATAATTGCATTATCAATAAAAGTAAAAATGATTAGAGTTATAGTATGTATAAATAACTCGATATCTTGAATTTTTTTCCTCTCACTCTAAATCACAATCATGAACTTTTGTTCTCTCTCCTGAAATCTCTCTCATGATCATGAATTTATGCTTTATATAGAATAAAACAAGGGTAGTTTGGGGGTTCTTTTAGATATTTAGGGTAATTTCATTTAATTTATTGAAAATTTGGGTATTTTTGTTTAAGCACAAAATTATGGCTAATTTTTTTATGGCCCATGAAATATGGTTAAATTAATTAATTTCCATTTTAAATATCCGAATTATATAAGAAACCGTTCATTTTTCTTTCCTTTCACCTGTAACCTTTCTTCCTCAATTCTTACAGATATTGGTGTTTTTGTCTTATAATCATACATCAGAGGATATGTAACATCCCTCCCTAGAAGTACTACCCACCGAAGGAGGAATGTTACGAATTAATATTCGTAGCGTCTATTTTTTTCTTTTTAAAAATACTTTACAATAAACGCATCTTTAAAAGTGTTTAGAAAGTATTCCAAGAAAACTGAAAATCTGGAAACGAACAAAAGATGTATATACTCATATGAAAACTCATCTGAAAGCATCTGAAAACAAGGAGTAATCATATGCAACTATACCATAATCTCAAAAAGTCAAAAATCGATAAAAACATGCCACTGTATGCATGTAATATAAACCAGAGATAACCTGCTCCAGCTGGATCTACCTACGCTGACCTGACCCTACCTCGCAGCTACCTCGATCACCTGTACCTACAATCAGGAAAGAAAAGGGAGTGAGTGATAAGAACACTCAGTAAGGGGAAAAATTAAGTAAACTATCCTTTTTTTCTGTTCTAACTCACTTTTGGCACTCAACCCCACATCCTAACCTCTATAAGAGATTGAGGGGGTAATTTAGTTCACTCTTTACTATTTGGGTCATACTTTGTCCTATCTGGTGTCTATTTAATACTTTCTGGAAGCTAACTATAGGGATTTGACACTTTTTTTTTTAAGCTCAAGCTCTTTTTCTTTCACTACACTATTTCTGACTCTGAATTAAGCTCTACTGCGAGCATGCTTTACTGCGAGCGGACCCTACTGGGGGTCTATGTCCTACTACGGACGTGTCCTACTGCGGACGTGCCCTACTGCGGGCGGTGTAGTGTAAAGTGCCCCCTCATAGTTTATAGCATACATACGGGTCTTATATTTTACTAAATTTGCTTCCATTTAATTTTATTCATAACTCACCAGACATTACTCTTGGGACGACCCCTAAATCTTGAGTCTCAAATTCTTTTTCTTATTTTTCTTTCTTTTTCTTTCCTTCTTTTCTTTCCTTTCCTTTCCTTTCTTTCCTTTCTTCTTCCTTTTCTTTCTTTCTTGCCCAGAATTGCGAAACACTGTTCACAGAACAGTCATTTAACAGGGCAACCTTCTTTTTCATACAATTTAACATCCCAAACGGTTTCTAATTCATACAAGCTATATATCGTTGAAAAGAGGATTCAAAGATCTTTCCAACGACCTATAATAGCACTCATAATTCATTCAATCAGACAGTCAAAACAGCAGATAAAGTCAGTGGCAAAAACTGCCTCCCCTGTTTTTCTTTAGTAAAACAGTCCTTTCGGTTTATACAATCTTTAACAGTCCAAATGATCTCTAATTAATACAAGCTATATATCATTGGAAAGAGGATTCAAAGATCTTTCCAACAAGATATAATAGCACTCATAATTCATTCAATAAGACAGCCAAAACATGAGACGAACTCAGTGGCAAAAACTGTAAATATTCTGTAACTTTCTGCCATGAACAAAATCACATACATAGACATCCCAAATGGCAAAACAACATTCCTCAACATCAAAATCAACATATATAATATAGATCTAAACCCTAAAACATATCACATAACAAGGAGGAAACCCCTTACCTTGCTTTAAGCCAAATCTTTGAAAGTTGGTTTCCTCCTCTTTGTTTTGCTTCCTTTATCACCAAGATCACTTTAAATCAATACCAAAACACTCTAACATATTCACATAACATGCATATAAACATAGATGAAAGAAGAAGGAAGGAGATCTTTGGTTACCAAAGCTTCCAAGTGCTTCCTTTTCTTTTCTTCTTATTTTATCTTCTAATATTCCTTCAACTTCTTCCTTTGGCTTCAGGAAAGCAAAGAAAAGAACATGAAAGGAGGCTGGCTGCTGGAGCTTCTTACGGGAGAAGAAGATGATAGAAAAAAAAATGAGATGATATGCCTTTGTTGACTTTACTCTCCCTTTATATATAAACCTTATGTCT
Source organism: Mangifera indica (assembly GCF_011075055.1). Classification (NCBI taxonomy): domain Eukaryota; kingdom Viridiplantae; phylum Streptophyta; class Magnoliopsida; order Sapindales; family Anacardiaceae; genus Mangifera; species Mangifera indica. The sequence continues at coordinate 8,042,343 of NC_058140.1, forward strand.
TTCTTTTTTTTTTCTTTTCCCTTTTTGCCCTTTTTTGCATTTCTATATATATATATATATTTATTTATGCATATATATATATATATTTAAAATGAGAAAAATCTCAAAACAGGGTCAAAAGACATAATTACCCCTGGAATATACCTGAGGGTATTACAGGGTAAACTAAAATTTTTGAAAATATTTCTTTTTGAAAATTTTTATGAGGTTATTGGTGTCTTTTGAAAATTTATTTTTTAATATCAATCTATCTCTAAAAGTTTAAAAATAACAGTTACATCCTCAAAGATTTTAACAAAATATAACAAATTATAGATATAAATATCAAATTTCAATTATTGGGGCCATATAATAATTTCAAAATATATGGGTTTTAAAAAGATTTCAGAGATTTGCAAGTTTTAACCATTTTTTAAGGGTTTAGTTGTGATATTTAAAATGTTTGGTTTGATAGAAAGTTATTATTATTTTTTTTCAAAATTATTATTTTACTTTTATACTGGTAGTTTTTTAAATATAGTTTGATTGTATGTGGGAAAATGTTATTTACTGTTTTTTTCTTCAATTATTTTTTACTTTCAACTCTCAAACTCTTTTCGGTTTCATCAAATTTCTCTCAAATTATATTTATAAACTCATTTTTTTATTATTTTATTTTTTCAACTTTATAGAGATAAAGTAAATGATTTTAAAAATGCTTTCATTTAATTTTCATATGCATTGCATCTAAAGAGTTATTATAGTATAAGGTTCTGAGTGTATCCTAGATGATTGAGTTAAAGTCATCATAGTTATAGGACCAAGAGAGATTCTTGAGGTGACTGAATGTGACCGAAAGCATTCCTGATATGAATTCTACGTCATCAAAGTTTGGAATCCGAATATGTACTCTCAAAGACGAAATATGGTTGAAAAAGTAATTAAGTTAAAACAGAGACAAAGTATTCAAGTTATAAATAAAGTTTTCTTAAACTTATTGGATAATTTATCACTCACTCCCCCATATTCTATGTTTTGTAGGTAACAAAGATGATGGAGGCTATAGTGTAAGGTCAACAAACATGGTTAATATGAGGGCATTATCACTATTTATTTATGTTTAATGATTTTATGAGATGTTACACACACAGTGATGTTTAGGGTTTTTAGGTTTTTATTTTGAACGTCTATTGTTTGTTTCCTTTGAACTCATTTACAATAAATGATTTTTTCATAATTTTTTAGCTGAAAGTTTGATTTATGTATTTATTAGTTGTTTTTCATGTTCTTTTAAGTTAAGTGTTATAGTGTCTCCTTTGGGAGGACAACACCTTTGGATGGGGTATTATATCCATTGAGCTTGAATATTCCCTAAATCCTTATACTAAATACTTACAAATGTTTGTAAAACTGACATCAAAGCTTTTAAGTTCGTCCAACAAAAAGAGATTGTCTCTTTAATTAGCTCAATCAAAAAAACTAATTAAATTTTTGAAAAGCAGATATAAAACAAAATTTTAAACTTATAATGTTATTTTACATATTTTATAAAATTTAAATAGATATTTTAGTTATATTAAAAATTAAGTTAAATCTATAATTTATGACATTTCATCCACGATTTACAAAATAAAAGAAGGATAGCAGAATATTATTAAAGTTAGATTCAATTAGAATTGTTTGAACTCAAATTTGAGTTAAAATCAAACAAATCGAGTTTAAACCAAATATTGAGTTGGTTTTAATAAAATGAGTCGACTTCTAATTGATACAAATATTTAAATTTACATCAATATGGATCAAATTTAAAATTAAATTGTTTTCGGATCAAATTCTATTATGAATTTATTGATCTCAAGTCGATTTCAAATGAATTCTTTTGGATTCAAATCAATTTCAAATTTAACCTTGTTAGAATTGATTTAGATCGCAACTAACCATAAACATTATTAGACTGTTAGTTTTTAAATAAAATGAATATGGTAAATATATATTTTTACTTGAAAATAAATATTATGCGATGAGAGCAGACAATGTAATTATCTATGTATATAAATTGTACACATATAACATTACTTTTGTCTATAAAGTAACACAAATACACATCCCAAATTTCAAAATTCACAAAACTGCATCAAAATAATACCAAAACAGAAACCAACATAAAATTTTCCAAGAATCAAAATATCTAGCATGCCAAAATAACTCCAAAAAATAGAAAAAAATATTTCAAAAGGAAATGATGCGAGTATTTCTAAAATTGATGCTCGATTCTTCAATGTTGATGTTGAAAAGAACACCCTCATATCGATGTAGGAAGCAGTAGAGGGAGTAAAAGGAGATCTGATAGTTTTCAATTTTCAATCATAGTTATGAACTTTTAAAAACAACTGCTAAATGAGTACATTACTAAAACGCAAACTTATATTTTGAAAATGCACATTCCAAATCCTTTGTTGTGATGTAGATGCAATGTGTTTTGATGTCATTTCAATGGCTAAACCGCAAACTCGTCACTAGAGCAAATTTGTAGCTACCAAACCAAACAACCAACTAATTAATTTGAAATTAAAACTCCTTCTTAGGATTTTCCCTAATGATCTTTCAAAAATTGGATCAATACACCACTAAATCTCATTGCATTGAAGTCCATAAACACCCAAAAACACACCTCCGTAAATAGTTTTTGTTTTAGTCGCTCAACCCCATTCAAATTTGTGAGATGGCATCTTTGTGGACTCTCATTATTTCTTGGCCTCCAAAATGGTGAAAGTTAGAAACTTTTCAACCATCGTCATGTTTTAGTTATAATGAACTCTTTTTTTCCTCAATGATACATTTTACAAATAAAATTACAAAAAAAAAAAAAAAGTATAACTCAAATGATACATAAATAAATTTAAATATAGAATCCAAATAATAACTCAAAATTTATAAAAAAAGTATTGACCCAAGATTTTATGCTAATAACATACTCGTTATGCTAAAATAGAAAATGAAATATGCCTCTAAATTTTTAAAAATCTTATTTTACCTCCGAGTATGCTACAAAAAACTTTAACCCCTCAGTAGAGTGAAAATCTTGCACTTTTCCCATCAGTATCTCTTACTTATATTGCACTGATATTTTACACTATTAGTGTATTATGTATGCTAAAATGGAAAATTTTAACATGCCCATTATAAGATTAACAATATTTATAATACTTAACTATCTTAAAGTATAATTCTTGCAATTTCCCCCTGTATACTTTAATCAGAAATATCATATATATCTAGTTTGAGTACATAAACAGGTACCCATTGACGTGACAGCCAATGTGGTAGATGCCACCTCATATGCCACATTGGCTTGTTGTCATGTCAGACAAAAGTCATTGCAAAATTGTTGTCATTTTCTTTCACTTCCAAAACAACCCCAAACTTTTTAAAACAGTAACCCATCCTCTTCCCTTACCACAACCAACCATCCTCTACCTCAACCACCATTGACCTTCATTTTTTGAAACTACTATAGGCTGTTGTTTTTCAAAACCACCATTGGACTTTATTTGTTGAAGATGTCATATAACTTCTTAACTTCTTTTCCAAAGTTGGATTTGATATAAAGTCTAACTTCAACGAAGCTTTTGTCAAAGCAGCTAAAGTTGGTTTCTTTTTTTTGAAACATTGTTACACTTGAATGCCAAACCTTCGATTTCCTTCTCTTGATATTGAGAAAGATATTTTTCAACAAAATGATATGTATAGATGGAATACTACATTTGTTTCTTTTTGGGCTAAATTGATTATATGAAATCCCTATTTTATTGTTATCAAATTAAACTGTTTTGTTGTTCTTTATATTCTTTAGCTGAAAATGATATTTAATCCTCTTGGGCGGTTGTTGTAGGTTGATAGCATATTAGGAAGACGGGAATAATGTCCCCCAGAGCATGAGGCTATGCGTAAAATAAAGAAAGAATTCATGGTAAATTGGGATGGTCTATGTACAAAGGATGATGAACCTGAGTTGGTACTTGTTGCTACCAATAGGCCTTTTGACCTTGATGAGGCTGTGGTTAGCAGGCTTCCTAGGAGGTAAATGTCTTGTGCAAACTTTTTTGTTTGGTTCTTACTATATTGCAAAAATATGACTATCATTGATGTCACTGTACTATCTTTTTGTGCATATTGATGGTTAACTTGTTGAGTGCCCTAAACAAAGAGAAAATACTAAAAGTTACTTTAGTTAAAGAAGAATTGGCACCGCTGTTGATTTGGAAGTACTTGCAAATATGACTGATGGCTACAATGGTAGTGATCTAAAAGTTATTTTTTAAGTTTTGAGTGTATATTCTTTATCTAAAAATGGAACTCTTTACCTGTGCTTTGGTCCCCTAATTAGTACGTATTGTTCTTGTTGACAAAACCTTTGTTTGACGGCTGCTTATTGCCCTATGGGAGAAATTTTGGAGAAGGAAAAGAAAGTTAGTTTGGCGATCTCATGCAATTAAAATATATTGGATGCTAATTATTGCTTTAATTTCAACTTAGTCTATGTTACTAGTACATTAAGTGCAAAATAGATTTTTAGTTGGTTGTAAGTTTGTTGCTTTGCATGGTTCCTACAAGCATGGCAAACACCTGTTGGTCTGTCAAATTGGTTCTGTTAATTTCAATTGCGCAGGATATCGATACAGTTAGGGAAATAATTCCTGGAAAATGGTAATCAACCTAGGGCATTTGAAATTTGATAATTGCTTCTTTCCTCACTTCTATGGTGGTGCATTTTGACCTGTCCTGTCCGGATTCTTCTCAGGACCAGAAAATAATTTTACAACTTGACCAAATGGTTTAGTTGCTAGAAATGTTATTGTATATATCTTGTTATCATATTGGAATACTTGACTATATAGTTGGTCTAGTTTATACAACTATTGAATTTTATGTATATTTGTTCCAAGTCATATTGGAATACCTTGACTATATTTGGTTCTAATTATATAACAAGATCTTTGGACAAAATTGATGCAATTGCAAGCGAGCAATTTTATCCTGGTCTCTTTCTTTCATTGGTTGGGCTTTTTGACTACTCTTTTTGTTAATGTCATCTCTTAGCCAAGAGGTTGTATACATACTCTGATGATTAAGGATATATGTGATACGTATGCTTTTTTTAAAAAAATTAAGGCTTTTATTCTTGCGTTTTTTGATGGTTTAAATCATATTGATGTAATTTGCCTTTTGTAACTTGTCTCCATGCAATAAATTTAACTTAAATTGGTATTTGTGTGCTTCAAGTTGCAGTGAAACATAAAAGTTGTGTCTTGTCAAATTCCTTTTTATCATTGTTGTATAAATGGTTATTAAGTTTGCATCATTTGAAGTTGGACCTATGGTTAGAAACTTATTTTGATTTATTGCTCAAATGTTAGGAGAGACCTTAGCATTGGTTGAGAATAGACCATCACTTGTATTGTATAGCAATGCCGACGTTCGTCCTCTAAAGATGGAGGATTTTAGATATGCACATGAGCAAATTTTTTGTGTCAATATGCAAATCTTTTAACTTCAAATGTTGAAACTATTGTTATATCTTGTATAATAATTTGTGTGATTGAATATCTTTTTAACTTGTTCCATGTGGAGAGTATTTTTATGTGTTTTGTATGGATGATGGCATACAAGAATGAACACGGCAGAGGTCAATCCTACCATGAGTTAGAGAACTCAAACATCTCTTTTTCCTGTATCTAACTCTAATATATAGTATGATTCCTTTAAATTTTAACAACTTTTAATAACAATGGGTTCAATTAGATTTGTACCCTTATGTTATCTTTCATGAAACAATACAATAACAAAATACAAAATACGCTACTTTTAGATTAATAAAATTAAACTAAAAATTTATAAATACTGAAAATAAACTTACAAATCAAATTCTTATAATAAGACTCCAAATATCAATTATATGTTTTGATTCATCATATCATCAACTAGAAAATCAACAAACTTATACATTAAGCTCACTAATAATGTTAAGAGAATTAAAATATATATAAAAAAAAAAAAACCTTTAAATGTTGTATTTAATTTTGCAACATGATCCATAGACCATCACCACTTCCCTTATTAAATTTGCAAAAGTTTCTCAGTCGGTGTTACACTTATCATAAGGTTATCTTCCATCATTTACATGTTTATATGAAACTAAAAAATTCACACTTAAGTACACATGTACTTGGTCAATGACACTGCAAAAAAGTTCTCCTGCAATATTAATCAAAAACAAGTAACTTATTATTTATCATGAAATGAATGGGAAAAAAAAAAAAACAAAATACTCAATTAAATTAAAATTCTAAATTTATACCTTAACCATTTTTTATCATTTTTTGCATGTGCAATTTCTTCTCTTTCACTTTATAAACAATTTGATTAACCTTTAATTGCTTTATTTTGAATAGAGGACACCCTACTTAAGAACAACCCGTGGAGTAAGAATATTGTTGTTGCCCTCATTGGAAGTACCAATAACAATTTCCACAATTTGTTATACCATTATTTGACATATTTGGACTTTTATAAAACATATCAAGATGTTTACTTGATATCAACTCGTTGTTCATATCAGTTATCATTTCTATCACCATATTACAATTATTATGATAGTTTGATGTCAAATCTATAATAATGATAAATTAGACAATTTATCAACCTTTGCCTTTCAAAATTAGTGTGTAAGATTTATTTTACATGAATTGAATATAAAATCATGCAACCCTAATTCCATAAGATCCATATATAGGTTATAAAATACTGAACTAAATTCTTTAGGGTTAGAAAAATATCTGGAATGTCTTGCAATTTAAATTTGTAAAGCTATCAAGATTACTCTCGACACAACTAGTCTTCTATTCTAGAAACCTTTCTGAACAACAACTTTCAATGGGATAAGCTATAATGTAGCTATACTACATGCAGTTTCAAAATAGAGACCTAACCAATATATAGTAAATTAATAAACCTTAAAACCTACATTAATATTATCCACTCATATCATATCATTTAAGTATATTGAACTTATCTTTATAGATCACCTAAATCCATCTATAAACTATCATTAAACTATTCAATTACTCGGTTTATCAAACTAAAATCATAATTGATATTAGCCCAAATCAGGAAATTTCTAACATTCTCCCACTTGGATAATATTAATTATTTTAATTTTATTTTATTTTAAGAAAAAAACAATTTTCGACTCCTAAGTAATCAACATTTTAATTTTAAGTGATAATTATTTTAGAAAATAAAATAGTCCAAAGATAAAATTACACTACAATCATTAATCTAGTTAATATGATCATCAATAACAAATCAAGCATTACTTATGTCATTTAATCAACATAAGATCATCCATTATCACAATTACTAATAATCAAATTGACATGGATTAGTGATCTAAGAGTTAAAAAACCTTTCTGAATCGCTAAAATGAACCTAGAGGAGGTGAATAGGTTCTTTAAAAAATCAACCAAATAAATTCTTTTAACCAAACAAAATTTATACACAAAGGCAATCAAATAATCAATTTCAACAAGATAATTAAGCATAAACAATATTTAACAAATTATCAAACACACAAAACAAATATGAAACTTAAAACAAAGAGAAAGAGATAGAAATACTCAAGAGTTTATAGTGGTTTGAAGTTTTCTCTTCTAGGTCTTCTATGCCAATTTCCCCAAGCAAATTGCCTTAGAGGTCCACTAGCATTTGAAAATCTTCTTTATACTTAGTTTGTCTAGGATTTTGCCTAATACACCAGTTATTACGAGATTTCACCCATATGTGTTTGAAATACAAATTTTTGAGTATTGAATGCCTCACAAAACAAGTTTAGCTCAAATGTTCTCTCAAGTATATGATTTTAGGCTTAGTGAGAGAAAGAAAAATGAAAGAGCAATGGAGAAGAATAGCAAGATTTTCTTAATATGATTTCTAACCCTTCTTTAGTTCAAATGTGTTTATTTATAGAGTTTTAGTGGCTAAAATTTGCAATATTTTTGTTGGAGATGGAAATTAGTTATTCATCTGTTGAAAACGACGTTTTACTATTAAAAATGCTTAGACACAGTCGATAGGTTTAGGGCATGATTGGAACCTGAATTTTATGGCTATGGTCAACCTTAGTTAGAGTTCCGAATGGATAGCTTTAAATGTTTGTGCCACATAAGGAACGGGTGGCATGTACTTGGCACGGGTAAGTTGCTTCAGTTCTTTGTTTTTGAAAATTTCTAGAAGCTTGCATGGTGTTCATGTTGACTTGTGCATGGTATGTATACCAACTTAAAATTACACAAGGCACGATTAGTATAACTAAAGCATGGGTGGACATTAAAGCTTTGACTTTGAAACACATTGACCACTCATCATACGCAGTTAGCAGAAAGTAGAAGCACGACTAGACCAAGGATGAAGTGGTATGACTTTGCATTGCTCTTGCTGGGCTAGACTAATGGTGGCACGATTGGACATCGATTGACATGGTTGGACATCAAGATAAAGAGCATAACTAGACCTTGATTGGCACGATTGGACATTAAGATGAAACATAGTTGGCATGAAGTGGAGCACAGTTGGTGTCTATCATTTTCTTTAAAACTTAGCACAAATTTCATCCATAAAGCTGAATGGTTAAACATGACTAACGCATGGTTTGTAGTTCAACTTTATTTTCTTCATGAGCTGGCCATTCCATATGAAGTCCAAGTTGTCCTAATTTTTATTCTGCAAATTTGACACTTTGACCATTTTGTAATGCTTTGACACATTCTTTGGTCATGTTAGCACTTTTAACTTATGGTTTTTATCATCATCAAAACATTAGGGGTCTAATAGTGTGGCAGAAATAACACCTAACCATGTGATCCCAAATGGTGTTATGTTTCTGTTAGTCCTATTTATGATTTCTCTTTAACCTTTATGTTTCAAAAGAAACAAGAGAAATCTTTTTACTTCTAATGAAACTTGTATATTTCAACCTTGCTTAAAACTCAGGAAACATACACACACAATTATCATACTCAAGAAAAGTCTTATCTTAAGACACATGTTATACCATAATCGTATATATACACATATATCCATATAAAAATAAATAAACTAATATGATCACGATAATATATATATATCAACAAATTATAATATAAAACTCCCACTAATCTTAATTATCAAAAGACCCTAAACACTATGATGTTCTCAATATGACTTTATGGGTTACATGTCTTACTCCTTTAGCTAGAGCTTAACCTATATAAACTCTATATTTATATACTTTACCTAATGTCTCATTTATTTATGAGGTTCATAACTGTAAGGTATTTTATTTTTGTATGTTTCAATTTATTGTTGGTCTTATACACAATTGCATTCCTATCATAATAGATAAAGTTGACATCAAGTAGTCCTAAAAATATAATCTTTCAACCACAAAACTTGAGAAGTTTCTATATAACAAACCACGAATCCAATGTCCATGGTTGTGGTTGCTACTAATGATTACTTAATGCTTTATCAAATATGACCCATTTAGTGAATACAACAATATATCTGAAAATAGATTTTAGATCATCTTTATAACCACTAAAATCTTGAACTTTTGCAAGTATCTCATTATCTCTTAAGCGATAACCCAATAATCAAAACTTTGATATGAGAGGTAAAAATCAAAAAGTTTAAATGCAAAAGTTATATATCAAACTTGTGCATTCATCAAACTTTCAATAATGCTGCCATAAAGGACATTTCACACTAATTCCATTTCAACCTCATTCTATAAACTTTTGAACAATGTTTGATGCTAAATTTATGTCCTTTTACAACAAACACATAACTTGCCTTGCAATTTTGCATGTTGGGCTTCTTAAGTAAACACGTTAAGTATATATTCGAGATAAGTCAATAATTCCATGAGTCATTTCACAATGGATCTCAATACCAAGAAAAATGATGTATCTTTAAAATCCCTCACATCAAAATTCTTGGATAAAAAATGACTTGGTCTCATTAAACAAGTTGGTATCATTACTACCAACGTATTAAACAATATCATAAAAGATAAATTAGCTTCTACTAATCTTTATATACCTATATTAGTCCAATTTGTTCTTTATGGGGTCTTGCAAAGTGCATTTGGTTAAATTTGAGACATCATTGTTAAGAAGTCTATTTCAACCATATAGACTTCTTAAGATTGCATAACAAAAACTTCATTCCTTATGCTTTTGATAAACATGATTGCACGATCTTAAAATTATGTCCAAAAAGGTAATTTTTACATCCTTTTGGTTAAGCTCTAGTCCAAATAAGCTACCAATGCTATCAAGTTGTTACATGAGATCTCATACTTTATTATCAATCATAGACTTTATCTTTTCTCATATGATTATAAAATACTTGCCAGATTGATAATTCATGATAATTTCTAAACAATTCATTGGATGTGAAAATTTGATCAACTACATAATGTTCCTTATTGAGATACATAAAATGATGCTTAATGATAGCAAATCATCATTTTATAGTATATTTTCTTATCATGGTTTCCACAACTATATCAATCGTATTTGGCTTATCTACTAGATTAACTAGCAGTTTTTTTTTTTTTTTGTGGGAACATCCTATAAAGTGATTTTAGATTTCACTAGACTTTATAAATCTTATTGACTCTTACTATTATTTAAATTATAACACTATCATACCTTATGAACAAAGGAATAATTAGATTGATCTACTTTGCCTTCCTTCAATAGTGGAAGAATTCAAGACTCGAGAACTTTATTATATTGAAATCAATTACTTTAGTACCTTGACTGGGGCAATAAATTCTTTATCCTTTGGAATTATGTAGTAATGAACTAGTCTTGTGTCTAGTGTCTTCTTAGTGGGATTACATATTCTCAATTAAATGGAGTATCTTTAAACTCAAAGATGTATTAGGCTAGGTTTTCTTCATGTTCAAAGACATAAGAGAAATCTTCGACATAGATTTACAAGTAAATTTATTGAGAACATACCATGCATTTTTTACTACTTTACCCTATATATCCTCAGTCATGTTTGCTTCTCATCATAACTTTAGGCTATGACTAATTTTTTCAACTACACCATTTGGAGTACTAAAATCTTGGAAATTTGGAAATAGTGCTAACCTCAATGTCCCCATAATTTCCAAACCTAAATGTGGACTCCCTCTTACTAAGCCTTTATCCATTGATCAACTTCATATCTAAAACTTTTATCCTTTTTTGGGTATAGGACTAGCATTTCTTATTGTTGCTCTTCTTTTTACAATTGACCTTTAATTGAGTAACTAAAATTATTATAAAAGACTTATCCTATTTTTGCTTCTCTTATTCAACAACATTTAGAAATCAAATTAACAATACTTCATATTTTATTCTAAACCATATATTAGTCTTGATTTCATTGAACTCAAATGCGAATCTTATAATGCCTTTTAAACTCTAATAAATACTCATTACTCTTTGACTCATTTACAACTATCATACCTTATCCAAGTCATATCCCTCACTACTTAAGTAACTCTAATATTGTCATATGTCTTATACTTTCAACTAATCTTAGTAATGAACTTCTTAACACTTATAACTTAATGTAAACCTCCAATGACATTATCAATAATGGATTCATTATGACAAGCAGATTTAGCCTGATAGATTTCTTCCAATTAATATATAAAACATTTTATTCAATTAAGTTGTCATCTTTGGGCTTGGGTGATTCATCAACTCGTCGGGCCAAATCTATATCCTCAATTGGCAAAAAAACTCGATATGTTACCTCTAATTCTTAAAGTTGGAGCTAGTTAGGACCTCTGTTATGGTTGCATTATTATTATTCATAATAATGGAGTTTATTAAAGATGGAATGCAATAAGTAATATCATTGGCAATGTATAACTTCAATACCTTATAAGCTATTATTCATAAGGGTTCTAAACGCATCATCATATAATTACCTTTGAGCAAAAAATACGACATGTAATTACGACACTTGAGCATAAGGTTATAAATAAGAAGAACATTTAACTTTTGGAAAGTCTCACCTTTGGGTAGATAAACCCCTAGATTACTGCTCTCTTTCACACCAAAAGAAACCAAATGTTAATTGAAAATTACAACCAACTTTGGGTGAATTAAAGTTTTTATGACTAATACAATTCCACGATCACCTTAGGTAACCATCAATTTTAACACATACAATGATGATTAAACATTTTGATAACTTACAATAACTTCTATTAAGATTTAAATAATATTTCCAAAATTAAGATTTCATGAGATACAACATAAAATTATCTCTGGCAATCTAAATTATATATTGCATCAAATTCATATTAGGCAATAATTAAAGTATCTTTTAAACCTTTTAAGCAACCACCTTATAGGGATTCTTAGTGCATCATCATTATATTACCTTTCGGTAGAAAGAATGACATGCTAATAGGATCTCAAACATAAGGTCATGAAAATCATAATGAGAACCTTGAGAACATATGATTTTCGAAAGAAATATTATCTTTGGGAAAATGAACTTCCTAGACCACTGTTCATCCTCTATCAAATAGGAAAACATATGTTAATTAAATAAACTCAACCATATTTGAGTGTATTGAATCTTTCACAACCAATGTATTTTTAAAATTAAACTTATGTTATTACCAATTTTAATACAGACAATGACCACTTGTAGGCAAGAAATTACCTACATTAAAATTAAACGATGTATCATTATTGAAGGGAAAATTTGTAATCCTTAACAATGTACTATTTTGGCCATCATGAAAACTCACAATATTATTCCAATAATACTAAATATTACTATTTTAATTAAGATTTCATGAGACTCGTTACCTTATTGTCTCTAACAATCTTCCCTAAAAATTGTTGTATTTAGAACAGTGAACAATAAATTTAACCTAATGTAATAATTTAACCACATGCGACAAAGTCAATATTATGCTTAACTTACCAGTCCTAATAAAAGGATGGTACTTTAATAATCCTAATGCCATAGTATTCATTCTAAAATTAAATTTTCTTTCAAATGGAGACCTATAAATACCTTATATGTCTTTACATGTAATCGCAAGCTAATCATGTGCTACCATAAGTCGTTTATGCACTTTATGTGTTATTGCTTACCTTTCACATGTTGTTACACATTGTCACTTGTCCTTAATGCATTTCATGTGCTACCTTAGACTTTTCATGCACTTTAACGTGCCTAAACTAACCTTTATGCCATCATATACACCTTAGATAACCTTTAACGTGTACTCACGTGACTTAGAAAAAACTTTACAACCTTATGACCTACTTTCATGAGGAATTTACATGCTCTTATGTGTCTTAGAAAAATAATTTATACATGCATAAACACCTACCAAGAACCAATTACACACTATTATGTGCAACCACTTAGTAGACTTTACTATTTACATGCATTAACATGTTTTTGGAAGACTCTGTTTGTCAATTGTGCCTACCATAAGCCTACAAACACCTACATGCACTATCAACAAGCATTTATGCATCAAAAGAGCCAATCCATGCACTTAACATGCCGCTGAAATTATCTCACGCACTATCATGCGTATTAAATGCATATTCTAAAAGAAACATGTGCCTCTAGAGTTCTGCAACACTCTAGCACGTGTTTCCATTAACTTTCACATGCTGTCATGCTTACCATATGTGTATTTGAAAAGAAAAATGGTGAAAAAGAAGATGCAAAGAAGACATGCATGCTTAAGAAAGAAAGAACCAAACATAAATTAACAAATGAGAAGAGTTGGTGATTTTTACCTACTCATTTGTCTTTTGTAGATATAAGATAATGGATTTGAGTATTTCAAATGCAAGACCTCCAAAGGAAATCCACGTCCAAACAAATCCTTCACTTGGCCAAACCAAAGAGGAGAGAAGGAGAGAGTGTATTTTGTTTAGTGAGAGAAGAAAAAGTGCAAAAAAAATGAGATTAGTTTTTTCAAATGAACTAAAAAGTCTCCTTTTATAATAATGGCTTTTTTGCAATTTCAAAATTCTCATTTGGCCTACTAATATTTCAATTTAAAGATTTGTCATGCATGTGTATCTTTTATACACTTTAGCTACATTTATTCTACTTCATTAATACCTTAACTTTTGACATGTTACCTTTACACCCATATAACTTTTATATCAATTTTTATTATCCTTCAAAAGGTGCTAGCCAATCTTGGATAATGAATTCTCCTTTTTTAAAGTTTGATTTATTGGTGTGACTCTTTAGGTTCATTGTGGCATAGTCGTGAGTCTCCTTTTAGACGATCTAAAAGTACATCTGAAAACTCAACAACTACGGTAAACATCTAGCAATGTGTCATAACCCTTAAACCACGATGAATAAATACTTCATTAAACCTAATATCTCTAATTGTACATTCCATGTAAGTGATATCCTTCTGTTGTATAATCCATATTGATTTCGAACTTATGGATTGTCAAAGCCCTAATTTTGATTCTATACGAATTGTTGATTTAAATGTTCATAACACGTCATAACAAACATCCTTCGCATGACTTATATTATACTCTAGCCAAAGATTTGTTTCCAATATTTATCAACATTTACTTCAAAACTTAGATCTCGGTCAAAACAAAGAATATTCAGAACCCAATATTTTTTGAGTTAATAGATCCTATCTTAACTATCATTCTTCTCCATATACAAATAACACATAACCAATATTGTTTGTCTTAGGAATGTGATTAACCATGTATTTATACACCATATGAATCATGCATATTTACATCGGATCTGACCATAGCATTGTAGGCTAAAAGATTACTTCGTACATTAGTACAATCTTCTGATAAGTCATTAACTATGATTTAATGACCATGTAACTTATCATTATTGGTCATATTCAAAAAACGGTTCTCTAACTATTGATCTATGCCAATACCCTAATAACATAACCATTATCATCACTAGCATTAATGTCATTTCATGACATCCAACTGAGATATTCAATATGCCTATTATGTGATATAATTGCCCAAGTAATGCCACATTTATAGGGAACAGTTTGATGACTTAGTTTTATATTAAGTGAGTCATTCCAACATCTGCTTGGATGACATAGTTGTGTCAGAGGAAGGAAAAACCATTAATGTCGATAATGTTGTTCCTCTTTACACCAACATTAATCGACAGTTTTAATTGAAGAAGTAGGGGTGTGATGGCACAACTCACACCAGTAATGGCTTAGATGTCTCCGATTTCACCAATAATTGCAGCAAGAAATTAGTTGCACATGGCAACTTAACATGTCCGATTTTGATCGAAAAATGATCCTTAATGTCAAAATTGATTGTTCTAAGCTGAAAATCATTCCTTAAGACAATGGATTTGGGTTTTTCAAACTCTAATTTCAAACTTCAATGGTTTAATTCAAAATCGAGTTAAACCCTAAATTCTTTCATTTTGTAATCTTTCATTCTAAATTATCAAACCCCAATTTCAAATTCTACGGTCTCAATTTTGGTTTCAAGATTTTAGATTCTATAACCTAATGTTTTTGGCTCTGATACTATATGTAAGATTTATTTTACACAAATTGAATATAAACTCATACAATCTTAATTCCATAATAACTATGCACTTGTTATAAAATATTAAATTAAATTATTTAGGGTTATAGAAATACCTAGAGTGTTATACAATTTGAATTTATAAAGCTACTGAGATTATCTTTCAACATGACTAATCTTCCACTCCAAAAACTTCTTGAATGATAGCTTTCAATGGGGCAAGCTATACTACATGCGATTTTGGAGTGAAGACCTAGCCAATATATAGTAGGTTAATTGATTCTACAGTCAACAGTTCAATAAACCTTAAGACTCACACTAATGTTGTCCACCTAAATCATAAACTTTAAAAGTATTGGACTTATCTTTATTGATCACTCAAACTCATCTATAAATTATCATTGGACTATTCAATTATCTGGTCTTATTAAACCAAAATTATAATTAATATTAACTCACATTAGAAAATTTCTAACATGGTGCTCTAACTATTATAACTTATTTTGACCTTGGTATGACACTTGTTTATGTTTTTTCTCCATCACCTTAAAATAAACTTTTCTAATACATGAGAAATTTGTTTATGAATAAGCACGATAATTGCATATTAACATAGAATTCCTCTAAACTCAAACATTCAACAACTGCAACGAATATCACAAGTTGATTCATCAAAGAAAACCACAAAAGGAACACGACAATAAGTCTCTCCGACCACAATATCTTCTTGTATTAAATTTCGTATAGGAATTAACCTCTTTAGAAAAAGGCAATCCATAATAGATCTTAGTAACAAGCTCTTGTTGAAATTCTTTGAATTTTGTAATGGTATATGTTTCTTGAGATTGTTTCTCAACTAGATAAGTGTTTATGCAAGGACAACTTGAAAAATCTAAAATCAGCCTCCTTTTCTTTTTCTACTTTATCATGCAATGCATTTTCATATTGTTGCACATTTGGTTTTAAAATTATTTTTGAATTGACATAATCATCAAAAAAATGAATGCATACTTTCACTGCGTCGTGTAGTAGACATACCTGCTAAGAAAGTATTCTTTACAAAAATTGACACCCAGTGTTATCTTTCATTATATAATCCAAGAAGCCATGCATTATTGTGAAGGCTTTGTTTATCAATGAACTAGTTCCATCATTCTTCAAACTCATCACTTGTTAACAAATCATATACGATATTTGCAAAGAAAACTTAATATATTTATATTCATAATAACCTCTTAACTTTTCAGACAATTTCTTCATTATATTCCACAAACACCATTTATGTTGTGCACTGGGGAACACAATCTCAATTGCATTTTGTATTGCCTTGTCTTGATCAGTAATTATTGCTTTAGGAGCACAATTCAACATACATGTAAGCCAAAATTGAAAAAGTCATACAAAGTCTCTGTGTCCTCGATGGATATTAAGCCATTACCTAATAATGTTGAATGACTATGATAGTTAACTCCAACAGAAGCACTAAATGACATATCATATTTGTTAGTCAAATATGTAGTCTCAAATGTCGTAACATCACCAAATTTTTTTAATGTGGCTTACTTCTTGCGTTCACCTATAAAACACCTTTAAGATGACCTTCTTCATCTAAATTTATTGTGTTGAAGAAATTTGAATTCGCACTTGGTAATTTAAGAAAATATTTTTAGATTGCAGAAGCATCTTTAACAGTAAGTCATAGCCTCCTCACTTTTTCAATGTAGTTCTTGCAATCTTTTTGTAGGAGCAACAAATTCTCAATACCACCCTCCTTCGACTATTAAGGCATTAAAATTTTTATTTGGTCTAATCTTAGTCCTATCATTCATTTCAAGCTTTCTTTTCAGAGATGGTTGTAATATTTGATTGTTTTTAAAGTATCTAGTCTTGGTAGGACTATTAAGCTCATGGTTATGATTTAATAAAATTGAACACATTGTCCATTTACCATCGAAACACATACTTGCACGAATTCAAGCCTTACAATAAGTTTTGTCATTGGATGCATTTTAAAAGCATTCTTGCGATTACTTCCAGATTTGCCATGACAAGAACAAACTAATTTCATGTATTTCACCTCATCATCTTCTTTTGTTGTAGATTATATAATAGCTTCAAAACCCTTCTTATTCCCATAACTTTTATAGTCTTTGACAAGATTATCTAATGAATAAAAAACCATTATAGGCTTAGGCTCTCAATCCTTCTCTAAACTTCTTATTTTACCTATTTCATTGATATTAAAATAGTTAGAATTAAAACAAAATAATATTATGAAAAGGGTTGAAAAAAAAGCTGAAAAAAATTAAAATCATATTGAAAAAAAGATGATTATAAAGAAATAAAAGTGCTTTGGAGAAGAAGTTAAAAAGTTTTATGACATCTCTGACAAATAAATTTTGATGGTGGTTTTGGAAAATGACGACCGATGGTGGTTCCATAAAAAGATGGTTGACAGTAGTTTCAGTAAATGACGAATGATGTGAATGAGGTAGATGATGGTAAGGGAAGTGGATGGGTTACTATTTTAAAAGGTTTAGGTGGCCGTTTTAGGCAGTGAAAGAAAATGATGACAATTTTTTTAATGACTTTTGTTTGATGTGGCAAATGAGGTGGCATCTATCATGTTGACTATCTATTATGTTGACTGCCATTTTAGTGGACACTTGTTTGTGTACCTAGACTAGGTATACATAACATTTCTAGTACTCTAATTCATATAATTTGCCTAAGATTATACATTAATAGCGTACTACTCTAATATGTAAAATTACAAAAAAAAAAAAAAAAAGAAACACGAATATAAAATTTTCATTTGCACCCCAGTTCGACAATTAGAGTACTCTATGGATAATTAAATTAACCCTTTAAAGTATAAAGTTTTCAGTTAACCCTTTCCCCAATTTCAACAATTAGAGTTCAACTACGAGTGTACAACTTTAATTTTTGAGTTTCCTTCGAAAAATTGAAATGTAGCCTAAACTGATAAAAATCTTCTACTCTCGTGAAATTAAAACCCAAACGCAATGAATTTAATCCATAATCACAACCATATAGAGGTGTCGATGGGCCGGGCCGGGCTTGAAGCCCAAACAGTAATGGGCTTTCGAGTTGAGCCGCCTCATTAATATATAAAGGCCCAAGGCTCAACCCATATAAAAATAGGCCTTAAATGGGCCGGGTTTTAAATGGGTCGGTCTGACCCATTTAATCAATATTTAAAAAAAATGATTTAAAATTTTTAAACACAAATTATTTTTCAATTATTAAAACCGATGACAGTACTCAGAATATTTTATTTATAATTTCTCATTTATGAGGGAGAAATACTGTAGTTATATAATGAAATATATTATAAATTGTAACATAGTATAAATAAATTAATTTACATACTATATAAATTATAAAACATAAATAAATATATACTATGATAATATTTAAATGGATTGAATTCATTTGATACTTGATCCATTTGTAATATTTTATAATGATAAAATTAAAATAAAAATAAAATTATAAACACCAAGAATTATTATTTGTGAATTCAGATATTTTCTGAAAAAGAATTGATGAGAGAAAATGAGATTGAAAATATAATGAAATAATTGAGATTGAGAGATTTGTGCATAAAAGTGAAAATGAAGAAAAATTGAATGGGTTTATATAAACAGAAAAAAAATTAATTACAAAATTAAAAAAAAAAATGAAGGCCAAGGCTCCTACTACAAGGTAGAAGGATACACAAGGCAAAAGCCTTGCTTCTGCCAGCAAAAAAAAAAAAAAAAAAAAATTTAAACAGAATTGGATTGGGCTGGGCCAACCCATAGACTTAATATTAAAGCTTAAGGCTCGACCCAATAAGCCCATGGGCCTAGCCTGACATGCTACAGTATCGAGCCGGATTTTCTTGTGGTGTGTTTTTTTTTTATGCTTCATATCGGGCCTCCATTCAACTCGATCCAATTGACGTTTCTACAACCATATAATCCATAAAATTCAAGCCTAACCCCTAGAACCAAAGTTTTTTCATAAAACTTAGAATTATAAATCCACTAATATTAAGTTTTAAAATTTGTATAAAGAAGCTAAAGCAGATCACAACTAATCTTTTCTTCATTATTCAATATGAAATCAATGGAGAACAATGACAAATAACAGTGGCATGGGAGAATGTTGACAATGGAGAATGTCGACAATAGTGAAATGAAGAAGATAACCGATGAAGAAAACAGACGGTTGAATTAGAAAATGTTTTTGGACATACAGATGTTAGAAAATTAGGGTCAAAATTTGAACTCCAGAGAAATGACAATGAAATTTTGAATTATATATGAAGGTATATTTGTCAAGCCACAATAGGATGGTTTTGAATAAACTCATAAAACACAATTATTTTAATTAATTTCCCCAAAATATTTTAGTCACTTATGGTATCAAAAAGTTTTTGGTTACTTTTAATGGTCAAAATCAAAATTATGATAATTTTTTTTTGTTTAATTTTGTATTTTTGATATGTTTTCCAAATTTGAACACTTTAAAGATCGATAAGAGTAAACTATATCTATTTATAATGAGTAATAATTACATATCAATAATATAATATTATCATATGATTGAACATTATTTTATATCGATTTAAAATCATTTAATCATATAATTATAATTATTAATACCTAAATTATTACTTATTATTGATTTTAACTTTTAATTTAGAAGAATATTATAAATATATAATTAAATACATAAATAATATATCATAATATTTAAATATTATTTTATATTTAATTCAAATTATTAATTATATAATAATAATTATTATTTATATACCAATTTATATATTAATATATGTGTACACCTAATTTTAATGCTTGGCTTCTTTGTGATCTTATTAACACCTTCCGAAAATATTTATGATTCCAATAAGTGCTTTTAGTAGATTAGATAAATAAATAAAGGCTAAAGGACCATTTTCCATCCAAAGCATCTTCTAAACTTAAATTCTCATTTTTTAACTTTAAAAATTCTATTTACTTACTTATAGACAGACAAATTTAATAAAACTTTAACCTTTTAAAATTATATCTCATTTTTTTCCATAAACCTTAGAAACTAACATTTTCTCCTATAGGCCAAGTTTAAAAAATGACATTTTCTCTTTCTAGGATTTAATTTTCAAACTCTGACATCATTACCAGTGGTCTTTTCCTTCCGAAGTTTTTTTTTCCTCTAGCAATCTCTTTCCACTTAGTTAGATACTTGATAGGTGTCGAATGAAGCTTGGTGTTGAAGGAAGGGAAAACTTAAGGAGGGAGAGACTATTGGTAATGACAACAAAAATGACGTTGAAATTTAAAAATTAAATCTTAAAGAGAGAAATATTATTTTTTAAAACTTATTATAGGAAATAAACGTTTAACTTTTAGAATTTTAAATTAAAAAAGAGATTAAATTTTAATTTATTTTTTATATTATAAATAAAATAATAATTTTATCTTTGAAATTAATAAAATAAATTTCTATAAGTAAATATTTAAGATTTATAGAGTGAAAACTTAATTTTAGAGGCTTCTTAAGGTGGAAATAACTTCTTTGGCCATAAATAAATAAATTCAAATCACCTAAGCTATCATTCCATCCACGTTGCTACATCATCCATCATCCTCACATGCTCTTTGCGCGCGTGAATCTAACGGCTTTCTTCTGCCTCACTCACCGACACTTGACAACTCAAACAAGTCTTTGCTTCAAATCCGCCACTACTTTCTCTCTTTCTACTCTCATTTGAACTTAATGGCTTCCCCATTTCCAACTTTAACTTTCATTGCCATTCTCTCCCTCTACTTTACTTCGAATCCTGCCTGTGCCTCCATCCACATTTACAACACCGACCCCTTCCGAGAAGTCGGCAACGCCTTTCTTCTTGCCGGCGGTAGCGAAGGTCTCGCCGCATCTCTTGTCTCTGCCGAAGATGCCTCCGTCCCCTCATCCCTCCACGACGGCCGCTCTTTTATTCGGTATGGAACTTTTTCTTTGAAATGATTTTCATACTGTCAGATCAATGCTGGTTGAATGGTTTGATGCATTCATAAAATCATAATCGGATCTGACGTGGAATTTCCTGTAAATTATAAAATATGAATGTTGGATTCTTTGAATTGAATCTTAAAAGTTTCATTTTTGTGAGTTATGAATTGGAAATTGATGCCATTGATTCTTAAGAGAAGAAAAACAAGATAAAATAGCGGGTAATATTATGTTTAGTTAATGAAGATAGAACTTTTGATCGATAATCTGAGTTGTAGTTCAAATTTGTATGTAATGGATGAATCAGAATTTAGAAATGAATCCGAAGTGTTTATTGATAATTGATCTGAAATGTTCAATTCATGCTTTGCGAGCGAGTGTTTTCTGCAGGGCATTAGTTGAGAAGTCGGTTGCTGTTAGGTAACATAGTGCCATCAGATATGATTTTGCAGACCTAACGTTTTCAAATACTGGGTTTAAAAATATATATATTTTTTATAATAGATAGTGCCAAATCTATTTGTAGTTTATTGTGGATTGGTTACTTGTATCATGGGTTTGCTTTCATTTGAAGAATCTTCCGTCTCAACTCTTAAGTGAAGTTACTTGACAGTTTCTCTATTTTCTTTGGGTTCAGAACTTCAGATATTAAAAATTTTATTTACTTATATACTTAGAATTGCTTGCGAGAGATTCATTCTCTATTCTATCTCATAAAATGTGTAATACTTATTCATTTATCATTTCATTTTTCTAAAAAAATAAATAAAAAATTGAAAACACAACATAAAAGACTGTTTTCTGCGTTTTCTTTCTCCACCGTACCACAATGTTTCATGTTTATTGCAGGAAAACAATAAGAAACACATTTTCACTGTTTTCGTATTCAAATACTAATATTAAAAATTTTTTTGAAAATACAAAATTAAACTTACTAATTTCATCCTTGGTTTTTTTTATTAAACAAAATGTCTAAAAACGTAGATGAATGCCCCCAAAGGTGTTGCTCAAGATTTTATTTGATGTTTTTCTTTTCAAAAAATGATTTTGAAAATGAATTTAATAAGTTTGATTTTATGTTCTTAAATTTGCAAATGCCTTCATTCTCATTTTTTCGAAAAAGAAAATTGTATTTGTTTATTTTTTTATAATAAGTTTAAATGTCGAGAATACTTGTTTTTCATGTTTTGTGTGTTTTCAAGTTCCTGGTTATACATTGAATTCTTTGTTGTTTATGTTTTCTGTTTTGAACTATGTAAATGTAAGGTGAGTATATTTTACTCATTTACCAAGATAAAATGGATAATGAAAGTGGAAAGAATGAAAACAAAAAAGCATTGAGCAGACCCTATATTTTCAACCCATTGGTTCAATGTTCAGTGAGAATACCTATAATTAAGTTTGATATGTATGCCTTCTTTGATCATATTATCATATGAACATCAACTATCTTCATCCTTCCCTCAATTTGAAATTCCTTCTTTTCTACCAATAATTGGATCTCTTCTATATATAATTGAAATAGATTTGAGAATATCACTTTCTGGAGGACTAAGGCTGCTGCTGATGAGCATAGAGACATGGAGCACAGTACCGGGCTGGTACAAGTTGTAATTTTTGAGGCAGCAGATCGAAATAATATAGGTGGTTCTGCCTACGGTGGACAAAGGTCTATATGTTGCACCCCTGATCTTGCAAAGCTGGAAGGCTGCAAACAGGGTGAAGTTATAAGGATGCCATCTGCGACTGATAATAGTTGGCCTATTGTTTTAACTGTACAGTTTAAGGGGAACTCATTGTTTACAAACATTGATAATGTGGATGTTCCTATCACAAAGACTGGAATGTATAATTTATTCTTCATAGCATGTGACCCAAAACTCAAGGGATTAGTAATGAGCGGAAAAACATTGTGGAAGAATCCTGATGGTTATTTACCTGGTAGGATGGCCCCATTGATGAATTTTTATGTGTATATGTCTCTTGCTTATGTGGTTCTTTGTGTATTTTGGTTCGTACAATATCTGAGGTTTTGGAAGGACATACTGCAACTTCAGCATTGCATCACAGCTGTTATAACTCTGGGGCTGTTTGAAATGCTCTTTTGGTTTCTTGAGTATGTGAATTTCAATAACACAGGCATGAGGCCAGTTGTAGTTACAACTTGGGTTGTGACAATTGGAGCTATAAGGAAAACACTTTCTCGCCTTTTGATACTTTGCGTTTCAATGGGTTATGGTGTTGTGCGGCCCACTCTTGGTGGACTTACTTCAAAGGTTCTTCTTCTTGGAGCAACATACTTCTTGGCATCAGAATTGCTGGATATTACCGAGTATGTAGGAACCATTAGTGACATATCAGGAAGAGTAAGACTCTTTCTAGTCCTTCCAGATGCTTTCTTGGATGCCTTTTTGATATTGTGGATCTTTAATGCTCTTTCAAAAACACTGGAGCAATTACAGGTATCAATATTTGTTAATGCTTCATTTCTACTGTAATATATAATCTTTGTGAATTTGGTTGTCATTACTCCTTATGTAGTTGTTTCATATTTTCTCATTCACTGTATTGCTTCATATAGAGTAACTTTCTGATGTTATTTTGTTCTTCTTCTTTTTATTATTATTATACTGTAAAAAACCCCTTTAAATTAATAGTGTTAGGACCAAAGAAACATATTAAGTAAATGAAGTATTAATTAATCAATAAATCATTAAATTATTAATATAAATTATAATTTATTAATTTATCAAAATATCTCTTATTTTCCTAATTTTCTTATTTAATTAAAGTAGTAATTTAATATCATGAATGTACCTATCAACACAGATCCAATACACATACTTCTAATTAATTTGCTTATGAACATTTAATCAAATAAAACCCTACAATAACTTCTAATTATATTAACAAATTATAACTTTATATTATTAGTGGGACATATAGGAACTTTTAAGGGTTTTATTATCATGTGTTATATTATAAAATTTTCAAATTTATTAATTTAGCCCATTGGCCCTAGCCAGGACTGGGAAAAAAAGTTATTGCAATTATTAATTTATCAGAAATTAATGTTATCAGGGTTTTCTGTATTTTTTGAACTTTTCTGTTTTCTTTAATCCAGTCAAAAAGGAGTTCTATTAAGTTGGATATATATAGGAAGTTCTCAAATGCATTGGCCGTCACAGTGATTGCTTCGGTTGTTTGGATAACTTATGAGGTATGATCTCTATTTGAGGATTTATGACCATTTGTGCCAATGTTAAGTCATGCCCTGTGATTGATGATCCTGTTTTACCATGTGAAGAATTGATTACAATGTAGAAAGAAAATTTAAAAAAAAGAATGAAAAGTGAAAGGAAAAATGACTTTGAGGATGGCTTTATGTTGTTTCATGCAGCAGCAAAAGACAAACTGATTTTCTTTTTCTTCCTTTTTTTCTGGTTTTTAAAGAACTTTCTGGATTCCTAGTATTATTTTATGACTTCTATTCAAGGACAACTCCTGGCAAACTAGTGATAACCTTGTATTTTCACAGTGACATTGCAATTTCAATTGGAATTGAGATTCACAGCAGTTAACTATTGCAAGACTACTCAATATTATCTCCAAATTAAAAAAAAAAAAAAAGAAAGGTGGATTATCTTATGTTCATCTGAGAGACTGTTTTCACTAAATTCATTCTGCTACTATTTTCCTAATTTTTTTCTGGCATACTGGGTTCATGACACCCTTTATTGTTTTATTGGATATTTGGAAAGCTTTTATGAATTAAAGTCACTTCTGACATTGGAGATTTTGGGGTAGTGGATTTCTGAAATTCAATGTTTCTTTTACATGTTGTCACTAGCTAATTGACTAATTTTATTTAATGAAATTCTCCTTTGCTGAGCACTAAAAGCCTAAGATATTATTTTATGGTTTAAAAGAATATTTTTGTTTGACATAGTCTTAGGGCTTGGATTCTTCGAATTTAGAAGATGTAATGCCTCCTTGAGGTTAATTCCTTTGTTTCCCGTTTTTTCATATTGGGCAGTTTATCCAAAATTTCTAATGTTGTTTGTATAGGTGTACTTCAAGGCTACAGATCCTTTCAATGAACGGTGGCAAAGTGCCTGGATCATTACTGCTTTCTGGGATGTACTGGCTTTTTTGTTGCTGTGTGTTATTTGCTATCTCTGGGCCCCATCTCAGAATTCTCAAAGGTATGCTGTATTAATCACAATTTGAATCTATGCAAGGTTCTTGTTAAGGAATGAAAAGGTCTAAATAGAAGTACTTCCTGGAACTTTGCTCCTCCAAACCTAGCTTCCATTAACTTTTTGAAATTTGGACTTTGTCAAACTCCTGCTCATCTATCCTGCTCATATTCAAGCTCTTACTAGATTTTAGTGTCATTAATGTCATCAGTACCCTCTTCATTATACATTTATGTTCAATTTTCAACTATATTAGGTATGCTTACTCGGATGAAGTTGGAGAAGAATATGATGAAGAAACGCAATCTTTAACAAGGGGCAAGTCAGAGGGTGATCTTAATCTAGTTAAGCAGGAGAAGAAAGAGACTGATATTGGAAACACTGATGTTTTCGATGAAGATGACACGGAAGAGGATAAGAGGGAATAATGAGTTGGAAACTTGTTTGTTAGCTCATAATACCGAATCCTCATGTCAAATTGAGATCAACAGAAGATGTAGCCAATTATGGATTGGTAAACTTTAGCTGAGTAACAACCTGTCGCCATGCTATGTGGAGGTGCAAATTTTTGCTAAAATGTTGTTTTGCTGATTGCCTTGTAAATGTTCACTGTATTATTTTGTTGGTTCTGTAAGTAAGTGTGGCAAACAGGAGCTTCTCGAGAGAGTAAATGAAATATTGATAAAATTATAATCCAAGACTGAAATTTGAAAAATATTAATACCCTAAATTAGGTTTTACCTTTTTGATAGTCTACTATGTATGTGTTTACCTAAGTGGAAAGAAAGGGTTGTCTTGTCTTGCATTGTAAGCATCCATTTTTAGTTTATTGACTTTTCTGTTTCTAGTTTATAAATTTTAATTTATTGTATCATGTTAATTTTAAAAATCATTTATAAAAAATAATTTTGAATTTAATTTTATAATGGGGTATTTTTGCAACTGACTACTGCCTTAAATGCAATTTTTGAATTCTAAAAGCTAAAAAATTCTTCTTTTGAAACCTTTTAATAATAAATTAAATTCGCAGCCTTACTTCTTTTGTGATTAATTTTGAAATATATTTGTCAAATACTTTTCAGGTGATAGCTTATAAAACAAGCGATCATAGGAAAGTGCAACCACTCTCAACTGACCCCAAGTTTCAAGCTCATGTAGAATATTTACATTTATAAAATGATTTGGAAGCTAGCAGAGTTAGCTTTTTAAAATGTAACTATTTGCATGTAAAAAATCATAAATTGATCAATATATATTTCCAATTGTTGGAATAATGTGGGCATGTATTGATTAAATATTTATTTTTTATTTAATAAAATCGGATGAATGTGCAATGTAGAAAGATTCTATTTTATGGGTTTAATACGATCATTCAGAAACAGACTAATACACTTTATGTTGTAATTATTAATTTTGAGTTGTAAGTGTAGGTTGATTTAAAAATTATTTGGCTTTCTGATAGGAGAACCTAATTGAACATTTTACCTTTGGTAATAAATTAATACAGACAAAATCCCTTCCCTAGTTTATAAAAAACACATTAGTTATTTGGCATTATTATCCATTATGCAAATACACATTTTGGAAAAACCTGGGGAAGAAGACTTTGCGATGTAGATTGAAAATCAATGTTCTTTGGATCAACCAAATGACACAAACATGTATGTTTTAATCCCTAAATCATCTATAATATGATTTTATAGTCTATTATGATTAAATTAAGAAAATTATGTAGAAGTTTAGTATTCTATAATTTTACTATTGGTGTTAAATTTCGTTTTTTTGTTTACATTTGGTATCAGAGTCTCACATTTAGGCTATAAGGTCTATTATTCATTGAAAATTAGATGAATTTTGGGTTATTTTGGTTGAATTTTCTAATTGGGATGTTCTTTGTTTTTGGTTAAATTGTTAATAATTGGGCATGGATATGATATATTTATGTTTGTTATTGATTACTCATGCTTTTAAACATGTTTTGGATTCAAAACTTCGATAGAAAATTGACCGAAATAAGTCTTGAATTTGTTTTGTAGCCCTTTTGATAAAATGCCCATTCCAATTGATACGCTCACTGTTGCCAATCGAAATTGCTGCAGTTAGAGTTGCCGGCGTTTGGGGATCATTTACTACATGATTGTAGACCAATTCGTCAATTGGAATTTGGTGTTGGCAACAACGACGAGTAGTTGGGTTCTTGACAACCTACGAGCTATAATCAAGTTGAGAAAACTTGATTATCAAGTCAATGGGTTACTTGAACCCATGGTCAACAGTTAGTGTGTTGACCCAAGTTAGTCAACTGGTTTCATTTTAAAATTTACATTAGTTATTATAAAATTTGAAAAAAAAAATGTATATAGTACTAATTACACAACATAATATACATAATTTCTTAATTTTGATGAAATTCTGAAAGATCAAAGTTCGCCAGATTGACAGGATCT
Organism: Mangifera indica; assembly: GCF_011075055.1. Taxonomy (NCBI): domain Eukaryota; kingdom Viridiplantae; phylum Streptophyta; class Magnoliopsida; order Sapindales; family Anacardiaceae; genus Mangifera; species Mangifera indica. The sequence goes on from NC_058140.1 coordinate 8,070,642, forward strand.
GGATTATCAACGCAATTTGATTCGATCTTCTTGTCTACATTTTTTTAGATACTTGGTATAAATCCACTAGATGCTTGGGCATACAAGTACATAATCAATAGCCTTTGACACCACATCTATAACATTTACTTTCATGATTTTGTGGTTTACTCTAGATCATTTTTCTTTTGTCCTATTTTGCTTCATTTATGGTCCATTTATGGTGAAAAGATTTTCTATTATAATCACCTTTGGATTGAAACTTATTTTGTCCAAGACCTTATTTGCACCCACAATAACTATTACAAGTAGTTGTGATTACTTCAGGGAATAATGCAGTGTCAGTTGGGCGTGTTTGATGGTTTTTTAATAACAATTCATTATTTCGCTCAACCACTAGTAAACATTATATCATTTTAGAATATCTTTTAAAAATTTCTTTCTCTATATTGCTATTGCAGGAGCATATTTGAGAGATGAAATATGAAGAAAGTTTTTTCTAACATATTTTCTTCAGTTATTTTTTCCCCACATAATCTCATTTGAAAGACCATTTTGAACATGACAAAGTTATATTTATTTATAGATTTAAAATCTTGTAAGCATAAATAAGTCCATTTATATTGGGTCATTGACAATGTTATTGACTTATGATAATCGAATATTTCTTTTAGAATTCTCCATAATTCTAATGAGTCCATAATATCCACGTATTCTGCTCATAGCCCTTCGTGGATGTGGTGACGAAGAAAAATAGTAGCTCTGGATTTATCTTGCTAGGATGTTTTATTTTCTTCTTTTATTGTTTTTTTAAGGGGAAATTTTAAAAATTAGGCAAAATTAAAGGGGTCTAAGCGAAATTACCCAAAAAATTCAGGATTAAGCAAAAATGCCCAGGTTTTGTGAAATGATAAAAATGCCCCCATATATAAACACAGCAAATTTTCACTGTGCAATTCAAAGAAAATTCGAATTTTTAACGCATCCCACGGCAATCCCACGGCGAACGTCATTTTCGCCGATTTGCTTGCTTTCCGGCAACCGAAAATGGAAAATAATGTTATCACATCTCCCGTAATCTTGTTTGGATCAAGTTATTGCTCATATTATTGAGATTTGATTGAAAATTTTCGATTTGAAATTTTAGGGTTTACGGTTTGAACAAAGCTTAAAATGTTTTGATTCTTGGTTGTTTTTGTTGAATTAATTGAAGGGTTTTGTGTTATACAACGTGTAGATTCGATTTATGTGAAAATCGATGGCTAAAACGACCAAAATTTGGTCGGAAATGACTGCCGAAGAGATCGGCAGTTCGACTGTGAACAGTGTTTCCCACGTCAAAATCAATAATCCCACGTTCAGCCTAATTTAGGGGGGGAACTTAGCTTTTTAAAACAATTGGGGTGACGTGGGAAATCCTTAGCCCACGTGGGGTTTTTTTGAAATTTATCACGTCAACGTGAGTTTTGCGAAATTACGAAAATGTCCATATATATAACACAGAAAAAAATTGCTATTTCCCATGTTAATATTAGCGAATTTACTATGCATTTCTCTCAAATTTCAAAACATTTTCACGTCACCACGTTCATCCCACGGGCGATCTGATTTCCGTCGATTTCCGTCGATTTTCTTGATTTCCGGCACCCACAAATGGCAAAGAAGGTTAGTATATCTCCCTTAATCTTGTTTGGATCAAATTATTGCATATATTATTGAGATTTGATCGAGAATTTTCGGTTTGAAATTTTAAGGTTTACGGTTTGAATAATGCTTAAAATGTTTTGATTCTTGGTTGTTTTTGTTGAATTGATTGAGGGGTTTTGTGTTAGACAACGTGTAGATTTGATTTATGTGAAAATCGGAGGCTGAAACGACCAAAATTTGGCCGAAAATGACTGCCGAAGAGATCGGCAGTCCGACGTGGGAACAGTGTTTCCCACGTCAAAATCGTGCTTCCCACGTTCAGCCAAGATTGGCTGTTTTTGGGGGGGAAAAGTAGCTTTTTTAAAATATTGGGAAGCTGGGGAAATTCCTTAGAACACAGTGGACCTTTTAGAGTTTCAGTTTTCATGAGGGGGTAAATTGAGATTTTTCTTATCTAGGGTTTTTGATTGTGTACTTTTCGAATTTTATATCCGTTTTTTCTATTATAGGGTTTTTCAACTTTTAGAATTCGAATTTCAATTCCGTTTTTTCGAATTTCATCGTTTTACGAGATATAGACTCGTATTTTTCAGATTTCCGAAGGATTTTTCGATTGTTCCCATTCTAGGGTTTTTCAACTTTTAGAATTCGGATTTCAATTCCGTTTTTTCAGATTTCATCGTTTTACGAGATATGGACTCGTATTTTTCAGATTTTCGAAGGATTTTTTGATTTTTCCCATTCTAGGGTTTTTCAACTTTTAGAATTCGAATTTTACTTTCGTTTTTTCGAATTTTATCGTTTTACGAGATATGGACTCGTATTTTTCAGATTTCGAAGGATTTTTCGATTGTTCCCATTCTAGGGTTTTTCAACTTTTAGAATTCGAATTTCAATTCCATTTTTTCAGATTTCACCGTTTTACGAGATATGGACTCTTATCTTCCAGATTTTCGAAGGATTTTTCGATTGTTCCCATTCTAGGGTTTTTCAACTTTTAAAATTCGAATTTCAATTCTGTTTCTTTGGATTTCACCGTTTTACGAGATATGGACTCTTATCTTTCAGATTTTCGAAGGATTTTTCGATTGTTCCCAGGATTTTTCAGATTTTCGATTGTTGTTGTCATTCTAGGTTATTTCAACTTTTAAAATTGGAATTTCATTTCTATTTTTTCTAATTTAACCGTTTTACGAGATATGGACTCGTATTTCCCAAATTTTTGAAGGATTTTTCGATTGTTTCCATTCTAGGGTTTTTCAACTTTTAGAATTCAAATTTCAGTTTCATTTTTTTAGATTTCACTGTTTTTAGATATATCGACTCGTATTTTTCAGATTTCAGAAGGATTTTTTGATTGTTTCCATTTTAGGGTTTTTCAACTTTTAGAGTTCGAATTTTAATTCTGTTTTTTTAAATTTTATCGTTTTACGAGATATGGACTCGTATTTTTCAGATTTCTGAAGGATTTTTCGATTGTTCCCATTCTAGGGTTTTTCAACTTTTAAAATTTGAATTTTAATTCTGTTTTTTCGAATTTCATCGTTTTACGAGATATGGACTCGTATTTTTTAGATTTTCGAAAGATTTTTTGATTGTTCCCATTTTAGGGTTTTTCAATTTTCAGAATTCAAATTTCAATTCCGTTATCAGGCAGTTAAATTTTGTTTTTTAAGTTTTGTCATTTTCTTTTTGATTATTTGGTATTTTTCATCTTTTTATGTTTTTTTCACGTATACATTTGTTTACATATTCGTTTTTACTCATGTCTAACGAATTTTTTACATTGTCTCAGGATATTTCTTGCAAAAGAAGACGGGTTGACAGCGAGCTGCGAATCCCCGACGAGACCAGACACTTCCGGGCAGAGGCGATATGTCGTGCACAACGTGCCGCATTATCTCGGATTACTGCTACATTGACCCCAGATCAGCTACGACTATTTGAGAGGACATGTTTCGGGTATCTCCTTCGTTTACCCGAAACCAAATTCTCCAGAATGTTGGTTCATGCGTTTCTACTCCGACAGTTACATCGACCCTCTGCCAGAGACAAGTTTTGGTTGAGTGTTAGTGGGGTTGATGTCAGATTTAGTCCGTTCGAGTTTGCACTAGTCACAGGTCTATCGTTTAGTCAACGGATTGATGTCTCTTTATATATGCCTCGCTCTTCCGGACATCGGATCAGAGATACTTACTTTCGAGGTTTTTCGACGGTGCAGTATCACGACTTAGAGCGTATTTTCTTGTCGAGGCCATGGGGGGCTGACGATATTGACGCTGTCAAGATGGCCTTGTTGTATATTCTTCACATTGTTTTGTTGGGGAATGATCGACGAAAGAAGGTGTCCACGGATTACTTCTAGTTAGTTGATCATTTGGACGGGTTTAATTCCTACCCGTGGGGCGTTGTTGTGTGGCAGATGACATACGATTCTATGTCACAAGCGAGTGAGAGAGTCTGTTCTGGATGGATGTCAGAAATTCGTAAATACGACCTTTACGGATTTTCGTTCGCATTTCAGGTAAGTTTTATATTATCATTTATATATATTAATTGACAAAAATATAAATTGATTTATTTACATCGTAAATGATTATATTACAGTTTTGGATATACGAGACTCTAGAGACGTTACACGATTGGATTGACCTTGTCGATCTCTATTCGTCCCCCCGGATGTTGAGGTGGCGTATGCGAGACGTCCCTAGTTGGACTCATATAGGGCGTATTTTCAGTGGTGATCCGGTATGTACTAGTTAATTAATAAGTCGATTAATTCATTATATGTTACAATTATTTTGACTTATATATCTTTATCATTAGGAGGATGTTACATTCCCTCTTGAGCCATCATCGATCGAGGAGGGTTTACCGTGGTACGCTGAGATTCGTGAGTACACCGGTTTACCCGATGCTGATTCTTCCTCATCTTCTTCGGTTCGATCGCTACTACAGACGGGGCTTCTCCATCCTCAGGCCCTTCAGATGTACCCGTGGAGACTTCTGAGACACATGAGGAGCCCATTCAGCATCCTGTTATGGATCAGCCGATATGTTCCCCTGTTGTTCAGAGTCCACAGACAGACCATCCTGCAGTGGAGGACCACCCTGGACTACAGGATGATTCCACCCATCATGCCATCGAGCAATGTCCCCCATTCGTATCACCCAGTTTTGCTACATTAGATGCTACATTAGCACACTGGAGTGCTACGATTTTACGTGAGATATCGAATTTTCGTGAAGATATCTCTTCCCAGATGACCCGATTATGTGACGATGTCTCTTCCCAGATGACTCGATTAGAGGATCGTATGACTCGTTTGGAGGACATCATCACGCGTACATATCCAACCTCCGTCGCTCAGGTTGTAAGACCACTTTTAATTTATTACTTACATAAAATGTCTACAGTGTTATTATTCTGACAACTATTATTACATTCGCACAGGAGAGGGACGAGGATATCCCACCGACATCCCCTGTTGATACCGCAATACCATCCCGTCAACCACACAAGGTCCGTATGATATTTCAAATTTATATTTATTGTTAAATGTCATTATTATATTATAGTATTGTTATATATGAAATGTCACTAATTAAGTTATTATTACTAATATCTTAGGGTAGTGACCCGGAGGATGCACCGGTTAGTCCTTCTGTTGCATTGATCGAGGGTTCTCCCCAAACACCTTCCCCGGAAGTTCAGGTTAACTTTATTTTTAAATTGTCATTGATTGATCTGTCTTTTCAATTATATTATTTATTTAATGATGTTTTGACTGTTTTTCAGGACGAGCGATTATGGTTACTTGCTGATATCCCGAGCTCGACCAAAAAAATTATGGATATTGGTTCACAGGAGGAGGACTTCCAGGAGGACGATTTTGAGGTCATCTCTATTGAGGTATATCAATTATACTTAGTATATAAATAGTTGTATATACTGGTCATTGAGATGTTCAAAATTTATATTTTCTAGTCTGCCGAGAGAGCACGCGTGGTGGACTTGACCGTGTTTCAAGATTCTCCAGCTAAACCTCCTCCCGCATACGTGGATAAGGTAAGATAAATCGATTAATGCTAATTGTTGCGTAAGATGAATGATGAATTAATTATTTTTTTGGGATCATGCAGATGATTCGTACAACACGTGGCCGGATCGTTCGGAAGGGTCCACTGGTTCACACCCCGTATACGAATCCACTCAAAGGGAGGGCGAAACGGCGACCTACGGCCATTCCATCCTCTGCCTTTGAGCGTGAGGAATCTTTCCTCACGTGGTACACCAGCGTCGCGGCTTCTGACTCACATGATGTCTACTTCATCGGGTCGAAGTCAAAGGACAGCTTCTGGAGGCTTGTTGTAGAGTTACGCGAATGGTTGACCGACGATGTGAGTTGTCTATACTATATAATTTGATAAAAAGCTAGATATATTTATTAATAACTAACACGTGAACTTGTTTATACTATTTTAGCATGTGGATTCCTTTTTGGCTTTATTACGTCGGCAGCAGGATGATCACCAGTCGACTATCTCACAGCGTTGGACGACTGCCCACACATTCTTCGGAGGCCATATTGAGATGGCCTGGAAGAGTTGACAGACCACACCGATTGGAGATTTTGAGTTTTCGAGGTTCTTCACGAGGATGGTTGATGCATCGTACACCCCGGGATTGTTGTACAAACCATGGGGGATGGTCGATCAGGTAGAGTTTATATATATTTCTATTATATTCAATTGGTTAACGACAACGATAAGTAACTAAAATGTCTCATTGTTTATAGGTTTTCATCCCTATAAACTTCGAGAACGCACATTGGGTCACCGAAGTTATAGATTTTCGTGAGTGGTCGATTACGGTGTACGATTCAGATGTTTCATATTCGGGGAATATAGGGACTCTGGAACAGCGCATGCGACCGTATATGACCTTTATTCCCGCGTTATTAGAAGCGACGACTTTTTGGACAGCTTCTAGGAGGACTCCATGATGTGATCCCCTCACTTTACATCGAGCATCGGATGTCCCTCAGCAGGGGTTGGGCTCTGGTGACTGTGGCGTCTTTATGTTACGATTTTTTGAGTGTTTGGCATTGGCACGGAGCTACGTTTTTCCCCGAGAGTCGTCTACCTCTATGCGTCGACGATTAGCGACACAGTTGTATTTTTATTGTATCGAGTAGCTCACGGATGTATATTTATAGTTATTCCTATGTTTAGATGTATATATTTAGTGTATGTTCATATGTATATGATATACTTTATTTGTGGTTATATATGGATGTGTATCGTATTTGAGTTCATTTTTTAAATAATCTTGTCATGAAAAAACAATAAAAACGTATAATTACTCAAACATTTACACAATTGAAACAATTAGAGAAAATAAAGTAATACTGAAATAAAGTAACACTAAATTTATTACATCAAGTGACAATACAATTACACATTTGAAACATAATAAAAATACATCAGTTATATAAACCTAAAGTACAACAATGAAGAATCATATAAAAAATAAAATTTAGTAGCAGCATGTCAAAATCTCGTTCCTTTGCCTTTTGTATGTGAACGCTAGGGGGCAGAGCTCGGGACCGGTGCTGGGGATTTACATTGGGTTCGTGTATGCCCCGGTTCATGGCAACGACTACAAATCCTCGGTGTAACAATTTCTCCTTGTGATGGACATCGATTTCTATTGGCTGGACGACCTGGACGACGACTATCGAGGACGGGGGGCAATATAACTCTGTCTTCCGGTGAGTGTAACCAATCACATTGATTTCCAAGAGGATTGATTGGTTCCTGGTATATTGCACGATAAATATCAGTGCGGAAGAATGGATGAACCCATGCGTGCACATTCGTCAGTCTCATATGTCGTGCAATGGTAATGGCATGCTTACACGGAATACGTGAAAGCTGAAACTTTCTACACGTGCATGACATGTCACCAAAGTCCACAATACCCATGAATCCACCAAATCCAACAACCTGATACCGAGTAGGTGTAATCGGTTGAACATCCAGACTTGCAGACTTTGAAAGACGATTACTGATTTTATCTTCCGCCCAAGGGGTGAGGAAGTTATGACATTCACCTGTAATTCAGAAAAAATATTAAGAACACATTTGGTAATATGATTAACAAAGTGGAAAAAAGTATATGAGACAACTTTTAATTAATATCGATTTGATACTTGCATGGGTTCTCCTCTCGTAAAACTATCGTTGCATTGTACCACGAATAAACTCCAAGAGCATGGTTATAGGTAGGCCCCGTGCATGCCTGACAAGGGCATTAAATGACTCAGCAATATTTGTGGTCATGATATTGTATTGATGCCCTGGAAAGTACGCTCTGCTCCAACGGGGAAAGCCGACATCCCGTAGATAAGCTCCAGCTTGGGGGTTCATTGAGTCAATGGATTGCATCATCTGCCCAAATTCAGACTCTGTGTATGATTTAGCGGCTTTCCAATATGCACCCGCGACCTGTAAGAGGGAAAAAAATATGAAAACTCATTGTAAGCAAAATGTTTGAAAATGATAAACTGTTATAAATTTAATAACTTGTTTACAATATACCTTTGAGTCCCGTTTATACTTTGCCCGCATGTTACACAGAAGGTGATGACAACAGCATCCATGGTGGACATCTGGAAAGACTTCAGCCATTATCGAGTAGATAACATGATGTCGATCGGAGATTATTACAAGCTCAGAGAGGTCAGGGATGCATTCTTTAATTCTCATAAGAAACCAACACCATGTGTCGTGATCTTCTTTTTTGCCGACACCGAAACCAATAGGGTATATTTGATTATTACCATCAAGAGCCACCGCAATAAATAAATGCCCCAGATATCGACCTTTAAGGAAAGCAGCGTCAATGCAAATAACGGGGCGAAGATATTGACTAAACGCACAAACGGAACATCCTAACGCCATGAAAAAATTTGTAAATCGATGCTCATCATCTGTTTCAATAGCAGTAATGGTGCCCGAATTAGTACGTTGTAAATTGTAGCAATAATCTGGTAACAGCATAAAAAATTCCTCCGGTGAACCCCTCAATAAATTGATAGCCCAATTTCTTGCCCGCCAAGCCTGTGAGTAGGAAATATCAATTTTATATCGGTCGGCGATGTCTACAATTATTTCTTTAGGTCGATAAATTCGATCAATCATCACAAACTTTGATCTCATTAATTGACCTAAAGCTCGGGCCCCAGCTTATCTGTGATGTGGCATGATTTGATCAACTAAACATGTGTGGGTAGGATTCATAGAGTTGATCCCCCACACATCACCAACAGTAGACTTGGTTGCATGTATATACCACTTACAATTTTCAGCCTTGCATTTAATTTCCCACCGTTTCTTGTCAGACTTTTTGACACCAAATTGAAATCCTTTTAGTAAGGCGAATTGTCTCGTGGCGTCAATCAATTGGACTTTACTGTGAAAAATATCACCAATCTTGACCCCATTCTCCTCTCAGATTGATCTGGAACCACTTGATGATGCTGATGGTTGTGGAGGAAAATCAGGAAGCCACTTAAATGGATTAGTGGGGACATTGTCAAAAAACGGCCTAGAATAATTTCCACCACCTGAAGTAGGATCTTCAAGCCGTAAACTATCTATACCCTCGGTTATTGATGCCATATACTCAGGCTCTACATTGTCTGAAGGAATGTCGGGCATATCATTTCCATCGAAGTCACCCCAATAGGGAACTATATCTTTTTCTCCATGAGCCCATGAGTTTGCAATATATAATGGGTCATTACTGAAATCAATCAACTTTTCCAAATCGTATTCTTTTTTGACCCAACTGCTTTCTTTTTCATCTTCATCCTCATCTTCATCTTCATCTTCTTCCTTCTGCCTTTCAATTGGGGTACATGTAACAAAAATAGGAATACATTCCTGAAAGTATTGGGACATATCAAGAAGACCTCGCACATCTTCATCATTTTGGATCTGGATGGGACAGTCGAGCTCAATTTTTCTTGGCTTCATTGATACTTGAATGTAGTTTTTCGTTGGATCAATACTGCAATACTCCGTCAAAAGCTCAATAAATCCCTCGAATGTTGTTCCATAAGGGATTTTAATCAATTGTTTGGCTCCTCCAACATATTTTATTGTGTTGTTGCGATCTTGAATCCATTCTCCCTGGTAACGAACCGATGCATAACCCTCCATTTTAAATATCAATCCTGCAATGACAAGTTTTTGAAGATAATTATTCAGGTATAAAAAAAATCAATAATAACTATGTAAATCAGCCATACAATTATTAATAATTAAAAAAAACTCCTCATATTTTTCTAATATGTTATTTATCCCCCTATAATTATTTAACAATTTATATAACACTTTCGTATGTTATCTTATATCAAAATGCATCTATCTGTTTGTAACGTTCTATTTAAAACGTTTTTATAATATCTATACTTTGAAATAGATATTCAAATTCTATACTTTGAATTACTTTAAAATGTCAATAATAAATAATTTCTGCAGAAATCTGAAAAATATTAGTGGATATATCCTAAAACGATAAATTAAAAAAAAAAACTGAGCTTAAATTCGAATTCTAAAAATTGAAATACCCTAGAATGGTAATAATCGAACAATTCTAAAAAAATCTGAAAAATACGAGTTGATATATGCTAAAACGGTGAAATTCAAAAAAACAAAACTGAAATATGAATCCTAAAAGTTGAAATACCATAGAATGACAACAATCGAAAAATTCTTCAGAAATAAGAAAAATGTGCATTGATATATCCTAAAGCGGTGAAACTCGAAAAAATCTATAATTTTAATTATAATGCTCCTACAATGTTTAATATGAAAATACGCCCTAATTTTAATAACATTTCATTTGACACCCTTGTATGTCGTCTTGTATCAAAGCAATCCTTATATATTTTTAACATGTTATATAAATCCTGTATATATTGTAAAATATCTAAAACCTCCATAACAATGTAAAATATCTAAAAACCCCCTATATTTATCCTAAATTATATTTAACCCCCCATACTTGTCAAATATTACATTTAACCCCCTAATTACGACATAAAAACTTTACTTAACAAATAAAATGAAGTTTTAAGGTAAGATTGGCATAAATACCTTTTTTTGATAAATAGTATTTTTCGAATCGAATTCAAAAATACGAACTTCCTTCGTCCGAACGAATCCCTACTAATTGATGTTAACAAAAAAAATGAAAGTGAGAGTGAGTGTTTGAGTGATATGAGAAGTGTGTGGAAATAAAATGAGTGAGGAGGGTTTATATAGATGAGGGGAAGGGTAATTTTGACATTTTAGAAAAAGTAATGAAATATATAAATAAATATGAAAATGTCTTTACAATGTAAAATATCCAAAAACCCCACATATTTATCCTAAATTACATTTAACCCCCAATACTTGTCAAATATTACATTTAACCCCATATTACGACATAAAAACTATACTTAACAAATAAAATGAAGTTTTAGGATAAGAATGACATAAATACCTTTTTTTGATGAATAGTATTTTTTCAAGTCGAATTCAGAAATACGAACTTCCTTCGTCCGAACGAATCCCTACTAATTGATGTTGAAAAAAAATGAAAATGAGAGTGAATGTTTGAGTGATATGAGAAGTGTGTGGAAATAAAATGAGTGAGGAGGGTTTATATAGATGAGGGGAAGGGTATTTTTGATATTTTAGAAAAAATAATAAAATATATAAATAAATATGAAAATGCCTTTATAATGTAAAATATCCAAAAACCCTCCATATTTATCCTAAATTCATTTAACCCTATAGTGAGTGAGGAGAGTTATATAAATGAAGGGAGGGGTAATTTTGTCATTTTAGAAAAAGTTTTAAATAAATAAATAAATATCAAAATCTTTTATAGTGTAAAATATCTAAAAACCCCTCATATTTATCTAAAATTCTATTGAAACCCCTATAGTGAGTGGGAGAGTTATATAAATACGAGGGAAAGGGTAATTTCGGTATTTAAAAAAAGTCATAGGCATTTTTTTTTTTGAAACGGTGATTTTGGGCATTTTGGCTTGGAAATAGTGATTTTGGGCATTTTGGCTTAATAGGAGGGCATTTTGGCTATTTTTTAAAATTTCCCTTTTTTAAGACTCATAGATTCTAAATGGAAAACCGTGTCCAAGACCCATTTAGTGTAATTTTCTCTATTTAATCGAGAGACAACATAGTGATGTTTTACGAGGTTTGCCATTTTCACCAATTGCAGGTTGATCAAAGAAATAAAAATTAGTGATATGATGAAAGAAAATTAGGTTAGAACTTCAGGTTCATATTTATCTCATATTCACAAAACTTTTAATTTTATGATTAACATTCATAATATTATAAAATGTAAAGCTTAAATAATTTTTATACTTCTATTTCATTCTTTTCATAACTTATGCAAACTTCAAGTTGCAAATAAAATATAGTGATAACAAATACTTGGATGAAACTTGAGACTTCAAACCTATATATATATTCTCATAATTTTGTGAACTTCAGGTTACAAATCATATATCACAAATATTTCAATGATATTTAGGACTTGAAGTCTATATTCATAATTTTGTAACTTCATGTTACAAATAATATTCAAAACTTTGGGTCCAGATTCATGATTTTATAATCTTCGAATTGTAAATATAATATCATTATAAATGAAAAATTAAATAAAAAAATAGCAAAAATTAAAATATCTATAATAATTGGGAAAACAATATAATTGAAAGATTATGATAATGTACTCGAATAGATAGTGCTAATAACGTGTTATAAGTGTAACAAAAAATGTATGCAGAACAAAGTATAAGCAAAGAAAGATTGAGTAGAAGAATAGAGATGCAAATTTGGGGCATGAATATTTGAGTAAATATTTTCTTTTATACATGAAAAAGTGTGTCTACAAATGTGAGAGACGGGGTATTTATATACGAATTTTCACCAACTCCTCTAAGAATTTACATAATTTAACTTACTCACATAACTCGCTAAGACTTTCTTTCTCCAGCACAATCATACAGCCACCATTTCTTAAATGATTTCACACTTAATTAAGCGAACTGTTGTGGAAATCTATTTACATTCGTAACAATATATAAATAAATGCTTTGAACGTGGTGACAAAAGGGTTATGTTAATACAGTCGAGGGTGCAATATTCTCTCAATTTTAACGTTCACATTTGGAAAAATTTAGGGCACTTTTGTTATTTTTCAAAACTCTTGAATGCATTGGATTTCCATAAAAGCACGAGGATGTTTTTGTCATCCAATCCACACAATTACAAGTCCAAAGCCAAAGATCGTAGAAAAGATTCCGGAGCATCTCCTCAGGTTTAGGACGCAAACAAAAAATCAAATTGCAGAATTTCCAAGTTGTGAGCACTGCAATAGCAAATGGAAACAGAGTTAGAGAGGACGAAACCGGTAGCTGCCTTCATGGCCTTCGGCACCCAGGGCGATGTTTACCCTATTGCTGTAAGTTCGCCTTAAAAGGATCAAATGTTAACGAATTTTTTTTCCTCCGAATAATTTTAATAATGAAATGCAGGCAATAGCTGCCGCTTTTGCTTCTGACCAGAAACACTACCATGTTGTCCTTATCACTCATTCAGCTCACCAGGTTTACCAATTGAATTTACTCACTGCATTGTGATTCAAAAATTTTGTTGAATTCTCTGAATGCTTACGTGCTTTATTGGCAATTTTTATAATTATTGTGTTTATTGAATATAATTTTCATATATTGAAAAGGGTTATAATTTATTTATTTATTTTTTTGGGGGCTTGTGCTTTTAGAACTTGAGTTCTCACTTGGCTGGAAAACTAGTTGCATTTTGTCCAATTTCATCACCACCCGTGGTATCAACACCTCAGAATCATGATGCAACAGGTTTGGGTTTAAGCTGATTGTGGTCTTCATAGTTTTGTTATATGTGGGGCTAATTTTATGCGAAACAATTGCTTTGTTAGTTGCTGGTTAAGAAATGTTAACTTCAACTTATGCAATGTTCCCATAACTTGTTTTGTCTTATCAGGCTTGCAGGAGTTGATGTTTAGGCTGAAGAAGAGGAAAATCAACGCTGAACATAGAAAAGAATGCTATTCTGCAGTGGAAAGAATTTTTGGAAATGGTCCAAGCTTGGAGGGTGATTTCATTGTGATAAACTTTTTCGCATTGGTATTTCATGTTAAACATATAAGTTAAAATGAGATTTATTGATATGTTGTAAATGTGTTCTAGATTGATATTGTGGCCTTGATGGTTGTTAAAGGGAATTTATTTCCTTTAAATTTCTTAACTGATATGTCTGAAGATGTCTAATTTGTTTGTAGGGATACTTTGGACATGTTTAAGGAAGCACCAGAAGATTAATAGTATTTTATTCTTTCAGAAATACTACATTTATATACCATGAGAACCAGGCAGAGATCAATTAATGTCCAAAAAGAATTTGCTAAATAACTATTTGTGATATTTTGGTTTGTTAAATATCTTTATGGTTGCATAACAAAAACAAATTTAAGTGTACAATTTTACGAGGACCTGTTGAAATTTAGGGTTATAGATTAACTATTTAATGCCTAAAAAGGTTGCTTCATATTATATTCCAGGAGGGATGGAGCCTTGCAGAACTTTTTCGTGTCCGTTGCATAATTGCCTCGCCTTATGTTGTTCCCTATAGGTAATACTAGACTACTTTCTGATTCATTTTAATTTCTATCAATACTTTCCAAATTCTTTGGATGTCGGCATATCATTTAAATTCCTCATCTGGTCTCTTCTTAAAATTGCTAAAACCTTGTTGTGAATTCTCCCTTTTTACCCATAATCTATTGGTAACACTTCCTTTATATCCTTGTAAAAAGCATCATGTCCAGTTGTTGGAATTTATCAATTTGGGCTTATTTTTATATTAACCTGTTCTATTGACTGGACAGTGCACCTTCATCATTTGAACACTGCTTCTTAAAAGAACATCCGCTTTTGTATAAATATCTCCAGGAAGCTCCCGTCAACAAGGTATTCAAACTTCAAATGCTCTTTTTGGAGTAAATGATGCACCTTATTAATTATTCAATTCTAAACTATTGTGAAACAATAAGTTTAAATCTTAATTATTTAGATACTTATCTTTGTTTTGGATATTCAACATCTATATTAAATCCTCGTCAGTTAGTGTATGTAGGTTTGTTGGAAAGATGTGATTCATTGGATGTGGCCACTTTTTTCTGAAAATTGGGGGTTGTGGAGAAGTGAGGAATTGAATTTGAGTCCTTGCCCTTTTACGGTTAGTATGTTTGATGTAAATCATTGTTGCATATAATGAATTGTGTAGAAAAGTTCTATTCATTATTTCATTTTAATTCAATTGTGACTAGAAGGAGATAAGGTTTTGGTACTCCAAGGATTGCAAGTGCTCATGAAACCTCTTTACTGAATGCAGGATCCAGTGACAGGCCTTCCCACGTGGTATGATCGGGTACCATCTCCTAAACTATTGTAAGTTATGCACTTTTTTATAGACAAAGAGCTTTGATCATTAAAGAAAAATAACCTAAAATGGATTACATCTTCTAAACCATGTACAATTTAGTGAGCCAAGATGCATGGATATGTATGCATATCATAGATACAAGCATATAACTACATAGAATGAATTAGCAATATTTAATTAATTTCCTTTAATGATATCATTTGTTTTATTCAACAATAATTTATTTTTAATTACATCTTTGATCCACTTGTCTTGATTATTATGTTATCTTCTAATAATTCTCTTGTTTCATTCCCTACAAAATTTGTATTGATTTCTTTTGTTTACAGGTATGGATTTAGCAAAGAAGTTGTTGAGTGCCCTGGTATACTTTTATTTTTACCATACCAATAGATTCAGATTTTTCTTTCTTGTAATTAACACTGTACAATTTTCTTTGCTTCCTATTTTCTGCTGAAGTTTCAAGGCAGATTGCTTCCTATTTTCTTCTTCTCTGTTTTTTTGTTTTGATTGTTGAACATAGATTATCCTTCTTTCAGCTTTCAATAACTGACCTTCATGATTCCTTTTGGAATCATTTATTTGATCCATGATTGATGGTAGCCTTGTGCGAGCAAATAAAGTAACTAAATTCACAATAACCCGCAAAAAAAAAAAAAAAAACCTTGGGTTGCTAGTAACTTTGGTCCCAATTCAATAAAATCTGATTTACTCAGTCATGTTTATAAAAGCTTCATTGATGATAATTTCTGCTTTAGTCTTGTTTCTCCCTCTTTTAAATTAATTTTCTAATATTAGCCCTTAACAGATTACTGGCCTTCAAGTGTTTGTGTTTGTGGCTTTTGGTTCCTCCCTGTTGAATGGCAATTTTCATGTAAGAAGTGTGAAGAAATTTCCATTTTGTCATCTGGGCATCTGAGAACAAATTGGAAAATGTGTGCATCTCATTGTGAGTTTCAATCTTTTCTGGAAGTTCCTAAATCAGTGCAGATTATTTTTGTAGGACTAAGCTCTATTGGAAGGTGGGTTCCTTACTGTGTTTTTCTTCTCTCTAATATCAGTACTTAGGGGCTGTTTGTTTCTCTTACGCATCCCTTAATCTATTTGTGTTCTTTGTTTCCTCTTTTACTTTTGAAAGTTAGGTTAATATATTTGAATCAATAAAATAAAATTAAAAAATAAAGGTTAGCTTTTATCTAAATCTGAAGCCATTATATAAACACATTAATTGAGTTCTCATAAATATCCTCAATTCACAACCATGGTTTTATTTCAAAAGAAATCATTATTCAGATTTAAAAAACATCCCTTCTTAATAATTAACCTGAATTTGTACACATGCCCAGGCTGCTTTTCAAACTTGGACTTTTACTACTCATCCTGTGCTGAACTATGCTGTTTGTTACTTGCAGCATGGGTTTCTTAAAGAATCCTCAAGCATTTCTTCTGGTTCTCCGAACTGTTCTGGAAACCGCAAGTTACAGATTTATCCTTTTCACAGCAGGATATGAACCTTTAGATGCAGCAATTCAAGGCATTGCTGCTGGAACATCTTCAGTTTTAAATCAAAGGCAGGTCGTTGAAGATGGAGTCTCTCTCTTTGATGGAACACTCTTCTGCTTTTCTGGGTGAGCATATCTTTGTATTCCTAAATCCTTTGAGACCTAAAGGATGAAGATGAAAGCTAATTACATCCATTTATAACCTGCAATTGTGCAGAAACATTTTCATACCTGCTTTACTTGGAGGTATATAGATTATAAATGGTTTTAGCTTTGTCCAAAACTTGATATCACACAGCACTTGTATTAAACTCCTTTTCAGTGTATTGACATACCAAGCTACTTTCAATAATATTTACTTTGATGGGCACACAAAAAAATGAACCTATGATTAATTTCTGACCATGCTTTTAGAACTCATTGCCTGTATTCCGTGGTCCTAAATGTGGTTTTTACAGATTTTCTATTTAGATGACTATTTATATGAAAACCTGGAATTTCTGTGCTCTTTTTGTCAAATCACAATGATTAATGCAGTCATATTGTTCTTGTAGCTTTTATCAAGTTCTTCTTACTTGGAACTATGTAAGAATGTTATCATAAACTAGTTTGTGAAGAAACTTGAGCAATACATTCTATAAAATAGTACATGACTTAATGATGGAGGAAAATACAGATGAAGGGGTATTCTAACTCTATGGCTAAGCATATCAATGTTTATAAGATACAGTAACTCTCTTCTTTGGTTATCTTTGAATATTTAATTGACTATGTCCTGTATCATAATTTTTTCTGTGGAAATTTATGTTTTGTTTTGAAATTATCATGCAAATTAGTATGGTACCATACAATTGTCTGTTTCCAAGATGTGTGGCTGCAATTCATCACGGAGGAAGGTGAGAGAACTGTTTTCTAATTCCTTTAAATGTAAATTAGATGGGCAGCATGCAGTGAAGCTAACTTATGTTTTGGCATTGCTTGATTTTAATGTACAATCAGTGGATCCACTGCTGCCGCACTGTACGCAGGAATCCCTCAGGTTAGTCTTTCATCAACCCTTCACCTTTTTCTACATTTTTAGTGATACAATAAACAGTTTTCACATATCATTTAAATACTATTGCAGTTTGCTATCCCATATTCTTCTTTAAAGTGCACGTCATTTTTGTGTGAGATGTGATCATCCTTGATGTATGACAATTTTTGCTAGATTCATTATTTTCTTATTTGCAGTTGGTCTCACTTTATTCAAAATTGGTTTTCTTATTTCATTTGCATTTTGATCATGGTCTTATTCTGGTCATAGTAGGGATAGTATTATAGGTTTGCTATGTTTCAAGTTATTCATGCTTTAGTCACTTTGCATTCAAAAGATTATTTATTTCAAGGGAATCTAGCATTGTCTTGTGAATTTGAGATCATATTCTTGTTGATTCAAAATTTTTTTCTTTTCGAGTGACTTTGTGATAGGAAGTTGGTATAAACTCAAATGCATACTTAAATGCAAACTCAAATAATGCAAACAAATCTGATTGTTTTGTTGAGAAAGGCCAAATCCCCATTTCTCAATTTATATAATTTTCCTCAACAACTTATTTATTAATTGACTTTTCATTCTTGCTTCCTATCTTTTCGTTTTTGTTTCTTGTCTCTTTGTTTTCTCTTGGATTTTTGTTTTCTTCTCTTTGTATAACTTGTTTAATAAGAGTTCTATCATTACCTCCCCCAATCAGTCTCACCTTGTTCTCAAGGTGAAATTCAACATCAACTTCCAAAGATTGAATCTTCCAAAGTATCTTTGACATGACGCAAAATGTTCAAAACAAATATACGACTATAAAAGATATAGATATTTAACAAATAAGCCATCTCAAAACACATCAATTGGTCATAATAGATTTCAGTTAGATGGGTAATTTGGTCAGATGGCTATAAGAAATTCAGATTGGATGAGTGTACAACATAAGTAATTTGACAGTGGACTTGATTGAAATGGTAGAGTGAACTTAGGAGTTGTTTGGGTGGTGCAAAATCAATTAGTTGTTGCGGAGAAGAAGAAGGAAATGGGTTGTACAAAAGGAAATTTGAGTTAGGGTGATTTGAGGTACTGGATTGGGTTGGTTTGAGTGTGGGTTGGGTTGAGTGAGTTTTACATCAATGAATTTAGGTTGTGTTAGATGTGGTTAGGGTGTTTAAAAAGTAATTGGGTATGGAAACTTGAATTCTGGCTGAGTGACTGGGTTGAGATCATTTGAGTGAAGTGGGTTGAGATTCATTTGAGCGGAGTGGGTTGGATGAGAGAGTTTGGGTTCAGGTGTAACATATAGATGGTTTGAGATTTGAGCTTGGGCCATGTACTTTCCCTAGGCTTGTGGGGTGATTAATAGATAAAGAAGATTCAGTTAGGTTTTGAGGAAGTTTTAGGTTAGTATGGGTTGGGTTTTATTTGTGGTAATTGAGGTTGTGTTGTATTGAAAACGGGTTTCGCTTTAGTTTATGTGATTTGGTTTTTGGATTGGGTTGGTGTTAGGAACCTGAATGAAAATTTGTGTCTAAGGTTTTAAGGGCCTTATAAAGTCTTGGAGAATATTGGGATTGCTGCTTATATGCTTGAGTTGCCTTCTGATTCCAAAATACACCCTATTTCTATATATCTCAATTGAAAAAGGTGATTGGAACTAATATTTAACGACAACCCTTACCCATTTGTTTAATTGATGGTTTGAAGTTATGATTACAATTGGAGATACTGCGTGATAGATTTTCTCTATTGGGACATTCAGAGGTCTTTCTCAAATGGAAATTACTACTTGATTGTGAGAATTCTTAGGAAAACTTTTTGGAAATTAAAAAGCAATTTTCGGACTTTCACTTTGAGGACAAGGTGAAACTGATTGGGGGGAGAGGGGTAATGATAAAGCCCTGATTATAAGTGTTTACACACATTGGCCCAAAGGAGAAAGACTCAAGGGAAGTCTAGATCCAACAATGGGGAAAAGTGGTCTTGGGGTGTCCATGTCAACATCTCAAATAGATGACACTTGGCTAATCATGAATGAAAAGGATGGAGGAATCAGTTATGAAGTAGTGAATTAAAAAACTGATAGACACCTAGTACATATACTATTAATATTAAAATAAAATAGTGTTGATAACAAGAGGTGTCAATTCCTCCTAAAGGCCTTAACCTCTCAATCAGTCAAAGACTATCTAAATTATCCAATATCAAATTTTTGCTCTCTTATAAATTTATCCCAATAATATCATAATAAAATATTATCCAATAAATATTGTCCTAATCTTAAATGTATTATCCTAATTTTAAATATCTTATCTTAATCATATATTTTATCCTAATTTAATATGTTATCCTGATATAATATTTTCTTAAGTAATTAATAATATAATAATAATATTATTATTTATTATTATTAATTCCTAATATTTCTCGTCCCTTGAAAACAACCTTGTCCTCAAGGTAAGGATTATTTTGAGTTTTCTCTTTTAACATTTCTTTCTACCTAGTTTCCAAAAACCCCTCCTATTTTACTATTATTCTAATTGTTACCACTAACTAAAAAAACAAGGCCAAAGGACTATTTTCCCCTTTAAGTATCCTTTTATCTCAAGTTTTCATCCTTTAACTTTGAAAATCTCATTATCTACCCATGAATAGTTAAAGTTAACGAAACCCTAGTCCCTTAGAAGTTTATTTCTTTTCCCCCCCAAATCTTAAAAACTGACAATTTTCCTTATAGGCCAAGATTTAAAAAATGATATTTCCCCATTAAGGTTTAGTTTTCACACTCTGACGTTATCTCCGGTGGCATCTCCTTTCTCTTCCTCTGGCGTTTGCTTCCTCATCATCTTTCCCTGCTGTTGGCAATCCTAAACCCACCATCTTTATCTCCCCGACGAAAACAAGAGATCTTGTCTTCGTCTTCTCGACGAAGCTAAGATTTATTTCCAGCGTCAATCGACGCTGTCCAAGCTTCCAAACGAGAGAAGCTTAGCTGTTGGAGGGAGAGCAGACATCGGGAGATATTCATCTTCGGTGATGGCGTTGGATTTGACGTTGGAGATCTGGAAATTAAACCCTAAGAGGGAACTGTCTTTTTTTAAAAATTGGGTTTTGAAAAAACTTTTAGTTTTTAAGGTTTAGGGGAGGAAAAAAAGATTAAATTTTAGTTTATTTTTAATATTATAGATAAAATGATGATTTTATTCTTAAAACCATTAATTTTAACCACTCATAGAGAGGTGTGGGATTTTCAAAATTAAGGGTTGAGAACTTGAGATAAGAGGATACTTTGGGTGTGAATAAGTCTTTTGGCCAAAAAACAAACCCTATACTTCCTTCTTTAATATATTCTATCATTATCCCTAATGACAGAAGCTTAGACGAATAAATTTAATAGTTGGGTTTCGTTATAAAAACTGATTTTCCATAAAAATTAAGTGATTTAATCTCATAATTTGTTGAATTACCCTTTTGGACCACCATTGGTTTTGTAAATTCATTGTAACTTATCAGTTTGTAGTCAGAGTTGTCGAAATCTATCGATTTTACCTTCTGGTCATCGAAATCTATTGTTTTTTTTGCCGAAAATCTCCATCTCAACAAAATTGGTTTCATTTTTCTCCAGTAGATCAACTTCTCTCCTCTTTTGTGTCTTATCGCTCATGATCAGAATCACATTGTCATTGGATCCATCCTCATCCATCAATAACAGTACCAACCATTTGAATTTACAGTTGTGATTAGACTCGAGCTTGCCTTCATAATAGAGACATATTCCTTTCTTCAACATATCTCAAGACTCGAATTACTTTAGTTGTCGAAACCATAACCTACTCCTATCCTTATCCAACATAACATCAATTTGTTCTATTTTCATACTACTCTGATACCACTTTGATAGATACCTAGTACATATATTATTAATAGTAAAATGAAATAGTGTTGACAATAAAAGGTGTCAATTTTTCCCAAAGGTCTTAGCATCCTAATCAGTCAAAGGCTATCCAAATTACGCAAATATGAAATTTCTTCTTCTCTCTTACAATACTCACTCCCTTTTATATATAACTCAAATAATATCTTAATCAAATATTATCCTAATCTTAAATATATTATTCTAATTTTAAATATTTTATCCTAATATGATATTATCTTTATTATTATTATTATCGTAATTATTAATTTATGGATTATGTATCTATCAAAATGGTATTAGAGTAGTATGAGAATGAGACAAATCAATGTTCTGTTGGATGAGGATAAGAGTTGGTTGTGGTTTCAACGACTGAGGAATTGGAGTCTTGAGGTATGTTGGAGAAAAGACTATGTCTCCGTTGTGAAGGCAAACTCTAGTATGGTCACGATTGTAGATTCAAATGGCTGACCGTGCTACTAGTGGACCAGGATGGATCCAATGGTGATGCCATTTTGATCGTGAGTGATAAGAAGCAAAAGAGGAGAGAAGTCGATCTGTTGGAGAAGAGTGGAACTAATTTTGTTAAGATAAGGGTTTTCAGCACAAAAAAAAAAAAAAAAGCAATAGGTTATGATGACCAAAAGGTGAAATAGATAGATTTTGGCAACTCCAACCATGAATCAATAGGTTCTAATGAATTCATAAAGCCGATGGTGGTTCAAAAGGGTGATTTAGCAAACTCTAAGGGTAAATAGTTTGATTTCGACAAAAAATTGGTTGTTTATGGCGAAGTGCAACTTTTAAAAATTGTTAATTTGCCTATGCTTCTGACATTAGCGATGAAGGATAATATATTGAAGAAGGAAGTATGGGGTTGGTTTGTTTAATTAGTGGTGGCAACTGGAATAATAGCAAAATAGGAGGGTTTTTTTCCAATTGGATAGGAAGAAATGTTAAAAAAGAAATCATCAAAATGATCCCCACCTTTGCCTTCTTGAGTACAAAGTGGTTTTTGAAGAGTAGGTAATGTTAGGACTAATAATAATAAATTATGATAATAATAAAGATAATATTGATTGTGATATTAAATGATAAGGTAATAATTAAGATTTGAAGATTAGGATATTATATTATGAGGGTAATATTTGATTAGGATATTATTAGGATAATATATAGGGAGTTATATATAAAGGGGAACCAGTAATGAAAAAGGGGGAGATTATTGATATTTGGGTAGTCTTTGTTTGATAGGAAGGCTATGGTTTTAGGGAAGGAGCTGACACTTTTTGTTGTTAGCATTATTTTATGTTAGAATCTATATTTATGTGAAGAAAAATAAAAGGAAGCAATTATCTCTCCTGACACATGACAACCTTAGAGTGGAGCAAGTAGAAGTTTCAACATCCCCTCGCCTTCCACCAAAAAAAAAAAAACTGATGGCATTCATGAGGAATTGGTAGCTGTGGTGGAAGAGCAGAAAAATAAAAAGAAGTGGAATGGCAGCAATAAAGCCAGCTGAAGAATTTGGAGGGGAGGTGTAGTCTCATAAAAATCTGCATGGCAGCTTGATGTCTTCTTTGGTGTGTTTTTGTGTGAACTAGTTTGTGGTCTCTTGATGTACTTTGTGTGAGGTAGTTTGTGGTATTTTGTTGTGTATTTCGTGTGGGAGTCTTTCGTGCAACCATTCAGAGAGCTTGTACCGAAACTTGGATGTAAACTTGTCTTTATTGCATAAAGTTAATAAAGTTTCTATTTACAGAAACTATCTGGAATTACAATTCTAATGTATGCTTCTGCTATATACATTGTTGTGATTGATATGTGATGCTGTTGATATTTTGCTGTGATCATTCATGCTGGGTTGAGTGGACTGTTGTGTCAAAGTGTTGCTGGAAACAGTGTTGAGTCGTTGGAATTCTGTTTTTGATTGCTGGAGTTGTCGAGGAAAAAGCAGGTGCTCATCATTTTATTTAATGTTAAAAACATTTTTGTTGGGTCTCTATCAAAAGAGGAGTGGAGGTTTTGGCTAAGGTAGAAAGAAAATTTTGGAAATATTTGCTGGTAGTTTCTGCATTTATTATTATTATTTTTTTTGGAGAGGACCGGTCTGTTTAAAGCCGAATTACAGTGTGTTTTGGGTCATGTACTAGTATTTTTGGGCTGAAGTTATGGTTAAAAGTGGGCTATGCTATGTTGCTTAACTTAAAGGCTGTTGTGTAATGGTGCTGGATTGTTGGGTTTGATGTATCCAGATCTGGGTTTGTTGGGCAAGTGTAAAGGTTGCGGGTAGTATGGTTATTCTGGGTTGGGCTTGGGCAGTGATTTTCTTGGTCCATTTCAGTCGAATTGATGGATTGACCCGGTCCGGGTACTGCCAAATATGCATGACACTTTTCAAATCTCTTGCCCTGAATAGATGCAACTCTTCCTGAATTTCATCTTTGAGTCTGACCATGAAAACGCTAGTCAACCACTCTTCTGTCATATCTGACACGGTCATTGCCAGCCGCTCAAATTATTCTCAATACTCCATCACCAAACCGGTATGTTTGAGAGTGATGAGCTCCTCTTGTGGTGACCAAAGCTACTATGATCCGAAATGGAGGAGTTCCTCCTTCAACTCCCTTTAGTGTTGGAAGGGACGATAGGCTTCTTGAAAGTGAAGTCAGCCCAATGCTGCTTTTTGGAAACACAGTTGCACTGTCAGTAGGCTATCCATCTCCTTGAGGCCGTTGATCATGAAATACCTCTCCACCTTCGCCAACCAGCTGTATGGGTTGACGTTGTGAACAGAGAGAGTTCTGACCAACAGATATTTTGCTCACTTCATGGAAAATGGTTCTTCATGGTGAATTGCATTGGCTATTGGTTTTGTGAAGATTCGCTGTTTACTATTCCTGTAACAGAGTTCGTTCCTGAGTGACCATCGGCGATTGCTCACTGTTGTTACCTTTTACATCCCTTGACATATACTACCAAATCTCATACATATATCCTTCAATGTCATCAAAATGACCATCTATTTTAGTGACTATTAGTGACAATTCCTCCATTCTTGCGTCCATGGCAGACACTTTGTCTGCCAAACTCTAGTATCGCTGTACCAGATCATCTACTCTTCTATCTATTCTCGTTGAAACCATAACCCAGACTGGAGTGCTCTGGCACCACCTTTTTAGGTACTTGGATATTTCTTCTGGTGAAGCTTTATTTGTTGCGGCTTTTGTTATAGTCTCTGCAGTTTCAACAACCCTCCAGCTATCCTTCTCAGTTTGTCCAATACAGAAGATCCAATTTCTCTACCAAACAAGAAAAAAAAATCAAAGACAGTTCAAAGTTAAAAAGAAAACACATAGTAATCTGGCTTTAAAGAGGTTAGTCCTCTCCCAAAATAAAAACAGAAACAACCAACAAATATCTATAGAATTCTCTGTACCCTAGCCAAAACCTCCACTCCCGTTTTTATGCAGTGCTCCGTAACTGATTCCCCCATTCTCTCCATTCATGATTAGCCAAGTGTCACCTATTTGACCAATTGACATGGACACCCCCAGTACCACTTTTCCCCACTGCTGGATTTGGATTTTCCTTGAGTCTTTCTCCTTTGGGCTTGCGTGGGTAAACACTCTAATCTAGGCTTTATCAAATTTTTATCATTATCATTTTAATTAGGGATTATTATCTTTTTTATTTAGGCATTAATTATTACTTGTTTTAGTCCTATTTTATCATGTAGTTATATCCTAACAAATTCAATAAATAAATTAAGTGAGCTTTTCCTAAATTCTACTCTTTTTCATGGTATCAAAGCCAGCTTTTCCACTGGTCTGAATTTTTTTTTGCCATTTTTTTGGAATGAACCAGTTCCTTGTGGCAGCTAATTTTCCGACCACCTTTGCCTACATCACTGAATCCAATGCAACCTCTGAAATGTATGCAGCTACACTTTCTTGTAACACAGAACAGGTGTAGGCTTTGCAGAATCTCTTGCTAGACATTGAAAATATATATGCTGCGGTTGGTGGGAGTGTGTTGAATATATGTAGCTTGTATGTCAAGAATAGTTGATATCCTTGCTGGTTGTGTGAAGTATTGCAGATTTATTATTTTTTCCGGTTTTGTTGCAAAACTTTGTACTAATATGACATTAATACAACACTCTTACTGTCAACTTTAATCTCTTTCTGTCTGTTAAAAATTTTTGACTGGGTTGGTAGATTTGTGATTGGAAGATTCTTTACCTGCATATATTAGTCCATTGTAATATGTATGTGATTGGAAGATTCTTTACCTTTTTTATGTGCACTATTTCTAATAGAATTTGCCTCCATAATTTATATCTGTTTGGTACTCTGTTTCTTTTTCTTTGTTAATTATTTGAGTATGGATAGCAGATACTATGTCCGTTCATGTTGGATCAGTTCTATTGGGCTGAGAGGATGTCTTGGCTTGGAGTGGCTCCAGAACCGCTGAAAAGGCACCTCTTGGTTCCAGATAGCGTATATGACAGCGCCATCAAAGCAGCTGCAGAATTGCTATCAGAAGCCATTCGATATGCACTGTCTCCGGAAGTCAAAGCATGTGCAAAAGAAATTGCTGAAAGAATATCTGTTGAGGTCACTGCTTGTTATTACTATAATATCATCTGTCCACTGCTGTATTAGTAGTAAAGCATTTGCTGCATTTGCTTTCTAATAGTTTTTATTTCTGTTTCATTGCATCACTTGCGACTGGATATCTGAGTGAGCTTTCCTTTCCAATTCTGGCTGATTATCCAATAATGTTTTTTTTTTTTTTTGGTGTGTCATTCAATTGGTGTGATTCATGTATTTGAATTACCCAATACTGAAATTTTCCTAAAACTTGTGCTACTGTCAGGATGGAATGAGTGAAGCAGTAAAATTTCTCAAGGAAGAGATGGGGTTGTAGTTACAACAAAGGAATGTCAGCTTGTACAAATTATTCCAATTTCTTCAAGGTTACTGTAATTTTCTTAATTTCATTTATTGATTTCTCATTTTTTAAGGAACAGATATATGCACCAACTACATGAAACAGAATAGAACACCTATTAAACGTCCACTGTGACCTTTTACATTGCTTGTCATATAGCTTTTTATGGGCTGAATTTAAACTCATTCACTAATTATGTTTTAAAATCTAAAACAGGTAATGTTAAAATTTTATTTTCTACTCCAGCATGTGGGATAGCCAAACTGAAGAATTTAAACTCATGGACAAGGACGGATCTTCACTGCTTCGTCTCAAAAGTAGATTTCTGTCTTAGTTGTCAAAACTTGTAGATAAATGCCCTACTGCTTCACTGTGAACATTGCCACAAGAACCACTTTCCATACAATTGTTTCTTAATATCTTAAAGTCATTTAATATTTCATGGATCCCTTTATCCTTTTCATCATCATTAGATATTCCATGGCAGTCCTCTTTGATATCACAACTATAAGAATGAGAACTAGATATTAAAACACTTGCCATGATAGTTCCATCTAGTGTAATTGGTATCTATCCCTCGAATAAGTAGGTGATTGCAAATAATATTTTGTCTTTGGATATACAAATTCATACCTAAATTATTTTACACAAATATCATAAAAGATCTCACTCCATTCTGCATATATTTTAGACCATTCTTTTTCCTTTAACCAAGTCTTATCCATGAGACAAAAAATAAAACCACATCATGCCCAAGTTAGCAAACAATAAATGAATAATAATAATAAAAAAAAAAATCTAGAGGGATGAGAAAAGAAGACAGAGAAATAAAGAAACGAATAAAGAATGAGATTGCTACTCCTCTCAGTTTGATTATCTCTCTCTTGTATTCCTTTTTATACTAATAAAAAGCAGTCCAAAACTGGAAAGTGTAATGTTATACATATGTATTCACGGTTTTATTGCTATATAAATTATCAATTTATCATTAAATGTTTTATTAACGTTTTGTATCACATTACATAATCAAAGTTCAAAACTAAGAAAGAGAAAAGTCTTTTCCCTTCACTTGCTACTAGGATCACACTACAAAATCCAAACAGTTAGTATGCTTCACCTCTCAGAATGCAGATTAATCGCATTTTCAATTTACCTAATTAAAATATAATTTAATTTCCACTTTTGCAGTTACTATCAGTTGAAAAAAAAAAATGTCCTTACATCCATCAATGATGCCATCCGTTTAATAACAACTGGGCTTTCATCAGCTTTCACGAGTTCCACCACCGATTTACATTCATCTTTGCCGGTTTTCATCATATTTCAAGTGTAAACACCTCAAAAATGTCAGATGAGATGAGTATTAGAACAAATATTTATATGTTTCCATTCTTCGTGACTGGTTTTGCTTAGTTTTTTCTTATGTTGATTTAAGTTTTCTTAGATTTGATTTTATTACATTGAAATAGTGTTTTGATTCTTTTTGTGGTTTGTTTTAGATATTCCTTGTTAATGAGAGGGATGGTGAGTTTAGGTTTGCACATTGCACATAGATTTTGAGGCCATGTAGAGTGAACCTAGACACAGTTACGAGGATCTACTCTAGCCTTAATATGACAAAGAAAGAAATATTTAGAGCAATATTTTTTGGGCATTTTTTAAGCATTCAAGGACATCGAAATAGCTTCATACTTATGCACTTGATGTTATTCCGTCTTATAAACTGTGGGGATCCTTGAAGAAAGTTATGGTTTCGAGCAAAGTAGCACGAAAACTTATAATGGGGTGCGTTTCCACGTTTCGGAAACGTTTCCGTTTCTGAAACTCCCAGAAACTTGTAGGAAACGTTTTGGGTCATTTTGAAATTTTTGAAAAATTTTGAAACACGTTTCTTTTGGAAGAAAAATCGTGAAATCGATTAAACACATACTTTTTGCATTTTCAAACCGAAAATGTTTTTAAATCTCATATTGAATTAATCTATTCTCTACTCTTCGATATGTTACTCATCTCTTCCCTGACATATCATATAGATTAATATGTATTGTTGTTTTTTTCTTAAATATCTATATGTGTTTGCTCAAAAACAATTTACAATATATTCTATCATTCTATTTTATAGAATTATTTCTCTTCATTCTTTTTTTATTATTTATTTTTATATTATACAAGTTCATGTATTTTTGTTATACAAAATCTAGTATTTATAAAAAAAAACTCTTATATTTTTCATATATATAAGTTTCTCCACATTTCTGTTTCCTCTATTTTTTAAAAAATATGTTTCCACGTTTCCGTTTCCGCATTTTCACGTTTCTCCGTTTCTGTGCTACATAGGTTTCGAGTAAATAGTGTTGATGTTCGGTTTAGCCCAGTAAAGTTTGCCTTGGTGAGAAGACTAATTTTTGGCGATGATATGGATGTGTCATCATGGGTACACATTTCAAGGGTCCCCCAATTGAGGTAACAATACTTTTTAAGAGTTGCATCGATTAACTATAGTGATATGAAAGCAACGATTAAGGCATGTTGCTAGGGTGATTGTGACAAGGACGTTGTGAAGCTAGTTGTCCTGTATTTTGCACATAATGGGCTGTGGGGGCATACACTAAGAAGTTCATCCAAGATCGATTTATATATTTAGCAGATGACCTTAACACATTTAATAGGTACCCTAGAAGTCCATTTTGTGGAATGCAATGATTGAATTGATATGGCAAGCAATACACACAAGACACAAGCATAAGATGAATAATTATCCACCAATTTATAAATTATCCAAAAATGGGGTATCCAATGCCCTTCAAAGTAATCATGTTATTTGTTAATTAATTTTATAACACATGATCATATTTGTTAACCTGAATGTTTGTTGAAAACGTAGTTTTAAATTATCCAATGATTTCTTGTTATACCCCCATTTATAAATTATTCGATAATTTTTTTTGGTCAATAGATTCGGTCAACCAAAACATTGATGTAAGGATCCTCCCCAATGCCCAAACACTAACCTATCTATGATGAGACAATATTTGATCTTTGAGACAAATATGTATTACATCTAAATGACATAATTGCCACAATTCAGTGCCATCTTTCTTTCTTGCTTATGTCTGCCATTTATGATGCTTTTTGTTTCTACGTCTAATCTCTCATTGTATCGTAGTTGACTGAGCAAATTTTGTATTGAAAACCTTGTTCTAAAACAAGCCTTGGAAATAGATCTTGTAATTATTCCTTATTATTATAATAGCCCATCAATTGGATCCTTGCGCACATCAGGTCGTCTTTCAACATTACCAATTACTTTGTTTTCAACATCCATAGCTACCAACGAAACCTATTGAAATGGATTAAGGACATTTATATTTACCAGAGATGTTTTATGATCAACTAAACTATGACGTGTTGCGTTATACTCGACCCCAACAATATGAAAATTACTTGGATTAAACCTATCAAATTCTTCCTCAAATCCCTCACTCTCATCATCATCAATGAGATTTCCTAATTCTTTATCCTCTGGGACATTTTGTGGTTGTGCCCAATTTTATATTAGATCATCTTACAATTGTCTCTTTCTTTGATTTGACTCTTTGTAATATAAAGACGTGTTGATACTTTTTTTCCTGCTGTTATCATAAAAATTTTAACATCCTCATCATCTTGGAGCTTATATGTGTTTCCAAGCACCACCAAATCATTGATCGTACATATACGAATATTTGATTGCCTTTGATTGATTCTTAGATGATAGAATATTTTCTCCACTAATCCTTCAAAATTAGCTCTTGTATCAACCATTACCATTCTTTCATCCCCATCAATATATCTCATAATATTGTTATCTCTGGTAACTCAATGCCTTCCAAACTTAGTTATAAATGCAACTTTAGCCATTTTGAAATGAAAATAGTACTTGCAATACAACACGAGCAAAGATATAATACAATAAAAATAAATATTTATAAAATAATATTTAAAAATAGATTCATGCAGCCTTGGCCAACAAACCAACTAACCCGATTGTGGCTGGCCGACTAAGCTACCTGGCCGTGGTCGATTGTCTAACCATCCAACCAAGTCCCAAGCCCAGAACATAATAGTTACACTTTCTCCCACATAAAATATCACAAAACATTTTTGCTCTACTTGATCTACTGAACTTTTCTAGTTAATTAATTCGTACTTTTAACTAATTTAACTTTGAAACAACAACTTTTATCAAACAATCATGAATTATCATACAAGATCACATTGTACATGCTCTCTAACAAAATAAATAACATTAAAAAGGTGTAGATCTAAACTTACTTGGATCTTTTTGATGCAAGATTTTAACAATTTTGCTTTTGTTTCTTTGCTAAAAAGTTACTAGAGTAAGACCACATTGTTGGCTAAGCTCTTCTCCTTTAAAGACAAAGTCAAAACAAAATTTGGTTACGTTTGTGTAGTAGGAAAAAAAGTGGCTAGATATGTATAAAAGGGAAAAAGGGTGGTTAAAATAATTAATATCCCCCTCCCCATTTTCTCCTTTTTCTTTTTATTTGTTTGGTTCTTTTTATTCACATATGCGTGGTCCAACAATCACGCCTAAAATAAGGCCCTATATTTGTTTTTGGCTTAATTGGAATTTTATTTCCGATCCTAGTCTTGTTTTTGCCTGAATCTGACCTTATTTAAAACTAAAATTCAGGGAAAAGATAATAATGCCTCTAAAGCATACTTGAGGGTGTAACAGTTGACTTTTGGGAGAAATTTTTCATTTTACAATAATTACCCGCAATTTTTTGAGTGCAAGAAGGACTTCAAGAACCTTGAGAATATTTTGTCATATAGAGATCTCACCATATCTTTTGGATTATGCAAGTTTGTGTTATCATCATTTTGTATTCTTTTAACGATGCATCCATCTTGTCATTTCACTTTCCTTGTGAGATTTGGTTAGACATGCACTATTTGTATCATGCACCTTCTCTATTAGGGTGGTAGTTTCATTTGCCATGATAACTTCCCTTATGGGGGCATGCCATCACTCTTGTGTGAGTCTTCATAGTATCAAAGTGGGTTTTTGTGTTGATTCTCACCTAAGTTATTGTTTTAGCTTCTTCTTGATTAGAAACACAAGATGAATGGAATAACTTACTTGACATGGCTCGTCAAGGATTTCTTAAGAGTTTGATGTTTATTGGACCTACGACCTTCGTGGAAGCATAACCCATTGTAAGTCTTGCTTATCTTTCTATTGAACTTTGTTTGCTTAGTTAACTTGTACTTGTTCCTTCTTCTTTGTGTATATAAGTTGTCTGGTTTTGTTCTTTTGTCGAGTGAAGTGATGATCTGATGTAAAGGATTTTTATGGATTTATAAAAAGTATTCCTTTAGTAGGGGATAACTTAAGTAGTTTTGATTAGGTTTACTATGGATCATATCTCATCTAGGTTGTCTTAAGAGTGATCCAACAAGGAATTTTTAGTACGCCTTAAGTCTGCATTTGGATGTTGCAATGTTTTGGTTTTGAGGCATCATTTTACTTAGGAAAATAGCAATGCATTGGTGTTTTAGATCATGATCGAAGGTAGTGCCTTCAATATGGTCACTTGCTAAGTAGTTATATATAATTATCCATTCGTCGGCTTACAAAACATGCCTTATTATTTGCTAGATACCATTTGGTGCATAGATACACATCATTAAATATTGTACACCATATCCTAAAGTATTCTTTACACATTACAACTAGAATGTTGTCAATATGAGTTATTGTTAGACATTGGAAGTGTATAGGAACTGTCATTCCTTAGAGTATTTCTTTGTCTCGAAAACTCATTTACAACCAATAAGTTATTAAGGAGTAATACTAGATCTTATACACCATCATCACTTACAAATTGCATTTTTTCTTTCATAGCCTCAAATCATTTATTTGACTGTGGGCAAGAAATGACCTTATTAAAAGTCACAGGATTTACAATCTGACCAATACCATAATCAATATCAAAAAAAGGCTGGACATCTTTGTCTAATTGATCTTTTAACTAGAATTACAATTGTGGACTCATCATGTATAGTATTCGATAAAGGCAATTAGACAAATACAAGATCTGAAATAGTATCATTAGTAATGTTTTCATTCTAAATATGCTTATGGCTTGAAGGATTCCCTAAAGTTTATTGTCTGGGCTCATCAACAAGAGTAGGTAAAATACCACTATATGTATTAGTCAATGATATTGATGGACCTTCTTCAAATTCCTTTATCGATTGAGAACTACTACCATATATTCCTCATAAAAGAACTTAGACTCTAAACTTCTTTCTTTTGTAATGGTTGACAAAGTAACTTACAATTTCATTCTCTTTATATCTATGTAGAAAAAAAATAAAAGCTTAGATTAACAAATAAACATATTACAAGATTCTTCAACATCAAGCCTCACAAACAATAATCCAAACATATATACTAACAATTAACAAAAATATATCAGAGTTAGAAAATTGACTATCTTGATAACTAGTGTAGATAACTCTCCAACCATATGCAACAATAAAACTTCTTCAAAGAATCACAAAGAACTAAAAGAAATTAAAGACTTAAGAAACATAGGATGAAAGAAACTGAAGCATGAACTTATTAGGAAAACTAAGACAAAGCAAGAAGTAAGCAAAGCTGTCCAAGTCAAACTAGAGACACTTCTGACCAATCCTACAATGCAAGAGAGTAGTGTCCAATATGAACTCTTGATAATGTGAAGTGACATGAAATGTGCATGTCGTGGAGCGTACGAAGCATTAATTACACCATTTAGAGCATTGTTGTCATGGTATACCATGACAGATCTTGAGTCTACATATGTCATCCTTCCTTGTAGAAAGGTGAAGAGTTTTTGAAGTCTTACTTACACTCTAAATGCTCAGAGATATTTTATGCAATAAAACTCATCCTTGTCCAAACTCATATAACAACACTTAATTAAATAACAAGCTACAAAAACAACGACTAGACACATCCTTGGTATAACTTGACAAATAGGTAGCAATCTCTCATGCAAAGTCAATGACTTTCTAAATTACATTCCATCTTTATTGTGATACCCTTAGGCGAATCCCACATCGACAAAGCACGGGAGAGATGCTAGGTCTGTGTGTGCTCTGTCTATGAATCCCACATTGGTTAGTGGTGGGAGAATTGGATTGGTTAAATAGCCTGTGAGCTCCTTAACTGTTAAGACGCGTTTATTTAAGACGCGTTTTGGGTTGCAAAGCCCAGAAGCAAACCCATGATGGACTGTGTGTCCAAAGTGGATAATATCTTGACAGTGGGCCAGGTTATTGGACCAGAGATGTTATAAATGGTATCAGAGCAACTCCGCGTGTCCTCTTGAACGATGGTGGGGCAAACCTCAGCGAGGACGCTGAGTCCCATAAGGGGGGGTGTATGTGATACCCTTAGGCAAATCCCACATCGACAAAGCACGGGAGAGATGCTGGGTCTGTGTGTGCTCTGTCTATGGATCCCACATTGGTTAGTGGTGGGAGAATTGGATTGGTTAAATAGCCTGTGAGCTCCTTAACTGTTAAGACGCGTTTATTTAAGACGCGTTTTGGGTTGCAAAGCCCAGAAGCAAACCCATGATGGACTGTGTGTCCAAAGTGGACAATATCTTGACAATGGGCCAAGTTATTGGACCAGGATGTTATAACATACTTCTAGTTGTTGTATGAAAAATTGCATGAAGATATACCAATTTTAAGCAAAGCTCAACATAAAATGTAAATGAATAACTAATCAAGATCTATATATATATATATATATATTATTGGTCTGATTTTTTGTCATTAAATAATTAATGTATGCAGTTTTGAGAGTTGTGTAAGATAAACTACAGTAGTAATAATTAGAATATGAAAAGACTTTAGTAGGTTTGTTATGATGTATCAAAAGATAAATGAAAAAAGAAGAAAAATAAATGAGACACAAGGTTCAAGAAATGGTTTTTGCTTGATGAGCAGGATGCTTATATCTACAATATTGTTATTGATGGATGAATTACAAGAAAGTGATAATTTTAATGATGTTTCATTGTCTACTATTCGTGCTTCTTTTTCTTGTCCATCATTCTTTTGTCTCTCTATATATAAGACTTCTTTGGAGTGAAAAGGTACCTTCAAATTTGACTAGATTAGAGATATATTGCAACCATTAGTTGTATACTGGTTATGAAGATTGTTAAGATATCCCTGTTGGATAAATGTCATGAGCATGTATTACTGAAAGTTTCAAATTGATTCCTTTTTTGGCAAAAACTCAATTATTGTTTTGAAGTATATATTAATAGAAAGAAACCTAGCCAAAGCTAGGAAAAACAAACCAAACTTATCTTGACTACCAAAAAAAAAAAAACTAGACTCATCTTGTTATTGTCCCACAATAAACGGGTACAAAACAATGCATAAGGCCAAGAGCAAAAAGGCAAAGAAAAAGCAAGAACTAAACCATACAACAAACCTTAAGTGATGAGAACCAAACCAACCAAAAAAAGAAAAAAAAACATCTCCTCTTGAAGGTTATCTAAATCCCATAAGGTAGACTTTGAGAAGAAACTGTAAAATAAGCAAGACACTCCAAAACCATCTTGATTCAACAACCCAGCCTAGGACAACTGCAGAAAAACTACCAAAGTGCTGGTTATTCCATATCAAACAACTGCTAAAACCAAACAACTATCAAAGTAAAATGAGCCAACCAAACATTCTTGGTGACTATTGGATTATCTAGCAAGAGCTTTCAAATCGTTTATCACTAGTCAAGACATTTACACCTCTAACAAAATTTTTATGGGCTATGGACTACGGCACATCATATATGTTAAAACTTTACTAGTAAGCAAAGAAGCCACGTTGATCGAGAGTTGCCAGTAAAATTTGTAATATATGACGAAGATATTTAAAACCTTCTTCCCTGGTGATGGGTAAAACTTTATTGCATGTCTACTTATGATAAATGTTGCACTCAACGCTTCCTATTTAAGACGCATCACCTTTTACGTGTCTCGAAAATGAAATAATTATTGGAACTATCAAACTAATATGCAAATCCAAAAATTTGCGTTTAATATATAAGGATAGTTAGATGGGAAGAATAAGGCATCAAAAGTCCACATAAATATGGATGAATGTCATTGTTTAAAAGATCTATTTAATTAGTTGTTTAGGTTATCTAACTAAACCCATCCAGCCTCTTAAATTCACTGCTTTAATATTTTTATACCCATATGCTTTTGGCAAGACTATTCAATTTTCTTTACCCCATTTATTAATACTCTTTCTATCCATAATCAATATATAAATAAATGCAAATTTGTTAACTTTTTAAAATATGCTTTTTCCTTTATTTATTTCCAAAATCTATTAGAATCTTAAAACTGCAATATTAATGCTATTTGTATAGTGCCAATAATTTTTGACACAAAGAAATTTTTACAATGATGTAGTAGGGCATATGTGCTCTTAATATATATTAAATACTAGTGGTAATTAAGATGGCAAATGAATACTATGCAATAGAAGAGAAACTACTATAGGATGTCTTTTGAGTCAACTTTTCAAAGAAGTCGATAAAGCTCTAATTCCATCACTTAAAATTTTGAAAAATTAGTTTGATGTTTCTACTAAATGTCCTCTAAAATTTCAAGAAATTACTCATAAACAACTTTTATTAACAAATTTTTACCGTTGACAGTTAAATAGTAGCATTTTTGGGCTTTAATATATTAATATAAAGAGAGGTACTAATTAAAATTTATAGAATGATTAGTGATCTTACCCTATAGTTTTGAATCACATTTTAAATTGTTTTCATTAATTTCAATTTGGTTCCTTATTTATTTGTCTGACATAAATTTCATTCTCATATAGTTTATTAAATGGTGCACATCCAATATATGGGAGCCTAATATACAATCAATTTACATTTAATAATTTTCTTAATATAAATTAAAGTAATCACAAAGGAAGTTTTACAAAATCAATCAAATCTCAAAACACAACAGTTCCCTTTAAATTGATGCATAGATGTCACTCATACCCAATTTGTCTAAAAATTTTGAGAGCAATTGACTTGAGATTGCCTTGTTAAGAATGTTAGTTAGTTTATCCTCTAATCAAATCTTAGGTAGTTTCAAAAATTTTCCATCTAGTTTCTACTTAATGGAGAATCTCTCCACTATTTCATGCTTACTACGATCATATTGTACTATATCATGTGCAACATCACATGTAGCTTTATTGTTGCAATACAATGGAATAGGGTGTCTGTATAAATAATGAAAGTCTCGTAAGAGGAGCCATAGTCATAATGCTTCACAAAGTCCAAGAGTCATACATCTAAATTTTGGTTCAATGCTAGATCAAGCAACGCCATTCTATTTCTTAATTCTCCATGTGAACAGATGGCCACACACAAAGGTAAAGTAATATGAAATTGATCATTTGTCATCTATAGATCTAGCCTAGTCAACATTTGTATACACCTATATGCTTTGCAAATTTGTTTTCTTGCCGAACAAAATTCTCTTTCCAAGAGTACACTTTAGATACTTTAAAATGTGCCTGATCACATTCATAACTACTTTTAGGGTCATGCATATATTGACTAATATTGAGCGCATAAGCAAGATATGATTTTGTGTCAGTGATACGTGTCGAGTGCAACCAAAAATTAAATTTCTCTACTTACAATTAGCAGTAATGGCAAGTAAAGATCAATCCACAAAGACTAATTAATCAAATTCACAAATAATTAACGAAAAAGGAAGGGGGTTTACTTTTGTAGGTTGAAAGACAAGAAAATTTTTCTAAAAACTGAATTGAGTAATAAAAATTCAATCAAAGACAATCTCGATTCAAGGAAATTACCACCATTGCAAATAGATAACTGATTTCTAATATATAAATTTTATTCTCTATTCAATTATTTAACCCTAAATTACCAAAAATTAGACAATCTATACCTTCTTTAATTTTGTTAAAATGAGCCCAACTCACAAATTAATTCTTATCAATAAACTAGTTGATATTAAGCAATCCTAAAAAATTTACTAATAACATTACGAATTAGGAAGGAGTTAAAGATGAATAAAAATCTAAGAAGTGTCAGATTATTTAATTTATTATATGTCTCTTTTAAACAAGCACCAAAAACTTGGATTATAATTGTTCTTGCTTAATTGCTACTCCAACTGAACATCATAATAATTATGGATTTAATTTAGCGATAGAGCATGCAATTCAATTTGTTAATTGGCCTCTTAATTAAGTAAATCATGCAATCATTAACATGTAAAATAAGGAAATATAAATATTTGAATAGAAAAGTAAATAAGATTATAAACAAAGTCTCACAGTTTTGACAACTGGAATGAAGTTTCTCTAAATCGAACTAAAGAACTTAGCTAGACATTATGGAATGAAGAGCACCAAAAAAGAAAAATTATGTTCTACCTCGTTTTTTTATTTAACCTAGTAGCCTAAGAGTTATATTTATGATTCTCTCAACGAATTTGTTGTACCACCTATCTGATCATTGAAGTGTTAATTTGTGGTGCTGTAACTGCACCGAATGCCTACCCTTGTGTCTCCCCCTGATTGCTCTCTATGGTAAGAGCTTCTTGCTATTGCCCATAAGTTTCATGGATCTCCTTATCTTGAAATAACACACATGGTCAGACATGTATAAACCATAACTTAAATGTAGGTTATATAGTACTTACAACGGGAGCAATCAACATTGCATAGGGCAACGTGGGAATTTATGCACACACACAACATTTAACACTTTTGGGTTTCCAAGACCATACTCTGATACCAAAAAATATAACACCCCGCCCTAGTTACATAGCTGTTACCCAAAATATGTACCTAAAGTGACATGTTATTTTTTTTAAAAAAATAATTACAATAAGGCTAAAAGATTATTTCTCACTTAAGTTTTAACTCAATCTCAAAAACACACCTGCGATAGATGAGAAACTCAAACATCCACCTATCTCTAAACTTTAGTTAAAATTATCATTAAATATAAAAGGCAAAATCATCATTTAATAATAGTATTAAAAAAATATATAACTTTATCTCATTTTTCTCCTCAAATTTTCAAATTAACATTTCACCCCTAGATCTCAACTTTAAAACATGACTTCTCTCTCAAATCTCTAGGTTTTTTCTTCACCCTTCCCTTCGACCACTAACGGTGGGTGAAGGCCTTGAGCTTTGTTAGACAACAAAATGTCATCTAAGGACAATGTCTATTGTTCAGATCTAGATGATAGAGTATCATCCAGAATAGATGACCCTCGTTGTCCAAATGTGGATGACAGAGTATTGTCTAAAATGGATGATGCGTGTCATCCAATTTGGACAACAGTTGTCATTCAAAGGTCGTCCTATGGAAGATGATGACTCCTTCATCTATTATAAGGGCTGTCATTCATTGGCAAAAGTGATTAGATTTCAAGTTCGGTATCTTAGAGGGAAAAATGAATTTTTCAAAACTTAATCCTAAGGGAAATCGTTAGTTTTCTAAACGAAGAACGAAGGAGAAAAATGAGATATAATTATAATTATTTTAATATTGTTGGTAAAATGATAATTTTACCTTTTAACTCTAATAGAAAATTTATGGGTGTGTTCTGATAGACTAAAATTTGAATGAGTATTTAGGTTTTTCATTTGCCATGGATATATATTTATCATTTCACCAAAACTTGGATGGAAAATAGTCTTTTGGCCTTAGGAAAAAAACAAGCATGGTTCCCAACATATAAATTCACAATCCCAAAAGTGCAAAGGCTATTCAATAAACCAAAGTCAATAAATTAAATCATCAACAAAAGTGTAAAGAAGATCCCGATACACATGAAAATCCAGTCATTAAAAAAAGAAAAAAATATAAGTGATGTCCAAAATAACAAAAAGATGAAAATGCCCTTGTCCATCATACAACATCTCAAAGTGAACCTTCATCTTTATCGCTCCATTACTTATGAATTTATCTACAAAATCACAAGGAAACATGGTGAGTGAAACACTCTTAGTAAGTAGATAAACACATAGCATTTTATCATTTATTATCTCTCATGTGTCCTATATTTATCAACGTTGTGGTATCCCAAATGTTTTTCTAGTATCCCAGATATCCATCTAGTTTTATTCTATACCCTGTGCCCATTCTTAATATCGATGTCATCCTTGATGACTCATATCCAATGACATAAAAATGATGTCCTTGACATTTGGTGAAAACATGTGACATCTTCGATATAAACTATCTGATATACTATATATTCGTGCCAATTAGG
Source organism: Mangifera indica (assembly GCF_011075055.1). Classification (NCBI taxonomy): domain Eukaryota; kingdom Viridiplantae; phylum Streptophyta; class Magnoliopsida; order Sapindales; family Anacardiaceae; genus Mangifera; species Mangifera indica. The sequence goes on from NC_058140.1 coordinate 8,110,593, forward strand.
CTTAAGGTTAGGGTCACACAGACAAACCCTATTGCTTTCACCACCACACCATACACAATTTAGTGGCTCATCACACTGCACATAACTCGATGATATGTCATGCTACACACAGTTTAGTGACAAGTCATACTGCATATAGTCTTGTGACTACTCCACACTGCACTAGGCTTTATGGAAGACATACTACACATAGCTTGGTGGTAAGAATTTAATGGGGCATCATTGGTATTTTTGACTTCTTGAAACTACTTTAATTGGGGTTTGTATCATTGCCACATAGTTGAGCAACCCCATAATGAGTTTTATTACTGATAGCCTTCATTAGAGTTTCTTTTAATTATTTCCCTTCAAGGGTAAAATAGTCATTTCCATTGATATATGCAATATTCCCATATCCAAAATCCCTAAATTCCACTTTCCCCGAAAGTACATAGAAGTGTTTTCTCTCTTGACACATGCCCATATACACGTCACACACGGGGAGAAATTTCCCCAAATCTACACGATCGTGTGTCAGCATTTTCCAGAATTAGGCTCTTTCATTTAGCCGTTTTATAGATAACCAACCTATTCCTAATACCACAGAATTCATATGAATCAATGTCCATACCAACCATGTCATTCTTGACTACCAAGGTCACACTAATCTTCTCAACTTCATCTAATACTTGTCATACAAATATTATATGAAAGAACATTTTATCAATTTATTCCCTATGCCATTCATTAGTAGATTTCACTCATAAATCATTTCTGCACATGTACATAAATTATGTTCTCTAGAATAATCAATTTATTATCGAATCACACAACAATAGTCTAGCCATCAGCACAATTCCAACCTTAGAACTTCTATCAATACTTACAACTACAACATACAATCATATCTCCAAATTTTTACTTTGTATACACACAATTTCATTATCACAATAGGTTACAACAAATAATCAATATAAGAATCAACTAGGAATAACTTTCAAAATAAAAAAGCATAATTCTACTTACTTCTCCTCTTAAGTCTAACAATGAATCTTCATGTGGCAGGGTAATTTCTCAATCTCCCATGTGTTGCTTGGCTCCAAGAGTTCTCTCAACTCTTAACCTCTTTAATTTTTCAAAAAGATTGTGTTAATGACCACTAAAACATGTTTTGATTCATTTTATTTTCGCTAAAATTAGTGATACACGGGTGTATACTATTCATACACGGTCATGTATACTGTTACATGAAAATGGCAGTTTTCGAAATCCTTATAAAATTGCTTTTTTTCTCAAATGCACTAACAATATATGAGCACGTACTATTCATATATGGTCTTGCATGCCTACCAAATTTAGCCAAATTACACAAATCACTTGAAAAAAATACCATTTTGTCCTTTGTCATAGAACACATGAGCATGAGGCCACCCACACAATTGTGCATCATGATTTTTCAACATGCTTGAATACTTAAACATAATTAATTGCACAATTAAAATACCTTTAGACATACTTGTAGGTGCTATAAAGATTATTTTAGTGGGTTAAGGCCAATCTCATTTCCCACAGTAATATCATCACTTACAATGATCTCATTGCCACCAAAAATCTCATCTTTTAGTTGCTTTCATTGCTTAATGACCTCATTGTTTGCTTTTCTAATCTATTAACTTTTTATTTTGTGTTTGTGTTAATTATTTGCTATATCATTTTTTGTTCTTCTAAATTGCATTAGAGAAAAGTTAAACTTAATTTAGTGGCATTAATTGTGTTGGTCTCTTCAATTGATCTTAATATATTTATAAGCCTAATTTAACCCTCTCTTAGGCCATTTTATCCTTTAGGCTCAAATCCATCCCTACCTAGAATCAATCGTTGACACATAAGATTTCCTAGTTGTGAACTTCAAACAACTAACAAACTTTTTGTCCTCTTTGAAACCTAAAAATTTTTTTATTACATAAAATAAAACCTAAGATTTGCATGCCAAAGCCCAACATGCAATCAACAAAGTTTGGCCTTTGTCTCTTTTAGTTAAAAGATTATTTATCCTTCACTTTCTCTAACCTTGCTTGGACTTTTTCTCAATGTGACCTAGTAATCTTCATACCAAGTAGCAATGAACACTGAGTCTACAAAATAGTACACTATCTCTAAAAGTTGATTTTGGGCAAAAGAAGAAGTTGAAATTAAGTATTTTAAAGATTTTAGTAGTAATAGAAGTTCATGAAATGTGAATGTGAGACATAAATCCAATTCAAAGATGTAAGAGTATTAGTGGATATGAATTAAGTTGGCTCAAACTCGATTACTAGCTCAGCTCATTCAAGCTTGAAACAAATAGCCATGGGTCAAGCTCTAGTTCTAGTTTGATCTATGGATATGCAACACTATCAAGCTTGAGCAACTTACGTATGTAGATAAACGATGTTATTTTGACCAATTCATAATGACGTCCTGTTGTGCCAATGTTACATTATGTAAGAAGCACAAAATGATTTTCATTTAGCTATAGAATTTAAAGTCAAAAATATTGTTTTGGGCTAAGTTTATCTAGTTTGAGCTCAACCCACATGGGCTTGAGCTTGTATTTATAATATCGAGCCCATGTTAGCTAAGCTTGAGCATAACTTATTATATTAAGCTCAAAATTTGAACTCAAATCCCTTTATGCTAAGCTAAACGCGGGCTCAGTTCAACTGAAAATCGTCCCTATGATGGAAATGACCATAATTGGAGAAAATTTCAGCTAATGATTTATGAATGGGTAGATTGAGCAGATGGAGATGATTGATAAAAGGAAGAGTTTGTGGGCTTGGAGGGAGACTAATGCTTGTTTGCTAAGTTCTTAGTTTTTTCAAGATAGATTGACAGTGTTGAGAGGAACTGAAACTAAAACCAACCAAGTTGATTATAGGTAGGAACCTAGTTTGGTCATGCTCGGCTCCTAAATCTTAAAAAACTGTTATTTTGCTTTTGGATTCAATTCTTGCTTTTATAATATGGTATTCCAACCTACTCATCCCTAGATCTAGTGATGTCCACTTTTGTTTAATTTGTCTTTTAATTTAGAAAAGAAAATTAATGTTTATGCGCTTCTAATGTTTTTTTTTTTTTAATGGATTTAAATTTTAAGAAAGAATTTGTGGTTCAAGAATTGTGGTATCCGTTACCTAGGGTAATAAATAATAATTTACTGTAACAACTAATGTCTTTCACAAGGTTAGGATGTAGGGTATATTGGTCAAAAAATTTTGGTACGATCTCGTCATATTAAATGACAAATGCTCTATATATTCTACCGACTTTCTATCATTAGGTCAAGTATATCTCCACCTCTTTCATATATTACACTCTTTCTCTCTCAAAATTTCTAGATAGCTAAGTGTTATAGTTGTTGATTCGATTGAAAATGGCTAGGTCTCCATGCTGCGACAAGGTGGGTCTAAAGAAAGGGCCGTGGAGTCCTGAGGAAGACAAAAAACTCCTGGCATATATTGAACAACATGGCCATGGAAGCTGGCGTGCCTTGCCTGCAAAAGCTGGTGATTTTCAAACACACTAACGGATACATAACTCTGCTTTATAACACCTTTTATTCATTTGTGGTGTTATCCTTTTCTCTTGTTGCAGGACTTCGGAGATGCGGAAAGAGCTGTAGATTGAGGTGGATTAATTACCTAAGACCTGATATCAAGAGATGAAAGTTTTCTTTACAAGAAGAACAAGCCATCATACAACTTCATGCCCTTCTTGGAAACAGGTAAAATTTTTATATTGTCAGTCTTTTCTGAAAGTTCTGAAATATGACCTTTTATCTATTCCACAGTACGACAAGATATATCAATGCACCAGCAGAATTGTCACATTCACAGCTTTAACATCATGATATATTAAAATAGTTGGAGGGATGTATCTCTCGTTACAACCGTGGCTGTTTTCTGGTAGTGATAGATACATAGATGGGTATCTAAATATATTATTTACTCTACTTTTGTTCAGGTGGTCGGCCATTGCAACTCACTTGCCAAAAAGAACTGATAATGAAATCAAGAACTACTGGAATACACATCTGAAGAAGAGACTAACTAAGATGGGAATAGACCCTGTGACTCATAAGCCCAAAACCAACGCAGTCGGTTCCATGGTTGGCCAGACCAACCTTAGCCACATGGCTCAGTGGGAGACCGCAAGGCTGGAAGCCGAAGCTCGACTGGTGAGAGAGTCAAAACTAGTGTCAAAACCTCCTCAAGAGCCGGCACCGCTTAGAAGCAAAAGCGGGACTCCAGCCGGTAGACCACAGTGCCTCGACGTCCTAAAAGCATGGCAAGGAGTAGTGTCTGGCATGTTTGGAATAGCCAGAGAGAGCCTTGACTCACCAACCTCAACATTGAACTTCCAGGAAAACATGCTAACAATCCCAACTGTTGGATTAGTTAGCGATAAATTTTCTGGAAATTCGATTTTATGCTTTGAGAAACTAAAAGAAAATACGGATAATTCAATGGCAATGCATAAAATGAGCTACTCCACAGATGAGGCATGGACAGTGGAAAATATCATGGAAGGGTTATCAGATATGATGAGTTATGAATGTGACGCACAAAATTCTTGTGTGGCGGGAGGCAACTCCTATGCAAACAACGGTAATGGAAGTTTTGAGACCGGGATGACATACTCCATTTAGTTAACGCTTCCGCAACTTGGTCACCACTTAATTATAATGAGAAGTGATTATTATGCAATATGGCATTAGTGCGACGATTAAGCTACTGGAATAATGTGTTAGTGTTAATTGGAAACCCATAAGCAACGGAGAGTGAAAGCTGAAAAACTACCTTATGTACTTTTGTCTTTTTCGTTATTCGATCTTCATATGATAATTTCCTTTATATATGTGCGTGTGATATGATTCGATTTTGCTTGCAGGATATATCATTTTACATTATAATAGACCGATGTGGCAATGTTATCCATTAAATTAATTAACCCATAATTAAATCATTATATGAATTCACAAATATAGCTAGTTGTGAAGTGAAGTACGTGGAAATAGCTTGTTCTAATCGAAGATGCATTTATTAATGGACCTCACAATATATAGTAAGTTACTTGTCTCATTGTCTGCTTCTTGCAAATCAATGCTCCAGCCGGACCAAAATCTATAGAAACAGAATTATAGGATTTTTTTCATCCTCGCTAACGCTAACACATGCACGGATCAACAATGTCTTCAACAGTTTTACGTCTGACTTCAACTACAATAGAAACCAAGAACAACTCATCACGCATGTAATAATTTGTGGAGATCTGACATGTGTACTTTAACTTTTTAATGCTATTAGGTTAGTTTTATTGTTGTAATAAATAGCATAATATATCACCTTATCTAATCTACTTGCCTCCCTTTAATGTTTGAGTGTGTCACTTAATGTAAAACTATAAGAAATTAAATTCACCAAGCTCATTTTTTAACTATTAAAATATATAAAAGGTAAACATAATAAATTCACAATAAATTATATGATACAATTACACGTTTTCTCATTATAAGTTGTCATTTATAACAGTTCCACCTCATGCACCATACTGCACCAGCTGTAAGTTCTTAGAAAGAGGGATGAAGGTTTAATTTAAACCATATATTAAAACATATTTTGATGCTATTCTTTTTCCTCGTCCTATTCAAATTGATGTATGCCTAAAAAGTCTATTGTATCATATTTTGTCACATTAAAACACAAAGAACAAAATACTTACATATATTTGTACATTAAACTTCCAAATTCAATTAAATAAAATATGAAAAATTAAAAATACATGCTAAATAATGTCAATACAAATAATAATATTAAATATATTAAACTACAACAAATGTTCTCAAAACAATCCTATATAATTTTGCATTAGAAAGAAAATGTTGAATGCTCTCATATTCACAGTATGTAGTGTTGATTTATCGCTCACAACAAATTATGTTTTCATTATGGCCAATATCATTATGCTTTCATATTCGTAGTAATTAGTAAATAGTATATATGCTTCACTTGAGAAACATAGGTTAAGATCTTGTAAATCATTACAGCTCAGGTTATAAGAGGACGTTGAACAAAAAATTCTATTTTCATTATGGCCAATATCATTATACTTTCATATTCGTAGTAATTAGTAAATAGTATATATGCTTCACTTGAGAAACATAGGTTAAGATCTTGCAAGTCATTACAGCTCAGGTGATAAGAGAACGTGGAACAAAAAATTCTATATTCATTATGGTCAATATCATTATGCTTTCATGTTCATAGTAATTAGTAAATAGTATGTATGTTTTGCTTAAGAAACATAGGTCAAGATCTTGTAAGTCATTACAGCTCAGGTGATAAGAGGACATTGAATAAAGCTTCCAAATTCAAGGTGAGCAAAACTCAAACAAAGAGAGATTATGAGATAAAGTGATTAAGATTTAGAAGGTGAAAATCCAAGATCAATTTATCTTTGTTGTTCCTTTAATCTCATGAAATCTTGCCTCCTATGGACATGATAATTTTCAATGAACCATGTAACATTTCTTTTGTATTATGTTGTAGTTTGTTTATTTGATTGTGATGCCACCTAAACTTGAATAATCAAATTCACAAATAAGGAAGAAGAAGAAAATTGGGATAGTATTCCAGCTTACTCCCCCTGGTACACCACAACATAATGATGCATCTTATTGGAGGAATAAGATTTTGATAGACATGGTTAGATCTATGATATGCTTTACTAATCTACCCATGTCATTTTAGGGACATGTTCTAGGAACAGCCACAAATAAACAGATCCGAGTCTCATCCAAGTCTATGGACAAAACTCCTTGTGAGTTGTGGAATTTGGGTCAACTTAAAATTTTCTTAAGCTTTGGGGTTGAATAATAATTTTGTAAACTTCAAGGACCAGAAGTAATTTTACACTTGTTTAAATTATAATTAAAATTTAATTTTTAATTGTATGTATATAAATGGATGTATGTATGCTTGGTGCCTAGTACATAGCCAAAGAATTGATGTAAACATTGTTTTTTTTATTATATTTATTGTTTTTGGGTTGTAATTATGAAATAAGGCCTTCGCACCCTACTTTAATCCCCATTCTTCTTTAATTTAGGTTGTTACTTTATTTCTTAAAATTATATAACTAGGAAACAAAGTCATGTAATTATTAAAGTTTGCAGGTGAAAGGATAAGTGCAAAGACCAGAAAGATGAAGATTCATCTAGGTTGACCAATTAAACTTCTCTTGGCTCAAACGGCTTGACATTAGTTATGGTTGTGTGTTCGCACATATATGTTTACATTGTTGTATATATGTGGATAGTTATATTTTACCAAGTATCACCTTACATGTGACTTTAATTTGATATGACTAACTAATTAAGAACCCTCAAATTAAATATTAAGTCTAAGATTCAATTGGTGTCTTCTAATATGATGCCATGATTAAGCCGTCTTTCGTTAGAACTTTGTTCGTTAAAGTGAAGGGTACACTTTTACCAAACGAAAAATTAGGAGACGTTCATATTGGTTCTGACTAAATTAGTGTGTTTTGTTTGATTGCCAAAGTGAAGTTGAAGTATATTAAAGGTATGAGTAGGGAATGCATTTTTTAATGCAGGGTGATATGTAGTATCCACCTTTTTGATACCAAGACTCATATTTGAGGTAATCTAATTTGTTGGGGTAAAACCTAACTTTAGATCATGGGTTTTTGTTAATTAATTTGAAATTTACTTATTCAATTAATTTGAGCTTATTTTCCAAAGCGAATGAAAGAATTAATGTGATGAGGTCTCAGTCTACTAGAAAGTTCACCGAAACTTTCTGAGTATAATAGTGAGGGCTATTGGCTTGAGGAAAATAGTGAGAGCATTTTAATTAATTAAATCTATAACTAAAATGAATATTAATTAAGAATAAAATAACTAATTCTTATATCTGAAAATTGTAGGTCACGTGATTACTATGTCAAACCGAACATATTGATTAATTCCTGAAAAAAAAAAAACAAGTTCACTAGAAGCAACTTCATTCATTAGTACAAAAATCTTTAATTCATTATACGTCAAGAGAAAAGGTTGCATATCCTTGAAGGGTCGTTACCTAAAGAGCTTGGTCCTGAAGCCACCTAAGTAGAAAAATATATTTTTAATAAATATCTTGATGACTCTGTGGAAGTTCAATGCCTCATGCTAACTTCAATGACATCTAAGCTTTAAAAACGACATAAGGAAATAAATGAGTCATCCATACTTGCACACCTTTAAGATTTATATTGCACTCATATGAGGGCTAAATGATAAGAGGTGTCAAGTGCTTTGTTTGATTGCAAACTCTTTGAGGCAGGATAAGTTAGCCCTCATATGGTCAAGATGATAGACTATATTGAGTGGTTGGCGAGCCTGGGTTTCATCATGGTCAATGGGCTTGCCATTGACCTAGTGCTGAAATATTTCCCTAAATTATAGGCTAATTTCATTATGAACTTTAACTTGAACAAAAAAGAGAAATCCCTTGAGGAATTATTGTATATGCTCAGGCAAGGTGAACAAGATGTATGAAGAAGGAGGCTAAGGGCAGAGACAAAGCCAAGGCTAAGCTCAAGCCCAAAGCAAAGAAGTAACCAGATATTACTGTTATACCAACAAGTGGTATGGATAAGAGAAAGGTTATTTGCTTATGTTGTGACAAAACTAGTCACTAGAGAAGACATTGCAAGGTTTTCCTAAAGAATAAAAAGAATAAGGTAGCTGAAGTCTTTACTTTAGGTATAATCATCATTCAGACAAATTATTCTTCTTGCTTATCTGTAAACACAGGATGTGATTCTTACATTTGTTTTGATATGTAGGGATTGCGACATAGTACATAGCTTGCCAAAGGAAAGGTTAACCTACTTGTTAGAAATAGAGCACGTGTTACTGTGTTAACTGTAGGTGTTTATTATCTTAGGTTGCCTATTAGGCTAGTTTTAAAATTAGTTAATTGTTATTATATTTCTTCTGTTTTTAGAAACTTAGTTTATGTATCTGTTTTAGACAAAAAAATATATTCATTTTTTATTATTGATGGTACTATAACTATTAACTTGAATAATATTCTCCATGAAACAACTAAATGGCATAATGGTTTATATATATTCTAAAACTGTATAATGAAATTCTCAATTTGCAAAGTAATAAACTTTTAAAATCAAATGCACTAAATACCACGTATCTGTGGCATTACATGTGGGCCATATATGACCAAATGGGCATCATTGTAAAGACTTATAGAGATAGATCACATAGGTCATGTGAACACCACGTATATGTGGCATTACATGCTAGGCCATATATGACCAAATGTATGTCAAGGGCAATTAAAATCAAAGTATGTGAATAGCATATATTACATGCTAAGCCCTTTTTATTGTATCCACTGGATATAGTAAAAGGGGCAACTAAACTGTTAGGGATTATTTACAATGATGTGTGTAGACCCATAATAGTGTACAACAGATATGGGGAAGCCTACTTTGTCACATTTATTAATGATTTTAGTAGATATTGTTATGTGTTTTTAATGAAACACAAGTTTGAATGTTTTGATAAATTCAAAAAATTCAAGAATGAGGTAGAGAAACAACTTGGGAAACAAATTAAAATCCTTTGCAATGATTGTGAAGGTGAGTACTGAATTACGAGAGTACTTAAAGGAACATAAGATAGTCTTTTAACTCACTCTTCCTAGTACACCATAACATAATGTTATATCTAAACAAAAGTTTTTAATGAAACACAATTTTGAATGTTTTGATAAATTCAAAAAATTCAAGAATTAGGTAGAAAAACAACTTGGGAAACAAATTAAAATCCTTTGTAATAATTGTGAAGGTGAATACCTGAGTACTGAATTAAGAGGATACTTAAAGGAACATAGGATAGTCTTTTAACTCACTTTTTCTAGTACACTATAACATAATGTTATATCTAAACAAAAGAATAAGATCTTGATGGAAATGGTCATAACATAATGAGTTTTACAGATTTACCTATGTCTTTCTAGGGACTTGCCCTAGAGATTACTGCCTATACACTAAACTGTGTCCAATCTAAATTTGTGGATAAAAATTTATACAGTTATAGACTGGGCAAAAGCCTAATCTATATTACTTGAGGATTTGGAGCTGTGAAGCTTATGCCAAGAAATTGACTTTGAACAAGCTAAGCATCAAGTCTGAAAAATGTATCTTTGTAAAGTACCGAAAGGTAACTAAGGGATACTATTTCTACCACTCGGAGGAGCAAAAAGTCTTTGTTGCTTATACTGGCATGTTCCTTGAGAAGGAATTCATTCTTAAGAGAACTGGTAGGAAGAAGATGAAACTCAATGAAGTTCTTATACCATAAGATACCATAACTATTAAACAGGACGATGTGCCATCATAGATAGTTGATCATGATAAGGAAGTTTCTCCATCTTAGGAGGAACAACCTCAAAGAACACATGAGTTGTATAGGTCTACACGAATATGTTGCAAGTAAAAAAGATTTGGTTTTCTTATGACTCAGCATCTCAGATAACAAACCAAAGACTTATGATGATGTTGTCCCGAATGTAGATTCTAGGAAATGATTTGATGCCATAAAATCCAAAATAGACTTCATGTACTAAAACTAAGTATGGACTCTAATGGATACACCTAAAGAAGTAAAATCCATAGGGTATAGATAAGTTTTCAAAAAGAAAACTAACATGAAAGGTAATATCCATATCTTTAAAAAAATGATTGGTTTCCAAAGGTTTTATTAAAAAACATGACATTGACTATGACAAAACATTTTTGCCAATCGCTATGTTTAAGTCTATTAAGATTATGTTTATTATAGCTATATACTCTGACAATGAAATCTTTCATATGGACGTCGAGACGGTCTTCCTGAATGGTAACCTTGTAATAGATGTCTATATGGCATAACTCGATGGTTTCATTCTTGTTGGATAGGTAGATAAAATATGCAAGTTGTAAAAGTTCATTTATGGGCTTAAATAGACTTTTAGAAGTTGGAACATTCATTTTGATGAAGCTATACATGAGTCTGATTTTGTTAAAAACGAAGATAAGTCATACGTGTATAAGAAAGTTAATAGGATCATGATAACATTTCTAGTATTATATGTTGATGACATCTTGATTATTGGAAATGATGTACCAAACTTGTAATTAGTAAAGGTTTTGTTATCTAAGTGTTTTTTCATGAAAGACTTAGGAGAAATAGCATACATTATTGGAATTAAAATTTACCGAGATGGAAAGCGTAGATTGCTAGGCTTAAGTCAAAGCATGTACATAAATAAGGTGTCAATAAGATTATTTATTGAGAAATCTAAGAAAGGTTTTTTGCCTATGTCCTATAATGTTTATATCTAAAAAGAGATGTATCTATCTTCATAATCTGAGAGAAATAAGATGAGTAAGATCCTATATGCCTTGAGCATTTATAATAAATATCAATATGATCTAGGTGCAAAACACTAGATGGATGTTAAGAACATCCCAAAATACCTAAGAAAGACTAAAGATGTCTTCTTGGTTTATAGATGGGATTTTGAACTCATTGTTTGAGGGTTTAGTGATGCTAGTTTCTAAATTGATTGAGATAATTTTAAATCCTAATAAGCATTTGTCTTTGTTTGAATGATGGTACATTTAGCTAGAAAAGCTTCAAGCAAAGTATAGTGGTTGATTTTATAATAGATTTTGAGTATATTGCTTTCTCAGAAAGGTAAAAGAGGTTGTATGGATCAAAAAGTTTGTGATAAAACTTAAAGAGGTTCTAAACATTACTGAGCCGATTGAACTCTATTACGACAACAATGGAGCGATTGCTTAGACAAATGAGTTGTAATCTCATTAGAGGTCCAAGCACATACTCAAATAATATCACTTGATTCGAGAGATTATTTAGCATGGTGATATATCGATAGAAAAGATTGATATAAATGACAATTTGGCTAACCTATTGACAAAGTCTATGTCACAGTAGAAGCATGATAGACATGCAGCAGGATTGGACATTAGATATAATTGATTTGACATTTGTAGATGCAATTCTAATGCCTTTAGAATGGTAGAATTATGATGAGAATACCAAATAGTTAATCATGAGAACTTTATGCACACATTAAGTGGTTATTTTAAAAATTATTATAATTTTGACATTACAATGAACAAGGGCACATATAATAATGATGAGATTATCATAATGTTGAGCGATCCCACTGAAAGGCGATGACAACTCTCACATGTCAAAATTTTTCATAGATAACTTGGTGTAACATATGGGTGCATGTTATAGATATATTCATCAAATTGACCCTACTAAAGGATATCCATATAGATAGTTGCTCTAGTGTCTATGAAATAAATCCTTCGAACATCATAGGTGCATATGATCTTATGACTTGAGGTTGCTAGACTATCTCATGTAAAGATCGGTATGGTTTAATACTATCCAATGTACTACTGTAACTAGGATCTCATAAAGGTAGTGAATGACCATATCATGAGATACATGATAGCTATGGTTGATCAGCAAAGAATTTGTCACTCCTGAGCACAGGAGAAGATATCTCATGTAAGAATACTGAATGACATTCATGATTACTTAAATCTGTGGTCACAATGGGATAAGGTTGTATCTAATCCATGTAAGTTATTAATGTGTGTCAGTTCATACTAAAGAACTACTAAGTTAGCCAAAATTTTATGTTTTAACCTCAAGAGATATTGGTTAATGAATAGATAAAATTGCATATAACTATGATGTTTTAAAGGCTTAAGAGATGTATGTTAACACTCTATCACCTGGGTGGCTATGACGCTTTGTTAGAGGTCAGTCTTGGTCTATGTTTGAATTTGACCTAAATTCAAATGCTATCAGTTCAATAGAAAGCTTTGGGTCACACACATATAAAGGTTGATTCAAACCCAAAGGAAAGGATTATTTGGTAATAGTCTTGATGTTTAGGGAAAGAGAAAAAAGACACAAATAGATCGAGTTTGCCCTTTAGGTTAAGAGGACTCAATTCAACCATGCTTTGATTAAAGTACATAACCATGTGTACTTAGTGATACTAATGGCATGTTTGCACCATGCTTCAAAGAAGCATGTCATAATTGGACACGTATTGCCTAAGTCATGCATGCTTGAGGATATGCATGGGGTATCACCAAGTGTACCACTCATGCAAATAAGGAAATACATGGGAGGCATACTTATATGCCATTTGTGCATGTCACTTTAGCATGTATAACGTTGGAATCCTAATTAAATTAGGATTCGTATACACATATGCATACACATACATGTAAGTGTTTTTTTTTTTTTTTTGCATCAGATAAACATCACATATAATACATATACACCCTCATTTAAGATGATGAAGCTAGGACTTATCGAGACACTATCTCAGATCCTAACTTTATTAAATGGCTTGAAGCAATGAAATTTGAAATAGACTCGTTATGCTAGAATCAAGTATAGACTTTAATAGATCCACCTGAAAAGGTAAATCCCATAAGATGTAAATGGGTTTTCTAAAAGAAAACCTAAATAGAAAGAAACATATATACTTATAAGGCATGTTGGTTGCAAAAGTTTTCACAAAAGCATGACGTAGACTATGACGAAAACTTTTCATCAGTTGTGATGCTGAAGTTTATTCAAATTATGCTTATGATAGCTTATACCATGATTATGAAATCTGGCAGATAGATGTCAAAACCACTTTTTTAAATGTAGCTCGAGTATAAAATATGTATATTGCACAACCCGATGGTTTTATTCTTAATGGACAAGACAACAAGGTATGCAAGTTATAGAGATTTATTTACAGACTCAAACAAGCTTTTAAAAGTGAGACATTCATTTTGAAGAAACCATAAGAGAATTTAAATTCATCAAAAATGAAGATGAGCCATGTGTATACAAAAAAGTCAGTGGAAGCAAAATAGTATTTTTGATATTATATGTCGATGACATATTAATTATCAAGAATAATATACTGAACTTGCAATTGTTAAAGACATGGTTATCCAAGTACTTCTCTATGAAAAACTTAGGAGAAACAGTCTATATCCTTAAAATAATTGATCACATAGGTTACTTGGACTAAGTTAATAACAAAGTGCTAAAGAGATTCAATTTGAAAGAATCTAAAAAAGGATATCTTCTGATAAGTCATGACATATATCTCTCAAATGAAATATGTCTTAAAACAAAAGAAGAAAGAGATAAGATGAAATTGACCCATATGCTTTTACAATAGGATCGATTATGCACGCCATATTTAGGTACAAGGATTGATGTCTCATATGATTTAAGAGTTTGTACTAGATATCAATTGGATCTAGGATAATGTCACTAGACAATTGTCAAAAACATTTTAAAGTACGTTAAAACAACTAAGGATATGTTTTTAGTTTATGAAGGTGAGTTTGACTTCATTGTGCAAGGATATATAGATGCCAATTTCCTAATAGATCGTGATGACTTCAAATCCCAATAAAGATTTGTATTTTGCCTAAATGGTAGGGCATTAAACTAGAAAAGCTCCAAACAAAGCACTGTGGTTGATTCTACAACCGAGTCTTAGTACATTGCTTTATCAGAAACAACAAATAAATAGTGTGGATTAGGACATTTGTCCCTGAACTTGGCATGGTTCGATCTATAGAAAACAAATAGTGCAGGCAAACGAGCCACAGTCTCACCAATGATCCAAACACATACTTAGGAGATACCACTTAATTAAAAAAAAAAATCATTTAGCATGGAGATGTGCAAATATGAAAAGTAAACATCGATAATAATTTAGCTGACTTATTGATGAAACCTCTATCATAACAAAAGCATGATAGATATATAGCCTTGTAAGACATTTGATATATGTCTAATTGGTTATATCGCAAGTGAGAGATTGTTAGGGTACAATACATCAAATTTCATAAAAGGTGACAAAAATATTCATCCTAAAAAGTCAAAAATTCATCCTAAAAAATCAGTCTTGATAAATGATCAAATCATCAACAAATGTGCGTTACCAAAAAGTAATACCCAAGTAAAAAAAAATTGTCCTTAATAACCAGCCATGAAGGACAAAATGATGTTTTGTCATAAAATGATATACATTTTGGGATGAAATATTTTGTCCATAAATAAATTAAATTTCATCATAAATAACTTTATTTCATGCCAAAAAACACACATGTAAGGATAAAATTTTTCATCCTTAATTATACAATGAATTTTGGGCATTTCCTTTTGTCCTTGAATGTATGATAAATTAGGGACGAAATCTTTCATGCTTGATTGTATATTGATTTGAGACAACTTTTTTATCCTTGACTGTGTAAAAAATTAGGAACACAATTTTTTGCCTTTAATTGTACATTGAATTACGGACAAATTTTTTTGTCATTGAATGTGTAATGAATTAGAGACAAAATTTTTCTTCCTTGATTATATAATGAATTTGAGACAAAAAATTTTATCCTTAATTATGTAAGGAATTGAGGACAATTTATTTTGTCCTTGATTGTATAATGAATTAGGACAAAAAAATTTTGTCCTTGATTTAAGTGGTGGATTAGGAACAATTTTTTATGTCTTTGATTGTGTTATGAATCGAAAACAAAAAATTTCATTCTTGACTGTACTGTGAATCAAGGACAAAAATTTTCATTATTGTTTATGTGGTGAACTTAATACAAGAATTTTGATCATAAATTAAAATTAATAGTTATATTAGTCCTCAAAATCCAACAATTCATTAAAACATCTTTTCAACCAATCGTCACAACTAATATTTAATGTAATCTTTGATATGTAATTAATAAAATGACATTTATATTATCTATATTTTTTTTAAGTAGATAATCGTCCTAAAAACAGTTGAACTATGATGAGGGTATCATTACTCGATACCTGATCATGAGAACCCTATTTACATATTAGATGGTTGTTCTTAAAATGCCGATAACTCTGATATTACCATAATAAAGGGAATTGATAATAGTAAGAAAGTTATTATAATACTGAATAAATTTATCATAAGATGATGACAATTCTTGTATGTTAAAGTTTTTTGTTGACAAGTTAATGTAAAATATAAGTACATATTGTAAACGTGTCCATCAGACTAATCTACTAAGAGGATTTCATATGGATGGTTTCATTTAGTATCTATGTAAAATATCTTTTTAGTGAATTGAGGTATATGTGATTCTTAGATTTGAGGTCACGAGATCGTCTTATACTAGGATCAGTATGGTTTGACACTAGCCCAACATAGTCTGGTTAGAGGATTGCTAGGAAGGTGGTTATTGCCCATATTGAAATTAGTACAATGGCTAAGCTGGATCAATAAAGGATTTGTCACTCTCAAGAATGAAAGGTGATATTTTACTTAGGGCTTACTGTTGAATGTTAATGACCAATCAAAATTGTGGCCATAATAGGATTGAGTTGATGTTTGATTCAATATTATCTGGTTATTAACAAAAGTTAATTTATTTAATTCAGGAAGCCTTAAGGGATATACTTAATCTATATGTCAACCTTGAAAAGTTATAGTATTATGAAAAGATTGAATTGTACGAGTAATAATATCGCTAATAGGTTAAAAGAAACCATACATTAGCCTCTACTAATCAAGTGGCCATGATGTTTGCCAAAGACCAATCTTTGTCTGTATCTAAACGAATATCAAATTGAGAGTATGGCACAAATTGATTACTATCAACTAGACCTGGCCACGGGCCGGTTTGGCCCGTGAACTAGATCGAAACCAGCCCAGATAAAACCAGAACAAGAACCAGCAAACCTGAAACAGGACTGAACCGGAACTAAAACCGAATTTTAGCGGTTCAGTTCTGGTTTACCTAATTTTGAACTGTGAAACTACCGGTTCACACCCGGTTTATGAACCGACATGTAAACCAGCAGTTTACTGTGCTGAACCGAAAAATTTTGAATTTTTTTAAATTTTTTGAATTTTTTTTAAATTTATTAAACAGCCAAAGGAACCGTTGGCTTGCAGAATCCCCTGCAATTTTTAAAATCGCAATTCAGCCCCCTATTTTTTAATTTTTTTCAAAAAAAAATTTTCTTATATATATATCCATTCAAATTTCAATCTCTCCACTTTCTCACTCAATCCTTCAAACTCTCATTTTTATTCTTTTAACTCTTAATACTCTCTCAATCTTTCAATTCAATCAAATTCTCTTAAATTTAATTAAATTTTTTCTTAATTTTTTATTAATTCCAATTTCTATTTTTATTATACAATTCATAATTAATTATATAATTTATTTCTATAATTAATTTTATTTATTATCTTTCATAATTAATCATATAATTTATTTATATAATTAATTTTATTTATTTTTTAATTATATTTTATAATTAATCATATAATTTATTTATATAATTAATTTTATTTATTATCAAAAAATGGTAAGTATTGAAAATTCTTCCAGTAATAGGAGATTTGGTCAATATTCACATATATCAAATATGAATAAAAATCAATTTATAGATGATTTTTCAACACAAGAAAGTAAAACCCAATATGAAAAGGTGGAGCAATAACAACAACATCATCAACAGATGGAGATAGAACAACTCTCTCAAAAAATTTCTACATCCGATATTTTCAAAATTCATTTCAAGAAAATACAAAAGGAAGATGGTAATTTCGATGTTGCTTGCAATTATTGTAGGCAAATTTATAAATTCAAACAAGGAGGTGGATACGGGACATTTAAAAGGCACTTGGAGTCAAAGCATTCAGAAAAAATGGGGCAAAGCAGAGGCCAAACACAAATAACCAGGTATGATTCTACACACAAATCTTTATTTATGTATAGTGATAATAAAAGTAAAAAAGAATTTACAAAAATGGTAGTAATAGATCATTTAGCATTTAGTTTTGGTGAAAATTTAGGTTTTAATAATTATTGTAAAACTGCATTAAATCCTGCACATAAAACTATTCAAAGAAACACATTAAAAAGAACATTATTTAGTTTATATAAAAACCAAAAAAGAGAATTAATTCAATTTTTTATAAATTTTAATGGGCGTGTATCTATATGTAGTGATATTTGGAGTAACCATTGGCAAATTCACTCTTATATGGGTATAACTTGTCATTGGATAGATGATAATTTTCTATTATAAAAAAGAATTTTAGCATTTAGGGTGTTTAATGAACGACATACGACCGATAATATTTATAGAATAATTAAATGAATATTAGAAGAATATAAATTATTTTATAAAATTTTTTCAATTTCATTTGATAATGCACGTTCAAATACTGCCTCAATAAATGATTTAATTAATATTTGCAAACTTAATTTAGGTGGTAGATTTTTTCATATTAGATGTGCATGTCATGTATTAAATTTAAGTGTACAAGATGGTTTACATTGTCTTAATAATTTTATTAGTCCAATAAAAACAACAATTTCATTTTTATGGACACATCCCCAAACTATTAACGAATGAGATAAATTTTGTAAACAACATAATAGAAGACCAAAAAGATTTTCTAAAGACGTGCCAACTCGTTGGAATTCAATATATGAATTACTCAACGAGTCTTTATTATGCTTATTTATTTCATAACATATGCCACAAGTTACATTATATCCTCAACATTGGGATATTTGTAAAACAATTTTAAATGTATTAAGAAATTTTAATAATGCAACATATACTTTAATCCCACTTCTCATTTGTTTTTAAATGAAGCTGTTAATATTATTGGGGTTTTACAAGAAGTTGAAAAAGATATTATTCTACAATAAGTTATTTTTTTAATGAAAACAAAATGGTTAAGTTACTATAAAACAATTCCAGAATTTTTTCTTGTTGCATGTTTTTTTTGTCCTAAATTTAAATTAAATGGTGTCACAGATTATTTGATATTATATTATGAATGTTTACAATTAGATAAAGTTAATATTTCATTAACTATAACTAACATTATGAATTTAATTAAAGAAATTTATGTTGAATATTCATTAATTTATGGTGGTTCTTCTTCCTCTCTACCATCTATTGCCCCATCATTAACCCAAAATATGAGTTATGGTGATTGTATTATGATGCAAAGGGGCAAAAGACCAAGAGGAATATTAGGCTGTACCTCGGAGCTTGATATTTATTTAACTATTATTTTTGAGTTTGGTGACAGCAATATAGGTAAAGACTTTCCAGTTTTAAAATGGTAGAGTCGACATGCATCAACTTTTCCAACATTAGTAGCTATTGCTAAACAAGTTCTGGCAACACTATTATCAACTGTTGCAGTAGAACAAGCTTTTAGTCAAGGGGGTAATATATTGGATGAGAGGCAATCAAGTCTTGCTCCCGAATCTATTGAAGCCTAAGTATGCATGGACGATTGGACAAGAGCCATATTACGCTAACAAGAAATAAAAGTGGACTTCAATGAAGAATCGTTTGATTTAACTACGGATAGTTTGATGATGGAAAATAATACTCAAGATAGTAGAGGTGAATGATAAGGTAAGGGGTACTGCCAGCTATTAGATATGCAAAGGTAAGAGAACTACGTAAGCTTTGATTCATCTAAACCCCACGAAGATACGTAGGAAGCTTAATTGAAAAATTAAGTCCAAGCCTTTCTTTTAATTTTCAATTATTGTAATTAATAATTTAAAAATTAAATCAAGATTATATATTAGAATTAACGGTTCAATGTCGGTTTCGAACCGAAACTGTCAATTTCAAATCAGGGTCATGAACCAAAACCGTTGGTTTCGAACTGTTGACAAACCATCCTATTACGGTTTTGATTCAGAGTCCTTATTTTTTTGAATCATGAACCGACGGTTTCGAATAGAAATTATCGGTTCATGAACCGTGGCCAAGTCTACTATCAACTTAGCGGATAGCCTATGAGTCACACACAAAAGGAGTTGATGAACTCTAGAGGCATGAAAATTGTCCAAGTTGGATTAAATCTAAATTCTGGATAGAGAATTTAGCTTTAGAAAAACCTATGAACGTGAAGTATATTTTATTATTCTTTGGGACCTTAGTGTAATAATCTTGAGTTATTAGGATATATGTGAGAATTGGCAGGATTGACTCAAATTCACATCACAAAATTTGAAATTCAAATTAGGGTGACGATAAGATTTTATTCTATATTCATTAATAATAAGATATTAATAAAGGAATTTACATAATTATTACATTGACCAAATATACAAGTCTTATAAGTTGTATATATGCAGGCATGAGTAGGACAATTCCCACCCAAGTTATGTCTACTTGAGGCATTCACTGGTCCCAGACATAGATGGAAGAGTCACCTAGGGCATGTTCAAGTCTCAGGTAGCACATGTGAATGTGCATAAATATATATGCCTTTTCTCGTTTTAAAACATACAACTTAATGTTACATTAAAACCCTAACCACCTAGAGAAAATTACCACTTTTCTTTGAAATAGATACTACCCTTAAGTTCTAGCAAACTTTGAGTATAGTATTAGCCTCACTCGAGTTGTTGTTTTATCTAAATACCAAGGAGTAAGCCTACATTTGGTTCAAAAAGCAAGACTTTGTAACCTCTTACCATCAGAGTAAGACAAAAGAGCCATTAATGCAGGTATACTGAATAAACACACTATTTGTGTTTTTACATGTTTGTGAATTAATCATATTGTAAGGATGCTTTTACAAAGTGTTTATATTATTAAATTAAAATTTTAATTTGTTATTCCACTGCCAAAGATTGCAAAATTCTTACATCCATAATGTTTCTATTATAGCAATAAACTTTGACTCAATGGTAAACAATGCAACACATTACTACACTCTCAATAGCTAAAATACTGCTCCACTTGTGAAAGTAATCAAATAACTAGAAATAGACTTCCCATAATCAATATCCCTTGCCATATCTAAATGTGTGTACCAAATAAGAATAGACTTCTCACTCTCAAAACAAATCTTCAAATCATAAATGCCTCGAAGATATCTCATCTTTCACTTCATTACATTATAATGTTCCTTATCGAGATTAGAGAGGAGTCGACTAACTATACCAACCACATGAGTTATATTTAGACATGTGCAAACCATTACATACATTAAACTACTAACTGTTAAAACATAAGGAACTTTATACATATCTTCTTTTTGTTTCTTTATGGAAGGACTTTAACTAGTACTCAATTTAAAATAAGTAGCAAAAACAATGTTTACAAGTTGCAATTTGTCCATGTTGAACCATTAAAGTATTTTATCAATATACTTCTCTTGTTATAGCCATAACTTATAAGAATTTGTTTTGCTAGCACTAAGTCCTTCATGGAAAATGACTTACTTAACTCATGTTTTAACTTTTCAATATAAGAAGCACTATGCCTAACAATTAGCATGTCATCAATACATAGCAAAAATAAGATAGAATCATCATTTGAGAACTTCTACACAAAAACCAAATGATCATAAATGGTCTTCACAAAGCCCTTCTCCCTTGAAACATAATCAAACTTCTTGTACCACTGTTTTGACATCTATTTCAAGCCATACAAACTTTTTTTCAACTTGTAAACATAGTTCTCTTTTCTTGATGCCTAAAAACATTCTAGGTAATCTATGTAAATCTCTTATTTCAAATCACCATGAAGGAAAACAATCTTCACATCCATTTGTTCAGCCTCCAAATAAAGACTAGAAGCTAAACCCATAAAAACTTTAATGGAAGATATTTTCACAACCGAAAAGAAGATTTCCTCAAAATCTCTCTTTTTTCTGACTAAAGCCTTTGACAACCAATCTAGCTTTGTACCGTGAAACTGAAATAATTGTATATTGCTTTAACTTGTAAACTTACTGGTTCTTCAATGTTATTTTACCTTGATAAAGTTTTACTATCTTAAATGTGTCATTTTCATGTTGGTATTTCATCTCAACATCATGGCATTAACCCAATGTTACTTATTCTCACTCTCTATGGCCTCTTTATAACACTTTGGTTTTCCCCCATAAATAAGAAACACATACTCACTAGAAAAATATCTTATAGATAGTATATTTTATTTAGCTAACCTTTGAAGCAAAACAACTAGAGGAACTATAGGTGCATGTTGCAATTCATCAACATCACCCATGGGAGAATTAAAATCATCTATTTAAACATTATCATGCATACCATGTTGAATGTCATCGTTAACTGAACTAGGCAAAGATGCTAAAATAGTCAGATCCATATAAACTAGCTTGTCATTGCTTTGAGGAACTGTATTCTTTGCCTTCTCAATGTCTTAAATAGTCTAATCTTCAACAATTATCACATCTCAGCTTCTAACAAGTTTATTCACAATTGGATCATATAATCGGTACCTAAACTTATCTTGGCCATAACTAAGAAAGATGAACTAGTAAGCTTTGGCATCTAACTTTGACCTTTGACCTTTGATCTTTTAGAACGTGCACAAATGCTTACAATTGAAAACATGCAAGTGGTTATAAGAAACATTCTTGTCAAACCAAACTTTGTCAAGGACATAACTTTTCAAGGAAATGGTAAGAGATAGATTGATCACATGTGAAACTATATTCAAAGCTTTACCTAAAAAAAACCTTGGTAATTTTGCCTCTAAAAGCAAACTTTTGACCTTTTCAATCGGTGTTATGTTCATCCTTTTTACCATGCCATTCAACTGAGGAGTCTTAAGAGGTGTCTTTTGATGTCTAATACTTAGTAATCAACAATACTCATCAAATGAAGCCCTATTCACTGTCATTTTTAGATTAGATGCATTTTAGTTTCTTTCTTGTTTGCCTCTTTGTTGATACGTGATATTGTTCGAACATATTAAACAATTGGTATTTTGTCCATAAAGCATAAACCCATACCTTTTTAAAAAACGATCATTAATGAAAGTGACAAAATAGGATGCAATACGATGCAAACTTTTCTTAATGGACAGTAAACATTTGAATGTACCAACTAAAGAAAATCAAATTTCTTAAAAGGTAGATGCCTCTTAAACAAGACCTATTGTAATGTTCACACCTCTAACCTTGGACTTTTCACTTTGAGTAAGAGATTCATCTTCAGCAAATAGTCAAACCCTTTTTTCATTTATATGATTAAGCCTCTGATGTCATAATTTTGACAAAATTTCATCTTCTATTTCATTCACTATGCCTTTAGCAATGGAAGCTTGCATTAAGTACAACTGAAAGATTTCTTACCCCAAGCCACCACATGATAACCTTTACTGAGTTTGTTCGGGTAGGTGCCCTAGAGCCAACCGAATTTGACATTTATAGATGTAATTTTACATTAATTATTAATAAAATGATTGATTGTTGACTATTTATATGATTGTATAAATAACATGTCTTTAGAATGGTAGAACCATGACAAGAGGATCAGACAACTAATCATGAAAAACTTATGTACTAATTTATGGCTATTCTAGAAATGTCTGTAATCCATACATTTCAATGAATAAGGGCATATGTAATAATGATGAGATTATCGTAATGCTAATAACCATACCAAAATGACAACAATTCTTATATGTCAAAACTATTGTAGACAACTTAGTGTAACACATTATTGAATGTTGTAGACATGTTCATCAAACTAGGTCGACCAAACGATATTCATATAGATGGTTGTTCTAGTGTTTATAGAATAAATCCTTTAAACACCACAAGCGCATGTGATCATTTAACTTGAGGTCATCAATCTGTCTTATGTAAGAATCAGTATGGTTTGAAGCTATCTGACATGTCATCATAATTAGGTAACTGTAAAGGTAGAATTGACGATATTGTGAGATACATGAAGGTTATAATTGATCGATAAAAGATTTATCATTCCTGAACATAGGAGAATATATCTCACATAACAACACTGAAAGATTTCTATGACTAGTTGAATCTATGACCATAGTGTGATGAGATTGTAGCCTAAACCATGTTAATTATTTATGCATAATAGTTCATATTGAGGAATCACTAAGATAAACACATTTTTATGTCTCAACTTCAAGATATATTGGTTGATGAAAGGATTGAATTATACATACCTATGATATTGTAAAAGTTTAAGAGATATCTATTGACACTTTATCATCTGAGTTCCCATAATGTTTTGCTAGAGGCCAATCTTAGTCTGTCTCTAAATTCACCCAGAATTCAAACACTATCGACTCAATCGAGAGCATATGGGTCACATGTATAAAAGAGTTGAATCAAACTCAAAGGAGTGGATTACTTGTTAAAAATCCTAGAGTTCAAGGTCAAGAAAGACACCACAAGTGGATGGGTTTACCCAATAGGTTGAGAAGACTCAGGTTTAATTATGCCTTGACCGAATGCCACCTGTGCACTTGGTGTGATGGTGTCAACCATGCAAATGCATGATATCAACTAACACCATGTAACAAATGTTGAATGCGAACACCTACACATAAAATAAAGGCATAAGTTTTTTACAAGATATACAACACACATAAAAGCAAAAAAGTAAAAAAAAACTTAGCCACTTATTATACTTTCTCTTATCTTACCTGAACAGTAAATTTAATCAAAAACCCTAGTAGCCTCTTTGCTTTGAATTCCTCTGTCATATTCGTGCTCCACGAGAATACCAAGGGACCGTGTCATGAAAGTTGTATAGTGTTCTTTTCCTGGTCATAGTTTTTAGGATTGTTTGATTTGAAAATTTTTAAATTTTGTTGCGTTACTAGTTATCAAAGCCTTCTAGTGATATTCGAGCCATTGTTTAGCATATTTTCATGAAAATATGTACCTACTATTAGTTTTGATTGATTTTATAAGTTAATTGCATGTAATTAGATTAATAAAAACTGTAAAATTGATAAAGATGATTTGCAAATCATGTTGTTGCACAATTTGTTAAGTATCATGTACAACATAAACCATGTTCAATTGTTAAATGTTGACTCCTAAATTTTGTTTGAGTTTTATTGATATTACATGTTTAATATTTGATTGAAAACCATAGATTTCTTGTTATTTTACGAAATAACCATCAAATCCAATTGATTGCATGATCCAAAGGTTATCGCCGGTGTGAGTATGGTTTATATCTCATATTTCCTCACTCTGATGATTGACTTGCTAAGAATGAGAGTTTTCTAGATTTTTTGTCAATGAAAAATCCAAAAAACTAGCATTGGAAAACCCTCATACACTTCTTGATTCAAGTTGTGCATAAAAGGTGTCAGGTGGAATAGCCTTTGCACCTCTGGGAAATTTGTGGCCTTCCAGAAACAGAATAACATTTAAAATTTTAATTAATAAGCACACATACCACATAAATCACTTTTAGATTGCCCTTGTAGGATAATTAATTTACAAATATGTTATTCACACTTATAGGGTGTTTATAAAATATATCTATATAGGTAGCTCTTTTAACTTCCATTGATTTAGACAGATTATGAAGCCATTCCCAAAACCCAAAGTAGGTCTAAACCTTGGTATCGACACAAAAGGATAGACTGAACTAAAGACTAAAATCATGCTCGAAGGCTGCTAGGGTTTGAGCATGATTTATTAAATTTTGATAAAAGCCACAACAATGGTTTTTCTTCCGTAAAATTATAATATGGCAGCTAAGGTTAAAAAAAGAACATAACATGATCATGCTATTCAATTATTTCTTTTGTGAGAAATAATAAAACATGTGCCACTTGTTTATTCATGTGAGAAAGTCACGTCTGGAAGAAAATCAAGTCATCAAGCTTTAAAACCTTTGGGAATATATCTATTTGTCCATTAAGCAATTTCCTATACAAAGAGCATATATATATATGTGTGTGTGTGTGTGCGTGTGCGTGTGTGTGCACGCACATATGCGTTGGCTCTACCCTTGGATGGGTTTATTATTTTCTTCTTATGTTCTCGTGAGAAACTATCTATATGTACTTACATACACTTGAAAGCCCTATCCATGTGGGATTTATTTAATTACAAATATATAATATTATAAAAAATATTTATTTACTTTACTTTTATTTAAACTTAGGCCCATATGTATTATGAATTGGGCTTGGATTTATCGAATTAAATAAATCTAATTCAACCTTGTACTTTTTCATATATAACCTTAACCATTCAAGATTATATCACTTTAGTCCCTAAGTGTCATAAAATATACTTTTGAGTCTAAAAGCTTTTTCAAGACTCAAAACCCTTATTTCAAAATCTATATCAGATCTTATTTGGATTCAACATGAAAGATCTTACACCTCTTGAGTTCGATCAACTCCTTTTTGTGTGTGACCCATAAACTTTCTATTAATTTAGTACTAATTAAATTCATATCAGGCTCTCAATTTTGACATCTGTTCAGACACAGACTAAAAACGGCCTCTAATAAGACATCATGGCCTCCCGTTTAGTAGAGTGTCAATCTATGACTTCTTAACCTATTAGTAATATGATTGCTCATACAATTCAATCATTTCATCATACGATATCTTTTTGAAGCTAAGGTATAGATGAAGTGTCTCCTTTAGGGATACTCGCGTTATATAGACTAACTTATGTCAATGAACAGAAAAACATTGGATTGAACATTAACTCTATCCCACTATAGCTATAAATTTAATTGGTCATTGTTATCTATCAAAGGGCTCTAATTGAGATATTAGCTCCTATACTCATAAGTGACGAATCCTCTATTGATCTACCAAAGCCTTTACACAAATCTTGATATAGACAATCATAACTTTTCTAGTAATTTTTTAACCAAATTGTATTGGACTGGTGTTAAACCATACCAATCCTTGTACAAGATGACTAATGACCTTAAGTCTAGGGATCACATATATCTTCATTCACTAATAGGATATATTTCCTAGACACTACAACAACCATCCATATGGAATCCTCTTGATGGGTCAATTTGGTGAACACATCTAAATGCATACCCATGTGTTACACCAAGTGCTAGCAAACAACTTTTGATGACGTCATTTAACACTATAATAACTCTATCATTATTACCTATGCCTTTGGTCATGGTTACATCAAAGTTACAAGCGTTTTAAAAATAGTCACTTAAAGTACATATAGGATTCTCATGATCAAGTACCAAGCACTAATCCCCTTATTATGGTTTAACCATTCTTAGGACATTTGCTTGAGTATATATTAATATATTTCATAATAGATTACATATACGACCTTTATTAATGAACTTATACTATCATGGAGATTGGTTCTAGGGCACTAACCCCAACAACATTATAAGTGGTGCATGGATAAACCATTTTTGGTCCAACCATGATTGTCTCTTGGTGTATTGCACCAAAATATGGCACAGCTGGACCAATTTTGGTCCAATTGTGCTTCTTTGTGTATAGTTACCCTGGTTACATTCCAGTTGTGAATCTAGTCCTATAACATGTTAGAATTTTGGTGAATTCCAAATGCACCATTGGACTTCACACCTGAACGCTTGGCAAATTTAAAAATTCTAGTTTAGTCATGTTTTATTGAATTTGGACTGAATTGAGTTTTTCTTGAGCTTTGGGGTTGAATTATGATTTCACAAAACTTTGATGACCAACATGTAATTTGACATTTAGGATTATAATAATTAAAAATTTAATTTTAATTAGCATGTATATGTATGGATGTATGTATACATGATGCCCAATACACAACCAAAAATCCTTTGTGGATGTTTTTATATTTTATTTCATATTTATTTTTCGGTTGTAATTCTTAAATAAGGTATGTGTTCCTTGTCTTTATCCCTTGTCTTTTTTATATTAAGTTGTTTTATTTTTTTAAAATTTTGTAACTAGGAAATAAAGTCATATAATAATTTAAGATTAGAGACAAAAAGACAAGCATGAAAACTTGAAGATGAAGATTCACCTAGGTTGACTAGTCAAACTTCTGTTAACTTGAAGGGCTTGACATTAATTATGGTTGTGTTGGTATGCTTTTATTTTATGATGTAAAATGTATGTGTAGGTTTTATTTTGTAAATATCACCCAACATATAGTTTAAAATATGATTAAACTAATTAATAAAACTAGGGCTGGATTCGAGCCGAGCCAGCTCGAGCTCGGCTCGGCTCGGCTCGGTTCGAACCCGAAACGAGCCGGGCTCAGCTCGGCTCGATCGAGCTCGAGTCGAGCCCGAGCTGGCTCGGGATATTTTTTTAAAAATTTTTTTATACAAAACGGCGTCGTTTTGATTCATATATATATACAAAACGGTGTCGTTTTGATATAAAAAACGAGCCGAACCGAACCGTTACCGAGCCGAACTGAAAACGAGCCAAACTCGAGCCGAGCCGAATTCGGCTCGAGTCGAGCTCGAGCCGAACTCGAGCCGGCCCTCAAAAAGCCGAGCCGAGCCCGAGCTTGGCTCGGCTCGAATCCAGCCCTAAATAAAACCTTCAATTTAAATATTAAGTATAAGATTAAATTGGTGTCTTTTAACATGAAGCCCTAATTAAGCTATTGTTCGTTAGAACTTTGTTTACCAAAGCGAAAGGTAGACTTCTAATCACATTGAATCTGACCTAACTGATATACTTTGCTTGTCACCAAAGTTGTCAGTGTAAAGAGATATGCATGATACCGAGAAACATTTAAGGGTAGACCTGGCCACGGGTCGGTTTGGCCAGTGAATCGGACAGAAACTAGCACGGATAAAATCAGAATCAAAACCAGACTGAATCGGAACCGAAACCGTGGTTCTACGGTTCGGTTCCGGTTCACATAAATTAGAACCGTGAAACCGTCGGTTCACATCGGTTTATGAACCGGCGGTTTACTGTGCTGAACCGAAAAAAATTTGATTTTTTTTAATTTTTTCAGAATTTCAATTCACCCCCTATTTTTAATTTTTTTCAAAAAAGTTTTTTTCTATATATACCCCTTCAAATTATATTCTCTTAAATCTCAATCTCTCTACTCTCTCACTCAATCCTTCAAACTCTCATTCTCATTCTTTAAACTCTTAATATTCTCTCAATCTTTCAATTCAATCAAATTTTCTTAAATTTAATTAAATTCTTTCTTAATTTTTTATTAATTTCAATTTCAATTTTTTTTATACAATTCATAATTAATTATAGAATTTATTTCTATAATTAATTTTATTTATTATTTATTTATTATCTTTTATAATTAATCATATAATTTATTTATATAATTAATTTTATTTATTATCTAAAAATGGCAAGTAGTGGAAATTTTTCCAGTAATAGGAGATTTGGTCAATATTCACATATATCAAATATGAATGAAAATCAATTTATAGATGATTTTCATTTTGATTTTCATTCATAAGAAAGTGAAAACCAATATGAAGAGGTGAAGCAACATCAACAACAGATGGAGATGGAGCAACAATCTCAAAAAATTCATACATTCGATATTTTCAAAATTCATTTCAAGAAAATACAAAAGGAAGATGGTAATTTTGATGTTGCTTGCAATTATTGTAGGCAAATTTACAAATTCAAACAAGGAGGTAGATACGGGACATTCAAAAGGCACTTGGAGTTAAAGCATCCGAAAAAAATGAGGCAAAGCCGAGGCCAAACACAAATAACCAGGTATGGTTCTACACACAAATCTTTATTTATGTATAGTGATAATAAAAGTAAAGAAGAATTTGCAAAAATGGTAGCAATAGATCATTTAGCATTTAGTTTTGGTGAAAATTTAGGTTTTAATAATTATTGTAAAACTGTATTAAATCCTGCACATAAAACTATTCCAAGAAATACATTAAAAAGAACATTATTTAGTTTATATAAAAAACAAAAAAAAAGAGTTAATTCAATTTTTTACAAATTTTAATGGACGTGTATCTTTATATAGTGATATTTGGAGTGACCATTGGCAAGTTCACTCTTATATGGGTATAACTTGTCATTGGATAGATGACGATTTTCTATTACAAAAAAGAATTTTATCATTTAGGGTGTTTGATGAACGACATACGACTGATAATATTTATAGAATAATTAAAGGAATATTAGAATAATATAAATTACTTTATAAAATTTTTTCAATTTCATTTGATAATGCACGTTCAAATACTGTCTCAATAAATGATTTAATTGATATTTGTAAACCTAATTTAGGTGGTAGATTTTTTCATATTAGATGTGCATGTCATGTATTAAATTTATGTATACAAGATGGTTTATATTGTCTTAATAATTTTATTAGTCCAATAAAAATAGCAATTTCATATTTATGGACACATCCCTAAACTATAAAAGAATGGGATAAATTTTGTAAACAACATAATAAAAGACCAAAAAGATTTCCTAAAGACGTGCCGACTCGTTGGAATTCAACATATGAATTACTCAACGAATCATTTGATTATAGGGATTTATTATGCTAATTTATTTCACAAAATGTGCCACAAATTATATTATATCCCCAACATTGGGATATTTGTAAAAAAAATTTAAATGTATTAAGAAATTTTAATAATGTAACATATACTTTAAGTGAGGTTTATTATCACACTTCTTATTTGTTTTTAAATGAAGCTGTTAATATTATTGGAGCTTTACAAGAAGCCGAACAAGATATTATTCTACAAGAAGCTGTTTCTTTAATGAAAACAAAATGGTTAAATTACTATAAAATAATTCCAGAACTTTTTCTTGTTGCATGTTTTTTTTATCCTAGATTTAAATTAGATGGTGTCACAGATTATTTGACATTATATTATGAATGTTTGCAATTAGATGAAGTTAATATTCCATTAACTATAACTAATATTATGAATTTAATTAAAGAAATTTATGCTGAATATGCATTAATTTATGGTGGTTCTTCTTCCTCTCTACCACCTATTGCCCTATCATCAACCTAAAATATGAGTTATAGTGATCGTATTATGATGCAAAGGGGCAAAAGACCAAAAGGAACATTAGGCTCCACCTCGGAGCTTGATATTTATATTTTCGAACCGTGAACTGACGGTTCATGAACCGTGGCCAGGTCTATATTAGGGTAACACTTGGCTTGGAATTATGGTCTTTTAATGATTAATTTGAAATTTAACTATTTAGTTAATTCAAACTTATTCGCCAAAGTGAAAGGGAGAATTATTGCGATAGGGTCTTAGTCCATTAGGAAGTTCACCGAAAATTTTCAAGTACAATAGTAAGGGTTGTTGGCTTGAGGAAAATAATGGGATCACATAATCATCATGTCAAACACAACACAATTAAAATGAATATTTTTAATAAGTATCATAGATATTAATTAAATTCGTGATAAAAGTGAATATTAATAATTAAATAAAATTATTAATTCTTTTATTTATAAATTATAGATCACATAATCACCATGTCAAACCCAATATATCGATCAATTCTCGAAAAAAAATAGGCTCGGTAGAAGCAATTTCATTAATGGGCATAAAAATCTTTAGATTATTCTACATCAAGAGAAGAGGTTATATATCCTTGAGGGGTTGTTTCCTCTTGAGCTTGGTCTTGATGCCACCCACGAATAAAATTATGTTTTTAATAAGTATCTTGATAACTTTGTGGAAGTTTAATGCCTTATGCTGACTTTCATGTCATTTGAGCTTAAAAAACAACATGAGAAAATGAATATGCAATTTATACTTGCACACCTTCGAGACATATATGGCACTCATGCGAGGGTTGAATGATATGAGGTGTCAAATGCATTGTTAATTGTAAACTATCTGAAGGACAACAAGTTGGCCCTTATATGGTAAAAATGATTAGCTACATTGAGCAGTTTGCAAGCTTAGGTTTCATCATGGACAATGAGCTTGCCATTAACCTAGTGCTAAAATCCCTCTCTAAATTGTGGGCTAATTTCATCCTGAATAAAAAAAAGAAAACCCTTGAGGAGTTGTTGTATATGCTTAGACAAACTAAACAAGAAGTACAAAAAGTAGTTTCAACTAATCTACTTGTGGTTAAAGCCTAAGCATTAAAAGTTAGAGTCAAGGGCGAAGGCAAGACCAAGGTTAAACTGAATAAGGAACCTAATACTCAATTCATCCTACAGATGGTGTGGGAAAAAGAAAGGTTATTTGCTTATATTTTGGCAAGACAAGTCACTGGAGGAGACATTGCAAGACTTTCTTAGAAAACAAGAAGAAGAAGGCAATCGAAGCCTTTATTTCAAGTATGTTTATCATTAAGATAAACTATTCTCCTTGTTCATTTTGGATTGTAGACACAGGATGTGGTTCTCATATTTGTTTTGATATGTAAGGATTGCGACAAAAAAGGTTGCTCGCCAAAAGAAAGGTTGACCTACGTGTTGGAAATGAAACATATGTTGTTGTATTAATTGTAGGTGTTTGTTATCTTAGTTTACCCACTACACTAGTTTTAGAAATAAAATATTGTTATTATGTTCCTTTTGTTTCTAGAAACCTAGTTTCTATATCTGTTTTGGACAAAAAAAAATATTCATTTTGATTACTAGTGGGATTATAACTATTAACTTAAATAATATTTTTTATGAAATAACTAAATTGTATAACAATATATATATATTCTAAAGGTGGATAATGAAATTCTCAATAATAAAATATTAAAATTGAATAATTTGAATACCAAATATTTATGGCATTACAGGCTAAGCCACATATGTTTGAAATGTATATCAAGATTTCTTGAACAAAAAGTCTTACAATCATTTGACTTCTAATCATATGATGAATAAAAATCATGCTTATTGGGTAAGATGACCAAAATACCCTTCACTAGACATAGTAAAAAAGGTGACTAAACTATTAAGGATCATATATAGCGATATGTGTAGGCCCATGAAAGTGCATAACACATATGGAGAAACTTACTTTATCATATTTATTGATGATTTTAGTAATATAGCTATGTGTTTTTGATAAAACATAAGTTTGAATGTTTTGATAAGTTTAAAGAATTTAAGAACGGAGTAAAAAAGTAACTTGGAAAACAAATTAAAATCCTTTAAAGTGATCAAAGGGGTGAATACCTGAGTTTTGAGTTTAGATAATACCTGAAGGAAAGTGGGATAGTATCTCAACTCACTCTTCCTGGTATTTCACAACATAATGGTATATCTGAATAGAGGAATAAGCCTTTGATAGAAACAGTGAGGTCTATGATGAGTTTTATTAATCTATTTATGTCTTTATGGGGTCATGCCCTAGAAACTATTGTTTTTACACTGAACTATGTCTCATCTAAATCTGTTGTAGACTAGGCGAAAGGCAAATCTAGATTACTTAAGGATTTGAGCCTGTGAAGCTTACATGAAGAAATTGACTTCGATCAAGCTAAGTGCTAAGTCTAAAAAGTGTCTTTATAGGGTAAGCAAAGTTTACTAAGAGATACTATTTCTACCTTTTAGAGGAGCGAAAGGTTTTTATTGTTTATACCAATATGCTTGAGAAAAAAATTATTCTCAAGAGAACTAGTGGAAGAAAGGTAATGCTCGATGAAGTTTCTATACTATAAGATACCACAGATGTTAAGTAGGATGATGTGTCATCAAAGATAATTGATTATGATAAGGAAGTTCCTTCACTTTAAGTAAAACAACCTCAACACACAAAAGAGTTACGTAGGTCTATACAAGTAGGGCTAGATTTGAGCCGAGTCGAGCTTTAGTTCGAGCTTGAGCTTATTGAGCTCGTGAAATCCAAGCTCGAATTTAATTCGACTCGTTTTTTGTTATTAAAACGACGTCATTTTAATACATATTGATCAAAACAACGTTGTTTTGTATCAAAATTTTTAATTAGAAAATCTAGCGAGTAGCTTGAGCTCGATTAAGGCTAGCTCATTTCGGGCTCGTCCGAACTGAGCTCGAGCTGGCTCGGTTCGAGTCTAACCCTATATATAAGTATGTCTCAAGCCAGAGAGATTTGGTTTTCTCTTGACTTAGTACGATGACATAGTAATCGCAAATAATGACAAACTAAAAATCTACAATGAAGTTGTTTTAAGTCCAAATTCTGGTAAATGGTTGGTTGTCAAAGTTTCACTTAGAAGTATAATATTGATCATGATGCAACATTTTTGTCAGTCATTATGCTTAAATCTATTAGGATTATGCTTGCTATAGCTACATACTATGACTATGAAATCTTTTAAATAGATGTCAAGACTACATTCCTAAATGGAAACCTTGTAGAAGACGTCTATATGATGTAACCCAATCGTTTTATTCTTGTTAAACAGTTAGAGAAAGTATATAAGTTGGAAAAGTCCATTTATAAACATAAGCAAACTTTGAGAAGCTAAAATATTCATTTTGATGAAGCTGATCGTGAGTTCAAATTCATCAAAAATGAAGATGAACCATGTGATTATAAAAAAGTTAATGGGAATGTGATTGCATTTCTAGCATTATATATTGATGAAATCTTGATTATTGGAAATGACATACTGAACTTGTAATCAATAAAGGCTTAGTTATCCAAGAGTTTTTCCATGAAAGACTTAAGAGAAATAGTTTACATTATTGGGATTAAATTTTATCGAGATAGAAAAGTAAACTGGTAGACCTAAGTTAAAGCATGTACATAGATAAGGTATTGATTAGATTCAATATGGAAGATTCTAAGAAAGGATTTTTATTTATGTCTCATGGTGTATATATTTCAAAAAAGATGTATCTATATACAAAATCTAAAAGAGATAAGATAACCAGAATATTGTATGCTTTGATTATCAGATCAATCATATATGTCATGTTATGTACAAAGATTGATGTCTCATACGTTTAAGCATTTATAGTAGATATCAATCTGATCCAGGTGAAAAATACTAGATGACTATTAAGAACATCTTCAAATACTTGAGAAGAACTAAAGATATATTTTTGGTTTATAGAGAGAAATTTAAACTCATTATAAGAAGTTATAGTGGCACCAGGTTCCAAATTGATTGAGATAATTACAAATCTTAATCATGGTTTATGTTTTGTTTGAATGGTGGAGTAGTTGCCTAGAAAAGCTCTAAGCAAAGTATAATAGTTGATTTTATAATAGAGTCTAAGTACATTGCCCTTTCAGAAGTGACAAAAGAGGTTGTATGGATTAAGAAGGTTATAGTTGAACTTGGAGTGGTTTTAAGTATAGCCAAGTCGATTGAGCTCTATTATAACAACAATGGAGCAATTGTTTAGGCAAAGGAGTTACGATCTCATCAACAATCTAAACACATACTCAAACGATATCACCTGATCCGAAAAATTATACAACGAGGTGACATACAAATAGTAAGGATTGATACAGATGGCAATTTGGCTAACTCACTGATAAAGCTTTTGTCATTGCAGAAGTATGGTAAACATGTAGTTGAGCTTTACATTAGATATATAACCAATCGGTTATAGTGCAAGTGGGAGATTGCTAAGATATATGTCCTAGAGCCAATCAAACTTGGCATTTGTGGATGTAATTTTATATTAATCATTAATAAAAGGACTGATTATTATTTAATTCATATATTGACTATTGATATGATTGTATGAATAACATGCCTTTCGAATGATAAAACTATGACAACGAGATCAGATGACTAAATAAAGGCACCTATAATATTAATAAAATTATTATAGTGATAAATGACCTAACCAAAAGTGGTGACAGTTGTCATATGCCAAAGTTGTTGTAGACAATTTGGTGCAATGTATAGGTACACGTTGTAGATGTATTCATCAAAATGACCTAACTAGAGGTTATACATATGAATGATTGCTCTAATGTCTATAGAATAAATCCTCTAAACATTGCAAGTGCATGTTATCCTTTGACTTGAGGTCACCAGACTATCTCATGCAAGGATCGATATGGTTCAATGTTATCTAACATACTGTCATAATTGGGATAACTATAAAGGTAGTAATCAACCATATTATGAGATTCATGGAGGTTATGGTTGATTGATAAAAGATTCATTACTCTTGAGCATAAGAGAATATATCTCATGTGAAAATACTAAAAGAAATTTGTGACTGCTAGAATCTATGACAACAATAGGTAGAGGTTGTAGCCTAATCCATGTTATACCAAGTAATCACAAAGATAGACACAATTCTATATTTTAGCCTCGAGAAATATTGGTTGACAAAAAGATTGGATTACACGTAACTATGATATTGTAAAAGCTTAAGAGATGTCTACTGACATTTTATCGTCTAGGTGGTCATGATGCTTTGCTAAAAGCTAATCTTGGTCTATGTCTAGATTCACCTAGAATTCAAAAATTACTAACTCGATATAGAGCTTATGGGTCACACAGATAAATGAGTTAAATGGAACTTAAAGGACTGGATTGCTTGTTGACAATCCTAGAGTTTAGAGTCGAAAGAAAGGTCATAAATGGATCGGATTTGCCCAATAGGTTAAGAGGACTTAAGTTTGATTATGCTTTGACCAAGTTCCACTTGTGCACTTAGTGTAATGGTGTCGGCTATGCAAATGCATCATGTCGGTCTACACCATGTAACAAAGGTTATACAGTCAACACATTTAAGTATGCTAGTCGTATAAGTCATAAAATTTAGCAGTTGGTACACTTAAATGTGTTAACCATGTAAGTAATTAAGCTTGCCAGCCAACACACTTAAATGTCCAGTCATGTAAGTGAAACATGTCAACTAGGCATTTTGCATGTTATTCATGCATGTGTGTTAAAGGTATTATGCATGCTTGGAATTCCAATTGTGCTCAGACACTTACACATAAAATAAAGGCATAAGTTTTTCGTAAGATATATAACACAAATAGAAGCAAAAATATAAAAAAGAACCGTAACTATCTACTTTGTTTTCTCTCTTCTTGCTTAAATAGTAAATTTAGTCAAGAGCCCTAATAACCTTTTTGTTTGGATTTTCTCTACCACATTTGTGCTCCATATGAATTACCAAAGCGTTACCTCATGAGGGTTGGATAACGTTCTTTCTTTTGTCACTTGAAGGTTGAATAAGCCATCAACACAACTTTAAATTCTAGAACCCTCTATGTCTTTTGCATGTTCATGAATAAATATTCTAAAACATGGTAGTTAGAGTATTTTGGATTATTTGATTTGAAAATTTTTAAATTTTGTTGCGCTGCCAATTATCAAAGGCTTGAAAAACCTACAAAGCTTCCATTGACCCTTACTAAAGATGTTGCAATAACCCTCATCATCAAGCTTACCAGTCAAAATCAAATTCAAATGGGTCTTAGGCACATGTCACACATCCCTAAGTATCAACTATGTTCTAGTGCTAGTTTCCAAGAAAACATCTTTTGTTCCAATAACATTTGCTTGGCTATCACTGTCTATCCTTAACATGCTAAAGTCACCAGAAGTATAAGATGTGAAGAATTCCTTCTGAGATATAACATAAAAAGAATCACCACTATCTATCACCTAAACAGTGTCTTGGGAAATAACATGGACCACATTTTTATCATAAACAACAATAAGATCATTGAACCTAGTAGTAGTAATGCATTCATTATTCTCTGTATTTTTCTTTTATTGCATATCATCACCTCTGTTGCCTTTAACTTGTAGCAAAATTTCTTCAAATGCCTTTTTTTTACCACAATGATGACATTATACTTTGATCTTGATTTGGCTTTTATTTCTGTAAGTCTAATCTTTTTATTTATTTGTACCTCATTTTAGAAACCAAAACGTTTCACTCTGATGATGAACTCTAAGACTTTCTTCTCATCTCCTCATTTAAAACAACAACCTTGATAAGTTCTATATAAACAACCTTACTTGGATTTGAATTAATAAGTGAGACATGAAAAGTTTCCTAACTAACTAGAAAAGCCATAAGTAAACCATAACCCAACTTCATTATCAAACTTAATATTCATACCAAACAACTTGTCAACAATCCCTTAAAACTTACTCAAGTTATCTACCACAAAGTTTCCTTCACTATATTTCAATTGCATCATCTTCTTAAGCAAGAACAACTTGTTGTTACTTGATTTTGAAGCATAAAATGATTCAAGTTTACCCCACAAAAAGTGTGCATGTGTCTCATTGCAAATATGGTTGTAAACATTATCATCGACAAATTTCCTAATTAAATGACACACTTGTTCATGCTCAAATACCCACTATTCATCACTATAGACTCAAGTTTCTTAAAAGTAAATACCGAAAGATACAACATTTTCACAAAAAAAATATCTTTCGTCTTATTTTTCCATATATGATAATTGATATCATTCAAACAAATCATTTTATTGAAGTTTGATGTCATCATTCAATCAAGTTAATCAATCGCAATAACAACCAAATCTCTAATACCACTTGTTATAAAGAAAGCAAACAAACTAACAAAACCAAAATCAAACTTTCCCCCTGTTGATTAAACTGTATGACAACAAACAATCAACCAAAAATATAATTATTTTCACCCCAAACAATCAAAACAAATATAATAAAAATGAACAATGTAATTTAACATGAAAATCTTTTCAATGCAAAAAGTAAAACCATAAGACATTATCAAAATAAACCAATCTACTATACCCAAAATAATGCTACACAGTTTTCAATTAACAAATGGGTATACAACCCTCAAATGCAACAAAACATAATAATAACACAACTGTAAAAATTAGAGAATATCACAACAAAACTCCTAAGCCTCTATCTACCATCCAAAATATAGCACCCGATGTGTTTAAAATGTTATCAAAATTTTATAGCAATCCAATAGTAAATGAATGAGAAAAAAATATTTTTCTAAGAGTTGTTTAAACTAACTGTAACATACAATCAACCACATTTCAACATAGATAATTGGTCACTTGAGAAACAAAACACAATCTTCACCATTCAAAATTTAAAAAATGAGTCTTGTAGTAGCAGTCCAAAAATTAAAGTGATCCAACAATGAGATTGAAAGAACACGAAAATCTCTCTCAGATGCGCATTGAAAATCCAAGTGCAACCACTACAAAAAATAACTAGCATTAGTGAGAGAAGAAATAACGAGGGGATAATATGTGGTCATTATAAAAACTTTTTTCATTATTTTAGCAACCATTTATTTAAATTTTCATTAACACCAAATAAATTTATGATTTTAACAAGGAAAAAATGGTGATTAAAAGTCTATTTCTTGTTGTTAAAAAGCTTACCAATAGAAAAAAAATCCCGTTGTTAATTGTCATTATAACTTCCCTCCTTAAAAATATTAATGACAGGAATAGAAGAAAATTTCCCCTTGTCAAAGCTTCTTTTTTTTTTTTAAATGAATGTTTTTTCTTCTGTTCTCTATATTGTTATCACTTTTTGTGTGTTCTATATATACGCTATTTTGTTATGTTGAACTTTATTATGCTCTAACTCATGAAGATAATGGGTTGGGAATTTCGCACAAAAAAATGTAGGTTTCTCCACATGGGAAGGGACCCAAAAGCCCTATAGAACCATTGATGTGATTTCCACCAATTGATTTACGTAATTCAAAGCATGGTGCAAGATAGCTACGGTAATAAAGAATGGAATATGAGAATATTCAAATTAGTTTACTATAGTTATGTGAGAGTTAAAATTGAGATAAGTATGAAAATAAATGAGACACCAAATTTTTTATATGGTTCAGCCTGATCAATGGAATGCTTACATCCATAATGTTGTCAATAATTTGAGAATAACATAAGAATAATACAAGATAGTAATATTTCTATGGTTTTTTTCTCTTTCTTATCTTCCTTTCCTTTCTCTCTTTTCATCATTTATATGCAAGTTTTTTCATGAAAAATACATTTGAAACATTCCTAATTTAGGATCTTAATTTGTAATTCTAATTTCAATTTGAAATCTTTATATTTGTAGCATTGACATCTTGTTTATGGGCAAACTTAACATATCGATAGATAATTGTTATGAGGGCATTGGATCATAGAATCTGAACTGGTTTTTCTTTTGATAGGATTATAATTGCAACTTTTCTTTAATAGAACTTCCATTTTATAAACTATTGATTTAGAGTCACATTATCATTAGTCACTTGTTAAGGTGTTTAAGATTTAGATTGCATTCCACTGAACTATAGGCTTTCGGTTGAGGAATTATTTAGTTATTATTCATTTGCCATCACATTTGGTTGCACTTTGAGAGTTAACTTCTGGGAAAACTTTTTGATTGCATAGTAATATTAAACGCATAAATTACAACTAAATATTTAAGGGTTGAATGATTATTTGATTAAACGATGAGTTCTTAACCATTAAGTTTGAAAAGTTCATTTATTCAAGGGCATGAAGATCAATTTCCCTTAAAACCCTGTAATTTCTTTCTAAAACAATTGCATGAACCTTCCTTGTCTCCATCTCTGTCATTGGCACTGTTGCCGCCACCACCACCAATTCCATGCCAAAACCCACCAACATCTCAATCACCGCCACCTATCAACAACTCATTTTTACTTTCACCTTCTCTATCCTGCCACCCCTAACAAAAACCATTTTCCCATCGTGATTGAAAAGAAATATATCTAACCCCCAAACTATTTTGGCTAATTTATTAGCAATCAATGCCAAATACGCTAAAATGACTTTGTCAACAACTTCTTTGACTTCTTGATTGACAAAAATTTTAATGAAGAGCCCGAAGATAATAATGCCAACATCTCTATGGCACCAAAGCAAGATGAACAAGTTATTAAGAATGACTTCAAACCAATTATAAATTTTGAAAATTTGTGTCCCATATAAAGTAAAATCGTCCTCCCAATGCCCTTTTTAGTTTTGGTTGAAAATTGAATTTTATGGCTTTTCTTAGCTCTTTTTCGTTTACAAAAAGGTGACATTTTTTAGAAGGCTCATGATGCTGAAAACCTTGAATTGTTGTCTCATTTCATAGAGAATTCTTTCAAACAATACATTGTTAACCGTCAAAACTTCATAGGTGAAAGAGAGAGAAAAAGTTACTAAATCAAAGTTGCCGATTTTTTATGAGGCAATGATGGAAATGGTGGAAGAGAAAATGTAAGTTCACGAGCTCATTTGCAATGTTTAATATAAGATAGATATAGCCAAAACTCCATGGTTACCAGAAACCTTAATTTTATTATGTGTATTTCATCAAGGATTCCCAAAGTTTTTGTTTATTGTTGCTATTTCCACAAAAGCATAGAAAATTACCGAAATTTACAATGCAATATAATTATATTTCTCTTTCAAGAGTTTCTATAATTGAAGCTCTAAATTTATTTCCTGAAAACAAAATAAAAAACTAAACATATCAGCCTTTCAGCAATTTTTTTTTTTTTCGTTAAGTAACAAAAATATGTATATATTGGCTGAAAGGCTGATATGTCTAGCTTTTTATTTTGGCTTTCACCCAATATTTTATTCACTTATATATGGCCTTTTTATATATGATGATAAGGCAGACAAATTATTCTGCGTGAACGAGTAATTTGAGTCCAGCGGAGCATTGCCCTTTGTAACCGGAGATGAAATAATTTGGTCCCCTTTTGACTATGATTTTGTCCTTCCCTGTATCATATACTTTCGAATGATTTGATGGGTTGCAACTATCATATTCTTTCTTGCTTGCATACACCACATTGCGTTCGGTTGGACTATAATAAAATACTGCTGTAGATTCAACACAAATTTAATAATAATTTGTTCATAATGCATAACGAAATTATGAAAATATATCAGTTGAATAAAAATAATTTTTTCAACAATTTTTCGAAGGTTTTTCATTAAAAAATTTTTTTCTCCAGGAACAGTTTTGAGAATCTTTAGAATTTTTATATAAGTTAAAGAGTTACCTTATAATAATTACTTGGGATAAAATATTTATCAATGTCACCTTATTGTAATAACTTGAGATATAATATTTATATATATAATAGATTATTGGCATATAAAAATGAGCAATGTTACGTATACCCATTTTTGATACACAATTCATGTATACAGTGATATATCATTATACAATTAGGTGATTTTAAAATATGTCACCGTATAATAAAGAAATATTCAATCACATGATGACACTTCATCTGTATACACAAATTGTATACTAAAAATGGGTACACATAATTTTATTGTATAAAAATTTGGGAAGAGTAATAGTAATTAATGCAGATATAAACATAGACAATGTGGCCGGAGAAGCATAAGTAGCAAAAGAAATTGAAACTCACCGAGAATGTCGCTACTCTTA
Organism: Mangifera indica; assembly: GCF_011075055.1. Lineage (NCBI taxonomy): Eukaryota > Viridiplantae > Streptophyta > Magnoliopsida > Sapindales > Anacardiaceae > Mangifera > Mangifera indica. Next base: position 8,152,885 of record NC_058140.1, read on the forward strand.
AATTTCTTATCATAAGGCCATGTTTGAACGCCATAAGTCCAACCACTCTTACCACCAACAACGAAAGTTTCAGATTTAACTATCTCACAGTGAAGCACCAACAAACCCACCACCACTACCACAGTGGCAACCATTGCATTGTTTCCTTCCTTCACCATTTTTAGAATTGGAAAATGTCTTGATGATTTGGTGAACAAAGTTGTCCACTTTTTAAGGAGGTGGATTTTGGGCTTTTGGGGGCCTATGGTTTGAACTGCCTATTTTTAGGCAGTGAATGATTATTAATTTTGATTTTTTGGAATCAAACATGAAAGTGAATGGAGTTGGCAGTTGGCCACTCGGACAAGAATTGTAACTCATAAATGTGGACCATTTGTCAATTAGATGTGAAAAATGAGCTATTGCACTTTATTGCTTTTACATTAGAAAGTATAATTTGATAAAAATGTTTATATATTAAAATTCTTAAGCAAAATAACTTGGTGGCATTACACCAGACAATGTAATTTAATAAATTTCTAAAAATGTGTCTAGTCTTAGTATGTTTAACCAATGTTTATCTTTCTTAGTGAATGATTATCTTGTACTAGTATGATAAACAAGTCATACTTATACATAACTCTTATATAAATGATGTACCCCAACTCGGCCATCTATCATCTTAGTTAATATTTCTGATTTGTTACAAAAATATTGAATATGGCTAATTATCTAAGTTGTCTTGTAAGTAACACATGATTTCTCACTCTAGCACAAAGGTGAAATACTTCCATTTTTAATTTAGTGTTTGAATCCCTTGATTTTCACATAAGCACACACGCTGTCTCACTTTAGCACAACGGTTAAATACTTTGTTGTTCATGGCTAAGATTGCATGGATTCAAAATGTTCTTGGTAAAATTATCGTCGCTCTCTTTGGACCATAGGTACTTTTTTGTGACAATCTGAATAGAGAATTCATGATAATTTTTCATATTTGTTGGCTAGTGGCTCATGTATATATGTCATTGTATGTGTTTTTATTATAAACATCCTTTGGTGTGGTGGTAGTTTCGTTCATCATGGTAACTTTACTTATGTGGGCATGTCATCACTCTTATGTGAGTCTTTACAGTATTAAGGTGGGTTTATGGGTGATTCTCACCTAAGTTATTGTTTTAACTTCTTCTTAATTGATCAGAAACATAAGATGAGTGTTTGCCTTATTGAGTCTCAAGTTAGACTGCTCATAGGGGTCAACGTTTCTTTGGACCTACGTCTTTCTTGCAAGTGTAACACAACTGTAAGTCTTACTTATCTTTCTAGTGAAGTTTCCTTGCATAGTCAACTTGTACTTATTCCTTCTTCTTTATGTTTGTAGGCTAGATTTTATTTTTTTGTCGGGTGAAGTGATGGCTTACGTGAAGGATTTTCATGGACTCATAAGGAGGATTCCACTAGCAGGGGATAAGTTAAGTGGTTCTGATTGGGGTTACTATAGATCATAACTACTACATATTAGGCTCAAGACAACATTTATTTTGGTTACACTTTTTAACTGTGGTCTAAAATAACATAAACAACAATTTTGATAGTATTGTATTTGGAAATTAATAATGAGCCATGGTTGCAAAATAGTCGTTGCATTATGAGATATAAAGTAAATGATTTAATAGTGTTGTATTAGAGAATTAATAATAAGCCACCATTAAAAAAAAAACTATAGCATTATAAAATATAAAACAATAGATTTAATAGTATTATATTAGGAAATTAACAATAAGTCATAGTTACAAAAAGAATTGTTGCATTATGGGATATAAAACAACTTTAATAACTATTGTAATAGATCAAAATATTAGCTATAATTTAATTAGATATAAAATGTTATGGTGCATCAAAACAATGACATTGTAAGAAGTCGGAAGATTTGACTCATTTTTTAAACTTAACTTAACTTAAGTTAAAAGGTGTTCTATTTGGTGTGACTTTTATTTTACTCGAATTTATTGTTTAAATCGGTGTCACCTTTAATTTTAGTTTGACAAACTTGAGAAAAATTCGAATCGGCCTATTTTTTATTTGAGCTGAATTTGAGTTAGGGATCTATGGGCTCAATTCGGTTTATATCCACTCTCAAAACAATTGTTAAGGCATTGTTGTTTTATGGCTGAATTACAATCCAAATTAGAAATCTGATCCAAACTAAACCAATTTTAATTCGGTCAATGTTGTTAATATAAATATGAATATTGTAGAATTTTATTTGATTGACTACAGGACTTTGCAATAGGGTTTGCGTATTTGTTTGTAGGCTTTCATTCACTTGATAGAGTTAGCTTACACTTATCTATCTACAACAAAGGAGGGTCCCAATAGGCTTACAGTAGTGTCTGCTTCTCTTGATTTAATATCACCTATCATTGACTTCTTTATGATGTAGTTGTTTCTTAGAGCTTGCATGATTGGTTTTGTTGTTTTGAATGTCTCTAGTCTTCCTATTATTCTTTTCACTATTAGATCACAGAATGCAAAAACCAGCATTTAACATTAAATTATAAGGATTTTGTTATTTGAGATTCAGGAAATTATTTAGTGTTAAAGTTATTTCCCTATTAGAAACTTAGGTTATTCATTTTTCATGTCAGGAAAAGATTTCCTTTCTTATTAGATTTTGATTTCGAGTTTCTATCTATTTAGTGCTTGACATGTATAGCTTGGGCCTTAAGCCGTGATATAGAAATTGATTCATTGATGCTACTCTAGAAAGTTGATCACACTCTCAACTATCTTCTTACTGATCCTCTATCTATTGTCCTATAATCTCTACTAGAATCTCTCTCTTCTTCTCTTTTTTTACCTCGCTTTCTACATCATTGCTTTTTGTTCATAGGACTTCTAATTTTCTATTATATACTTTATGAATTGTAATTCTTCTCTTTTTTTTCCTTTTTGGAAAGGTTTTAAAAATGGTAAATGGCAAGCTTCTTCACATTTTTTAATATAGTTTTTTTTTTTTAAACCTCTTGAATGCTTTGTAAATTCTTATTTACTAAAAGTTAGATCTGGTAGATGTTATTAACTGTCTAGGTCAGACATGTCTTGGCAATCAGTAGGTATTGATGTTTTTGTATCACCTGTGTAATTGGATTATTTAATAATGCAAAATCATCTTTCTTGAGGACAAATGATTTTAAGACCACTAACATATTGTAATTTATTAACATATTGTGCTATTTCATCTTCTGAATAGAGACACATTAATATGTGGATATAAACTATAATTAATGATGCTTAAAACATTTATTAAATAAACTAAGACAATAATTGATGATGCAAAGGATATGTTGCTTATTTCAGAGATTTATTGTTGTAATTAGCCCTTTCTCATGACCTTAAATTTTTTGTTGGTAAGTAGTTATTTGGCCTTACGTTTACCATCAAGTTCCAACAACACTATCGTATCACATCCATCAATAGGGACCCCTTCATATCAAACCTAAAAAACATGACAACCGTTGGATCAATCTTTTTTATTGCCAAATACAACTGCTTAGACTTTTTTGCTTCATTCATGTAGTTATATTGTTCTAATTAACTGCTTAGACTTTTTTACTTCATTCTAAAAAACTTGACAACCGTTGCATCATTAATATTTCGTATTCATATTATCATTATTAGTCAAAAAAGTTCCAATACATGCATTCAATCATAAAGGTTTTTTTTTTTTTCTGCAAATGTCTTTGTTTAATTTTTGTCAAAGTACATAATTTTATTCTATTTGACGCCAAGATTTTGTTATCATATTACGTGTTTACAGTTTATAGAGGAAGTGGTCTATTAAAATGTCACAAATTGTGATGACATTTATAGGTTTGATTGAGGCAGTGTATTAGTGATCTTGCCTCATCGTATATTATTTTTCAAGTAAAAATATGAAATTAAGAGGATTTATGTGAATTCATTTTTATCTTTTCTTACTTTATTTTTTTGGTGTTTTGTTTAGCCCTAGATGATGTTATACAAGTGTCAATAAACTTTGTAAAGAAAGTTTTTTAAGGCCATCTCTGTACAATGCAGTTTTCCATTTACACTAAGACCTAATTGTGAAGAAGCGAAATGTATTTAAATTTTCTACCTATTAAGGTTAAGGATTTTTTTTATTAAAAATTAGATGGATCAATGACTCAATCATTTTTTTTGTGTGTGTCTACATACATACATACATACATACATACATACATACATACATACATACATACATACATACATACATACATACATACATACATACATATATATATATATATATATATATATATATATATATATATATATAAAATAATTACTAGTTCTTTTTACATATCGATTAAAAAGGAATAAGGTTGTACTCTATTAAAATTTTAATTTAACACTCCTAATACTCTTATGTTGTTCCAATTTTCTTGACCAAACTTTTTGCTTCATAGGTTTGAGTTATTTATTATAGGATCATTAAAAGTTAATTTTTTGTGTATTACATATATTTGCAGTCTATTAAGGCATGAATGAAAAGGATAAGAGTTGAATGAATCTTCCTAGTTATAGTTATGAATATATAAATGGGCTAAATGATTTTATCAACAAAGCATTTTCCTTGACAGCTCATGGGAATGTAATTTTATGCCCATACAAGAAGTGTCATTTACATTATTCGTATTGTAGAAACATAGTAGATGAGCATTTGATTATTGATGGAATAACTCCAAGGTACAATTATTGGTATTTTCATGGGGAAGTACTAGATTCAAGTATGATTATAGATGGCATGGGCCAATTTGATGGAAGGGATATGGGTGATGATATAGATGGATTGTTGCAAGACATTTTTAGGAATGTAATCAATTAAGATATTTCATGTAACCAAGAATTTAGAAAAGTCAAACAGACAAGGCTAAGAAATTATTTAAATTATTTGAGGGAAGGAAAAATGAGTTATATCTGGGTTGTCAAAATTTTTCAAAGTTATCTTTCACCATTCACTTATGCCTTTTGAAATGCCTCCACAGAATCATTAATGCAGTGATTACTAATATTTTAGAGTTGCTTAGAGAGGCATTTCCTTATGCAAAATTGCCTACATCTTTTAATGCAGCTAAGAAAATGGTGAAAGACTTAGGGCTTGAATATCAAAAAATACATCCATGTCCTAATGATTGCAAGCTATTTTGGGATGAGAATGAGACATTAAGCTCATGTAAGGTATGTGGTGCATTTATATGGAAATCCAATAGGAATGGTTAGGAAAGGTTATTTGAAAAATGGTATTGAATCCTTATAAAAGTTTTTAGATATTTTCCATTGATTCCTAAGCTTCAACAGTTGTTTATGTGTGGCCTAAAGAGTCAAGACAGAGTTATCAGATAGTAGGTCGATAGTAAGTGATGAGACATTTATGGGACAAATGATAAAAATTTAAGGCAGATAATTTCTTGTGGACCTAATGGCTTTTTAGATGCTAGATTTTGATAGGATTCTAGGAATGGATTTCTTGGGGGAGAAATGAAGCTGAATTAATTATCAATGTAAGAAAGTCTAATTTAGTCTTGAATATGAAGACCAGTTTGAGTTTGGTGAGAAGGACATCAAAAGCATGATGATTAGTGTCATATAGGCAAGAAAAATGTTAAGTAAAGAGTGCACAGGTTTCTTGGATTATGTGGTGAGCAATGTAGAGAAAAAGCCCAAGTATAATGGAGACATTAGTCACTCAAAAGTTTCTAGATGTATTTCTAAAAGAGTTATCAAAATTAGCTCTTAAGTGAGAGATAGAGTTCGATATAAAACTGACACTAAGCGTAACACCTATTTCAAAATCACCTTATAAAATTGTCTAACTAAGTTATAAGAATTAATGAAACAGCTCTAAGAGTTACTTGAAAATGGTTTCATCAATCCGAGTCATTCTCTCTGAGGAGCGCCCATCCTATTTGTTAAAAAGAAAAATGGGTCCATGAAGATGTGCACAGATTAAAGAGAAATGAATAAGGTAACAGTGAAAAACAAGTACTAACTGCCTAGAGTAAATGATTTATTTGATCAGTTGAGATGATCAATAATGTTCTCAAAGATAAACCTAAGGTCAAGTTACCATCAGGTAAAGGTGGCTAAGTAGGATATACCTAAGATAACTTTCTAAATATGGTATGGTCATTTCAAGTTTATAGAGATATCATTCTAATTTACCAATGCCTTCCAATTTTCATGGACTTGATGAACTGAGTATTCCATGACTACTTAGATAAGTTTATTGTGGTTTTCATACATGACATTCCAGTGTACTCTAAGAGTCACGACGAGCATAAGTAACACCTAAGGTTTACCTTACAAAAGTTAAAGGAAAAAAATATGAATTTTGACTTAATAGAGTATCTTTCTTGAAGCACGTGGTCTTAGAAAAAGGTATATCAGTTAACCTGAGTAAGATAGAGGCAATATTAGACTGGTAGAGATCAAAGACTGTCAAAGAGATTCACAGATTTTTGGGTTTAGTGGTGTACTAAAAAAGGTTTGTTTAAGGGTTTGCTAAGCTAGCGAAACCTCTCACATCTATTAAAAAGAAGGAAACTCAATTCCAATAGTCAAATGCATGTAAGAGGAGTTTCTAAGCTTTAAAGAAGATATTGTTGGCCCTACTAAAGGAGGGGGCCTAATATGATTTGTATACCGATACATCTTACAGTGATTTGATAGTAGTACTGATATAGCAAGGCAAGATGATTTAGAGCTAGCAGTGATAGGGTTTGCCCTTAAAATTTGAAGGTATTACCTATATGAAGTTAGATGCAATATCTACATGAATTATAAAAGTCTTAGATACTTTTCCACTCAAAAAGTGTTTAACATGAGATACAGGAGTTGACTCGAGTTAGTAGAGGACTATGATTATGATATTAAGTATCATCTAGACAAAGCAAATGTAGTCATAGATACCCTCAATAGAAAAGTGTTTTTGTCACAATTTATAATTCAGAGAGAGATTCAAACAAATTTGGATTAAGAGCAATTGAGTTAATGATTAGGGCTCTAGCAAATTAGGATCAAATTCATGTTAGTGGAGAATATTAAGACAACTTAACTCAAGGATTATTGGTGTAAGGAAAGAGTCTAAAAAATTTTGGATGGTCTCAAGATAGACTTTTAGATGGCAAATGGTGTTCATAAGTTCAGAGGTAGAGTTAGTATCCCACCTGTGAATGAGTTAAGGTAAAGAATTCTTGCAAAGGCTCATAACTCTTTTTACTACCCATCTTAAGGGTGTAAAGATATACCAAGATTTAAAGAGTTTTTGGTAGTTCGACATGAAAAGAGATGTGGGTAAGTATGTTGCTAACTATCTCATTTATCAGTAGATTATGACTAAATAATAAGGCTACATAACAAGTCTCATCAATATCCAACCTTATTACTCTCACAAATATCGTCACTTATGCATATAGTTGATGACTATCTAGTTGTATAACACTAGCTTTAGGTTGCTAACTTTTAGATTTGGATTTACTTGATCTGAGTTTGCATCATCATCCACATAATTAGACACCTTATCTATGTCTTTCCTGAATTCCTCATCCTTTATTAAGTTATTATCCTTTTTATATAACTCTGACCTCTTTATGCACATAGCCTAGGGGTATAAACATCTTTTATCTTTGTCTAAAGATACACGGTCGTGTACTTCTCAACCCATGCCTCTGTGTCTCATAAACCATATACACAGGTGTGTAATACTCGACACTTATAGAGCAAGTGCATACGAGAGGTGACTTAGGCATGCTCTTGTGTACTTAGATCCACATGTATGAGCCATGTGTCCTCTAACACATGTTATCCATTTTTTAAAAGCTATTCACAAGCGTACATCCCATACCATATGATTGTGCATTTCTCTTCTTAGAATGAGAGCAAAATCCACAAGTTTTCAAAATTTCTGGAATGACATATGACGTGTATAGGGTCATACATGGTCATATGTCATGATTTGAAAATTGCACCTTAGGGTTTCTATATTGTTCTAGTCATGCAAATAGTCATTCAAACATATATTCAAGCCAATACAAGAAATCTTTAAGTTGCCTAGGCAATGCACTTTCTAAAGATCATGCTTGATAACCAATATACACATCAAACCAATGGCATTATCAAACTATCAAGTTAAAACACATAATTATCCTACACTCAAAAGACTAGGTAGGCATATAACTTTTCATAATGGCATACAAGATCAAGTACATCAAACAAATCATCATACTCTGGTCTATACAACATTAAATCATGTTAATACTAGAGGACTTCAAAGATTCCAGGATTAAAATAAAGGAAATTGTTCCACTTACTTGGATTCTAGTGACAAAGCTTCTCTTGTATGGCTATGGTGATTTCGGTGATTAGTGGTGACTCTTCATGTGACCACAAACTTCTCTCTTACACTCTTTCACTTTTTGAGCTACTAAAAAGTAAAAGAACCCATAAGAATAAAGGTTGATCACATTTTTATTTTATCTTCATGATGTAATACATGGCCATATGTCTAGTTGCATAACTAAGGCAACCCCTTGTGAAAAAGAGAGATAACTCACATGACCAAGATGTCAATCAATTGCTCTAGTATATAATTTTAGTTCAGGTTCTACGTATAGATGTTTCCACTGAGTAAGGTTATGATCACACTAGATAAGGATCTAAGGAGTGGTTCTCTAGTGACCAAACAGTATATAGTTTAACTAAGAGTTAAGATATGTAGACTAGATATTTCCTAGAGTGCTGTGCAGACTAAGTTAATAAATAAGACACACCATCATCCTTATAAGAGTTTAATGTTAACTCCAAATGACAGAGATAGTATATATTGAGATAAAGGGCATTTTATGTGTTTTAACAATAACTCACCCACTTTTATGTGTGCAGGTGTAGATGATTATGATGGTTACAGGATAAGTAATGGTTAGTGTTAGGTTAAGTGCCCTAGAGCTAATCAAATTTAGCATTTATGAATGTAATTTTATATTAATAATTAATAAAAGGATTGCTTGTTATTTAATTCATATATTGACTATTTATATGATTGTACAAATAACATGCCCTTAGAATAATAAAATTGTGAAAAAGGAATCGGATGATTAATAATGAGAACCATATGTGAACATTTAGTGATCATTTTAAAAACATCCATAATTTCAACATTGCAATGAATAAAGGCAGGTGTAATGATGATGAGATTATCATAGTGTTGAGTGACCCTACCAAAAGTGATAATAGTTCTCACATATCAAAGTTATTATAGACAGTTTAGTGCAACATATGGATGCACATTGCAAATGTGTTCATCGAACTAACCTAACCAAAGGATATTTATATGGATAGTTGTTTCAATGTCTTTGGAATAAATCCTCTGAACACTATAGGTGCATGTAATCATTTTGCTTGAGGTTGCTAGACCATCTCGTGTAAGGATTGCTATGGTTTGACGTTATATAACATGTTGTCAAAATTAGGGTAGTTATAAAAGTAGTAATCGACTATATTGTGAGATACATGGAGGCTATAGTTGATCAATAAAGGAATCATTAAGATAAACACATTTTTATGTCTCAACCTTAAAAGATATTGATTGACAAAAGGATTGAATTACACCTACCGATGATATTATCAAAGCTAAAGAGATATCTGCTGACACTTTGTTATTTAGGTGGTCATAATGCTTTGTTACAAGCCAATCTTGGTTTATGTCTAAATTTATCTCAAATTCAGACACTACTACCTCAATAGAAAGCTTATAGATGCCACACATATAGGGGTTAATTTGAACCTAGAGATGAGGATTATTTGGTGGTAAACCAAGTGTTTAAGAAAGAGAGAAAAACTGCAAATGGACTGGGTTTGCCTAAAGGGTTGAGAGGACTCGATTTAACTATACCTTGACAAAAGTGATGATCAATGGTCAGTGTTAAGATAGGTGTCCTAAAGCCAATAGAATTTAGCATTTGTGAATGTAATTTTATAATAATAATTAATTAAAGAATTATTTGTTATTTAATTCATATGTAGACTATTTATATGATAGCACGAATAACATACTCTTAAATGGTAGAACTATGACAAGGGGATCAAATGACTAATCTGAGAACCATTTAGTGGTCATTCTAGACATGTTTATAATCCCAACATTACAATAACTAAGAGCATGTGTAATAATGATAGGATAATCATAGTGTTGAATAACTTTACCAAAAGTGGCAAATGTTCTCATGTGTCGAAGCTATCATAGATAGTTTGGTGCAACACATGAGTACACATTCTAGATATATTTATCAAACTAACCTAACCAAAGGATATTTATATGAATAGTTATTTTAGTATCTATAGAATAAAACCTCTGAACACTGAAGGTGTATGTGATCCTTTGACTCCTTTGACTTAAAGTCGGTAGACTATTTCATGTAAAGGTTAGTATGGTTTGACATTATCTAACTTGTTGTTGTAATTAAGGTAACTATAAAGGTAGTAATCAACCATATTATGAGATACATGAAGGTTGTGGTTTATCGATAAATGATTCATCAATCCTGAGTGCAAAAAAAGATATGAGAATACTGAATGACATTTGTGACAGCTTGAATTTATGGTCACAATAGGATAAGGTTGTAGCCTAATTTATGTTAGTCATTGATGTGTATTAGTTCATATCGAGGAATCACTAAGATAGACATATTTTTATATCTCATCCTTGAGAGATATTGGTTGATGAAAGAATTGAATTGCATAAAATTGTGATGTTGTAAAAGCTTAAGAGATGTCCGTTAACATTCTATCATATAGGTTGTCATGATGTTTTGGTACAAACTAATATTCGTTTGTGTTTAAATTCACCTAGACTTTAGACACAACCAATTTGATAAAGAGTTTATAAGTCACATGCATAAATGAGTTGATTGCTTATTGATAATCCTCAAGTTCAAGATCGAAATAGAGACCATGAATAGACTGGGTGTAACATCCCTCCCCAAAATTACTATCCTTCGAAAGAGAAATGTTATAAATTAATATTCAAAGCGTCTATTTTTTTTTTTTTTTGAAAAAACTACTTTAAACTAAACTCATTACTAAAAGTGTTTAGAAATTATTCTAAGAAAACTGAAAATCTAGAAGTGAATAAAAAATGTATATATCCTATATGAAAATTTATCTGAAAGCATCTAAAGACATGGAGTAATCATATACAACTGTATATCCATCTCAAGAAGGTCAAAAGTCAATAAGACATGCGACTATATGCATGTAACATAAACCAGAGATAACTTACTCTAACCAGATCTATCTTCGCTGACCTGACTCTACCTTGTAGCTACCATGATCACTTTTACCTGCAATCATGAAAGAAAAGAAAGTGAGAGATAAGAACACTCAGTAAGGAGAAAGAATTAAGTAAACTATCTCCTTTCTTATTCTAACTCACTCTCGGGACTCAATCTTACATCATAACCTTCATAAGGAATCGAAGGGATAATATAGTTTATTCTTTACTATTTGGGTCATACTTTGTCCTATCTTGTGTCTATTTGATACTTTTCAAAATTTGACTATAAGGATTTGACACTTTTCTAAGCTCGAGCTCTCTTCCTTTCTCTCACTATACTATTTTTGAATCTGAATTAAACTCTACTACAAGCATGCTCTACTACGAATAGACCCTACTGTGGGTCTATATCCTACTATAGACGTGTCCTACTATAGACATACCCTACTACGGGCGATGTAGTGTAAAATACCCCTTTATAGTTCATAGAATGCATAGGTCCGTTATATCTTACTAATATTGCTTCCATCAAAAACTATTCATAACCCACCAGACCATACTCTTAGAACAACCCTTGAATCTTGAGCCCCAAATTCCTTTTCTTGCTTTTTTTCCTCTTCTTGCTTTTCTTTCTTTTCTTCTTCTTTTCTTTTTATCTCTTTTTGTTCATTTCCTTTCTTTCCTTTCTCCCTTTTCTTTTTCTCCTCCTTTTCTTTCTTTTTTTCTTTCCAAAATTGTAAATCAATGTTCACAAAACCGTTCACTTAATACAGTAGTCTTTTTCTTCATGCAATTTAATAGTCCAAATGGTCTTTCATTTATACAAGCTATATATCATTGAAACAATGATTCAAAGAGCTTTCCAACAAGCTATAACAGTACTCATGATTCATCAAATAAGGTAGTCAAAAAGTAGGATGAAATCAGTGACAAAAAATGATATTTACTATTTATTTGGTAAGATAGTCTTTTTGTTCATGCAATTTAACAGTCTGAACGGTCTCTAATTCATATTAGCTAAATATCATTGAAAAGAAGATTAAAAGAGCTTTCCAACAAGCTATAATAGCACCCATGATTCATCAGATAAGGTAGCCAAAATGTGGGATGAATTTAATGGCAAAAAATTGTATTCACCGTTTATTTGGTAAGGCAGTCTTTTTGTTCATGCAATTTGCCAGTCCAGCCGGTCCCTAATTCATACAAGTTATATATCATTGAAAAGATTATTCAAATAAATTTCCAACAAACTATAATATAACTCATGATTCATCAGATATGGTAGCCAAAACGTGGGACAAATTCAGTGATAAAACAATAAATATCATCCAATTCTCTGCCATGAACAAACTAACACATATAGATACCCCAAATGGCAAAACAATATTTCTCAACTGGCGCCCTCCTTTTTGTGTTCCTTCTTGGATCACCAAAACCACCTTAAATCAACACAAAACACACTAACATCTTCATATAACATGTATCCAATATATATAAACATAGAAAAAAAGGGAAAAGAAAGAAATCTTTCAGTTACCAAAGCTCCAAAAGTGTTTTCTCTTCTTTTCTTTCCTTACTTTTTTTCCAAAACCCTTCAAATCATCCACTTTTTTTTCTAAAAACAAAGAAAAAGCATGAAAAATGTTACTTTTTCTGGAAGAGATGGAGAAGATGATGGAAAAAGTATAAGTTTCCTTTTTTTTTTACTTTTCTCTCTTTATATATATATATATATATATATATATATATATATATATATATATACATATATATATACATATATATATACATATATATATACATATATATATACATATATATATACATATATATATACATATATATATATATATATATATATATATATATATATATACATATAAAACATATATATTTAAAACTATAAATATCTCAAAGCAAGGCTAAAGACATAAATGCCTCTGGAATGTACCTAAGGGTATTACACTGGGTTTACCCAATGGGTTGAGAAGACTTGAGTTTGACTATGCCTTAACCAAGTGACACTCGTGCACTTGGTGTGATAGTGTCGACCATGCAAATGTATGATGTTGGTCAGTACCATGTAACAAAGGTTACATGACCGACACACTTAAGTGTGCTAGTCCTGCAAGTGAAACATGTCAGTTGGGCATTTTACATGCCAATTGTGCATGTGTATTGAAGGTGTTATATACGCTTGGAATTTCAACCATGCTTAAACACTCGCACATATAAAATACAGGTATAAGTTTTTGCAAAAGATACAACAAACAAGAAAGTAGAAACAGGAATAAAACCCTAGTCATCTATCATGTTTTCTCTCCTCTTGCCTAAACAATAAATCTAGTCAAGAGCCCTAGTAACCTTTTTGTCTTTATCTGCTCTATGGCTACCAAGTCGTCGTCTTATGAGGATTGGATAATGTTCTTTCTCTTGCAACATGAAGGTTGAAAGAGATATCAACGTAGGTATAAACCTAAAACACCCTATAAGTGTTTTGCATGTTTATGAATGTGTGCTTAAAACGAGTATCCTAGTCAAGGTTTTTAGGTTTGCTTGTATTTAGAGTTTTTAAATTTAATTGAGCTGCCAGTTATCAGTACCCTAAAAACCTTACATTTTTTTATTATTTCTCTTTCCATGTCTCAAAATCAAATGTTGAAATACGACACAAAAGGTTAGGTCATCCTAACCATGATACAATTTTGTCGATTTTAAATTCAATGAATGTTGGAGATAATAAAATTCTTGATTTATCTTTTTCATTGCATGTCAATATGGCAAACTACATCAAAATACCTTTCCTAAGTTTGATTCAAAGAGTTTCTAGCCATTTGAGCTTATACATTCAGATTTATAGGTCTATCTCTAGTTATATCTAATGAAGGTTAGAATTATTACATTCACTTCATATATGATCTTAGTAGATTTACATGGATGTTTCCATTGAAGTGCAAGTTTGTAGCTAAGGCTATATTTGAGCCAACCTTTAGCTCTCCTTAAAGTTGTTCTAGCTTGGCTCGCTTAAAGGGAACCAAGCTCGAATTTAGTTGAATCAAGCTTTAAGTTTAGCTAAACTCAATTCGTTTGACGAAATTGTCTTAAACTATTATCAAATTCCTGATAAGTTGATTATCCAAAACTTTTCTATGCCACTCTTCTCATATTGGTCCTTTATATTAAATCTTGATAAGGGAAATATATCTCATCATTCCTATTGAAATAATTCTATTATTATTAATTATTTTTTAGTTCAATTAAAATAGGGATAATTTTATTATTGTGATTCTGTTTTCTCGCTAATAGGAGATGAAAGGTCTATCCGTGTTCCTAAATATGTGAGAGACATGGATGACCTTTTTCATTGGTTTTGCAGCTAGTGGTTGGTCATAGTTGCTTACATAGATTCCTTCAAAGTGATGCTTCTTATAGAGATATCCTATAGGTAGATTAAAAGGATAAAATTAGCGACATAATTAAATATGAAAGCAGTCTAAATGAAAATGTACACAATTAAATAAGCAAGCGTAAAAATAAAATAATTAAAGTTTATATTCTAAACAAGGGCAATCAAATATAAATTTAATAATCCAATAGTTAAGTTCAAAATAAAATTGAAAATTGATGATAAAATAATATCTAATTACATGATGACATATCTATATATATGTAGATATTTGTGTATAAAAAATAAATATACATAGCATTACTCAAATTTATCATTATAAAATAATATATAGTAAATGAAATTTTAGTTTTGCCCTTTCTTGAACTAGTAGCTCTCACATTGCTTCTGAAATTATTTTTTTAAACTCTCAGCCATTTTGCTACACAAATTCCTCGTGAGATAGTGCTTCTACGTTAACTATTATAACTTACCGATTTAAAATACAAAAATCATTTAAATTTAATTTTAAAATATGTACCTGTTGATTTTCAATGTTGGTTAACCACTCACAAAAATTGTAGTAACACGTTTTTTTATAAAAAAAAAAAAAAAAGCATGCATGGAAAAACTTAACATAATCAATTTTATTGTCAAAGCCGTGCACACTTCATTGTACGATTCAATCTCTATTTTTCAATAAAAAAAGCCCATGAGCAAGTTCGTTATAGAGAAATCGATTTCTCGAGTTTCATCTTCTTTTTTTAATTATACATTTTGTAATTTCATGGGCAACTGTCACTGCTTGGCGAGAGGAAGTGAAAATAAATATTTCTTTTAACTCAATTTTGAGAAGCTTTTTCATATATTAGAAGCACAAAACCATTTATTAAAACTATATAATGAAATCATTTTGAAAATAGAAATTATTAGATCTGGGTCTACCAATGACGGGTCAACCCGATCTGGTTTTCTTAACTGTCAAAGGACAGTTATTGATGATTAATATTTGGCAGTTGGACTCTTATATAAAGTCCTAACTGCCTGCCCAAAAAATAGATTACACTATTTCTTTTACCAAAAAGCACTCTGTCCCCTCTTCTCCTACAAATCAATGCACAGATTATGTCTCTCTATTTGAAAATCAGTACGTAGGCAAATGGCATCGTGGAAATAGACTAACGTCGATACCTTGTCTCGTATTCAAAGAAGTTTCATCGAAAATTACTTTGGGTACACAAAATCCTTATTTACACAATTCATAGAATTTGATCCTGGCATGTTTAATTATTCCCAACAGAAACGTTTCTCCAATCTAATTGGCTTCAAATGCCACAACATGTTGCATTTCTATAAGACTTGATAATGTCTCCATTCTGTAAACTCGCTAGAGAAGTAATAATACTTGCTTTATGTATTACAATTTTTACAAAGTTATAGTGTGCAACATACATAAAGATTTACAAGTCTTCATAAACGTGAGCAACCGCCAACTCCAATTTAAATTCCTCAAAATCAAATCATTGTTTGGGTGGCTAATTAGTTCAAATGTTTCCCTATAAAGTGGAAACTTGTATCGCATTTCCCTTCAAATTCTCAAAGCGTAGTCAGAAAATTAGGGTTCCAAATTAGAGATGGTGAAGGGAAGAAATTATAATGCAGTGGCAGTGGTGGTGGGTTTGCTGGTGCTCTATTGTGGGCTGGCTCAAGCAGCAACTTACGTTGTTGGTGGTGATAAAGGTTGGACTTACGGCGTTGAAACTTGGCCTGATCAGAAGATATTTCAGACTGACGATGAACTCTGTGAGTATTTAGTTTAAATATATAGAATATTACTTTTTGAAAAAATTATTTAATTTGGTTCAAAAGTTTTGTTGGTCGAAATAATATATCTTTAGTTCAAACTTCGAATCAATAATTAAATTGTAAAACTCCTTTGACTTTATTGAGGTACCTTTATATTATTTTATATATATTAACATGCTTTATAGGGGATGAAATAATCTATTTGATTGGACTTATCTACCTATTAAAAGAGTTTTTTCTATGCATTTTAAATTTGATTCTTTATAAGCTCTACTAAAATTGGTAGAGCCAAACAAACCCTAACTAAAAACATGCACGGTGGTTGAAATATACCATCTATAGCAAGCAACTCTTTTTCTGCATGCATGTTAAACCCTTATGGATATTATGAAAAAAGTAACTAATCCTATGTATTTGAGGCAATTTCTGTTGAATTTACAGTGTTTTACTATAGTTCTGCGGACCACAACGTAGTGATTGTGTCACAGGAAGAGTATGAAAATTGCAAAGCCTCAAAAAATGCAAAAGTTTATCGGACAGGAAAGGATCAGATCAAGCTTAAAAAGGGACCAAATTATTTCATCTCCAGTATCAAAGGTCAATGCGGCAATGGATTAAAATTAGTCGTTCATGCACATTAATTCGCATATTTAAGCCAGTAATAACAGTGGTGCAATATTAATGCATCATGATATAAATTTACTAAATAAAAATGGCGGATTATTGCTTTTGTATGCGGGTGGTTTGTGTTTCGTTCCAAAGAAATAAAGCTTGTATTATTCCTCGAACTATTGTAAAAAGAACTAGAAATCGAACGTATTATTATATGCGGCTATTGTAGTTATTAGTTGTGTGAAGAAACGAATTGCAAGTATAATTAAAGAACATTGAAGAATTACTAATGTTCAATTTGAAATCAAGCAGGGGTAATGGTGAGTTTTACCAGTACTCATTGTTTCACTCAATCGACTGAAATATTAATAAAAGAATTCCTTTGAAGCTGGAACACATTGTTCATCTTCCTCATTGGTTTCTCGCCCCTATTTCTCTTCCTCATGCTTGCTTAGTGTAACAATCCAATGGTCCAAAAATTGAAATTTTGTATTTCTTTCTGACTAAATAATTGGTTCAAATTAGTTTGTGACGAGGATTGTTAGGTAGGATATTATTTTGTATAATTACAATGTAAACTTGATTCATGTTTTTTTTTTTTTTTTTTTGAAATAAAATTCCAATATATGTTTCCAGAATTGTTACTCATTTTTAAGGTTTTCTATGGTATTAGAGCTACTTTCTAGCATCAGTGGCTTATTTATGCACAGATTCAATGCCTCATGATTTGTTTTTGAAGTATACAATGTATGAGTCACCATTAGTCGATTCAATACACCAATTTGATAATTTTTCAATTTGGAATTTACAAGTAGTGAATCTGAGATTGAATGATGATAATTATCGCTACTAGAGAGCTTAGGTGATGTATTTCATTTGTGTTCATGGTCTTGAATCACGTCTAATAGGTTTGGAAAGTTGTCCTCCACATTATCTTGTTGTCAAATATGATTCTAGGTTAAAAGTTAAAAACATTAATCCTTAATATGTTTTTTGGAAGTGTTATGATAATTTGTTGATAAGTTGGCTTTTAGCGTCCATATTTGAGAATATGTTTAGTCATATAGCCTATTGTGGCATTGCTACATAAATTTTAAAAACCCTATAAGAATATTTTAGGACATAATCTAAAATTAGGGTTATGCAGTTGAAAAATTCTCTATTAACAATGAAGTATGGCTTGATCACTATAAATGATTTGGTTAGAAAAATAAAAGATGTAGCTGATGCACATGTATCGAGTGGTCAAGAAATAAACGAAGAGGAACTTATACATTTCATAGTAGATGGTTTAGGACCAAAGTTTGATGTAGTGATTGGACATGTTGTTTTAAAAATAGAGTCTCCCTTTTAAGCATAAGTTTAGCTAAGACCAAATTCATTCTTCAAAGATATGAACAATGGCTAAATAAGAATAAAGTGTATTCTTTTGACCTACATGAGGCACAACAAATATAGCATCACAAGTCAAAGATTTTCTAACAATTAAGCTAATGGAAGTAATGTAAGTGTTGTACAAACTAGTTTTCAAGCAAAAGGGAAAGGGATGGGTTTTAATAAACATTAAATAATATGTCAAGTATGTTGAAAAACAAGTCATATTACACTAAAATGTTACAGTCGGTTTGACATTACCGATATAGGAAATGCTTAACATATATCTAGTATTAATATTTGTCTCAATCCTAGTTACACTAGTGTTTTCAATTAAGACAATCATTATGAGGCAAATTCAATGGTTCAGTCAATAGTTCAACCACAGTTAACACAATTTGGCACAAAATTTTTTCACAATAAAGTCAACCTTCTAGTTCATCAGGCAATGGACACCAAGTGATTTGGGGCAATTTAGATCAGTCCAACATCACTTTTAAACCTCATGTTATTTCACCCAAAACATTTTTTGCTACTGTTAAATCCCTAAGTGTTTTAATGATGATAAAAATCTAAATTGGAATATCTAATAATGTCTAAGAAATGTGTTAAAACATTACCAAATGGATATAACTTGAAAAAAATAGGATTCAAAAATGAATGCCCGTGTGTCCTGAGATTGATGCCTATGTGTCCTCATGTTCAAGTTTTCAATGGAAAATTCATCATGCATTCTTCCTCGTTCAAATTAAAGGGAAGTCAACATGGTCAAGAGTCAAGCATGGATAAATACTCGTATGCTACAAGACATGCCCGTGTCTCTTAAATGAGAAAAATTGCAAAGAGCTTTCCTCATTCACAAGTCATTGTACATCAAGAAGAATTCAAAGGCGAAGACAATGAACACCCTTTTACGAATCATGGACGCTCTTTCATAAGCAAAATTTCATACATTCAAGTTCTCATTCTTTCTTCATTCATGCTCAATGTTCGACCATTCATGTAATGCAATGTAATGAATGACCATTCATTGAAAATGGATGCCCATTCAGGCATGTGGCGCGAGAAGAAAATTCAATTGTTTGGGGGTATGATCGAGGTTAATTGTGTCTAAAAAGAAGATCAACATGTCAGGGACACCCATTCATCTATGATACAAGTCCGTTCATATGACCTTTTTAAGAGCAAAACGTCCCTTTCAAATCTCAATGGCTTATTAATCAACAACCTTCTTCAGTACTTCAAAATCTCACCCTTTTAAAGTTTGTTTAATTACTCTCCCAATTATAAAATGTTTTAAGTTGTTTGGTTGTTTTTGGTACCCATTCCTTAGGTCATACAATAAACATGAGTTTGATTTTCATACACAAAATCGTTTGTTCATCGGGTGTAATTAATTACATAAAAGTTATTGTCTAAGTGCAAATGAAAAATTTTATGTTTCTACCAATGGCAGTTTTGATGAATCTTGTTTTGCTTTCAAAGAAAATCTTGATTTTTTTAATCATTATCATAGTGAAACACCCTATCATGGTTTCTAGTGATATTTTAATAAATAGTTTCTTCTTGAATCCTTCTTCTTCGTAAGATTCTATTGGGACATTGATGTGTGCACATTTTGCACACATCTAGCGTCTAGTTTTTAGGATTTTAGGCATATTTTATATTAAGTTTGGTTATGTTCTAATTAATTTTAGGTAATTTCGTAATATTTTCTCATTTAGTGTTTAAGTTTGTGTTTGTAAGAGTTTCCAGAAGTTTGAAGGCAATAGAAAGCAAATTCGGAACAAATTTGAAACTTGCAAAAAAGGAAGTAAAATTCTCCTTAAAAAAGAAAGCCAAAACAGGCAACTAATACGCCTATATTAGACAAAATTATAGAGATTCAACAAATACCCCAAGGTTTGAGCGCAAGTTGTCTGCCTAACTATATAAGGAGAATCACATGCATTCGATCATCATCATCTTTCACTTCAAGACTTCTCATTTAGTGTTTAAGTTTGTGTTTGTAGGAGTTTTGGGAAGTTTGAAGGCAAAAGAGATGCAAATTTGGAACAAATTTGAAACTTGCGAAAAAGGAAGCATAATTCTCCTAAAAATAGAAAGCTAAAACAAGCAACTAATACCCCTGTATTAGATAGAATCAGTAAGATTTAACAAATATCCCAAGGTTTGAGCACAAGTTGTCTGCTTAACTATATAAGGAGAATCACATGCATTCGATCATCATCATATTTTGCTTCAAGACTTCTCGGCGATTCAAGATTAATTAGAGAACAAGCAACCAGATTAAAGCATCAAGACTTGTGGAATACGACTAGAATTCAAGGGGATAATACTGAGCATTATTTCTTGAATCCATTCTCGTTATTTTTATACTCATTAAGATATGTTTTAATAGTTATAGTAATATCTAGACACAACAAAGGGGTTGGGTCAACCTAACACCCGACTCGGGCCCCCTAATTTTAGCCCAACCTATGAGGGCCCGACCCTCACTATAGTAGGTCATGTTAGGCTTAGGTTAGCTCATCATTGTGCAACAAATTAAAAAAATTTAAAAACTTTTTTTAATTTGGTTCTATGGGTGTAGAACAACTTCTACACTTCTGCACCAATAGAAGCTGCTGCCCTTTCAAATTTATTGTTATATTTTTTTCTTTTTTTTTTAATATAAAGCCCCCTCTCCTACTCTCTAAACTACATCAAAAACCTAATTTCTATATCTCTCTCAAAATTTTCTTTATTCAATCACTCTCTGCCTTTTCTTTGTTCAGTTTCTCTCTACATTTTCTTCATTCAATTTCAATCTCAAACTCTTTTAAATCTCAACGAAACTTTAATTCTATCTAGCAATTTAGTTTCCATTTGTTTGAAAATTTTGTATTTTTTCAATTATTTTTTTGTGTTTGGTTTTTTATTAATAAAATATTTTTAAAAAAATAATTATTAAATTTTACTAATTTATATTTTCTTTCAAATTAATATAATCGAAGATCGTAAATGGCATATCGATCTTTCAAATCATATTTTGTATATATTTTCAAATAATGTAAAATCATTTCTATTACTTATTGTCAAATTCTAATTAATAGAAACTCTTCATTTTATCAATAATGTCAAGTTGGGACTTGTTTTCTCCAATTACGTTTTCTTAGCTTACCCAATGCATAAGATCTAAGACAATTGTCGTCTATTTGCTCTGCCAACAAGAAAAACCAAGAAACTTGCACTAGGCCAATGTCACTTTTTTTTTTTTTGTTTTACCTACTACTTTCATTATTTCCTTAGTGTCTAACAATTTAGTTTCTATTTTGTTTTTTTAATTTTATTAATTATTATTTTTCTTTAAAACATTTTGATAATAAAAAAATTTATTATGTTATAAACGGTAAAAGGTGCTCAAATAATTAGGATAACTTCACTTTTATAGGCTCAAATGAAAATGAATGAGTTCAATGTAAACTCTATATAAGAGACCTCATAGAAACAAGTAAAAGTTCTCATTTGTTTCTACAAGGTCTCTCTTGTAGTGTTTATGTTGCACTCATTCATGATTAATTGAGTCTACAAAAGTGAAGTCATCCAAATTACTTGAACACTTTTTTCATTTCGAACATATTCAATTTTTCATTACCAAAATATTTAAAATAATAATAATTAACAAAATTAGAAAAACAAAATGGAGAGACTAAGTTGTTAGACATTAAAGAAATTGTGAAAATAGTAGATAAAACAAAAATACATGAAGTGACACTGTCTAACGACTACACACACAAGTTACTTGGCCCTTCTTGTTAGCAAAGCGTATGAGTGACAATTATCTTGACTAAAGCATTGGATAAGTCAAAAAAACATAGTTAGAGAAAGGAAGTCCTAGCATGGCATTATCGATAAATGAAAATTTTCCTTTAATTAAAATACGACAATAATTAATAAAAAATAATTTTATATCATTTGAAAATATATACAAAATGTTATTTAAAAGATCGACTTTTATTTACGATCTCTAGTTGAATTAATTTGAAAGGAAATATAAGTTAGTAAAGTTTAATAATTATTTTTAAAAAATTATTTTATTAAAAAAATGTTGGGTCAGCCCGTGCCCGCAATTGTGACAAAGTTTGCGGACCAGCCACAATACGACCCAACATAGATAGGGTCATGTCAAGGGCCTTCATTTTTATACGAGTTGGCTAAACATGAAAGGCCCGCTATTGTAAGGGACTAGACCCGACATGGCCTACAGGCACAATAGGCCTCACCAAAGTTGGCCTAATATGGCCTATTGTCATGTCTAGTAATATCTACCATATGAAAAGAAGGGAAAAAGACTATTTCCCACTCAAATTTTAGCTCAATCTCAAAACCACACCCACAGGAGATGAAAAACTCAAACTCTCACTCATGGTCAAACTTCTTTTAATTTTTTCTATTAAAGGGAAGGGTAAAATAGTTATTTTACTGTTTATATTAAAAGTTATAAAGTTTATTACTCCCCCCCCCCAAGTTTTAAAAACTAACATTTCACTTTTAATTAAAGTTTTTAAACTTTGAAAAGTAACATTTTCACCCCCAACCCTAGGGTTTCCACATTTTTCAAAACTTAGCCACCCCCTATAAATTTTAAAAATAGTAGTTTCACCCCCCACTCTTCAACTTCATCTTCCAGCTTCATCTTCGGCCTCCTCCTTCTCCTAGTGTGATGACGATAGTGCAATGAAGAGATCTTCATCTCCTCGTCACACAACCCAGATGACGAAAGACAACACTTTGTCATCCATTTTCACTCGTCGTGTTGTCTAAACGTAGCAATAAAGCGTCATCCTTTGTCTGTTCTTCCACATCTGGACGATACTTCATCGTCCAAATCTGGACAATGAAGGTTTGTCGTTTGTCGTCTAGATCTAGGCAACAAAGAATTGTCCTTCGTCATCCTTTATAGCCAGAGAAGGGAGATTGATGTAAAGCATCTACCGTCGATGGTGGTCAGAGAAGGAAGCAAACCCTAGGGATGAAATTTAAACTTTTCAAACTTTGAGAATGGGTGGGTTGAAGTGTTAGTTTTTAAAACATGGAAGGGGAAATGTAAAAATTTTGAAGTTTTAAAATTTATAGGTAAAATGATGATTTTACCCCTGTTTTTAACTAAAAATTTGGATGGCAGTTTTGTTAGAATATGCCCTAAAAACCAATCGTTTTAATTGGTTTTAAGGGTTGTATATCTTGCATATACATTATTAATAAAAGAAAAGTTCTGTTATACTTCACATGTTTTCAACGTCACTTATATATATATATATATATATGTTGTAGTTGTATATTACATCCATATTAACTACATGCATACGACATGTGAAAGGTCCCGATGAGTTTTAATAAACATCATCAAATCGTTCCCTACATAGGCAATCTATTTGGGCAATAGTATTGCATAATGGGTGCGTGCTATATCACCACAGTATATCAATGGATGATATTAGACATGGTGAATATACACATGGGTAAACAATGGAACCATTTGATGGTTAGAAAACTGATCAAAGGTTATTTTATTATATTGTTTATCGAACGTGACCGCTGAACGATGATCACATGGGCATTAATATGTAGTCAATGATACATCGTGAATCATACTAGTGTATAGATCTTTTGACTTGAGATATCACAGTTGTGCTTCGTTCTGGAACGTATGGTTCATACGGTGTATACCACGAAGCTAATCATGTCTCGTTCAGAAGTTGTTTTGATCATATGTTGCTTGAGCGAGAGGACAAGTGATGATCATACAAGGATCCGTCAGCTCGACTGCTCTCAAGTTCCCATACGAATATCGAGAAACATGAAAATCTAAGACACTGACCAGTGTAGATAAAAGACCACAAGAAAAGAGTTTCGATGTGGCACGTTATGATGTATTGCTTGATATTCGAAAAGATTAAATATTGGATTTTGACATTCCATGAATCCAAGTTTAATCGGGATGTAATGACGGAATGATTGGACTACATGGTAAGTGTGAGTAAGAAAGGTTCATTTGATATTATGTGAAGCTTGTATTTCATTATGATGTAGGGGTCATGGGACATTGCTAGATGATACCACATGATCAGTGGGAGCTTCATTTTGTAGCGGAAAATGAAGTATATCGGTTAACGACAGTTTTAGGTTATATAATGATATAATGAAACGTATCGTCCGATATGGGGCCCATGACTACGTCACTATGAACCTTGAAGGTCACACCTATATTTCAAGGAAGAAAATAGTGTTATGAAGCTGAAAATATTTATCCATGGTTGGCTAGCACTTTCCGAAGATAAAAATTGTGCTTTTCGAATAAGATTCAGAAAAGGGGCAAAATTGTCATTTTACACCTTTTAAATTGTTTAGAAAGTTAAAATGATTAATTTTGGGCACAAATCAATTAACATGTGTCAAATTCTCATTTCTCTTATTTTTCCACCAATGAGAATTAAACATATGTGTTAACTTGATAATTATCAAGTTTTAATGCAATAAATATGAGAGAAAATAAAGAAAAATATACATTTTTCTTTTCTTCTTCTTGTTTGCCGGGAAAAGCTTCTCCTTTCTCATTTTTCTTCCTTGAATGGTGTAAGTCAAGAGATCACTTATTTTAGCAATTCAAGCTTCCAAACTTCAAATCAAATTACAAGGTACAAGGTAGTTTACATGTTTCTATGTTTTATTTCTTGAAAAACCATGTAAACTTTTCAATACTATTGTTACATATGATGTGAACATAAATTGAAAATTTTAATTTTATTGCCAAAATCCTTCAAATGGTATCAGAGCAAGAGTTTGATCCTTGAATGACAAGAACATGCCATAATTTTAGGTGTTTGGAAGTGTTAGTGATCAAAACCTAAGCTATAATTTTTGTTATGTGTGATTGGTTCAAACCAAGTGTACATATGTTATTAGGAATGTCTTAATAGCATTGGAGAAGCTTTAAATTGTTGAAATTGTGTTGGATAACTTTTGACATAATTAAAATAATTAAAAAAAAAACCCTAATTTTAGAAATTTGGGTGATTTTTAAATTAATGGTTTAATCATGATTTATACATGATTGTCATGATATTCACATGAATTTTAATCTTGACTTTACATGGGAATGTGTTTTTTAAGAAACTTAGTTTGTGAGACTTAGTGAAGGGCATGAACAAGTTGACATGATTTCCATGTGTTTGGTTGATGGAAAGAACATTCAATGTTGATTGAATTATTATTAATTCCTTAAACTAGTGTTTGACTTGGTTTGATTGAGAATTGAATTCTTAATAGCTTGGATTGGATAAATTACTTTATGAGTAACCATATTCATGCTTGAATAATTATTATATGGTGAGATGAATTATGTTTGAGTGATGAATGATTCATATATGTCATGATCATGACACTTGTGAATTTGGCTCATTTTGGCATGTGTTATGTATTTATATTACAATTTGTCATTCTAAAATATATTCATGTTTAAGTATGAATTGAAACATGGTTAGTGAGATTTTGGTGAACTTGGTATATGTTTTGGAAACATCAAGAGTTAGGGTTTCATGGTTGGTTTCAAGAAATATGTAATATAGAATTTTGGTTTAAATTACTTTGTTTACTTGTTATGGTTTGATCTTGTAGACACCAAACATTGGATGTGTTTGTATTTTAGCAAACTTGAATGAAAAGCATGAAATATGGTAAATTATTTGTTAAGTTTACCAAATTACAAATTTAATTTATATGTATGAATGTTTGACTAGGATGCTCAAAATGTCATGTCATTAAAGGTATTTATGATAGTATTAATATGTGACATGTGTATGCTATATATATGAGACATAGTGACATAGTAAACATCATGCTTTTAAATGCTTAATATTATGTATGCTAGATTGAAATAGACTTAACATGTTAGATGTGTTTGTTGTCTTAGATACAAATAAAAACTCAAGTTTGCTAATCTAGGATTAAATTATAAGATATTGGATGTCTTATATGCAAGATCAACCTAATGTACATTTTAGATATGTGATATGCTAGGTTGTATGAAAATATGATTTCTTTTGTTTATTGAATAATATAGTTGATATGTGTTTAATAGCATGCCTAAGTTTTATGTTTTATGTTATCATGTAATTTATTTATGGTATATAACACATAGTTTTGTGTTTTAGAGAACTAAAACTTTTAGGCATGAAATATTCTTACAATACCATTTAGGATATTAGAAAAGCTTTCAATGGCATAAATTGTAAGAATATGATTAGTAATATGTCTTGGGTGACAAAAACGTATCCAAAGATATATACTAGATTACCCAAGATATAAAATGACTCTTATTAATAATAATAAAATCTTTCCTAAATTTTCAATATCAAATTCGAGCCTTCCATTGTGGGTTGATTAGGGTTACGTCATAAGGCTAGAAATCCTAGATTTCTATTATGTGATGGATACTATGTCATATGACGTAAAATTAGTCGATTGGTGTCTAGAGTACTATTTCTGTCATTCCCTAGATTCTATTATGTGCGGGAGTGATGGGGTATTATATCTGGAAAGCACGATGGGTTGAATTTGACTAGTTTAGAGTGCTTAAATCTATTATGTGTGGTGCTCAAAGCTAGAGGCTCACATGAATCATAGCTTGCATTTAGAATGTAAAAGGAAATCGATTCCTACTTATTGAGCTTGACGGACTTAGATCTATTATGTGCGGTTTGTCAAGTTTGATAAGAATTTGATTCCCCACTAGAAAGTGATCCAAAGAACTTTCCGAATCTTCAACCGGGGAAGTATAAGATTTGAATAAAATAGTAGGAGCTAATAAGATTAGGTTTATTGGTAATTTCTAATGAATTTGTTATTTCTTGCAGCATTCTCTCTTGTGATCTAGAATCTCAAAATGTCAATAGTAAACAATATACTCCTAAAATTGATAGACTCGCATGTGCTTATTGGTCCAAATTTTAAGGATTGGCTGAGAAATCTGACCATTGTTCTCAATCTTGAAAAGTCAGCTTATGTCTTGGAGGCACCTTTACCAACAGCAGTGGACCCTGATGCCCCTGAGGCAGAGCAAAGGGCTTATGCTGAATGGGTAGATGCTGACTTACGAGTTCGTAGTTATATGCTGGCATCAATGAACTCTGAACTTCAAACTCGGTTTGAGAACGTGAAGAGTGCGTATGAAATTATCACTACTTTAAGACAATTATATAGTGAAAATGCTCAAGTGAAGGAATATATTTTGATGACTTCACTATTCAGCATGCGGCTTAGAGAGGGCATTTCCCCAGATGATCATGTTATTAAAATGATTAATAAGACTGGGGAGTTACAAGTTATGGGCACAGATTTGCCGCATAATGTTCGGGTGAGTTTGATTCTCTATTCACTTCCTCCAACTTTTAAGCCGTTTATTACAAATTATAATCTCAATAGGATTGAGCGCACTCTCCCTGATCTTCTTAATGATATTCAAGAATTTTACAATAATGAGAAGAAAGGGAAAACACCAGCTGAGTTGCTAGCTATTTTTGCCACGAGAGGCAAAAAGAGGCAAGCTCAAAAGCCTTGGTGGAGAGGTTCACAGATGGGATCTGGTGGACCAAAAGTACAAAGAAAGGGTTTTAAGAAAACCACTACCAGATCTTCTAGGATGAAGGGTTTTGGCATTGGGGCATCACGTTCTCAGCCTCCACGACCATCTATTCCACAGAAAGAAAAGAAGCATGAGAAAAGCAATTGCTTTTATTGCAACCAAGAGGGGCATTTGAAGAGGAACTGTCCCCTATACCTTGATGATCTGAGAAAAAGCAAAACAGGTACATATCAGTGTTATGTAATTGAATTTGAATTAAATGTTAATTCAAACATTGATTCCTGGATATTAGATTCTGCTGCAACTTCACATGTTTGTGCTTGTTTACAGCATCTGCAGAATAGTTCTGCCTTGAGATGTGATGAGATCACACTGAGACTGGCTGATGGGACACGAGTTTCCGCAGAGGCTATAGGTGTATGTAATGTACAGTTACCTACTAGGCATGTAATAACTTTGTATAAAACTTTATATTTTGCTAATGCCACCAGGAATATCATCTCTATTCCAGTTTTGTGTAAAAATGGTTATCAATTTACCTTTAATAGGAATGAATGTCAAATTTATTTTGGGAATAGATTAGTAGGAAATGCTATCAATACAAATGGTTTGTATATGGTAGAGCTTGATTTACATAGCACTATGTATTCAAAATCATCTAAAAGAACTAGAGAACATATAAATCCAATAGTTCTATGGCAACACAGATTTGGTCATATTGGAGAGGATCGGATTCGACAATTAGGAGAAAGTGGACTTTTAGGTTCATTGGGTTTAGAACCCTATCCTACTTGTGAATCTTGTCTTCGAGAAAAAATGATCAAGCTTCCGTTTGAGAATAAAGGGGAGCGAGCCAATAATATATTAGAGTTGATACACACTGATGTGTGTGGCCCCTTTAATGAAATGGCCCGAGGAGGTTTTTCATACTTCATTACCTTTATCGATGATTATTCTCAATATAGGTATTTGTATTTAATGAAATACAAATCTGAAGTTTTTGAAAACTTCAGAGAGTTTCAAAAGGAAGTAGAAAACCAGACTAGGAAGAATATTAAAGCTTTACGTTCAGATTGTAGAGATGAATACTTGAGTACAGAATTCCAGGAGTTCTTAAGAGACAAAGGAATACTATCTCAGTTGACTCCGCCATTCACACCACAGCATAATGGTGTGTCTGAACAGAGAAATCGTACTTTATTAGATATGGTACGATCTATGATGAGTTTTACTGATTTGCCAGTTTATTTATGGGGATATACTCTTCAGACAGCACTGCATATGTTGAATAAAGCCCCATCGAAATCCATTCGAAAGACACCATACGAATTATGGTATGACAGACTTCTAAGTGTAAACTACCTGAAAATCTGGGGATGTCCTGCATTTGTCAAAGTGGTTAGAACTGATAAATTAGAGTCCTGAGCAGAAAAAGGTCGGTTTATCGGGTATCTAAAAGAAAGTTTAGGATATTATTTCGACTTTCACTCTGATCAAAGAATTATGGTCAGTAGAAATGTACATTTTCTTGAGAAAGAGTTCTTAGAGGAAGGTGGTGCAGGAAGGAAAATTGTGCTCGAAGAAGAGTTTGGAGAGCCCGTAACCGAGCCTATTCAGGTAAATCCTCCAGGTATACAATCACCTATACCAACTACAACGGCTCAAATAAGAAAGTCTGTTAGAGTGTCTCGACCTCCCGAGAGATATGGATTTCTGACAGAAGGAGATTTTGAATCTCTTCTAATGGGAGAAACTGAGCATCTAGAGGATCCAAAAACTTACCAAGAGGCAATATTGGATATTGACTCCGGTAGATGGCTAGAGGCAATGAATTCAGAAATTGAATCTATGAATGTCAATCAAGTATGGACGCTCATTGATCCACCTGATGGAATAGTTCCGATCGGATGTAAATGGATCTTCAAGAGAAAAATTGGCAAGGATGGAAAAGTTGAAACTTATAAAGCTCGATTGGTAGCTAAAAGTTATACTCAAAAACAAGGGTTGGATTATGAGGAGACCTTTTCACCAGTCGCGATGCTTAAATCCATCAGAATTCTCCTAGTCATCGTAGCATACTATGATTATGAGATATGGTAGATGGATGTTAAAACTGCTTTTCTCAATTGGTATATTGAGGAAAGTATCTATATGGAGCAGCCAATCGGTTTTGTATTCGCTACCGAGAGGCATAAAGTGTGCAAACTACATCGATCTATATATGGATTAAAACAAGCTTCAAGAAGCTGGAATATTCAATTTGATGAAACAATTTGAGTATTCGGTTTTATTAAAAATCTAGATGAGTCGTGTGTTTATAAATTGGATAGAGATAAAATTGTCGTTTTCCTAGTCTTGTATGTAGATGACATATTATTAATTGGAAACGACATTGGCACTATGACTGACTTTAAGCTATGGTTAGCGAAATCTTTTTCCATGAAGGATCTTGGAGAAGCAACTTATATTTTAGGTATTCGTATCTATAGAGATAGAGCAAAAGGATTAATAGGTTTATCTCAAAAGTTGTACATAGAGAAAGTGTTGAAACGCTTTCACATGCAAGACTCTAAGAGAGGTCTACTACCGTTTCCTCATAGAACACATCTATCAAAAGATATGTGTCCAAAGACTGATGAGGAACGACAATGAATGTGTGAGGTGTCATATGCTTCGGCAATAGGTAGTCTCATGTATGCCATGTTATGTACACGACCAGACATTGCTTTTATAGTTAGTGCAGTAAGCAAATATCAGTCAAATCTTGGAGAAAGACACTGGACAACAGTAAAAGCCATCCTAAAATATTTGAGAAAGACCAAGAAGTTGATACTAGGTTATGGGGGTCTAGAGTTGACGCTCAAAGGATACTCAGATTATGATTTTCAGTCAGATGTAGACGATAGAAAGTCTACGTCTGTATTTATTTTTGTTTGTAATGGAGGTGCAGTTAGTTGGAAAAGTGCTAAATAATCGACTATTGCAGACTCTACTACAGAAGCTGAGTATATTACCGCTTCAGAAGCTATAAAAGAGGTTGTTTGGATGCGTAAATTCACCACAGAGTTGGGTGTGGTTCCTCAGATGAGTCAACCAATAATTCTATTCTGTGACAATACTGGTGTCATTGCACAAGCAAAGGAACCAAGAGCGCATCAAAAGTCAAAACATGTTCAACAAAAATATCACATCTTGAGAGAATTCGTTGGAGCTGGAGATATTATCATTCAAAAGATTGCTTCGGCAGACAATCTTGCAGATCCACTAACTAAAGCACTGACGCAAAGACTGTTGGACCAGCATCTAGAGAAGATGGGCATTAGGTACCACAGCGATTGGCTTTAGTGCAAGTGGGAGTTTTTGTTAGAATATGCCCTAAAAACCAATCGCTTTAATTGGTTTTAAGGGTTGTATATCTTGCATATACATTATTAATAAAAGAAAAGTTATATTCTACTTCACATGTTTTCAACGTCACTTTTATATTTATATATATATATATATATATATATATATATATATATATGTGTGTGTGTGTGTAGTTGTATATTACATCCATATTAACTACATGCATACGACATGTGAAAGGTCCCATGAGTTTTAATAAACGTCATCAAATCGTTCCCTACATAGGCAATCTGTTTGGGCAATAGTATTGCATAGTGGGTGTGTGCTATATCACCACAGTATATCAATGGATGATATTAGACATGGTGGATATACACATGGGTAAACAATAGAACCATTTGATAGTTAGAAAACTGATCAAAGGTTATTTTATTATATTGTTTATCGAACGTGACCGCTGAACAATGATCACATGGGCATTAATATGTAGTCAATGATACATCGTGAATCATACTAGTGTATAGATCCTTTGACTTGAGATATCACAGTTGTGCTTCGTTCCGGAACGTATAGTTCATACGGTGTATACCACGAAGCTAATCATGTCTCGTTCAGAAGCCGTTTTGATCATATGTTGCTTGAGCGAGAGGACAAGTGATGATCATACAAGGATCCGTCAGCTCGGCTGCTCCTGAGTTTCCATACGAATATCGAGAAACATGAAAATCTAAGACACTGGCCAGTGTAGATAAAAGACCATAAGAAAAGAGTTTCGATGTGGCACGTTATGATGTATTGCTTGATATTCGAAAAGATTAAATATTGGATTTTGACATTCCATGAATCTAAGTTTAATCGGGATGTAATGACGGAAGGATTGGACTACATGGTAAGTGTGAGTAAGAAAGGTTCATTTGATATTATGTGAAGCTTGTATTTCATTGTGATGTAGGGGTCATGGGACATTGCTAGATGATACCACATGATCAGTGGGAGCTTCATTTTGTAGCGGAAAATGAAGTATATCGGTTAACGACAGTTTTAGGTTATATAATGATATAATGAAACGTATCGTCCGATATGGAGCCCATGACTACGTCACTATGAACCTTGAAGGTCACACCTATATTTCAAGGAAGAAAATAGTGTTATGAAGCTGAAAATATTTATCCATGGTTGGCTAGCACTTTCCGAGGATAAAAATTGTGCTTTTCGAATAAGATTCGAAAAAGGGGCAAAATTGTCATTTTACACCTTTTAAATTGTTTAGAAAGTTAAAATGATTAATTTTGGGCACAAATCAATTAACATGTGTCAAATTCTCATTTCTCTTATTTTTCTACCAATGAGAATTAAACATATGTGTTAACTTGATAATTATCAAGTTTTAATGCAATAAATATGAGAGAAAATAAAGAAAAATATACATTTTTCTTTTCTTCTTCTTGTTTGCAGGGAAAAGCTTCTTCTTTTTCATTTTTCTTCCTTGAATAGTGTAAGTCAAGAGATCACTTATTTTAGTGATTCAAGCTTCCAAACTTCAAATCAAATTACAAGATACAAGGTAGTTTACATGTTTCTATGTTTTATTTCTTGAAAAACCATGTAAACTTTTCAATACTATTGTTACATATGATGTGAACATAAATTGAAAATTTTAATTTTATTGCCAAAATCCTTCAAGTTTAGTCATGGACGAAAGTTTGGGTTTTTCATCTCCCATGAGTATGAGTTTGAGATTGGGACAAAATTTGGGTGGGACATAATCCTTTTCCCATGAAAAGAATGTTAAGTACTCAGAGGTGAAGAAAAAGGTTGGGTTTTAAATCCTAGTTCATCTTAAGGGGAGATTCAGATTAGGGAAAATTAAGGAAAAGAATCCAAAGCGATGAGTTTTGTACTAAAGCTCGCCGTTCCATTTAAGTTGGCTGTAAAAGTTCGATGGTCATCTGTGGCTATTCTTCTCCTCACTGTTAAGCTTTCTTTACTTAGTTTTTTTCCTTTTTTTTGGTAACGTACTTTAGTTTGTCCAACGGTAAGCATGTTCCAAATTGTGTTTTTTGTACAATTGAATCAATGGTTAGAATTTGTGTTGACATGGATCGCTAACTTGGATTCTATTTTATATAAAAGCCCCAATGTACCTACTTAAAGTCGGTTAATAAAAAAAATCAATTACTTTTTTCTTCAGTTTTGCTCAAATTTAGGATCGTATTCATGCACATATTCTAATTTATAATTAATAGAATATGATAAAATTAGAAGGTTATCTTAATCACATTATTTAATTGTTAAGACAAACGTGTCATAATAAGAATTTGAATTGATTAAGAAACACCACAAGAAATTTATCTTCTTAGTGTGAGGTTTATTGTAACACCAAAACGATGCTAGTAAAAAAGTCTTGGCATTGAATCATTAATTCTCCATATTACAACATTGTTGCATGCACCAACCAATTTGAGAAATATTATGTAAATATACTTTAGAGTACATAATTTTATAGATAAATAATATGTTATTATATAATTGAGTATTATTTTACCTTTAATTATAAATCATTCGATACATCATATATATATATTTAATTGTTATTAAAATATATATATATATATATAATTTTAGTTAATCAATTTTTGGTGAATAGTTGTTTTAAGTTCTTGATAACTCAATTAATTTTCTAAGATTGATATAGACAGTTTATCCTTTAGTCTAAGCTGTTTAAGTCAATCAAGTTAATGTTTCATGTTTCTCAATTTCTACGAAGCTCGAGACAAATGTCTAACACTCTAGACCCATATCTTCTTAAATTGATCTTTTTTTCGTTTATTTTGCAAATCAATTAAGTGTAACACAATTTTCTTACTTCATTGTCCTGTTCATCGACCTAGAGCATAGAATTGAGACTTACAGTCATTTCACATTTGCTTTTAAGTAGTATGGATATGACCCACCCCATATTTAACACATTATTCCCCCAAATAAACCCATCATCCAACAAAAATAACGTTTTATAGACAACCCACTACACAGTTCTTCTTAAGTCTTCTTCATTTTTCCAACTGCCAACTCAAAGTTTTACATCCATCCATCATTTTAGTTCTAATAATTCAAAACCATTGCTTTTTAGTAGATGTGTTCACACTAATAGGTCCCCACAGCCGGCTCCATAAAAAGGGCAAGTCACCCTTCACCTCACTAGCTAGTAATTTCTCTGGTTAAAATAAAAAAAATGGTGCAGGGAAGTGGCAGTGCAACGGTTGGGATTGTGTTGGTATTTTTATTGTTGCTTCAGACTGAGGTGAGTGAAGCAACAACTTACACTGTTGGTTATTCTGATACTAATGGTTGGACGTATAACGTCGCTAAATGGCCTAAAGGAAAGAGTTTTAAGGCTGGTGATGTTCTCGGTAAGGAAATTATGTTTTTCATATATAACCATGTTTATAGGACTATTTATACCTACGAATATATATTAATAGTAGACATCTACCAAAATCACTATATAGGAGATTAATAATCTCTTGGAGCAATTCTTTCTCTTATACATGTTTCCTTTATTAAGTTATATTTTTGTTAATGTTTTTACAGTATTCAACTATGATCCGTCCCTGCATGACGTGGTGGTTGTAAACAAAAGAGGTTACAAAAATTGCACAACCCCAAAAAATGCCAAAGTCTATCAAACAGGAAAGGATCGGATCACGCTTGCTCAAGGAAACAGCTATTATATCTGCAATTTCCCGGGCCACTGCGAGAATGGAATGAAAATAGCTGTTACTGCTAGCTAGATTATTATAAAGCTTTAGTTGACTTATATAATAAATGAGTTTGGTGTGGCTTTTACTCTATATATATATATATATATATATATATGGATATGTATCTGTATGTATGCATTCTACTTGAATAAATTTTATTGTAAGCGTGGCTTGTGTATGTATGTGCTTTTGTATTTTGTTCCGAGAAAAGTAAAGCTTGATATATGGGTTGATTATTAGGTATAATGCATATTCAAAAACTGGACACACAGTATTGCTTGTGAATTTTATATTTTTATGTCATTCAATATTATTTATTTTGTATTTAATTCTGACATTGATTTTCAGGATGAATTCATCCAGTTATGCCTGCAAAAACATAAACTATTGCGTAAACACTTTATTAAAACTATTAAAAACTAACAATAATAAATAATCATGATTTTGTTTTTTTAAAGAATGACAATGTCCCACCGAAGGTTTGTCTTTATGTTATTTTCCCACCCTCTAAATTCAAAAAAACATGTTTTCACATTCGTTATCCAATTCTCTTAATGAAATCTGTTAATGATGAGTTAGTGAAAATATAAAAAGCCTTTTATTTTTTTTTTTTTTTTTTGAAGCTGAATAATAATTTGTCCACAAAAAATGAATGACAAGTGAAAAAACTGATTTTTTTTTTTTAATTTGGTGGGAATCACTCGTTCTCCTGCTCTTTAGAATATAATTTATCAATAGCAAATAATATTTCAATGCCAATAACTAAATGTATGTACTATAATCTGAGGATTATTTTTTTTATAATATTGTTTAAAAGTACACTATTTTATAATATCACTTCTAAATAAAAGAGGGATAAAGTTCATGCCATGTCAACTAATTGGACTAGTCAAGAATCCATGCTAAACTTATGGATCATGAAATAGATAAGCCTACATGTTTTTCATAATAATTTTTGTTTTAACGGTTATTGCTTGGTAGTTTGTATTGTACCCATCACCACCGAAAGAAAAAAAAATAAAAAACGTAAAACAAAACAAAACAAAAAACAGAACGTTTTTATTATTACGTTCCAAACCTTATCTTAATATCTTGATAATTTTTTTTTTTTAATAAAAAGATGTCATTATCTTCTATCTCTCTTAAAAATAAAGTTGGTTGAACAGGTTAATTTTTAATATTTAATATTGTTTAACAGGAAGATAAATTACTGAGGAATTTAAGATACCAAAAGCTATTGGTAAAAGTTAATTTTTCTGGTGATTATGGTATGAGCTAATTATTATAAAATAATATATTTTGAACAATGTTATATGTACACACTTTTAGTACACAATTTGAATTCATAGATGATGTGTCATTATATAATTAGGTATTACTTCATCTTTAATTCAAAAGTATCTAATCACATATGTGTACATAGATTGTGTATTAAAAGTATGTATACATAGTTTTATTGATAAATTTTATAAAAGAATTTTACAAATATAAAGATAATTAAATTCATATAAACAATCAAAATTATCAGATAAATTTATATTAAATTTAAGGCTAAATGGTAAGTGTTGTCATCGACAACCAAATTAAAATCCTAAATTCCTACAACAAAAATATAGTAAAGGAAAGTAAGGATCGTTCCCTCGAAGAGTTCCAATTAATACGTCGTCTCAAATCAATCAAAACAAGGAAATAAGGGGGAAGGGTTTGAATTGAATGCGAATTATAATTAAAAATAATAAATAAAAATTAAGCAAAATAATCTAAAAGAAATAATCAATTAAACAAACCTTGGTCTATGGTCATATCCACTATTGGAACTACAATTGATCATCACAACCAAAAATATCAAATTAATTATTCAAATATTTATTGTGGTATTAATTACCTATCTTTCCTTACGATTGGTTAACCAAAAATATGTCTTTTAGTTAACCCTTATTGATTAACAACTCTGATATAATCTCGAATTTAATTAAGCAATAACATCAAGAATTAGAAAGACCAACAAAACAAGACAACACAAGCGTACAATGTTGCATTTAATCTAGTTGAATATTTTTCCCTAGGAATTATAGTTTCTAACACAGCAAACAATAAATCTCAGTTGTCACTTTAATTAGATGGATTGAACAATTACGGATTCAACATCTAAACTATTATTGATCGATTAATCAATAAACTAATCACGTGTCTTAGCAATCAACTAATATAATCATAATAAATAATCCAAGAAAATAATCAATACTTGAATAATTAGAAGATACATTAAAGAACAAAACTTAATCTCACAATTCTTATAGTTTCATGGTTTCAGATCTCTTCAACCAAGAAAAAAGAGTTTAGCAACTATAAACCATCCTAAGCTAGCCAAAATTCCCTTCTGCCAATTACAATGATGATTCTTTTTAGCAAAACAAAAGTATATTTATATATATTTTGTCCCCTCACTGAAATCCGGAAATAAAAAGTAATAATAATCCTTTAATCTAAGCAAGTAAATGTGATATATATCTTTCCCAAAAAGAAAGAAAAAGATATATGTTTTGATATATATTTTTCCCCCAAAAATATTTTTCTTTATCTATCTAAAATAATCTCTTTTGCCAACTAATAATCAACTTTTTTCTAGGAAGCAAATCTTAACTTTTGTGGAATATCTCAACTTATTTGGACGTCCAGATTTAAATTTCGAATTCTGCTCTCATCATTTCACATGCCCACACCTAGTTAGCATCACAGATTTTGTTAACTAGTAAATTTGCTCCAATTTTAGTCTTCTTGAACCAAATTCAGCTCCGAAAATGTTCAAACTTCTTAAGTGTAAAAAGATAAATAACCTCATTAGCTTGAATTAAATTTTCACACAATATAAGGGGATTAGAAATCAAAATAATGATAATTAACAACGTTATCACTAAATAACTATTTTCCAGCCGATCTTAGATGAAACAAAAAAATTTAACCTTTATATTTGAAAAGTGCAATTTTTCACTTGTTATCTATTTTCATTAGTGAAAATCAATACATAGAAAAATAGTCAAGTCAATTAACATGCATCTTTCTATTTTCACTTTTCCATTATTTTTTATATTTTTTCACTTTTATTCTTTTTATTTTATTTTTTCCCATATTCTTTCTATTTTCCCTTCTCCCATCATTCTTTCTACTTTCTCATTCCCTTGCTCTTTCCATTTGAAATGGCCTAACCATGTTTCTCTGTTCAAAACTTAATTCCATCTTCTTTCTCTCTCTATGCTCACCATATTCAATCCTTCTCATTATTATAAGTTTGGTATCTGTTGCATTCATTCTTTATCTGTATCAGTCTTGTAGGTTTTTCATTCTTAACTAATTGGTAACTGTTACATTCTTTCTTTGTTTGCATCAAGCATTGGATAACCTTTCCTTTAAAACCATTTCATATCATAGAGGCATTTCAATAGTCATGGTGCTCGTCACCTTTAGTTGTATGTCTTCATCTTTGTAAACTGTAAGACTTTAGGAGAATGTTCACAAATCACTATATTCAAGCTAGTTCCATGGTGTCTCTCATCTCTTTTGTTGCTTTACTTGTGCTAGAACATCACATTCGTTAGGATTTGTAATTAGTCTGATAAATGCCCTCGTTAGTATAATCTCCCAACAATTTGTCCTCGTTATTATAATAAATGCCCTGTACAATCAAGCATTTGTGATTTTTCATGCAAAATATACCTCTCCTTTGCAAAGGAAGTTGTACCTCTCCTTGTTCCAGTCTACCAATCACCCTTTAATTGATTAATGATCATGTCTCGATAATCCTTTTCACATTGTGATCATGCTTTCCCATTCTGTTGTGATGCCTCAATCTCTACAGACGACGAGCTTCACAGACAACGTGCTGCCTTCTGCCTATGGATGATTCGATTGCTTTTGCTCGGATTGGCAATTGAAACAATTTTTGCGAAGGTCTAAAGTACAATTTTTTTTAACTTAGTTAGGATTTTGATTTTTTTTCCAAGGGTATAAGTGGTACATTTTTTTTAATTAGTAAGGATAAATTTTTCAAAGTGGTAACAACAGTTTTATAATTTCAAAAAAAGGCAAAATAGCTTTTTTCTTTTTTTGGAAAATCAAATGGAATTCGTGAACAAAAGTTGATGACAAACGAAAAATTGAACTTTTAAACTTAAATGGTTAAAAATTGTCCTTTCATCAAAGTTCGGTGGAAAATAGTCCTTTGCCCTTAATATTGATTCATCAAATTTTTAGTTTAATAAAAAAAATTACAAAAAATTTATAAAAAAAAAGTGGATGTGGATGGTATCAAACTTTAGTAACTGATTGCAACCAATGCTTGTTGTATGTCTATCAACATTGTCAACGTTAAAAATGATAAGAGATTCAGGTCGGCCCAAGGAAAACAGAGATCAACAATATGAGAACACTTCAATCAAATCGATGAAACGATCGAAAGTAAACTAATTCGATGGGCAGTGTGAAAACACTACAATTCATTTTAATGTGTGTTAACTTAGGTGGCACCGATCATCTTTGTCATCGTATTTTTGAATATTATAAACAAATTTCACACCACTTGAGAGAGTAACAACAAACTATCTTCACCATATCATGATCGATTGGCAGCTTCACTGTAGTAGGTAATCTAAGCAGTTCAGTGTTAGAGAAATGATAAACTTCACCTTCACTCAATAGAAGATGTGCAACTGTATGGTCAAGTATGTTGTTGCTTTTGGCCAACCTTTTAATTACGTTGAAGCTGAAATTTAGGTGTGAATGATACAAAATAATGTTTAACTAGTATATAGAAAGATTCCTAGGTTTACACTTAAGTCTAACATCCTTAAAAATTTGGAACTGATAAAATTGAAAATTATGGCAAAGCTATCTGATTTTAATGATGTTATTTCTATTATTTCTTATTTATGAGTTACTTTTCTAATTAGGACTTAGAATACTTTTGCGCAACTATCCATTACATCAATTATGATTGGCAATTGTATAAAAAAGTTATTGCATTTAGGTCACTAGAATATCCCCATTCTAATGTTACAATTTATCAAGCATTACCAAATATTATTAATGAATATAAAATTATCAGCTTTATTTTAACTATTATATTAGATAATGTCAAAATAATAATAAAGTAGTTGAATTAATGATGAATCATATAAGTTTACTATTTGTTAGAAGATTCTTTCATATTAGGTCTAAATTTCATATCTTGAATTTAATAGCTCAAAATAGTTTGAGTTCAACAAAAGATTAAATGAAAAGAATTAGGCATGCCATCGGCATTGCTTACACTTCAACATCCCATTACACATACAAACATATAATAAAATGTGTAAACAAATGAGGTTAAGAACAAAAAAATAATAATAAACTAATGTTAAAACTAAGTAAAATTCAACATATCTCATGTTGAAAGCATATAAAGAACATGAAAAAACTATAACACAATTTTTCAATACATAACCAAAAGATTTTGAGAACTTAATTTTTTGAGTAAGTATGATCAAGACATGACCAATGCTCTAATGAAAATGTTAAAGCCCCTAAAACGATCACTAATCAATGTTCAAGTGTGTATTATCCCACCACATGCTTAATTTAATATTCTATGGTATAAATTAGTGATATTATTAAAGAATATTGGTATTATAATGTTTTTCAAGATATTGCAAGACAAACGGAGGAAAATTTTAAAATATATATTGGAAAGAAACACCTTTACTATTTGTTGCAGCCACCATTCTAAATCTTAGGGAAATTTTTTCAAGCATATAAAATTTATTAGAAACTATAAATGAAAAACTGATAGAATGTTTATCTTATAAAATAGAAGATATTTAGGATTTTATGCTCTTGAACCAAAGGTATAATATTTTCATTCTGTTAGAAATGTATAATATTTATAAAAATAAATATAGAAGGACGTCACAGACTCTTGAACCAAAGGTAAGTTCAGATGGTTCATCCAAACATAACTCACATTTATGATCTATTTTGTGCGAAGGTAAACAACAGGTAGGTCAAAGTTCAAATTATCATGAGTATTATAATTATATTAATATTGATCATTTTCTATAAATTATTTATCTAGAATGTGACTTCAATATTTTAGCATGGTGCAAAACAAATAAAGTCACTTATTTTGTGCTTTTTGTCATAACACATGATCTAATTATGCCTCTGTGTCTACTGTAGCATCAAAATCAATTTTTAAAGCAAGTGGATTATGTTGGATGACAAATGATCAAATTTACACCCTAATATAATGTGTAAAAAAATTTGGTGACTAGTGAATTCAAGTTGTTGAATTAGATAACAAAGGATATATTTGAAGATTTCAAGAATTTGAATGTTAAAGATGAATAAAAATTATATAGATAAAAATTATAACTTGTATATTATATAAATGAATTGATTGTTATTATGTTTGATTTTTTTTTTTTATCATGTAACTATAGTATTTCTTTATCATAAGTGAGGGATTATCAATATAATTTTTGAGGTATTGTCTTCGATTTTATTAATTTGAAAGTAAATATAAATTAGTAATATTTAATTATTTAATAAAAAATATTAAATGGGCCATGGGATTTTTGCCATAACACTTACCAAAGCCCATGGGCCAACCTATTATAATGCATTTCGTGACACGGGCCTTGTTTAGCTGGTAGGTCAGCCCGATCTGCAAGGCATGCACTATAGCAGGCCTTGACATAGCCTAATCCACCAACACATGGGCCAAGTCCAGGTCCACAACGCATGGCCAGTCCAATCTATTGACACATCTAAGTTAATCTATACAATATTCATATAACCATTAACAGACCTAGGCAATCGAGATCAAGCCCCCAAGTCTTAATCCTTTGGAAGGCTTGGTAGGTTGATGCTAGAGCCTGTTTATTTTTTAATATTCTTATTTTTGTTGTTTATATAAAGTATTTTAAAATTATATTATAATTATAAATTTTATTGGTTTAATTATATTAATTATTTAATTTAAATTTTTAATTGTCATTTGTAATAATGTAAACAATAATTTGATATATAGAAATAATTATAAATATTAATTATAATTAATATAGGTTGTAATTGAACAACATTCTTCAGGATGCTATTATAGTCTTTTATTTTTATGTATCCAATCATGTAGACACGTAATGACTTTAACCATCTAACCATCTTCTATCCTCAACAACATGTCCACTAATTGAGAATGTTAGCTTGGACACGATCTTAGAAATTGGGACAAATAAAGTGTCACGTGCCATTTGGGCTATAATGGAGAATCTTCTTGTGTATTGGTTCCATGGTTCCACCATAAAAGTACATTCATCCATCATTTCTCCTTCTTGGTGTTGAAAAAAAAAGTCTATCTAAAGATATCTAAACACAGCAGTAAGTCATGTCAACAGTGTAGGGTTGATCCTAACAAGATCCATCATGCCCACAGGTCGTGTAAGGTTAAGACCCACCAATTGGCAAGTCTTGTGGGTCGAGCCAAACCAATGATAGGGGAAGGCCCAAGGCTCCCTGGGTCATCTCTTCACATGCCAACCTACCATTTTATAAATTTTTTAAATTTAATGCAGTATAAACCTTTTCTAATTATGTGCAACAAGGTGAGTACCACTAAAATTTTATTGAAATTACCTCACTTATGACGAAGGTTGACCATTTGTCATCTAAGACATAATAGTCTTGATCATATTTGGATGTGCAACAAGGAACATAATAGTCTTGATCATATTTGGATGTAAGGTTGACCATTTGTCATCTAAGATAGATCCACCTACACTAATTAAAAGTTTATTATAATGCTATAGTAAACACTAGAGGCATTAGTGAATTATGTGTCATGGCAGAAAGCACGAGATAAGCGTTTTGATGTGTTTCCCACTATGCTAGAATATCAAAAGTTTCACTTTGATTCATAATTTCATCAAATTGTTCAATACTAATATAATTATAAAATTCATTGTAACTAGAACTTGAACCTACCAATTGCTTACCTTTTCGCATAATAGACCACAAGTACAACTTGCCTTTAGACAAACCTTTTGAACTTATCCATGGTTTTAAAGTGTGTGTAGTGTTTCCATATTTATGTTCATAAACATTATATGTTTCGAACAAAAAATTGTGTACAACCATGTATTCTAAAGGTTAAAGGTTCTAACAAATTATCACTTTTATCTTTTAACTAATTTTGAACTCTTAATAATTTAGTCTTAGAATCTAATATAGTAGCTACAACAAATGATAAAAGTGTATCTTTCTAAAATTTTTAAAGTTTTCTTCAATTTGTTTTCCAATATCTCTAAAATTGTTATTAAACCTATCATCTTTAAAATTAAAACTAATTTTCCATCATAAAATATAAAATTAAATAAGTTGTCGGGTAATAAGTTCTAGAGCATTGATTAGTAGTAGTTTTTAGGGGTTCTAACATATTCATTGGCTCACTAACAATTTTTCAATCATATTAAGTCACAAACCAGGGATTTTAGGTCTTTAGGTTGGGTATTTAAAAATTGGGTTACTGTATTTTCATATCCATTTAATGATTTTAACATTAAATATGTTGAATTCTATCTAATTTTAACATCAGTTTTTATTTTTTATTTTTTATTTTAATCTCATTTGTTTACACATATGATGATATTTTTATAGACATGATGAGATGATAAAATATAAGTGATGATATATCTTATTGCTCTTATTTGATTGCTTGCTAAACTCATTCCATCTTGTGTTATTAAATTCATTAAATAAAAAGTGCATCTAACATGAAATAATCTTCCATCTAACAACAAACTTAAATGTTTCATTCATTAATTCAACAACTTCACCATTAAATTTTGAATTATCAAATGAAATAGAAAAATAGATTTATTTATTTTATATTCATTAAATATGTTAACTAATACTTTATACATGGCCTCATCAAAACGAAGATAGTGTAACATCCTAAATGCAATAACGTTTTAGCATAATTGTCAATTAGAATTAATATGATGAGCAGTTATGTAAAAATACCCTAGCAACTCATCACTTGATGTTAATAAATCAAAAGTTTTAAAAATAACATCATTAAAATCAATTAGTTCTTTCATAATTTTT
The DNA here is from genome assembly GCF_011075055.1 of Mangifera indica. NCBI lineage: Eukaryota > Viridiplantae > Streptophyta > Magnoliopsida > Sapindales > Anacardiaceae > Mangifera > Mangifera indica. Next base: position 8,197,242 of record NC_058140.1, read on the forward strand.
AATTTAATTAATTTCTAATTTCTAATTATGTCAAATCTTATTGTTGACCTAGGAATTTTTTTGAAAGGAGATTGAACACTATTATGCACCATCTATTCTAATATTGTATCCTTAACGCAGGAAAAAATTTGATCAAAAGTGACAACATACTTTACCATATAGTTTTGCATAGCTTGTTAACTATACGTGAAGTTCAACATCTCTCAGATGGAAGATTTGGTTGGATTACAAAAAGAAGATCCACAATCTGATCTTGATCTTGTAAAGGCAATATGTTGTTGCACTTAAATGTGTCGGTTACCTTTTTTACAATATTCATTTATATGCGGTAGAGATATCTTGTGCCCCCCAAACTAACACATATTAAATAAAATTCGTAGTGTTTGCACATTGTCCGTTGAACCAATTTACAACTTATGGTTTTGTGACCCATAGTTCTTTTACACCATATTAAAGGTTCCCTAAGCTAGACAACAATTTTTTGCTTTTCTTTTAAAGAAATATCATATGATGAAAGAATTGAAATGCATGGTAACTATAATATTGACAGGTAAAAGTTAGTCATTGACACTTCGTCAATTAGCTGATCATGATGTCTTATTAGAAACTAATTTTGGTCTTTACGTAGATGATTATTGGATTTCAACACAAACACCTAAATTGTCAACATGATGAAGAGCCTATGAGTCATATATAATATAGGTAGATTAAGTCTTAGAGGTCTTGGGTTGTTTGGAATGAATCAAGTTTGGTATCCAGATTATTAGCTTCAAATCTCATAAAATTATTTGACTTAAAGTATGAGTTTTTATACTTGAATTTTGAGTGGAATAAGTGTGTTGGAATTAAATTTTGAGAAATTGACTTTATCTAAATTGGATAAAGATAGGTTGGAAAAAATGGATAAATGTTAGGTCACATGCACGATTGTGCATAGTCTATACACACCCGTGCATTACCTTATATTGACCTTATCCAATGGTTTTATCATGTATCTAAAAACTTGGATAATCATGAATTCAATGGAATATGATGAGGATTTAGTGCTCAACCATGCATGGTGTATGAATGGTCATGCATCATATTCTATAAAAGAAGTCAAATTTTCAACCTTTATAACTTATTGCCAAACATTTTTGTCACACCTGCCCACACTCATTCACAAAGGTCCTAACAAACCAAGTTATGCTCGTTGTTAGCCTCTTTCACTCGTGTTTCATATGGATACAAAGGTTTCATCCTTTTCTTGGATCAAGAGCAACTTTCACCCAATTACAGTGTTGATAAATGTGCATGATTACATATCAAATCTCCTGGTATGAAACCTTTGTTATTAACATGCTTATGCACATTTATACCAATTTCAAAGGAATTGCCAGTGTTAGTATAATATTCTTTTACATCTTATGGTAGTTTTAGATGTTTTTAAAAGCATGATTACATATTGGCAATCTCTAAATGAATCTTTTATTGGTTAATGACCAATAGTGTGCCTATATTTATATTTAAAATTTTAAATATGTTTTGTTGAGATTCTTCTACGTTTATTGCCCATGAATTGACTTACAAATTAGCCTCTCAACTCAACATAAAAATGAAATCTATCATTATGAGAGTTTTCAAAAGACATCTAAATGATAAATTACCACAACTGTCAATCACCAAAAAATCTACCAAATAACCAATCTGACATCCCATAAGATAAACCCTAACCTTCTTATCTTGAAAAGCACTAGTCATATAACATAGTAAAAGAGATAGAAGAGTCTAACCTTAAAGAAAGCTTCACATTTCTTATAAGCATTTTGGGAAAAAGATGGGAAATGATTCAAGCCATCAAAAATAGCACTAGAACATGTGTCATTAATCCACTCATAAGCACAAAACATTATCTATAAAACATCATGAACGTCTGGGTTGTGCAAGTGGCATATTAAATGCTTAGTGTCGATCACCACATTAGTGATTGCAAAATCATGACTGCTCACATGGTGTTCATTTCATTTATAAAGGCAAAGAGTTTTCAAAACCCTATCCATACTCCAGGAATTGAAGGCAATTGTTATGCATTTGAAACTCCTCCTCGATCAAATTCGTGGGTATGACTCATAAGGTCAACCAAGAACTAATAGATAAGCATTGCTTCATGTCATAGCTCAAAGAAGAAATCTTGGATGAGGGACATTTTATTTTAGTAACCACAAATAGGAAATAGAGATCAAATTTGCCACAACTCTTGTAATCTATCTAGCATGGAAGAATTGTTTTTTATTATTTTGGAATCACTTCCCCCAACTTTTGCAATCATAATTAAAGTGTAATTACTCTTCTACCATATCTGAATCCTATTAAACCACCAACTTTTGCATTGATATATGACAGTTATAAATGCAACCTTAACTTTCAATACTATAAGGAGGCATTTGGTTCCAGGTTTTTAAGATTACTTTAGTAATTTATCTTTTATTCCTTTGTTTGATTTGTCAGTAATAAAATATTACAGTAATCTTCTATTACCAATACTGATATGACAGGTAATATAGGTGATAATCTGATTACCACCTTCACCTTAGGTATTTAAATATTACCAAGGTAATCTTGATTTTATTATAATTATATTATTATTTATTAATTTTTTGAGACAAAAATAAATTTATTTTTAATTAATATGATAAATAATGTAAAAAATATTTAAAAATAATTATATTCAAGAACATTTAAGTAAAATAATTTATTAGTAATCTTTTATTACTTTTAACCAAACACAATAATTATTTATACCTACCAAATTTTAAACATAGTAATCATTTATACCCAGTAATCTTCTAAGTAATCTATCTTTAAGGTAATCTTTCTATTTTGACAATAAAACATTATCTAAACCAAACGCCCCCTAAATTCTTAATAGCAGTAATGAGATAGACAAAGATATACATATACATGGATAAAAACTATGACACCAACAAATATGTCTCAAGGGCAATACGATATTTTCATGTTTGTCTATTTTTATTTTTTAGTATGGTATAGGTTGTGTTTTAAATTGAATTAAATAATCAATTTTCAAGTTGATGTACAACTGTGCATGACAGGTGCATGTCATTCATCTGTGCCATATCAGCCAAGTGGATAACATGTCATATTGGAGTTTTTAAAAGAGAAACACGATTATGCATACCAAGAATGCATGATCGTGCAACCAATTATATAGATAAACTTATATAAGGCATGATATCAATAGTTTTAGGGTATTTTTCATCCACATTCAATTGCATCCTTTTTTTGTGAGAGAGGGATCCCTAGATGATCCGTTTTTGGGGATCTGACAGCTCCGACAATAACATTTTCCAACAAGTGGAAGAAGAAAGGTCAAGAGACATCAAATCATCAAGCAAGGTAATCTAAGTAGTTTGACTATGCTTGAGATTTTTGGTTGATCTGTTGTAATATAGCTATGTCATCGATTTATGTTGTAATGTATGATAAAGATTAATGAATATATGATTCTTGAAAAAGGTTATTAAATCAAGAATGAGATATTAGTATGTTAAGCTAAAGAACTTACTAGATAGTGTTATAAAAGTTATCAATGCTCTTAATTTTATAAATGGGCATAAGCATGTTAATAACAAAGGGAAATTGGTGTATATCACAAATTGTTGATATATGTGTACATTGAAATGTTATTGGTATGTAATTTTGATCATGGTGAAAAAGTATTGTGTGATATATTGCAGTGAACCCTTATTTTATGTATCTTAGGATGCTAGAGACTTGATTGATATATGATATACAAATAGAAATCAAAGGTATAAATAATCAGACATGAATTAGACGAAAAATAGGTTTTCCAAGCGTTATGCACAATTGTACCAAGGACAAACATGACCGTGTCGTGCCTAAAATTTACAAAATTTGCATAATGTATGGCCATGCATGAGGACATGCATGCTCGTACATATGATACCCATAATTTTTCAAATGACTAGTAGAGGAAACTAGGGAGGACACGCACTATCATCTAGCAACTCTATACTAGGTAACGATGGACACCTGTATAGTAGGAATTCATGGTCGTTCATGTTGTAGAATGATTAAAATAACCATAAGAAGTACATAAGTTCGAAAAAGGAAAGTAACCTTGCATAAGGAAGGTTGTATGCTTGTGCATTTAATCGTGCATGCTTATACACACAATTACGATAAAGGATGAACAAGACGAATAAGTCATGCACCAATTAAGAAGGTAATACACCCATCGTGCATGCCCATATATAGTGTTAATTGCCATATATGCCCATTAGGGCCAAGTCACGTGTAAAAAGAATATTGCATAATTGTACACCTGATTGTAACATCCCTTTCCAGCCATACATATCTACCTAGAATATATATCTAAAATGACGTCTTACTTCTAGAAAATTTACAAAAACATTGGTAACATCAAATAAATAAACAAATAAACGTATGGCTCCCAATATGAATAACCACAAACTCATAAGTGTATTTATTGATAAATAAAACAGAGAAATCCTAAAAATATCAAATTATCAATCCAAGTGCGTAAAAAAATCCCAATACATGGATACATGCTAATTGATAAAAATAACTAAAATGTCTCAGGTTGAACCGCTGCTTCTGTCGTGACCCTATTGTTCTATGAATCTACCTACAAAATCACAAAGGAATGTGGTAAATGAAACACTCAATAAGTAGGTAAGCACATAGCATAACATCATAAATTTATATCTCAGGTGTCCTATATTTGTCGATATTATGGTATTCCATCCCAGATACTCATCTGATTTATTCGACACCTTGTGCCTATTCCTATTATCAGTGTTATCCTTGATGGCTCACGTCCAACAATGCAAAATGACGTCTTTGACATCTAGTTAAAGCATGTAATATCCTCAATGTCAACTATACGATGTACTTTTTACATATGTCAATCAAGCTTAGGATTAGAGTCACACAAACTGATCCTATCGTTTTCACTACCATACTGCACTCAGCTCTGTAATGTGTCACATTCCACACAACTTGGTGACAAGTCACACTGTATTTAGCTTCATGACCAATCTACATTGTACTAAGTCTAGTGAAATATGCACCATACATAGCTTGGTGGTAAGAATTTATTAGTGCATCATTGGTATTTTCAATTTGGAACTGCCTTGATCGAGGTCTGTTTGGTCATCTACATAGTAAAGCACCCCTATAATGGTTTCCATTATTGATAGCCATAGTTAGGTACTTTCTTCCTATTTTCTTTCATAATTATCCCTTATAGAGGCAAAAATAGTCATTTTAATATTCAAATATAAAATTTTCATCTTTCAAATACCTAAAGTCCATTTTTTCCAAAGGTACACAAGAGTGTGTCCCCTACACATGGGGGTGTTCTCTCTTCTAACACAAGCCTATGCATACATCACACATAGAAAGAATTTTTGCCCAATTCCACACAACCCTGTGTCACAGTTTTTTTAGAATTTTGGTTATGTTTTAGTTGTATTTTTCAACTACTAAATCCAATCCCAAATATGATCTAAACCTAAATCTCACTATCCAATCATTCATAAGGCCAGCAACATAATATTAACCAACTATGCTCCAAAATTGTCCATAAAGTTCATAGATTATGATACCAAACATGCACTTCCAACACGTCTAACATAACAATAACGATTTGTGCATAATTTGGTAAAACCACATATTCAAACTTCATGAGAATATTATCCAACCATCCTTTAATTATTGAGCAACCCTTATTCATCAAAGTATCATCCCATCATAACACAAAACCTTAACAATCAAGATTTCAATAACAACATGCTTATCATACTAAACATATATAGATGATAATCTAATTCACATGATAACCCAATCAATATAGAATCGACACATATAATCCATTCAAAAATCCTAAAAAATTTCAAAATATCAAGATTAGAAATACATTTACCTCTCTTTCGACACTAGTAAAGTCTTCTCATGGCAAAGGCTTTCCTCAACGAATCATTGATGGCTTCCCTTAGCTAACTTTTTCTTTGGCTTCCTCACACAACTCTTTGTTCTCTAAAGTATATTGTGTATATGAGCCAAAATGCATTTGGATTCATTTTATTTTCCCTATAATTAGTGACATACGGGTGTGTACTGTTCATACACAGTCGTGTATGCCATTACACCACTATGAAAATTTTCGAAATCCCTACAAAACTATTTCTTATCAAGAAATTCAAATGCACTAACTATGCACAGATAGTACTATTCATGCACGATCGTGTATACCTTTCAAACTTAGCCAAGTTATATAGATTGCTTGGAAAAAGACCATTTTACCCTTTACCACATCACACATGAGTGTGTGGCAACCTCACACAATCATGCATCACAGTTTTTTGACATGTTCACATACTTAACCATAATTAATTACACACAAGGTCAAAAGAGTAAAACACCCTTGAGTATACCTGTAGGTGCTACACAAATTGTGCATGACCATGCATTTAAGGAAAGAATAGTGAAAATGTTGAGAAATGAACTAAGTATTTAAGGTTTAGTTCCAAAGAATAGTATCAATTTAAGGGGCACACAGTAGTACCAAACATGCTAAATAAAGCTTATAAATTGGGCATACGATACAAGTAAAGGTGAAAGTTATTACATGTCTAAGTTGAATTAGTGGTTTAAGGTGCATGCATGTTAATCCATAGTTTGAGGTCATGAGGATCGTTACAAAGGGCACTTGTGAATTTTTCTCCCTACACTACCCGCAGTAAAGCTTAGTAGTTCGCAATTGAAGGGGGTGTTACACAAACACACTCATAAAGATCAATTTAACATTCAATTATTGTTGTAACTTTGTAGTTCTTTGCTTTCATGACACAAATAATATCAACATGGTGGACATAGAATGGTCCTTGGTATTCCTAACCAAACCACGTTTAAAATTGATTTCACTTTCTTTTATGTCTCTTCATATTCTTATATTCAAATTTGTCAAGGTTTGATGTGCGTCTTGTTGGTGAAAACTTTCACACCAATTGGATCTTTGCATGCAAAAAGAGACTCTAATATTAATGTCAAAACATGCAACCAAAAAGTAAATGTGAACTACTATTTTAAATTGATTTAAAATTGAATAGCAAAAACTTGCTTATCAAAAATCTTAGGCAAAATTATTGAGTTCAAAAGTGAGAAGTAACTAAATGATTTATAAAATATTGAATTAAGTTCTTGAAGGATTTTAATTTTGCAAGAATGTAGCTTATTAATAGCTTTTTATTTTGCTAAATAGTCTACCTTTTAATTGAAACTCTTAAAATATTTATAGAGACTCAAGATATCTTTTGTGAAAAAAACTATGCATTCACATTTCTTTCTTTTACTATTTACTTTTTAACTAAAGATAAGGTGTTCTCTACTTTCAGTAGAGAGGCATCATTACTTCTTTTGCTTTCATCTTTTGTTTTATTTCCTTTTGAAGAAAGGTGGAGATTCCATTTTTTGTTGGCAAAATTTCTTATTTAGGTTAGGTGTCATGCATCTGACAACATTCAAATTGGTGGGCTAAAGGAACAATCAATTGCTTTGGATCCTTGTAAGACTTAAGTGTATACATAAATTTTGACAGAGATTGGGTTTAATTTCCTCGCTAAGGCTATTTTTTTCCTTCATTGTTACTTAATTTGGACCTACAATATCCCCATTTGTATGATCTTATGCTTACATTTATTAATTTTCATGAATCTTAGAATATTAAAAAAATATATAAATGATTTTTCATGTATAAGTAAAGCTAGATTCAAGTCAAACTTGTTCGAGCTCAAACTTGAGTTTAGCTCAAATGAGCTCGAAACAAGTCACACCTAAACGAGCTTGAGTCAGAGCTCGAGCTTTATACACTAGAAAAACCAGCCCAAACCCAAGCTTGAGCTTTATATACTAGAAAAACCCAAGCTCAAGCTTTGAACCAAGTGACTCAGTTCAGTTCACGAGCCAAGGTAGCTCGCCTATTCTCATTTCGTAAAATGGGTGGGATGCTGTCATTTTATTCTTTTAAATAAATGAAAAACATGTTTTTTCGACTTCTCAATTCTTCTCATTCACACTCTCCAACTCCAAGTCTCCAATTTCCAAACTCTAGCCCTACCTTCAATCTTCAGTTCTAGCCTCTTTTCTCCTTTGATGATGTCAATTCTAGTAGACTCCATCCAAATTTTAAGTTCAAACGCTTCATTAGTTCAAGTCCTCCAGACATGTCTGTCTTCTATTTTGGCATTGGAACACTTATGTAATCTATTTGTCCAACGAGTGAAAATTTGACAGTGACAAGTTTGATGACAACGACAACATAAGGACGTTTCAGGTTTGTGTTTTTTTTTTTAATTTTTTGCTTGAATTTATTGAACACTAATTTTGGAATTAGAGTTTCTAATTTTAGGATTTTATCAGACTTGTTTTTTTGTTTTGCTGGTTTGTTGTTATGCTCATTAGGGTTGATTCGTTGTTGTGTTTACCCTAAATATGGTTGATTTGTTGCCGTTGAGTTTGTTATGTGTTGAAGAAGATAATAGTTTGTGTTTATAGGTTGGTGTCGAATTTTGTTTTTTTTTTTTTAAGATTGTTTTGTGCTAAATAAGATAGTAGTTTGTGTTAATAGTTATGTGTTGGAGAATATAGTAGTCTATGTTAACAATGTGATGTTGAATTTTTTTAAATGTTGCTTTGTGTTGAAAAATAGATTAGTATGTGTTATGGGAGGAATAAATTTCTCGGATGCCTCATTATTATAATTTGTTGCTTGAAAAGTAAACTTTGTGTTAAGGAAAATCATAGTTTTATTATGGGAATGAGAGGATTATGTTGAAAAAGACAGAAATAAGTTTCTTTTTTACTTTCTTTTTTTAGGAAAATCATAGTTTTATTATGGGAATGAAGGATGTGTTGCCCTATGGACTTGTTGATTATTATTATTACTTTCTTTTTTTGAGAAATTAACTTTGTGACAGAAGCATAATAATTAGATTATGGGAGGAATTAATTTCTTTGTTGATTTGTTGGTATGTTTTGTTGAGAAAGTTATTAGACTTGATGATTATGGTTTTATTGTGTTGTGTTCGCGGAAATTACAATATAGTTGGTCATGGGAGGAGTGAATTTTCTATTGAAGTGTGGCGTTTCTTTGTTTGAGAAATAATAGTGTTTGATTATTATTTATGGAGTAACCTTGTTCTTAATTGAATTAACGTTGGCTTTTTAAACTTGATTTTGTTTTGGTTATTTGGTTTTTAATCTTTTTTTCTCTCAAAAAACAGTTTAAACTTAAATAATATTGGTTAAATGTAAGTCATTAAAGATTATGCTAGATATGAATTGCATCTGAAGTTGCAGTGAGAAGTTGAAGATGTAAAGTTCTAGGTTGAAGTAATAATAAAGAAGAGTGATGGAAATTTTCATTTTGTTGGATTAGATATATGTTAAATGTTTAAATCTTTGGACTGAGGATACTGCCTCTTTATACAGTATTATTTGTATACCTTTTAAGGAATACAATTCATCTTTGTTTATTGTATTTAATAGAATTGAAGTTTATTTTTTATATAATATTATTGTTAATTTGTTATATGTTGGTTTTCTAGTTCCTAATAATTTTTTTTTCCTTAATAGAATAAAGTACTTTTACACTTAATAATATATATTTTATATTCTAAATAACAAGGAATTTTATACTTTTTGTTGTTTTTTATTTTTTTTATGCTTAATGAATTTTGATTGAAATAATGATATTTATATAGTTTGATTTTATTAGATGAGTTAGTATAGTTTAATTTAGTTCTAGATTATTGAAAAGAAGATAGAAGCGCAAGGGCTCTAAACAGGCTGGTTTGAGTTCGCCAAACTCGGGTCGTGATCAAGCTCATTGAGCCTACCTGAGCTAAGCTCACGAGTAACTCGGCTTGTAAGCGAGCCAAGTTTGAGTATTGATTTCTTTGGCTCGACGAGCCCAAGCTTAGGCTCAGGTTCATTTCAATAGTAACCGAACAAGTTTAAGCTTAATTCAACTCGAATTCAACCCTATACATACATACTTAACATACAAAATACGGTAAATGTCATAAGTGGTTAATCTAGAAAGAATTAGAGTATTTTTCATATATGATGGAATACCTATCTAAAAACGAATCTACATATTTAATGAAACTAAAATGATAAACAATTTTACCATAGCAAATGAGTATTTATGAATAATGTTATGTACATTTGAAGTAAGTTTCAAATTAGGTATTAACAATGATGTGTCATGATGTAATCAACTATTATTTTATCCTTTATTATCCAATTTTATATATGTGTGTGTGTGTGCGTGTGCGCGTGCGCGTCTTCTTATTAATTTAAGATTCCTATAAATTTTTTTCTGTACTTTCAAAATAAATTTTTTAACTTACTTTCAAATAAATTTATAATAAATTTATATTGTAGTAGAAATAAAACCTATATCATGATTTGTCATCTATAAATATGATAAGAAATTGATCAATTATCAAATTTATACATGTATAAACAAATAATTTAATTAATACTAGTTTCATTATTAGTTAAAAGTAGAGGTGGTGGTGGGTCATGTCAAGCTAGATCAACCACAGTCCACCATACTTGTGAGTCATGTTAGACTAAGGCTCATACAACAACAGACGTTTGCAAGCCAAGCTAGCCCACAAATAATTTACAGTTTGCATTTTAGGGGGTCATGCCTTGTCAACCCTTTAACGGGCTAACCCACAGGCCTTTATCAAGTCAACCCGTTAATTAAATAATAAAATATTATTTTTAGTTTAATAATTATATAAAATTAAAATAAAATTTATTTTCAAATTACTAAAATCAAGAACAATACTTTGAAAATTTTATTGATAATCTCTCACTTGTGACAAAGAAATACCATGGTCAACTTCTTGATTCTTAATTTTTAGAATAATGAAGTAAGTTTCTCTCTTTTTAGATTATTAGTTTGCTTTAAAGAAACATTGTTTATGTAATGACCACTCTAAAGACTCAATGAATACAACTATGTTTGAATGACCACTTTGAAGATTCTGTGAATGGTTTTGTAAGGTTTTACAATTGTTTTTGAATGATATTATGTAGATTATGTAAATGGTTTTGATTGAAGTGTTCTCACACTATTGATTTCTAATTAAAATGAAGTCTTTATTTTACTAATAATGTCGTACTAAGATTTGTTTTCTCTAACTATATCTTTTTGACTTACCTAATACTTGATCCGTGATAATTGTCACTCATAGGTTCTACTGCATAAGCACCAAGAAACTCGTGCGAGTGGTCATCGGACAATATCACTTCTCCATTTTCCTTTATCAGCTACTCTACCTTTTGTTTAATGTCTAACAACTTAGTTTTATTTTGTTTTTTACAATTTTGTTAATTATTTTTTTCCTTTAGAATACATTAATCATGAAAAAACTTAACATATTCTAAACAAAAATATGTTCAAACGATTGGGATAAATTCAATTTTGTAAACTTAAATGGAAAGGAATAGGTGCATTGTAACACTATAAGAGATACTTTGTATGAACAAGTAAAAATAAAATAAAATATCTAATCTCTTATTTTATTACAAAGATGCTTTGATTTGAAAAGTCTAGGTGGAGTAATAGATAAGGGAAAAATCAAAAGTATCACTCCAAACAATTTAAAGTGTCACTTCCAACTTTTGTTTTATCTGCTATTATACTTAGATTTCTTAAATCAAAACAACTTTATAGTGATGTATGAGAATTAGAGATCTAATTTCATTTTTACTTATTCCTACAAGGTCTCTCATAAAGTATTTACACTAAACTCATTCATTTTCATTTGACCCTATAAAAATAAATTCGTTACAATGATTTAAATACCTTTTTTGTTTGAAATATATTAAGTTTTTTTATTATCAAAATATTTTAAAGGAAAAAAATATTGAAAAAGATACAAAATTGTTAAATAAATGGAATTAAGTTGTTAGACAAAATATAATTTAATTGAGATTAAAGAGAATTTGAGATTGAAATTGAATGAAGAAAATGTAGAGAGAGAGAGAGAGAGAGAGAGAGTGGAAAATATGTTTTGGATTTGGTTTAGAGATATCTTTTCTTCAAATATTATTTATATAGACTTTATCAACTTAAGAACAAAGAAAATGAGTTGGTATAAAATCTAAAAATTTCTACGAATTAATAGAGAACTTCAATGAAATTACACACTGCATGCAATATAGCTGCTAGTCCTGTATCTCCTTTTGCCTTCAACATATTAATCCTAAGCAATTCTATTCTAACTTTTCTATATATAGAATAACTAAATTACAAGAGAAATTTAATTTAATTCATGCATTTATTTCTTTGTAAATTCGCACAAAACATCTTAACTTGCATATAACAAATATGAAACATGGACTGAAAATTCATATAAACAATGTGATGCCAAGAAGAATTATCTGGTCATGCTTGTTGAATAAACAACTTTAATGGACTCAAAAAGCTTTTCTGGATTTGGTAACATTTGCCTCACCATCCCTTATACTGGCTGCATCAAAGAGGAACTCTATACGATGGATCCACTATTTTCAAAATGAACAAGTTCCCTCTATCTCCCCTTGATATTCTAAAAGAAATAAAAATTTTCTTGAAATTTCCTTGTGAAACAAAAATAATAAAAACAAAATGGCATATATACTGAAACTTGAACCCCTGCAGCCTAAAATAAATTTAGACGTTAGGGTTTTGCTAAAAAGATATGTCTCATTGTTGGTTCTTGTACCATACAATGAGTCAACGACCTTGTACACAACTAAGAGATTAATAAAGGTTATATAGGCAAGAAAAGTAGAACAAAAAGACAGGGAAACAAACCCGAGCGAAAAATTGCCAAATCAATAACAATTTCAGTTAACACAAGCATGATATGATACAAGTAATTTCTCTTTCTTTTTCCTAACGTTTTGCATTAAAGAACAGGCTTTTGCTTTGCTTACCTCAACTCATCATCCAAGTATGTAATTTCCAACTGACCACGACCACTACCAGGTGACTTAATTGGTATCTGTCAAGCAGGATATAAGTTTTTGAAATAACATTATTATGGACTTTTGTGCAAGAAACTAAAGAAACAAATATAGATATAAGCAATATCGTCCTTGTGTCTGTTCTATCTGTGCACTCTTTTATGCATGACAAAACTTCTCTGAAGCAGTGCTTAATCATAAAATTCTGTCATGTCAAAATAAGAAGAAGAATCTTGCATTATAAGGCCAAAAAATTTGTTAAGTATTAATTTAGACAATCAGAGGTAAAGGATGGATAAGAGGCAATTTATCGTTTGGCGTGGCTTGTATGCTATGGACTGCTTAGACCAATATTGTTATATATATGACTATTGGATTAAAACAATTTTTAAATTGAGTTGCATCTAATTATATGCATATCATTCCAAATATGCCATGGTAATGAATACTATAATTTAATCAGAATTAACCATCTGAAAGTGCTATGAGATACTGGTAGTGTGTATTTGTGACATTTAGTTGAGACTAGGAAGATATCACATACCAGATTAGCAATTCTGAAATAGTCAAATTTAACAGCCACCCTCTTTGAATTGAGAGGTACCAAATTAGCTGTGGCCTGCAGAAATGCGAGAGGTACCAAATTAGCTGTGGCCTGCAGAAATGCAGATCATAGATTTTCCTAAACATAATCTTAAATATATGATCCTCCAGTAAGTGAGGAAAAAAGGTGAAAAATATATCCAAGCAAAGCTGGTAATATAACAGTACCAAAATCTGAAGTTACGAAAATAGCTTCATAATAATCCACAGCCTATAAAAGAGAGTCAACATTAGGATATCAGATCTCAAGTAAACTCAAAGAAGACAATCTTGAGCGGGGGGTGGTAAGTCTGATTCTCATTCAACCATATGACAGTTGCAATGTAACTGGAATATTAATAAAAACTTCTCAGTCCTAGAATTCTCATTTCTTGATGCTTTAAAGATGCATGTTTAATTCTTGTATTGATAGATGGGCGAAGAAATCACCGGACAAAGCATGGACCAGATTCCATAGATTTTTAGATAGCTTTATGGAGTTCAGAAACACTTTGGCATTTAGATTAGATTAAGAAATTTATCATCCAGCATCATGCCGGTATAAGTAGAATAATTTGATCCATCAATGATATATAACTCAAGTAAGTGTACAATCAAGGCTCTTTTTATACTCAGAAGACAGAGAAGTATATATCATTAAGAAATTGAACTTTTTATGAAGACCTGGATGAACTCAATATTAACATCCATATATAAATCAGCAGAGTGTATGGTTTCATTTATTAGTTGTGTCAAGGATTTCAGATGGCTGTTAATTGAGGGTTGTCAAGATACCACTGAACTGTCCTTGTATTAGTGGATTTGATTTCCCTCTCCTCTCTAAATGTAATAATCTTTCTGAATCAGTGCAATTATTGTATATTCCCAAAGGTCTACCATGAATTTATTCATCAGAAGCAAAGATACTATTGAATCCTCAATGCTCTCTAGAAAACCATGGTCTTAGAAAGCCGCTACTCAAAAAAGATGATTCTAAATTTTTTATGCACAATTTTTTTTACCATAAACAACTCGGAGTTTCCAGCTGCTTTTAATTGCTATAAAGAAACAGATCTAGACAAATTGTAAATCAGATTTGCATCACCTTAAAATTTAGAGAAGAAGATAACTGGAGTTACCAGATAAAATTGTTAGTGAATTTGTAGAAGCATAACAAATTTCAAGATAAACGGTATGCAAAAATAAATCACAAATCATACAAAATATATTATATTAAACACGGTTTGACATAACCTATCTGTATCCGCAGATGATAGAAGAATATATTATAATCACAAAATTACAAGTGTAACATATTAAATGATATCCCAAGGGAGCAATCTACCAAAACTTCAAACTCATGATATCCTAAAAAGTGTTTTCCAAAACTCTCTACATGTTGACAAACTTTGTGATTGTCTCACATATTTTTGTCTCCCATGAACTGTCTGATTCTCAAAATCTTAAATTTATAGACTAATGGAGATATACATTTCCTGCTAGTAAATAATTTCCTAATCCTTATAGAAATATTATTCCTTCTATAATTATATTTCTATCATAATAAGTTTTCCTAAAACAAACTCAATCGTCATGGAGAAACTAAAAGAGGAAAAGAGCCAAAAATCCTCAAAAAAAAAGGAAAGGGAGAGGAAACACATGATATTCTTCAACCAAATTTGCAGTAACTACAAGCATTTCAAATTATAGAGTAACTCCAAGAATTTCAAATTATAGTACATAACAGGGTTAAGCAAATTATCCTATCGGAACAAACGAACATTGGATAATTTCTGGTTCTAATTTTGAGGAAACCAAAAAGTTCGGGTCCGATTCCAGTTCCTCCAAGGAATTGGAGCCAACCCAAGACCCGACCTACTTGCAATTTTGGGTACTTGGTCAAGTCCCGACATAGCTTCTTTCTTTTTTAAATTCTAGATAAACAAAATGGCGTTATTTGATGCAAGTGCTATGTCAACAACGATTTGATTTGATTTTTCCTCTCTAAAAACTTCATACTACTCATTTCACTCTTCTTTCAAATAAAAGACGACATTTTTTTTGCCTTGATCTCAAAATTTGGCGTATGAGTGATTTGATTATTCCTCCAAGCTTCCTTGAATCTCCTTTGATTCTTCATCATAGGTATGTTTGTCCCTTCTTACCAACTTTTCACTTGGTTATTGTTAAATTTTAGGGTTTGTTTCGGTTAATTCTCTATCAGTTGTCTCTTATGGAATAATTTTTCTTCCATTTGAGTGGTCTAACTTTCTTACCAATTTTACCTTTTTTCTTATGTTAGGATACATGTGTATGTAAAGAAGAGAGGAAGGAAAGAGATCATGAGCAAGACTTTGGAGGCTACGGATGTTAATTACACAACAAGAGAACAGACAGAAGACAACCAACAAGGAGAAGTGGACAAGCAGCCAAAAGCAATAGGCAAGCAGCTAGAAAAAGTGACCGCAAGGATATAAATTAGTGAGTTGGCAAACCATGAGTGGAGAGGGATTATAGAGAGGAAAACAAGAAAAAAGTAATACTATGTACATAAATAATGTGCATAACCAATGATATGTCTCAATGTAATTAAATAGTTTAAAATTAAAGATAAATGAATATCCAATTAAATGGTAACATGTCATTGGTTGTATATAAAATTGTGTATATGATGTTATTGATAAGAAAAAAACCTAGAAGGGAGAGGAAGATAGAAAAGAATTGTGAAGATTAAAAGTGGAGAGAGAGAGAGAACCAGTCTCTCGAATGCTAGCTGAGAGTGTTTTGTTGTGTTTCCAAATTATTGTTTGGCTTTTGATGTAATGAGCCACTGAACTCTACTGTTGTAACTGTGGAAAGGATATTAATACAATATTCATATTTCTATCACTTGTCTTGTGTTTGTGTGGCTTGATATCCAATAGAATAATGGTTATATTGTAGCTGCAGTTTGACCTAAGCAGGATAAACTGGGAGCGTATGCTTCCCAGTGACTGAAGAAGGGCAACATAGAGAGTCATTGCCAAATCCGTATCAACGTAGTATCAGAGCATGACGAGGATGGAATCAAGGGTAGACGGACTTGAAAGAGATACGAAGGCGGTGAATGAGAGGTTTAATGGGGCGGATTCGAAAATGGGAGAAATGAACTCTCGGATGGAGAATATAGAGAAAAGTGTCGAGACAATGAAGGTGTCAAAGGAATTAGCTGGTCATTCAAGGCTAGCAGATTTTATGGCAGATTTTATGTCATTCTATGGCTGATTCTATGGCAGATTCTATGCCATTCTGTGGCTGATTCTATGGCAGATTCTATGCCATTCTGTGGCTGATTCTGTGGCAGATTCTATGCCATTCTGTGGCTGATTCTGTGGCTGATTCTGTGCCATTCTGTGGCTGATTCTGTGGCTGATTCTATGGGTGATTCTGTGGCAGATTCTATGGCAAACTCTATACCTTGTACAGCTGTAATTATTGTTGTAAATTCTTTATATTTTCCTTATTTAGGATATACTAGCTGTAGGCTATTTTTAGACAGATTTGTATATGGTAGTTTAGCTATTTTTTAGAACTAAATTTCAGCTTGTATTCATAATATATAATGGGCATTCTTCTCCAAGAAGGGGACACCAGTTTTTGCTCAAAACTTTCTAAGATTATCATGGTATCAGAGCCTCGGTTCTGAATTCTCCTGTGTCTCTTCGTCTTAAATCCAACTCAGTCCTAGTTCAGTCTTTTGCTCTTAGTTATTTTGATCAAGTTATCTCAGCCTCATGTCTTCAGACAAGTATGATGTCTTCTTGATTCGTTTTAATGGCAAAAACTACTCAGCCTGGGCATTTCACTTCAAGATATTCGTCAAAGGCAAAGATCTATGAGGTCATATTGATGGCAGCAAACCTGCACCTGACAAAGACAAAGACAAGGATGAGCACTCCAAGTGGGAAGTCAAGGATGCTCAAATCATGGCATGGATTCTAGGATCTGTGGAATCCAACATCATCTTGAATCTTCGACCCTTCAGAACTGCAGCTAAAATGTGGAATTATCTAAAAAAACTCTATAGTCAACACAACACTGCTCGTCGATTTCAACTTGAACATGAGCTAGCAAATCTCCAACAGGGCAGTCTCACTATCTCTGATTTTTATTCTAGCTTCATAAATCTTTGGGTTGAATATACTGATATTGTCTATGCTACCTTACCGCCCGAAGGTCTTAGCTCTGTTCAATGTGTACATGAAACTACTAAGAGGGATCAATTTCTTATGAAACTGAGATCTGAATTTGAAAGCACCAGGTCTAATCTGATGAATCGAGAAACAGTCCCATCCTTGGATGCATGTCTCAATGATTTATTTCGCGAAGAGCAACGACTTCTTACTCAAGCCACCATGGAACAATTTAAATCCACTTCTGTTCCTATGGCTTATGCAGCTCAAGGTAGGCTAAAAGATAGGGACATGAGTACTATTTAGTGTTTTTGTTGCAAAGGATTTGGCCATTATGCTTCAAATTGTTCAAAAAAATTTTGCAACTATTGCAAAAAGGATGGGCATATCATCAAGGAATGTCCTATTCGACCCCCCAAGAGATCTGGAACAACATATACTGTCTCAGTTGGTTCCTCTAGTGCTGGTAGTTCTGTGGATACAACACATCTGACACAAAGTGCTCTTGCTCCTGTTCAATCTGTGACACCTGAAATGATTCAACAAATGATCATTTCTGCATTTTCCGCATTAGGACTCTCAGGTAAACCCTTCTCTAAACCTTCTCCTTGGTACTTTGATTCCGGGGCTTCCCATCACATGACAAACAATGCTAAATCTCTTACCAATGTGAGTAAATATTCTGGAAATCTCAAGATTTATACCGCTAATCTTGTTTCTGTCGGACAATTAGTTGAAAATAATTGTAAAGTGGAATTTTCTAAATCTGGTTGTGTTGTGCAGGATCAGCAATCGAGGAAGATGATCGCAAGGGGGCCTAAAGTAGGACGACTTTTTCCTCTTCAATTTCCTATGTCTCCATGTTCCTCTTTACCTGTTATCACTTGTAATTCTGCTTATGTTGATTACCGAGCATGGCATAAACATCTTGGACACCTAAACTCTCATGTACTTCATGCTTTGCTAAATTCTAGTTTACTTGGGAATAAAGGATCACCATCTCTTAGTACTGTTCAATTTGATTGCAATTCTTGTAGGCTTAGAAAAAGTAAAGTTTTGCCATTTCCCATTCACACACCTAAGATAGTCCAGCCTTTTGATTTGATACATAGTGATGTATGGGGAATGGCACCAATTACTTCCCATGCTAATTATAAGTATTTTGTCACTTTTATTGATGACTATAGTCGCTTCACATGGATTTATTTTCTGCATTCTAAAGATGAATTGTTTTCAGTTTTTAAGCTTTTTCATACATATATTCAGACCCAATTTTCTGCCAATATCAAAATTCTTCGTTCTGATAATGGGGGTGAGTACATGTCTCATTTATTTCAAGAATTTCTGCAAACCAATGGTATAATTTCTCAAAGGTCTTGTCCTTCAACTCCTCAACAGAATGGGGTGGCTGAAAGAAAGAACCGTCACCTTCTAGATGTTGTTCGCACCCTTCTATTAGAGTCATTTGTCCCCCCTTGTTTTTGGTGTGAAGCTCTCTCCACTGCTGTTCACCTTATCAATAGATTGCCTTCTCCCACCTTGAACCATGTTTCTCCTTTCTTTCAATTATTTGGTCATACCCCAAATTACTCTAACCTTCGTACCTTTGGTTGTGTGTGCTATGTTCATCTTCCTACACATGAACGCATAAAACTAACAGCTCAAGCTGTTCAATGTGCTTTTCTAGGATATTCGGTGCACCAAAAAGGTTTTCTTTGTTATGATCCCAACCTCCGACGTATTCGGGTTTCTCGAAATGTGATTTTCTTTGAAAATCAGTATTTTTTTTCCACACACAAGGATGACCTTTCTCCTTCATTCTCTGTTTTGCCAATATTTACTAACTCTTCTGCAGATTCCGTACCTTCTAAGCCTCTCATAGTCTATCAACGACGCAAGATTTCAGCACCTCTTGGGCCTCCTCCAGCTCATTCCCTTAATGTTGATCCTGTTCTAGCAATTGTACTAGCACCTCTAAGACAAAGTACTCGAGTTCGTAAACCACCAGATAGGTATGGTTTCACCTCTCCTTTATCTTTGACAGCCACTGTGTCTTCTATTCCTATTCCTTCATCCTATAAACAGGCACTGGAGCATGAATGTTGGCGAAGAGCTATTGAAACAGAACTTCTTGCACTTGCAGAAAACCAAACCTGGGATGTTGTTCCATGTCCACCATCTGTGAAACCTCTTGGTGGTAAGTTTGTGTTTTCTATCAAGCTCCGTTCTGATGGATCCATAGAACGTCACAAAGCTCGATTGGTGGTTCTTGGCAACAAGCAAGAGTATGGCCTAGACTATGATGAGACCTTTGCACCGGTAGCCAAAATGACCACTGTACGAACAATCCTCGCCCTTGCTGCATCACAATCATGGTCTTTACATCAAATAGATGTAAAAAACGCTTTCTTACATGGTGATCTCAAGGAGGAAGTTTACATGAAACTCCCCTGCGGTATGTCTACTTTCCCTAATGATGTTTGTAAACTAAAACGCTCTTTGTATGGATTGAAGCAGGCACCACGAGTATGGTTTGAAAAGTTTCGATCGACTCTCCTTGGTTTTTCATTTACTCAAAGTCAGTATGATTCCTCCTTTTTTCTCCAACGGACATCTAAGGGCATAGTTGTTCTCCTTGTTTATGTGGATGACATTGTTATCACCGGTTCTGATATGGAGGCTATTTCTAAACTTCAGAATTTGTTGCACTCTACTTTCCACATGAAAGATCTCGGCCAACTTACCTATTTTTTGGGGTTAGAGGTGCATCATCAGCCTCAAGGTATCTTCTTGAATCAGCACAAGTATATTATGGATTTGGTTCAGCTAGGTGGACTCACAAACACTAATTCTGTTGACACCCCAATGGAAATTAATGTGAAATATCGACGTGATGAAGGGGAACTTCTTGAGGATCCTACTTTGTATCGGAAGCTGGTTGGAAGTCTTATTTATCTAACTATCACCCGCCCAGACATCTCTTATGTTGTCCATATTGTCAGCAAGTTCATGCAAGCTCCTCGACATCTCCACCTATCTGCAGTCCGCCGCATCATTAGATATATCCTTGGCACACCTAGTCGTGGCTTATTCTTCCCTACTGTTTCTTCTCTCAGATTACAAGCCTATAGAGATGCAGATTGGGCTGGCTGCCCGGACACAAGAAAATCAACTACAGGATGGTGCATGTTTCTTGGTGATGCTCTTATCTCTTGGAAATGCAAGAAGCAAGACTCAGTCTCCAAATCATCCACTGAGGCAGAGTATCGCGCCATGTCTACTACATGCTCCGAGATCATTTGGTTATGTGGTCTTCTAACAGAGCTCGGTTTCTCCCAAGATCAACCTACTCCCTTACATGCTGACAACACTAGTGCCATCCAAATTGCTGCCAATCCTGTCTACCATGAACGCACGAAGCACATAGAGGTTGATTGCCACTCTATTCGGGAGGCCTATGATCGCCAAGTTATCACTCTCCCACATATCTCCACTACTCTTCAGATTGCAGATATTTTCACGAAATCCATGACACGTCAGCGCCATAACTTTCTTGTTAGCAAATTGATGCTTGTTGACTTACCAGCATCAATTTGAGGGGGGATGTCAAAGGAATTAGCTGGTCATTCAAAGCTAGCAGATTTTATGGCAGATTTTATGCCATTCTATGGCTGATTCTATGGCAGATTCTATGTCATTCTGTGGCAGATTCTATGTCATTCTGTGGCAGATTCTATGCCATTCTGTGGCAGATTCTATGCCATTCTGTGGCTGATTCTATGCCATTCTGTGGCTGATTCTGTGGCTGATTCTATGTGATTCTATGGGTGATTCTGTGGCAGATTCTATGGCAAACTCTATACCTTGTACAGCTGTAATTATTGTTGTAAATTCTTTATATTTTCCTTATTTAGGATATACTAGCTGTAGACTATTTTTAGACAGATTTGTATATGGTAGTTTAGCTATTTTTTAGAACTAAATTTCAGCTTGTATTCATAATATATAATGGGCATTCTTCTCCAAGAAGGGGACACCAGTTTTTGCTCAAAACTTTCTAAGATTATCAGAAGGAACACCTTCAAGAGCTTCAGGAGATGGTGGTCAACAAAGACAAATGATGTGGGGGAAACAGAGGCAAAACCCCAATGGACCAAAGACCATCACCCTCTCATTCCCCTCCAGTGAGAGAGATTTTGTTGCCACCACCAACGAGAAGACAGCAACCAAGCAAAGAGGAGGAAACCATTGATAGAGTAGTGTAGGGAAAAGATTACCAAGGGGGAAATTGATAGGATGTCCTTTACCATTGACTGGAGCTACCCATGTTCAACAACGTGGATCCCATTGGAATTTGCAAGAATTGAGAAAGAAATTTTTGTAAATTAGTGTAAGCATATTCTAGACCTACTTGGTGAAACAAGTATGCTTAGGTGCAAGTCAGTCAAGACTATTGAGCCCAATTCAACCAACTAAAATGAAGGATGTAGTGAATAAAGAGCAATACCAAAGACTCATTTGTAAGCAAATTTATCTGTCACATACACGACCTAACTTAGCCCTTGCAATGACTATAGTAAGTCAATTTATGTACTCCCTAGGCTCAATACACTTTGAAGCTGCCTAAAGAATTTTAAGATATCTAAAAGGAACACATGGTAAAGATTGGGTATTACTCCTTAGGAATCATGGTCACCAACTGTTAAAGACTTACACTGATGCAAATTGGGCAGAGATTGTTATTAATAGAAGATCGATATGTTAGACTATTGCACCTTTATAGAAGGGAATAGTGTTATTCAGAGGAGCAAGAAACAAAATGTGGTAGGTAGAAGTAATGTTGAAGCTAAATTTGGATCAATTGCTCACGGAAATTGTGCAGTTATATGAATAAAGAGGTTGCTAGAAGAATTAAAGGCTCTTGCTCCTTCACCAATCAAGGTTCGCTGTGATAATAGGGTTGCAATTGTGATTGCTCACAACCCGGTTCTTCAGGACATAACAAAACATATTGAAGTTAACAAGTGCTTTATTAAAGAAAAGATCGACAATGAAGTAATTTGTATGTCATATATTCAAATTATCAACCAAGTTGTCGATGTTCTAACAAAAAGGTTACATGAGAAACAATTTGATAGCCTAGTTAGTTAGTTGGCCATGGAAAATATCTTCAAGCCAGCTTGAAGGGAAGTGTGAAAAATCTGGAAATGTCACATTGGGTTTCCTAATTCTCACATCTTAAATGTCTCAATTTCTAATTTTCCAGAGATATCAGGTATCTCAATTTCTAATTTTTCAAAGATTATTTATTGTTCTTTGCTAGGATTATCTTGTAAATATAATAAATAGAAATTGTGTAACATCCCAAGAATTAGATGTAGTTCCCTAAATTAGATTTCTTCCCTATAAGAAGAAGTTAATTCTTATGTAATTTTCATATACTAAAATACAGTTCCTTCAATTCATATTATATCTTGGAGACAGTCGCTATTCTTCCCCAACTAGTTTTACTACAACGAAGAGGAAATTTTGACAATATAACAGGGAATATGTTTTCTTTTTCTGATATGGGCATGTTATGTTATTGCTATAGAAGGTTCACATTAAGACTTATTCTACATAAATTAGGACACTTTATATTGGTGTGTTTACATTTTCCTATAAGAGCACTTTGCACAAATTGGCTTTTCCCATATATCAAGAGTTAGGCTCAACTAATGATTTTGCTGCTCCATTGCATATTTTAACAGTTGGTGAGGCACACTCTTTGGAGAACTTAATAGAGGAAATGGTAAAGAAAACCCATTGGTTTGATAGCTTAGTATGGTTACTTTGTGAATTGATTTTTTCACCAATTATGGAAAATGTGTTCTTTCTATCTTCTATATTTTTATCACTATTTTGGGGATGTTACCTTGCAATACAAAAAAGCCTGCCTTGCTCATATGATAATGTGTAAGTTCTCCACCCAAATAATATGGGTGTTTTCCATTTTATTATCACCTTAGAGTTAGACAACTAGCCCAACAATATCAATCTTGTTTGGAAATGAGATAAACAGTAAAATAGAAAAAAAAAATTCTTATTTAGTAAACATTTATTGCCATGCTTACTGTGAGAAGTGATTTTATATAGGGACATGAAAACTTTATTTTCCATGTTGTGGATATGAAACTTACAAATCATGTTGTTGACTTGCAGAGCACATCACGTTTTCTTTTAATGTTGATTTTTCAACTTGCTTCTCTGGCTTTATCCAGACAAGTCTCTATTAAATACCCATGTTTCTATAGAGGTTTATCGTTTTGGAAATTTCTCCAGCCTTCTCACTTGTGAAGGCAGATTCCAGATCTGCCTGACAACATAGTTGGATTTCTAATGGGTATACAATTAATCAGATTTCAATCCTTTGCATTAACTCTTGTTCTTCTTTCTTCTGTTGAGAGGTGAAATTACTCATACCTTAATTTACACCATTGTTTACTTCTCCACAATGAGCAATATTATATGTATACATTTTTTATATACAATTTCAATACAAAGAAGATTTTTCATCATGTGATTAAGTATTACTTCATCTTTAATTCAAAATCATCCAATCATATGATAACATATTATCTATTGATCTAAATTATGTACTAAAAAGTGTATGTATAAATTTATTGTTCTAGAATACTTTGCTTGAAATGCATACTGCTTGGAAATGTTATGTTGATAATGTTGTCACTGGAAGGTAAGCTTGTTCTTAAATAATATTCAGAGAAAATGTAAAATAAGGGTGTGCATGGTCCAGTTTAGTATGGTTTGAGAACTTTTTCAAATCAAACTGAAAAAAAAAAAAATTTGAAAATTTTTAAATCAAACCGAATCATTTTGAGTTTCAAACCAAACTGAAAAAATATAATTTGATCTAGTTTAGATTACAATTTAAATATATTAAAATCATTCACTTATAAATATATATTATTTAATTATAATTTTCTAAAATATAATATAAACATGTAAAATATATATACAATGTATATGTAAAAAAAATGACAAAATAAATATAAAAAAAGTTATACACCTAATTATTTATTAAAAAATTATCAAATATAGTTTTATATATATTTAAAAAAATATATAATTTATAGTTTAGTTCAATTTGAAAATTGTTTAAACTATCATCTCAATTAAAAACTTTTTTCAAAAAAATTTATCAATCCAAACCAAATTATAATTTTTAAGTGGTTATATCCAGTTTTACCATTTGAACTGAATTATGCACACCCTGATACAAACACAAACACAATCAGAAAGACAAACAGGTATTGAACTAGAAGAATCACCTGATTAAAGAATGGCCAAGTTTCCATATTTTGAGCCCTTAGAGTATCTGTATTTATTGCCTGATAGATTTTTCCATTCGGCCTTAAGAACTTGGGCCTCTATCGCAGGAAAATAATAGTAATTAAGTTGTATGGTTAAAAGGAAATAGAGAGTTATCAACGAACAACGTATTCAAACAATTTGTAAAAAGGGAAAAGAATATTTAATTAATGTAATATTCCATGCAGAATGTGGTAGTATCCACACATACCAGAACATGACTCATTATGCATGGCGAATATGAAGAGAGCAAATTAACTTGGCAATAATTTCAAATATAATAAAGAACTTTATGATAATTGTAGATAAATGTTCAACCTATTTGGATAAATTTCAAATAAAGCTTGGAATTCAAGAAACACAACAAAATGAAAGTAAAAATTGGAATGTATACATCATGCCTACCACACCAACCTTTGTTTTTAGAATAGACTGAGAGGTTGTATATAAAAGCTCCCATTTCCCATTTAACAGATTAGACTTGAGAGGCTCCTTTATCTCATTCACCGACTCAAGTTGGCGAGCAAGCTGATTGAAAACAGAAAATCTAAAATTAATTTCAAATAAATCACCTCTGCTCTCAATTATAATACAATTTCTTTCTTGATGAGGCCATTTGGAACAAGGGTAAAATATTCTAATCCAGACCCAAAAAGAATACGTCTCAAAAACTAAACCTGCCATAAATAATAAAAATTATAATAGTAATATTAGATGATGGAATAATCGTACTACTTAAAAGAGAATAATAAGGTTAACCTGATCAACATATTCTTGGTCTTCTGGGGAGGCTTCAGCGCCTCGATCAAGAGATGCAATTGCCTGATAAAGCTCCTCCTTGAGCGTCTTAGCATCCTTGCTTTTGGTGGAAAAGCCTGGAAAGAATGAAACAGAACGTATAGTGTGTTGTGGCTTCTTGGGTCTTAATACCAAATAGGGTGGTGGTTTTGGTTTGGGTGATGAGAAGATAGTGAGGGAAAGGGGTGCAGTTGAAGATGGAGGAGTAGCGTTTGAGAAAGAAATTAGACAAAAAGAGGAAGAAGAAGAAATGACAGCCATAGATGATGGATGAATGATAAACCATTGGAATTAATTAATGATTTTTGAATGTCAGTTTTTATGGACAGCGGATAAAGAGTGTACTGTGTATGTGAAGGGAGGAAATCCGGTCTTACCTGTAAATTTTATTTGATGTAATTCTTACGAGATATAATTAACTGATTTAAAATTTGTAAAAATATAATAAATTAAGGCGACTAATGTCACACAAGAAGATTGTTGCATCAATTGCAAACATTAATTTGCATGAATTGATTTGTATGATAAGTTATAAATTGAGTTATAATACCTACACCTAAATTTGAGTATTTAATTGAGTTAGACATTATTTTATCTTTCCTTCAAAATGATAATATATCATCTGAATAATCAATTAGATTCTTTAAATTAAGTATACATAATTTTATTCTTGTAAATATTCCTCCGACTCTAATGACATTGTTGATGCGGAACCCCCAACTATCCGCATAAGTAGTATGCTATATAAATGAACAGATGTTGAACATAATGGACATTCCTAGCAATGACCAATGTATGAACATTAATAAACAAAGTTCACAACAAACTTCAATTAAGAGATTCATTATAATACTTATACAAAAGAAAATGCCAAACGGCAGAACTAGTAAGTAGGCCATAAGAAAGGAAAAACTTTTCAACAAAGAAGACTTATCTATGAAATTTACAATTATATTTATCTTTAAAAAAAAAAAAACTTGTGGAGATAAGTCCATTCTTGTAACCAAGTAAGCTTGATTGAGGGAAATTTAACTGTCATCTCTAAGTATGCATCAGGTAGGCACTCGGTAAGACGGATCAATCATTTTCAAGATGAACAAGTTACCTTTGTCACCTCTAGATATCCTGCCAGAATGAAAAAATATACACAATATTTCCAGATCACAAAGGACAGTTGAAGTATAATCTAAGAAACCTTGCCAACAAAAGAACTCATCACTAAATTATCAATATTATAAAATAAATATTCACTTCTAGTGCAAGATACTTTATGAACTTCACTCCCAAATTAATTAACTCTTCTCTCTCACCTTAACATCCCAAATTTGATTCACGGACAAATAAGGTGTCAGGAAAAGGCATTCTTTACAGGGTTAATAGTTTTTCCTCTGATTAACTTTATTCAAAATATATGCATTGAGAGACAATTCGTCATACTGAAAGTGTAAGAACAAATCAACATGTCATCATGAGACTTATCACATCAATTAGAAGACTATTCCTTCTTTCGGCATTTCAATTTTTGTGAACTATACGGCTTTAGCAGTCAGTTTCAACAGGAAAATTTATCATTTACTTTTTCTGCCAATCACAAGTTTCATGTTTTAAGATCAAAGGATACTTAATTTTCTTTTAAGCAAGTGAAAGCTTCATGCAATTACAATCACAATCACAATCATAAGCTTTCCTCCCACATATATTGTGCACAACCAGAAGCTAGGGCACGTACAAATGAACTAAAATACCACACATACAAAATAGAAAAGAAACCAACCTGAACACAGATTTAAAATCATTTAGAGAGAAAAAAAAATGCTACATCCATAAATGAGTTTACAACCATCCAAGAGAAGTGCCAAATCATTGTAAAAAGCTAATGAACAGCATTCAGTAATATACATGCAGTTAGAGGGAAAAACTGTTTGTCAAGTGCAAAGTCATGATGGTGATTCTGTCTAGATGCTCTGCAAATAATAACTATTTAGTTTCTATTTTGTCTTTTCGCTATTGACATGGAGTTTTAGAAAGCCTAGGAAAGGACAGAAGATAAGATCATACAGGAAAAGTAAATGGTAATATAGAATAAACTTTCAAGTTCGATCATATGAATAGTAATTTCTAGAATGTTAACTAACCGCAGCTCTTCATCTAAGTAAGTTATTTCCAATTCACCACGAGCCCTTCCAGGTGCCTTGATAGGTATCTGCAAACCATTGATAATGCAATTTATGTAACTCAAGAACCAAACTAGTAGATAGTCAATTAGAATAACGATACCATGACTTGGGATGAAAATCTATTGCAACAAAATGGTGAATGCTTGTAAGATTTAATAACTACTCAATGCAATTTATGTAACTCAAGAAGCAAACTAGTAGATAGTCGATTAGAATAATGATACCATGACTTGGGATAAAAATCTATTGTGACAAAATGGTGAATGCTTGTAAGATTTAATAACTACTGCCATTGTGACATCTTTATCATTTTTCAAAGAAAATTAAAAAACTAAACTTATTTCCCTCCACTGGACTTAATATGCTCATGCTTTTTTCTTGTTCCAAAATGTTCCAGGTAGCTCCATATACATGCAAGTCATTTCCTCAACATCTTGATAAACATTCTTTGGACAAAACGCCAGGAATGCCATTTTACATCTCACGGTTATAGGGTCATATCTTTGGGGCATTTCATGTTTTCTATAACTAAAGTATATAAAAGGTTAGGGTTGCATGCATATGTGCCTTTTTGTATCTGATATACAATTTGATCTTATGTAAGTCATAAGCCTATCTATTGCTGTCAATTGACTATGCATATATATATATATATATATATATATATATATATATATATATATATGATTTCAAACTGATTGTGAAGGGAGTTATTTTACTTATTGCAGAGTGGTATAGTTAAAAAAAGAGAAGAAGAGTTTTTGGAGTCAAGTGTATCAGAGAACTGTCCCAGATCCCAGAAAAGGGGTCAAACTGATTGACATCATTTGTGCTTGTGATTGCAAGTATTTTTTATTTTATTTTGTACACCAATGGATAATAAATATGTCCCAACAAGCCCAACTAACACGACAAAGTTTCATCAGGACTATGATGCACTCCCGGCTTAAAGCACTTTAGGAGATTTAAAGAATGTTCCACAAGGGTGGTCAAAACACAAAAGTAGACCACTTATCCACAAAGGTTGTCATATCACTCACAAAGAAGCAAAAATGATACTCATAAGTAATGAAAACAATTCTTTATAGGTGGTGATTGTAAGGCCATGGTAATAGAATGTGTTTGTAGATTTTCCTTAAATAGTGGATACTAACATCACCACGTATAAACATAAGCATATTGCCTGAACCACATAAACGAATATCTTTTTAGTGGTTGTGTTGTATTGGGGTTTTTTTTAATCATTACTTCCACTTACCAAGTATTTGATAAAGTTTCTCATTTGGCTTCAGCATATGAAATAGAAACACTAAAGTAATTTAAATATCGAATAAGAACTCAACTCTAGATTTACACAGTCAACAGTACATAAGAGTTACGCAGAATATAACCATTAAGAAGAACAATTACCAGGCTTGCAATTTTGAAATTATCAAATTTTACAGCTACCTTTCTTGAATTCAAAGGTGTCAAATCTGCTGTAACCTATAAAGTATAAATGTCAATGACCAGAAAAAAATGATACAACCATTGTTCAACCATAAATATTCATTTTAACTCTAAGCAGATAAATAAGTGTTTCCAAGTACAAGCAGCAGCACAAGAGACACAAGATTACATGATGAACAATGTATGGCTTGTATAACATTAGAAACTCCTGGAGCCTAAAAATGCATTGCTCAGTTTCTATATCTTTTGCATAAGCTAACGTATGAATAATAGAGATGACAATTTTGGCCCAAATTTATGGTTTTTGACCCTTCCTGACTCTAATAGGGAGGAAACTCCCGGATAAAAATAGAGACGAGGACGAAATATATCCCCACAATTGAGAACAGGAATACATATGTCCCGTCCCAGCCCACCCCGTCCCGTCCGGCCCCATCGCCGTCACCGTCCCCGTCACCGTCCCCGTCCCCTACCCCATCTCCACCCCCATCCCATCCTCATCCCGGTCATTTATATTAATATTTTTGCTTAAAATACTAACATATCTTCATAGTTTTAGATTATTTATGTTTTTCAAATTTATTTATATTTTTATTGTGTATATTAAAATAGTTAATATATGATATTTGTGACATTTGAAATTGTGAATTGGTTTTAATTTTAGTTAATTTTGTTATCTAATATATTTATATTGTATTTAGAAGGTAAGGAAAAGGGATTTTTCCCTATGGAGGCGAAGGCAGGGATGGGAACAGAGACGTGAACAAGGATGAGGAGGGGATTTTTTCTTCGCGGGGAGGGGACTTTTTTCTTTGCTAGAAGGAGGCAAGGATCCTTTTCATCCACGTAACGGGGACGAGAATTGATATCTCTTACAGGGACGGAGACGAGGATTGAGATCCATCAATCCCCTTCCTGTTGTCATCCCTAATGAATAAATCAATTGAGCTTCAAATGATAAAAATACCATATGAAATATGTGCAAAGTAGCTAGCATAGCCTACTATTTATGCTTAAAGAAGACAGCTAACTAACAACAATTCTTGAATCTAGCCATTTTTTTATCCAACATAGCCACTTCCTCACTCCCTCCTTTCAAATGGTAGTTTAGATTATGAAAGTTAAAGAATCAACTATACCAGTGGTTAAAAGGACAAATGCTTGTAAAACTAAAAAAGTTGCTCCTGAACCTTGAAAATAAGAACTTCAACTTCGCTTCATACTGATGCATGGTTCTTTAATTGCATTTAACTAATGAAAACTTAAAGTTTTCAACATAATAAGTCACGTAATTGTAATTTGGGTAATAATAAAAACTTTTAGAAAGCACATAGGGAGGGCAGAGAGCATGAAAGGTAAGAGTCAAACAAACAGGCATTGAGCATAGAATTAATGTATCTTTGAATAATTGAAGTACAAAAGACAATGGAAAGCAAATCATAAGTCAAAAAATGCAGAGAGGGTTTGAATTTAATATTACCTGGTTGAAGAAGGGCCATGATTCCATATTTTGCGCCCTAAGTGTATCCACATTGATTGCTTGATAATTTGTAGTAGATCTTAAAAATTTAGGCCTCTGTCACAACAATTCTTTTTGAGTGACTCAGTTATACAATCATCAGAAAAACTCAACTGATAAAGAAAAATAGCTTGAAATCAAACAAGGAAATCAACTGTCCACAAATATATAATTGTAAACAAAATGAACATCACAGCTTGTAAGCATTTTTTTCAAGAGACAATGATGAAAAGGTTTTCCCAAATGTATCATTTTACCAAATCAAATTCAAAATTCAGCATAAGGCAAGAACTTGAAAGCTTGTATGCATTTGCGTGCATATGTCAAATGGATCATATTCATTAACTCAATTCCCTTAACATTATTATGCAACACATTAAAGAAAACAAACAGTTCAGAATCACTGAAAACAAAAGAATTAACAGAATTGGTTATTGGTTATTGTTGAATATTAATACACATCACAGTATCATACAAATGTGAGACGCTTTGTGTACCAAAAGAAATCTAAAAGTTATCCGTGAAAGTAAGGGAAAATAAGTGAATATTACTTTACCTGTGTTTGCAAAATAGACTTTGAAGTAGTGTATATGAGCTCCCACTTTCCATTTAATAACTCAGATTTGAGTGGCTCCTTTGTTGGATTAACTTCTTCAAGTTTACGGGCTAACTATACACAAACAATTTTCAATCATCAAACAAATCCATAAACATACACATTAGAATTTATCTTTTAACTACTGTGAAATGTTGTGGATTAATCTTTTACCCACCTCAAATAGTGGAGCTATGTCTCGCCCAATTCTTAAGTTGAACTCATGACTTCAGGGTTGGAAATAAATCAAGAGACAATGTACCAGGTGTTACATAACAAACCATATTGAAGATATTATGTTTTTATTAACCAAGTTCCTAGTTATCAAACACAAGAAAAGCACTCAACCAAGGCCAAAAAATATATATATATATATATATATTTTGTTTTCCAGAAGCATTTAAAGTTCCAAAAGTTGACGACAGTTTTCTCAATTCCCAAATAAATAAATATAAACCCAACAATCAAATTGGTTTAACATTCACAAGACGGGCATTCATCTCAAATAAAGAAGAAATTAACTTTATTTGCTTACTAAGAACTCCATTTTATGATAAAACAAAGAAAATATAACTTAAAGCAATCACCTCATCAACTCGCTGCTGGTCTTCGGGAGAGGCTTCGGCGCCACGATCGAGTGAAGCAATGGCCTCAAGGAGTTCCTCTTTAAGAACCCTAACATCTTTACCTTTCTTCAAGAAGAAAGGAAAGGAGAAAGAGACATTGGGTCTCCACTTCTCCGAAGCTGATAAAACATTAACATTATTGGTGTAATTAAAGTTAATTGAGTTGTTGAGTTTGATAGGAAAGTGAAAGAAAGAAACGTTTGATGGGTAGAAGAAATTTGGACGTGAAAAGGGCGAAAGAGAGACGATGGGGGAAGAGTTTGAAGATGAAGAAGAAGATAAGGCCATTAATTTGCTGGAAAGTCGTAAAAGCGGGAGAGAGCGGGCAGCTAAATAACTGATGAATATCGTATACACGTGTCGTGCACTTGTTCTTTGCCAAAGTTGATAGTTTAGAAAACCAGGATGGATCCGAAACGACCCAATTCAGTTGGGAGAGGTGACTTTGCTCCTTTAGTTTAGATTAAATTTATTTAATTCAAATTTGAATTGAATTTAAATTAAAAAATTTAATTGATTTTAAAATTAAATTAAATTTAAATTAAAAAATATTTAATTTGATTTAATTTAAGTTTAGTTTGATTTTATAATTCAAATCAGTAATTCAAATTTATGACTTGATTTTGCTATAATTCTCAATATGAATCGGTAACGTTGTTTATTATTTGAATAAAATGATATTTTTTTATTAATGAATTATAAATTTAAACCATGAATTCAAATCGTCAATTTAAGCCAAAATTTAAACTGAACTAAATTATAAATTTGAAGCATAATTCAAATCGAATCAAATTAAATCATTTTTTATTTGAGTTAAATTTGAACTATCTTTAATTTTAATTCGACAAACTTAAACTGAATTTAAGATGAACTATTTTTTATTTGAGTTGAATTCAAATTAAAGAGTATTCAAATTTAATTCAATTTATATCCAATCTTAGCAAATTCTCTTTCATTGTTGAGAATAGGTTCGATCCAAATTGAGTTTAAATTAAGATTTGCTAGAGTTTGGCTACGCTGGGAGGAGTATAGCAATATTTTAAGAGTCAAAACTCAACTTTAGTTGAATATTATATGATTTTTATAAATCTAATTATTAATCTTAAACATATTCATTATTAATTGTAATAATTATATTAATGAGATTAAATTATATTGAAAAAGTAAAAGAATATACTCATTTATAATGGGCATGATGGTTTATTAAAATGTTTATTTTTATTGTTGGATTTTTGAAAAATTAAAAAAACTAACACTTTAACAATTGACTTCCATTTGTTATAAATAAATTTACTCATTTTCTTCTCAAAACAATTTTAAATTAGTTCTGATATTTTGTTAGACAATTTTTTTTTAAATTTATTTTAAAAATAATTTTTTAAAATTAAAAAATAATTTGTAGCTGAACTATGTTACCCCTTGAGGGACTAATTAGGAATTTTTATGGTAAGTATCCTAAAACTAATTGAATTTGATATTTGTAGATGTAATTCTATATTAATCATTAATAAAAAGATTTATTGTTATTCAATTTATATGTTAACTATTTATATAATTGTACGAATAACATACCCTTAGAATGATAGAACTGTGACAAGGGGATTAGATAACTAATCGTGAGAATCTTATGTACATATTAAGTGATCATTTTAGAAACGTTTGTAATCTCGATATTATAATGAATAAGAGCATGTGTAATGATAATGAGATTATCATAATGTTAAACGACTCCACTAAAAGTGGTGACAATTATCAAGTGTTGAAGTTGTTGTAGATAACTTAGTGCAACACATAGGTGTACATTATAAACATGTTCATCAAACCGAACCTAACCTAAGGATATCCACATGGATGATGATGGAATAAATCTTCTAAACACCACGGGTGCACGTGATCCTTTGACTTGAGATCACCAGACCGTCTTATATGAGTATTAGTATGGTTTGACACTATCTAATATGTTGTCATAATTTAGATAACTATAACGATAGCAATTGGTCATATCGTGATATACATGAAGACTATGGATGATCGATAAAAGATTCATCACTCTTGAGTACAAGAGAAGATATCTTATATAAGAATACTAAATAAAATCTATGACAATTTAAATCTGTGGTCACAGTGGATTGAGGTTGTAGTCTAATCCATGTTAGTCATTAATACATATAAGTTCATATTGAGAAACTACTGAGATAAACATTTTTCTATATCTCAACCTCAAGTGATATTGTTTGATAAAATAATTAAATTGCACATAACTATGATGTTGTGAAAGTTTAAGAGATGTCTGCTGACACTCTATCATCTGAGTGGTCATGATATTTTACTAGAGATCAATCTTGGTTTGTGTCTAAATTTAATCTAAATCTAGACATTATTAGTTCGATAGAGAGCTTATAGGTCATACACATATAAGGATTGATTCGAACCTAGAGGTTGAGATTATTCAATGATAATCCTTGTGTTTAAGAGGAGAGAGAAATCATTGAAAACTGGGTTTATCCATTTGGATTGAAGAATTTAATTGACCGTGCTTTGACCAAGGTACATTCGGTGTACATGATGCCAACTAGCACCATGGAAAATATAAAGCATGGCACGACTGGGTAAAAAAATTATACAATCATGCAAGACTTAAAGACATGTCAGACAGGACATTTGTGATGCCACCTATGCATGTGTGTGTTGAACGAGTCAGATTCGGTTCAAATTCTTGTCATACTCAAACACTTGTATATATAAAAAGTGTGCATTAAAATAAACCAAAAAAAAAAAAGATATCATAGAAAACCCAAAAAGCAAGGTTTTATGTTTTACTATCCTTCTCTTGTGAACACATCAATCCAATCAGAGAGCTCTAATAGCCTTTTCACTTGGATTGTCGTTATCGTGTTCATGCTCTGCATGGATACCAAGGCGTCGTCTCTGGAAAGTTGGATAGCATTTAATCTTAAGCCATGTGAAGATATGGAGAAGTTATCAGTGTAGGTATAAATTCTAAAACATCATATAAGTGTTTTACATGTTCATGAATATATGTTCTAAAACAGGTATCTTGGTTAAGATTTCAAAATTTTTAAATTTAAAAATTTTTAAATTTAAAAATTTTTAAATTTCATTGTGCTATCGGTTATCGGTGTTCTAAAAACCCTATAGTAATTATGTAAAGTGTTAATGTACGAAACATAATAAGTTCCATTTTTTTTTTCCTAAGGTGGCTATGCCAAACTTGGGCTCATGTTAATTACAACCATAGCACTTGTAATGCCACAAGATTAGTAGTGTGCAGTTAATGTGTGATTGAATTGAATAATCTTTTATTATCACCATTAGAAAATTACCACAAAGATATATTATCTTAAAAGTGCTTTTGTTTAACTAATGTTTTATTACATAAAAAAATAAAAGATTACCACAAAGATAGATATCTAAAAAATTACTCAATATAAATTATTAATTTGTTGATAAAAATTAGTAGATATAAATAATTATTATGTTCACTTGGATGTAATAAAATAATACTAAGATATTTTTTTATTAAAATGTCTTTGGGTATATTATTCTAAAATATTTTTTATATTACTTATTATATTAATTAAAAATTAGAGTATTTTTGTCCTAAAAGTTTAATAAAGATAAAATTATAATAAAATCAAGAGTACTTTAACAATCTTTTTATACCTAAGAAAAACATGGTAATCAAATTAGCTCTTATATTACCAGCTATATAACTAGTATCCTTTATTATTTGACAAAATAAATAAAATAATATTAATAATAAAAGATAAATTATCATATTAATTTTTAAATACTTGAACCAAACAATTTCTAAAGGTATTTATTATGTATTTGAGTTAATTAGTATGTATAAATAATTATTTTGTTTGATTAATAGTACTAAAAAAATACTAATATATTATTTTATTTAAATATCTTTAATATGTTAAACTAAATTTATTAATGACAAAATTGTAACAAAATTATAATTACATTCCTAATATTTTAATACATAAGAGAAATGTAATAATCAAATTATCATCTATATAACCTTACTTATTTTTCATAACTCATTTTATTTATAACTTAATGTTTTTCTATAGATTGTTGGTATGTTGTCACTCCTTTTTTACAAAGTGTGGTTTATATGGTTATCATTGATATCCTTGACCAATGCACATGACATTAGGAAACTAAAACTGTATTGTCCTATATTTTTCTTTAGCCCAAACATTTATTACACTAGCAAACAATTATCAAACTAAAGAAAAAATAATAATAACAATACTAAGGACTCACCCAGTTTTTGCATAAATTTAATATATAAATAATTGTTCTAGTTTATAAGTCTAATCACTTGTTCCAATTGAGGTATTTGGGTCATTTATATCACAAATATGTCCTTGATATTAAGCAAATGTTATCTAGTAGACAAGAGGCTAACTCCTCACAATTGTAGATGTTATCCACTAAATGTTATTTTGTACCACAAGTTGGTTGGCTTAGGTTACCTCACCTATTGTAACTAGACAACAAGTTGGTTTGAACTATTGGTTAATGAGTGTAACTAGGGAGGTAAGGAGTTTGGCTCATTACTTAAGTAGGAATAAACATTAGATTATAGTCAGCCACCTTTTCTAAAATAGCCTAGTGGGCAATTAGCAATGAAACAAAGTCGTGTTCTTGTTGAGCAACATTGGGGAGATCATTTTAAGGTTTAAGAATGGTACCTTACTTAGACTATGACACACTAGCTTTGAAGATTATTTGGCCTTGTTTTGTAGAGTAGATAAGTTTTTAGTTACTTTCAATGTCATTTTAAGATTGATTATCTAGGGTCTTTTAATGCCATCTATTACAAGCCATTGTTAGAATTTGCAAGAGATTATCAATGTGAAACATGTTTGTTGTAATACTCTTAAGTATATTCTAGGGGCATTTATGTCTTTTGACCCTGTTTTGATACATTTCTAGTCTCAAATATATATGTTCAGATGTATGTGTGTGTGTGTGTGTGTGTGTGTGTGTGTATATATATATATAAAAACTAAAACTACAAAAAAAGACAAAGGATATAAAGCCAAATGTATATATGAGAGAAGCCAAAATGTATGTATATATATAAAGAGATAAAAGACAAAAAAAAAGAAGATTTTATGCATTTTTCATTTCCTTTTCTCGTCCTTTCCAGAAGCTTGGTGAGAAAGGCATGCTTCTTCTTTGTTTTTGAAGGAAAGTGAAGGGTTTGAAGAGGTTTTGGAAGAAAAATTAAAGAAAGAGAAGGAGATGAAACACTTTAGAGGTCTTGGTAACAAAAAGATCTTCTTCTTTTTCCTTTACCTATGTTTATATATTGAAATATGTTATATGAATATGTTAGTGTGTTTTGGTAGTGATTTAAGGTGGTCCTTGGTGAGAAAATAAGTAAGGCAAAAAGGAGGGAACAAGTTTCCAAATGTTAGCTTTAAGCAAAGTAAGTGGAATCATTCTTGTTCTCCCCTAAATTTGCTAAATAAACTCTATGTTTCATATTTTATGTCTTTGATTCCTTTGTTCTATATTATAAATGATGATTTTTTGTTATATAGATACATTGGTCATGGTTGGAAGCAAAAGAGAAAGGTTTTTATATATATAAATGATAAGGTCATGACAAGGGACATAGGGATATATATATAGTTATAAATAGACATATATATTTGATTGAGTTGAGTTAAATGACATGGTTGAGGAGTTTTGAAGTTGAGAAATCTTGTTTTGCCATTTAGGGTATCTATGTGTATGATTTTGGTTCATGACAGAGAGTTGAGAAATATTTAAAGTTTTACCACTGATTTTGTCCCACATTTTGATTATTTTATTTGATGAATCATGAGTGTTGCTATAGTTTGTTGGAAAGCTCTGTAAATTCTCTTTTCAATAATATATAGTTTGTACGATTTGGAAACCATTTGGACTATTAAATTGTTTGAACAAAAAGATTGTTCTATCAAATAAGCACTAATTACAGTTTTTGGAAAGAAAGAGAAAAAAAAAGCTCATTTTAACTACTTTATCTGATGAATCATGAGTGTTGTTATAACTCGTTGGAAGTTGTATAAATTCTATTTTCAATGATATATAGTTTGTATGATTTGGAGATCGTTTAGACCGTTCAATTGCTTAAACAAAAAGACTACCCTATCGAATGAATAGTAATGACCATTTCTGGAAAGAAAGAAAGAAAGAAAAAGAAAAGAGAAAGAAAATAAAGAAAGGAAAGGAAAGAAAGGAAGGAAAAAGAAAAGAAAGACAAAAAAGAAAGGAAATTTGGGGCTTAGGATTCAAGGGTCGTCTTAAAAGTACAGTTTAGTGGATTATAGATACTCAATTGTATCCCACGTGCCTAAAAAGAAAGAAAAGGTTCAAGCACAAGTTTCAATTTTAGATGGAAACAAAACCAGTAAGAGATAATGCATGCATGCTATGAATTATAAAAGGGCACTTTACGTTACACTATCTACAATAGGGCACGTCTGTAATAGGACATGTCCGTGAAAGGACATAGACCTGTAGTAAGGTCTGTTTGTAGTAGAGCATACTCGTAGTAGAGCACAATTCAAATTCTGAGATGTTTAGTAAGAAAAAGAAAGAGAGCTCGAGCCTAGAAAAGTGTTGAATCCCTATAGTTAGCTTCCAGAAAGTATCAGATAAACACCAGATGAGACAAAGTATGACCCAAATAGTAAAAAATAAGATAGATTATTCTCTTGATTCCTTAAGGAGGTTATTACGTAAGATTGAGTCCCATGAGTGATTAAGAATATGAAGGAAGATATTTTACTTATTACTTCCCCTTTTACTGAGTGTTTTTATCCCTCACTTCTTTTCCTTTTATGATTGTTGGTACAGGTGATCGAGGTCACTACGAGACAGGGTCAGGTCAGCGAGGATAAATCTAGGTTGGAGCAATCTATTTATGTTTTATGTTACATGTGTATGGTCGTATGATATTATTGATTTCTGACCTTCTTTAGATATAGTTTTTAGATAGTTGTACAATTGTATTTGAGGATATGTACATGACTATTCCATGTGTTCAAATGTTTTCAGATGAGTTTTTATAAGTGATATACATATCTTTTGTTCACTTCTAGAGTTTCAGATTTCATAGAACAATTTCTAAACTCTTTTAGTGACGAGTTTATTTTAAAGTTTTTTTTTTTTTTACGCTCATAGATATATTAGTAACATTTTTTCTTTTGAGGACAGTATTTTTGGAGAGAGATGTTACATTTATGCCCTCTTTCTAGTGTCAAACTTTTGATGTAATTTTTTTTTTTGTTATCAATTGATATATACAATTAAGAGCATTGCACAAAAGAAAGTACAATAACAACGACTAGAATATAAGAAGACTCAAGTTAGTATGTTATGACATGTGAGAGGATAATCAAAATGTGTAACTCTACGATATACATTTTTTCAAAACTAACTGAAAAAAAAAATCTTCTTGTCCTTGTATAATAATATGCCACATTGAATACATCAATTCAATTTCTACTCATCAATCTGATTTCTCAGTCTAAACTTCATTTGTTGGTTTAATCAAATGAGAATTTATATTCAAGTTCAAGATAAGAAATGGCATATTGAAAGTTTTAAGAATGAAAAAAGAAGGCTCAAAATTCAAAATTTAAGAAGAAAAGTGAGAGAGGTTTGGTATTTATGCGCAACAAAACTATGTGTATCTACTTTAAATACATAAATATGTATCATCAAGTGATTGTGTGATTTTAAATTAAGTATAAAGTATCACTCAATCATATAATAATATATCATGTGTGCACACAAAAGTGAATACGAATAGTATTTCTCATTAACACGAGGGCACTTTTATAAAGAGTATTTGAAAAATTACCAAAAACTTTGATGTTATAAAAATTGACCAAGATCTTAAACCTTATACACGTCAATTGGGCTGAGCCAAATGGAGACCCAATCCGAAATATAGAATTTAGGCTCATCTTAGCCCATGGGCTTTCGAGGTAAGTTATGGACTTTAATATTAAGACCATGGGTTAGCTCGATCTAGTCCAACACTGTTTAAAAATTAAATGCAGAAGCCAACTGCCTCACTCACAGTTGCTTCTGCCACACAGGTAGAAGCCATCAACGACTAATGGGCTCCGACCAATAGCCGTTGTTTAATTTTTTTAATTAATTAATTCTTTTTCTATATAAACCAATTCAAATATTTTTTATTTTCAATTTTATTTATAAATCTTTCAATCTCAATTATTTCATTATAATCTCAATTTTATTTTCTCTCATAAACTCTCTTTTAAAAATTATCTGAATTCACAAATAATAGTTCTTTGTGTTTATAATTTCGTTTAAATTTTAATTTTATTATCACAAAATATTACAAATAGATACGATGTCAAATGAATTCAATCTATTTGAATATTATTATATTGATACTGATAATATTATTGATGATGCACAAGGTGGAACACAATAGATGAAAGTGGCATAGGTACAGGTTCGCACTTGATAGAGAGAAAAAAAAAATAAACGTCAATAGTGTGACAACACTTCGATCAAATAGAGGAAACAATAGAAGGAAATTGTGATTCTAATTTGACATATATAAGTACGAGTAGCATGAGACATCTTCATCGACACATTATTGATTATTGTAAAAAAATTCCACATAAGCTCAAAGAACAAAAATAAATTGCATTCATTTTCTCACGATCCGTTGGTCCCAATGCCAATTTAGTAGTAGGTTCAAACGGTTTTGAACACATAAGAGAAATGTCAACTTTTACATACAATCAAATAAAAATGTGTGACTGCATGACCAGGTATGTAGTTGTTTCAGATCAACCTTTTAATTATACAGAAGATGAAATTTTAGAATAGATTATGTTATATAGTGTTCAATCGACATTTAGAAAAATTTCTAGGTCAACTTTTAGATTAGACATCCTGAGAAAATTATAAATTAATGAAATTAAAAGTTATTAGAGAATTAAGTAATTTTAATAGTGTTATTTCAATAACTTCTGATTTATGAACTGTTACAAATCAAAATGTAGAGTATCCTTATGCAACTACTTATTATATTAATTCTAATTGGTAGTTATATAAAAAAATTATTGCATTTAAAAATTTAGAATATCCACATGATGATCTTACAATTTATCATGTATTAATAAATATTTTTGAGGAATGTAAAATTAATAATTCTATTTTTTCAATTACTTTCGATAATACCAAAAATAATGATAAAATTATTGAATATATGTATAATTATTTATCTACTCTATTTAATGAAAAATTATTTCATTTTTGGTGTGCATGTCATGTTATTAATTTAATAGCTCAAGAAAGCTTGAACTTGGCTAAAAAACATTTACAAGTAATAAACTATGTCATTGCATACATTTCATCATTCTCATTATGAGTATAAACATATTATCAATTATGTAAATCAATAGGGTTGAGAAGAAAAAAATTATAAGTAGATATTAAAACTAGGTAGAATTTAACATACTTTATGTTAAAAGTGTGTCAGGATAGAAAGTTCTTATAACACGGTAGTTCAATACTTAACCAAAAGATTTGACAAATCCTACTTTTTTGACAGATTAAAATTGGGAGATAGCTATGACTCTAATAAACATATTAGAACCATTGAAGATAGTCACAAACCATTGTTCAGGTATGTATTATCCAATGACTTATTCAATAAAAATATAATATAGTATAAATAAGTGACATTTTAAAAGAACATGGGTCTCATGACTCTTATTAGACTTTTTAGAATATATATAGGCAAATGAAACAAAAATTTTAAAAATATTGGATTGAAATACCTTTACTTTATTTTGTAGCTATTATTTTAGATCTTAGGAGAAAAACTAATAGAGTACAAAATTTATTTGATGTTATTAATAAAAATTTGTCAATTAATAACAATCTTAATTCTGTTAAATATGTTCAAAATTTTTTACTTGAAATGTATAATATTGATGAACAAAAATATGAAAGGATTAGATGAAGTTCTGTATCAAAGATAAGTTCTCGTAGTTTCGGTAAAAAAACTCATGCATATGGTCTTTTTTGTGCAAAGGTAAGTAGTCTGTCAGTCAAAATATAAATTATGATCAATTTTATAATTATATCAATATTAACCATATATAGAAATTTTTTAAAGATATAATGTTAAAAACTAAATGTTTTGTCTTAATGGAAAGACACGACATAAACTTTTCTTGTGTTTGTTGCTATGACCCAAGATCTACTAATACCTTTGGTGTCGATTGTAGTATCGAAATATATTTTTAGTGCATGTTGATACGTGTTGGATGATAGACGATCTAATTTACACTAAAACATGGTCGAAGTGATAATGTATATGAAAGATTAGGTCAAAGTTGATTTCAAATTATAGAATTAGATGACAAAAAATATCTTTGAAGAATTCATTATTTTGGGCTTTGAAGATGAGTAGATAAATGACATCGTATATATATTTTATTTATGTTTGTAATTATACAATATGTAAATTAACTTATTTGTACTATGTTATAAACTTATAATATTTTTCATCATGTAACTACGATATTTCTTTATCACAAGTGAGAGATTATAAATAAAATGCTCGAGTTACTGTCATCGGTTTTAATGATTAAAAATTAATTTGTGTTTAAATTTTTTAATTAAAAATTCTTTTAAAAAAATTATTTAAATAGTTTGACTTGATTAAGACCTGACCCTATATATATAGAGTCATATTTTGGGCCTTTAAAATTTTATGAGTTAGCCTGACCCAAAGACCTATCACTATAT
Organism: Mangifera indica; assembly: GCF_011075055.1. NCBI lineage: Eukaryota > Viridiplantae > Streptophyta > Magnoliopsida > Sapindales > Anacardiaceae > Mangifera > Mangifera indica. The sequence goes on from NC_058140.1 coordinate 8,240,441, forward strand.
CAACGTAAAACCTGACTCAGCCCATAGACATGTTTGCCTATACTTATATAACCACCTAATGGAATTTTGCAAAAAATATCATCAGCTCGACTTTTTTTCACCATTTCAAAGAACCAAAAAATTTTAGAGCCGATTTTGATTTAAAAGAATCCTCAGTTATAAAAAAAAAAAGCAAAAACAAGATTAATTCACAAAAGTTATTTGTTTTATAAATGTTAAGTTCTAGTAGGGGTGGATTCGAGCCGAACCGAGCTCAAACACAGGCAAACTCAGTATCAGCTCGATATTGTTAATGCGAGCTCGAGCCACGGCTCAAGCTCATCGAACATAATGAAAATGCAACTCGTATTCAAGCTCGTTGGCTCGTGAGCTATTCGCGAGCCTTTAACGAGCCTGACTCGCAATACATACCGAGCCGAGCTACTCGTGAGCATATAATGAGCTGAAAATCGAATATGTTTCATGATCCGAGATATCGAGCTAGGCTCGCTTATGCTTAACGAGTCGAGCCATCGAGCCGAGCTATCAAGCAAGTTGTCAAGCCGAGCCTAACGAGCTTGTTCACAAGATCACAGTTTTAATTTCAAAATGTTATTTTCGTTTAAACATTGTTTAATATATTTTCATTGTTTGTAAATCAATCTATTTATATATTTTAAATATTTTCAAGAATAAACACAAAACTAATTCAGCAGATAATCAATCCCTACAACTTCCATTCTTGTTTGTTAGTTGTGTACAACGAGGATTTTTCTGGTTTTCATAAAATTTTTTAATTTTTCATGTACTAATTTAATTGACTTGACTTCTTTTATCCCATTTTAATCTGTATACATTAATTTTAACTAGAATTTTTTCTTTAAATAAATTAAAATAAATTTTTAATTGGATAAACAATTTTACCTTAATTTTTATTTATTATACAAATGTAAAAAGATTTTGAGTTAATAATCATTTTAACCCCATCTCTAATTTCATCTAAAATTCAAAATAAAATAAATTTTACATCAAAATTACTTTAATCTATATAAACATTTAATTATACAGTTATACTATATGTTATTTAATTTTTCAAATTAAAACTGAATTTTTAAATTTGATTATATTGAATCAATCCTCTTATATATTATATTAATCACTTATTGAAAATGAACAAAATAAAATTATTTTAAGTTTTAACAAAACAGTAAACATGTTGGCGTGACACATGGGTAATTTTGACAAATTTTTTTTTTATTATATTTGTATAAATAATAAAAATTAGATTAAAATTATTTAATCTAATAATAAAAATTAAGCACCCACTTGTATTGCGATTTAAATAAGGTCAAAATCGAATCGGCTCGCGAGCCAAGTCAAGCTGCTTGGCTTGCGAGCCTTGACGAGCATTAGATCGCGAGCCTTGACGAGCACTGGCTCGCGAGCCAAAGCAAGTTGCTTGACTTACAGTTTGTATTTAGGCTTGAGCTTGGTTTCTCTGAAAATTGAAGCTCGAGCTCGGGATTGGGCTCGTTAATACTTGACTCATTTTGGGCTCGATCGAGCAGAGTTCGATTTTTAGCTCGAGCCGGTTCGGCTCGTATCCACCCCTAAGTTCTAGGTCTTTTTTGGTAAAATGGTAAAGGTTTGAGTTGTTTCTTGTTTATTGGTTCAAGTTATTGGCATTTAGCTGTTGGTGGTGCACTGATTGTGTAAAAAGTTGGAGTTTGGTTGATGGCTTGAAGCTATTGGTTTTTGTGTATTTAGGTTGAAGTCATAATAGTCCGAATATGTATTATATTGTATATTAAAAATTTAATTTTTTATATTATATATGAAATATAGTATCGTATGATATAATTTTTAAAAATAAAATAATAAAAAAATCTAATTAATATATATTATTTTAGACTATATCATAAATGTCTTTAAATATTTAAGATTTTTTATATATAGTTGTATTATATTATCACTTTATTAAAAAAATATACTAATTTATATTAATAATATATATTATATTATATGGTATATTTATTATATTATATTAGTTTAAAATATATATTTTTTATTTGTATCTAAAATATATATATTATATTATATTATAGGATATTGATACATAGGGTTAAAATTATGACTTTGCTTTGAACACGTGTACTAATTGTGTTGGTATCACTGTAGTCAAAGTCCTCCCGGATGATACTCATCATTTGGTAAATCATTCAAGGATAGTAACCCCAAATTACAGAGGCCAAATGATAATTTCCCGTCCAAGAGTGGGATGACTTGATACATTTTAACCATTTAAGTTTTGAAAAACCAAATGTTATTTATGTGGGCAACTAAGGGTGTAAAAGAGTAGTAAGACCAAATCTTGGTGGAAAAATGTGAATTACTCTTCAATGTTTATCTTTTACTTGATAGAGAAGGCGGCGTCTTTGTGTAGGTCCTCATGCACGCTACTTTCGTCTTTCATTTTGTCTTCACTCTGCCTCTCCAATAATGGCAGCAGTCTCCGCCTTGTCTCCCTAAACCTCACCAGGACCTCCACTCTTTACTCTTGACTAACAGACCCCCAATAGAAATCAACAAAAATGGTCTCAAAGCTTTCACTTTCCCCCGTGGAACCGTGCCCACCGGCTTCCAATTCTTCATTTTTGCGCCATAGAGAGTTTTCGAAGTTGGGATTTTCCCAAAGAACATCTTATTCTTCAGTCCACAGGTTAAGGTTTAAGATTGTGGGTCAATCTCTTGGAGATAGATGGAAGCTTAATGATATTGACACCAGTAAGTTCTTAACTTCTTTCTTTTGGGAATTTTTTATTGTAAATTGTTGTTATCTATTAGTAAATTATGATGAAATTATTCCTTAATTGTTACTGTCTTTGTTTGTAATTGTTATTTGTTGATTTATGGTTCTCGGATTTGTTTGTTGGGTTGACAGGTGCAGTGCAAGACAGATTGAATTCGTGGCTATCAAAGACTCAGAATTTCTTCAACGAGGCGCTGGTGAAGACCGGTCACAGTGGGAAGCCTGAGCCGGGAAATGAATTTGATATTGAAGCGATGGAGGATATATTTATGACTGAACAAACCATTGATAGTAATACCCCCAGTGGGATTCTTTCTTTAGCAGCTATTGTGTCTATCGAGCAATTTAGCAGGTGGGAAATGTGTATTATTTTGATCAAATTTGCCTTTAAATTACTATTCTTAAATGTTTTCTGTTAAAAAAGGAGTTTTGTAAGATATTTTAAAAGAAAATTACAGATAGTATCATGACAACTTAAAGTGAAAAACAAAAGTCATCTTGTGTATATTCATTTCTCCCCTAACCAAAATCAGCTATGTGCGGGTTCAAACAGGATTTGATGTAAGGATCTAATAAGCATCTTATTAAAATCATCGTTTGTCAAACTAAATTCGTTGTTGAGAATGGAGGCATTTTTTGTCCATAATTCGTTTCAATTTATTTATTCTATATTTTAAAGGTTTCTCTAATATATAGTGGATAATGAAACATGTTATATTATAGCTATTGAAGTTATGCCTTTTTATATGAGATGAATGATGTGAGTTTCCTTTTGATTGAGTGTTTTCTGCCCTTCAGATAACTTGAAAAATTAGGATTTGACTTTTGGAACTTAAGAAATGCAGGATGAATGGTTTGACTGGACAGAAAATGCAGAAGATATTTAAAGCTCTTGTTCCTGAACCTGTATACTCTGATGCCCGTAACTTAGTCGAATATTGCTGCTTTAGGTTTTTGTCAAGAGATAACTCAGACATCCATCCCTGCCTGAAGGTTTGTGAACCTAAGATAAATTAATTTGCGTTTCTATTCTTGCATACATCCGTACACTTGTTGAGCTGGGCTTTTCACTTCAGATGAATATCAGTGCAAAATAACTGTTTTGAGGATGGTTTCCTCCAATTTCATATAGGAGATGTTTTCTTTAACCAAGGTAGAGAAATTTACTTTAAAAATTTTTTTTGCAATGTGGGAGTTCGGAAAATTAACACTAGGATTACATGTGACAGAACTGTAACTATATGACAAATGATATTTATTTAGATTTCATGTGGTGTAGTGAGAGGTTTAAGGATTGATCTACTTATAGAAATCACTGTACCAGTTCCGTCATCATGTACTTAGTCTCTTTTCCTTATTTCTTTTTTCTAGTCAACATTAAGGAATTAATATAGTTATTAATTAATTAGTTACTTTTGTCGTCTTTTTGTTGAGAAGGTATAAACCTTGATATGTTTTCAGGAACCTGCATTTCAAAGATTAATTTTCATCACAATGCTTGCATGGGAGAATCCTTACTGTGAAGAAAAAAATTCCTTGGCTTATCTTCCAGAGAAAGCTTTTTTTCAGGTTTATCTCTTATATCATCTATTCTTTTAGTCAGAATCACCTTGTGAAGTATGGCAGTGTTTTATTTCCAGTGATTGAATTGTTGCATGGCTGTTTGGTACTTATATTTGATTAAAAAGGAACGGTCAATTAAATTGTGTATTTTGATAAAAATATAATCAAGAATTCATTGATGAGCAATTCAGGGGCACTACTTTTTAACATTAAAGCTAAATATATAATTCTGCTATATAAAGTTGCTGGGATTTCAGGGTGTTGGCACTGCTGCATACTCTTGGTTGGCCTGTATTTTGCTTTTGGAACTTTTGCGGATTGAAATTGACATCTCTCCCTCTGGAATAAAGCAGTTTCAGTTTTACTTCATCATTCTAGACTTTGATGGGCTCACTTACAAACAAGAACTGGAATCCCATTTTCACTCAGTCACACTTCCTTTGCTTTTGTTAGAAAAATTTGTTTCCAGTTTCTTTAAATATAAAAATAATGGGACTTTGCCACCTGACTTTCTGCAGAGGACAGTTATTAATGATTTTGCTGTTGTTGCTACTTGACCCTGTTTCAGCTCATTGTTCATCCTGGGATTTTGTTTCATTTTGGCATAGCAACTAATGTTACTGTTTTTTCATTTGATCTCTTTCTGCTGGCATAAGAAAGTTAATCAGTGCTAATATGTGTCAGTGCATTGTGATTCTCACTAAAAATTATGTAAATTACTGCTTCACTACACATGTTAAGTAAGCCTTCATGTATCTGATTATTGAGCACAAAATATACCTGACAGTTTTGGTTTTCTCTTCAGAAGAGTTTAGGGGTATTTATGTGAAATATTACTTGTTAATCTTCTCTATATTTTCTTATGAAATGCTATCCTATTGAAGTAGGAGAATGGTATGCCATACGATACAAATTTAATAATAATAATAATAATAAAAGAAAACAAGGAAATAGGCCTGTTTAGTACACTGTAGAATCTAGAATAGCCTCCTCACTGTAATTACCTCACTCTTGGGAGTTTTTGGGTTTGCCAAACCTGAAGTGAAGGTACTATAGCTTGGTTTCAAGTTGCACATCATGATTCAAGTCAAGTAAAGACTTCATCTCCTCTAATTGGCTTTTGCACACTTTTTCCCATGTAGAATAGGTTACTTTGTTTTCAATTTCATCAGATTGTGAACAAATTTTTAATTTCCATCTACTTGTGGCCCAAGCAACAAGCAGTGGTTGTGGGTCCACTTACTGTGCTTTAGGGTTTACCCATTTAATCAATCCGGGCGGGGTTCACCGGTTACCCAAAAAAAAAAAACTTTTTTGATCGTTAGTAAATTAGTTATAGGATTAATACCTCTAACCTGAAATATAAAGTTTTCAGACCTATTGTATCAATTTCTTTTCTTTTCTTTTTTTCTTTTTTGATACTCGAAAACTTGTCGCCGTCCCCCTTAGTGCACCAAACTCTAAACTGGAGAGTACTTCCAAATCCTTAAAAACTTGGTTGCTAGGAGACTTATGGAATATTAATATCCTAAGTTGGTGGACCCAAGGGAATTTGAACCCTTGATGTCTTAGTTGAAATCAAGGGCTTTTACCACTAAGCCTAACCCTTGGGGTTGACCTATCGTATCATTTGAGTTTGTTCCTGTTGTGGCAAGTGCTCCATGATTTTTGATTTGTTGTTTTTCTCTTGTTATTATTATTGTGATTCTGTTCATCCATTATAACAGTTATTACTTTTGGTTATTTCTGAAGAAGAAGCTTGTAGGAGAAGAGGCTTTTGTTCGTATAGCTCCTGCTGTCTCTGGTGTGGCTGATCGAGCCACGGTGCATAACCTTTTCAAGGCTCTTGCTGGTGATGAACAGGGCATATCTCTAAGCTTGTGGTTAAATTTTGTCAATGAACTTCTCAAGTGAGCTACATAAATCCATCGTAATGTCATTTATATGTATGAAGGATTTCTCATAAATTTAATGGAGCTTATGTGTTTCTGTTCATAACATTAATTGGAGAAAGAAAAAAATTGGTTTAGTCTCAACTGCACTTCTTGTTTTGGTTTATATAAAACTTTGATTTCTCTTAGTGACTTAACATTTTTCAACGTTATTATTTCTTCAGGCCTGTACTGTTGTAAGTTGTAATGGATAATATGAAAATGGCATTTGATTCTACTATTCTTTTCCTTCTAAGACTCATAACTCAAGGAATTTATGAAAAGATGACAAGGGATACCAATTTTGTTTTGTCCTTTGGTTTGGGGTTAAATAATCTCTTGTTATATTCTAGTATGCTCCATTTCTTACTTGTTTTGTTGCAGAGTGCATGAAGGGCGAAAATCATACCAGATTCGTGAGTCTTCTCAGCTTTCAAGGGAGAGGATCCTATGCATTGGTTCCAGCAGGAAAAGGCCTGTTATAAAATGGGAGAATAGTATGGCATTGCCAGGAAAACTTACTTTAACTGATAGAGCACTGTATTTTGAGGTATTTGTTTTCTGTTTTTTTTTTTTTTTTGTTTTTCTTTGAGGTTAGTAATTGATGTTGAAGGTTAGTATCTTTTCTATTTCTTTCTTTCTTTTTTTATTTTGGATGAAAGTCTCCAAAGTTATTGATGTAAATAATAAAAATCCTGTGTATTCCAATCCAATATGTTTTTACGAAAGGTGAAGTTTTCAACTAGACAAACTGTAGGCCTGCTTAACGGAGTCTTAAGATTAATAAGAAATTCTGTTCATGATAATGAGATGTGTCTTTCAATGGCTAAAATGACCTACATGAGTTTAGATACTATATTTTAATTGCTGAACTTAGTAATGCAATGAAAAATGTGAATTGCAGAAAACAACTCAGATGCTTAATGTTGTCTTGTTTGTGTTACATTCCTGATCCTGAACAATCAACCCAACAACAACACACACAAATATCCTACTCAGCAAATCAATCAAACAACACACGAGAAATTACTAGTGGAAACTAGCTTATATTCACTGTAAGTCGACTAGTCACAACACACCTTCACTCAAAGTTACAAACAAGAACAAATGTAAATAACAATGGATAATTCTGATAATTTGAGGAGTCGGAGACCTTTCTTTCAGACGAAGCTGCCTCAAACCAAAATATATTCTCTTGTAATTTTCTCCTCTCCTCCTTTCTCTTTCTTCTTTATTTTATACCAATGCCAATTTTTTTTTTTTAATTCCATCATTTACCTTAGATGTATGCACTTCTTTTGGATATTTGCTACCTCACCCAAAGGCAAAGTTCTTCTGCTCCCACCGTTACCCTTCTTCTTGTAGACTCTAGTAATTGGTGTCTAACATTACCTCACCCAATGAAAGCCACCTTGTCCTCAAGATGTAAATGTGGGAATAATGTATTAATTGCTTCAAAGCTCTCCCAATTAATCGTGTCCCAATTACAAGATTGTGTTGTATTAGCACGATTCAACTGTTTCTTCTTGTATTGCCATGCTAATTGAATATGCATAGTAACAAAGTCTTGTGAATTCGATAATTCACACCTTATGGCACCTTCAGCTCTATGTTCCATCAGAATCTTGCGAAAAGACTGTAACTTCTTCAATGGCTGATGCTTGGGGGTGAAAATGCTTCTGCATTTGTTAAACATTCTACTATCTTGTTGCTAAGCAATCGTTGCCCGAGGATTCTTAGTTTCTTTACCTCTCTATTTATAGATGAGTGTTCAAGACACCATGTAAGGAGTACCTTTCCACAAACATGCCCCTCGCATAAGAGAACTCTTGTCCCATTTCTCTTGTGCTCTCCATTTTCCCACACATAATGCACACTATCTTCTTTATCAAACCACAACGATATAAAATTTTGCTTTTCTTAATATATTATTTGTCTCAATCTCTCACAAATTGCTTCTAGTATTGTTTCGTCCATCACAAAAAAAAATTCTTTCTTTCTTCACAAATTTGAAACATGTCTTCGTATATCTCTTTGCAGGTTTTCAAGTAAACTCTCAAAAAGCATTTTGTCATTCACCCCTTAGGTTGTTTCCTAATTATATTGGTCAACTGCTTGTACTTCTTAGCTCCTTAGGGAAGCATTGATGGCTCATCCATTGCTCCATATCTCATCTTTTTAATGACATCTTTGAGCTCCATTTGCACTCTACAGTTTTTTTTTCTTTCTATTCAACAACGTCTCTAACTCCTATGTCTTGTTTTTCTCTAGAGCGTCCATCTCCACCTTCAATGCAACTTTTTGATTATTCTCATTTTGTGCCTCGGATAAAGTCTTGGGTATGAAAATTGTGTTTAGGTTGGTAAGGAAAGCTTTATACTTAGGGAATAAGTGTTTGTAGGTTAGGAACAAGTGTAAAGGAGCTTTGGTCCATGTTGTAGTGCCTTTTCTAATGGCAATAGGAACATCTAAATCATTTAGATCTGAGATTTTAATTTCACTAGATTTGAAAGCAGTGTTTACCTCAAAAGTTTCAAAATTTGGATTAAATTTGGGTATTTGAACCCATCTAGATTGAGTTCTTGGCCTCTTTTTTCCTTAAGTACACCTATAGTGGATGAATCATATTTGATTACTTTTCCTTTATCAACTTTTGTGAGTTGATGTGAGAAGTTGACTTAGAGGAAGTTGGAACGTTAAGCGACTCGTAGAGTAGGAGATTCAAACTCAGGTAGAGTAAGAGTGTAAGGCAATATAGGATTAGAGATTGAAGACTTTGGAAATTCAGGCAAGGAACGTAAAAATTGTCCTCTTCCAAAAGTAATATGTTCACTTGAAGAGGACTAGCAAAATAGAGTTCCTTTTCAACAAGTGTGACATCGATAGAAACTTAAAATCCCTTTGTTTGAGTGTGATAATACATATAACCTTTTTGAGTTGAAGAGTAACTAACAAAGATATATATAAGGGTTCATCGGTCAAGTTTGCTTTTGGTTTGAGAATGGACACGTACAAAGGACACACAAACAAAGATTTTAGGGACCAAACCCTAAAGGTGGAAAAGAATTTTGTGGGGAGTTGTACTGGACTTTAGGAATCAAGGCTTCTTAAGGGTAATATGTTAGTAAGATGGGTAGTTGTCAAAACTGTTTCCCCCAAATATTGTTTTGGAACATTAGTAAGAAATATAATTGCTTTTGTGATGACTAAATAATGTTTGTGTTTCCTTTCAACAACCCCATTTTGCTGGGGTGTATCAACACATAACAACTCATGAATTTCACATTTTTCTTGAAAATAAAGAGCAAAAGACTAATTGAAGTAATCTTTTGAAACAAAATTTTTAATTGCAACATTAAACTGTGTTTTGATCATATTATAGAAAATCGGAAAAAATTAGCTCACTTTAGATTTATGTTTCAAAAGAAATAACCATGTCACACGTGTATAGTTGTCAATAAAAGAAACAAACCATCGAGTCTTAGAAATATTAGGAATGGCAGAAAGCCTCCAAATATCATTATGAATAATTGTTAAAGGGAAAATACTTCTTTTATTACTAATTGGGAATTGGACTCGCTTATGTTTTGCAAGTTCACAGACATCTTAATGAAAATTGTCAACAACTAATCGTTTGAACGATAAAAAAAAATATTTTTAGAATACTAAAGGAGGGATGACTAAGACGAAGGTGGTGAAGCCAAAATTTGCGTGTATTGTATTTGAATGACTCAACATGAAATGATAAGGGGGTGAAACAATTGTTGGATTAACTTGCTCGTTGGTTTTTTCAAGATAGTATAATCTATTTCTTTCTCTAGCACATCTAATCATCCTCTTCATGTGACATTTACAATAAGATGGATAAAAATAACATTGCAATTAGAATCTTAGGTTAGTATTTGAATTGACACAAGATTAGTAAACAACCTAAGCACATAAAGTACTTTTTTTAGAGTGAGATAATTATTTATACAAACATTTCTTTGATTGGTAATGGTAGTTACTAAACCATTAGCAATGGTTATTTTTTTATTACTTGGCCATAGTGCATATGGAACAAATTTGTGGTAAAAACAAGTCCTATGGTTTATGGCTCTTGAGTCAACTATCTATACATTTGGATGGGTTATGTGAAGCATTAAGTGCATGAGAAGAGGAAAAAATACTTGTGAAGGTTGGAGTACAAGCACTTGTTCCTATTGGTTTCTCCAATGGCTCCAACACATTTCTCAAATTTTTAATCGCTTCTTTGTTGAACTTAATTGTTCTTGAGTGTGCTTGAGGACCCTTTTCAATTGTTTGATGAGTATTTGCCACATATGCTTATCCCTGCCCTTTTGATTGTCCATTCTTAGGATGTTTATCATAGAGTTTCCAACACTTGTCTATTATGTGATGAGCCTTTTTACAATAATTGCTTCGGAAGGAGTCCTTATTGTTTGGCTTCAATAGGTTAGATTGCTTCTTTGATTCGTCAAAATATTGATCTGAACCCAAATTCTTTGCATTTGATAACGTAGATACCAAGGCTGATCCTTCTATAGTAGGTGACTCGAGCATTACTCCTCTCTTTCCTTCTTCAACACGAGCAATGGCAATGACTTCATTTAAGGAGGGCAAATCCTCTTTCTCGAGAATTTGTACTGGGACTGTACCAAATTCAAAATCCAGACCAGCAAGAAAATCATAGATGCTCTCCTTTTTAGCAAATCGTTTGAAGAGGGCTATATTATCACTACACTTTGTTTGGATACACTGATAATAATTCATCTCATGCCATAACGTTTGCAAGAGATTGGAGTATCCAATGATCGAACAAGTTTCATGTTTGGTAGTCATCACTTTAATTTTGATCTAGTAAATATAGGCAACATCATTAACTTTTGAATATATAATCTTGACAACTTCTTAGATCTCCCTAGTGGTACTCAGGAACATAATAGTATCATTTATCTTCGACGCTATCGAATTCTATAGCCAAGACATCACCATAGTCTTCTTCATCCCATACATAAAATTTTGGATTGATTTCTTTAGGCCCAGTTCCAAATGTATGACTCACTTTGCCTCTTCCCTTTAAGAATGTGTGAACCAATTGAGATCACTTTAAATAGTTCTTCTCATTCAACTTATACACTGCCTCTACCTAGGTATTCTGCAACTTGCTGCTTTGAATTGAGACATTTCCTCCAACGGACATGATTGTCATTGTCGTTTTTGATATGCTATTTGTTCAGTTTGTGTCCATCATGGTTTTGTGATCTTAAGGGTGATATTAGGACATGGTATAGGTTGAAGATCAGGAGAAAATTGTTGAAGAAGATAGTTGACCAGATCTCATGTTTTTAGGAAAAGATATGACAGAAATTTACTTGCTATTTTAGTTCTTTCCATAATAGAATAGATTAGCATAAATTGTGTAATTAGCCTTTTATACACCTAGAAGTTAGGCATCTAGTTTTCTATTTAAACCAGATTGTAAAATGTAAACAGTGTGAATACAATTTTACTTTACCTTTCTCCAAGTTAACATGGTATCAGAGCTAGGTTCTCAACTCTGAGATCTAGGCTGTTTTTTCTTTTATTTTTTGAGACCCCACAATGACAACCAACCCAGAAAACCAGTCAAATCAAATCGATCAACATACTGTCCGAATCTCCAATTTAAAACTTAATGGAGACAATTTTCATCGCTGGTCATTATCTGTCCGCTTGTATATTCGCGGAAGGGGAAAGATTGGGTATTTGACTGGTGAAAAGAAGGAACCAGACAGGAAGGATGCAGAATATGCAACTTGGGAGGCAGAAAACTCAATGGTTATGGCGTGGCTTACCAACTCTATGGAGGAAGATATAAGCGCAACCTACTTAGGATATTCAACAGCCAAAGAGTTGTGGGATAACTTGACAGAAATGTACTCAGATCTGGGAAATCAATCTCAGATCTATGAGTTGCAACTGAAACTTGGAGAATTAAAGCAAGGAAATGAGACTGTGACAAAGTATTTCTCAGCAATGAAGAGGTTATGGCAGGAGCTGGATATTTTTAAAGACTATACTTGGAAGGATCCTTCTGATGCAGCTCATTATCAGAAGGAAGTGGATAATTCTAGAGTATATTCTTTTTTGGCAGGTTTGAATGTAGAGTTTGATGAAGTTAGGAGTCGCATTATAGGCAGACGTCCCTTATCTTCTCTAAATGAGGTGTTTGCAGAAGTTAGAAGGGAGGAGAGTAGACGGTCTGTTATGTTAGGGAAAAAGGAGCCAGTACCTGCTTCTATTGAAACTTCAGCCCTGGTTTCACAAGAAAATACGGCTCTTAAAGCTGCTGCTCGCAAACCAGAAGATAAGAAGAAAGTCTGGTGTGACTACTGTCACCGTCCTCGCCATACAAGAGAGACATGCTGGAAATTAAACGGCAAACCAGAAAATTGGAAGGCGAGGGAGAGGAGTTTCCCTAATGCAAATTCAGCAGAACAAGTGTCTCTCACAAAGGAACAGATAGATCAGCTCCTGAAACTAGTAAACCATTCATCAACTCCTAACTGCTCTCTTGTCCACACAGGTAATTTATCTACCAGTTTTTTGAGTCTCACCGATCACACACCTTGGATCATTGATTCAGGTGCTTCCGATCACATGACAAGCATGTCTTCTCTATTCCACACATACATTCCATGTCCTGGTAACAAAAAGGTCAGACTTGCTGATGGTAGCTTCACTCCTATAGCAGGGAAAGGATCTGTTAAAATCTCTAACGCTATCACCTTAGAATCTGTCTTGCATGTTCCTAATCTGTCTTGTAATTTACTGTCAGTCAGCAAGCTATCAAGAAACTCCAATTGTTTAGTCATTTTCTCACCTCAAAAATGTGTTTTTCAGGACAGGAACTTGGGGAAGGAGATTGGCAGTGCTAGAGAAGATGGTGGGCTCTATTATTTTGGAGGAAAAGATCAAGCAGTAGGGTTATCTTGTGATGTAAATTCTCTCTCAATTAGAGAGCAAATAATGACTTGGCATTATAGGTTAGGTCACCCTAGTTTTCCTTATTTAAAGCATTTATTTCCGGTTTTGTTCCAGAAATTAAAAAATCAGTACTTGCATTGTGATATATGTTCATTCTCTAAGAGTACCCGACAGTTATACAACTCAAAACCATATAGGGCTTCAAAACCTTTCTATTTGATTCATAGTGATGTTTGGGGGCCTTGTAACATCACTTCTTTATCTGGCAAAAGGTGGTTTGTGACTTTTATTGATGACCACACTAGACTATGTTGGGTGTATCTAATGAAACAAAAATCAGAAGTTCAACAATTGTTCAAAATATTTTATAATATGGTTGAAACACAATTTCAAACCAAAATTAGTATTCTAAGAACCGATAATGGTAAAGAATACTTCAATCAAATTTTAGGACAATTTTTACTTGAAAAGGCATTCAACATCAATCTTCATGTGGTCATACACCTCAACAGAATGGGGTTGCAGAAAGAAAAAACAGACACCTTCTTGAGGTTAGTAGGGCCCTCATGCTAGCTATGAATGTTCCACATTATTTATGGGGAGATGCAGTTCTAACAGCTGCATATTTGATTAATAGAGTTCCTTCTAGAGTCCTAAATCATAGAACTCCCTTGAGTTGTTTAAAGGAATTCTATCCAGACAATAGATTGCACTCAAATTTACCTCTCAAAGTTTTTGGTTGTACAGTGTTCGTGCATATTACAGATGTGGGTAGATCAAAACTTGCTCCTAAGGCTGAAAAATGTGTTTTCATAGGCTATGCAACTAACCAAAAAGGGTACAAAGTGTTTAATCCTAAAACTAAGAAAATACAGGTTAGTATGGATGTTGTATTTCTTGAACGACAACCATTTTTTGAAAATCATCTTCAGGGGGAGAAGTATAACAGGGTGTTTGAAGATGAAGCTGCATGGACTGGAACAGGTATTGGAAAAAGCTTCCAGGATCAGACCAGTACTGGTGCTAGCTCACCTGTGCCTTATCTTCCTCATCTCCCTAGTGTTTTGGATAAACCCATAGAAATAAACCCTACAGATCAGACCATTTCTCTGAGTCAAAATTTGCCAACTACAGGGGGAGATACAACATCACAGGTACTAAACGAGGACCCTACAACCGAGATACAGGTTTACACCAGAAGGAGACATCAAAATAATAGAGACCATCCTTCAACTCAAGGCCAAAGTCAATCAGCTAACCCCATGGAACCTGGTCTGGAGCTACACAACACAGGTAATCCCTCTATTACTATTGAACCAATTTTTTCCTCTCAAACTAATTCTGGTCCAACAGTTACAGAGTCAAATACAGAGCACAATACCAGAGTTTTTGACACAGATCTGGACATTCCAATTGCTATTAGGAAAGGTGTTAGATCATGTACTAATCATCCTATAGCCAAATACATGTCATACCACAAACTGTCTAGTGAACATAAAGCATTTACCTTAAAAATTTCTCATCTTTCTATTCCTAGAAACATACAAGAGGCGTTAGAGTGTCCTAAGTGGAAAGAGGCAGTCATGGAGGAAATGAATGCACTAGTGAAGAATAACACATGGGAAAGTGTTGTATTGCCCAGAGAAAAAAAGGCAGTGGGATGCAAGTGGGTATTCACTGTCAAATGTAATGCTGACGGGTCCATAGAGAGATATAAAGCACGTTTGGTAGCTAAAGGATTTACACAAACACATGGTCTTGATTATCAAGAGACTTTTGCACCTGTGGCTAAGGTAAACTCAATTCGAATCCTATTTTCTTTAGCTGCAAATTTTGGATGGTCATTGCATCAACTAGATGTAAAAAATGCCTTCCTAAATGGTTATCTAGATGAAGAGGTTTTTATGGAACCACCACCAGGTTTTGAGCATTTAGTTGGCAGGGGGAGAGTATGTAAACTAATCAAGTCCATATATGGACTAAAACAATCACCAAGGGCTTGGTTTGAGAGATTTGGAGAAGTAGTAAGAAAACTAGGGTATAGACAAAGTCAGGGAGATCATACCCTATTTGTTAAACACTCTAGTGAGGGAAAACGAGCTGTCTTGATTGTGTATGTTGACGATATTATCCTAACAGGGGATGATGACAGTGAAATAGACAGACTTAAGAAGTTGCTGGCAAAGGAATTTGAAGTTAAAGACTTAGGAGAGGCGAAGTACTTCCTTGGCATGGAAATTACCAGATCAGAACATGGGATTTCAGTATGCCAAAGGAAATATGTACTGGATCTTTTGGGTGAAACAGGAATGCTTGGTTGTAAGGCTGCTGAAACTCCTATGGAACCTAATCTGAAAGTGGAAGCATCTACACCTGAGGAACTAGTTGATAAGGAGCAATATCAAAAGTTGGTAGGGAAACTCATATACCTAGCTCATACACGACCTGACATTACCTTTGCTGTTGGAGTGGTAAGTCAGTTCATGCATTCACCAGGTCAGAAACACCATGAGGCAGTAGTGAGAATTTTGAGATACCTAAAGGGGACACCTGGTAAGGGTCTATTCTTTGCTAACAATGGACATTTTCAGGTTGATATCTACACAGATGCAGATTGGGCAGGAGACATAACAGATAGGAGATCAACATCTGGGTATTGCACCTTTGTGTGTGGGAATTTAGTTACATGGAGAAGCAAAAAACAGAATGTGGTGGCTAGGAGCAGTGCTGAAGCAGAATATAGAGCAGTAGCCCTAGGCATTTGTGAAGGTCTTTGGATGAGGCAGATATTAGAAGACCTAAATATCAAGTTAACTTCTCCAATTAAGCTATACTGCGACAACAAGTCTGCCATCGCTATAGCTCACAATCCAGTCCTGCATGACAGGACCAAACATGTGGAGATTGACAAGCACTTTATCAAGGAAAAAATTGACAAAGGACAGATATGCATGACTTATTTGCCTACTGCACAACAAGTAGCAGACATTCTTACGAAGAGCCTTCCAAGAAGACAATTTGATGAGTTGGTGTCCAAGCTGGAAATGAGAGATATTTTCAAACCAGCTTGAGGGGGAGTGTTGAAGAAGATAGTTGACCAGATCTCATGTTTTTAGGAAAAGATATGACAGAAATTTACTTGCTATTTTAGTTCTTTCCATAATAGAATAGATTAGCATAAATTGTGTAATTAGCCTTTTATACACCTAGAAGTTAGGCATCTAGTTTTCTATTTAAACCAGATTGTAAAATGTAAACAGTGTGAATACAATTTTACTTTACCTTTCTCCAAGTTAACAAAAATATTGCTTAGTCCAAGAACAATGAACCTAGGATTCTTATGCCATGATACAAATTGAATAGTAAATTAATCTTATATTCTTTAGGAATAATCTTGGTTTATATATAGTTGATAATAGAAACATAGAACTGGAAACTAGGAACTAATTGTGGAAACTAAGAACTAATTTGATTGAATTTTCTATTTGAAAAATAGGAAACAAAATAAAGGAGAAGAAACAAAATAAAGATATTGAAAGTAAATCATTAAGAAAATAGTAACAATTTATGCTTTCCTAAATAAGAGGAAACATTGTATTTCTCAACATCCATGCTTCCCTCGTTTGAGTCTGGTTTTCCATCTCTGAATCTATTGCAGAAAAGTTTCTCAAATACCAATTTGGTAGATAATTGGTCCCGCGCAATCAATCCAACAACAATACGCACAAATATCTAACATAGAACTCGACAAATCAATCAAGCAATACACAAGAAATTGAATGAAGAAACTACCTTATATTCAATGAATGTCGACTGGTAATTACACATTTTCACTCATAGTTATTGTCAACAACAAATGTAAATAACAATGGATAGTTTCGACAATTTGAGGAGTTGGAGACCTCCTTTTCAATCGAAGCTGCATCAAACCAAAATATATTCTCTTGTAATTTTCTCCTCTCTTCCTTTCTCTTTCTTCTTTACTTTTATACCAATGCAAAAGTTTTTTTCATCATCTATCATTAGCCTTACACGTATGCTCTCCTTTTGGATATTTGCCACCTCACCAAAAGGCAAAGTTCTTCTACTCCTACCTTACCCTTCTTCTTGTAGACTCTAGTAATTGGTGCCTAACAATTTGTTTCTTACATAAATTGTTAGATTTCTGAACATATGATAAAATACAACGCTTTAAAGTATATGTATTAATCTGAATTCCTGACTTCAAGTCAGAAATTGCTCCCTGACTATGGGCAGTGTCGTGATTAGGAAAAAGGATTAATCAATTACAAGATGCTTATTCTCTTTTTTTACTTAGGTTCAAATAATGTTCTGTTATGTAAAATTGCACTCTCATCTATGCCTTACAGTTGTACTAATATGGAACTAATACAAGGTACTCATTATCTTTTTTCACTTATGTTCAAAAAAATGTTCTGTTATGTATACTTACTTTTTTGGTGCTTTTTGGCTTAATTAATATTGTTTATATTTGCTCCAGCCATTTAAGAAGGATGTATAATAAAAATTATTGTCATCTCTGTTCCTAAACAACTTTAGACCTGGTAAAACATAATCCTTTTCTTGTTTCCATTTTTTTTTAATCATTTATTGCATTTTACCCACTTCATAGGCCGTTGGCTTGCTGGGGCAGAAAGGTGCCAAAAGGCTTGATCTCACAATAGATGGATTAGGGGTGGAGAAAGCAAAAGTTGGACCTTTGGGTTCTGATCTTTTTGATTCAGCTGTCTCTGTTTCATCTGGCATCAAGTGAGTAAGCTTTCTGTCAAGTTCCTTGGTTACTGGAGTGAAGGTTCATAAATAAGTGTTGTGGATCAGATGCAAACTTTAAAATTGCATTATTATGGTTAAGAATTTTTTCATGAAGTGAAGAATGAAAGAGCTATTCTAAAGTTAATTTCTTTTTTCTGTTCAGTAGTAAATATAGTCCAGAGAATGTGAGATTTATAAAAAAGAAAAAACCTTTACATATTGCTTATTAAAAAATTAGGTCAAGACTATTTAAAGATTGATTTCATTTGCAAGTGATATGATTGCAAGGAGCCATCATGTGTTATTTTTGGTGGGTGTTCAACAGGTGCGTAGTTAGGAATTGTTTTTCACCCTGACTAAGTTGATCTTTAAGGGGGCGTTTGGTTGGGAGATTGTAAGATTACCTTGGTAATTTATCTTTTATTCCCTTGTTTGGTTTGTCAGTAATAAAAGATTATAATAATCTTCTATTACTAATGCTGACGTGGCAGGTAATATAGGTGGTAATCTGATTACCACCTTTACCTTAGGTATTTAAAGATTACTGAGGTAATCTTGAGTTTATTATAATTATATTATTATTTATTAGTTTTTTTATGTAAAAATAAATTTATTTTTAATTAATATGACAAATAATATAAAAAATATATAAAAATAATTATATTTAAGGGTATTTAAGTAAAATAATTTACTAGTAATCTTTTATTACCTTTAACCAAACACAATAATTATTTATACCTATCAAATTTTATCAAACATAGTAATTATTTATATCTAGTAATCTTTTAAGTAATCTATCTTTAAGGTAATCTTTCTATTTTGGTAATAAAACATTATCCAAACCAAACGCCCCCTAAAGGATAATAGACTTGCCTCATGGAGACCATTTTTTTAAAACCATCTGGATGATAGAAGAGAAATTTATTAACACACACACACACACACACACACACACACACAAACACACACACCTAATTATAGGGAACTCATAAACTTTAATTTGCCTCTCAAAATGAAATTTTTACATGAAATTTTTACATGAAATAAATTTAAGCTTATTGGAGTTTTAGTTTCAGAAGTGGATGAACTTTAATTTCTCTAGAAATTTTAAATTTAACACATAAATGGATTTAGGCTATGTAAATTATTATTTTATATACATTTTACTCTGAAAAATTTTACAAAAATAAAAACTTAAACATATTAAAGATTAGATTAATTTAAATCTTAAACCAAACTATAATATCGAGAAGTCAAATGATAATTTGAGGTTGAAATTTCCACTTTGAAGTTTCTCTGATCTTTGTAGAATAATTATGAATAACCAATGAATTTTTAAAAAAAAAATATGATTACTAATATTTATTATTAATTTAAGAGAGTGAATAAGGAAGACTGGAAGTGAATTCATATTTCAAGGTAGTAATAAGAGAAGGCAAAAAAGAAATATAGAAAGCTTCACAGTTAATTTATAATTTTTTTCAGAGCCTGAGCCAGCCCTCTCATAGGCATGGCTCAACCTCTGGTGTTCATGGACTTCTTTCGCTAGTCTGCCAGTCCTTGTCCTTTGAAGTATAACTGTGTATAATCGGTTACAATTATCTTATATTATTATAAAAATAAAAAAGTATATTTTATTTTTATCATTTTGCTGCTAAAATGTACATGTTTTGGACACAAAACTTACAGTTTGTTTATCCACCATGGGATCCTTTTACTATTTTTTATTTTTTAAAATTCCATTCAATATTTGGGTTGCCTTAAAATGAATTCTTATCACATATTATTCATGTTCTTTTTTGAGAAAAATGGAGTGCTTCTGAAGTCATTCTAAAATGTTACTCTCCTTGATTCATATCTGTATGCCAGTACATCTGTCAATGCTTGAATTTTGGTTAAAGTTTATTAGCAGATAGGGTATTTCTTTCTGTTGTTCTTTTGATTTGTCACTGCAAACAGATGCCTTTAATAAAAGGGTACATATAAAGAGGTAAATGACTCAAACCAAACTCAGGAGTCACATAATGTATCTTTAGTATTGAGTCACATGGTTGATGGTCTTGTATTTATCTGCACTAAATGGTAGATTCTTTTACCTTCTTTACATTTACTTCTTAATAATCAGGTCAGAGACATGGGTGCTGGAATTTGTTGACTTGGGAGGTGAGTTAAGACGGGATGTTTGGCATGCATTCATCAATGAAGTTATTGCTTCACACAAGTTTATTAGTGAGTATGGACCCAGGGATAGTGATCAATCAATATTTCAAGTATATGGTGCCCACAAAGGGAAGGAAAGGGCTATCACAAGTGCTGCCAACAGTGTTGCAAGACTGCAGGCCCTTCAGTATATGCGCAAGTTGTTGGATGATCCTATAAAACTTGTACCATTCTCATACTTGCAAAATGCACCCCATGGTGATATTGTTTGCCAAACTCTTGCTGTATATTATTGGGGTGGACCTTTGGTTACTAAATTCAGAGAGGCAGGAGGAAAACCTGCTCAAGAAATAAAACCTTTGGATGCGACATATGAAAGTAGTTATCATGTGTTTGACGTTGATGGAAGTGTTTACTTGAGGAAGTGGATGATGTCTCCATCCTGGGCTTCCAATGTTTCTACAAGTTTCTGGAAAAACTCTTCAGTAAGACAAGGAGTAATATTAAACAAAAATCTTGTTGTAGCAGGTATGACTCTGGTAGAAAGGGCAGCATTAATATGCAAAGAGAAGTCTCTGACAGTAGAAAAAACTCAAGCCACAATTAATGCTGCAATGATTAAAGGGATACCGTGTAATATTGACCTTTTCAAGGTGTGCTAGTTTATCCCTTTTCTTCCATTCTTGTTATTTTTTTCCCTAGAAGAAACTTTCTACATTTTTCTTTATGTGGTGAATAATTAATTTGATTGTATAACAAATACTGCACTTAGAATAACCATATGTTTGATGAAACTGAATTACCTCATTCTTATGTTTGTTATTATACTTTAATTCCTCTAAAGCAGAAAATCTAGAAATCTTGGGATAACAATTGGTTTTGCCATTTGGAAATTCATTGAACTTCTTTTGCCTCTTGATTATGTGTCTTTTTTCTCAGTAACCAGATTTCAATACTAAGACATATCCATTCTATACCAAAGTTTAGCCCAAAATTTTAATGAAAGACTGTCTTCGGTTGCTAGGTGGTGAATAATTAAGTTTCTGTTGGTTTTTTGTAATCATCATTTTATTTTCTTTCTATCACTGAGTAATTGCTCTCTATGTCGATTTTTAAACATCATAATGAGACCTTTAAAATTAGTGGATAATTGTTTATCTGAATATTAGGTTCTGAAGTCATATTCCGCCTAGGCTTAAGTGCTTCAGCAATAACACAAGTAAAAGTTCGAAATTTTAATCATCTCAGAGAAATCCAATTGAAAAGCTCAGGCTTTTAATTGAAGGAACAAACCAAGGTACAAGTAACCATTTTCTCTTGTATAAGAGGCGAAAAAGGTTTTGCTACTATCAGGGCCAAAGTAAAAATTAGTGAGATGAACTTGGGGTCCATTAGATTTACTAAGAGAATCTGTGGATAAAAATTAGTGAGATCAACCAAACAGGTTTCGATACACAGATTAGACTAAATCAAACAAGAGCAATTGAACACAAGAATAGTAAGCCTAACAAACTTGGCTTCTTTGCCATATAAGACAGATTCAAACCAAAAGCTTAAGATATTAGGGGGATGGACTAACCAGAATGATAGTAGCCATCCTGGAGATCACACTTAACCAATATATTATATGTGAAACTCTTCTGTAATATTATTAGAGGGGTTTGGAATTTTCAAGGAGCCAGGTTGGAAACCTTGGAGCACCTAGGTGAAAATTTATGCAACTATTCTTCTGAAGATCAGCATAGGTTTTGGGGCCACAAGTTGAGATTGTATGATGCTTAACATGATTTTTGTTAATAATCATTTCTTTTGTCCATATCCAGTGCTACTTTTGAAGTATTTCTGATGAGAAAACAGAAAAAGATACAAACCATTTCTTTTTATTGTCTGTGCAATTTGAAAAGGATTCCTCATATTTGTTTGAACGAACAATCATAGCCTAGGTTGTGACTTCGAAATTTTAGTTTCTTTTGTTTCTTTGCTTTGAGGCTGAAATATTACCTAGAGTTGTGTTGGGTTTAAATTACCCAATGGAATCACTCTGCAGTTTCTTCTCAGGCATGTTTTCATGATTGATACTGAATTTCGTACTACCTCTCCAGTTTCAGCTTTGTTTTTATTATTCTATTTTATTTCCTTTCAAACTTTTCTTTTTAACATTCATGGCAAATGTCTGTTGTTTCTTACTTACTCCTGGTTCTGTTCATTATGCATTCCTCATCTTTGCTTTTGCTTTTTCCCAATTCTAATACTAATTGAGCCATTAGTTTGAATGGTCAATGTTTAGAGTTTTCAATTGCGCTTGTTGGGAATAATTGATTGAGCTGTATTTTCTAATTAGTTTCTGAAGTATTATATTTGTGAAGTATATTATCATGTCATGGTCATTATTACTTTCAAATCCTTAACTATGATTCTGTGTTGTTGAAAGGTTACTTTTTTGACAATAACCCTCTAGCTTAATATTCAGATTGACACATAGACACCATATGCTTCATCTTTTTACAACAGAAAACATGGGGGACCTTGCCATGATTGTCATGTGGGCATGCTTTTGTTGCTTCACTTTTTTCATGATTCAGCCTGTTGAAATCTTAATGTTATCTGATTCATCAGAGCATCTTCAAAAGTTGAAAGATTTAAACATTTGTATCAGTTTTTGGGCACTATATACTCTAACATTATAGCAATGACTAAACAGAGCTGTTTTGGTTACTTCATGGATGGCTCTGACTGACATCTTTCTATTGTACTCTATTTTAGAATTCTTATTATATTTTTTTGATCTAGGTTGTGATGCTTCTCTTATGTATCCTTGGGGTTATGCCTCTATTTAGTGTCTTTAATGAACCTTTACCTGTCAAAAATAGAAAAGAGATGGGAATCTAAAAATAATAGAACACTTTTCATTCATATGTATTGTACTATAGTATTTTGAATTTGCAACTATATAGTATTTACATAAGTTTGAGTTTATATTGCTTATGCTTCTCGTTTTCTGCATAATGAACCATCAAATTTCATTATAGTTGAGAAGGTGGGTATTATTCTCTTTTGCAGGAACTTATGCTTCCTTTGACTTTAACAGCCAAGCAATTTGAAAAACTTAGACGCTGGGAGGAGCCACACCTGACTATCTCCTTTCTTGCATTTGCTTATACTATTATTTTCAGGTACCGCTGCTTGGAAGAATTGTTGTGTTTGTGACAACTTATATTTTGGACCAAACTTTGAGATAAGGCCTAATTATTTCTAACTTGTCATGTGTTGCCAAGAATGTGGTAAAATTGTTAATTAAATGATTAACTTGTTGATCATTTGTTAGGAATTATTTGCATACTTCATGTTATGGCTTTTCTCCTAGTTTTGATACGTCTTGCTTTGTTTTCTGTATAATCTGTGAGTTTAGTTTTCTCCTTAGACATCATTTCGTTCGTTCTGAATTTGGTTTGAGTGATTGAACTCTTTCTTGATAATATTGTTGCAATCATTGCCAATTTAGTTGGATATATTGCTGTCTAATTGATGAAATTTAAAGTTATGCGTTTAAAAGAATTTTGTGCTAGGTTCTTATTTGCAAAGTTATGCCACTAACAGTTTTTTTTTTAATTTTTGATACAATAAATTAGTAATAAATGCTAAAAATAATTTTTTCCTGTTGTGATTATTTCATAGTTCTTCACATCTGAAAATGAGCATAGACATGTCTCCTTGTGAGATCTTCTGCAAATTTTTGCCTCTGTGATTTTGCTTATTTTATGGTTTCATTAATTTTTGTTCTGTAGGTCTTCTTAGGGGTCCTCTTAGTTTTTGACAATTGTCAGGTATCTTTTAGAGTGTCCTGTTTCTTTTTTTTTTTTTAAATAGGAAATTACATGGCTGTGTTTGTAAGTAAATTTTTTTTTAAGTCCCAGAGGACAGCTTGTTCTTCATTTTGTCAAACTTTCATGCTTAATTAAAATGTTTTGGTTTTGTATTTGGTATGTTTCTTTCCAAAATTTGGTCAATTATATTTTTGATGTAACATTACATGATGAGGATTTGATGGTCAAGTGGGATACAGGATTCGTCTTCCCAATGCATGAGGGTATTCCTGGAATTGATTTGTCTTTCAATATATTCTCCATATCATTTCTACTTTGTACTTTGACTGTAACCTTACATTTCAATTTTCCTATTTCAGGAATTTGCTGTCGTATATATTTCCCATTTCACTGATGGTTTTGGCAGCTGGTATGCTGACACTTAAGGGGTTGAAGGTGCAAGGCCGCCTGGGAAGAAATTTTGGAAAAGTTACTATCCGCGATCAGCCTCCTTCAAATACTATTCAAAAGATTATAGCAGTAAAAGATGCCATGCGCGATGTGGAAAATTATCTCCAGAATCTGAATGTGACGCTTCTAAAAATACGCACAATATTTCTTTCAGGGCAGCCTCAGGTATGTTTCCATGATTCATGGGGGTTTATAAATTCATTCAATTACCAAAATTAACTGGGCATATGACTGCAAGTTTAATGGTGACTGATGCCCAAGATGGAACTTGAATTTAGTTTACAAGTCTGATGTTTTATGTAAAACTCTTGTTGTACTAAGTTTTATGTAAAACTTTTTTTATGTTCAACATCATGGGCTTTACAGTCCATAGTCCGATTGGTTAATAAGTGTCTCCGTTTAAAGTTTACATTGTTTTAGCATGTGCAGAATTTGTACCAGGAAAAGCAACTATGGTACCAAAGTCTGACAAGTTAACTAGTGTTTTGATGACACTCATGAACTTCTAAATTTTGTCCATGTGTGTAGTAGGGGGAGGAGAAATGGAGAGGAGAGAAAGAAAAAGAGCTAATCAATTATGGTTTTGAGAAAACCATTGTTATTTTTAAATTCAAATTGTCTTTCATGCTTTTAGCATGATACCTACTTATAAGCTAAGGCCAAAATTTAAACAAGGCACACACTAATGAGAAATTATTAGAAACAATTGCAAGTTTCTAGATAGTAATTATCTATATAGAAAATGTCTAGTTTCCTGAAAATACATAGCCAAAAAAAAATGAAATAAAATAAATCCTAAATTTGTAACTACCTCTAAGTGCTAATTTCTCTTTGAGGATCTCCATAACTTCACAACTTACAGTTCACAGCTACACAGAATGCTACGACCCTGGAGTTTGTTCTCAAAACTCACTTTCTTGCTCCTGTTCTAAAGTTTGGTTGCTTAACAATGCATAGTTAGGTTCTAAGTTTTGTTTACTTCTTATGAGTCAAAGCTTCAAATGAACCTACTGTAGATTTTAAGAGTTTGTGACTGTGCTTTCAGCTCCATATGCTGCTCTAACTAAATGAGATAATTTCATGACCATTGGGATCTTTTTCTTTACTAAAGTTTTTAATTTGTTAGAAGTTGTTTGTTTGTGTTGTTAATTTCACATTGTGCTTAGTACTTAAATAAATTTCATATTTCTTTTTAACTTTTATGATCATGGTGAAGCAAAAGAAACTCAATTTGAACTTCTTAACAGATAACAGCTGAGGTAGCTCTGGTATTGTTAACTTCTGCAACCGTTCTATTAATTTTTCCATTCAAGTACATTCTTGCATTCCTTCTCATGGATCTCTTCACACGGGAGCTTGATTTTCGAAGGAAAATGGTAAAAAGGTTCATAACTTTCCTGAAGGAGCGTTGGGACACAGTTCCTGCAGCCCCTGTAATTGTATTACCATTTGAAAGTGATGAGTCCAGAGCAGCAATTCAAACAAGGGAAACAACTGAACAAGCTATCAAAAAGAAGTTAGAGACGTGGCAAGAATAGGTAGTGGGCCATGCATTACAGGTAAGTGTAATCAGGCACTACATTCATTTAAAATGAAAATATTAACAGTAGTACACAATTTTCTTGTTCACTTCTTTTGTATGGAAAATAGTATGGAAATGTACTTCTCTTTGGGGTGCAGTATTTTGACTGCTTGAGTGGATTAGCACATCAGCCAGGATAGAATGACATGGTGGAGAAATTATTAGATCTAATGAGATGCTGATATATATTGTCACCAGTTGAATCAAAATCCAAAAAGATTTGACTGGATAAGGATCCAGGTTTGTTGCTGATCTTTGCAGAACATCAGATAACATTTTGAGCTTTGAATACATTTATGGAGTTGAATGCATCCAATCTTCAACTGATAGGGCTCCATGATTTATGGTTGACCAAGGTAAAACTTGTAGATGAATTCTTTTCTTTTCTCTTTTGTCTTTTCATCTTAAATTTGCCGGCAGGCTGACCTTTTCTTTCTTTTATTTTTTGATCAATAATTCAGTAGGTGCTTCACATTTTACAATACTTCCATTTGGGGCAAGTTCCTGCTTGTTATTCAGTGAGATTACAACATGTTCTATATTATGATCAACTACTATCTCTTGTACTAAATCAGGTGGGAGTTTCACGGAAACTGTTTTCCCTGTAGGATGTAATCTCTTTTGTAAGTCTCTAGTATGTATGTATCTGTGTCCTTTTAAAATATGGAAAAGTACAGCTTTTGTAAATGTTCCTAGACAGCTGTAAAACTCATTGTTGTTGGCGAATTTTCAAAGATGGCTTGTCATCAACTTTCTGCAATAGCAAGAGGCCTTTTATTATATAACTTTGTGGTAAAAGAAAGGTTGTATGAGGCTGCAAAGTACCGGTGTTCCAGAGTAGCTTACTTGACCAGTCTATGTACCCAGGTGGTGCATATTGTTTGACCATTCCATGAAAGGGATTGAGATCACGCATATTCTTAGGCTGAAGTTGGAATAAATGCATGTAAGTGATTTGTTATCAAAAGGATACCTTACTCAGGATCTTGACACTTTGTGAAGACAGGTATCGAGAATCACTTGAAGTATACTAATCGAAATTTGCCCTGTAAGCCTGTATATTTTTAGTGTTTTCATTTTACTTGTTAAATAATATGATTCTTCATATATGCTCTATTTGCCCTCTATTTTTGGCTAGGTTTTATTTCCATTTCCAAGTGAATGGGGATTTGCTTGTTTGTCCGTTAATTAATTTGATGAGCAAGAATATTATAGGCAAAGTGAATTGCAGGAATCATTTCATTAGATTTCAAAATGGACATTGAACAGGAGCTTAAAGCATAATTTCATGGATCACAATTGGTGTACATGATTTTCTAAAGAATTGCTTGTAGATTTAATGTAATTGGCAACACCAGCATCAGGAGGAGCCACCGGTTCTGAGAGAATGCTTTTACGCCATTCGGTTGATTACACGAAAGTTTATTTGCTTGGTAAGAGCAAACTGTTTGGTTCCTGCATTCAACAATAAGAATTATATGCTATCTTTCAATAATTGTTAGCTTGTTAATTATTTTTCTATATTTTAAATTAATGTCAACTTACCTTGTTGCACAGAAGGCAACAACATAATCTGTACCAGAACATGTAATAACACTTGAATTGCTATCAAATGCATAGCTTGACGCTGCAGGGCACACTTTTTTGAAGCTCCTGGAATAGTTGGAAGGAGAGCATGAGCCAAGTTCTCCATACATGCCTCTACAGCAATAATCATCCGTGTTGAACTTGTCACATGCGCTACGGCAGCCTATCACCTTCCCCGTATCTTTAACAGCAAGATCATCGGAGCAACTTTGCCTCAAGTCTCCATCACAACCTGCTCTGCTACAGTTTCCTTTGCCACTGAGAGGTTGAATCAATATAGGTACGTTGAACCCGTCTACAAGGCTAACATCATAAAAATCGATGTCGGGACTGAGGGTAAACTCAGCAATTGTGACCGGCTTACTCCCTGGTCCTGTACAATTTATGGAAGGGCCGCAGCCTCCTGTTTGGCAAGAGCTGGTGCTGTTGCTGAAACTGCAACCAGTTCTTGCCCATATGCGGCCACTCCATTTATCTGAGGCGTTATAGAAGTTAGATAGGCCTGGTTTCAATGCAAAACCTTCACCACCATCATAATCACCCCATGCAAATATCCCAGGCCACACTGTCTCTTTGCACACATTCACTATGATAATTCTTCTAGCGCTTGCAAAAATTTTTGCCACTATCCAACAAGGAAAAGTGTTAGTACTAAAAAGGTGCATACACATCATACAATTAAGGAATAAGGAGAGAATATTACCTGATGCAAGAGTAATGAAGATGAATAAGAGCGTGAGAGGTACATTGGTGTTGTGAGCCATGCTACACTCTTTGTGTGTGAGCAAATTGGGATGAGAGAAGAAAGTTATATAGTAATAGTGGCGATCAAGGCAAGGAAGAATACTTGAAGCAGAGAGTGAATCTACATAAAGAGACGGAACAAAAGGGTTCCTTGCTTACTTGCATAACCAATTGATACCTTGCCTCGTAAAAAAATTGAATTTATTTTTCACTGACATTCTACTGTGATTGGGTTTCCTTTTTTTTTTTTTTAATTTTTTTATATTAAAGTATATTTATATTTTATTTTATGTTTGCTTTTCCGATTGTGAAATAATCAGGGAGTTCTTTCGGTCCTTGATATTTAGCGAAGGCATGGTGGATCCAACAATATTTGGAAGTAACACTTTGCCCCTTATTTGTTAACAAGTGTTTAACCTTTTTTTTTTTTTTGGAGGGGAAGAAGTCTTATAGAACTAACTTCAAATATTAAAAGAATCAAGAAAAAAAAAAATTATTTTTGGAAACTTCTATTAAAAATTTAGAATGATTTTGTTAAGTGTAAAAAATAAATAGAAACAGTTTATGAGTATTTTAGCAATTTTTTCAACGAAAATTCTCGAAACAGTTTCCTCTGAAAAGGGCGTAAGTGCTATTTTTCTAATTTATTGGACCTTCCTTCCGGCGCAACCTTCGAAAGCCAAAATGTAATCAAGAAAATAGATTTTAATAATCGTCATCAATGGATAGACAGCTAGTTAAATTCTATGGGCCATCTGTGAACCTATATTTGTTGGCTTTGGTCAAGAAAAATACTATTGGGAATTGTTTTTAATCCCCATGAATTGATTTTTTTTAAGGGAAATTAAAATAATTATCCCTTTTTTTTGGGGTAATAAAAAATTTATCCCAAATTTTGGGGTTTAAAGAAAATACTCATATATTAAAAGATTTAAACAAAAATCCCCCAAATATCCTATAAAATACCAAAACTAACATTCTTAATTAAATTACCATTTTTTAAGGGTATAAGCAAAATTACCCCTAATTTTAGGGTTTAAACAAAATACCCTTATTTTAAGGGATGTAAACAAAAATGTCCCAAAATAATACAAAAACTACCATTCCTTTATTTCTGTATAAATCATATATCTTTCTTCATTTTTAACATATTTGAGCGAGATTTTTAGAAAGAGAAAAGAAGTTTGTATTTAGGATTTCGAGGAGAAGAAAAAAGTTTGTAATATCGTGGTATTTATATCTACTATTATTTCAATCGTTATTATTTTATTAATAATGCAGTTATATGTGATGTTTTATATAATAAATTATAATGGTGTGTAAAAAGTGAAATAATAAAAATTACATGGGCTATGTTGTAAATATTATAGTAGTATAGGATGAAATGATATTTTGCAATAAAAGATGTTAGAGGATTAGATTAGATAATATTAGAGGGTAAAATGTTATTTTACAATGAAGGGTGTTAGAGATATGTTAGATAATATTTGAGGTAAAATAATATTTTAAATATAGGGGTAAAGTGATATTTTCACAAATCAGTATCACATTAATCAAAGTATATTAATAGTTGAAATATATAATTGAATTATGGAATAGGTATAATTGTGCAATAGAAATCTGTAAATAATATTTTTAGTCATATTATTTATGTTAATTATATATTTTATTGGAGGATTAATTTAAATGATTGGATATACTTTAATTAGATATGGGGGGGAATGGATAGAAAGAGATGACAATGTTATAAAATATGTTGGAGGTAATAGGAAATTGATTAAAATTTCAAAACACACGACATTCAAAGAATTAATCCAAATGGTGAGCGACAAGTGTAATATAGATCGAAAGATATTTAATATTTAGTTAAGCATGAAACCAAAACATTTTGACAATGACATTCTAGTAGAAATTTCGAATGATGAAGATGTTGAAGTTCTTAATAGTCTATCTAACCTTTTCAAAAAATGTGTTTTAGTTTTTGTAACAACTATAATTAATAATGATAGTTATGAGGCTTAACAAACAGATGAAGGTTTACAAGGTGGTGAGTCGAGTAGTTATCCAAAAAATCAAACTATTGGTATAGAAGAGATTCAAAATATCAGTATCAATCCGAAACAATAATTTTCAAAGGAAGATTTTGCGTATATAAATGTTGTTGATGTTGATGCATTATATCATGCAGAAGAATTTCTTAATGGCAACGAAAAAAAATTTTTAGAGTGGAGTGAATTTGACAGAAAGGTTGTGCATAATATTCTAGTCGAGGAATCGGAGGTTGAAGAGAAGACATATGTTAATAAAGATATCGAAGGTACAAGTAGTTTTTCGGAAATAAATCTTGATGTTGGCAATGTTCGTATTGATGCATTTCATTGGTTACCTCTTTTTCCTAACCAACCATTTACATCCAGAAGCCCAAGAGTGTCAAGTGATAGTGATTCTCCAAAAGTTGGTACATTATTTTTAAGTAAACAACATGTCATTGATGCGATATGTCAAGATGCTCTTTAGAGGGGATATCAGTTTGCAGTGGATAAATCAGACACGCGTAGTTGGGTGGTTAAATGTGTTAACGAAGAGTGTAAGTTGCGTGCACGGGCAGTTAGGGTGGGAGAAAGTGATAGTTTTGAATTACGTTGTTTGGATAGCCATTACAAATGTTCTAGAGACCAAATATTACCTTCTCGTTTTTGACAAATCTCACCACACGAATTCGTATGGTTAGTGCGCCATTCACGCAGCCATTACCGAATTCGTGTGGTTACATTTCACCTCCCAAACTTCGTTTTTCAAACTCCATTTCAACAATAATTAACTCTACGCCTAATTTAACACAAAAACCCTAAAAAGATTTATCAAAATCACCAACAAATCAAACAATTTCATCAAAATTTTCAAATCAGAACCCTAACGCTAAATAGACAAATTTCACATCAAATCACTCAAATTTTGAACTGAAATGCATAAAGAGATGATAAGGATTGTTTTGCTAACCTTTTTGTCCATTTTCGTCTTCAGAAATGTCACGAAAATCGCTTCAGAAAATCAAAGATGTCGACTACGCGAAAACGTGTGTTTGGATTTGTTGTTTTCGTGTGTCTGACGGAGGTATGTGTCGTTTTTGTTGATTTTGATATAAGGGGCATTTTTGTGTTTGCACGAATTTAGGGCATTTTCGTTTAAAATTTAATTACATGGGTAATTTTGTTTTGCCCCTTTAAGTTTGGGGCAATTTAATTAATTTCTTTTTTTTTAAAGAGAAATTAATTAAAATAACCTAAATTTATTGGATTTAATTGATATTAGATAGCGCTTTATAAATTATATGGATACACCTAAGAAAATTTGTTTTGCTGAAATTGTCCAATTATATGAAAGCCAAAAAACTTATTCTTATCTAAGGTTTGGTCCATTCTCAAATTTTTATTTACTAAGTTTAAAAAATTCAAATATTTATTAGTAATCCAACTTTAGTTACAATTTATTATTAGTTATACGGTTAAAAACATTAAGGAGAAATCAATGTAGTTTAAGATGGTTATTGATGACACCATTGCTTTATGTGTGGTATTTCATAAATGGTATGACTCAGCTTTGGATGATGACTCTTGTGAGGTTTTCCTTGTGAGACAACAATTTTGGACACTTTATTTCGTTGGGGCAATTCTTGATAGAGGATGTAAGTGTTTGTGTGTGTAGGTACATATTTATTGTGTCATAATATAATTGAGTGATTTTGAATAAGGGTAAAAAAATCTCTAATCACATGATGATACATATAATAGTGCTTTTAATTATATACTTAAAATATGTGTATATAACATTACTCATACATAAATAATATTATTGATACAACTTTTGTTACTTACCTTTCAATGGTCATTTTAGATTTTCACATGCACAAGATTGGGCTTA
Source organism: Mangifera indica (assembly GCF_011075055.1). Taxonomy (NCBI): domain Eukaryota; kingdom Viridiplantae; phylum Streptophyta; class Magnoliopsida; order Sapindales; family Anacardiaceae; genus Mangifera; species Mangifera indica. The sequence continues at coordinate 8,272,733 of NC_058140.1, forward strand.
GTTGGTCCTATCCTATGTTCTTGAAAAAAATCAATACTTTTCATTTTTCATCATAATTATTTTTACTATTTTGAATTTAAATAAAGTTTCTTTATTTATGATAATTGATTATTTAATTATTTATAATTTTAAATATTACTCTAGTATTATTGTGTGTTCATATAATACTGTATATTTTTGAAATTCGTTGATAGACTATTGACATGATATGCAAAAAAAAAAAAAAAAAGAAAAAAAAGAAAAGGGATAAGACAAATCCAACTCCTAACATGTCCTTAATACTTTCTTGTTATATGGTATGTTGGCTAACGCAAAACGACAAATATACAAACTTCTTACAACAACACTAGGGTCTTTGTCTCTCACGTGTTTTATAATATTTATTTCATGAAAGTAAAGAATGTGAATGTCGGTAGCATCTTAGACATTGATTCGTCGAGTGTCAATAACATCTTGTCCTTTCATTTGTATTCCACTTATTGCATACACGTCGCATTTTACATGTCAATCATTTAAAGTTTGATCAAATTTTCTTTCTTCATTTGAAGGTTGTCGATCATTTAGTTTCCTGTCTAGATTTTTCACTTTGAAATTTAAATCCTCAAGCTTGTTTATAACAGTACTCAATAAATCAATAACAAGTTTATTTTCAATTCCATGATTTAGATGAAAACAAAATTTATTTAAACATTTGCCTCCATTTAGCTCATTATTCATAATACTTTTATCAGAGTTCTAATGTCCACCAAATGACGACCTAAAATAGTATAGCATGGTTCTAATACCAAATTATGATCATTAACAAACAAACGAACAAACCACACTTATTAAAGTGGGAATTGTTTTTCTTCAAAATTTAATTAAGCATTTTCAATATATCATGCATATATTTCACTAAAAATTAAACAATTATATTAATATAATATGCACAAATCATAACATAATTGGAAAAGATATAAGAGCACCTTGTTTTTGATTTTTCAGAATATTTTGAAAGAACAAATTTCGCAAGCTTGAAAAAAAATCTCTTTTATTTATCTCTCCCATATTATAACTGATTATCTCCTTTAATATATAGGAGAATATTACTATTTCGGATTCTAATTAGGTTTGAATCCGTGGACATAATAAGTAACAACTTTACACGTGGCTTGTTAGCTGACACAAAATGATAAATATAAAGCTTTACACATGGCCTGTTGGTCGACGCAAAATGATAAATATACAAACTTTCTATAACAACACTGAGGTCTTTGTCTCCCTCGTGATTTGTAATATTTATTTTATGGAATTAAAGTATCTAAATGTCGGTAGCGTCTTGGATGTTGATTCATCGAGTGTTGGCAACATCTCATCCTTCCATTTGTATTCTGCTTATTGGACACACGTCGCGTTTTACGTGTTGATCATTTGAAGGTTGATTGAATCTCCTTTCCTCTTTTGGGCCTTAGACAATATTAATTTTTATCTATAGAGTCCATAAAGAGTCCAAAGGCATTTTCATTTTCTTTTTTCTTAGTTGGGATTTCAGCCTGGGTTTTTGCTTAGGCTTTAGCCTTGGCTTCTGCTTGGGCTTTAGCCTTGGCTTCTATTTGGGCCTTAGCTTCCTAAGTTAATACAAGCTGAAAAGTCTCCTTTATTGTCTCCATCAGGCTTTGTTGAGAGATATTCTGGATCTTAAATCTATCAACTATCTCTTGGAGTTGAGCTCGATTCCTTTTGAATAAAGTATTTTGAACTCTTATGTATTTACTTGGTAGGGTTACTATAATTCCTTTATCTTTGTGAAGTGTAGTATCGCTCGTTACTATAATTCCTTTATCTTTGTGAAGTGTAGTATCTCTCCTCAGAAGTTCTTCAATTTTGGATTGGACTTGTAATAGTTTACTTATGTGAATTGTTATCCAATACCAATCCTTTTTATTAAGGTTCTTTTCCATTTGTTATAGTGCATATTGTCCCATTGAGACGTTCTCCTGAACCATTAATCCATACCATGGTTCTCTTACAACAAACTCTCATATCTATATAGGTTATACATTACCATCTTTTTGGATGGAAGAAGTGATAATACAAGTGAATGTGTGAATTTTTCTATTTGAAACACACAATGCTTGTTTCACTACGCTTGGTATGTGGGGGTTCATCACTTCCTGTACATCTATTTTCATTGCATCTATCCATCCTCTTTATAAGAGTTGTTCACAATTTTCTCTTCTAAAGAGTTTACAAGGAACATGCAATTCCATAACTCCATTTGTAAAAATAAATAGTTTTGCCAGAAGATCATCTACCTCTTCTTTTTGCTAAGAGACTATTAATGTTTCTATTTTGACTAGATTCAGATAAGGCATATTGAAATTTGCCATCTCCCTAAATATCCTAATTTTTTGAAGCAACTGTCTCTGAAGACTAGATCTTCCCACAAGTTCTTTTTCTTCATAAAATACCTTATCGGCTTTAAGCCAAGCTAGCCTTTTTGCTAACTTTCACATTAGTTGACTAAACTTTACTAGCCTTAAGCTTGTCACAATAGCTATTCGACACTGAGCTTCTAGGTCATCCCATAATGTTTTATTGGTTTTTGTCAATTTAAGGTTTTTAGGAATTTCGAAGCAATCTATAGTTTTTATCATCTCCTGTAACTTCTTCTTTTCTTTTTCTTGTTTTGCAACAGTTTTATCCTGCCTTTGGGTAGTCTCAACCTTTTAAGGTTTTCCTCCAGTCTTTTTGGGTTCCTTCTTATCGGTGTCTGCATTAATTTTAATTTCTCTATTTAACATCGAGTTTTTATTACTGTATTTGTCAATTTCGAAGTTCCTCTTTCTATTATAGTTAACTTTCTGTTGTACTGTTAGCTTTTGTATATCCACCACACTAGTTGTGTTGGCTTTCTGATATTTTTAGTTTCTCCAATCAGAATTTTTTGTTTCCAGTGAATGAGAGGCCTTAGAACGTATTAATCCTTATGGTGTTGCAAGTTTTTCCTATTTTTGAACAATAGAGTCAGTATCCTATATAGAAACAATATTGCCTCTTAGCCTAATGATTACCTGTTTAATAACAGTGTTCAAGGGTTTTTCCTTTTGTTCCTTCGTTTTCAGAGATTGCATTTTCTTGTTTAGATAGTTTCTCCTCAAATGGGTTGTTGACCTGTATTTAGAATAGGAGAATTTAATTTTCTTGTTTAGATAGTTTCAAGGGCAAAATTGTCATTTTATCTATAATATTAAAAATAAACTTAAATTTAATTTAATTTTTTCCCCCAAACCTTAAAAACTAACAATTTTTCTCAAACCCAAGTTTTCAAAAATAACATTTTCCCCCTAGAGTTTCCATCTTTCAGATTGAATTTTTTGGTAATGATTGACGATCTCTAGATGATGTCTCTTCCTCCTCGACATCTATTTTTTCTGACCGTGCGACGTCTTCCCCTCTTAGGCGTTGTCATCGACGAAGATGACTCATCTTTGTTTCTGACTGAAGAAACTGAAATTCAAAGTATATTTTTATTCATATATTTACTATTACAGAGATACGTTTATATATACACATTAGGTATTTTAGACTAGGAAACAAAATATTTGATTTTTATAATTAAGATCCTAAAATCAGTGTTTACCATAATTAATTCCTATAATTAAGCTCTATATCCACTAATGCACATATTTACAGATTCTGTAACACTTCCCCTCAAGTTGGAGCATAGATGTTAATCATGCCCAACTTGTTACAAATATAATCAATCTAAACCCCATTTATAGCCCTAGTAAAAATATCCCCTAATTGTTCTCTAGTCTTCACATATCTTGTATAAATAAAGTTCTGCTAAATCTTCTCTCGAACGAAATGACAGTCAATCTCAATATGTTTAGTTCGTTCATGAAACATAGGATTAGAGGCAATATGAAAAGCAACTTGATTATCACACCATAATTGCGCTGGTAAGGACATCTGGAAACCTACTTCATCAAGAGTTGATATACCCAGATTATCTCACACACAGACTAAGCCATAGCTCTATATTCTGATTCTGCACTAGATCGGGATACAACACTTTGCTTCTTACTCTTCCATGATACCAAATTTCCTCTAACAAAGACACAATAACTAGTGGTGGATCTTCTATTTACCTTAGAACCTACCCAATCTGCATCTGAAAAATATTCAATATTAGTGTGACCATGATTTCCATACAATATATCACGTCCAGGAGCACCCTTCAAGTAACACAAAATTTGCTCTAAGGCTGCCCACTGATCGACTGTTAGAGATGATATGAATTGACTTATAACACTGACAAAGTATGCAATGTCAGGACGAGTCACTGTAAGATAATTCAACTTTCCCACCAATCTTCTATACTTCTTAGGTTCTTCAAATAGTTCACCAGCTTTTGTAAGCTGTAGATTAGAAACCATCGGAGTGCTACATGGTTTGGCTCCCAATTTTCCTGTCTCAATCAATAAGTCAAGCACATATTTCCTCTGAGATAGGAATATGCTTTTCTTGCTTCTTGTTACTTTAATGCCCAAGAAATACTTCAATCCCCCTAAATCTTTTGTTTGAAACTGTGTGTGAAGAAATGATTTAAGAGAGGAAATTCCCACAGTATCGCTTCTAATAATGATAATATTATCAACATACATAACTAGAAGAATACTACCAGTTTCAGACTGTTTATAGAAAACTGAATGATCACATTTGCTCTTTATCATGCAAAACTTTTGAACTGCTTGACTAAATTTTTCAAACCAAGCACGAGGACTTTGTTTCAAACCATACAAAGATTTGCAAAGCCAACAAACCTTTCCATACTCCCCTTGAGTAACAAAACCAGGTGGTTGCTCTATGTAAACTTCCTCTTGAAGGTAACCATGCAAGAATGCATTCTTAATATCCTACTGGTGTAAAGGCTAATTATAGGTAGCTGTCATAGAAATAAATAAACGAATAGAGGTCAACTTAGCAACAGGAGAGAAAGTATCAGAATAATCCACTCCATAAGTCTATGCATATCCTTTAGCAACCAACCGAGCTTGAAGGCAAGCCACTGATCCATTCAGATTAACTTTACCTGTGGACACCCATTTACATCCAATGGTTTTCTTTCTTGCAGGTAGATTGACCAAGTCCCAAGTACCATTATCAGCTAAAGCATTCATTTCCTCTATCATAGCCTTATGCCAACCAGGATGAGATAGAGCTTCATGAGTGGTGTTAGGAATAGAAATAGAATGAAGTGATGCAATAAAGGAACAAGAAATAGGGGATAAGTGACCATAAGAAACAAAAGAAGAGATAAGATAAGTACACTGCCTTTTACCTTTTCGAAGAGCAATTGGTAGATCAATATCATTAGAAACTAGATCAGATGATGAAGAGAATGGTTCAGGACATGTATCTGAAAGTTATTGTCGTTTAGAGTACACCTGTATAATAGGTAGTTTAGTAGGAGTAGACTCTTCAGGCAGAGAAATTTCTGGAGAACTAACAGATGTAGAAGCATCCTCTAGAGGGTGAGATGAGGTAATAGTGTACACCAACAAATCATCATCCTCCCCCTAAATGTTGTAAGTAGGAGAAATAGAAAAGAAAGAAAAATGTAACATCAGATGATACCAGATATTTGTTTAGGGTGGGACAAAAACACCTATATCCTTTTTGAAGACGAGAGTAGCTAAGAAACACACATTTTAAAGACTTAGGATCTAACTTTGTGACACTAGGATGAATATCACGAACAAAACACGTACTACCAAATATTTTGGGTTCAATAGGAAATAAAGGTTTATCTAGAAAAAGAACAGTGTAAGGAATCTGACCTTGGAGAACTGATGATGGCATGCGGTTAATTAAAAAACAAGATGTGGAAATCACATCAGCCCAAAATTGTTTGGGAACTTGCGTTTGAAACAAGAGTGCTCAAGTTGTTTCAAACAAGTGTCTATTTTTCCTTTCAGCTACTCCATTTTGAGATGGTTTGGCAGCACAAGAGGATTGATAAAGAATGCCATTTTGGATCAAATATGACTGAAAAGATTTAGAGAAATATTCTTTGGCATTATCATTACATAAGGTATGAATAGAAACATGGAATTGTGTTCTTATTTCAGCATGAAAGGCACAGAAATGAGAAAACACTTCAGAACGATTTTTCATTAAATAAAGCCAAGTCATACGAGAATAATCATCAACGAAAGCAACAAAATATTTAAACCCAGTTTTGGACAAACTAGGACAAGGACCCCAAACATCTAAATGAACTAACTCAAAACGAAAGTTAGCTCGTTTATTGACTCTAGAACCTGAAGACAGATGATGATGTTTGGCAAATTGACATGACTCACAATCTAACGAAGATACATGATGAAATTGTGGACATAGGGTCTTTAACACAGGTAGAGAAAGATGCCCCAACCGATAGTGAGCTTCGAATAGAGTTAAGGCACTAGAACAAGCAATGGACCTTGACATTTGCACATCTAGGACATAGAGACCACCAGATTCATGTCCTCTACCAATAATCTGCTTCGTCATAAGATCCTGAAATAAACAATGATCAGGAAAGAATGAGACACAACAGTTAAGCGCACGAGTGAGTTTACTCACAGAAATTAAATTAAAGGAAAACTATGGTAAACTCAAAATAGATGACAATGAAATTGATAGAGTTGGATTAACAGTTCTAGAACCAAGAACAAATGACGTTGATCTATCTGCTAACGTAACATTAGAAAGGGATGCAAATAACTGAAAGGATGCAAATAACTGAAAGGTTGAAAAAAGATTAGGATTACCTATCATATGAACTGTAACACCATAATCAATGACCCACTTGGATGAGGAGGAAACAAGACATGTATTTAGTTTACCTGACTCAGCACTGACAGTGATAGGAGTTGATGAAGACTTTAGTGATTCTTGGTACTGGGAGAACTTGGCATACTCATCTGTAAAAATTATAGTAGTCTCTCTAGATAATGAATTGGTAGCAATATTGGTCACTGTAACATGTGCTGACTGGGATTTTAGAGCCCGATTATGTAACTTCCTACAAGTGCAATTTGTATGGCCTAGCTCATGACAGTAATAACACACAATCCCTCTTGACTCATGATTACGATCAATAACTTTGTCATGGTTGTTGTTGCTCCTTCCTCTATTATTATTATATGAGCGTCTAGTTTCAGATGCACCACTTCGACTAATAAGAGCACTGTTACTCTAAAATGATGGGGTGTTTTTTATACGAAGTACCTTAGTAAATGTGTCATACAAAGATGAAATTTTAGGACTAGCAAGTATTTGAGATTTGGCAGTTTCGAACTCAGATGGAAGACCAACTAGAAAGCTCATGATGGCCATTTGTTCTCATTGAGCTTGCTGAACCTTCACATTAGGACTAAAAGGTAACAGAATATTAAGTTCTTCATAAGTTCTTTTGAAATCCATAAAATAAGATGTGATGGTTCTATCTTGTTTTTCTGCACGATAGAAAGCTTTGCACACCTCATATATACGAGAAAGGTTACCTCTTCCAGAGTACAAAAAATCTAAATATTCCATTAGTTCTTTAACCAATTCACAATGATTAATTAAACTGACTACCTCATTTTCAATGGAATTCTGAATCTGTAAGAATAATCGAGCATCATCTCTTAGCCATTCTTGTCTAGTACCATCCATAGAAGGAGCTTGCGTAAGGTGATCATCCTTCTTAAGGCTTAACAGATATGGTCGAATAGTTTTACTCCACTCTAGATAATTGGAACCATTAAGCTTGTGTTCAGTGATCTTTGACATTACTGGAACCATCTCTGACATAGTTATCGGTTTAATGTCTGCCATAATAACTCTCAAAATTGTCGAATAGAAGGAATAATAAGAAACCCTTGCACAAATTGATTTCTGCAGCAACTAGGACCTGAAAACATTGCATAGACGATCAAGACCAGTGAAAAAAAAATAGAAATCTGGTTAAGAAGAAAGATTCGTCGACGATGACTATTCTGATGATGGCGACGATGCGGGCGACGGTGAACTGCGATGGAAGTATGAGGATCTGAATAGTCGACGTTGTCTGAGTCTGACTGTGCCGGCAGTGAGAATCAACTTGCCATAGAAAAGGAGATCTGAGTGTTCATTTTTAGAAGGAACAGACGACGTGTGTGGGTCACGCGTTGAGCTTCTGATGGTCGGATTCTGGGAAACTAACGATCGGTGAAGTGTGCTCCTTTCTAGGGTGGCGGTGAGAACTAATGGTCACTCTACACCGGTGGACTACGTAATTGCCCACTAAGGCTAGAAGAAATTTCTGAATTTGCTTACGAGGGCAAACCGAGCTCTGATACCATGAAGAAACTGAAATTCAGAGTATATTTTTATTCATATATTTACTAGTACAAAGATACGTTTATATATACACATTAGGTATTCTAAACTAGGAAACAAAATATTTGATTCCTATAATTGAGATCCTAAAATCAACGTCTACCATAATTAATTCCTATAATTAAGCTTTATATCCACTAATGCACATATTTACAGATTCTGTAACACTGACGAAGACAAATCGTCTTCATTCAGAGACGAAGATGACATCCTCGTTGATGAGGTAGAGGCCCTCAGAGAGGAAGAGTAGATGCTTGGAGATTGTTGGTCATAGCCGAAAAAATTGAATCTGAAGGTTTGAAAACCCTAGGGAAAAAATACAATTTTTGAAAACTTGAGTTTGGAAAAAATTATTAATTTTTAAGGTTTGGGGGGGGGGGGGGGAATGATATGACTAACGAACTTAGTTAATTTTAATGGCCTATAGGTGGGTAAATAGAATTTTCAAAGCTAACGGGGGGAATTTGGAAAAGAAAACATACCTTGGGCGGGAAATAGTCCTTTGGCCCTTTATTTAATCTTGTTTTGTCATCCTTTAAAGGAAGTTTCATAAACGAAGTTGAATACATTGAATTCATTCTTAAAGTAAACTTTAAACTGATTACAAATAATTGAAATTTGTCAATGCATTTTTTAGCAGCTAAAACCTCTTTCTCATAAGTGGGATAGTTGATTTTAGCTGCTGAGAATTTTCCTGATGTATATCAAACAATTTGTACAGCATTATTAGTTCCTTTGGCGTTAAGAACTCCTCCCTAGTAATAATCAGAAGTATCATTTTCTATTATCATAGAATCTACATCTTTAGGTAGAGTTAAATATTGTAGGTTCTTAGACAAGTCTTTAGTTCGAATTACGCAGTTAGTGTCATCATTAGTTCCATTCTCATAGTACCTTTAAACTTATTTTTTTTGTTACTCCATTTATAACCCTAGTTAGATTCAGGACATATTCTCTCATCTGATTCGTTACTCTAAGAAATTGTTGTAACATGTGTCTTGATTTTAACACATCAGGAAAATCCAACAATTTCTTTGAAATGCGGCCTTGGAGTTGAATGTCTCATTCTCCAAACTCTACTCTTAAGAATTTAATCTTAGTTTGGAACCATTTTATTTTTTTTTCAGAGAGAATCATTTCATTTTCAAGGAACCTTTTAGTCATTTGTTGTAGATGTTTTATATGATCTTTCCTAATTTTACCAAGCATTAGTAGATAATCTATATAAGCGATCCAAAAATTTGATAAGTCAAAGAAAACCTTATCCGTTTTCCTTTAGAATATGGATAATGCTTGTTTTAACCCAAAGGGTAAAACTAGCCATTCATATAGTCCTTTTAAACATGTGAATGTCATCAAAGGTATACTTTCTTCAGATATTTTGATTTGTTAAAATCTTGACTTTTAATCAAATTAAGAAAAGATTTTTCCAAGCCGGGCTTTATTTAGTAAAGGTGATTTTTTAGGTATTTTATAGGCATCGTCTATAGTTTTGCTATTTAAAATCCTACATTTGATAACCATCATAGCTTTTTCTCTAATCTACTTTACTCTATTTATTATCGTAAAAGCAGACAAAGAGTGAGGATTATTACTTTCCTTTATTAGCCCTTTAGTTGGTAATTTCGGTATTTGCTTCCTAAATTCCTCTTTCGTATTAGGAGAGTATCATCGAGAGTTTGTTTTGACCCTTTTGTCTGGATTTTTTAGTTTTATTTCTGTAAATATACCATTCTTTTCCCACAATTTTAATGGTAATTCATCAAAACAATGAGAAAACTCTTTTATAAATCTTTTAATTTCTTCAAGATTTGAAGAGTATTCATGACCCTTGACCATTTCAGAGATTTCTTGTTTTCTAAGGTATGCTTTAGAGGATTTTTCTTCCTTTTTCAATCTACCTTGAGAAAATCTTTGAAATATTCTTTTATAGGTCATTTTTTTATTTTCTTCTAGCTCAACTACTGTTATCCACCAATTTTCTCGAGGTTTTATAGAGAATACGATATGATCAGTTTCTTGCCTTAGCTTGTTAGGTCTAAAACAATTTCTGACTTTAGTTATTTCAAGCTTTGCTAGAATATGAATAATATGCCCTCCACGAATAATATAGTCATTATCTTGGATAAATGGTCTCACTTCTATTTGTCCTCGCAGAAATGAGTTTCCAATAATAAAGTCTACCTCAAGGTAGTCTAATAATATGACTTCCCTTATGACAAACTTTTCTTTTTGTTTAACAGTATGGCTACGTTTTGGACAAATTTCGTAATCACAATTTGTCTTCCATCAATGATTGTATTCATGATAGGTTATTTTAGTTGTTTCCATAATTCTTGTAGAAAATAACATTGTTATGTTATACATTTCAACGTTTCTATATTTATCAAAATATCTAAAGTATAGGGTTCATATTCTGAAAATTCCAATTCTGCAGTGATATAAATATCTATTGTGCCTTGTACCAATGCATGATAATGAACCTTATGATTCATTATCATTCGCGTTGATGAAATATCTTTTTCTTCATTTATTGGTATCTGCACAAATTTATATCCTTCTATCTTCCTTGTAGAAAAGTTCCTCGAAATGTGACTTTCAACATCCGAGTTGTCTAATTTTTCGTTCTTCAGTATATTGATCCTTGGTGCACTAGGTCCAACATCTTTTCTTCTTTCAAAAATTGAATTTCTTGGTGAATACACATTCCTTGAAACTAACTTTCTTGAAATTGGGAGAGTTATGTTGACCTTATCACCAATTTTCTCAATTTTTATTCTTGGTTTATGTCCATTTTCACCATGTTTGTCTACGGTGTGAAGTTAAGATCTAATTCCTTAGCCATGTCAACTATCTAGGATTGACAATGGTAAGATTTATTAGAATACTCAACTTTGATCCCGACCCATGAACTTCTATATTTGATTGAGAGTGCATTGATTAAAAGAATTAACTAATCTATATATCATCCTATATTGAATTAATATTCCGTTACTAGATTGTAATAAAATTTTCAATTCAGAAGTATGAATTCGTAGTACCATGATCCTTTTAAAGCTTGGGTCTAAACTAACTATATATCCTGATCGAATTATCTTATAAGAGTCTTCTAAAGCTAAATTGGTATGAAATCCTCCAACTAATGCTTTAGTAAAAATGGTCCATTTTCTATCTAATAGTGCAACTTGGACAAGAACATTCATACCTATTCGAAATAAGCCTTGAACACAAACTTGTATAGCTTTTAGTTGTACATAGTGATACTTGTTATTTATCAATTTCATAAGTTCACGTAGCTTTAGTAACTATTCATCATTTGACAAAATGATTTCCCCTTCATTTGATTGGGTTAAGGCTACTCTAACAAGTTTTTCATGTACATCTTTTAGTCTTCGAGCCTAGAATATCCATCATGAATTTTTCCAAATAATTCTTTCGAAGAAAGCTTTGGAATCACTTATTCATTTGGGCTTACTAATGTGTCATTATAACTAGTAGACGAGCTAATTGCAATTTGTGGATTAGTCTCAGGTTCTAGTGAAATGAGTTTTTCATCATCGATGAATAAATTAGAAGGCTCTTGTAAATTTTTTATTCTATTCATAAAAATTTTTAATCAATGTAGAGTAGAGACCTCTTCTTCTTGTCTTGATGAATAGTCTTCATCAGTTGAAGACTCTTCCTTTGATTCTCCAAAGTATTTTGAGATCAATTCATAAATTGATTAGTCATCTGAGCTTACCTCGTATCCTAATACAAACTCATATTCCAAAGTTCTAGTGCTAACATCTATACAGGCTCATATCTCTTTGCTTTTCTTTCCTTTGCTGTTAGGAGAGTCTTCCTTGTCTTTCTCATAAATCTACCATGGTTAAGAAGGTTAGATTTATTATAGATAGATTTTTTCCTCATAGTTTGAAAGTGCTTAGGTATTAACTTATCTTTTTTAAAAAAATTATTCTTTTTCCTATGAGTTTTTTTTACTTTGAAATTTATTCGGTTTGGTTTTACTACAACCGTATTATCTTAGGAGTCTTTCAAAGTTGTAATAGTAAGCATCATCGAAATTAAGCTTTTTAGCTTCTTTATCAAGCTTACCATTGAGACACCTTGTTCTTACGAGTTGTCTTACTGCTTCTATTCTACCTCCTAAGGAATCAACTATTTGATTTTTTTCCAAGAGTAGTTTGAAGGTCTTGTTAACGCTTTATCCCACCCGTTGGCTAACTTTGTGAAAAAGGTGTTTTTCATAACCTCTTGCGTTCTTCCGGGTAATTGACAAAAATATCATTTGTATTTACAAACGAAATTTTCAAACAAACACATGTCGTAAAGTTGAAGCTTAGTTAATGCTTCTAAAATAACTACCTTTACTAAGCTTTTACTAGATATTGTAGTACCTGTAAATTCCCTAGAGTGCATATCTTTAAAAAGAGCGAAAATTCCTTCTCTGCTTTTCAAGTATCTCATCGTATCCAAAATTCCAATATTAGCTTCTAGGTTTATCCAGAAGCTTCCTACAACTCTTTGCAGTGTAGACTGTAGGAAACAATAGGTCTGTCCTTGGTCAAAAGATTTGTTTTGCATATAAACCCAGTTTACAGTTTCCTAATTTGAGATAACATCAGATACATTACTGATACAATCTATATCGAGAAAACTCCTGCTAGACGGTATTTCCACCAATCTTAGTATAGGTCTAGACATAAATTCGGACTTTATCTTTGTAGGATAATTTGTATGATCATATTTAGGCTTTGAGATTTCTTGTAGAAATCATTCAAAAGATGCAAAGAATTTTTCATTCCTTTTAAAAGATTATCTTTAACCTCAACTTCCCTGAGATTTTGAGATCAGATTCTTTAGATCTTTTATTTTTGGTCTTAGAGATATCTTTTCAAAAGTTTTTCCCTTTTCGACATTTTTCTTTTATTTCTTAAGTTCCTTTTCGTAATAGTTGCTGATTTTATTAGCATCCGAGATAGTTATATCCAAAAGTTCTTCTTCTACCTTCTATTTTATTTATTCTTTAGAAATAAAATATTCTTCCTTTATTACATTTAAATACAACTTTTCAGCTTTGTCCCAATCTCCTTGGGACTCATGAACTACAAAATTTGCATATCTTGGTGGAAGACTAGGATATTTATTTTGTAGGCTAGCAATGAATTACTTAAGCGTTCGTCTACCATGTTTTTCCTTAGTCAAGAGATATAACACGTGATGTTGATGGTTCTTTAGGATTTTGAGATTCTTTGTACCAATATCCTATGACAGTTTCAGCTTTATCCAACCATTTATTTTGAAATTCTAACTCGTAAGTTTCAATGGTTGTAATCCGTGTTGGTATAAATCGGAGTATCCGCATAACAACTTGTTGCAATGCTTTACGTACCGCATCAATCATTTTTTTGACTCCTAACTAGATAGTCTTTTCTAATAGTTGGACTCCTGTTGCAAAGATCAAGTACACACTGTTTGATATATTATTTAGTATATCTTTCAATCAAACATACTTGTTCTATATCATTATAGGTTAGTAACATAAGATAATTTCCTATCTTTATGATAGTGTTAGAAAAGTCAAAATTATTGGTCAATCTTCCATATTTTACCTATTTAGTAAAACGGTAAGACTAGATTCTAGAGCTATTATTCTTTGTAAGTCAGAACTTATTTTAGAGATTGATTCCTCTATTTTAGTCAGTTCTTGACTTACTACAAATATACGATAAATTGTGTAATTTAGTTTCTTGTCTAGATTTTCCACTTTTAGATTTAAATCCTCAAGTTTGTCTATAATAGTATTCAATAAACCAACAACAAGGTTATTCAAAATACTATTATCAGAGTTCTAATGTCCACTGTAGCCAAGCATGGTGGAAATGAAAATAAATCTAAGAATAAAAATTAAGAAAATTAGTGATAGAGTCGACATAACTCTCTCAATTCCAAGAAACCTAGTTTCAAGGAATGTGTATTCACCAAGAAATTTGATTTATAAAAGAAAATAAGATGTAGGGCCTAGTGCACCGATGATTAATATAATGGAGAAAGAAATATTAGACAACTTGGATGCTTAAAGTCACATTTTGAGAAGCTTTTCTACAAGGAAGATAGTCGGATATAAATTTGTATAGATACCAGTATATAAAGAAGAAGATACTTTATCAATGTGAATGATAATGAATCATAAAGTTCATACAAAGATAGTCAGTTATAAATCTGTGCAGATACTAGAAGCAATGAAATGTATAATGCGATGATACTATTTTCCATAAAAAATATAAAAATAGCTAGAACATCCTATCATGAATACAATCACTAATGGAGGACAAATTGTGATTACGGAATTTTCCAGAATGTAATCATACTGTTAAAGAAGCAAAAGTTTGTCCTCAGAGAAATATTATTATTCGACTACCTTGAGGTAGACTTTATTATTGGAAACTCATTTATGCGAGGACAAGCAGAAGTAAGACCATTTATCCAAGATAATGACTACATTATTCTTAAAGGACATATTATTTCTACTCTAGTAAAGCCGAACATAGCTAAGATTAGAAATGGTTTTAGACCTAAAAAGCTAAGACAAGAAACTGATCACATTGTATTCTTAATAAAGCTTCGAGAAAAATGGTGGATAATAGAAGTACTAAACTACTTAATATAGATGTTAGCATTAGAACTTCGAAATATGAGATTGTATTAGGATATGAGGTAAACTTAGATGATGAATCAATTTATAAATTGATATCGGAATACTTTAGAGAATCAAGGGAAGTGAAGACTATTCATTAGGATAGGAAAAAAAGGTCTCTACTCTAAGTTGGTTAAAAAATTTTTATGTATAGAATAAAAAATTTACAAGAGCCTTCTAATCTATTTACTGATGATGAGAGACTCATTTCATTGGAATTGAGACTAATCCACAATTAGTAATTAGCTCATCTACTAGTTATGTTAAGCCCAAATGAATAGGTGATTCCAAAGTTTTCTCCAAGAGAAGTATTTGTAAAACTTTATGATGGATATTTCAGGCTCGAAGACTAGAAGATGTATAGGAAAAACCTATTAGAGTAGCCTTAACCCAATCAAATGAAGGGAAAATCATTTTGTCAAATGATGAATGGTTACAAAAGCTATATGAACTTATGAAATTAGTAAATAACAAGTATCACTATATACAACTAGGAGCTATACAAGTTTGTGTTCCGGGTTTATTTCGGGGAGGTATGAATGTTCTTGTCCAAGTTACACTCTTAGATAAGACATGAACCATTTTTCTAAAGCATTAGTTGGAAAATTTCATACTAACTTAGCTTTAGAAGACTCTTATAGGATAATTCGACCAAGATCTATGGCCAGTCTAAACCCAAGCCTTAAGAGGATCATGGTACTATAAATTCATACTTATGGATTGAAAGATTTATTACAATCTAGTAACGGAATATTAATTCAATATAGGATGATATATAGATTAGTGAATTCTGTTAATCCTATATCAATGCACTCTCAATCAAATATAAAATTTCATGGGCTAGGATCAAAGTCGATTATTCTAATAAATCCTATCATAGTCAATCCTAGACAGTTAACATGGCTAAAGAATTGGGTTTTAACCTTCACATCATAGCCAAGCATGGTGGAAGTAAAAATAAACCTAGAATAAAAATTGAGAAAATTGGTGATAGGGTCGACATAACTCTCCCAATTCCAAGAAACTTAGTTTCAAGGAATGTATATTCACCAAGAAATTCAATTTTTAAAAGAAGAAAAGATGTAAGACCTAGTGGACCAAGGATCAATATACTGAAGAAAGAAAGATTAGACAACTCGGATGCTGAAAATCACATTTCAAGGAACTTTTCTATAAAAAAGATAATCGAATATAAATATGTGCAGATACCAGTATATGAAGAAGAAGATACTTCATCAATGCGAATGATAATGAATCATAAGGTTCATTGTCATGCATTGGTACAATGCACAATAGATACTTATATCACCATGGAACTGGAATTTCCAAAATATGAACTCTATACTTTAGATATTCTGATAGATATAGAAGTGCTGAAATGTATAACGTGACAATGTTGTTTTCTACAAGAATTATAGAAACTACTAGAATAGTCTATCATGAATACAGTCACTGATAAAGGATAAATTATGATTACGAAATTTGTCCAAAACGTAGCCATACTATTAACTAGAAAAAAGGTTTATCCTAAGGAAAGTCTTATTATTAGAGTACCTTGAGGTCGACTTTATTATTAGAAACTCATTTTTGTGAGGAGAAACAGAAGTGAGACCATTTATCCAAGATAATGACTATTTATTTTTAGAGGACATATTATTCCTATTCTAGCAAAACTTGAAATAGCTAAAATCAGAAATAGTTTTAGACCATTAGAACTAAGGCAAGAAACTGATCATATTGTATTCTCGATAAAGCCTTGAGAAAATTGATGGATAATAGAAGTTGAGTTAGAAGAAAATAGGAAAATGACTTGCAAAAGAATATTTCAAAGATTTTTGCAAGGTAGATTGAAAGAGGAAGAAAAATCCTCTAAAGCATACCTTAGAAAACAAGAAATCTCTGAAATGGTCGAAGGTCATGAATACTCTCCAAATCTACAAGAAATTAAAAGATTTAAAGAAGAGCTTTCTACTTGTTTTAATGAATTACCATTAAAATTGTGGGAAAGGAATTATATATTTGTAGAAATAAAATTAAAAAATCTAGACAATAAGGTCAAAACATACTCTTGATGATACTCTCCTAATACGAAAGAGGAATTTAGGAAGCAAATCCCAGAATTACTACCTAAAGCTCTAATAAGGGAAAGTAATAGTCCTTACTTTTCACTTGCTTTTATGGTAACATATAGAATAGAGTAGATTAAAGGAAAAACTAGGATGCTTATCGACTATAGGATTTTAAATGACAAAACTATAAATGATGCGTATAAAATACCTAACAAATGCTTTATTAAATAAAGCTAGGTTTGCAAAAATCTTTTCTTGATTTGATTTAAAGTCAGAATTTTAGCATATCAAAATGTCTGAGGTAAGTATACCTTTGACGATATTCACATGTCCAAAAGGACTATATGAATGGCTAGTTTTACCTTTTGGGTTAAAACAAGCGCCATCCATATTCAAAAGGAAAATGGATAAGGTGTTCTTGACTTATTTGATTTTTGTGTCATTTACGTAGATGATGTACTAGTGTTTAGTAAAACTAGGAAAGATTATATAAAACATCTATAGTAAGTGACCAAAAGGTTCCTTGAAAATGAAATGATTATATCTGAAAGCAAAATAAAATGGTTCTAGATTGAGGTCAAATTCTTAGAAGTACACTTTAGGGAAAGAGGCATTCAACTCCAGGACCACATTTCAAAGAAATTGTTTAATTTCCTTGATATGTTAGAATCAAGACATATGTTATAACAATTTCTTGTACTAGCGAATCAGATGAGGGAGTATATCTCAAATCTAACTGAGGTTATAAACAGATTAACAAAGAAAGTAAGTTCAAAGGTATCATGGGAATGGACTAATAAACATACTAATTGCATAATCCGAACTAAAGACTTGTCTAAAAACCTATAATACTTAACTCTACTTGAAGATGCAAATTCTATGATAATAGAAGTGATACTTTTGATTATTACTGGGAAGAAGTTCTTAAGGCCAAAGAAACTAATAATATTGAACAAATTGTTCAATATACATCAAGAAAATTTCAGCAACTGAAATAAACTATCCCACTCATGAGAAATAGGTTTTAGCTGCTAAAGAATATATTGACGGATTTTGATTATTCGTAATCAGTCAAAAGTTTACTTTAAAGATGGATTTGAAGTATTTAATTTCGTTAGTGAAACTTCTTTTAAAGGATGACAAAACTAGATTAATTAGATGACAAATCTGATTTGCTGAATATAACATTAAGATTGAATATATATCTAATCAATCTATTTTTTTGATAGACTTTTTATCTAGACCCTTACAGGAAAATGGATCAAAAGGAAACTAAAAGACACTTCTCCTGTTCTAAATGCAGGTTAATGACCTATTTGAGGAGAAACTATCCAAACAGAAAAACGCAATCTTTGAAAATGCAGGAACAAAAGGAAGACCTTAAACGCTATTATTAAACAGGTAATCATTGTGCTAAGAGAAAATACTATTTCTATGCAAGATACTAACACTATTATTTAGAAACAGGGAAAACTTGTAACACCACAAAGATTAATATGTTCCAGATCCCCTCATTCACTAGAAAAGGAAAATTCTAATTGGAGAAACCTGAAGTATAAAAAAGTCAGCACAACCAACGTGGTGGATATACAAAAGCTGGCAGTGCAACAGAAAGTTAACTCTAATAAAAACTTTATATTAAATAGAGAAATTGAAATTAATTTAGACACTAATAAGAAGGAAAACTTTGAAAAGACTAGAGAAAAACTTGAAAAGGTTGAGACTACCTAGAGGTAGGGTAAAACTATTACAAAGCAGGAAAAGGAAAAGAAGAAGCTACAAAAGATGATAAGTATTATAGATAGCTTCGAATTTCCTGAAAACTTTAAGCTGACAGAAGCTAGTAAAACATTGTGGGATGACCTAAAAGTTCAGTGCTAAATAGCTATCACAATAGGCTTCGGGTTCATACAACTTAATCAACTAATGCGAAAGTTAGCAAAAAGACTAGCTTGGCTTGAAGCCAATAAGGTATATTATGAAGAAGAATAACTTGTGGGAAGATATATTCTTCAGAGATAGTTGCTTTTAAAAGTTAGGATATTTAGGGAGATGACAGATTTCAATATGTCTTATTTGAATCTAGTTACAATAGAAACATTAATAGCCTATTGGTAAAAAGAAGAGGTAAATGATCTTCTAACAAGACTATTTGTTTTTACAAATGAAGCTATAGAATTATATATTCTTTGGATACTTTTTAGAAGAGGAAATATTGAACAACTCTTAAAATGAGGATGGATAGATGCAATGGAAATAGATATACAGGAAGCGATGATAGACCCTTATATATCAGACGTAGTGAAATAAGCATTGTATGTTTTAGATAGAAAAATTCACACATTCACTTGTATTATCACTTCTTCTATCCAAGAAGATGATGATGTACAACCTATAAAGATATAGGAGTTTGTTGTAGGAGAATCATGGTATGAATTAATTGTTTAAGAGGACGTCTAAATAAGACGATATAAACTATAATAAATAGTAAAAAACCTTGATAAAGAGGATTAGTATTGGTTAAGAATTCACATAAGTAAATTATTACAAGTCTAGTCCAAAATTGAAGAACTTTTGAGGAGGGATATTATAGTTTACAAGGATAAAGGAATTATATTAACCTTACCAAGTAAATACACAAGAGGTCGAAATACTCTATTAAAAAGGAATCGAGCTTAACTCCAAGAGATAGCTGGTGGATTTAAAATCTAGAATATCTCTCAATAAAGCTCGATGGAGACAACAAAGGAGACGTTTTAGCTTGTATTAACTTAGGAAGCTGAGGCTCAAGCAGAAATTGAGGCTAAACCTAAGTAGAAGCTCAGGCTAAAATCCTAACTGAGGAAGTAGAAAACAAAGATGCCTTTGAAATTTTTATGGACTCTATAGATAAAACTTAATATTGTCTAAGGCCTAAAAGAGGAAAAAAGATTTGATAAACCTTTAAATGATCGACACATAAGGCACGACGTGTATCCAATAAGCAGAATATAAATGAAAGGATGAGATGTTGTCAACACTCAACGAATCAACATCTAAGATGCTGTCAACACTTAGATACTTTACTTCCATGAAATAAATATTATAAAGCATGTGAGAGAAAAAGGCCCCAGTGTTGTTATAGAAAGTTTGTATATTTATTGTTTTGCGTTGGTCAACAGGCCATGTGTAAAGCTTTATATTTATCATTTTGCGTCGGTTGATGAGCCACATGTAAAGCCATTAATTATTAAGTCTATGGATTCAAAATTAATTAGAATTTAGAATAGTAATATTCTCCTTTCTATAAAAGGAAATAGTTAATTGTAATATGAGAGAGATAAATAAAAGAGGTTTTTGTTTAAGCTTGCAAAATTTGTTCTTTCAAAATATTCTGAAGAATCAAAAGCAAGGTACTTTTATATCTTTTCTAGTTATATTATGCTTCATGATTCATGCATATTATAACAATATAATTGTTTAATTTTCAATGAAATATATGCATGAGATATTGAAAATGATTAATTAAATTTTGATGAAAAACAATTCCTGCTTTAGTAAGTGTGATTTGTTTGTTTGTTTGTTAATGATCTTAATTTGGTATCAGAACCATGTTATGGTATCATGAACCGTCGACTTGTATGAGAATAGGCATGACACCCACAAGAACTCTCACTTTTGAAAATTTTGTGAAGCGAAGTAGGACTCTCCGCCTGTGGTATGTTGCATACGCTCTTATGGAGTTGTGTTACGATCTTGATAGGTATCTTTGGTGCTTTCACAAAAGAGCGCATGAATGATAAACTACTCCTAAGGTTTGCCCAAAATGGTATCAGAGCTCTGATAATAGTATTTTAAGATGTCATTAGCTTTATAATCTTGACTAAAAAAAAAAAAAAGGTGCTTTTATTTCTAGCATAACGATAGCAACAAAGTTCTCATTCTTGTACATAATCATTGAATAAATATACAAGTTACAATATTTGACTATTTTTTATATTCATTTTATTATTACCCTTAACTACTTGATGACAAGCCATAACTATTATGCGATGAGGTATGTCTATTGCCTCTGGTAGATATACGTAAAGATGATGTACTAAACATATAGGCTATACTTTGAAAATTAAATATAATATGTCTGGGTTATTGGTAAAGATTGCAATAATATTTATGAACTTCCTCTCCCTATGATAGTTGTCTATTATGACTTGATAGTCCATTAGAGTCCATACTTGGTTTTGATACATGAAATCTATCTTGGATTTACAGATTTAAGTCACTTTACAAAGTTTGAATCCAATATAATGTCCTTATAGGTCCTAAGTTTGTTATCATAGATCACCAGTATGTCACCATGCTAAGTTATAAGAGACCTAAACCTTACAAGCTTGTATCATACACGATTTAACCTATGTAGTTGTTACATGTGTTGAGTTGGTTCACCTTGTTCTATTGTAGGTGGTATGACCTCTTCATGATAATTAACCATTTCATATGGCACATCTTTCTTGGCTACTATCAAAGGTTTCTTGTGGTATTAGAACTTCATCAAATTCTATCATCCTTCCACTAATCCTCTTGAGAATTAATTCTCTTTCTAAGAAGACACTAGATCGAGCAACAAATACCTTTTGTTCTTTATTGGTGGTAGAAACAATATCCTTTAGTTTCTTTAGGATACCCCGCAAAGATTCACCTTTTAGATTTGAAACTCAAGTTGTTCAAGTCAAATTCTTGACATAAACTTCACTTCTCCAATTCTTCAAGTAATTTAGAATGGAATTTCACCTAGTCCACAACTCATAAGGAGTTTTATCCACAGACTTAGATGAGACTTGGTTGAGTTTCTAAAGCGTGGCCCTATATTGATAAGAATAGGTTTATGAAACTTATTATAGACCTTAGCATGTCCATTAAGGTCTTATTTCTCAGTTCAAATATACCATTATGTTAAGATGTATTACGAAAAGTTAGTAAGGACATTATCCTATTTTTCTTTAGGTTTTCTCTGAACTTAGTGCTTAAAAATTCACTTCTTTGATCACTTTGCAGGATTTTAATACTCTTAGATTGTTTGAATTTGTGTTTCATAAAAAATGCATAACCATATCTACTGAAATGATTAGCAAATGTGATGAAGTAGGAGAGTCCATATTTGTCTTCCACTATCAAGGGCTGACACACATTACTATGAATGATGTGTAAAAATTCAATTGCTCTTTCATTATATTCAATGAAGGGTGACTTGGTTATTTTGTTGATAGAAATGATTCACATTCATCAAATAAGTAAAAAATCTTTGCAAAACTCTATCATGTTTAGAGTTTTGATATACTGGTTAGATTTATGTGACCAAGTCTACAATGCCTTGGGTATGTGGCATTTAGATCTTGATATTTAATCCTTTTATCATTGATGTTGAGAACATCTTTATTTAAGTTTAAAACATATAAACTGTTATTTAGATGTGTAGTTCTATAGTGAATATTATTTAAGCTAATAGTCAAAATACCATTAGCAATCTAAAAAATAATATCCTTTTTTGTCCAAAACAGACATATAAATTATAATTCTAGAAAATATTGAAATATAATAATAATTATTCGGTTTTAATTTAAGTCTTATGGGAAAACTTAAAATAATAAATTTCAATAACTAAAGTAGCAATGTGTGCTCCATTCCCACTCATAGGTCCCACCTCTCTATTGGCATGTAATATACTTTACCTTAGTTCTTGCATATCAACACAAATGTGAGAACCATAGATTATGTCTACAATCTAAGATGATGAAAGAGAGAAGTTAATCTTAACCATATTTGTACATTAAGTTGAAGTAATTGACTTCTTCTTTTTACTTTTTGAGAGGGCCTTGTATTGTCAACTATAGTGATTAGACTTGCTATAAAAGAAGAATACAATATTTCATTTTCCTACACCAGAAGTGGGTTACAAAGTAGTAGAAGGTTGTTGTTGAGGTTTAGGCTTAGACTTAGGCTTGGCTTTGGCCTTACCCTTGCTTGTATGTGTCTTCGTATCAACCAAAAACATACTTGTAGTTTTCTTTATGTCTTACTTTACTTTACATTTTGAAGCATATTTAGGAGCTTAGTAAAGATCTTTCTATCCTACTCATATTGTAGTTCATCATGAACTGTGAATACGATTTAGATAGGGACTACGAGACCAAGTCAATGGCCAAGTCATTGTCTATTATGTTGCCCAAATATGCCAACCTATTAATGTAACAAGTCATCTTGATTACATAAGGTCCAACTTGAACTCCCTCAATCATCTTGCACCTGTTAAAGCCTTTGACTCCTTATATCTTTCTCTTCTCGAATGAGTAGCTAACATCTCTTACAAAGGAAGAAGGATAGATGACACATTCATCTCTTCATACATTTTTTTCAGCTTATAAGGTATCATTGAAGCTAGCATGAGGCTTTGGACATCAGCTAAGTTTTCAAGATACTTATTATAAGCATCATGTTGCTATTTAGTGACATTGAGAAACCAGGCTCAAAGGTATGACCCTTTTAAGGACATGTAGTTTTCTATTTGACATAATACAATCATGAGATTTATATACTAGTATAAGTAGTTACTATCATCCAATCTATTGTCTTTTTCCAATATAAATCATACAAAAATGTTGGCATAGTGTTGGCTTATCTATATATGCAAATAAGGTTTATTAGTATTCATATTTTAAATTAATTATATATTTAAAATAGGTTTTTATTAAATTAATGCTCCTATTTTTCTCAAGTCAATAACCCTTACTATTAGACTTGGGAAGTCCTAGTGGACTTCTTAGTTGGCTGAGATCCCATCAAGTAAATTCAACCTTTATTTTGACAAACAAGTTAAATTGGTCAATTAGGTAGGTCAAAAAATAAATAATAAAAGTTCATGGTCTCAAGTCAAGTTGTTACTTCAACAAACCATATGACCTTAATTGTGACCTCCAATTTAAGTAGCATAGATATAAAGATGACAATTTCAAACCAAATTTAAGGTCTCTGACTCTTCTCGATAAAAATGGGGAAAGAGACAGAGATAGGGATAAAAAATATCCCCACAATTTGGGATTTATGTATTCCCTCCTCGATCTTCCCCATCCTCGTTGCTTCCTCTTTATATTAATATTTTCACTTAAAATATTAATATATTCTTATAATTTTAAATTATTTATGGTTTTTGTTGTGCATATTATCATTTGTGGTATTTGAACTAGTGAGTTGATTTTACTTTTAGTTAATTTTTTTATTTAATATATTTATGTTGTGTTTAAAGAGTATGAAGAAGGGATTTTCTCCGTAGGTACAGGTACAAGGCCGGGGAGAGGATTTTTTTCTATAAGTAGAGGACAGAGAGAGGATTTATCCCTATGAGTAAGAGACGAAGAATCGTTGTCATCCCTGTAACGGGGATAGGTTGGGGATGGGGACGAGAATGAGGAATAAGGTATTTGACCCCTTCCTTTCCCATTGCCATCCTTAGGTAGATAATATATATCACCATACATTAATTATTGTATGTCTTTACTCAACCTTTAACACGTTTCACCTTCACTTTGGTGAATTAGTTATTCATGTTAGTTAAGTCGGACCCGATAGGAAAAAATGCTTGATTTTCCATTGGTAGGTATGTACCTTTTGTTTTGGAGACAGGGTTCCATCAAACAATAGATTAATCTAGGAGTCATGTTGGAAAGTATTTAGTTATTTTAGACTTGATATTATTTGAGGGATTTGTTCTTTGTTTCATTAATTTTCATCCGCATATGATGTGATTTATAATAAAACCTACCATGTATTTTAAAACGTAAATAAATGTGTCGATATATAGCTTTTTCTAATGTCGACTCTCTCAAGCCAAAAAGGGTCGGTAGGTCAACTTAGGGTTCCCACTTTTTTGGTATTTTGGACTTAAGGAAACATACTTTAATAAATTTCTTATGTAAAATTAGCGGGGTATTTGGGACATAATATTTTCTTGTAATTAGTCATTAAAATTATGACAATAGGATATATAACGACAAGATATTTATTCTCTCATTAAAGCCCCTATTTTTAGTGCTTCCTTAGCTTGGTCCTAAAATATATTACAAGAAATCTCCTAATTATATTTTATTCTAATATAAAATAAGACCTACTCTGATTTTACATACAAAATTTAGAAATCTCGAGTCATGTTCGAGGGGAGAGATGTGAGATAAGAATAGACAATAAAATTTTAAGAGAAGGCAAGACACATGTCCTATTTTAATTTTTACAAACATACTTTCCCAAAACAAAAACATAATCCATAAGTTATAGGTTGTGTATTGGTCATTGTGTATTTGGCATTTAACATACATAGAAAATTAAAAATAAAATTAATTTTAATTTATTTACCCACTCGTCAAATTCTTTGCATCTTTAATTTATGCATAATTTTTTAGATCCCAATGGTTTCAAAACTAGCAGTTTGGTCCCTATTTTAGCCAATATAGTTAAAACCGCATTTGATGTTATATATTTACTGGCATACATGCATCATGCATGATCATTCATCCCATTATATATGAAATATGGCAAAATTCTAGAGCCTTTAACTAGATAGGTGTCATGATCCATATGTTTGTGAAAACAATTTTATGCACGGGTATGCATGTTAAATGCATGACCATGCAAAGCGTCACAAGAGGAAGGTCACAACCCGTGAGTCATAATAGTATGCTTGTGCATAGGCATACAATCATGGTGCATGACTATACGTAGCATGTTCTCCATAATTTTGTTATAACGCGAAATGCTAAGAATCTTCCATTTTCTAGCAAACAGTTGCTAAAATAAGACAACAAGACATGAAATCCCATCTCATCTTGTTGATAACTTTCATTGTGTACAACGACACATGATGAAAGTGATTTCGAGTGATAATACAAAATTGACTAATCGACTTGTTTTCACAATAATGCATTTATGCAATTGGATTCTACAAAAACTAAAAATGCAAAAATCAATAATAATCAACATATTTACGTTCCCAAGGATATCAAACATGTAATCGCATGTTATCAATCCATTATATATTAAAATTATAAAAGACATGTATATAGACATGCATAATATCGATATTCAAAACAAATTTATATGCATGATAATATCTCAAACATGACTTTGATACCACTATTGGAAATTTATGGAGAAAAAAAAGAAACTTGTACGTAATAGAAATTATACAAAAATGTTAATTACAAAATATATCACACATCAATTGCCATAAACTCTCGTGCAAGATCTGCTTGTAGATTATTAACATGTATTCATGTTAAACAATCTAAACAATCATAGAATGTCTTAAGATTTTCATACTTGTGTTTGCAACTTTTTCATTTGTTACAACGTTGGAATAATGATAAAAATCATTGTCGATCTAGTAAGAGGATGATGCCTTAGTATCCACACAAGGCATAAGAAATCGAAGGCAAAACGTGCAAACCTTGGTTTACTAGTACAATTGTGCACAGGTTTGAGTATTTTGGGACGAGTGTAACTATATATGTTTTGGCAAAAAGTTCTAAAATATTGAAAATTCGTCTTCTTTTAGAGAATACAATGCATGACTATTCATCATCATGCACAACTATGCATCTGATCCTTATCATCTCCTATTGAATATATGATTATCCATATTTTGGATATGTGATAGGATTGATAGATAAGATAAACCAGAGATAATGCACAAGCTTGCATTCGACCATGCACTATCGTATGCCTTGTTCTAGTACTTATCTATTTTCAAACCACCTTTATCCAATTTAAATAAAGTCAACACTTCTTAATTGCACCCTTACCCATGTAATTCTAGGTTATTTTATCTTGTTCCTCAAAATATAAGAACTTATACTTTAAGTTCTATAATTTACGGGACTTGAAACCGATAATCTAGACACTGGACCTAATTCATCTTAATCAACCCAATGTTTCTTAAAAATTGATTAACATAAGCATCATGACCACCCAAATGACAAAGTGTTAGTGATTAACTTCTACATGTCAACAAGATGGTTATTGTACAATTCAATCCTTTCACATAAGACATCTCTTTGAGACTAAGGAATAGAATTAATGTCTTTTCTTAGGGCACCATCGATATGCATTAATTGACGTTTATATCAGTGACCGAACAATATTAGACTAAATAACAACTCAATCCTACTATGACCGTAGATTCAAGTGGTCATTAATAGGCCTAGTAGAGATATTATCTCTTGTATCTAAGGATGATGAATCCTCTTTCAATCCACCATAACATTTATACATCTCTCAATATATCAATCACTATTATTTTGATAATTTTTTATTAAGGACTATATTAGGTTGGTGTCGAACCATATTGATTATTATTTAAGACGATAAGATTCACCATTCTTAAGTACAAAATTATCTCAATATATCAATCACTACCGTTTTGATAATTTTTTTCTCAAAAACTATATTGGACTAGTATCAAACCATATTGATCATTATATAAGACGATCTGATGACCTCAAGTGAAGGATCACATGTACTACTGCTTGTTAGAGGATATGTTCCATAGATACTAGACTAACCATCCATGTATAATCTTTTTAGTGGGTTAGTTTGTTGGACACGTCTACATAATGTGCATCAATGTATTACACCAAGTTGTCTTCAAACAACCGTGATATGTGAGATTTGTAACCACCATTCTATGGGTTCGTACAATACTATAATAATTCTAACAATATTATTTGTGCATTTAGTCAAGGTAATATCAAATTATAGACGTTTCTAGAATGATCAATTCATGTGAATATAGAGTTTTCACAATCAATTATAGACACTAATCTTCTTGTCATGAATCAACCATTTTAAAGACATTTATCTACTTTTGCATACAAGTTTTACAATAAAAAAGTAAATTCATTTTATTTTTTAAAATTATGATTTCAATTGTTAAAATAGTTATGACGATTGGCTTTAGATATATACCCTAACTTATAAGTGTCCATAACCAGGCCTACCCTTCCTTTTTAAATGTTTTGCAGGTAATAGATAAAGGATGGTTTATGCAAGGATTTTAGGTATTACATGAGGGAAAGATAAGATGAAAATGAAAGTTTATATGTTAAAGTATTTAAGATTGTTATGTAAGGTTTAAGTCTCATATTACCATACTTATCAAAGATGCTATTTTATGTTAAGAAAATTTGAACAAAAAACATTTCACATGTTTCCACTTTATAATTATTATATATATTTAGACTAATTTTAAAAAATTAATATTAAAACCTGAGTCTGTGTATTAGCATAGATTGAGTACAAGTATTTGGGGTTGATGTAATGCAAATATGTTTGAGGTTTGGAAAGAAAAATCCTATATTCCAAATCGCTTGTTTTAAAAAAGGTGAGATTTTTGTGTCATTGCACACCTTCCAGGTGTGAATCATCTGGATTTGCCATAAGGGGATATCTAGAGGGCATCTGGTTGGAGAGACTGTTACATTTGAAATATGAAATAAAAAGATAGCATAAAGCTTATTAGTGATGTTTTATATGTCTCTAAATTGACTCAAAACCCTTTTAGTGTAGGTTAAATAACATAAAGTGGATATTCAATCTCTTTTGATAGCAATAGATACAAAATCATTTATCCACAGAATAATACTATATTAACAACTATTGAAATATTTGAGAACAATTTTTTCCTCTATCTTACCAAATTTTTTTTTTACTCTATGCCAATTTTTCAAGAAAAAGAAATCTATTGCTTTTGGTGGATCAACATTGCCTCAAGTTAAATCTACCCAAGAAATCAACCTTCAAGGCGAACACAATTTAACAGCTCACTTAGAAGATTACGCTAAAAACTCCTAAAATAAAAATCTTACAAGAAGTTGAATCTTTAATTGATGTTTAAGAATCAGATTATGCTACTTTTTTTTTCCCTCCATTGAAGATTCAAGAAGTTGAAGTAAAGTCTGAAAAGGCAAAAGTAATACTGATGCAACCGTTCAAGAAGAAACAAGTGTTCAGAGACCCAGGCATGAAGTTGAAGCAAAAAACAAATAGAAGATGGAGGTAATAAGAATTTGAAGAAGATTAAAAATCAAGGGACGGTGTTGGAAAAATAATTAGTCCTAGCGAAAGAAGAATTAGACTTGGGTTCGGATAAAAGGAAAATTCTAGTTCTAACAAATAAATTTAAGAAAAATTGATGTAATCAAGAAATTAAATCATTGAGTATTAGTACAAATGATGACATGATTAAGGTTAAGAGAACCCTATAAATACTTAGTAATTCTCAAAGTATTGTAACTAATAAAACAATAGAAAATATAGCCAAATTATTAAAAAAATAAAAGAAGCTAGCCGATGAGGTTGGTAAAATTCTAATATTTTCGTCAGCAATTATCATCAATAAAAAAATCTTAACAATAAGTAGTATCAAAAGCTACACCATGGCATATCAAGTATGCATTAATTACAAGAAAATATTCATGCATCGTCTCATTGCCCAAAGTATAATTAACTTTAAGATTAATACATAAATAGACAACATATCATATAACAGAATACGTATAACTCAAGCCATACAAAAAAGAAATACAAATGAAGGAGAAAACAATCCTTACGTCTGAATAATTTTTTATTGAATGCTCTTGTAATTCTCAACTCCCTAATGAACAATATGATTTAATCTCGATATAATAAGGGATTTAATTAAAACACCTAGCTCATTGTTAATATTTGTTCTTGGGCTTTAATAAATTTTCTTTCATCCAAAACACATCCTGAAAATTTAAATTCTCAAGCGATGATGTCATCTCTCTTCCTTTTGGATGCAATGTCCTTCCATCAAACTGGGTTACAAAACCATCCACGCACTTACAATTTAGCCTCACTCTGATATCAATTGTAATATTATGGTTCACTTCTTGATAGCTTGAGAGCTTATTGAATATTTTACTAGCCTTCACTTAACCTTGTCAAGCAATTTTGTTTTTGTTTTTTTTTAATCATCATCAGTGACTAGAATAATATAATGGATAAAGTTAGACATATTTCACGCGTTTATTTGAAGATAAACGTAGATTAATTTATCTTGTCATTTATAAATGTCCTGGAGTTCAAACATCATCAAGACTATGATGCCTAAATTGAGTCTATGTTAGATTCATTTCTTTATTGGATTTGTGTATATGTAAATGGCACTTCAATCCTTTAATTAAATAGCTTGTTTTAATAGATTTATAATGTTAATTAATAAAAATAACTTATATAAATAGAATGTCAAGTTCAATTCGATATGTAAAGATTAACAAATATTGAAATGTTTCGTAAAAACTCCTATACAATGATTAATAAATTCACAGTCACATTCGACATGAAATTATGTTTCATGGATCTCTCCTATCCGTTTGTTGTATAGAAGCTAAGTTGTTAAATATGTTTTCAATCTTCGGATAGTATTCTGTTGTTAAATAGATATTTTAAGACACTGATTAATTATTACATTACACAACTGAAAACAAAGCTTAATAAGAACAAACACTTCATGAGTTGATTTGCAATAGAGTAATAGAAAACAGATGGAGATATAATTTGCATGGTTCACCACAGTTTGGGCTATGTCCTGAAACACAAACTCATTCATTATAGCTCAATGAGGCACAATAGGATGAGATCACTAACTTCTTTTCTAATTTATCTCATTGAACAAAGATAGATCTTTTGGCTCACACCTCCAAACCTCATAGAGATTTACAATCAGTTTCTCTTGAAAAGACACTTTCAACTCAACAATAGTGATAATCCATATCTCACTTGTGAGTTTTATGATCACTCCTTCGCTAGCTAGAAGAACAGTATCTCTCTCAAAATACATCTTTGGTGTTTTCAATTATTGATACTGTTCTTCTAGGTTTAAAGGCTCAATTTATAATGGTAGAAAATTCATGTTCCATTTAAGAAACGTATAACTTCTCTTATCTGATTTTTATTCCACATAGATATCATTCATCACATAATAAAAATCCATAGGACAATAAACTTTTACTAAGAAACAAATTCTCTACACAAATAAGAATCTCTTCTTGTATAAAGATATTTTTCTTCCTAATAATCAAGCCAATAATGATTAAGTTCTTCGTTTTAGCTTTAAAAATTAGTATTGGTCAAACTAAAGCTCTTATGCCTCCATCTAGGATTTATTAGTGTCGGAAAGCTAGAAAGGAAAACTAGTATCAGCTCTTTTAGGAATTAGAATTAATATGTTATTTTAGGAGATTGAAATCTGTTATGTTGTAAATAAATTAGTGATTTAGTTTCCATTTTTTTTCTTTTCTATAGTATTTGTTATTTGATTTGCATGTATTCCTTGTAAATCAATAGAGAAGTAAGCGAAATTTTCCTTTCAATCATCTCTTGTTTCATGGTATTAGAGTTTGCAATTTCTACCAGTGTCACAAATTTTATTAAAATTGACGGAAATTTTCGTTCTAAAAATTAAAATATTTGTACTCAGAAGTCAATCAGGATGACAGAGTAAATCATCAGAAAAGGCGTGTTACCAAAAAGTATTACCAATAAAAAAAATTGTTTTTAATAACTAGTTATTAAACAAAATGATGTTTTGTTGTGAAAGGATATATATTTTGGGATAAAATTTTTTGTTTATAAAAAGAAAACATTTGAGAATAAAATTTTTTGTCATTGTTTGTGTAGAGAATTAGAGATAAAATTTTTCCTCCTCATTAGCGTGGTGAATTAAGACAAAATTTTATCTTTGATTGTGTGATGAATGTGGGATAAAATTTCATCATTGATTATAAAATAATAAAGCAAAAAAAAAAAAAAAAAAAACCAGGAAAAAGACAAAGATTATTCATGCATGTTAGACAAAGATTAATCAAATAAGGCCCCCACAAAATTAACCTGAATAATCAATAATACAAAATGCCCAAAATGCATCCCCTGATCTGTCAACTTCAAATTCATGCTGTGACCCACCCAGTTCTAAAGTGATTCCCTGCAAAATATTCTTAGAAAGCTTTGACACCGCTAACAAATCAAAATGTGCTGTAAGATTTTCAGTATGCAGAGGTTACTTGAAATTAGACCTAAATCAGAAAGACACAACCAAATTAATATAATTTTGCATGCTAATGCAAAGGCTACTAGACTCTTCCATCAATGCTTTAAAGTTATGAAATTGAACTGGCTTGCCAAAAGAAACACTAATTACCATTAGGGGGGTTTGGTTTAAGAGACAAAAATATTAGTCTAGTAATTTTTTTTATTATCTATATTAGTTTATTTGGTTCGTAAGTAATAAAGTATTTTGATAATATTCTATTACCAATGATGATGTGATAGATAATATATGATATAATCTTATTATTAACTCGTTTTTAGGTATTAAAAGATTACAAAAGTAATATCTATTTTGTTATATTTTTATATTTATTATTTTTAAGATAAAAATACATATATTTCAATGAATATAACAAATAATATGATAAATATTTTAGAATAATTATATCTAAAGACATTTAAGTAAAATAACATCCTAGTAATATTTTATTACACCCAATCAAATACATTAATAATTTAAACCTACCAATTTTTATAAAATATAATAATACTTTATACTTAGTAATCTTCCAAATAATCTAATGATGTGGTAATCTTTTACTTTTAGTTTAAAAAAATTATACAAACCAAACGCACCCTTAATGTTTTCTTAGTTAACCACATTTGTCATGCTGGCAATATTTCATAAGCTATAGAAATTCAGAATTAGCTCCATATTCCAAAATATGATTTACATTAAATTGATATTCTACAAGAGAACACTAATTAATTTCCACTTACCATTTGTAACACCTTCCATCGGTTTGCGAAGAACCCCTTACAACCCTTCTTTTATTTCTTTGAACCATTGTTATTCAAAGTAGAAAATTAAAAAAAAAACTATATACATGAGAAGATATATTGAATTAACTAAGAACTAGGATATGTTATACTTAAATTGTCAAAATCATAAAAATTAAAAAAATTAATTAAGGAACACCTACATTGACGGCTTTGTGCAACTCAGGAATGCCTAGCTTCTACGGAGAGACTTTCTTTTAGTCTCTGATATCCCCTGCACTCCAATTATAATTAATATTTGCTTATTATAATTAATATATGTGTGTAAATATATATGTTTGTGCTCTCCCAATTGATTAGCAAACCTTTAGCCATCTTATGGAGTCATCTTGATCTTTATTTTTATTGGCATGGAGGATTAATGAATTTGTATGAAATAGTTTTAACCCCTTTCATGAGGGACTTAGGAGTACCATGGTTCTTTTGCAATCACTTGAAATACCCTGAGTGAGTGTAAAGGGCATTTCGGCCATTTTCTCATTAATCGGTACTACATTTTATTTCTCAAATTTTGGTTAATTATGTGCATGTGCCCGTATTAAGAGATTTTGCATGCCCGAGTGTAAAGTCGGAGGAAATTGTGTATGCCCGTGCATTTATACATATACATATATATATATATATATATATATATATATATATATATATATATATTTGATTACTTGGGAATTAAAGTGCACTTACGCTTATATATATCTTTACATACATATATGTAAATATATGTTTTATTATTTCAGAATTTAAAAATCACGCTCCTATAAACCCTGCATGAGATGATCATAACTTCCAAAACTTACACCAAATAGCCATGAGTGGGGGGGTTGCCATTTAGAGAATGTATCTTAGTGTGTATCTATATATGTATAGACACTAAGTATTTCTTTGATTGACCCAACATCCATTCACAAAGAAAAGGAGAGGGCAGAGTCTTATGTGCGCCATCTGGGGAAGGAAATCGCCGAGGAAAACTTTGCCATGCGAAGAATGTCATAGTCGCCAGAGGAGAGGTAGGCCATCCACCTTTATTTTCTACTCTCAGAAAGTTTTAGTTAAAATTTAGTATGTTGTGAATGTGTAGTTCATAGGCTTGATGATTATGCATATAATGGTGATCAATGTGTTTATGTTTATGAAATATTAGAATTAGAGGGGTTATGGATTTGTATATGGGTAAATTAATATATGATTGGTGATAATGATCTATGACATCTTCGTATGCCTAGGAGTCGAGATACCAGTGGTTGCGTCTTGTTTGGGTCATCATCAGCACCACTGAAAGCTGGGTTGCAGCATATAAACACTAAACGTGCAGTACACATGTCTAGCGAGTGTCCTGCTGCTAGAGGAGCAACGTGCACGCTGACGTGCGACGTGCATGAGCTCTAGTTGGTGTGCCTTTGTGCATCTAAGAGAGGCGAGATTTTGTGGATGAATTTTATTAACGAACAGTTGCACGCTAAATATACATCTTTGGGTTGATAAACTATGCGTGCATCCATATTTGTTATGGTGCACTTGCTTCATTTAAAATATATTCCAGCAACCCATAATTGCACCCATGCCAAGCATGTCATGTGTGTGTCAAATCCTAGGAAGGTAATTTTTGCAATATTCATAAACATGGGAATGGAGTTGGTGCCGGTAAGGGTTTGTAAAGGACCGGGCTAAGAAACATAGGCATAATTATAAGCATAGGCAATTACAAGTCATACTAGTGGTTAGTTGATGAGATGCCTTAGTCTTGATAACACATGAGTTGATTGATGAGATATCTCAACTTCTAATTGGAAGGTGGAATTAAATTGATTGGCAATAACGATGAAAGTGGCATTTTAGATGAGCGTCCGTTCGGACCATTTCCATTAGGAAGGAAAATCAACACCTTAGATAGGTGCTCAAATTTGATTAATATGGACATAAGAAGTACCTAAGACGAATGCCCTATCCAATACAAAGGTGTATGAGACACCTAAGATAGGTGTCCAACCAGTTGTATTAGCGACGTGTGTGACGATGAGACTTTGTCAAGAATATTCATAAGGAATATCATATTTACTATAAATGCCTACTAAGTATTACAACTCACATGTTTATTTTTGGGTGTTTCAGGTAAGAGAAACAATGAGATAGGTGGAGAGGCAAGTAGATTAGCACACTAAGCTATGCATTCAGTTGTAGTTATTTTCTTTTAGTAAATTATTGTGAAAGTCAATGTTTATGGGGTTCATGCACATTGGATTAATAATATTATTCGTAACTACTGAATTTCCTTTTTTGGACACCTTTTTGGGTACAAGTGTTTATTTTCAAGAAAGGCATAATATTTGTTCTTCATGAACATTAAATTGTTTCTTTTATTTATTTTTTATTTTACTACTAGGGTTGTGCTTCCAAAGCGGGATGTTATATTTTGGTATCAGAGCATTGGTGAAAATAGTTTTTTCATACAATGTGCATAAATTAGTAACCAATTGTTGATCGCTCCTACGCCTTAACCACTGTAAGTGATTTACTACTGTGATTATTGGTGTACCTCATTTTAAGTTCTATGTGGTTTTGTAGTATGAGGAGGTCCAATCAATCAAATGCTCCTATCGCAAAAGAGAGTCATTCTGAGGCATTGGTATCAAAACTAGAGTTGACACTCACACCAACATCGATCTTGATCTTGACACTAAGGATGGTTGAGCTGACTAAGATTAGGAACATTATTCAAGAGATGCTAAGAGAGCACCATGAGCTATCGACTAGTGTAAGGCATTTAGTTAAGGCACCAACAGTTTTGGTTGAACTACCACCTATTCAATAGTCTGCTCAGCCCCCAATCTAGTAGATGACTGATGTGAGGGGTTAAATGCACTGATATATAAACTAGCAGGCAGACATCAACCATCAAAGTTTAAGGGTACCAAGAATCTAACTATGGCTATTAAGTGGTTAAAGGTCTTGAAGGAGGTCATGGTCATCTTTACTATGCCAAACTAAGAAAAAGTCAAGTGTGTTGCTTATTTACTAAAAGGCATGCCAAGACTTGGTGGATACTCATGTCGACTACTTGCCTTATGGAAGGCATATCATGGGCCAATTTTAAGTGGATGTTCGATAAGGAGTACAGGTTAACAGATGCTATAAGGTCCTCGACCTAGGAGTTCTTAAACCTAAAATAGGGCAACATAAACATCCAAGAGTATCCACCTGATTCAGTGTTATTGTCATATATGCCTCAAGATTGATCAATATAGTTTATGGTAGGATGAGGATATCTGTCCAAGGACTTTGGGTTGACCTTGTTAAGGAGGCAATAATAAGGGACTATGCCCCTATTACTTATTCTGAGGCTCTAAATAAGGCCACGAGAGCAAAGATTATGTTAAATCGTGTGGACAAAGAAGAAGACTCATGGATGACAGACAGAGAGACCAATCGAGGTGTAGTTCCAACAAATGTTACCAGTTAGGGTAACAGAACTCCAAAAATTATATGGCCCTAACAGAACTCCAAAAATTAAAGAAGCAATTGTGAAGGCTACTTGATAGTGGGTTTATTCAGTCGAGTCATTTGTCATGGGGTGCACTGATCCTCTTTGTAAAAAGAAGGATTGATCAATGCGTATGTGTATCAATTACAAAAAGCTAAATCGAGTGACAGTAAAAAATAAATACCCATTACCAAGAATCGATGATTTGTTTGATTAGTTAAGAAAAGCTATAGTGTTTTCAAAAATAGACCTAAGATTTGGATATCATCAGGTACATATTACAAAAAGGGATATTCTGAAAATTTTATTTAGAAGCAGATATGAGCACTATGAGTTTATAGAGATGTCATTTGGGTTGACTAATTCTCTAATAGGCTTCATGGATCTTTAGAAGCAGATACGAGCATTATGAGTTTATAGTGATGTCATTCTAAAAAATTTATTTAGAAGTAGACTAATTCTCTAGCAAGTTTAAAACAAATTAAGCCATTTGTTTGACTCTCAAGCTAGATTGAGCCAAACTCTTTCTAGCTCAAGTATAGTCAGGTTTACAAAATGAGCTTACTCTCTTGGCTTAAGCTCGACTTGAGTTTGATCAAAACAAATTCAAGCTAAGCAAGACTATGCTAAGATAGCTTTTGAGATTGAACCAACTTGGTTAAAATTCAACCCCAATTATTGTTTGTTAGTCAACTAATGAAAACTTTTTAAAGGTCACTTAATCTTGAGTAAAAGAAACAATTCAACATTAAAAATTGAAAGAAAATAATGCAATAACATGTGATTATTTATATGAAAAACCTCTTTAATTTGAAGAGAGTAAAAAAGAAAAAAAAGATCAACTTAAATCCAAGTTATAATGTTGTACTTAAATATATGAATATTTGAATGTTTATTATTTAAGCATAAAAGTTAAAATTGTAGACTTGAAGATGTTCAATTTAACATGATTTTCAATTTTGATACATTTTAATAGCCCTCAATGATATTTTTGTTGTGAATTGTATAAAAACTTGTAATATGATCTTAATTCTTATTTTGAATATAACTTAGACCTTTTGTCAAAATCTCATAGGTATTTTTCATATGAAAAGATGTATCCAAAATCTTAATTTTTATTTTGAATATAACTTGGGTAATTTTAAGGGATAATGAAATAGTCAACTATGAGACACAATTGCAAACAACTTACACAAATTAGATAGTTATGATCTAGATACATGTATAACATTCAATGAAAGAAGAAAGAAAATACATGAAGACATTTAAAAAAAGATGCACAAATTATTGACTAATTTATGGATTTTATATATAAATTTTATGATGAAATTGGTGTTTGTGAAACAATTCAATAAAAGGATAGGAGTGCAACACTTTTTCACTTTGAAAATAGGTTTTAGCAAGTAAGATTAGATGTTTGAAAGTGAAGAGTTAATTAAGAATTTTAAGGAACACGAATTCTAGGCTATTTCTCGCACCATGTTTGGTCTCTAATGCATTTATTTATTTTTAATGCATCATACACTGAGTTTCTAACACCCTAACATGTTGAATAGTAAGGTTTTCACAATAAATCAGTTTATATAATATTGACACATCAATTCAACATACATAAACGGCCACATTCTTCTTTATGTAATTTTCTATGCATGATTGTACATATATTCAATTAAAACACAATCTAGAAACACTAGCCTCATATTCTCCAACCCTAAAAACAAGTCATCATATTCAAAATACTACATCAAACACAAGAAATTCAATATTTAAACTATTTTTTCTCCTTCTTGCTAAAATACATAAATGTGATCAAACTCATTATATCAATTTCTTAAGTAGATTGCATTAAACATTCTCAAGAGTAAAACAAATGTCTTATACAAATAGAATAGTCATTTTACTTGTTAGTTTCTTCCTTTTTAGTAGATTTGATACAGTTAATCTTCTTTCTCTCTTTCCTCCTATGCTTATGTCAAAAATCTCCCTTTGTTGGCTAGAAAAAGACCCATCGTCAGTCTCTCTCTCACTTTGGGTAAGGACAACACATAAAAGAGTTAAAACCATTGATTGT
The DNA here is from genome assembly GCF_011075055.1 of Mangifera indica. NCBI lineage: Eukaryota > Viridiplantae > Streptophyta > Magnoliopsida > Sapindales > Anacardiaceae > Mangifera > Mangifera indica. Next base: position 8,311,378 of record NC_058140.1, read on the forward strand.
CAAATTGAAAATATCCCTAATTTGTCAATAACATCTGTTTTAAACTACATTTCTATAACATCATGCACAGGTGTGCATAGCCATTTTAAAATTTCCAACATGACACATTATCTATTCTAGTTAACATGGCATGCGATATGTAGGCATACACCTTATCATACATCCAGTCAAATCTACAATACTCATTCCATTTTCATTCAATAAAAAGACTAAAATACCCTTAAGGAATACTCACGGGGTGTTACACATCTTCAAATGCGCATATGTCACAAATTTGGTTCTAACCTTTAAATAACTTAACTAGAGTTTTAGAAACAATCTTGGTTGGAACTCAATTAAATATATACACTATTGTTTTAAGAGTTTAATCCATAATGATTTAGAAAGTTTTAAGTTCCTAAGCATACTTTGTACCATGCCTAATAAAGTTTGGTTTCTTCTTTTTGTGATACTATTTTGGTCTAGAGAGCCAGACATGGTTTATTAGGTAATTATCTCATGCTCTTTAAGAAACCCTAAAAATAGACCAAGTGTTTGTCTATCCTAATTGTATCAACCCTAATTTTCTCCACCTTTATCTAATCTTATAATCTTAATTTTCTTTTCATATTATTTCTATATTTCTTCCTTGAAAACCTTAAGCACGTTTAATGTTTCATTTTTGTTATGAAGCATGTAGAGAAACATGTGTCATAAATAATTATCAATAAATGAGATGAAATATCTCTAAATATAATTGTCCATATCTAGATAACAAATATTCATTTATATGAACTCTAATATGTCATAACTCCTTTTGACATCGTACTTTGACTTGTTTGTCTATTTTTCCTTTATATAATCCGTACAAGTATCAAAGTCAGTAAAAACTAAAGTATTGAGTATTTAATTATTTACTAACCTTTTAATTCTCTCTATGAAGATATATCCCAATTTCCAATGTCACACCATAGAGAAATTTTCATCTATTACACATTTTTAATGCCAATATTATTTTTAAATGCATTAGATTAAATGAAACATCAAATAATGTACCATTTCCAAAGATTGTAAATTTATAAAACAAACTAAATGTTGTTACAAAAATTTAAAGGAAAATCCTAAAGGTGGAACTCTCAAAATTGAAATCAAGTTTCTAGAGAAACTTGGAATATAAAATTTTAGTCCTAAATATAGAACAAAACCAATATCTAAAACTACTATGCATGATCCAATCGCTTTCACACATGAATGCATCTTGTTTCATAAACGGAAGCATTTTTCACTAGACATTGATTTCCATTGATTTGAAAAACCCTATAAGGTATTTAAAACATAAATTGTAGAACTAGAATGAATCTACCATATGATTGTAACACCCTTTTTCCAAAAGTATTGCCTTCCAAAAGAAGATGTCACTTATTAGACCATTTAAGTATGTATTTACTTAAAACACTCATGGATGAATCACATAAAAACTTGAATAACACTTTACTCATAAATTATGTAAATTATAAAAATACCCTTTTTTAACAAAAACTATCGAAAGCGTCCAAAAAATGTCTATAACATAAAAACATTAGTATCTTCATCATAGTGTATGTGGCCAAATGCATTAAAATAAAAGTCTATAACATAAACTAATAAGATAAGTAAAAAGACAGAATTGCCTCCTTAACTTTAAGCTTCCTAAACGTTAGTCATCTCATAGCCATCATGATTACTTCTATCTATAAACATGAAAGTAGAGGAGTAAGTGATAAAACACTTAGTAAGTAGGAGACTTCACTATTGTGATGTATCTCCAGCCACTTCAACATTTTTAGCCCCCAAGTACTTAGCCATGCACCACTCAACCTAAGTTAATGAAGGGAATGAGGGAAAAGCTCTATGCAAGTCCAAAAAACCTTTGCCATCTCCAATTTGGCCCAACTTTACTTTTGGGTGCACTCTCATTACTTGCATCCAAGGCCTTAATGAAATGAAAGCTTAAATGAGTCCAAAAAGCCAACTACAAGCCCACTTTGGAGGCCAAGTAGATGAGGCAGTCACTCATCACTTAAATTGGAGCCCAAGATGTCATGAAGCTCATTTAGTTGAATTGCAACTAAAAAGGAAGCAAGTAACTTTAGTTGGTAGACATAGTTCCACTTTTTAGGGAAAAATTGTTCCCTTTTGTTATTTTCTTCATTAATATGGTATGACTTTAGTTTATTTGATTGGCTAAGCTTAAATGAAGGGCATAGCTTACTTGTCTAATTAATGCTCATTTTGCCGCCACTTCCTCTTGTATATAAGAGTGGCTTTTTCACTTGTAAACTTTAGACTCCTTTGATAGTGAAGTTTTCAAGCAAAGCTTTGTAGCTTTTCTTTATTTCTTTGTTTCTTTATCCAATTCATCTTGGAGGAAGAATTGGTGGTGGAAGATCCTAAGGTTGGTGGAACTTTCCTTTATGCCTTGGTTAATTTTTGAAATCTAAAGTGTTAAGGTGTGAATGTGTGTTGTATGCCTCGGATATTGTTCACAGTGTATGATTTTACAATTTCCAATTTTTGCCAGCAAACTTTGAGACATATTTTGAATGTCTTGTTGATTGAGTTATGATTGCTATTATATACCATTAGAAAGCTCTTTGAATGTCTTTTCCATTGATATATAATTTGTATGATTTGAAAGTCATTTGATTGGTTAAAATTGAAAGACAAATTACTGTTGTGCCATATGAACAGTAATTTCCAGAATTGAGTTTGTGTGTTGTTGTATTGTCTTGATGAAAATGCACCATTTGGTATCAGAGCCTATGGTGTTTGTGTGATTTATTGACTGATTTCTACCTCCTAGAGCTACTGTTTACCATCAGAATTTACTGTTCACTATAAAGTTACTATTTATATAACCTTAATTTGCCTAAAACACAAACCTTCCTTAACCCAAACACTTACCAATACTCCCCCTAACCCTTAAACACTTATAACCATTAGTCTTTACCTACTAGCCATTACCAAAAATGTCTTATAAAAGAACTTCATCCTCATCCTCCTTACATCTTTATCCTTGGGAAATTTCCCACATGACACTAAAAGAAGAGGTCAAAGGAGAACTTAAGGACATTAGAGACCAAATGAATCAAATAATGCAAATGATTAGAGACTTGACCCTCACTCAAAGTCGGACACCCTTATCATAACCCCAAACTTCAACACCAAGCCAAATACCCCCTCCTCCACCTCACCCAACCCAACTACATCAACCAAAAAGACATATTAGACCTTCCTTTCCTCCTCTTAGACATCATAGGGAGGAATTGATGCTTCATGATTATTCAAGTGAGGAAGAGCAAGAGAGGCCACCTAGGAGAGAAAAGGATGATGATAGAGGTTTAAGGATTGAAATTCTGGAATTCGAAGGGAGCATGAGTTTGGATGATTTTGTTGATTGGTTACATGGTATAAAGAGAGTTTTTGAATATAAGGGTTATTTGGATAAGAAGAAATGTAAGTTTGCCATCTTGAAATTCAAGGATTATGCATCCTTGTGGTAGGAAAATCTTAAGAAGCAAAGGGAAAGGGATGGTAAAAAGAGAGTGAGATCTTTAGAGAAACTAAAGAAGCTTATGAAGAGAAGATTCCTCCTAGACAACCATAAACAAGATCTTTACCTCAAGCTACACACCCTTAAGCAAGGAAGTGATGAAGTAGAACATTACATAAGGGAGTTTAAGAAGCTATTAATGAAGAGTGAGCTATCAGAAGTGAAAGAGCAAACCATTGCAAGATTCATTGGTGGTTTAAACCAAGACATTGCTCATATGGTAGAGTTGCAACCATATTGCACTTTTGAAGATGTTTGTAAGTTGGTTATTAAGGTAGGAAGCAAAAGAAGGCCATGAAGTCTATAGTTGCCAAGACATTTACCAAGGAGACTTTATTCTCCAAAAATCCTCCTTTCAACAAGGGAACTACCTTTCAAAAGGGTTCCCCATCTAACTATAAGGCTACTGAAACCACTTCCAAGGAGAAAGGGAAAGAGAAGGTGGTAAAAGAGCTTTGTCATTGATAGAGATTCAAGCTATTGAAGAATCTCTTCAAGAAGATGAAGAAAATAAAGATTATGGCTATGAAGATGGAGCTGCCGAAGAAGAAGAAGAGGAGGTCATGCAAAGGGCTGATGAAGGAGAGATGTTAGTGATTAGAAGAGCGTTGCATTCCAAGTCCTTTTCACATAAGGAACAAAGGCTCCAAATTTTCCAATCAAGATGCACTATTGGAGGCAAGGTGTGTTCTTTAATTATAAATAGTGGAAATTGTGCAAATATGGCTTCATCTACATTAGTAGAGAAACTTGGATTGTCTGTCATACCTCATCCTCAACCATATAAGCTCCAATGGTTGAGCAATGAGACCAGCCTTCACGTAGCCAAACAAGTACTTGTTTCCTTCTCCATTGGCAAACAATACTAAGATGAGAATGTGTGTGATGTAGTTCTTATGGATGCATGCCATTTGTTGCTAAGGAGACCTTGGTAATTTGATAGAGAAGTAACTCATAATGGTAAAAAGAACACTTATTCCTTCAAATTCAAGGGGAAGACCATTACTTTGCTACCTCTTAGTCCCCAATAAGCTAATAAGGCTATCAAAGGGAAAAAAGCTAGAAGGGAGAGTATGTATATGAATGGGCAACAAGTAGAAAAGGCTCTTTTGAGTTTGCAACTTGTCTTTGCATTATTTATACTTGAAGGGGAAATCAAACATGAGAAGAAAAAAGCTCATCCCGTAGTTCAACCTCTCTTGGCCAAATTTGAAGATGTGATCCTACTAGAGTTCCATCCAGCCTGCCTCCTATAAGAGGCATTAAACATCAAATTGACTTGGTTCCAGGTGCACCATTGCCTAATAAGCCAGCCTATAGATGCAATCCCATGGAGACTAAAGAGTTACAAAGGCAAGTGGAAGAATTGATTGAAAAAGGCTTTGTAAGGCCTAGCATGAGTCTATGTTTCGTTCCGACCCTACTTGTTCCCAAGAAAGATGGCTCATATAAGATGTGTATGGATAGTAGAGCCATTAACAATATAACCATCAAGTATAGGTATCCTATCCTTAAACTTGATGATATGCTTGATGAGTTACATGGTGCTTGTGTCTTCTCCAAAATTGATCTAAGGAGTGGCTACCATCAAATAAGGATGAAAGAAGGAGATGAATGGAAGATAGCTTTCAAGACTAAGAAAGGCTTATATGAGTAGTTGGTTATACCCTTTGGCCTTTCAAATGCTCCAAGCACCTTCATGAGACTTATGAATAAGGTACTCAAACCTTTCATTAGCTCTTTTGTTGTTGTGTATTTTGATGACATATAAATGTATAGCAAAACTTGTGATGATTATGTCTTGCACTTGAGGAGTGTTTTTGATGTATTGAGAAAGAATAAGTTGTATGCAAAGGAAGAGAAGTGTGAATTCTTTGTAGACCAAGTTATGTTCCTTGGATATGTAGTTTCCAAATATGGCATCCAAGTAGATCAATCCAAGGTAGAAGCCATTAAAACTTGGCCCCAACCGAAGACTCTTACTGAAGTAAGGAGCTTCCATCACTGAATGCATGAAGAAGAATGGGTTTGAATGTCCATGACAGCCTCCAAAGCATTTGAGGAGATTAAAAAAAGGTTATGTGAAGCCCTCATCTTAGCCTTACCTGACTTTGATAAAGTATTTGAAGTGGAGTGCGATGTTGGTGGAGTTGGCATTGGGGCAGTCCTCACTCAAGCTAAAAGACCCATAGTTTATTTTAGTGAGAAGCTTAATGATACAAAGAGGAGATATTCTACCTATGATAAAGAATTTTATGCTATTGTTAGGGCCTTAGATCATTGGAGTCATTACTTAAGGCCTAAGCAATTTGTTCTCCATTCAGATCATTAAGAAGTTTCTTAGTAGCCAACAAAAGATAAGTGCAAGGTATGCTAAATGGGTAGAATTCCTTCAATCTTTTTCTTTTATTTTTTCCTATAAGTAAGGAGCTTCTAATGTAGTTGTTGATGCACTCTCAAGGAGACATTATCTATTATCCATACTTGATGCACGGGTCCTTAGGTTTCAACTCATGAAAGATTATTATCATGAAGATGAAGAGCTTGAAGAGATCTTGAAGAAGTGTTCAATGGGTGCCTATGAAGACTACACTGTCCAAGATGGTTTCCTCTTCAAAGGAACCAAATTATGCATACCTAAGGGTTCTTTTAAAGAGCTTCTCATTAGGGAGACACATGGTGGTGGGTTGGCAGGTCATTTTGGCATAAATAAAACCTTGGAGATGCTTAATGAACATTTCTATTGGCCTAAGATGGTTGGTGACGTCCAAGCAATATGTGTTAGTTTTCGTAGGTATAGGTGGTTCATCCTTCTGAATGACATAATCAATGTCTGTACATCCTAATTGGAGAAAAACTCTCTTTTGAAATTTTATAACTATCACCACTTAAATAAAGAATATTACATATATTATCTGAGAAATTCGTAGGTTAAAAAATTATAAATAAAGTAAAAGCATTCATGCTTATGTCAATAAATTAAGACAAACAAATACATATATCATGTTTTATCAATGTAAAACATACTATAAATATATAAACCAAATAATATTAAACTTGTATGTCGATTAAGTTTTTAATTTAAGTAGCTTCATATATAAACTTTATGATAAAAGTATCAAATTATATTTCTTTTTTTAATTCATGTAGGTATATTAAGAAAAATATTTTGTTATTTTATCCTAATTAATCACATAAATATGTAAAAGTTCTGGTATGATAAAACTTATTATATTTATAATGATTAATTATAATTGATGTCATATTACAATATGTGATCCTAGACTATATAATATATAAAAATTTTTGACATAATAAAGGATGTTGTGGTTAATTCATGATTAAAAAAAATTTTATACACATCATATGACATCTAATTTTATATATATCAATATCTAATAAAAAATAATTTCATTTATGCAAAAAATTAATCTATATAATGAATTAACAGAAAATTTCATTTACATAATAAAAAGAAACTATATAAATTAGATAAAAAGAACTGAAATAAACCAATTTTTTAATAAAATTCGGTTTGCAATTTTCTTAAAATATGTATTTTGTAAAAAAAAAAAAAAAAAAAGAAAGCAAATTTAAAAATCAAAATGAGGTTGCAACCCGTTGGAAGACAAAGCCATAATTTCATGTGAGTGGACATAAATGCCAAAATTTTGCAAACCTTAATTTGGCTTAGTTTAATATAAAAAATAATAATATTGGACCAACAACAAAACTATGTGTATATATTTTGAGTATACAAAATAAGTATATAAATAATATCTTATCATTTGATTGAGTAATTTTAAATTAATTCAATCATATGATAATACAATATTTGTACATTAATTTTGTATACTCAATATATGCATGTCCCGTTACTCATTTGACCAATGCCTAAAAGTTTTGTAGTGCTGTAATTGACTAGCCATACTCGCACTGAGCGGTGTATGCGAGTTCGAATTGCATTGCACTAATACTCCGGTGTGTCCTTTTATTAAATTTGTCGTTTTGAATTAATTCAAACAATCAATTTAGGCTTAAAATAATTTTGTCAAGATAAAATATGATTGGTTTTAACATAGAATGTCAACACTAAAATAAAACAGATTATGCATGCTCATGTATTACATATTAGACATTCTGAATATTCTATCTTTATATTTAAATTGAATTGTATACAAATAAAATCAGATTAAATAATGTGGAATTTGAAAAACTAACATGGCGCTGTTGCTTAGTGTTGAATTGCAGCAGCCTTATACTACTAAATGCACAACATTTTCAGACTATATGAATCACACAATTGATGGTGTATGTGTATTACCATTCTTTAGTGTGGGTACATATATACTGACCTTACATTTTTCCCATCAAAGGATGTAACTGAAAGGGAAGTGCACATATGAATATGAACTACCTTATGGACTGAATTACTGTTGGAGCAGTTGTTGGAGATGACTCAATTAACAGTAAGTGAGCAGTTAAGAATGACAGTAGAGAGAAACAAACATTAAATGGTAGCTCTTGTGAATACCAATAGCAAATAGGTTGGCATTCTCAAACATCATTTTCGAATTAATTTTAGTGGATGGACGACAAGATTTTAATGTAAAAGAGCAACTACTCACTTGACTGTGAATTATAAGGGAAGATTCATTGTATTTTTGTTTTTCTGTGGTCAATATTTAATTTTCTTATTTTTTTTTCCCTTAGCGATATGGACTTGAGTTTAGAGAGAACGATTAAGAAAGAGTGGGCATTAACACCCAACAAATCTGCATGCAGCCATAATTCTTTATATTAATGAAGAGAAATTATCACTTAGAGGAACATGTATGGTGGTACCACAGAGATACCTGCCATCCGTACCACATACCAATACGTTATTATCACATGTTAAAGTTTTGTTTAGAGACAATTTCTGTCATAAAATAATATGAATCAACTAACCTCTAATTGTCCTTGTTTAAAAAAAAAAAAAACAGAGAGAGGGAGAGAGAGAATACACAGGTCTACTAAATCCAACAAGATTCGGTATAATTTAATTAAACTGTTAAATCATAATGTTAAATGTGAAACTATTGAATCTAATATAGTCTAGTGTTATATATCAGTAAACATATACTTTATTGTTTCATTAAAAATATAATTGGAAATAGATTTGATTTTGTAACTGTTATGAGGTCCAATTAAACATTCCGAAATCAACTAATTAAAGTACATTATTGATTTGATTTTATAGGGAGTCTCCTAGAAAGTGAAAATCGAGTTACTTTATAGAGATTCAATAATTAGTGATAAAATTCTAGTTGGTTAGACAGTGATACTGAAAGGCAAATAGATAATGGCAGATTTGATAATGTTTAATATGTCATACTTTGATATAATCTTGGGGACTTGCGAGGTTGCACCCCGTTGCAAATTTCTCCTACAGTGGGATAAGAGCGATGATGATAGGTGATAACATATGCCTCAAGATAAGATTTTTAGATGAGGTACCCTCACTTATGACTTAAAGTTGGTAGAGGTGGCGTTTGCACTGAAGATGTGAAGACACAACCTGTATAAGATAAGATGTAATATTTACACCAATCATAAGAGTCTAAGGTACATGTTCACTTAAAAAGAGCTCAATATGAGACAAAGAAAGTGGTTAGAGTTTGTGAAAAACTATGATTGTGATATCAAGCACCAATCGGGTAAAACTAGTATGACAGCATATGCTTTGAGTAGAAAAGTGTCTCTATCACAAATATCAGTTGATAGGGTGTTTCAACAAGAGATATACAAGGAACAAATAAAGATGGTCATCAAGGCATTAGCAATACTAAAGATCAAATCTACACCATTGGAGGTGCTCAAAGTCAGACAAGTATCTTATAATCAGTGTAAGCATATGGCCTTGAGATTGATTTCTAGATGGTTGATAGGATTTTAAAATCCAGAGGTCAAGTATTTGTTTCTTAAGATGAGGATTTTTTAGAGGTTTATATTGTACTTTACACGACCCATCCTAAAAGTATAAAGATATACCAAGATTTGAGGAGTTTCTAATGGTCGTGGATGAAGAGATATATAGCTAAGTTTGTTGCTAGATGTCTTGCCTACTAGTAAGTTAAAATTGAGCATAAAAGACCGTTAGGGTTATTATAGCCTCTAAATGTACCATAATTGAAATAAGAGCATATTTTCATGGACTTCATGTTAGGGTAATGCCCTAGAGACAATCAGATATGTGTTTGTGTAACTTGTAATTAATTATTCATTATTAATAAGGATTTCTTTAGTTATTCATTATGCATAAGTTTACATTATATTCATACAATTGATATGTCCTTAGAATAGAAAACCTTGATGAAGGAATCAGATGATTAATCGTGAGAACTCTACGCATACATTAGGTAGTCTTTCTAGAAACTCTGTAATTCTGACATTACCCTAACCAAGGGCATAATAATTTTAGGGAGCAAAGTGTTATTTAGGTAAAGGGTATTTTTGTCTTTTCACTAATTTAAAAAAATGAACATATTTGGTTAAAAAATTTAACAAATGAGTGGAAAATTTGTTTTTCAAACTTAAAAGGTAAATTTTTATCATTTCATCAAACCTTAGGTGAGAAATAGTCGTTTGGCGTCCAAAAAAACTTGTATATAAAAAGAGAGGAGGACATTGAAGATATATCTTGTATTATTTTTACATTATACTTAGACTAATGAGAATACTATGAAGGTAGGTATTTTAATCATCTGGTTGAATCATGTAAAAAATTTAGTTTCTCATCAATTTCTTTTACCTATTACAATTTATCCTCTCACATACCCGTAGTAAACTTATATGAGTCCTCTCATATTTTAATCATTGTTACTGTATGATATAGGACAAGCATTGTTGGGATTGTAATAATGTTTACAAGGACGCAAAAGAGTTGATATCATTCAACCAACAAAGGGTTGGATGAAAAGGACGAATGAGAACATTGTAGAAATAAGTCAAAGGCAAGATGGAGGATGGGTGGAGGACGTGGCAACCAAGAATGACATGGCAACATGTTTAGCGTGACATGGCAAAGTGATGGGGTGTGCTTATGTAGCATGAGGTGACTTGTTTATGTGGTATGTTTATGTGGCAAACCATGTGGAGACAAGTTCCCTAGTCTAGTATAGTTATTGAATATTTTATTAATATTATTTTTTTAATAATTTCAAAAGTCTTATTTTGAGTTTAGAAATATTTTATGTTTTGAAAGCTATTAAAATAAAGAGTTTCAGGAAGCTATTGTTTAGAAAAGTTCAATTAAAATAGTTTTCTTAGTCTAATTATGAGAAATAAGGGTATATAAAAAAATGAGTCTTATCATTTAAAACAAATCAATAAATCAATTCAAATTATTAATAAAATTTATATTTGAGTTCTTAATAATTGTTTAACAACGATTACATTAAATTATTGTTTATTTCTTTTTCTGTCCTTATGAACAATATCACAACCTTATCAACGATTGTCTTATGTCATTGTAGATTATTTTATGCAAGGTTATAAATTACATATATCAAATAATGATAAAAAATCGTATAAAGAGTGTACAAACACAAAACTGGATCTCTTTTGATAGTCAATAACAAATTTAACTTCGTATCTTAGATAAATTGATTGTAGTTGTTGAATGGTGGGATATATATTTTAATAAATAAATAAATGAGATGAAGAAATGACCTAAATAAGAAAAAACCGATCTTTGTTGATAATGTAGAAACATCGAGGGAGAGTATATAAAAATCTCACAAGATCGACTATCACTAAAGATTGATGTTCTTCTTTAGAGTAGATTATTCTGTCGCGGTTGGCCTCTTATTTTGGTTGCTTTGTGACACTTCTGTGGAATTCTTTCTTTGCTTCTGGCCAATAGATAGGCTATCAAGAGATGTTTGTTCTTGCAGTAGCACCGTTGTTTGTTAGGTTCGTTGTAGGTTTATTTCTATCCAAGGGGTTTGTCATGTTGTAGAAGAACCTCCGTGGGGCTTTGTATAGGCTGTTTTTGCTTTAATGAATTTTACTTCTGAAAAAAAAAGGCAAGAAAAATTACGGTGGCAGAGAGAAATATAAAAATGGCACAGAAAAGGACAATGAGTAGATACATTGAGTTATGATAATAAAAGTTGAAGCTAGGTACATTTGAAAATATTTATATAGATAAAATTATTTTAATATTTTTTATATAATTTAAATTTTTGATAATTTATAATTATATAATTAAATAATTTTAAATTAAAAATAAAATAATATTTAATTATATAATAATATATTATTTATATATTTAAATTATATATAAAAATAATGATCTACGAAATAGGTAAAGACAAAACATATTTATGCATATGGTTGGGTGATAACTATCCGACAACCTATTTCAACTAGACTTTATGGACCATGGGCGCGTGGCACCAGCCCATCCTTTCCACTTTCATTCTTTTTTTTAGATTTATGCCTTTCATGACCATTATCACCCTCTTTCTCTTTCAAAAACATTTTAAACACCATGGATGCCCATTTTCTAATTTCTGTAGATTTAACATGAGACATCACTCAACAATAATTCAATTATCATTTTTGCCATTTTATTAGCACATTTTACACTTGATCAAATATATTAAAGATCAAAATCGTATATTGTTTAATTTAGATATCTAGAGGGGTTAATTGTTATTAGTAATAGTTCAGGAGAAATATGTAATTGGTTAAACGAATGTTTTGATTAGTTGTTTATTAAAAGCCAAAAAAAAAAGAGAAAGGACTTGATGGTAATGACATAAACTGATTATATTACGAATATGAATTATGTAAATAAATAAATATCATTTAGATTTAAATTCATTAAATAACTTTTTAATGTTATTTAATGTTAGGAGGTATTTAATATTTTTAGACAATATTATAATGTTTTCTGAATGAAATAATGATTTTTAATGCCAACAAATTTAACAATAAAAATAAAATAAAATTTTAATTAAAACAACGAAATTTATTTTGTTGTCTTGGAACATAATATTAATATGTTGGACAACAAAATTTTAATATGTCTATATATATATAGAGAGAGAGAGAGAGACACACACACACACACACACACAATTGATTTATAAAATGAAATGGTGTTTACATGAAAATAGATCATATTTTGTGCAATGAACTAAGATTTCGAAAAAACAAGTAGATAGTATATGATGTTGGAATAATATGAGCATATATTGATTAAATATTTTTCTTTATTTAATACAACTAAGTAAATGTGTAGTCTGAAAAGATTTCATTTTTATGGGTCCAATGTGATCATATAGAAACAAAGTGATACACTTTATAGTGTAATTGTGAATTTTGGCTTATAAGTGTGGGTTAATATAATGTTATTGGGCTTTGATGGGAGAGTCTAATTGACCTTTTTACCCTTTTAGTAACAAAAGGGAATAGACAAGTTCCCCTTCTTAGGAAAAAAAAAATTAATGCATAACTTTAATTGGCACCCCTTCTACAACGTACTTTAAAAAAGTTTAGGAAAGAAGATTTTGCTCTGAGATTGACAATTAATCCTTTCTACATCAAATCTTTGCAACAAAATGGTGTATACAATTTTGTCTTTATCTTTACTCTTCCAATTGTAGTGTTTTACAATTAAATGCGTTTAAGTTATGAATTTGGGTAAAAATTCAATGTTTTGTAATTTTAGTAGTAGGTGTTAAATTTTGTTTTTCTACCTAAATATAATGCATTCTTTATAATAAATATAATTGCCAAATTACCCAAAGAAGGAATTAATAAGAAACTCTATTTATTCGATGTAATGTGGGTAAGTGTAATAATGTTTGTTTAGTTGTAGTTATGGTTACGGGAACATTAGTTAGAATAGTTCATGGAAAAAAATAGAAAACAGAAACATAAATCCATGATGATGATGTACAACCATCCATTTAAACTCTGTCTCTCTCAAAGCTTAAAAAACCCTACCCTTTCTCTCAACATTCACTTGTCTGCAATTTACTCACTCATTTTCCCATCTTCTCTCCAATGAACCAAACTTCAGCAACCCCAATGCTCTCAATCCTCCTAGATTGGTTTGTCAACGACCCAAAAATCCTTCATTTTTCATGGGTTAAAGGCGAAACTCCAGCCTCATCCCCTCAATTTCTAACTCTCACTGTTGTCTCTTATCTCTCCGTCACCCTTTTCCTCTCTCAAAACCATCCCATCTTCATTGCACCCCCACGCCTCCGACGAATCACCGTCGTCCACAACATCATCCTCATTGTGCTTTCCCTCATCATGGCCGTTGGTTGCCTCCTCTCCATCTTCTTCCATGCCCCAAGCATACACCATGTGTTATGTTATCCCAAAGACGTCGAGCCAAAAGGCCCTCTCTTCTTCTGGGCCTACGTTTTTTACCTCTCCAAGATTTATGAATATGTTGATACATTTCTTATCGTTGTGAGTAAATCGATGAAACGTCTCTCGTTTCTCCACGTTTACCACCATACCACGGTCGTCATAATGTGTTACATTGGGCTGCATACATCGCAATCTTCCTTTCCAGTGGTGCTTGTTACGAATTGTATGGTGCACGTGATCATGTATTACTATTATTTATTATGCGCCATTGGAAAACGTCCGAATTGGAAAAGATTAGTCACTGATATTCAGATTTTGCAGTTTTTTGCGAGCTTCATAAACATGGCTATTGTATTTTTCTTCCATTTCACAGGATCAGGCTGCTCCGGCATCTGGGGTTATTGCTTCAGTATGGCTTTCATTATCACGCTTTTGGTTTTATTCATTGATTTTCACTTCAAAAATTATAACGCCAAGAAAGATATGTAAGTGATGGATGGATAAATCGATGAAGAGTATTTGGAAGAGGGTTTTAATTAATATTTTCAGTGTTCTTCATTTATGATAATTAATATTTTATGCCAAGTAGAAGTGAAGAAGTGAAGTAGTCAAGATGGCTAGCACGTAAAAATCTTCATGGTTTAATTACATGGTATTTTTTTGAATTAATATTATTAGATGCATAGTTTGACTTTATGTGAACTCATCAGTGTGATATTAAATGTTTGTACGACTCTTCAAGTTTAGCCATGTGAGAGATTTATTTGTCAGTGACGATACTTGATAGAAAAAAATTATGGATGATCGAGTTTATTTTCATATTGTAATAATAATAATATTTGAAATTCTTGTTTCACTTCCATATTTTTTATTTGGTAATTGACTATCTTTAATAATTTGGTTGTAATTATTCAACTTGATTATAGGATTAAAATTTGTCCATACTTCATTATCCTTTAACAATGATCGATCATGGATATACGAAGGCATTGAAACCTTTGTGGAGAGCTAATTATATGCAATGTTAATATATTCTCCTACTTATTATTTTCTTTTTTGAACGTTCATAAAAATAGAAAGTCAACTGAATTGCAACTTCTTTTTTTATTTTGTAAGTCTCAAGAGTAAAGCGATAGAGCAAGAAATTGTGAAAGCAAATCTAAATTCGCTTGAAATTAGCTTAAGGTTGTAGGATCATATAATATTTTATTAGTATTATATGTATAATTTTATATATAAATAATGATATATTAATATATAATTCAACAGTTTTAAATTAAAAATAAAATATAATTAATTATACAATAATATATCATTATTTATGTATAAAATTTTATATATTATTTATACATATAATTTTATTAATAATTTATACAACTTATTTCAATAATACATTCATACTACAATTAAATTCATCAATAAATATTCAACTGCCAACAACACGTGGGGTACATTTCACATCAATTAGTTCTATTTTTCGACAAAATTAATATTCATAGATGACAATTTTATCTATTAAAATAAATCATAGTATTATTCAAAGCATAACTTATAATCTATCAAATATATTAAGCTTTGTTGTAATCTCTCTAGAGAAAAAAAAAATTGAGATTTGGATAAAGTTATTTCAATTTAATTAAAAAATAAACCTGTAAAAAGAAAATTTTCAACAAATTTGCTGGCTCGAGAAAACTTCAAAAAAAAAAGTCTTTTTGCTGATTTTCAATTAATTAATAAATATTTACAAGAGTGAATGAATGTTGCTATTGATGTCGGATGCAACAACAATTATATCCTGTTTAGGATAGAATATAAAGTGATTATTATATTAAAATATAGGTGACCTCTTGGACCAGAATTCACACGACCAATAAATGAGTTTGAATGATGGGTTTTCTTTCTTCGAAAAGAAGTGACTACTGGATTTAATGTTGATAGATAAGAGCAGCAGGCATTCTTTAATGTTATACTGCAGCAGTAGTTGTTATTATTATTATTATTATTTGTTACCAACTTTTTTGAAATGAATTGAAACGAAGGGTGAAAAGGGTACCCGATCTTTTAATTACTTCAGCTAGTTTTGGTATTTAATTACACCCCTGCAAAGTAGGAAAAGAAGTAAATAAAGGATACATCAGGTTGTTGGCTTGTTTGTTTTTATGAAATTAGGCAGATATTTTACAACGTATCTGTGGTTGCAAATGAAATTAATTTTTAGGTTACAACTGATCAACTGTGTGGGAATTTAAATGTTACTGTTGTTGATGTGTATACCTCGATGTGAAGCCAGACTTTTAGATGGGACAAGCATTTAATTTATGAACCACTCTTAAAATATGGTTTGTATTACAGAAGTAATAGTATTTGTACATACAACGTTAATAATTTTGTATATATATAATAATTTATTATTATATAATTAAATAATTTTAAATTAAAGATAAATTAATATATATCTATATAATAATAAATTATTATTTATGTAAAAATTTATACACATTATTTATATATATAATTTTATTAATAGGGTCAAACGACTATTTTCTACTTAAATTTTAATGTAAAGACAAATACACATTTATAGGGTTTCAAAAACTTAAATACCCACTTATAGGGTAATTACCATTAAAATTTTCTGTTAGAGGAAAAGGTAAAATTTTCATTTTACTACTAAATTCTAAACACTAAAAATTTATATCATTTTTTCTTTTTCATTCGAAAAACTAACAATTTTTTCTCATAATTAAGTTTTGAAAAAAAATCATTTTCCCCCCTAAGGTTTCAAAATGCCCCTTTCACTTTTCGATGATCGGCTCTGGTTCTTCCTACGCCTTCAACGATGGATGACAACACCCTACCTGCATCGATGACAAAGGCTTCACCTGGACAACGAAGCCTTTATTGTCCAAAAGGTGAATAAGATGACAAATCAGACAATTCTTTTTCACAATGAAGCCTTCTTTGTCCAAAAGATGAATAAGAAAATAAACCCTAGGTTTTTGGGGAGGGAAATGTTACTTTGGAAAGTTAGACAATTTTATATAGGAGTGAAATTATTAGTTTTTAAAATTTAAGGATGAAAACTTAATGAATATTATATATTTTTTAAATTATTAATAAAATAACGATTTTATCCTTCCTTCTAAAAGAAAATTTTTACGGTAGTTAACCCATAAATAAGTATTTAGATTTTTCAAATCCTGTAAGTTTGTATTTGTATTCGCATTAAAACCTGGGTGGGACATAGCCTTTTGGGTTTATTGATATTACAAATCATTTCATTCGGGGAGTGTTTGATTGGTTACTCATAAATTTATCTTTTATTAATAATATTTTTTATTTAATTTATTTATTAATCAAAATTTTCGATGATATTTTAATATCAAAAGGATGAGATAAGTAATATATGAGGTATACTAATCACTATCTCTACCTTATATATTAAAATATTGGCAACATATTTTTATTTTTGTTATAATTTTATCTTTATTAATTTTTAGAAAAAAAATATAGTCATTTTCAATTAAAATTACAAATAACATGGAGAATATTTTAAAATATATAATATTGACAATAAAATAACAACTTAAAAAATAATTAATTAATTTTATAATTCAACAACTACAAAAATATTCTAATATATTATTAACACATCGAATATTTTAGAATATATACAAAATATATAAAGCATTTTGGTTTAACCAAATATAATATTACTCTATACCTAATCATTTTTTTATGAATATTTAAGTAAAATAATATATCAATACTCTTTTATTATTGTCAAGCAAACATAATATTTATTTATGCATACTAATTTAATTCAACATAATAATAATTTATATTCAGTAATCTTCTAAATAATATTTGTTTATAGTAATATTTCAATTTTGATCATAAAAGATTTTTCAAACCAAATGGACTCTGAAAGTTTTAGGATTGATAGAATTGGCATTCTAAATTATGAAGTAACAAAATGAAGTCATTCCAAGGAAGGAATGATCATTCTAACTACCATAGAAGTACTAGAAGAACAATCATTTCAAAGAGATTTCATGGCCCGTATTAGAAGCACTTTAGTCATTCCAAGGAGGAACAAATCATTCCCATGGCCATTCCAATGGTCATTCCTATAAATTTGTTGAAAGTATAACAAGAAGGGAACAAGATTGATCCATGCAAAACAAGACTAAAATGTGAAATGGGCGTTCAATTGATGGAAACCTCATCCCATCATGCAAGACTAAAGAATTCAAGTTAGGGCATTTTGTATTTTGACTTCCATTAAATAAGAAAAGTTAAAGTTTACATTATCTATGAGTTTTGGATTGGTTGCGTTTAGACTTAAATATAAGAACAACAACATTATGGATGTAGACACATTGTCGAATCATATAAAATTTGTGTATCTTGAGATTGATTACTTATACCTATGATTTTCTCTTAAGTTAATTATATAACCCAATTACTATTAAAGCTTCGAAATGATAATTGTATTGATTTCACATGTGAAGTTAGACAACTTCTACACTGAGGGAAAATTTAGTCTGTGTCTGTTGATGCATAATAAGGTGCACAAGACATGGAGAGGAGCGAAGCCAACTAGCATTGATGAAGAAAACTAATAGGACATGTAAATTATCACCTTTAGTACAATCCAAATGTGTTTGGGTGATTCAATGATGCATGATATGGTTAATAAAAAGACATTTAAAGGTTTGTTGTTGAAATTGGATAGCTTATTAAAGTCCAAAAATGTCACCAATAAACTCTTAATGAACTGAGTTTAGATGGGACATCTAAAGCTTTGACTGATGTGTGTACCTCGATGTGAAAATAAGCTTTTAGATTAGACTAACATTTAATTCATGAACTACTCATACAAAATAATGTTAAAAAGTGGCTTGTATGACAAGATTAGTAGTATTTGCATATACAACGTGAATAATTTTATATACAAATCATAATATAGTATTATATAAAAGAATAATTTTAAATTGAAGATAAATCAATACTCAATCATAAAATGATAAATCATTATTTATATTTAAATTTATATATTTTATTTATATATATAGTTTTATTGATGTTACAAACTATTTCATTCATGAGAGTGATTGGTTGGTTACTCAAAAATTTATCTTTTATTAATAATGTTTTTTTTTTGTTTACTTTATTTGTTAATAAAATATTTTGATAATATTTTATTATCAAGAGGACGTAATAAGTAATATATGAGATAAACTAATTATTACCTTCATCTTATATATTAAAATATTAGCAAAATATTTTTATTTTGTTATAATTTTATCTTTATTAATTTTTGGAACAAAAAAGTCATCATTTTCAATTAAAATTACAAGTAACAGGAAGAATATTTTAGAAAAAAATATATTGACAATACGATAACAATCTTAGAAAATAATTAATTAATTTCATAATTCGACAAGTAAAAAAAATTCTAATATATTATTAACATCTATAATATTTTAGAATATATACATAACATATGAAGCATTTTGATTTAACCGAAAATAATACTACTCTATACCTAATCATTTTTTATGGATATTTAAGTAAAATAATATATTACTGCTCTTTTATTATTGTCAATCAAACAGAATAATTATTTATGCATACTAGTTTTACCCAACATTTTAATAATTTATACTCAATAATTTTTCAAATAATATTTCTTTATAATAATATTTCAATTTCGATAATAAAATATTCTCTAAACCAAATGGATCCTTAAAGTTTTAGGATTGATATAACTGACATTCCAGATTTTGAAGTAACTAAATGAAGTCATTCCAAGCAAGGAAAGATCATTCTAAGTACCATAGAAGTGCTACAGGAACAATCATTTCAAAGAAATTTTCATTGCCCGTATTAGAAGCACATTAGTCATTCCAAGGAGGAACAAATCATTCCCATGGCCAATGGTCGTTCCTATAAATTTGTTGAAAGTATAATAAGGAGGGAACAAGATTGATCCATGCAAAACAAGTAAGACTAAAATGTGGAATGGGCGTTCAATTGATGGAAACCCTATCCCATCATGCAAAACTAAAGAATTTAAGTTAGGGAATTTTCTATTTTGGGTTCCATTATACAAGAAAAGTTAAAGTTTACGTTATCTATGAGTTTTGGATTGGTTGCCTTTAGAGTAAAATATAAGAACAACAACATTATGGATGTAAACACATTGTCGAATCACATAAAATTTGTGTATCTTGAGATTGATTACTTATACCTATGATTTTCTTTTAAGTTAATTATGCAACCCAATTAGTATTAAAGTTTCAAGATGATAATTGTATTGATTTCACATGTGAAGTTAGACAAGTTCTACACTTAGGGAAAATTTAGTTTGTGTATGTTGATGCATAACAAGGTGCACAAGACATGGAGAGGAACGAAGCCAACTAGCATTGATGAAGAAAACTAATAGGACATGTAAATTATCACCTTTAGTATAATCCAAATGTGTTTGGATGATTCAATGATGCATGATATGGTTAATGCAAAGACATCTAAAGGTTTGTGGTTGAAATTGGATAGCTTATTAAAGAACAAGAATGTCACCAATAAGTTCTTCATGAAGTGAGTTTAGATGGGACATCTAAAGGTTTGGCTAATGTGTGTACATTGATGTGAAAATAGGCTTTTATATGAGACAAGTGTTTAATTCATGAACTACTTGCACAAAATAATATTAAAATGTAGTTTGTATTATAAGATTGAAGTATTTGTATATACAATAAGAATAATTTTGTATACAAATAATGATATATTATTATGCGAGTGAATGATTTTGAATTAAAGATAAATTAATATTTAATCATATAGTGTTGTATAATTATTTGTACTTAAATTTATACACTTTATTTATATATATAGTTTTATTGATATTACAAACTGTTTCATTCGGAGATGTTTGGTTGGTTACTCATAAACTTATCTTTTATTAATAATATTGCTTTGTTTACTTTATTTGTTAATAAAAAATTTGATAGTATTTTATTATTAAAAGAACGTGACAAATAATATATGAAATAAACCGATTATTACCTCTACTTTATCTATTAAAAGATTGACAAAGTATTTTTACTTTTGTTGTAATTTTATCTTTATTAATTTTCAAATATGGGAGGCCACTGAATTATTTAACGCATTCCCACAACAAACATGACTATGTAGTGAAAAATCTATCGTATATTTAGCACTCCCCTTTGGATTTTTACTACTTACAGATAATTATATTAAGAATGCTAAAGAAAAACTCAATTAGATAAAAACCAAAGCAAATGAACGTAATTATTTAATGTCTTATAAAGTGGGATTGGATGTGTTTAAAGTTGCCTCATTAAAACTTATTAAGAAAATTTAGTGAGACAAAACCTAGTGAAAGGAAAAAGAGTATAATGCACATTTTGTCCAATATGTATTAAACTTAAAAAATTTGCTTCTTCTGATAAATAATCTCCCTCTTTGTAGTGAGACTAATTTGGTTGTTTGTTGAGTCGCTGCATACCAATGTTTAACTTTTCAAATGTTAATGTTAGTAATCTCTTAGTGAACACTCTGCAAGATTCTCACTAGATCGTATTTATTTGATATCAATCTTTCAGCTCTGTTGAAACTCATGAGTGTAAAAGAACTTTAATGAAATATGTTTGGTTATATCTTCTTTAATGTATCCACCTCTAATTTGGGTAATACATGTTGCATTGTCTTTATACAATATGAAAGAAATGTTTGTTGTATAAGGAAGAAATGTTTGTTATATAAGGAAGACTACATGTATTCTAGATATGATGGATGATAGATCGTAATCATATGCATTCTCAACTGGCTTTATAAAGAGCTAGAATCTCTGAATGTTTTGAAGACATTACAACCAAAATCTATTTGATAGAGGGCCAGAATATTGTTGTGTCATTATAAGTAAAAACATATCTAGTTTGTGAGCAGGCCTTGTGAGGGTAAAAAAGATAACTAATATTTACTTATTGAACCAAACTAGGATTTTTAGAGGATTTGACAAAATAAAATAACCTTAAATCAATAATCTTACATAAATAACAAAATATATGTTTGATTCCTTTCGAGTGACGACGGGTTGGTGCAGAGTTAAATCAAACTGATAAATTGACTAGGAAGGGTATATCATTTCTACTATATTGGGCCAAATATAATAAACTCTAATGGCATTAAGATACGGTACTCAAGATCGAATATCTTTTCATTTTTTTCTTTAGGACAAAATAGGTTTGTTTTTGGATCGAGAGACCAAACAACCATTGAGGTGCTCAAAAGATAAGTCTTATCCATATTAACGTGTTTTAATAATTTTTCTATATATGTTGATTGATGGATAAATATTTCATTTGAATTGTGTTTGATCTATAGGCTGAGACAATATTTTGCTTTTCTCA
Source organism: Mangifera indica (assembly GCF_011075055.1). Taxonomy (NCBI): domain Eukaryota; kingdom Viridiplantae; phylum Streptophyta; class Magnoliopsida; order Sapindales; family Anacardiaceae; genus Mangifera; species Mangifera indica. The sequence goes on from NC_058140.1 coordinate 8,333,767, forward strand.
AATCCTTTATCTCAAATTTTTTTTTTCAGATATTCAACAGTTTTTTAGAGCTCTTCAAGAGTCTCAATTAAATTCATGTTATTAACATAAATTACAATAATGACAAATCCTAATTTTGACTTTTTGATAAAGATATATGGGCATATAGGGTCATTCACATAACCTTATTTTTTCAAATATTCACTGAGGTGATTGTACCATATCCTTTTGAATTGTTTTAATCTGTACAATAATATTTATAATTTAATTGAGTACGTGCCTCTTGAATTGACCCTTTTTACTTTGGACAATTTAAATCCTTCAAAGTGTTTTATATGAATTTTAATATCCAAGTTTTCATACAGATAAACAGTAACTAAATCTATTATACGCATATCCAGTCCTTTAAAAAATGTTAAACTAATTAAACATTAAAATGTGATTATATCCATAATAGGTGTATATGTTTTATCAAAGTTTATATTTGACCTTTGCGAAAAACCTTAGGCTACAAGCCTGACTTTATCTAGCAATCTCATTTTTTCTTACAAATATTCATTTATATCCAACTAGTTGTTTGTCTTTAGGTGTTGGAATTACAAACCCAAACACTTGATGTTTTGCTAGAAAAGCTAATTCTGCTTAAATTGCTTCTTCCTATTTAGGTCACTTATGTGTTTTCTGTACTCAGTCACAGTACATGGTTCAAAATCATCATTATTCATAATTTTAGTAGCTATTGCAAATGAGAATATATCATCAATGTTAATCATTTCACAGTTCCCCATCTTTCGTGTATAAGCACAATTTAAAGATATTTTAGTATTCTTATTTTCTAGTTTTTTAGAATTTTGTACCACTTCAATGGTTTGCACCATTTTAGGGACTTAGTCTCTTCACAAACCATAACCTCTTCTGGAGAAAGAGTAAAGAATATGAATTTTTCATTCATTTTAGGATCATCATGATTGAATTTGTTTGATTATTTGCCTTTTTTTCGAGGAACAATGTCCTTCAATCCAACATGTCTACCACACTTCTAACATGTAATAGATTGATTAGTTGTAACTTGAGTAGATTGTTCAGCAGTCTCATCAATTCTTGCTAGTGCATTGGTAGTTGATAAGTGTGATCTTATCACTTTTGTTGTATCTATGAATGTATCAGACATTTGGTTAATAATAATTTATAATCATACTATCCGTTGCACTTCAGTTTCATTTTGAGATGCGCAAGGATCTAAATGAGACACGGTAGGTATGTACCATGTAAGTTCATGTCTAACTTCAAGAGGCGTTGTCTTTTCCCCTGAAAGTGGGAATATCGTCTCATTAAAGTGATAATCTGTAAATCAGGCAATAAAATGATCACATGTTAGTAGTTTCAAATATCTGATAATGGATGATGAATTATATCTAACATAAATTCTCAAATAACATTCTGGTCTCATTTTTGTGCGTTGAGGAGACACAATAAAGACATATACAACGTAACCAAATATCCTTAAATGAGATATATCAGGTTGTTGACTAAAAACTAATTTGTAGGGGAGAATATTAATGATAAGAAAAAGGTCGCAAGTGAATCAAAACTACAACATATAATATAGCATGTTCTCACATAGAAGTTGGTAAATGAGTTTTTAATAATAAAGTACGTGCAATTACTTGGAGTCGTTTGATAAGAGACTTAGTTAATCTATTATGAGTGTGAAAATACGGGACTAGATGTTCAACATTAATCTCTATAGACATGCAATACTCATCAAATGTCTTGAATGTAAATTCACTAACATTATCTAGCTATATTGACTTAATCGAATAATCTGTGAAATGTGTTTTTAATTTGATAATTTGTGTTAACATTTTAAAAGATGCAACGTTTTGAGTTGACAATAAACAAATATGAGATCATCATATAAATGCATAAGTTAAGACTATAAAATAACGAAATGATCCACTTGGTAAATAAATGGGTTCATATATGTCCCATAGAATCCTTTATATGAATGATAAAGATTCAACTCTAATTTTGGAGGGAGATAGTTTAATTACCAATTTGCCTTATAAACAGGGGGTGCAAAATTTTTCACTAAACAATAAAATCTTATGATTCTTTAATGTATGTCTATGTGATTTTTCAATAATCCTATGCATAATTGTAAATCTTGGGTGACTTAAATAATCATGCCAAAGCATAAAGACTTTTAGATTAGAGAACTTTTGTTCGATAATACGTAGATTCAATTGTTTTATGATTGTATAATACAATTCAGACAATAAAGCAAACAATTTTTCTAGTATAAGCCTTTTTTTGGAGGTAATATTAGTTATACAAATAAATTCTGCACTGTTTTCACTTATAGTTTCAATGTGATAATCATTATTTCTTATATCTTTAAAACTAAGTAGATTTCTTATAGATTTACTTGAATATAATATATCATTGATGCTTAATTTAGTCTCATTTTTTAACAAAATTATGGCTTTTTTGAAGCCTTCAATTAGGTTTATTGATTTTGATATATTATTTACTTTAGGTTCAACCGGTGCTAAAATTAAAAAAAAATTCTTTTTCTTTGAGAATTATATGCATTGTTACACTATCCACTAAACAAATGTATCTATCATCAACTTTTGAAGTTACCGTTTCAATTTTGGAGTCTATATCATTTCATTTTAAAAATTTTATTAGTCATAACATATACAAAATAGTAAAAGGAAAGAGAATATAATAATAAAACACAAAATAATATTCATAACTCTGAAATAATTATATATGATAGATTTTAATTATAAAAAATCATAGGCATTCATGTCATTACTCAATCGACCTATATTTTATTATTGACAAAAGTCTTAAGACTTCAAAATTCATTAGATCAATAAGATTTAAATCATTAATAAATTTAATTTTCATGGATGTTTAATATAAACCCACCCAATGTTTGTGTTTGCTATAGGTACATAATCAATGATATTTATGACCACGTCTATTATTTTGTGGTTTACTCTGCATTATTCTTTATTTTATTTTAGTTTTAGTCCATTTCTGGTGGTATGACAGAGATTTTATATTATAACCATCTTTAGATAAAAAATTATTTCATCTATGACCTTACTCACATATGTGATAATTACTTTTGATAGTTGCGTTCACTTCAGGGAACGATATAGTGCTTGTGGAGAGATTTTGATGGTTTTCATTAACAGGAAAAATTAACTCAGAATTTTTTTCCCTAACATTGTTATTATATGAGCATATTATAAAAAATAATAAAAGGTAGAGAATATTTTCTCTTCCACATTAGCTTAGTCTAAAAAAGATTATGAATATAATAGAGTTGTATTAAATTACAAAGCCATTGAGATTATCATTAAATCGGATGTTCAAATTTATTTTTCAAAATTTTCCATGAATTTAATGGATCTATTATTATATCAAAATATTCAGCTTGCTATCTTTCGGGATATGATGTCGGTAAAATAGCGGCGTCGGATTTGTCCTTCTAGATCACTTTATTCAATCACTTTTTCAAGGCTCATAAATTTTAGGTAAAAAATTGTGTAGAAAACTCATTTAATATTATTCATTCAATTTTAGGAACTTCAGGTTTAAATATTGTCATATTTATAAAATTTCTGATTTTTAAGAATCAATCTTTGAAATTTTAAGTTCAGATATTATCCTATATTTATAAAACATTTGATTTTGTAAAAAAATATTATGCTTAATTTTTGAAACTTCAAGTTCATATATTATCTTATATTTTCAAAACTTCTAGCTTTGTAATTAGTATCCATAATATTATAATATGTACACTTTAATTCTGATTCTATTTTGAACTTCAAGTCTATATTTTTTACAATTTATGCAAATTTCAGATTAAAAATGTGATATAATTATGAAATAAATACTTTAATGAAACTTGAGAATTCAGGCTCATATATATATATATATATATATATATATATATCTCACGATTTTATAAACTTCAGGTTACAAATCGGATACAATTACTATAATATAAATACATATTCAAATAATATTTAGGACTTTTGCTTTAGATTCATGATTTTATAAACCTTGAGATACAAATGATATTCAGGACTTCAAGTCCAAATTCATGATTTTGTAAACTACAAATTACAAATGATATTCAAGACTACGGGTCCATATTCATGATTTTGTAAATTTCGGGTTACAAATGATATTCAATACTTCAGGTCTAAGTTCATGATTTTATAAACTTCGGGTTATAAATGATATTTAGGACTATAGATCTAGGTTTATGACTTTTGTAAACTTCAAGTTATAAATAATATTCAGGATTTTGACTCCTAGTTCATAATTTTGTAAACTTTAGGTTATAAATATGATACAATTACAAGTGAAAAAATTAAATAAAAGAATAGTAAAAATTAAAATATTTATAATTTGTATTATAAATAAAATAATATTATAACTGAGATATTTGTATTTACAATATATAAATAAAATAATAATATAATTAAAAAATAACTAATATTGAAATAAATCTAAACTGGTTGTGCTGATAAGTATTATAAAATTTATATAATAAAAAAGAGAGCGGAAAGAAAAATGAAGGAAAGATAAAAGGCCGAAGACGAATTAATGATCAATGTATGCATAACACTTACAAATTAAGAGAGGAGGAGATATTTATACTAGTTTGGCCGCCTCCAGTTCATGACATAAAACAATTTTCCAAGGCCATTTAATGCAGGCCACCCAAAAGTCAATATCGTCTGCCCAAATGGCCCATTTCTGTGCAGGTGGGAAAATTATATTCACATGTGAGAAGTCACCAAATCATTTAATGCATTTCCACGTTAAGCATGGCTAAGCGTTCGAAAAGGGATATTTATTAACGTAAACAGTAATTTTTTAAGAATAAATTTATAATGATTTTATTTATTTAAACAAATTTAAATTTGTTTTTAATAATATATGTATCGGTTAATTATATTACTCCCTCAATTAATTATATCAAAATATTTTTTTCGAATAATCTATTAACATTCTATAATTCAAGAATTTAAAAACTTATTCGAAATTATTAATTTTTGTTATAATATTGATCGAAACGAAAAGATTAACATAAATATGAAAAATGGTGTGAGAGTGTATGCATGTATAAGGATGTGTATGAGTGCATATGGATACATAAAGACATATATAAATGTGTAGAGTGCGTAAAATACATAAAAATACATAAAGATGTATGGATGTGCAAGAACACACGTATCCACATGCACTCATTATATATATGCATGGTGCACTCTTTTTCGCACCTCTGTTATATATATATAAATAATATAATATTTAAAAATATATATATATATATATATATATATATATATATATATATATATATATATATATATATATATAAATAACAATATGATATATATATTTAAAAATTATTATTATTTATATATTATATTAAATATTATATTATATAACTAATGTATCTTAGGTATCTTTTACTTATTCTATGTATTTTTTACGTAATTTATATATCACCAGTTCATATTTATTATTCTCTTTACTGATGCTTATATTTTTGTTTATATTTTTATTTAAACAAAAATTTATTAATTTTTAAATATATTTTAAATTCTTGAAATATGAGCGATTAAATCATCAAATTAGAATTTATTAAATCTTTAAATAAAATTATACTTAATTTAATATAATTAACCAAGAATGACGTAAATAGATCAAAGGGTACTCTTAGAATTAAATTTAACTTTGTGTATAAAAATAAAATTATTATATATTTATGTAAAAGAATTTAAATAAAAAAACTATTATGGATTTTAATTAATATTCCGTGGAAAATCCACCGCATATTTAACAGATTACGTAGTTATCTTGCAGATTTTTTATTCTTTAATAGCGAGGTCTAAATTTTTTATACGTCTCTGTATACATGTTGCGATGTTTTCAACTTGGGAACTGGAATAGAAACCTCGGCTTTCGAGATGGTTGCAGCATTTGACAAGGCCGCTGGCAAGGTGTTTTCTCAAATCTTATTTGCTTAAGCTACAGTCGAACCATAAATGACGCTTCAGTCTTCTAATATTCTGTTTTGTAGAATTTTAGTAAGCCTTTCTAAAAAATGGACTCCGATTCCTTGAATCAATTAGTCAAACGAATCAGAGGAGGAACTTCATCACCAAAGAAGATGGATGAGAAGCTATAGTCAGTTGGAGAGAAACTTCATCATCGAAAGAAGAAGAAAAAAAAAACCCTATAATAAAAATGCATATTTTTAAAGTTTAACTATAAAAAATTATTAATTTTCTTAATTAAAGATTAAAAATAATATAAATTTTTAGATTTTTAAAATTTAATAATAAAATAATAATTTTATTTTTATCTCTCACAAAATTAACTCATAAATGAATATTTAAAATTTTAAATTATTATCAATATATTTTTAAGATTACACTAAAACTTAGGTTGTTTATAGTCCTTTGGCCCGAAAAAAATTGACTCTGTTAAATAGGTTTATCCATAATTTGACGCCTTTAATGATACTCTTAACTTTGAGAAAAAGTCCTAAATTGTTCACTAAAGAACATTTATCTGCTGGTTTTCAAATCTAAAAAAATCTCCCATGACAAATGCTATCTTTTTACTTTCCTGTATTGACTGTTTTACGTATTTAAAACTTCATTATTCATTTCCTTTAGAAACAGTGTCAGAAGCAATTGATATTGGATTCTTCAAAGTGATATAGGCCTTCTTGTAATTAGGTTTAACAACCAATCGACCATTTCTTCTTTTCTTCTTCCCCTGCATATTGAGTGTCCGTACCTTTTTAACTTCAAAACGGTAAGTTGATTCCAGACACGTCTTGATATCAACCTGTTTCATGTATTAGAAGATACAAGAGGAAGGAACTGAGAAGAACACCATACAGAATTGTACAAAGAAAACCTCTTCAGTTTCTGATAAAATACCTTTGAAACAGATGAGATTGTTTTAAAAGCAATTTCTTTGACATTGTCAATTGAAGACGACATGAGAAGCTGCATAGGAAGATCAAGAAGCCCGTTTCCCATTTTTCTTATTTGATTAACCTCTGCAAACAACCAACTCCTCTTTTGTTACAGGATGAACTTTAGAGTGGGGAAGGGAAAGGAAATAAGAAAAAGCCTTTTTAATTTCCTGAAGATAAAAAACAACTAAACTTTTAATTAAGATTCATATAAATTACAGACATACCAGACATAATCATCCCAATAAAGTCAATCCTGCTATACAAAGGAAAATAATCCTAAGAAACAATTTTTTCCAGGTTTAATGCTTTCAATATTATAACTGAATAACTAGGATTCAAGGACAAGATTAAGGGTTTACGAAGGAATTTGATGTTTCCAAACATTCAAGCCAGAGGATGGAAAAAGCAGCAAAATTTAGTGATTAGCAAAAAGCAGAAAGTGGAAAATGTAGAATCTAGACAATATCATCCTTAATATATAGCTCCAAAGCAGCTATGTTCGATTCTAAACTCAATCAATCAAACACACAATGATCATTATCATTCTGGCTGATGATCACTGGAAGCTAAAAGTAAACTTGAATAAAGGTGTTGTATGGGATTCATTCTTACAAGAAAATAGAACTAAAGTTTCAGTCTTGATATGTCCAAGTCACTTCTACAATTTAATCAATCATATTTCTCCTAATTTGAATTCCTAAAAATATTAGAACATATATCCACCAATAGGAGATGCCTAAGAAGATGACTTTGAAACAATAAACAAGGAGTTGAAAATATGAACATCAAAGCTGATTTCAAAATGCATGAAGGAACAACCATGAGGTTTTTTTTTTTTTTTGTCTGTTGAATGATATTAACTAGTTGTGGTCATTCACAAAATTAAACAAATAATGCACATAAAAAAATTATATGCAGGTATATTCAGCATAAATGTCAACTCTTAGTAAGATGCAATATGCACCATCTCCCACTCTGCATTCTAGACGCTTAGGTTGATTATGTTTCCTAAGCAAGAAATTAAAAGGAAAGCAACCCCACAATATTGAAAATTAACAAAGACCTTCAGTTCTAAGCAACATTTATTTAGAAGCCCTACAATGGGTTCAAAACTATCATACACCTTATTTCAAAATAACATTCAATATTAAATAACAGTCATTAAAAAAGAGAGAGAGAGAGAGACAGAGACAGAGACAAAAGCTACCCAATCTTCCTAATTCCACATTAAAGAAAAAGGGCATCCGATTAATACTAATAAATTTTTTTATGTGAAATTTTGACAGCTTGTAAATAAAATAAGCTAGCAATTTTCCATTTCATGCTAAATTTGAAAAATTAGAAACTCATCATCAAAACTTATGAGAATGCAAGCTTCATCAGGTTAACTCAACTATTAATGAAAATGCAGTTATCAAATGAACACCAAACTTATCCTAGAATCATGCCCTATAATTGTAAAAAGAATATACTCCTACCATATCAAGGCATAATGAAAGACAACAAATACTCTCAAGTCACAAAAAAATACAAACAATATGGAAACTGTATGTAAATTATAGAATAATCTAAGTATACCATTAAAAGAAATCTGTAAAAAAAGAATTACTTTATATTAAGGGAGACTTTTTTTGTACCGTTCTTACATAGAAGTGCTACTATATCTAAACTACAATCTTATTCACTAGAAAATTCAATATTTATTCCATATGATCAAGAACTTAACCATGAAGATAATTCAAAGATATCATAATATATAATACCTTGATTTTGATTTCACAATATTCCATGAATTTAAACGGCTTAACTAAATATGCTAAAATAATGAATCGAATTATTTTCTAACAATACCAAATTACCATCAAATGATAAGAAATGGAAAAATATCGATAACAACTAGCTAAATTTTCCCAAAATTTTAAGAAAGAACACAATCCTATTTGGTTGCCAAGAACGTTGATCACATTTCAAACCCAAAAAAAACAATACTGGTTAATCAATCAAAAGTTTAAGTTCTTCTGTTTTTGATAATTACATGATTATAAGACAGCAAGAAGTATCAAATTAGAATTCATATTTCCTGGCAATTAATTAAAAAAAAGAAAAGAAATGAAGGCAAAATTAAGAGAGCCAATATGATTTAATCAAGCGAAGAATTTAACAAATAAGAGATTAAAAACAATAATGATAATTTCATAATTTACAGTATAGAGTTTCCATTCCATTACTACGAGAGAGAAAGTAGTAAAAGTAAACATGGAGAAAGCGTGAGAAAGAGTTACCCCTTAGATAGCAACTTTGTGGTGGGGATAGGGCAAGATCTGAGTTGAAAGAGGGTTTGGAGCAAAACTCAACTTATATATTCTTGTTTAAGGCCCAATTGCATTAAAAATTGTGTCTTCTAGAGCCCCATTTTGATCTCCCTATTAATCCTATGTGGACATAGCAATGGGTTGGGTCGGCTCTGACTCGGCCCATGGGACTTATAGACCAGATTAGACCCAAGACCCATACAATAATGGACCTTTGGACCGGATCAATCTATATATTTTTGAAAGCCCAAAACCTAACCCTATATTAAATTGACCGGGCTAGCTTATTTAAATAATTTTTTTAAAAATTTTTATTAAAATTTTTAAATACAAATTATTTTTTAATTATTAAATTGAGAATAACACCTCAAACGTTTTATTTATAATCTCTCATTTGTGGTGAAAAAATATAGTGATTACATGATGAAAAATATTATAAATTTATAATATAGTATAAATAAATTGATTTATATACTATATAAATTACAAACATAAATAAATATATATAGTATATCATTTATCTACTCATTTTTAACATTCAAATCTCTGAATTCTTTTGATATTTGATTCATTTATAATATTTTTAACGATAAAATTGAAATGAAAATAAAATTATAAATACAAAGAATTATTATTTGTGAATTTAGATAATTTTTAAAAGAGAGTTGATGAGAGAAAATAAAATTAAAAATATAATAAAAGAATTGAGATTGAGAAAAATTGAAATTGATGAAAGAGTTGAATTGATTTATATGGAGAAAAATAAATAAAATAAAAAATAAAAAAAAGACTAAAGGCTTCTGCCTGTGTTGTCACAAAGGCAAAAGCGTGGCTTCTGCTTTGGCAGAAGGGCAGAAGCCCTTGTATCGTCTGCCTTTTTGTTTTTTTTAATTTTTATTTTTTAAAATAGTAATAGATTGAACGGGCTTAATTCATCGATTTAATATTAATGTTCATGGTCTAATCCGAAGGCCCATGGGTTAGGTTTGGTATACTATAATATCGAATCGGGTCTTATTAGTTTGGACTTTAAATTCATGCTTTAAACTGAATTCCCATTTGACATGTCTAATCGTATGTGTTGTTTTTTTTGATTAATTGACATAATTCAAGAGTCTTAACGTTTCAATGAATTATGGTGAAAAATAATATTTTATGTATAATTTTATTTATAAATAATGATATATTATTATATAATTAAAAATTAAAAATTAAAAATAAAATAATATTTAATCTTATAATAATATATTATTATTTATATATAAAAATTGCGCATATAATATTATTATAAGGTGAAATACAATTAATTCGTTCACCATAATGGGCAAACCGGAGTGCCTTGTATTATCACACTGAACCGTGAAATACCAGTTGATTTCAGGTTTTCCTGGATTTGTTTTTACTAAGAAGCATACCTTTTCTTATGTAAAAAGAAACATTTAAAATTTAAATTTCACATTCGTATTCCATCTTTTTACATACAAAGTCGTCCAATGACCAAATATTTTACTGCTACAGAAAATATGTTTCAGCATGGCATTCATGAATCAAATTTTTAATATAATTTTGCAACTTCTTGTCATAATCAATGCCCTGCTCACTGGAATTCAGTGTTTGAACCACACTTGCACAATTTATACAATTTCTGCCAAAAAGTCTCTTATTTTGATATCTGGAATTCAGTGTACAAAAATACACTGCTTTAACAAGGGATAATAATAATCATTAAAAATATATTTCTCCTTATTAAAAAGTTTACAAAAACCTCCCCATTATTTATCATCAAAGCTTCTCAAAAAATATTAATATTAAAAAGAAAAATATCATTGTTAATTCAAATAACCAAAAATGTAATTTTCATCATTAAAAATAAATAATAATTACAAATATTTGCATTACTATATTAATGTCATGGCCATGGAAAATAATAACGATAGATATTTTTATCGTTATAGTAATTTTTATTGATCATTATTTAATATCAACTATGAATATTTTCATTAGTTATAATTACATTTATAAACTACAAATTACAAAACATTATATCAATAATAAATATTTTTATCAATATAACAAATTACAAAACATTATAAATATATTCATCATTATATCGATAAAAAAGATACTAATAATGAATATTTTCGCCAGTATAAGTTTGTTTATTTGTCATTAAAAAAGCAAAAGGAGTATTGCCAAGATACTAATGACAAAAATTGATTTTCAATTAATTTAATAAAAACAATATATATATATATATATATATATATATATATATAATTGGCATTCATCATGTACTAATTACAATCATTTTAAAACCATACATATGTTCCATCATCGTAAAAAATAAGAAAAAAAAAAAACTATAGGTTTTATATTATCCTAGCTCCCCTATAATTAAAATTAAGAAATTGTTACAAGTATCATAAAAATTAGTCACAACAAATACTAAATTATCTTTGCTTAATATGCATTCTCAAGTACCTACAAATTGTAGAAAGATAAGATTAAGATCGATGTGCACTCCCTCTCTCTTTCTCTCTCTATGTATATATATGTACATCTATTTTAGGTATACAATTATTACACACTTATATGTGTTATCATATGATTAGATATTATTTTATTTTTAATTCAAAATCATTCAATTATATGATAACATATATAAGTATGTACATATTTATATACTTAAAGTGGATATACATAGTTTTATTGTATGTATATGTATACATTCAAATTAAAGAAGCACACAGTAATCACATGAAAGTGACATGAGATTCTGCTATCTCATTTGTGATGGATAAAATTTGAGACTTCATAAGAAAAAAAATAATTAAAACTGATGTTCTAAGCTTTATGCATCGAAAATTTGTCTAATGGTGTCACAAAAATCTTACATGAGTAACAGCAGCCAAACATATGGCAATAGAGGTTTTCATAATACACCTAATTAGAATAACACATATAAAGATATGCAAGCTCAAAGAAAGAGAACCATAACCACCTGAAATCTTCCAAAACCATGCATTTCCTTACGTAAAATGGCGGATCCAAAGCCTTTTTCAAGCTCATATTTCGCATTTAGGACTAATAAAACTACATGATAATATATTTTGTAAACTTGTCTAATGTAGTAACTGTAATGCCAACATCACCACCTATGCCACACGATATGATATGAACCTTAAGGGAATTACACCATAAAAACTAACTATTAAGATTGGATAGTCCAAAATCATATGATGGAGACATCATCAAAACATTGATTATAGCACCAAGCCACGAGGTTGATCCACTTCAAATACCAGAAAGACCAATTATGAGGACTTAAGCTAAGAAGTTGCAACAAACCTTAAATAGACTCATGGAAGAGCTTTGGTCCAAGTCAAGCATCATCGAGGTCGATTGGGTCAAGGAGGGCATTAAGGGATTAGTTAATTTGATTCAGTTATCAGTCCAAGAAGAAGTAGAGGAATCAACCATGGGGGATAAAAGTCTAATCTAAGAGTAGCATGTTATATTTGGCCATCAAGGAAGCATTCAAGGGAAGGCGTCCAAGCGTGCCTGGTTAGACCTAGGATTATGTTATTATTATTATTTTTTGTATTGGGCTAAGACTTATTTTATTAAAGCCCAAGTTTTTATTTATGTGTTATGTAATAGGCTACTTAAATTAGTTATTTTTAAAACCTAAATGTCATGTTGGTTTTTAACTTAGGCTATTAGACATTTAAATAGTTAATAGGCTTAGATAAATTGAGTAGTCCATTGGGTTAAGGTCAAGTTAGGCCTTTAGGGTTTGTAGACACCATTTTAAAAAAAATATTTTTTTTTGGAAAAATGAACAGTAATCATAAGTTTCAACCTTGTTTCAAGATTTTAAATTCTTGATTCAAAATTATCAAGAACTTATCAAGGTTCATCCTTTGTAACGTTCTAATCACTAATCTATACTAAGGTTCGTACAAATTTCATTTGTGTCAGGTCAAGGTGGAACTTGTTTCAATCTTGTACAAAGATCGATTCTTGATCGGGTTTCATGCATCATCGTTAAAGTTTGCATCAAATTTAGCATCTAAGCCACGCTGAATTAGGTTCTTGTTATTCTTTTAGAAAAATTTTGTTGTTCTTGTGTTTCTTGGTGATGCCAAAAATTTGTTGGCTATTTTCTTGCGTCTTTTCTTTGTTTTCATGTGAAATTCTTGTGTTTCCTTCCTTTTTACATATAATCTAATCACCTAAGGAAGAGTCTAATCAAATTTCACTAAGTCTTGGTGAATCTTAATAATTCTAAATTTAGGGTTTATGATTATTGTCTTGTTTTTTAATTTCCTTTGTGATCTTGATCCTTATTTCTTGTGTCTTTTATGTTAATTGTCATTCTTGGTGTCTTTTCCTTTGATTCTTGGAATTTTTGCTTGAAAAACTAGTGAAACCAAATTCTAGGTTGTGTAGTGTCTAAATTTTTTCTTGATTGATCTTTGATTAAAAAAAAAAAAAGGAATTGGTTATGGCTAAATAGGTGTGTTGCATTTTGGTTAAAGTTTGATTGGTTTATAATAAAAATTTCAAACAAACCTTGGTGTGTGTAGTGTGAGCCAAATTGGGAAATTAATACTTGGGTGAATTTTGTTTTGTGTTGATCTTGAAATTCTTGGAGAAAAGTTTATTTGCTGAGTTGGGAAAACAGTTTCTTGGTTAATCTTTATTGTTTTGTTCCTAAATTCTTGGGAGAATTTTGGGTTGGCTAAGAGTTATTGTGATTGTGTTGAATTCTTTGAACTTTAGGAAGAAATCTTGAGATTACCGAAATTTAAAGCTTGAGTTTTGGCTTATTTTCTTTGAGTGCGTGAATCTTGTTTAGAAAAAAGGTATGAGTTTGCTAAAATTTGGAAGTAGTTGATCAAATCTTGTATGAGTCACTGCATTCTTAATTGAAGTTTGCTTGCAAGTCATAAAAGAAAACAAAAATCAAGAAACTAGTGTAGTGTAAATTCGACCAAAAAGATGTTAAAAAAGTAAATAAAAAAATCAAGGAGAAAAATTAGAATCACTTACCTCATTTGAATTTGACTCTCCATTCTTGTTGTCTCTTTCAAGTTTTCTTTTCTTGATTGTTTCATTCTTTTATTTGTTTCCATCTTTTCAATTTTGAAAAATTTTCCTTCTTGAGTCTTTATTCCATTCGTTTGTCTTCATTAGTGATTGTATTTATCTCAAGGTTATTCTTGGTTAGTTTTTTATAAAATTCAGATTATAGAGTATGTGAGAACATTAGAGTGAAAACAGAAGCTTGAGTGTAAACACGTGAGGGAGTGTGTGAGGATTTTTAATTATATATGTACAATTTTTTTATTCTAAAATTTTAGATATGGTAGATCCCAAAAACACTAATGTTATGGAAGGTTTGGGTAAAATCGAGGCTTTTACAATGCAAGCCATTTAACAATAATTTGAGCGTGTCTTTGATATGGTGGGGAGTGTTAATGATAGGTTGGATAAGTTAGAGAAGCAACAAAGTGATAAAAAAGGATCTAGTGTAAGTAAGGGAAACAGAAAAACACTTTTAGAGTGAGATAAAGATAGGGTTAACTCTGATAGTGAGCGTGATGAGGGTAGTGGTAGGAAAAATACTTTAGAGAGCAAAAGGAGATGAAGACGACATAAAAATAGTTTGTATAGAGGAGATAAATAGGGTGATCGTAGCCTTAGTATTATTAAGATGAAAATTTCACCTTTTTATGGTAAAATGACTCGAAGGCCTATTTAGATTAGGAACGTAAAGTAGATCAAGTTTTCAACATCCATAGGTATATAAAGGAGAAAAAGTTGAAATTAACAACTGTAGAATTCATCGATTATGCAAGTATTTTGGTGAGATTAGTTACTAATGAATAAACATAAGAATTTAGGTAGACCCATAGATACTTGGGATGATATAAAGAGTATGATGAGGTAACGATTTGTTCCAAGCCATTACCATAGGGATTTACTTAAAAAATTACAAAGACTTAGATAAGGGACAAAAAGTGTAGAGAATTATCACAAGGAGATGAAGATAACCATGATTAGGGCTGATATAGAGGAGGATAGGGAGACCATTATGGCTAGGTTCTTAAATGGGTTGAACAAGGATATAACAAATGTAGTAGAGCTTTAACATTATGTAAAATTAGAGGATTTTGTGCATATGATGATGAAGGTAGAGTGATAGTTACAACGAAAGGGTAAAAGGGATTTGGGGTCCTATTTTAGCCCTTGGAAACCAAATGTGTCAAAGAAAGATGACAAACCACCTTATAAGCTAAAAACCAAACATTCTAAACTTAGGGGAGAGGAACTTAACCGATAGAAACCTAGTACCAAACCCGAACCATCGAAGAGAAATAATGAGATAAAATGTTTTAAGTGTTTGGGTAAGAATCACGTAGCCTATCAATGTCCTAACAAAAGAACTATGTTATTGAGGGAGGACATGAGTATGAGACAGAAGAAGAGTCGAGTGATGAGTCTATGCCACCATTAAAGGATGTTAGTGATGAAGAGTTAGATTATACAGTAGAAGGTGAGACATTAGTGTCTAAGAGAGCTTTAAATTTATAGTATAAGGAAGAAAATGATGAGCAAAAAGAGAATATCTTTCATACTAGGTGTCATGTGAAGGAAAAAGTGTGTACTTTGATAATAGATGAAGGTAATTGCACAAATGTAACCAATATCAAGCTTGTAGAAAAACTTAGTTTACCTATACTTAAATGCTCTAGACCTTATAAACTTTGGTGGTTGAATGACTGTGGAGAGATTAGGGTGAATAAACAAGTGGTGGTGGCTTTGTCTATGGGTAGGTATCAAGATGGGATTTTGTGTAATGTAGTACCTATGCATGTTGGTCACATTTTGTTGGGCATGTCATGACAATATGATTGAAAAGTGACACATAACAAGTTTAAAAATAAATATTCCTTCATGATAACAATAAGTTAATAACCCTTGTACCTTTGTCACCAAAACAAGTTTATGATGATCAAGTGAGGAAGAGAAAGATGTTTGATGAAAAGAAAGAAACTAAGAGTGAGAAGAAAAGAGAAAATTTGAGTGAAGATGAGAGAAGACAGAATAGGGTTAGAAAGAAAAGAGAAGAAAAAAAGAGTGAGAAATTCGGTCTTGAGAAAATAATAGGGAAAGAAAAAAATTAGCAAGAAAAAAAGAGCTTTTATTCAAAAGCGAGTGATGTGAGGGTAGCTTTTATGACTAAACAATATTTGTTATTGTTGGTGTACAAGGAACAATTTCTGTTTTCCACTAATGTTGACCATTCTTTTCTTAGTGTGTTTTTTTCACTTTTGCAGGAATTTAAAGACGTATTCTCTAAGGAAATTTCAGATGGATTGCCACTAGTTCGTGGGATAAGCACCAAATTGATTTCATACCTAGAATGGTGATACCCAATTGTCCAGCCTATAGAAGTAATCCCAAGAAGACAAAAGAGCTTCAAAGGCAAATAGAGGAGTTGTTGAAGAAGGGATACATGAGGGAGAGCATAAGTACATGTGTCGTACTAGTGATTCTAGTACTTAAGAAGGATGGGTCATAGAGGAAGTGTGTTGACTACCAAACCATCAAGAAAATCACTGTAAAGTCTTGCTATCCTATACCTAGGCTAGATGATATGCTTGATGAACTGCATGGATCATATACCTTTTCAAAAATTGATTTAAAAAATGGGTATCATCAAATTATGATGAAAGAAGATAATGAATAGAAAACTACCTTGAAAACCAAATATAGCTTGTATGAGTGGTTGGTAATGCCAATTGGGCTTACTAATGCACCTAGTACATTTATAAGGTTAATGAACCATGTCTTGTGTGCATTTATAGGCAAGTTTGTAGTCGTCTATTTTGATGATATACTTATTTATAGTCATAGTCTAGATGAGCATAAAGGACACGTACGTGATGTTTTGCTTATGCTTAGGAAAGAAAGATTGTTTGGTAATCTTAAGAAGTGTTCTTTTGTACTGACGAGATTGTGTTTCTAGGATTTGTGGTCTCATCTAGGGGAATTAAAGTATATGAGGAGAAGGTCAAGACTATTTGAGAGTGGTTGACACCTACTTCTATTACCAAGGTTAGAAGTTTCCATGGTCTTGCTAATTTCTATAGGAGATTTGTGCAAGACTTTAATACACTAGCTTCATTATTAACTAAAATAATTAAAAAAAATGTAAGGTTTAAGTGGGGTGAGGAACAAGAACATGCATTCGCTTTGATTAAAGATAAGTTGAGTACTACACCTTTACTTATTTTGCCTGATTTTTCCAAATTATTTGAAGTTAAGTGTGATGTTTCAGGTATAAGCATTAGAGCTGTTTTGATGCAAGAAAATAGGCCCATAACATTTTTCAATGAGAAACTCAGTGGGTCCACCTTGAAGTATCTAACTTATTACAATGAGTTATATGCTTTAGTGAGGGCATCGAAGAAGTGGCAACATTACCTTTGGCCATGCAAGTTCATCATCCAGACAAATCATAAGTCCATAAAACATTTAAAGGGACAAGGTAAGTTGAACAAGAGATATGCCAGCTGGGTTGAATTCATAGAAACTTTTCCTTATGTCATCAATTATAAGCAAGGTAAGGAAAAATGTTGTGGTAGATGTATTATCACGCGGGTATACTCTAATCTTAACTTTAGACACTAGGTTGCTTGGGTTTGAGTATATCAAGGATTTTTATGTGACTAATATAGACTTTTCTAGTATTTATGATGCTTGTGAGAAAGTTGCATTTGGTAAGTTTTATAGACATGATGGATATTTGTTTAGGGAGAATAAATTATATGTGCCTATGAATTCCTTGCATGAATTGCTTATTAGGGAAGCACATAAAGGTGGACTAATGGGTCATTTCAACATAACTAAAACCTTAGGCATCTTACAGGAGCATTTCTTTTGGCCACATATGAAAAAATATATTGAGCGTATTTGTAATAAATGTGTTAAGTGTAAGCAGGCTAAGTCAAAAGTTTTACCCTATGGATTGTATACACCCTTACCAATACCTAGTGAACCTTGGGTTGATATTTATATGGACTTTGTGTTAGAGTTGCCTAGTACAAGGAAGAACAAAGATGTAATTTTTGTAGTCATTGATAGATTTTCCAAAATGGCACACTTTATCTTATGCCATAAAACTGATGACGTTATTAATATTGCTGATTTATTTTTTAGGGATATAGTACGCTTGTATGGAGTTCCAAGAAGTATCATGTTTGATTGAGATTTTAAGTTTTTCAGCTACTTTTGGAAGGTATTGTGGGAAAAATTAGGTACAAAGCTCTTATTTTCATTACATGTCACCCGCAAACTGATAGACAAACTGAAGTAGTAAATAAGAAATTAACTCAGTTATTGTGCTCTGTGATTGAAAAGAACTTAAAAACTTAGGAGGAATGTTTACCATATGTAGAATTTGCATATAATAGGATGGTGCACTCCATTACATGTTATTCCTCATTTAAGATCGTCTATAGTTTAAATCTACTAACTCTTTTGGATCTTTTGCCATTGTCTATTAATAAGAGAACTAGCTTAGATAGGAAAAGAAAAATGAAGCTTATGAAACATATTCATAAGAAAGTCAAACAAAACATTGAAAATAGACTAAGAAGTTTGCTAAGCAAGCTAACAAAGGAAAGAATAAGGTGGTATTTCAACCAAGAGATTGGATATGGGTACCTATGTGAAAAGAAAATTTTCCTTAGCAATGGAAGTTAAAACTCTACCCAAGGGGAGATGGTCCATTTCAACTCTTTAAGCAAATTAGACATAATGCCTACAAGTTGGATCTTTTAGATAAATACAATATAAGTACTACTTTTAATGCGTCTGACGTATTTTTTTTTAATAATATAGATTTGAGGGCAAACCTTTCTCAAGAAAGGAGGATGATGGAGACATCATCAAGCATCAATCAGAGTATCGAGCCATGAAGTTGATCCACTTCAAATACTAGAAGGATATGTAACGAGGAGTTGAGCCAAGAAGTTGCATCAAACCTTAAATAGACTCATGGAAGAGCTTTGGTCCAAGTCAAGCATCATAGAGGTCGATTGGGCCAAGGAAGACACTAGAGGACTAGTTAATTTGATCCAGTTCTCAGTCCAAGAATGAGTTTAGGAATCGGCCATGGGGGATAAAAGCCCAATCCAAGAGTAGCATGTCATATTTGACCATTAAGGAAGCATTCAAGGTAAGGTGTCTAAACATGCCTTGGTTAGGCCTAAGATTATGTTGTTATTATTATTTTTTTGTACTAAGCTAAGACTTGTTTTATTAAAGTCCAAGGTTTTATTTAAGTTATCTATTATGTAATGGGCTATTTAAATTAGTTATTTTTAAAGCCCAAATGTCATGTTGGTTTTTCATTTAGGTTATTAGGCATTTAATTAGTTAACGGGCTTAGGTAAATTGGGTAGTCCATTAGGTTAAGATCAAGTTAAGCCTTAGGGTTTGTAGACACCATTTTAAAAAAACAATTTTTTTGGAAGAATGAACAGTAACTATGAGTTTCAACCTTGTTTCAAGATTTCAACTTCTTGATTCAAAACTATCAAGCACTTATCAAGGTTCATCCCTTGTGGCATTCTAATCATTAATCTATACCAAGGTGAAACCTATTTCAATCTTGGATAAAGATTGATTTTTGATTGGGTTTCGCGTGTCGTCGTTGAAGTTTGCATCATCATATCATATTTACTTTAAAAACTCATACTTTTTAGTGTTGGATCTAAGTCTCATCCCTTAAACTTAGGATCCTAATTATTTCTTTGTCATCATTCACTGCAATATTCAATGCTTGATTGAGGTTTGCAAGTGACTGAAATTGTAATCATATTAAAAATAGATAATTGGTGAGGGAAAATTGGAAAGCAATTTTTCCTTCAATAGAAAAGTTGAAGAATAATATGTGCATTGGGCCAGATAGTAAACCTACTGTCCATCCATAACATAAGCATCAGTGCAAAGAACCTAACAAAATTCACATAAACCAAGAAAAAAGAATTTGAATTGTTTTTTTGTTCATAGACATAAGTTGTTTCTTTTTTTGTGTGATAATATAAAGTATGTATATAAGCTATCCAGATGACTCACTTAATACAAATTGAATTGTCGAATTGTTCCTTACGGACGTGATATAACTTGGACAATTATATCATATAGTAGACATATTGAATATCTCTGTTAAATATTATGAGGTGACATTAGTGCGGGTGACAGTGATGGTCACTTCATTAGGGTATTAGCATGGATTAATAGTTAGAAAACTATTTTTTCAAATATGGCCAATAATGATAAGCCACATGGCCATTAAATCATAGTCAATGACTTATCGTAAGATTGTACTAGTGTTTGAAGTAATCTTTTGACTTGAGATGTCATGATCAGATTTGATACGGATATGTGTGATTCATGTGGTATATATATATAGGGTTAAGCACATTTCGTAAAACAAACCATACTGGTCATGTGTAATGTCTATGTGGAGAAGAATGATGGTCAAGATGAGATTTGTTGACTCGAAAAGCATTAGGTTTTAAAAATCTGTTGATTCGACCTAGATCTGAATTCTGAAGTGAATATCAATAAATATTGGAGATCAAATCTCTGGCCAAAGTATAATGTAAGTCATATGAGAGATGTTTGTTATGATATGTTCTGAATATTTAAATTGACGATTTGTTAAGAATTGAAATTAGTACTTTGACAATCCATGAGTTCTAAATTGATCTCAATTGGATAACAGAGGAATATTACCTACATGGGACATACGATTAGAGATTTTAGGTTCGATAGAGTATTTTTTCATCAAGGTTTAAAGGCTATGACACATTGTTAGATGTTTATTATAGTTATTGAGTTTTCGAATACACTTTTAGATCGTTCAAAAAAGGACTCATGGCTATGTCAAAGTGAACCTAAAAATTCACTCTAATAAACCAAACTTACAAGAGTGAGAAATAATTATCTAGGGTTAGCTAGCACTTTCCAAAGGTTAATAAGAATTATATAAAATGTTATATGGATGTAAAGATAACTCCTAAAAGTTAAGGTGTTAGTGGGATGAAATTAATGTGACTAATATATATTAGATATATATATGCATGACAAATATTTAAATCAATATTTTGGTGTGCCAAAAGTAGAATTTTAGAAAACTACAACTAACTATCATTATAAAAGAATGAAGTTAGTTCATTTTAAACTAAAATTCTCTCATTAAAATTACAAAGCTCTTTCCTCTCTTTCTACCTCACAATAAAGGTGGTCTTTTGGCTTGCTGGTGGACTTTCTTTGGAGGTCTTGCAAGTGAGAGAATCATTTCATCATCCTATATCCATATAGGAGGCAAAAAAGTAGATAAAATCCTTATCCTTTCTCATTTTTGTAAATGCATGCTTTGATTTTTTCTCTTTTGACATGTATGTTTGTTTTGCCTCTATTCTCTTCAACCAAACTTTCAAAATGGTATCAAAGCATGGTTCAACTCCTTGCATGTTTTTTGAAGCAAAATATATGATTTTTATGTATAAGGGTATGTATATGTATCATATGTGTACCTGCATGTTGTTGGTTTGCTAGGAAATCAAGATTTTCAAGCATGTTTTGCTTTATAACTCTTGGCTGAGTTTCATTTCTTTTCCCATGTTCTACTGATTTGAAGATGAAGAACATGTGCTTCAAGACATGTATATGATGAAGTACTCATAGGATGCATGTATATGTGTTTGAATTTGATATACATGTGCTTTTTAGCTTGAGAATTGAAATTAAATCCTGGAATTTTTATTAATACATGTTGGCTTGGTGTATATGATGATATACATTGAAAAATTTATGCTAATTTTGTGTATTGTACATAAAATGCATGAATTAAGGGCATGCATGTATGATATATGCATAAGAAATTTTGATGTATGGAGATATATTAATATATTTGCAAACACATGTTGAAATGTTCATACAAAAAATTCTAGATTTTCAAGTTCACATTTGGACATGCTAAGTTGATTAAGACACTTGGGTGAAGACTGTGATGTATATGATTAATGTAATTACATATAATCTAAAAGATTATGATGCATGGTGAAAGCATGTGCATGTTATTTTGAATGGTAATGGATGTGTATGAGCCATGAGATGATGTGCATGATTTTGCTCACTTTAGATGAATGAAAGGTTGTGTACAAGAATCAACTTGTATTAATGTGATTAAGTGTGCTACTTGAATGAAAAATTGTGTGCAAGAATCAACTTGCATTAATGCAATTAGGTGCATTACTTGAATAATAGATTATGTGTAAGAATCAACTTACATTAATGTGATTTGTGTATTAGTTGAATAAGACATTGTGTACAAGTATCAACTTATATTAATATGATTGAGTGTAAGAGTTGATAAAGGTGCACAAGATCAACTAACATTTAATGTTGATTAAATGTGAAAGTTGTCATGGTCTAGTGTTTAGTAAATATTACCTAACATAAATATTATGAATATTTGGATAATACACATCATGTCATTTATGTTTAAATGATTGAATCGTTGCATGTTTTTTTTATTAGATCATATATTATGGATTAATATTTAATAGATTATGAATGAGTTCATAATTTATATTAAATATTAATGTGAATGTTGGATAGATGGTTGATTAAGGGATTATCATGGGTGTAATTTGTCTTCTTTCAAAATTAGGATAATTGGATTGTAATATTCTTTTAATTAAGAGGTTTGTATTAAATAACCATATCCTATTTGTTTAATTTTATTTTTATTGGGCTTACGCACCTTAGTTTCAAATGTAATCGGAATGATTGGATAAGGACTCGAAGACGATCCGGATAGTGGTCTGAATGAAGACATAGACTTAAGTGAATAGTTTGTCATTATGTTGTAATTTCAAAAACCCCATGATCGTCCCATCATGTTTTAAATTATGCATATATGAGATGTATGTATGTCATACTTAATTGAACTTAATTAAAATTAAGTTAAACCTAAATCTTCCTAATTAAAATTATTAAATCTATATCTCCCATCATTTTATTATGGGATAATTAAGTGAGGGATGTAGGATTTATGTCATTGAATTAAATTTATTTTGTTCTTGAATGATTATTTTCCTCAAGACCAAAAATTCTATTATGTGAGGATATGATAAAAATGTCTTTCCAGAAAAACGTGATGGTTTAGATTTCACTAGCTGATGGTACTAAGAATTTTATTGTGTAAAGTATCTAGAGTGAAGGGCATGTTAAATGAATTGAATTTTATATAGGGATATAAATAGAAAGGGTAACCTACTTATTAAATTTAATTAACGAAGATTTTCATTATGTGAGGTTAATTACATTTAATAAGAATTTGATTCTCTACTAAGAAATGTAATTTAATGAAATTTTCTAATCCTGTCTAAAGGAGTGTGGGATTCGAGTAAAATAATGGGAGATAATAAGAGTATGCAGTAAAGGGGTTTTTATATATATATATATATATATATATATATATATATGCACACACACACACAAAAAAGATACTAATAAAAATTAAATTTTTTTTTGCAATATTTTCTAAACAATTGTGATAAGATAACAAGAAATGGTCAATAATTTCTTGTTAAAAAGTTTAGATAATAATATATTGATCGGGCTAAACTTTAAAACTGGCTAAGAAATTTAAGAATTGTTCTCCCCTTTGAAAAAGTTGCATATGTATTGGAAGCACCCATTCCACTTAACTTGACTCCAGATGCCATGGATGATAAAAAGGAAGTTTTCAAGGCTTGGTAAGATCATAATTTGAGAGCTCGAAGCTACATGCTAGCTTCAATAAATAGAGAGCTCTAAACAATGTGTAAAAGAACATGCTGAGTGCGTACGATATACTCATGGCTTTACAAGAGTTGTATGGTGAGAACTCATGTGTAGTTAAGTACGATTTGTGTGTGACACTTTTCAAAAAGAGACTAAGAGAGGGAATGCCTCTAAATGACCGTATCATTAGAATGATAAATATTCTGAAGCATCTAAATGCTTATGGGGTTGTGATTCCCCACAAAATGGTTACAATGTGCAGTTTAATGATAATAAATGTTTGATTCATTTTGGAAATTCCCTAATTGGCAAAGTAATAAATATAAATGATTTGTATGTGTTGGAACTAAATGATCTAAATATTTTAAATTCTGTCATGATGAAAAGATCTCGAGAAGAAATTAATCCAAAGTTACTTTGACATCATCGTTTAGGTCACATTGGAGACAACAACATAATGAGATTGGAAACAAATGAAATTTTGAATACAATTGGTTTTGAACCCTATCTAACTTGTGAATCTTGTCTTCAATAAAAAATGACCAAATTACCCTTTAAAAATAAAGAGGAAAGATCCAAAGAACTATTGGAACCAAAACATTCTGATGTATGCAAATCATTTGGTGAAATGGTGAGAGGTGGTTTTTAATACTTCATCACCTTTATAAGTATGTTTATTTAATGAAATAAAAATCTAAATCCTTCGAAAAGTTTAGAGAATTCAAGAATGAAGTAAAGAAATAATCTGAAAAGAATATCAAAGTCTTACGATCAGATCATGGAGGTAAATATTTAAGTATGAAATTTTGAGACTACTTGAAGGAAAATGGAATCATATCTTAGATGACTTTTCTGTATACACCACAATACAATAGCATATCAGAAAGAAGGAATCGTACCCTATTAGATATGGTACAATCCATGGTAAGTTTTACGGACCTACCAACATCATTATAGGGATATGCATTGCTTACCGCTATGCATATTCTAAACAGAGCATCGTCCAAATTAGTTCAAAAGACAACATATGAGATATGGTGTGGTAAGCCTCTTAGTGTCAATTATCTTAAAATTTGGGAATGTTCAAATTAGGTTAAATTAATAAGTTGGATGTCAAGTTTGAAAAGACTTGGTTTATAGAATATTCTAAAGATTATTTAGGATATTTTACTTTTACTTCTCAACTGATAAAAAAATTTCAATTAATAGAAATACACACTTCTTGGAGAAGGAGCTCTTACAAGAAGGAGGTGTGGGAAGAATAATAAAGCTTAAAGAAAATTTCAAAGAGCCTCAAATTGAACAGGCTAAGCTAGAAAGTCCAATTCGAAGATCTTCTAGAGTATCCAAACCTCCAAAAAGATACAAATGTCTTCATGAACATGATTTTGAATCTTGCTTAGTAGAAGAAATAAATCATAATGATGATCCTAGAAGTTATGAGGAAGAAATACTAGATATTGATTTAGAAATATGGCTAGAAACAATAAATTCTGAAATAGAATCCATGCATCCTAATCAAGTATAGATACTTGTTGATCCACCAAAAGGAATTGTTTTTATTGGTTGTAAGTGGGTTTTCAAGAGAAAATTTGACAAGGATAGACAAGTGGAGACCTATAAGGCATAGGGTAGTAGTGAAGGGTTATACTAAGAAATAAGGGTTGGATTATGAGGAAACATTTTTGCCAGTGGCTATGTTAAATCTATCTAAATAATGCTAGCTATTGTAGCATACCATGATTATGAAATTTGGCAAATGGATGTCAAGACTACGTTTCTCAATGAATCCATTGAGGAAAACATATATATGGAAAAACCTATAGGTTTTGTATCCACTTCTGAAAGACATAAAGTATGCAAATTACATCGATCCATTTATGGATTGCAGTGAGCTTCTAGAAGTTAGAATATTTGATTCGATGAAACAATCAAATCATTTGGTTTTGAAAAGAATCTGGATGAAACCTGTGTTTACAAATAGGTTAAGGATCATACAGTTACATTTTTCATATCGTATATAGATGACATATTACTAATAGCTAATGACATTGGCTTGATAAATGAAGTCAAAATCTAGTTATCTAGAGCCTCTTCAATGAAAGATTTGGGAAATGCTACATACATCCTTGAAATTCATATATATAGAGATCGAATAAAAAGGATAATTGGATTATCCCAAAATTTGTACAAGAAAAAGTTGTTAAAAAATTTTAACATGGAAAAATCAAAAAAAGGATTTTTCTCTTCACTCACAGTCTTCATCTTTCTAAAGATATGGGTCTAAAGATCGATGAAGAGTGACAACGGATGAGTAATATGTCTTCTGCTTTGACTGTAGGTGAACTCATAGACATTATATTATGTACAAGGCCTAATATAACATTTGTTGTAAGTGTTATGAGTAGATATCACACTAATCTAGAGGAGAAATATTGGTTAACTATGAAATCAATCCTTAAGTACATAAGAAGGATTAAAGATCTTGTTATGAGTTATGGGTGTTCAGAATTGAACATTCAGGGATATTTGGACTCTGATTTCCAGTTAGATATTGATGATAGAAAGTCTATATTACTGTTCATTTTTATTTGTAATGGGGGTGTGGCTAACTAGAAGAGTTTCAAACAATCAACCACAACTAACTCCATCATAAAAACTGAATATATTGTTGCTTCAAAAGTTATAAAAGAGGTTGTATAGATACACAAGTTCATATTTGAACTAGGTGTGATTCCAAACATGGTTTATTTGATAACCATGTTTTATGATAATACCAATACTATTGCATAGGTAAAGTAACCAAGGGTACATCAGAAGTCCAAACATATTCAAAGAAAATATCACATTTTAAAAGAATTCATTGGAACAAGAGAGATCATAGTTCAAAAAACATTGTCAGTAGAGAATGTTGTTGACCTATTGACTAAGGCCATGATACTAAAACAACTAAACCATCACCTTGAGAAGATGGGTGTGCAATGCAACAATAAATAACTCTAGTACAAGTGGGAGTTTTGTTAATGTATGCCCCTGGAACCATTTGTATTATCGATTTTAGGGCATTTTATCTTGTATATAACTTTTAAATAGCTTATTAATAAAAAAGTAGTTTTTTTGTTCATATGCATAAGTTGTTTCCTTTATATTGCAATAATATAAACTATGTGTACTGAATGACTTAATATAAATTGAATCATTGAATTATTCTTTACAAACGTGATATAACTTGGACAATTGTACTGCATAGTAAACATACTAAATATCTCCATTGAATGCCATAAAATGATATTAGTGTGGGTGACATTGATGGTCATGTCATTATGGTATTAGTATAGATTAAAAGTTAAAAAACCATTTTTCAAACATGACCAACAACAATAAGTCACATGATCATTAAATCGTAGTCAATGACTTATCATAAGATCGTACTAATGTATAAAGTAATCATTTGACTTAAGACGTTATGATCGGATCTAATATGGATACGTGTGATTCATGTAGTGCATATATACGGGGTTAACCACATCTTATAAAACAAAACATACTAGTCATGTGTTATTTGCATGTGGAGAAAAATGATGGTTAAGATAGAATCTGTTGACTCGAAAAGTATTAGGTTCTAAATATCTATTGATTTGATCTAGATTTGAGTTATGAAACAAACATTGATAAATATTGAAAATCAAATCTCTAGCCAAAGTATAATATAAGTCATACGAAGGATGTTTGTTATGACATGTTTCGAATATTTAAATCGATGATTTGTAAAAAATTGAAATTAAGACTTTGACAATCTATGAGTTCAAAATCGATTTGGATGGGGCAATGAAATGTTTACTTACATGGAATGTACGATTGAAGATTTTAGGTTCGATAGAGTATTTCTTCATGTGGTTTAAGGGCTATGACACATTATTAGATGTTTACCATAGTCGTTAAGTTTCTGAATACACTTTTGGATCGTTTGAAAAAGGACTCAATGTTATGCTATAGTGAACCTAAAAGGTTACACCAATAAATCCAGCTTACGAGAGCGAGAATTAATTATCCAGGGTTGGCTATTACCTTTCAAAGGATAATGAGAATTATATAAAATATTATATGGATACAAAGATAACATCTTAAAAGTTGAGGTATTAGTGAGATGAAATTAATGTGGCTAATATATATATATATATGCATGATAAATATTTAAATCAACATTTTGGTGGGCCAAAAGTAAAATTTTAGAAAACTACAACTAACCACCATTATAAAATAATGAAGTTAGTTCATTAAAAATGAGTTAGTCCATTTTAAACTAAAATTCTTTGACTAAAATTGCAAAGCTCTTTTGCATCTCTCTACCTCATAACAAGGTAGATTACTTTGAAACTTTTAGTTTTGTTGTCAAGTTTGCCTCCAGTATAGTGATTCTTAGTGTTGTTGTATATCATAACTAGGATATCAGGCAAATTGCCGTCAATAATGCCTTTCTAAAGGGGATCTCATTGAAACTGTTTTTATGAATCAACCTGAAGGTTTTGTTGACAATTTTGTTAAAGGTAAAGTTGTGTGCAAACTTTAAAAGGCTTTATATAGTCTCAAACAAGCTTCCAGAGCTTAGTTTGAGAAGCCAAGAACTGTTCTTCTAAACTAGGATTTTGCTTTATTGTTGATACTAGTTTCTCCATTTATAAATCTGAACATGATGGTGTTTATGTTTTGGTGTTTGTTGATGATATTATCATAACTAGGAATGATAATACTCTAATTAATCAATTCATCACTAGGCTGAATAATGAGTTTGCTTTAAAAGATTTAGGACCTTTGCATTTTTTCTTAGGTTTCGAAGTAATTAGAAGTTCCAAAGGTTTACATTTGAGCCAAACTAAATATGCAAGAGACCTTTCGATAAAAGTCAACATGTTTGAAACAAAGCCTTGCATAACTCCTTTTGCCACAGAAATAACTTTTCCTTGAGGAGAGTGAAAAATTTGACCATCATTCATTGTATAGGAGCATGATAGGAGCCCTGCAATACTTGACATTAACTGGGCCTAATATTTCTTATTCTATGAACAAACTTAGCTAGTGTCTTCAAGCTCTCACTTAATTACAATGGAAAGCTAGCAAACGAGTGTTGAGATATATCAAAGAATCCTTAAACTTTGGTCTCTTATTTCATTCTGCATCTGATTTGCATCTTGAATGCTATTCAAATTCTAAGTGGCCTAGTAGTGTTCATGACAGAAGATCCACCATTAGTCATTATGTGTTTCTTAGCACTAACTAAGTTCACTAGTGTTCTAAGATGTGGAAAATGGTGGCTCTGTCCTCTACTGAAGTTGAATATCAAACACTTACACACACAACCATTGAGATTGCATGGATAAAAACTTTATTTTTTGAACTCAGTCTCTTAATTACAAAACCACTTGTTATTTGGTGTGACAATCAAAGTGCAAATGCTCTCACTTCTAATCCAGTTTTTCATGCACGAACAAAACATATTGAGATTGATATTCACTACATAAAAGACTAAATTACTGCCAAGAATGTTATTGTTCAGTATAGTCCTACTAAACATCAAAACACAGATGTTCTGACTAAAGCCTTGTCAACCCAAAACTTTGATGCTTTACATGCTTAGTTGAATGTATGTGATGCAACAAAAATGTGTGCTCTAAATGAATTTGGTGGCTAAATGTGGTCTGGTGCGAAATTTTATTAACTGTACGCGTGTACTAGATTGAAAGTTATATAATTTGATATGATGTTTACATACTCTGTAAGTCAATCTATTGAATCTTTTGAGTAAAGTGTGCATGATTGGGTGAATTTCTTGAAGTAAAATATGCATAATCTGGAGTGAAATATAAGCTATCTAATATAACTTATGTTTGAATTTTACTTGTTACTCTGAATCACTTGAGCATTTGGCTATGTGAGCATTTCGCTGTAGAAGAAATATATAAATGTCTGAAATTGGAAGGCTAGGCATCATCAGTGTTGATTGGTTTATGTTGCTTTGTACTTTCAGTGGCTTCTCTCTGAAAGGTTAGTTCTTCCTTCTTCTTTTATTCCTTTTTCTTTTCCTATTTCTTTTGGCTTTGATTGTTAAAGAAATATGGTTTTATCTACTTGTTTTGATAAAGAATGAACGGTAACTTCAAATGGGCACGCCATTTTTTAAGTGAATAAAAGTTGTCTTACTTTTTCAGTATTGTGTTGCATAGAGGTTACTATTTGAAGCAATGATAAGTTACTAATCATATATCATGCAAACCTTATTTTTGAATGTGATATTACTATCCATATTACTAACCATTATTTTTCATGTTGAAGCTTGGTATCGAACCTTTATCTGTAGTCTCATATGTCTTCCTATCAACAGAGTGGTTTACCAAAAGGGAAATTGCTCCTTATAGTGTTTTAACTTTGCTATCTAATTGCTTTGTTCAATCTTGTTTGCTTTGAAATCTTTAACCCTTTGCTTCTGGTTTAAGACTTATGCTATGAGGAATTGCCATATGCATGAAGACAGGTATTTCTCAAGTATATTGCTAATTTTGTTTTACTTGGTTAATGCTACCCTATTTACTCTGTAGGTTAAGTGAATGAAAAAAAAAAAAAAAACAAAGAAAGAAAGAGAGATGAAAAATAATCTTGAAAAAAAAAGGAAATGAGAGATGGAAAATAAAGTTTTAAAAAATGATGAAAAAAGAAAAAAAAACAAAGAAAGAAAATAGAAGGAAAGAAAAAAATGGGAAAAAAAAGAAAATGATGGCAAGTGAATGAGTTTGTGTCCTAAGTTTATCGGTCTGGTGTAATAATGTGGAGGTTATGCTAAAGTGTTATGAAGTGACCTAAGAAAGGTTGATGATCTGCTCTATATCAAAAAGTCAATACTATTGAAATTTTAATCCTAGTTTTCAAATTGAAGTGCACTCAGTTGCTACTTGAAAAGAGTGTTGTTGGAACCCATAAGGGGTCAAGCTTAATGGGGGATGTTAGCATGTATGGGTGAGAATGCATAGTTTTCAAACTATGTTACACTTAAGTGCTTTTTCTATAGAACATAATGGTTGCGTTTTGTTAAATCACATAGGGCTCATGTGCATTTATACCACTTGATTATATAAGTGGATTCTGTTGTATTTTTTTAATATAATTCTTAATTTAAAAAAAAAAAATCTTTCTTTCTTGGTATTTCAAAGAGTTCTTCGACTTCCAATCTTGTTGTTTCTTTGTTTCATTTCTTAATCTAAAATTAGGTTTATTTGCAGAGTTTTGCTTTTTTTCTTTGATTTTTTGTTAATCAAACATTGTTTGTCAAGAAGAATAGGATATACATATAGAGCAATACTATATGTAAATATTTTTGTATACAATTTAAATACATAGATGATATGTCATTATGTGATTGAAAGTTATTTTATCTTTAATTTAAAATTATCAAATCATCTGATGATACAATATCTATGTATACAAAATATGTACAAAAAGTGTTTACACATAGTTTATATATATATATATATATATATATATATATATATATACACGCTTACATTTTTATGAAATATGAGGGATGACACACTTATTCTCTCATGGAATCACATTATACAGGTATAGATTTTAGAGTGTTTTACCTTATCTTTACCACTGTTACAAAAAGTTTAACTTAGATGAGACTTTTAATTGTGTGTGTGTGTGAGTGTGTCTACATACACACACACACACAAATATAATATTAGAAGAATGTATGGAAGTTTTAAAAGGGTTTATGGAACATAAATTTTAAACATTCAACAATTCTCAAAATTGTGAATTTCATTTGTTTCATTCTCAAAGTTTTAAGATGTGATAGTCTCACTATCTCATTTCATTGGCATTGCTAAACTGTCTAATTAGACAAACAAAAACATATATTGTTGAACCCCAAAGGTTAGCAAAATTGGTGGAGTAGGTCCGAGTCTTTTTCACGCTTGTGAAATCTTAACTTATTTAATATAATGGTTGTGGGTTTGATTACTGTGTGATGAGTTTACCTATTCGACAAATATGGATAAAGTTCCGGTTAAAAAAAAAACATGTTGTTAATTTTTAAAATGATCTCTCTAATAGTTATTTATGAATAATAATGGATGATTATTTATGAATCATTGAACAAGCTTAAAACATTAGTAAAGTGAGGGTACATGTAAGTTTTACTCGGAATTATATTTCTTTGGCTTTTACCTGATTAATACGCAACCATGTAAATACATATCATCATCATTCCACCATTAGTTTACTGCAGAACATACTCTGCGAATTTCACCTTCAGTTCCCGTTTTAACTCCAATGTTACTCATCTTCACCATTGATTTTCCAAACTCTACACTGAAGGTCAACCCAAGCAACCCTCCGATACGCAAGAAGCGTTGGACGATAGTTTTAGTGGAAGCATCAGTCCATAACTTCTGATCAGACTCTATTACACCACGTCCATCCCTCAAATTTGAGAAGAAAGATGTGTCAAATCTGTCAGAGCTGCCTGTGTCTAATCCAACACGCCTTGCGCCATCACCATTTTCTGGACAGAGCGCTTGTAGTTGAGGAAGGAAGGCAGAATTGATGGAAGAATCAGCTCCATTTGCAGTGAAATTATATAGTCTGTATCTAAAAAATTGGCATGCTGAAGTACCAATGGTATGTCCTCCTGGTAATTAATTAACAGAGACGCAAATTAAGTTAGTTTATATCAAAAAGGAAAATGCTAAATAGTCAATCTTATTTTTTTGGGTTTAATATTCTTACCAACAAGAGTGACGAGGTCTTGAGTGTTTAAACCCTTATCAAGAAACTTTTGCTTTTGCACTTCAACCGAATCAGTGAAACTTGGCAAATTTCCAGCATCAGATGCCTGTGAGACCCTGCCATCTCTGCGTCCAGTGGGTACTGACCAACTTAGTCCTCCTGTCTGTACAAAATAAAACGGTCCTTCATTAATAAACACGTCAGAGAGAAAAATTATAAACTTTTTCCTAGGGAGAAATTTTGAGCAAACATATAAAAACGTACAATAACAACGGAATCACGGGCTGCAAGGGCAAGTATATCAGCACATGAGACGGCACCTGGGCATGCAGCCTCAATCTGAGACTTGGCATCATCAATAACTTCATATCCTCTCAGCAGGGTGTTTGGTGGTGCAGTTTTCTCAGTGTTAGGGCCGTCAATGAGAATAGAAGCATCGCAGCCTTGGACGAAACAGTCATGGAAATGCATCCTTAGTAAGCCAGGGGCAATGGAGGGATCAGACTGGAAATGAGCTTTAATAGTAGACTTAACTATGGATTCAGCTTGAGGGCATGTTTTTGAATAGAACCCAACACGTGTGTCTTGGCTATAAACATATGTTACTGCCATGACAAGAAACAAAAATATAGAAAAGGACGCATTAATTCTGGAACGAGGAGAAGCCATTATTTCTGGTGAGGAAAATTTAAGTTAATGTAGTGAAATAATTTGATAATCATACATATTTATAGAGAATATGAAGTCAGAAGTTGAGAGGAAGTAAAGAAAGGATGGCTACCAACTACAACGTCTTAAAGCTAGAGTGAACGATGAAGAAGATTCAAAGGTTTGGGGGAATGAGTCGGGCAAGTTTGGCTTGTATTATGATGCCGCCTTAGTCTTGTTGTGTAATAAATGTTGGGGTTTTGGATTATATATCAAAAAGATAAATGGGATTAGATTATTGGCCCACCGCCAACCTGTTTGTTGAGATGCATGCATGGGATCTCTTTTTTTAGTGAGATTGAGAAAAACATTCCTTTTTGCAGTAAACTTTAACAGGAAAATTTCTTCAAAGTACACTTTGTATAAAAAAATATCCTTGTTTAATTTCTTTTTTAAATTAAAATAGCATTTCCCTTTTAAATTACTTAAATACCCTGAACTAGGTCAACTTGGACACAGACGGATTTGCAACATCAGGCGCTATATAAGACTTCTAAAGTAGAAAAGTTTTTTGAAGTTAGCCTATCTCTTAAGGAGGTTATAAGAAAAACCAAGCAAATAATTAACGACAGTATTAACATCCATACTGATTTGGTCCTCATATATACGGGGTTCACCACATCTCACAAAACAAACCATGCTAGTCATGTGTTATTTGTATGTGGAGGAAAATGATGGTTAAGATAGGATCTATTGACTCGAAAAGTATTAGGTTATGAATATCTATTGATTTGATCTAGATTTGAGTTCTGAAACAAACATTGATAAATATTGAAAATCAAATCTCTAGCCAAAGTTAAATGTAAGTCATACGAAGGATGTTCGTTATTATATGTTTCAAATATTTAAATCGATGATTCATAAAAAATCAAAATTAAGACTTTCACAATTCATGAGTTCGAAATTGATCTGGATTGGATAATGAAATGATTACTTACATGGAATGTACGATTGAAGATTTTAGGTTCGATGGAGTATTTCTTCATGTGGGCCAAAAGTAGAATATATGTATATATGCATGATAAATATTTAAATCAACATTTTAGTGGGCCAAAAGTAGAATTTTAGAAAACTACAACTAACCACCATGATAAAAGAATGAAGGTAGTTCATTAAAAATGAGTTAGTCCATTTTATACTAAAATTCTCTGACTAAAATTACAAAGCTCTTTTGCATCTCTCTACCTCATAACAAGGTAGATTACTTTGAAACTTTTAGTTTTGTTATCAAATTTGCCACCATTAGAGTGATTGCTAGTGTTCTTGGGTATCGCAACTAGGACATCAGGCAAATTGATGTCAACAATGCCTTTCTAAAGGGGATTTGGTTGAAACTGGTTTTATGAATCAACCTGAAGGTTTTGTTGACAATTTTGTTAAAGGAAAAGTTGTGTGCAAACTGTAAAAGGCTTTATATAGTCTCAAACAAGCTCCCAGAGCTTAGTTTGAAAAGCTGAGAACTTTTCTTCTGAACTAGGGTTTTGCTTCATTGTTGATACTTGTTTCTCCATTTATAAATCTGAACATGATGGTGTTTATGTTTTGGTGTTTGTTGATGATATTATCATAACTAGGAATGATAATACTCAAATTAATCAATTCATCACTAGGCTGAATAATGAGTTTGCTTTAAAAGATTTAGGACCTTTGCATTTTTTCTTAGGTTTCGAAGTAATTAGAAGTTCCGAAGTATTACATTTGAGCCAAACTAAATATGCAAGAGACCTTTTGGTAAAAGCCAACATGTTTGAAACAAAGCCTTGCATAACTCCTTTTGCCACAGAAATAACTTTTCTTTGAGGACAGTGAAAAATTTGACCATCATTCATTGTATAGGAGCATGATAGGAGCCCTGCAATACTTGACATTAACTGGGCCTAATATTTCTTATTCTATGAACAAACTTAGCTAGTGTCTTCAAGCTCTCACTTAATTACAATGGAAAGCTAGCAAACGAGTGTTGAGATATATCAAAGAATCCTTAAACTTTGGTCTCTTATTTCATTCTGCATCTAATTTGCATCTTGAATGCTATTCAAATTCTGAGTGGGCCATCAGTGTTCATGACAGAAGATCCACCATTAGTCATTGTGTGTTTCTTAACACTAACTAAGTTCAGTAGTATTCTAAGATGTAGAAAATGGCAGCTCTATCGTCCACTGAAGTTGAATATCGAGCACTTACACATATAGCCAATGAGATTGCATGGATAAAAACTTTATTTTTTGAACTCATTCTTTTAATTACAAAACCACTTGTTATTTGGTGTGACAATCAAAGTGCAAATGCTCTCAATTCTAACCTAGTTTTTCATGCATGAACTAAACATATTGAGATTGCTATTCACTACATAAAAGACTAAATTATTGCCAAGAATGTTATTGTTCAGTATAGTACTACTGAACATCAAAACACAGACATTCTGACTAAAGCCTTGTCAACCCAAAAATTTGATGCTTTACATGCTCAGTTGAATGTATGTGATGCAACAAAACTATGTGCTCTAAATGAATTCGGTGGCTAAATGTGGTTTGGTGCGAAATTTTTTTAACTGTATGCGTGTACTAGATTGAACGTTGTATAATTTGATATGGTGTTTGCATACTTTGTTAAGTCAATCTATTGAATCTTTTGAGTAAAGTGTGCCTAATTGGGTGAATTTCTTGGAGTAAA
Organism: Mangifera indica; assembly: GCF_011075055.1. Classification (NCBI taxonomy): domain Eukaryota; kingdom Viridiplantae; phylum Streptophyta; class Magnoliopsida; order Sapindales; family Anacardiaceae; genus Mangifera; species Mangifera indica. The sequence goes on from NC_058140.1 coordinate 8,370,133, forward strand.
ATATGCATAATCTAGAGTGAATTATAGGCTATCTAATATAACTCATGTCTGAATTTTACTTGTTACTCTGAATCACTTGAGCATTTGGCTATGTGAGCATTTCACTATAGAAGAAATATATGAATGTCTGATATTAGAAGGCTAGACATCATCAGTGTTGATTAGTTGATGTCGCTTTGTACTTTCAGTGGCTTCTCTCTGAAAGGTTAGTTCTTCCTTCTTCTTTTATTCCTCTTTCTTCTCTTTTTTCTTTTGGCTTTGATTGTTAAAGAAATATGGTTTTATCTGCTTGTTTTGATGAAGAATGAATGGTAACTTCAAGTGGGCATGCCATTTTTTAAGTCAATAAAAGTTGTTTTACTTTTGAGTATTATGTTGCATAGAGGTTACTATTTGAAGCAATGATGAGTTACTAATCATATATCATGTAAACCTTATTTTTGAATGTGATATTACTATCCATATTACTAACCATTTTGTTTCATGTTGAAGCTTGGTACTGAACCTTTATCTATAGACTCATGTGTCTTCCTATCAACAGAGTGGTTTACCAAAAAGGAAATTGTTCTATATAGTGCTTTAACTTTGCTATTTAATAGCTTTGTTTAGTCTTTTTTGCTTTGAAACCTTTAACCCCTTGCTTCTAGTTTAAGATTTATGCTATGAGGAATTGTATAAAGATAGGTATTTCTCAGGTATATTGCCAATTTTGTTTTACTTGGTTTATGCTACCCTATTTACTCTTTAGGTTAAGTGAATGAAAAAAAAAACAAAGAAAAAAAGAGAGATGAAAAATAATGTTGAAAAAAAAAAGAAAAGAGAGATGGAAAACAAATTAAAAAAAAAGAAAGAAAATAGAAGGAAAGAAAAAAATGGGAAAAAAAAAAAGAAAATGATGACGAGTGAATGAGTTTGTGTCCTAAGTTTATTGGTCTAGTGGAATAATGTGGAGGTTATGCTAAAGTGTTATGAAGTGACCTGAGAAAAGATGATGATCTGCTTTATAACAAAGAGTCAATACTATTGAAATGTTAATGTCAATTTTCACATTGAAGTGCATTCAGTTGCTACTTCAGAAGAGTGTTGTTGGGACCTATAGGGGGTCAAGCTTAATGGGGGATGCATTCAGTTGCTACTTCATGTATGGGTGAAAATGCATAGTTTTCAAACTATGTTGCACTTAAGTGCTTTTTCTATAGAATATGATGGCTTGGTTGCCTTTTGTTAAAACACATAGGGCTCATGTGCATTTATACCATTTGACTATATAAGTGGATTCTGTTGTATTTTTTTAATATAATTCTTAATTAAAAAAAAAAAATCCTTCTTTCTTGGTATTCCAAAGAGTCCTTCGACTTCCAATCTTGTTGTTTCTTTATTTCATTTCTTAATCTAAAATTAGGTTTATTTGCTGAGTTTTGCTATTTTTCTTTGATTTTTTGTCGATCAAACATTGTCTGTCAAGAAGCATACGATTTTTTGAATTAAATCCAAATTGAGTCTAATTTGAATTTTAAATTAAGAGTTTTGAGTCTTGGAAAGATCTTTAGTCCCAAAAATATATTTTATGATACTAAAGGACTAAAGTAAAATAATCTTGAGTGGTTAAGGTTACATATGAGAAATTACAAGATTTGATTGGATTTATCTAATTAGATAAATCCAAACCCAATTCATAATTCCAATTGAGCCATGAGTTTAAGTCAAATATAAAATAATAATAAATAAAATTTCATATATATATATATATAAACACATATGGGTGGCCTGTCAAGTATATACATATAAAGCAATACTATATGTATATATTTTTTTACACAATTTAAATACACAGATGATATGTCATCATATGATTGAAGGTTATTTTATTTTTAATTTAAAATTATCAAATCATCTGATGATACAATATCTATATACACAAAATATGTACAAAAGTGTTTACATATAGTTTTATTGATACATATATATATATATATATACACACACACACACACTTACATTTTTATGAAATATGAGGGACGACACACTTATTCTCTCATGGAATAAGTGCGACACATGTTTCTCACTTTCTCATGGCTTATATAAAGCCAACATTATGTGTATTTGGCTTATAAAAAGTCACAGCTGCATTTTGTCCTTTAAAACAAAAGGAAACCCTAGTTGCCTTAAGGTGAAAATTGCATTGTTGTATTTTTCATCTAAAACACAAACCATTCTCAGGATTCTAGCAAATTTTTTAGTATGGTTTCATCTTTAATCTTGTTCGTGTTCTATATGGATACCAAGCTTCAAACCTACACTTAGTTCTAGGAGAGACTTCATAATCCGTCATCATAAATGAAAATCAAAGGAATTGACTTTACACAAGTACATTCTATAAACACCCTATGAATGTAAATAATATGTTTGTGAATTAGTTATCCTATAAGGTCAACCCCGAAGGAGTTTTCGAGGTACATTTGTATATTTATTAAAATGTTTAATTGTTATTATGCCCCTACAATAATCTCAATATGTGTGCATAGGCCTTTCACTCTTTATGCTTGTAAAGCCTGATTCAGCCTTGATGTAACATCCCTCCCTAGAAAGTACTACCCACTGAAGAAGAAATGTTACGAATTAATATCCGGAACGTCTATTTTTTTTTATTTTTTTAAAATATTTTAAAAACTACTTTGAACTTAACTCATTACTAAAAGTATTTAGAAATTATTCAAAAAACATTGAAAATTTGGAAGCGAACAAAAGATGTGTATACTCATATAAAAACTCATCTGGAAGCATCTGAAAATATGGAGTAATCCTATACAACTATACAATCATCTCAAAAAGGTCAAAAGTCAACAAGAACATGTGACTGTATGCATGTAATATAAACCAGAGATAACCTACTCCAACTGGATCTATCTTTGCTGACCTGACTCTACCTCGCAGCTACCTCGATCACCAGTACCTGCAATCATGAAAGAAAAGGAAGTGAGAGATAAGAACACTCAGTAAGGGGAAAGAATTAAGTAAAGTATCTCCTTTCTTGTTCTAACTCACTCTCGGGACTCAATCTCACATCATAACCTCTATAATAAATCGAGGAGATAATCTAATCCATTCTTTACTATTTGGGGTCATACTTTGTCTCATCTGGTATCTATTTGATACTTTCTGGAAGCTGACTATAGGGATTTGACACTTTTTTAAGCTCGAGCTTTTTTTTTTCTCTCACTACACCATTTTTGAATCTGAATTGAGCGCTACTATGAGTATGCTCTACAACGAGCGGACCCTACTAAGAGTCTATGTCCTACTACGGACGTGTCCTACTACAGATGTGTCTTATTGCGGATGGTGTAGTGTAAAGTGCCCTCTCATAGTTCATAGCATGCATGCGTGCCTTATATCTTACTAATCTTGCTTCCATCTAAATCTATTCATAACTCACCAGATCATACTCTTGGGACGACCCTTGAATCTTGAGCCCTAAATTACTTTTCTTGCTTTCCTTTTTCTCTCATTTCTTTCCTTTCCTTTCCTTTCTTTCTTTCTTTCTTTCCTTTTTCTCCTTTTCTTTCTTTCCCAAAAACTGTGAAATACTGTTCATTTGGCAGGGCAGCCTTCTTTTTCATACAACTTCACAGCCCAAATGGTCCCTAATTCATACAAACTATATATAGTTGAAAAGAGGATTCAAAGAGCTTTCCAACAAGCTATAATAGCACTCATAATTCATTAGATAAGACAACCAAAATGTAAGATGAATTCAGTGGCAAAAAACTGTCTTCACTGTTTATTTGGTAAAGCAGTTTTTTTGTTCAAGCAATGTAACAATCCAAATAGTCTCTAATTCATACAAGCTATATATCATTGAAAAGAGGATTCAAATAGCTTTCCAAAAAGCTATAATAGCGCCCATGATTCATCAGATAAGGCAGCCAAAATATGGGACGAAATCAGTGGTAAAACTGTAAATATTATCCAACTCTCTGTCATCAACAAAATCACACACATAGACACCCCAAATGGCAAAACAACATTTCTCAACTTCAAAATCATCATTTATAACATAGATCCAAGGAACCAAAAGCCTAAAACATGTAACATATCAAGGATGATACCCCTTACCTTGTTTCAAAACAATTTTTATAAGTTGACTCACTCCTTCTTGTTTTGTTTCCTTTATCACCAAAATCACCTTAAATCAATACCAAAACATACTAACATATTCATATAACATGCATCCAAAATATATAAACATAGGAAAAGGGAAAAAGAAAGAGATCTTTTGGTTACCAACTCCAAAAATGTTTTTTCTTCTTTTCTTTCCTTATTTTTCTTTCAAACTCTTCACATCATCCACTTTCCTTCTAAAACATAAACAAAACAAGCATGAAGGGGTTGTTTTTCTAGAAGGGCGGAGAAGATGATGGAAAAAGTAGAATTGCCTTTTGTTTTTGACTTTTCTCTCTTCATATGATCTTTATCTTTTTTTTTTTTTTTGTATTTCTTTATATATATATATATATATCTATATTTATATATATATATATATATAAACACACACGTACATGTGAATATATATATATTCTCGAAACAGGGTTAAAAAATGTAAATACCCCTGGAACGTACTTGAGGGTGTTACACTTGCCTCAACCCACATGCCTCATTCAACCTCTTTACAAACTTGGATAGAGTTTTCAAAGCCTTGATTCTCTTTCAAGCCCCAATTTGCTTGTTTCACAATATTTGATGCATTTGAAATGAATATGTTTTGAATCAACCCATTAAATGCCCCAAGCATTCTCTTGGGTCTTGCTCTTGTCATCGGGCCTTCTTGTATGTACAATGGCTCCCTTGCACTTGAATTGCCATCTTGACTAGCACACACCCTAAAATAAATCATGAGGTCCTTCTCCAATACGTATTATTCAACTTCATCTTAACCTTTACACCCAAAGACATAAGTGTCTCATTTGCATAACTCTTTGGTTGGAGTCCAATGTTTGAGATGAGGATGCCTCACCATACAATAAGCCCAAAGAGGATCTTTTGACATGCTTGTATTAGTAAAGCCATTACAATGTAAGACACCGTCATGCACCCACTTGTAATGCATTATCCCATCTATAACAACAAGGAATATACTTCCTTTACCAACCAACCTTGAAAGTCACACGAATGCACATACACCATGTCCTTTCCCTTTAAGAAAGACTTAAACTCTAGTCTGCCATCTTCTACCATACATAAAAGAGTAATGTGTCACCTTAACTCTAATGTATATAGGGAAACATAACTAATTAGTTTATCGGTAATAGAAGACTCTTAAAGTTGAGTATCTCAATATTGTACAAATTGCTGTTAAGATTCCTTCGATCGACCAATGAAAAAAAGGAAACTCTAATCACATTGCTTTTCTTTTTATAGCCAAATCAGAGCAAAAACAAAAACCAATCCTAACCATTTAAAAACCATCCCAAACATGTGCTAGTCATCTTGAGATGAAAATAGGGCACATCTAATCACATTTTATGGGAAAGTGGAACAACATGACAATTATATAGTGTGAAACATATAAAATCATAATTATACTAACTAAGAAGTTTTTATTAGAAAGATTTCACAATCTTCAAATGGCACAATTAGCAAAAGAAAGTTCTTCAAATCCTCTTCGTATTCCAAAAATTTGAGGGTGATAATTATACAATATTCTCTTACCCTTAAGGTGGCTCCTCGAGAAGCATCACTTTAAGAAAACATGTCTATTATGATAAATGATTAGCTATAACACCAGTGAGCATAAAGACCTTTTACCTCGTAGTAGTAAGTAAACCTCCACACATTAGGAAATCCACAAGAGGATTTTCAATTTTTTTCATATCAATAAAGGAAAGTTATCCTCTCTTTTTAATTGGGATAATACCATTATTGTAAATATTCTCATTTAGTTTAACTAAAATTGAAATAAATTTTTAGAATCATATTTGAATTAGAAACTTCAAAATATTTGTATTCGAATTTTAATTTCTCCTCTCAAGCCTTGCAAATATAAAAGACCACTATGAGGAAAGAAATAAAGGGAGAGAGACCAAGCCATATACAACTAGAAGTGCTCATGAGCAAGTGATCGAACTAATCAACCTATATAGTCCCTTTCGTTCTCATCATTTCTAGGATATTTTCAAATAACAAGCTAATAATTACACCATGGACATAAAAATTCTTTAACTCTTTACTTTAATCACATTATACAAGTATAAACTTTAGAGTAATTTATCTTATCTTTACCACTGTTACAAAAAGTTTAACTTAGATAAGACTCTTAATTGTGTGTGTGAGTGTGTCTACATACACACACACACACACACACACACATATATAATATTAGAAGAATGTATGAAAGTTTTAAAATGATTTATGGAACATAAATTTTAAACATTCAAAAATTCTCAAAATTGTGAATTTCATTTGTTTCATTCTCAAAGTTTTAAGATGTGATAGTCTCACTATCTCATTTCATTGGCATTGCTAAACTGTCTAATTAGACAAACAAAAACATATATTGTTGAACCCCAAAGGTTAGCAAAATTGGTGGAGTAGGTCCGAGTCTCTTTCATGCGTGTGAAATATTAACTTATTTAATATAATGATTGTGGGTTTGATTACTGTGCTGTGAGTTTACCCATTTGACAAATATGGATAAAGTTCCGGTTAAAAAAAAAACATATATTTTTTTTTATAAATAATATTGGATGATTATTTATGAATCATTGAACAAGCTTAAAACATTAGTAAAGTGAGGCTACATGTAAGTTTTACTCGGAATTATATTTCTTTGGCTTTTACCCGATTAATACGCAACCATGTAAATACATATCATCATCATTCCACCATTAGTTTACTGCAGAACATACTCTGCGAATTTCACCTTCAGTTCCCGTTTTAACTCCAATGTTACTCATCTTCACCATTGATTTTCCAAACTCTACCCTGAAGGTCAACCCAAGCAACCCTCCGATACCCAAGAAGCGTTGGACGATAGTTTTAGTGGAAGCATCAGTCCATAACTTCTGATCAGACTCTATTACACCACGTCCATCCCTCAAATTTGAGAAGAAAGATGTGTCTAATCCAACACGCCTTGCGCCATCACCATTTTCTGGACAGAGCGCTTGTAGTTGAGGAAGGAAGGCAGAATTGATGGAAGAATCAGCACCATTTGCAGTGAAATTATATAGTCTGTATCTAAAAAATTGGCATGCTGAAGTACCAATGGTATGTCCTCCTGGTAATTAATTAACAGAGACGCAAATTAAGTTAGTTTATATCAAAAAGGAAAATGCTAAATAGTCAATCTTATTTTTCTGTGTTTAATATTCTTACCAACAAGAGTGACGAGGTCTTGAGTGTTTAAACCCTTATCAAGAAACTTTTGCTTTTGCACTTCAACCGAATCAGTGAAACTTGGCAAATTTCCAGCATCAGACGCCTGTGAGACCCTGCCATCTCTGCGTCCAGTGGGTACTGACCAACTTAGTCCTCCTGTCTGTACAAAATAAAACGGTCCTTCATTAATAAACATATCAGAGAGAAAAATTATAAACTTTTTCCTAGGGAGAAATTTTGAGCAAACATATAAAAACGTACAATAACCACGGAATCACGGGCTGCCAGGGCAAGTATATCAGCACATGAGACGGCACCTGGGCATGCAGCCTCAATCTGAGATTTGGCATCATCAATAACTTCATATCCTCTCAGCAGGGTGTTTGGTGGTGCAGTTTTCTCAGTGTTAGGGCCGTCAATGAGAATAGAAGCATCGCAGCCTTGGACGAAACAGTCATGGAAATGCATCCTTAGTAAGCCAGGGGCAATGGAGGGATCAGACTGGAAATGAGCTTTAATAGTAGACTTAACTATGGATTCAGCTTGAGGGCATGTTTTTGAATAGAACCCAACACGTGTGTCTTGGCTATAAACATATGTTACTGCCATTACAAGAAACATAAATATAGAAAAGGACGCATTAATTCTGGGACGAGAAGAAGCCATTATTTCTGGTGAGGAAAATTTAAGTTAATGTAGTGAAATAATTTGATAATCATAAATATTTATAGAGAATATGAAGTCAGAAGTTGAGAGGAAGTAAAGAAAGGATGGCTACCAACTACAACGTCTTAAAGCTAGAGTGAACGATGAAGAAGATTCAAAGGTTTGGGGGAATGAGTTGGGCAAGTTTGGCTTGTATTATGATGCCGCCTTAGTCTTGTTGTGTAATGAATGTTGGGGTTTTGGATTATGTATCAAAAATATAAATGGGATTAGATTATTGGCCCACCGCCAACCTGTTTGCTGAGATGCATGTATGGAATCTCTTTTTTAAGTGAGATTGAGAAAAAATTCCTTTTTGCATTAAACTTTAACAGGAAAATTTCTTCAAAGTACACTTTATATAAAAAAAAAATCCTTGTTTAATTTCTTTTTAAAATTAAAATAGCATTTCCCTTTTAAATTACTTAAATACCCTGAACTAGGTCAACGTGGACATAGACAAATTTGCAACATCTTGCACTATATGAGACTTCTAAAGTAGAAAGGTTTTCCGAAGTTAGTCTATCTCTTAAGGAGGTTATAAGAAAAACCAAACAAATAATTAAAGACAGTATAATAGCCAAATAACTATTTTCCCCCAATCTTTAATAAAAGTGTAGTCTTTTTTTTTCATCCATTTTTTGTCAATTCATATGTTGAATTTTTATTTTATTTATTTATTTAGTTTTGGATATTACCAATCTATCTTTATTTATTTATTGAAATTACAAAAATGCTTAAATAAATAATGGCCATTTAATTCTATCAACATTGTTTTCAATTTGCTTTTCCAAAAGCTTCTTCCCTCCCTATCTATGTGTATTTCCTTTGGTTTCTCTTCTCTCTTAATAAGTAAAAACATAAATTCTCTTTTTAAAATTTAATCAACATTGGGAAGAAGTATCTTGTGAACATTACAATAAGGATCACCCATCTTGAAAGTCAAACTCCTTAAAGCCAAAGCCCAAGCCAATGAAGATCTACCAAGGATCCCCAAAACTAGTCCTCTACACCCCTTCATTCCTCAATAGAGCAACTACACCAAGCTTAGCCATCCTGAAGCTAAGAATGTATGGTGAGAAACCAAATATGTGTGTCATGATAAACTAAGTAAGATAGTCATCATAATATTATGATCTCCTTAGCTTGTAAGGTGTCAACGTGGATCAATCAAAGATCAAGGTCGATACAAGAGTGGTGTTAAAGATGCAATTAGTACAATCTAAAATGGAATCGCAATCCTACAGAAATAGAATAAACAAATTACAATTGATTGTAGTTTATATAACACTCCCTCACAATTGTAGTTGAAGCTCACAAAGCTACAATTGGAGATGCAAGGAAAGAAAACATTTGTGAGACAACTATTTGTTAAATATATTTGCAAGTTGAGAAACAGTAGGAACATGTTGGAGTCAAAGAGCCCCACGACCAACAAACTCACAAATGAAGTGTAGATCGATGTCGATATGTCAAGTGTAAGCATGAAACACAAGATTGGTGTCCATGTAGAGAGCAAACTAATTGTCAAAAAGTAGAAAACAAGTTGAGTGAAGAGAAACTCGAGCTTGTGTAAAATATAACAAAACTATCGAACATTAGCAACAACATGTGTGAGAGCATGATAATTAGACTTTATACTAGATTGGGACACAATAGTTTGTTTCTTGGTAGTCCAACAAACGAAGTTGTGACCAAAAAAACATAACCACAGGGATAAAACATCGTGTTGAAACTTCAATAACCCAATCAACATCCAAATAATATGAGAGATGAATATTGGAGCCACGATGAAAGGCAACAAGGTCATGAAATAAGGTGCCCTTAATATACCAAAAAATGTGCTTGACTACTTATATGTCTCAATGAATAGGAGCAAATAACCACTGGACAACCTAATTTACAATAAAAGAAATATTAGGTCGAGTGAGAGGAAGACATTGAAGACCACAAACCATGTTATGATAAAGTGTAACATCAAGAAATGGAACATCATCGACAGATAATAATGTCTTGAAAAAACAAAAGGGGTAGCACAGGGACACATGATTCAAGTTTGAAGTATTGTAATAGATCTACCATGTAACAATTGAAGTGTTGTAACATATCTACCATGTAATAACGTTGAGAAAGATACAATGTGGTGGATTATCAAACAACTTCCACACTAAAGAAAAAGCTGAATGTGACCCTAGTCCTAACAAGTAAAGGTAGATACATAATTGTAATAATCGATGTATCAAAATTGATAGCAACTAAATCATCCATATAAGTAAACAAAATCACAATCGAGGATAAGGTATAATGGATGAATAGTAAAACTTTGAAACAATTGTTGGCAAAATCATAGTAAAAAAAAAAGGTACAACTGATGATACCACACATTAGACACTTGTTTAAGGCCATAAATAGTCTTTATAAGACAACAAACATGAGACAGTCAATTAGGGTCGATGAAACTGGGAGACTGCTCTATGAAAACTTTTTCGATGAGATACCTTTGAAAAAAAAAACATTTTTGACATCAAGTTGATGAAATGGCCAACGATACATGGCAACAAGGGCTAGAATGGTACCAATGGTAGTCAACTTAACAACATGATTAAAGGTATCTCCAAAACCTACACCAGTTTACTGATGACAACCCTTGACAACTAAATGAGCCTTTTACCTCTTAATAGACATATCAGCTTGTTGTTTAACCTTGTAAACCCAACAATGACCAAACAAATTATGTTAAAGAGATGGCCAAACAAGAACCAAACTATTGTTCCATATAAGGTTATCACATTTTTCACTTATCGCCTAACACTAATAAGGAAAAGATTTTGCTTGCTTGTAAGTTGTCAATGCATGTAATACAAGACCTAAAGCCATAACAATAAGAGCATGTGACAATACATGAGGAGAGGAATCCATGATATTTGTTGCTTAAGAACTTTGGCCAAAGTGGCAATGTCTCAAATCAATCAAACGTATAGTCTTCTAAAGAGTCAAGAACAATTGATGGTGAGACAGAAGAGTCAGTATAGGAAAACATTATCTGTAAGCAAGATGAATGAGACAACGAAGCATTTGATGATAAAGAAGGAGAACCCACTGAATTTGGTAGTGACTACAAGCTATGTCAAGCTGCATATGGTCATAAGTACTAGATAAATATGGGCCCAAAACATTAGAAAGTTGAACAGTCATGAACGTAACCAATAATGAGTGAAGCCCTAAAGAAGGCTCTAAGGAGGGATGAACAATAACAAATCTAGGAAAGGCAATCTCATGAAACACCACATAGGGAGAAATGTAGACATGACTAATAGGTACATGGAGACAATAATGCTTATGATAAGAAACATCGTACCGCAAAAATAAATAGAGAATAGATTGTGGGTGTAACACCCATCAAAAACGTTTTATCCTTTAGGATAAAGCACTACTAAAATCTATCATGCATGTATGATATTCTCAATCTATAATCAAACATTCTATTGTCAACATACATATATCATAATTATTTGAATAATACCTCATGTCTTTATTAATAATATTAAAAACAGTAGTTAATTAAAAAAAAATCCTCAAGCATTATAATCAAAATCGTAAATCCATATGTGTGCTAAATATAATAATCAAGTCTATCATAATTATATCATAAATCTATAGGCCAACCCTCAATGTCTATGAGTCCATCTACCACATGTTGTTTTATTACCGATAAGTCATTTCACCCTTGTCACTTTTAATTCTATCACATGCAATATGTAAAGGAATGGAGTAATTGAAAAATACTTAATAAGTAAGAATGGTCTATTATATAATCTCTTAATAAGAGTGGTCAATTCTATAATCTCCTAATCAAATCTATCCCCTCTTATTTGCATACCCAGGTTATCTTTATCTCAATCTCAAGTTATCGATCTCAATCAAATTTAAGGAAATCAACGTACCCCTTTTAGTGACCAATTTCTAAAGCTCTCTAATCATGGTTGTTTTGTCTCTTTGCTAATTGACAAGCTCATGGTCCTAACTTATTAATCTATGGATGTAATTGTTAGACTCTTTATATCTTGATAAGTTCTAGCTAATCAATAGACACATGGTCTTGATAATTATCTCCTTATTTAAATGTACCAATTAATTGACTATACCCTATCTACATGTGCGCCTAGATCATAAGTACTCCCTTAATCAACATATATTCTTATAATTTACATCTCATAGGTATCATCTCATCTTTTATCTCAATGAAATATTTAGTCTCTATTGATACCTAATCACCTAAAATTCTTTAAAACTTCTCTCTAGTTTAATCTATCTCTCCCTGGGTATTCACAATCAAATTTAGGTGTCCACTTGGGTATCTATCTTTAGACTCATCTCGGCTCTTTATCGGGTCTTAGTCTCTTATTCAACAATCTTTTGATCTTATTCTGTGTATGCCCTATACATAATTAAATCATGTCATACATTTCATTTTATGTACAGGAGTACACTTGGTCATGCACGAGCGTACGTAGAATTATATGGACATACTATCACTCCCAAGTCTATCATGGGCATACATCCTTTAAATTCATTAAGGTACGAGCATGTCCCTTCTAGTTATTTGACATCTATGATCACTCCTTGTTCTCATGGGTGTACATACATATACAAGGGGACGTACGGGCATGCATGAATGGATGCAAATCTCCAAAGCACCGTTCATCATTTTCAATCTCAAAATCCTAAAGTTTAATCTAATTCCCCAGCCATGCATATTCGTACATGATCGACATATAGTTGTACCTAATGCTGAAAAAATATCTAAGCCACAGATAGTTGTGCATGCTTCACCACACATCCGTCCATTGGCAAAATCCAAATTCAAAGACAAGATGTACAAGTGTGCAAGCTTCCATGCACAGGCGTATGCCTTAATAAATTTTTATTATCCCGCCACATACACCTATGACTCTTCAAGTTCCGACCATATGCAGCATCCTATGAATTTCGACCATTCTTGTAGTAGCTCATGTAACTATTTCTATGCCATCGTGACATGAAATGCAACAAATTACACAATGCTTCAAATTTTTTTTTTTTAATAAAGTAGATAAAAATTACAAACTCATGACAAAGGACAACGTTGAGAGGTTTCAACTTGAAACTGAAAAAATATTGCAAACATAGAAGAGAAGATTTAAAGGTGAAATAGCTAGATAGAGAGAGTAAAGGAAAATGGAACTAAATGAAAAAGAGAGTTCCTAGCTCAATTATGAAGGGTTGATATCAAGGTAAAATGATGGTTACAATTTATTTAGTTAGGAGATGCCTGTATAAAATAACTTTTCTTGGCTTTCAAATAACAGTCTTATTTAATAAAAATAGATGATAAAATATATTTTTTGAACTTAAAAAAATCAAAAATTGCAATATCATCAAAGTTCAGATAGAAAATACTCATGTGACCAAATCCAATACTCTATTCTCACATGAAACACATTATATTGATTTTAATTTTATGAGAGATCAAGCTGCGGAGAAACAACTATGTGTTGCTCTCGTAAAATATTAATTTCTTATTGATATTTTTTAGTAATAATTCTACACCTGATCAATATAGCTTCCCTAAAATATAATTTCTTATAAATAATTTTTACTATAACAATTCTCTACCTGTTCAATAATTTTATTTAAAGTATTCCCTCAGCTCCATTCCAATCAATCCATAGACTCATGATCTTTTTATCGATAGTTGTATAGATGTGTAATTAAGTTGAATTGAATTAAATAGTGTTTGTCGAGATGGTAGAAAGGCAGAGTTGGTAGACAAGAGCAACCTACTTGAGTTTGATTCAAAAAATCATAGTTAAACCCTTGAACTTTTAAAATTTATAGGTAAACCTCACATATATTCATCAATGACTTTACATGCAAAGTTATAAGAAGCCAGATTTATGGGGTATAAATAAAATTTAAAGCCACCTAGAGTTTATTGATATTTAATTTGAATTTAATCATGAATGTACAAGTTTATTTAACTAATCAACAAGTTAAAACTCAATTCAAGAATCAAATTTGAATATGAGTATTGTTCAATAATAATTGATCTGAGTTAAGTCAAACCGTAAGCAACTTGTCTGATTGATACCCCAAATCAATAATTAACGCACATACAATCAATTACTAATAAGTTGCTCCCGTAAAAATCTGATGGGCAGTGTATATATCAAATTGTAAGATTTGATAAACATGAATTGAATAAATTTTGATCATACAATCTTAATTCCATATGATCTACATATATAATATAAAATATTGAGTTTGTAACCTACCCAAATACTATATAATATAAGTTAAAAAAAATTTTTATATCACTCTTCTAAATAGTTTATTTACTGTAAGAACCAACATTCTGTTTTTTCATCTGTTTCTTCGCTGGAAATCTCCATCAACTAAACTAGATTCTGACTGATTTTTTTTTTTGTATATTCAGGCGTTTTAGTGTTTCTTCAGTGGATTGCTACATTATTTCAGCAATTATATATATTTTTCGTCAACAATAAACATTTTCTAGCAAGTCTCCGATGACTTTTAGGTTTGAAATACAAAAGATTTGTAATATTATATAATATATTTGCTGCTGCTACTTGTTATGTAAAATTTAATGTATAAAATTTTATTGTGTAAAATTTATTTTGATTGACATATCAATTAATTAATGTACTTTTTTATTATAGATATATGTAAATATAATGCAACTTCACTGTATATTTAATATTGTAATAATTTATTTCATTCTTATCAATCTTGTGTGGTGTGTTCTCTTGTAAAGTGTAATAAAGTGATGAGCCAATGTACTGTGGTGTACACTGTGCAATATGTGTAGAATGTAATTTTCGTCTTATTTAATGTGCAATTTTAATTGAAATTCATAAAGGACATTTCGGTCATAAGATTTAAAGATTATTTTAATAATTTATTTTTTATTATTTTGTTTAATTTATTAATAATAAATTATTACAATAATATTTTATTATCAATGATTATATGATAAATAATATAGATCCATAAGAAACACTTTGGTTATAGGATTTAAAGATTAATTTGATAATCTATCTTTTATTATTTTGTTTAGTTTATCAATAATAAAATATTACAGTAATATTTTATTATCAATGGTTATATGATAAATAATATAGGCGGTAATCTAATTACTACTTTCACCTTAGATATTAAAAGATTACCAAAATAATATAGATTTTATTATAATTATATTATTATTTATTAATTTTTAAGATAAAAATAAATATAAAAATATTTTAATATCAATTTTTAATTTTTAATATAATAATATAGGCGTTAATCTCGAATATATTAATTTTTAATTAATATAATAATATAATATAAAAATATTTAAAAATAATTATATTAGAAGGTATTTAAATAAAATAATTTATTAGTATTTTTTTATTATCTTTAACTAAATATAATAATTATTTATATCTATCAAATTTTATCAAATATAATAATTTTTTATACTTAATAATTTTTTAAATAATTTATTTTTATGATAATTTTTTTTTATTATACAAACTAAATACTGTATACGATATAATAAAGTTTTGACTGCTACTGAGCCTGAGTGCGTACACTACTGTGCAGACTACAGAGTGTAATTGTTTAATCCTGTTTAGCAATTTTATCAATCTTTCTATTCTTGTCTTCTGCAGAGCGTAATTAAAAATCTTGTAATGTGCAATTTTTGATGCCATTGTTTATCAATGTACGTAAAAATCTACGGTTGTATTTACTGTTTTGTAAATTAGATTTTAATCACTTTATGTTTATATATATAATTAATTATTTGAAAAATTAAAATTTTTATCCTTATTTTAATATATATATATATATATATATATAATTCATTTAAAAATTTAAACAAATATACCACAACAGTAATCTATTTTTTCAAAATATCCCTCTTGACTTAACCTATACAAAGATTCTTTCTCTTTTTCTCTACAACTTTAAAAAATATTTTATGTTAATAGAAACTATTTGAAACAATGAGATGATGGTATAATATATAATATAATAATAATTAAAAATTAAAATAGTGAGATAGTCATTGATATCACTTTTAATGCGTTGAAAGTTAAAATGGAACGCTAACCCATTCCTATAGATTTAATTTTTAAAATGGCATGGGTTACGTAAGTGAAATTAAAAATTTTGGAATTGAAAATTTTTAGATTAAATTTTAACTTCTTTTTACTTACTTGATCTTATCTCCCTAAATTCTGGGTGACGTCAATGTTTATATTGAAGCCACCTGTGAGAGCATGCAATGAAGGTCTTGACGTGAGACATAAAACAGAGAATATTGCATAGAATCTTGCAAAGATTGTATAGAATATGAATATAATGCAATGTATTCAACAAGCAAAAAATATTATAATAAATATATATGAATAATGCACTGACAAACAAAGAATATTATAATAAATATATATGAATAATGCACTAACAAGCAGAGAATATAATGAATATGTAAAAGACTTTGCTTGTTTGCTTCCATTTTTCTTTCACGTGAAAGTTTTGCTTGCTTCTATATATATGCACACTTTTGCAAATTTTCTACAAAAGTATTTGCTTGCTTGCTTCCATATAGCATATATAATATAGATTGTCAGATTGTTTTTTCTGTACATGAAGAAAATTCAACGAACAACTTCATCAATTATTTGCAGTGTTAACGTAATGACTAGACAATAGGTCAGGTTTCGTTATAAAAATAGAAGCATAATTGTATCGTATCAAATTTAATTTAGTTCGAATTCAATATAAATTGAAATTTAATTCCGTTTGAATTCAAATTAATATGGAATTAATTTGAAATTGAAATTGAAATTAATTTGACTTGATCGAATTAATTTCAAATTAAATTGAAATGTGTGTGTTTGGGATAGGGAAGGTTGGTGGTGCTGCCAAGCCTTCTGCCACCAACCTTGTGAATCTATTTCTTTTTAGTATGTTGTGCCATCCATCAAATTTAGTAAGTAGATTTTTTTTTATATGCTGGTGATTGAAATCTTAAATATAGCTTAATTAACATTTAAAACTCAAGAATGGTAATCTCACATCAAATATTATGAACACCCAAATTTAACAGTGTTTATGAAACATTTCATTTTAAATATTTTGAACTGAAGTTGATGTCATTCATATTAATTTAGTGAAAATCCAATTTTTTTATTCCAATGTTACATTAGTTAATGTCAACTATATTAATAATAATCCAGTTTGGCCCACCAACCTTTTTTCTGCTAGTTCAGATTTCAATTTTGCCTGTCACCAATTCATTCTTTTAAAAAATGTTACTCATAAAAAAATTTATTTTAATAATGCTAATTCCAGTTTTTTTGATTTCAATGTTACATTCGCTAATGTCAACCATGTTAATTTAATAATGATAATTCAGTTTGTTTGATTAATGTTTGATTAAAATGATTATCTTTCATTACTTTTTCATTAATGTAATTTAACGAATTAATATATATTTTCAAACATTTACAATCAACTACCAGAAAGGGATGTACAAGTTCCATGATGCATACAAATTTCGAGTGCACATGTCGCTTTGGACAAAGACGGACACTATGACTATAATTAAGAATAAACTAGCATTTACTCAGAGAGCTATTTTTTAGACAACCTGTTTCAGACACTTATTAGATTTGGTGGAGCCATAATTCAGTGTTGTATTTATTCAAGCGATGTTATTTCATATGATTATCTGCAAGGACCCAGATAGAGAAATATGGTTCAAAATAAATAGTGTTGAGTTCTGATTCAGCCTTGTGGCGTTTGCGTTAGTCACTGGTCTAATTTTTGGGGAGGACATGCACTTGTCTAACTACGTTGATTACACAGGGACACCTCGACTAAGACAGGAATACTTTTCGGTTATTCACAGGTTGTTATCCCATGAGGAGATCGAGCAAGCAATTAGCGATCAAATTTGGGGAGACAATGACGATGACGTAATGAAGTTTGCAGTTTTGTATTATACGTTTACAGAATTATTACGGGCGGACAACAGAACCAAAATACCTGATTATTTTTTGCATTTAGCAGACAATTTAAATGCATTTAGTTAGTACCCATAGAGAATGGTGACATAGAATAAAACAATTGAATCGATGCAGAAGAGTATCCATAACAAATATCAATATTGTGTTGAACACCACTTACCATATACAAGTCCTCTCCCACTTCTTAGTTACAATATTTGGGGATACCCGATTACTTTCTAGGTAAGTGTCGCCTAATAGATAAAGTTTACATTTATATTTACGATTGTAAATACTAACCATAAATGTTATACATTGTGTAGTATTGGATTTACTGAGTGTTCTTATCTTTCACTTCCTTTTCTTTCATGATTGTAGGTACAGGTGATCGTGGTAGTACGAGGTAGGGTCAGGTCAGCGAAGATAGATCTGTCTATAGCAGGTTATCTCTAGTTTGTGTTACATGTATACAATTGCATATCTTGTTGACTTTTGACCTTCTTAAGATGGTTGTACAGTTGTATATGATTACTCCATATTTTTAGATGCTTTCAAATGAGTTTTCATATGGGATATATGCATCTTTTGTTCACTTTCAGATTTTCAGTTTTCATAGAATAATTTCTAAACACTTTTAGTAATGAGTTTAGTTTAAAGTATTTTTTTTTAAATAATAAACACTCTAGATATTAATTCGTAATATTTCTCCTTCGGAGGGTAGTAATTCGAGGGAGGGATGTTACATATGTGTCAAATAATGATAGTCGATGTGTCTTCCTTAGGGGACCCACTAGAATGATAGCCTATATGAGCAAACCATGGTGGACCCAAATTGTAACACCAAAGCAATAGTTGAAAAACATGGTATGCATCATTCCTTTGTATTAGTTCATATTGGTTATCACTTTCAACTTATGATCTAACTTATTTGTGTACACAACACATTGAAGCTTTCATAGGAATCCTCCGTAAATCTTTTCTAGATGGTAACAAGACAACTGTTTTGACCCAGTTCGTTGCACTTCTCCTACAGTGTTATAATAAGTTCAAATGGTTGGGTGCAAATATGGAGTGACCCCTATTTTTCCTAGATCAAATCAATGGCGTCTCATATGTATAATCCATTGAATTCTTTCAAACATGGAGTAGTGTTAACAAAGTGGTTTATAACTGTAAGTCGTTTTCGGTATACTGTTATTGGTAACTGTACTTATTTCTCTTCATTGGTTGATAGATATTCATTCCCCTCAATATCGACAACCAACATTGGATGTATGGCATATTGGATATCAATGATCGAAAGTTGTATGTATATGACTTTGCCTAATATACCACTCGCTTAGAGAGGGTGAAGAAGTTGATGTTATATAAGACATTAACACACCTAATGAACGCTAGTAATTTTATACATCAAATGAAATTCAACTACCAGATACTCCACCAACGTTACAATACCAGTGTGTTAATGACATGCCAAAATAAGATGTAGCAAGTGGAAACTGTGACCTTTTTTTACTTATGTTTATGAAATACTTTGCCCGAGATCGTTTATTTAATTTCACATCGAAACATTCTAAGAGGTTAAGAATGCGTATGGCCACAACCATACTCCAATGGAGGGCCTTTAGTAAGTATTTAGGGTTTACAGGTTTGTTTATATGTTACTAGACTTTACTTAATTAGTTATATTTATTAAATTCAATTGGATTGTGAAAATACAGGTTTTGAGGAATTTGATTAAGACGTGGGTGGGCTGGCATGCATATGAATTGGATTTCATTTTATTATTGTTTCAGTAATGTATTTACAGTATAAATCATAACTTCCTTTTGATGATTTCTTAATGCTTATTTATGAAATGAAACGAATTAATAAAATATGTTAATATGAAATACATGGTATGATATAATAAAAAATCAAATATATACATAAAATGAACAATAACAAATAAATGTCATGGTAATTCCATTTTGTTGTTTTGATATATTGTCATCACGTACATGTAAGAGCCTAAACATAAAAAATTAATACATTAAAATTTGTACAAAACCCAATAAATAAATTACAAAAAATTAAATATGCAATATATGTACAATTAAAATTATAATATTAGATGCAATCAAAAAATTAACCATGATAACTTATTCAGCCATATGGGTTGCACCGTGACTATGACGACCTCGTCTTCATCCGCCACTTGATGTGCTAGACAAACCAACCATAGGCACTAAAGTTGGACTGGGACAATTCAAGCGAGTACAGCCAGATTGATGACATCAACTACAATTTTGTTATTAAACTTCATTTCCTTGTGAAGTTTTTCTTGCATGGTTGAAAGGAGAACTGGACTGTCGTTGTTCCATCACCAAAGGATAAATCGTAAGCATATTTGATGGTGCCCAAGTTGATTAATCCCCTAGTGGATTAATATCTTCTCCATACACCATTCATAAATATTCAATAGAGTAATATGTACTGACCCAACTTGTACAGTTCAACAGGTTATTATATTTTGCAATAGCTATAATGTATGTACATGGAATTTAGGAAAGTTAAAATTTTCCACAATCACACGTTTGATATAGAAGATTCATAATGAATAGCTGTTGTCGTGAATCATGAACTTTGTATTGTTGCATGTTGATTGGTTTAACAACCATATTGACAGATTTGAACACATGTCGAGCAAACTTGTCCTTAACCTGTAATGTTAACGGGTGAGATCTCTAACTTATAAAAAACAACTAATAAATGCAATGAAAAAAAGAAACATCATTAAAATTTTATTCATACATATTAGCAATGTTTTGCCTATTGAAAAACTAATGTTGCATTGTGCTCCGAAGAAACTCAACTAATATGGTGATAGGCAAAGTGCGAGCAGTCCGTGTCAAAGCATTGAAGGACTTAGCAATATTAGTCGTCATAATGTTGTACCGCCATCCTCTAAAGTGGACACGTGCCCATCTTTCATACCCAATGTCGATCAAATAGGCTGCTACAACAGGATTTACTCAGGCAATCTACTCATAGTAGCTTGAAAGTCCCTGAGGCAATATGCATTAGCAGTTTTCCAAAATAATCGTTCAATATGTTTGATTTTTTTCAACTGTGAATGCATGTTACCCTTTTATATGGTAATTACAAAACCCATAAAGGGTATGAGGCATTACGTTCGTGATCAATGAAATTATTGAATGATGGTGATCAGAAATAATGACCAAATCCTACAAATCACTAATGCACATGCAAAGGTATGTCAAAAAGGGCGTTCATGTATCAATTCTCTCCTTGTGCCCAATAACAAATACGAGCGGGTAAATTTGATTAGTACCATCATTTGCAACAACATTGAAAAGAGACCCAAGATACTTTTCCTTTAAGTATGAAACATTAATGTATATTACCAGGTGATAGAATTATTGGAACCCTCTTATTGAACAATCAATACACATAAAAAAAACTTGAACCTATTTTCTGAGTCGATATCAATATGTGTCACAGTTCCTGGGTTTTTAAGCTCCAAATTATGACAATACTCACGTAATAGACCAAAAGACTTTTCTAGAAATTCTCATAATGCATTTATTGCATATGTTTTGGCATGTCGTGCTTATGTGTAGGATATGTCGATTCTGTACCCATATACCATGTCTGAAATAATTTCATTCAATAGGTAAATACAATCAACCACAAACATTGACTTAAGTATATTCCCCAATGATTATGCACCAGCTTATTTATGGTGCGACAATATTTGATCCCGCGGACAAGTGTCTGTCTCGTCTAAATGTCGTAAGACTCAATAGTCTCCATTTTGCTTTCTTGTTACTCGTGCCCACCATTTACATTATGGATGTATGCATTTAAGTTCATGTCGTATATTATTAGAGTGACCAACCTTCCATTGAATTCTTGTCTTTGAGACATATGTTTGAAATAATGCTTTTAATTCTACCTTTGAATTATAAAAACCCATCACTTGCAAATGGTTACCCTTTGTGTTGCCCGATTATTAATACATGCATTCTCAACATCAATAGAAAACTCAGGAAACCATTGAAATGGATTTGAATTATGTATGTGACTTGGATATGCTCCAATATTCATAAAGCCATGACGTCTCGTGCTACATTCAACCTCTTCATTACAAGTATGAATTTAACTTTTGCCAACGTTTTGACTTAGAACACCGTATATGTCCTCATCAAACCCCAAGAATTCATCATCATCATCCTCATTACCTTCTATTTTATAATCCTCATCCATATCGTTGTCATTATCATTATTAACACCATAATTCCCACCAAACTCTTGAAAACTTTGCAGATATGTCCACTCATTTGTCGAATGATTTTCTCTTTCTTCCTCATGAACATCTTTGGCTTGTTGATTGTCCCTTCTGTCAATTGGACTCTCAATAACATAAAGTTTTGTAGATCCTTGTAAACTTTTTGCTACAACTATAAAAAATTCTACATCATCATTTTCTACAATCTCTATTAGACCCACATCACTTAAGGTAAATATGCGCACATTTGATTAACTTCGATCAAGTCTTAGTTGATAGCTTATTCTCGCAATAAATCCTTCAAAATCAACACTTGTGTCGATACACATCCCTCTCTCATTCTTACTAACATATCTTGTCACATTATCATTACCTTTAATCAATTGGCCTCCATAGTGAATCTTAAATGTAGTTTTTTCCATCTTGACTAAAAATAAATCTAAAAACATAAAAACATCTATGTTTAGACAAAATTTATGTATTTGAATAGTAACCATCGGTGAACAGTATCTTTCAGTAAACAATAGTAGTTCCAAAATAAAGAGAATCACAGTTAGCTCACATAAATAACCAATGTCGTGATACCAAACTGGTACGTACGACTATGCATGAGTAATAAATCCAAAAGGGGTGAGCTAAAAAATACTATTCACTCCAAATTGAACTACTTTACAATTTTTTCAAATTAAGCCCCAAATGCAATACTAATGCAACCAAGTTTCATACATACGTATTTATAACACATTAAACTATCATATCGTCAAGTGATGTACAAATATTGATCAAGGCAAGACAACAAAAAATGGAAGAAAATGACAATGGCAATTTTGTAATTTTTAAGCAACTCTCTGCCAAGACAAGGAAAACAATACACACACTAAAATAACAACAAATTGAAATAAACAAGTATAAAAAAACAAAGGAATTGAGTGGAATGGAAGAAAACAGAAAAAATAAATAAATTTAGTGGGCTTAGAAGGTTGGCGTTAATGTCAAAGGGTTGGTGGCATTAATGCCAACTTATTCTTCGTTTGGAATTTTTTCAGACTTGAATTTTCGTATTTTATGATCATCAATATAACATTAAACAACATTATGAAAATTTTAAACAATAGAAACAATATAAAATAACAGTATTAAACAATCTAACAATATGAAATATAACAAAATTAAATTTACCATACATTATTTCATTTTTAATTTGTTTATAAACAAAACACATAACATACGGGCTTGAATCAAGACTGACCTGAATATAGATTATTTTGCTATGAAATATTTGCAACAAATGTTAATTCTCTTAATAAATTTAGTAATTTTCATCTCTCTCTCCCTTGTGTTCAAGTTGAATCATTTATAATGGTTTTCTCATGAGTTTTATTGTTTAATCAAATGTCTTCTTTGTTGAAGAATTTTTTTTCATACTGCAGAGATTCTTTCCTCACTTAAAGGCTGAAGAAGAAGAGCGAGATGATATTCTTTCTTTCTGTATGAGTTATATCAACGGGGGTATTTTGGAAAAATAAATTACTATTATGATATATTTGTTTAGACTTTGAGATGAATAACATATATGTATACGCAGATTAAAATAAGGGTAAAAATTTTAATTTCTCTAATTATTAACATGTTATCTTCACCATCTAAATATTTTAATTAAATTTTACACACAATTTAAGGACCTAGCATTTAAAATGAATGTAATTATTATGTTTTTTTTACAATAACTATTACACACATTAATTTGGTTGTATTTTCAACTTGTATAATATACTTTATATATGTTATTTATACTTTATATGTTATAATTATGCTATAACTTAAATTTATTACCTTATAAATTATCTTATAATTAGTGCAATATTGTTATTCTATAAATTGGCTTATAAATTGTTTCTTATGGTTATGTACTTAGGATTTTGAAATGTCTTCTTCTCAAGATTACAATGACATTAATTGAGATCTAACTTGAAGTATGCTTGTTTGGTTGATTTTAACAATAAAAACAATTTTATATGCAATTTTTGTGAGAAAGTAACAAGAGAAGGAGTATATAGGGTAAAGAAACACCTTGCTAGGGACAATAAAGATGTGAAACAATGTACAAAGTGCCCTCTCATGTCCATGAGGAGATTATATAGTAATTGAATGCCAAAGTTGTAAGTGAAGCAAACAGAGGTGAAAACTTGTTTACTGATATAAGTGATGACAATCGTTTAGGAGATGATGATGACGAAGATGATATCATCTCTTTTGCAATGAAAATTTCAAGTGGTGCAAGTAAATAGTCTTATCAAAGTAGCAGCTTCAGTCAACGATCTAATGTTAAGGGTCCTATAGATGCATACATGGCTAAAGACTCCACCAAAATAAAGCAAAATAAGAAGAAAGATGTGATGAGACAATCCACCATAAATGAAGCCTACAAAAAGGAATTAATGGAAATGGCTTATCAAGATATTGCTAGGTGGATTTATAATGCAGACATAACATTTAATGCTATGAATTACCATAGTTTTAAGGTTATGATTGAGTAAATTGGACAGTATGGAATTGGGATGAAATCACCTAGTTATCATGAAGTGAGGGTTCATTTACTAGAAAAAGAGTGTGAAAGGGTGAATAATTCAATTAAAAAACATAGGGAAGAGTAGGCAAAATATAGTTGTAACATAATGGCTAATGGATAGACAGATAAAACTCATATGCCTAATAATTTTTTTGGTAAATTCCCTTAACGGATCAGTTTTCATTAAGTCTGTTGATACTTCTACATATGCAAAAACATAAGAAAAATTATTTGAATTGTTTGATCAGATAGTGGAAAAGATTGGTGCACAACTAGTTTAATTGTAGCTAACAATGCATCAAACATTATATTAGTTGGTAAGAGTTTAAATTTTGAACTTTTATTTATTTTTTCCAATCAATACTTCATATATTGAAATTTACATATAATTTAAATATCGTATTTGTTTTTTCAAGAAAATTGTTACAAGCTAAGAGGAATCATTTATATTTCACGTCTTGTCCGACACATTGTATTGATCTAATATTGGAGGATATTGGAAAATTGTTTGTTATTGCAAAAACTATGAAAAAGGCTATTGCTCTCAATGGATATATCTACAATTGGCCTAGTGTGATAAATATGATGAGACAATTTGCAAAGAAGAAAAAGTTATTTAGGCCAACTGTTACAAGATTTGTAACAACTTTTTTGACATTGCAACACATTTATCAATAGAAAAATAGTTTGAGGAAGACGTTTACATCAGAGGAGTGGAAACATAGTAGATGGGCAAAATAATCAATTGGAAAAAGAGCTACATTATTAGCCATCCAGTCGACAATATGGAATAATATCTCTTATATTTTAAAGATATTTGGTCCTCTTGTTAGAGTGTTTTGTTTGGTTGATGGTGAAAGAAAATCTACAATGGGATATATATATACTTGTGAAATCTCTTAAAAAAGATGAAAAACACAAGTATGAACATGTACTTAAGATGATTGATCGTAGATGGGATTGCCAGCTTCATCACCCATTGCACGCATTAAGGTATTATTTAAATCTCAAATTCTATTATGTGAACCTCGATAGGATGAAATTAGATTCTGAGGTCATGAATGGTTTGTATGATTGCTTGCAGATTAGTGATGGGTTATCTTTGTATAGGAGAGGTGGAGGTTTATTTGGGATAAATCTCACTTTTAGACATAGAGAAACAAAATCACTAGTTGAATGAAGTACTTATGGATCGAGTTGTCCACATTTGCAAAAGTTTAATGTCAAAATTCTTAACTTCACATGTAGTGCTTTTGGTTGTGAAAGGAATTGGAGTGTGTTTGACCATGTAAGTATTAATTAAAAGGTAAATGAGAGTAGGATAATATATATTGAATAATTATGTAAGTATTAATTAGTTATACTTACATAATTATTCAATATATATTATCCTACTCTCATTTACTTTTTAATATGTGTACTAACCAATATGTATTTCATATGTATACAGGTTCATAGCAAGAAGAGAAATAAATTAGCACAAGAAAGATTAAATCATTTAGTTTTTGTGAAATACAATCGAGCATTGTAGTGTCAGTATTCAATTACCGATAGCATAAATCCAATTTTGCTTGATACAATTGATAAAAACAATGAATGGTTGATGGGGCAAATCGAGGGTGCAAATGACATTGATGGTGATGATGAATTGGTGTATGAAGATGATTCTTTGACATGGGGTAATGTTGCTAAGGCTAGTGGAGCTGACGAACTTGTTTATGCTACAACAATAAGTCTAACAATAAGTCAATGTTTAAGGATAAGAGGGTTTTAGAATATAAGTCTTCTAATGAAGAAGAATGTTATGATAAAGAAATGGATAAAATCAAAAATAAAAAATTTGATGATGAGGAAAAAAATGTGACATTCGATGATGAAGATGAAAATTTATATTTCAATTAAAATACATATTTGATAAACGTTTATGTACATTGAAGAGTTTTAATATTATTTCATATTTTGATATAAAAATCAATTTATACTTTTAAACTTCATCTATGATATTTTTCTTTGGTATTAGAGTAATTCATTTTTATTATATTTTATTTTTTATTAGGCCACAGGACTATTCCCACCCAAAGTATGATGTTATCTCAAGTTTATCCCTGTTAACTTTAAAAATTTCATTTACTCACCTATAGATTGTTAAAATTAATGGTTTCAAAGGTAAAATTATTATTTTATCTGTAATATTAAAAATAAATTAAAATTTAATTTAGTTTCCCCCCCAAAACCTTAAAAACTAACCATTTCCTTTTAGGTCAAGTTTTAAAAAATCACATTTCCCCCATAGGGTTTAGTTTTCAATCCCCAGCTCTAAATCTGATGTCATCATCGATGACGAAGCTTCCCCGATGCATCACCATCCTCCAACAGTCTCTTTCCCCTCATTTGGAACGTCGACCGTTGCAAATCTAGCCTGAAAAGATGAAGAGCTTCGTTGGGAGACAAAGCTTTTTGTCTTTCCAGGCCAAATCTGTGGTCGTTGGTGTTCTAGAAGAGGGGAGAAAGATTGTTGGAGCATGGTGATGTGTCGGGGAAGCTTCTTCATCGGTGATGGCGCTAGATTTGGCATCAAGGATTAAAAACTAAACCCTAAGGGGGAATGCTAATTTTTAAAACTTGCCCTAGAGGGGAAATGGTTAGTTTTTAGGGGTTAGGGGGGAAAAAGAGATAAAATTTTAAAGGGTTAAAGTTTTGTTAATTTTAACCGTTCATGAGTGGGTAAATGAGATTTTTAAAATTAACAGGGGAAAACTTGAGATAACAACATACTTTGAGTGGGAATAAATACTTTGGCCTTTTTATTATTATTATTTTTTATCACTTTTGCTTTGAAAGCAATGCTTTCGCTTTACTTTTTTCGCTTAGGCACTTTTCGCCTTTAACAACTATGATGATAGAGTTTCAAAATGGGGACCTAACTAATTTATAGGAGAAATTATTAAACTTTCTCGTCAAATGTCCAATAACTTAAATACCCATACTAAACCATTTACCCAAATCTATAGAGTGTATTAAACTTATTTTTATTGATAATTTAAGTTTATTTGTAAATTGATATTATATAATTTAATTATCTAATTTTATTAAATTAAACTATAATTAATGTGAACCCACATCATGGAAATTTTCTAGTACATACTAAACAAAATTTTGATTTTATATCCTTAATATTATCAAAAGTTTCTAATATATATTTTTTTTTAATAGATGCCCTTGTAACATGCATAAAGGACATCCAAATTAAATATGAATCTTGCACGTTCATAAATTTTCCCTTTAACCAAAAGGAGATAATAATTAAAAAATAATTCTCATGATGGTTAACAATCAAGTTCCCAACGAACTCAAATTAATAAAATAAGCAAATTTTGTAGGTAATTAATTAGCAACTTTATTTATTTTTTAAATAATCCAGCGGAGCAGAAACCTGAGTACCAAATAAGGTGAGGTTCCTTTTCCATTCTCTATGTTATGTTTTTTTAGAGTAATATTATATGTATAATTTTAATATATAATTTTATATATAAATAATAATATATTATTATATAATTAGATAATTAAAAATAAAAATAAAATAATATTTAACTATATAATAATATAACATTAGTTATATATAAAATCATATAAAAAATTATACACATAATTTTATTGGTTTTCTAAATGTTTGATGGTAATGACAGTACTATCGACAAAAAATATATCAAAAAGGAAACGAGAACAGAAAGTTACACGTATTTATAACTCATTTAAATTAGAGTCATGCCCATAATTTGAGATTGTTTAATATCTAAGTTTTTCAAAAATCATCCAAAATTCCCTTATATTTATTAAATTTCCCCTTAAATATATATAAAATTCCCTCGTCTTTGAAATTTTCAATAATTATATGATTTTTTTTTTAATTTTGAAAACTTTACAAGTATTTAAGATTAAATAATTCCAAAGCATATATCCGTGAAAATATTAATTAAACTATGCATACTCACTTTAAATACACAAATAAATATTTATATGATGTGTGTTATTATATGATTTAATAATTTAAAATTAAAGATAAAATAACATCTAATCACATAGTATACATTTATGTATTTAAAATAGGTATACATAATATTACTCTTACAAACATATATACCACACTCCTAATAAAGACTCAATAGAATTGAAGATTTTTTCTAAAACATATATAGGGAATGGATAATCTTGTATCATAGGTTTTTCATATATTTACTTAGTTTCAATAATTTGTCTATGATGGAGAGGAAATATAAATCTAGTCATAGCACATATTGAATCATTTATTGTTATGCATATCTTTATAGTATATTATTGACAAATCTATAAAACATAAGCAATGTATAATATGAGTTAAATCTTTGTCCAGTCATTTCTTACCAACTCTTTTGTATCTATTTAAAATGTTCTATCGTGATTCCATTTAGGGTATGTTTCGTTTAAGTAATATTTTATTACTAAAATAAGAAGATTACTTTAAAGATAGATTACTTAAAAAATTATTGGGTATAAATAATTATTATATTTGATCAAATTTGATAAAAATAGATAGATATAAATAATTGTTGTGTTTGATTAAATGTAATAAAAGAATACTAATAAATTATTTTACATAAATACCTTTAGATATAATTATTTTTAAATATTTTTATCTTAATTAAAAATAAATTTATTTTTATCTTAAAAAATTAATAAATAATAATATAATTATAATAAAATCAAGATTACTTTGATAATTTTTTAATGTCTAAAATAAAGATGATAATCAAAATAGCATATATGTCACCTGTCAGCCCCTTCATTTTATAATTTGGGGGACATATTATTTTATTTTGTATTTCGAGATTAATAGACAACGGGCATCTGACGCCTTATTCTTCACGTGAAATTTTATTCTATAATTCTTTTGACTGGCAATGACGCCTTATTCTTCACGTGAAATTTTAGAAGAATGTCCTATTTATTTACATCCCAACTCATCTTCT
Source organism: Mangifera indica (assembly GCF_011075055.1). Lineage (NCBI taxonomy): Eukaryota > Viridiplantae > Streptophyta > Magnoliopsida > Sapindales > Anacardiaceae > Mangifera > Mangifera indica. The sequence continues at coordinate 8,400,136 of NC_058140.1, forward strand.
CTGCGTACTTTAATTGATCGAGGGTTTTCTTTAGCCCTTTTTTGCTTACCTTTTATCTAAATTTTGACCAAATTTGCCTATAAAACCAAATTGGTTTTCATATCCCCAGTCACAGAAGTCTTTGGTTATTTAATCACATCACATCGTATTTTCTTTCTTTATTTGATTATTCTATCTTCAATCTAAGTGATGGATAGAGAGTATTGTTTTTGGTTTCTCCTTCTAACTACGACAGCTAATACCTTGGTAAAAGGCCAAGGCACAACAAGAGTTGGGTTCTATTCAACTACATGTCCTCGAGCTGAGGAAATTGTTAGATCAAATGTTGAATCTCACTTTCGATCAAATCCAACCATTGCTCCTGGTTTACTCAGAATGAACTTCCATGATTGCTTTGTTCAAGGTTGCGATGCTTCTGTTCTGATCGATGGCCCTAACACTAAGAAAACAGCCCCACCAAACCTTCAATTAGGAGGTATTGGATCCGGGTCCACCCATGACGGGTCGACTCGACCCGATTTGATTAACTGCCAAAGGGCAGTTATTAGCGATTATTGGCGGTTATTATTGGAGGTTGGACTTTTATATAAAGTCCTAATTGCCTCCCAAAGAAAAGTGATGAGAAGATGAGAAATGAGAAAGAACGCCATTTTTACAGAGAACTCTTCTCTCTTGCCAAAACCAAAACACAGTAAATTGGTCTCCCAAATGGAAATCAGTACGTGGGCAAATGGCGTTGTGGAAACAGACTAACGTCAACACCTCGCGTAGAATTCGAAGACGCTTCATCGAAAATAGAAACGGGACACAAATTCGTATTTATAGATTTCATAGATTATGATCCTGACATGTTTAATTGTTTCTAACATTGGTATCAGAGCCTAGGATACATATTTGTTATGTTTTCTATGAATGGTATTGCGTATACTATGCCAATTAGGATCTGTATATGGAAGTTTTTTAAAATTTCGTTTTTGGGGACAAATTTAATTCAGGCAAAATTGCATGAAATTGGTGTTGGCAAACATGTTGGATGTATGCTAGGAATAATATTACATGTTTTAAATTGAAAATCAACTCGAATTAATGCTGGAATCGATCGAAATAGACCCAAATCTGAGACCGAAGGCATGTTTTTTCTTGCTAGCCGTTTCAATGGATTCCGATGTCGATGGCACCAGAACTTGGAACGATTGGACTCCACGTAGACTGTACTACAAAAGCCCTATGGTATTTTCGTAAAAATCATCGAAAAATGGCCAATTAAATGGACAGCAAGATTAGGGTTCATCACGCGATTTTGGGTCAAAATCGAGTTGGGAAAACCCGATTACCTGAACCGGAGGTCAACGGGTTGGTCAATACCTGAATCGGTCAATGGGTTAACCCGTTTAGTCAATCGGGTTACCCAACCAGGATCCTGACCCATGGATAACCCGATCAACTGTTGATCGGTCAATAGTCAAATAGTTGATTGGTCAACGGTCAAATAGTTGACCAGTCAATGATCAACATTTGACCATACGTGGTGACTCATTTCTAGCGCGTGGAAGCACATCTGAGTCATTCTTGGTGCGTGAGGACGCGTGCAGATACTTATACGGCGCGTGGAGGCACGTGCGATGTCTACTTGGTGCGTGAAGGAGCTTATGAGCTTATTTCCACGCATAAACACCTACTTTTAGAGTGTATTGGCACGTGAAACTTGTTTTTTAGTCCTTGGAAGTTGTGTAGTACTTGGATCGGTATATGAGATGTGTTCCATGGGTCTTACGGCGTATAATGACATGTAATATCTTATTCCAACTCCCGAAAACACATATTGGTGTTTTAGGATACATGTTTCTACTTCATGCAAATTTATTGATTAGAGACCATTACGTTGCATGTAGAAATTATCAATATCCTATTGAATTCTCTTAATTGGGAAAGAAAAAATATCCATGCGTGAATATGATCCCCGTAATCAATGATCTTACTTGGGACAAGAATTTGAAACCTTTTGGGACTAAGTGGATTCATTACAGCTTGCTATAGAGCGACGCTTAGTAATATACGATAGAATATTCATTATTTTATCATTATTCCCAAAACTAACGTAATACGAGGTATTTGACCTAACGCAAATGTAAGAGAGACTTTATTATAGATAAAGTGTCTCAAAGATCGATACGGGTTGATGAAATGGTCCTAGTCAAAATAGATAATGCATTTGTTGTATCATATATATTTGTTAAGTGTAGGAATTCTGAGATTGGTAGACTTTAATGAAATTCTCATCCAGAATTAATATTGGCGCAATTAGATTAAAGTTTAAAATGTCAAGCATTTGTGTCATGGGAGATGATTAGGAACATAGTGAACTTTCGATTCTATGCCTTATGTGAGATATTTTAAAATTTTAATGCGTAATTGCGACAATTGATATGTATTTGATTGCATTGATAGCGTTGTGTCAGATAGATGTCTCTGTGATCTAGTTAACCATAACATCTTAGAAAATGATGACTGATTTGAATGAGAATGATACTGAATAGAGAGAATTAAACCATGTGACATTTGAAATGCACAATATCCTAGATGAGCAAAAGGCTTTAGAGGTTGTAAATCAGGTTAAGATTTAGTTGTGGCTAACTAAGGGATAGAAACCTAATTAGTGTCTTACACAAACGTGATGTGGACGCACATCACATATGTAAGAAGCAAGATCCACTTCGTGTGATATTTTGATTAGTTTCATGATTATCGATCTGGTATATAAGTACCATGAAAGTTCAACTGTATATGTCATAAGTTTGGTTTTAGTTGAAAAGTTTGGAGGAATTGTGGTCCCTAACTAAAGACAGTTAATTTTTGAATTTGATTTAATGTTAAATCTGATTATGAAACTAAAGTCAGCTACGCGTAACCTGATGCATGAACATGAGGTTCATTTAGAAAAACGATTTCTTCTCGATAGTAGAAGTGTATAAAGGTACATATGACCCACAATGAGAAAAGAAGGACTTTTGTTAATTATTCTAGCCACATAAAATTGGAGTATAAGCGCCCATGAGGTAGTTGAATTTAATACTCATGCATACGTTGCAGAATCAACTTTTAAAAGTGAGTGGCTCAAGTCCTAATATAAGAAGGAGATCGTTTAATGCTCAAAGAATAAGAACAAGGAATTAAAATGAGAAGAGTGGCAAGAGTACTAGAAGAAGAGACGAAAACAAGATGAGTAGTTGCAATAGAAGCAACAAGAATTATATCGCCTGTGAATGAACAGAGATGAAAATGATAGTCTTGTTTAAAATCAAGTGATGAAACTTTGATTTTCTAGTACTATGATATTAACTGAGTATTATCTTACATGGATTATGGACTCTGTAGCCACTAACCAAGTAGTTCATGATAGAAGATCTTTAGTAGATTTCTATCGAATTCTGAATAAAATGGATTGGATATATGTGGGCAACAACACAAGGGTTGTAGTAAGAGGAATAGACACGAGCAAATAAGTTTTGTAGATGATCGAATCCTATACCTATACAAAATCCAATATGCTCCTAATATTCAGCAAATCTTGGTCAAAGTACTTGTTCTTCTTAAACTAGGATATAATTTGAATTTCTCTAGGTGTTTTATTGAAATGTGATAGAATTGATTTCTATAGATTTGGTTTGTTGGTTGAATGGTTATATGGTGTTTGTCACCTTACATTTTTGATAATGTTAAGTTTTTCATTATTTGCTTCTCCTTGTGTATGGATATGAATGCAAATATATGACATGTTACATTTGGGCATGTAAGCCAAGATGGGTTGAATAAATTGGCTTATGAAAGTTTATTAGGAACTTTCACATATATAGAATTGTCCATATGTAAGCATTGCTTAGTTAGAAAAACTTCTAGAAAACCATTTGACAAAACTATATGAGTTTGACTTCCTTTGCAATCTATATACTTAGGTATATATATTTTTCTATGAATGTAAAGTTTGAGAATGTATCTCATTTTTCATTACTAATGATGATAATAATGCTTGATTTGGTCTTGTCTACTTGATCTCCCATAAGTCAAAAGCAGTAGACTGCTTTAGACACTATATATAATTGAGGTTGAGAATCAATTAGACAAAATTGATAAGAGTTTTATGAACTCATCGAGATCTTGAGCATTTGTTCCAACAGTTCAAGGAACTAAGTAATGAAATAAATAGTATGGTAAATAGTAATTCCAAAACTTCGCAACAACCAATGTAGTGAAGAAGAGTAATTGAACTCTATTGGAAATGGTTAAGTCAATGAAAGTGCAAGCAAAACGTCAAGTCACTTTGTGATGATATGATATTTATTGTTGCGAGAGAACTTAACCGATTGCCTACTAATCCAGTTGCTTCCACTCCCTATGAGTTATGGTTAGAGAGAAAATCTGAGATAATTGATTGCAACCTCAGTGGTTAGCAATATCAATCCATAATTTTTCCCATAAGTTAGAGTAATTGGGACTAAGAAGAAATGAATGTATCTTTATCAGATATGTTGAACACTCCAAAGGGTATGCATTCATAAGGGAGGATTTCGTTGGAAGATTAATTGAACTTGTATTAGAGATACTACATTCATAGAGGATATTTTTCTTAAAAGGGATAATGTTGATAATAGGTTTCATCTGAATGAGATGAGAAAAGAATGAGGATAGGTATCTCTTAACGACCATTAGTTGAGTCTTAAGATATAAGACCTATACTTGTTCTAGTTAGTGGGAGCAAATGCAATTGAGCTCCAGCCTATTTCGGATAGTGGGAGTAATGATCTTTAATTGTTTGCTTCATTCATCTCACCCTAGTGGGAGCATTGAGATTAAGCTTTAATCTATTTTGGATAGTGAGAGCATTAATTCTCAATTGCATTGGAGTGGACGTCCAAAAGTATTCAAGTGACGTTTTTAAAGTGAAAACAAAGTTTTCATAACCACTCCCCAAGATGATAAAAAATCTGAAATAAATGTCTCATCTTTTGATAAGGAAATTTTAAAATGCATTGGAAGAAGAGATAAAATACTAGAAAACAAACAAATTCTAGTTTTTGGGTGACTTATCGCCAGATCGAAAATTCATTGGGAATGAATAAGTTTCCTGAAAGTCGTAAGGCGGATGGCTCAATAAATAATTTTGCTTAATAGCGAAAAACTATACCTAATAAGAAGGTATAGATTGTGTAGAAGGATATTTTCATTATTTATAATATTTACTTCAATGTATTTGGTTCTTGCTATAATAATAACACATTTAAATTTAGAATTACACCAGATAAATGTTAAGACAATTTTTCTTAGTGGAAAACTTGACAAAAAAATCTGCATGAAATGAGATATAGATCTTATTGTTATAGGTATGAAGGGCAAAGTGTGCGAGCTTTAAAGACATTGAATGTCCTAAAACTGTCATCTAAATGCTGGTACTTGAACTTTGAAATGATTAATCAAGACCATCATGTCTATGTGACAAAGTCTGATGACAAATTTGTAATTCTATCAATGTGTGTGATGATGTATAAATAGCTAGAAATGATTTGAAGTAAATGATAATCATCAAAGGATGGTTGTCTATATCTTTGACTTGCAGGATATGGGAAAACAAAATACATATTGTGAATTTACATTTAGAAGAATTGTTCAAAGAAATTTTTGACTCTATTATAAGAGCATAATATTCAAAAGATTCTAGAACAATCCAATATGGTATATTGTGAACCCATTGATATTCCTGTGTCAAATGACAAATTATTGAGCCAAAAGAGATATGTCCCAAAACTTAAGATAGAAGCAGAGAAATGTCAAAGGTTACCTATTCAAATGCCATCAGATGTATTATGTATGTTATAGTGCATACATGCCCAGATATTTATTTTGGTATTGGGCTGGTTAATCGATATAAGTAAATATTGAAAAGAGCACTGAAAGGTTGTATGTAGAATTGTTGATATTTAAAAGGCTTTGTGGATGATTCATTATGTCATTAAGGATCGAACTTGCGTTTGATTGGCTATTGAGATGCCAGTTTGGGAAGTTTTTTTTAAACCAACACAAATTATATAACGGTTAAGTTTTTCTTACTCCAAAAGGACCCATATCTTGGAGCTATAAGAAACAGAGATGCGTAGCCGTATCCACATTAGAAGCCTAGTATATCTATGTTTACTTTGGCATGATGTGAAAAAATTTGATCCATGTGTTATTTATTGCTAATGAGTTTATGGATTGTGGAGATGCATTGGCTTATGTAAGAGTATGTTCTTTAATCTGAAGAAAAATATTCAGTGTCATTAAAGAGTTAATGGTAGGTTCAGTGATTGCAGGAAGAGTATGAAACCTGGGAAGATTATGCTATTGACAAGAGTAACATCAAGGAGGTATGCACTTTAGATTCTGGTATTATACTGGATGTTTTTATTGAAAGAAAAGATTAAATTGTTATGTGTACCCAGTTGAAATTAGTTGCATACTCTCTCTAACACACAGAAAAACAATCACACATTAAGTTGCTATGAAAATAGCTCAAGTGGGTATTGTGAAGATCTTACTATTGCTGGGCCTTTACTAGCTTTGGAATGCTAACGTGATACTAGAGCCAGGTTAACCTGGGTTTTATATACCTACCAAAAAGAAAAAAACCTGGTTCTATACAGTTTCTGTTGCTAGGTGGTTTAGTAATTTTGCAAACTTATTCTGTTCCTTTGATGCTAAAATAGGTTTCCTTTCATTATTTTGATTCATCTTTTTCTGTATTAATAGGTCCCCAAACCAAGGTCATACGATGTTATTGCTAGAGATTACCTTGAGGCTCGTTTGGAAGCTTCTAATGTGTAAGAAACTATTTGGTTAAGAAGATTCTTTGCGAATCTAAGTAAACAGGACAATATTGTCAGAGCAATGATTGTTTGTTGAAATGAAAGATCTTGAATTTTTATAAGATAACCAAACATATCGACACTAGACACAACGTAATAAGAGACTCAATTTCCAAGAGAGAAATGAACGTACAATATAATTCTACGCATTGTATAGTCACTGATCCTTTGACTGAGATTCTTCCAAGAAAAGTATATCTTGCACATGTTAAATTTCTTGGATTGCGTAGATAATGATTGATGAGTGTTGAGCTTATATATTGTACTGATGACACAATGTCGAAAACCATGAATTTAAGTTCATTTTATGTTTTGAACTTATGTCCCGAAATTTTTGGGTTTTCACTGCATACACATCGTTTTTAGCTCAACAAGATTGTAATGTCACACAAGTTAGAGATTGGCTCACTCACACGAGCAATCGCCTTTGGCGCTGAGAAAGCGAGCAAAGATGAGACATTATTCTTGAGAATTGTGATGCTGAGAGAGCATACCAATGGGAGACAAATTTCTCGAGAAAAGATTTATTGAAATAAAAATGTCGCCTTGATGATTGATCAAGATGAGGTCATGAATAGATACATTTGAAAATGACCGATTTGGATTCCCCACGTCCAAATAACTTGTGAATACCAGATGTGAGTTCTTAATATAAATAAATACCTACAAGTGTGAAGATGATTAAGAACTCAGGTTAGGCGCTTGAGGTAGCGACTGAACTAAGATCTGTACAGTGTTGTGAATGACATTTGAGAAAATACACACTGTAGCACATGATTCATACCATATGTGCATAAGTAAGACGACCAGTTAAAGTAGTGGAAGGATGAATCCCTGCTCCTTCACTGTGTGAGACTTTATGAGGATTAACTCATGTTGGTATCCTTTGACTCTTTACTGTTGTTTGATATTTACTCTTAGTGTTGCTATCTTAGCTTGGAACCTATGGCCACGCATGAGTCGGTCTATGGAACATGACTAGAAAAGCAACTAAGTTTAAATTGAGAATTTCGAGTAGAAGAGAAAGACTTATATATATTACGTGTGTCCATTGGCTAGCCGATCATGTCACTCATATGGAGATTGGACTTGATCATGGATACATAGGAAAATAACACAATGAAAAATGAGGGATTAAAGGGAGCTGGTGTTATCGAGTAAGTCTGGGGTGCTGTGAGCCTAACGCTTTATTTTTGTTTTATTCAGATTGAAGCGGCTATGTTATTCCTAACAGATGCATAGTATTTAGCTCCCAAGTGCAGGTTGCTCGTGAGGTCGCACGACACATTTGCAAGTATGAAACGTACTGCTATATGAGATTTCTGTGGCTAAGCATTTTGGTTCGGGTCTTCCATCATATGTGAGTGGGAGATATTGGATCCGGGTCCACCCATGACAGGTCGACTCGACCTGATTTGATTAACTACCAAAGGGCAGTTATTAGCGGTTATTGGCAGTTATTATTGGCAGTTGGACTTTTATATAAAGTCCTAACTGCCTCCCAAAGAAAAGTGATGAGAAGATGAGAAATGAGAAAGAACGCCATTTTTACAGAGAACTCTTCTCTCCTGCCAAAACCAAAACACAGTAAATTGGTTTCCCAAATGGAAATCAGTACGTGGGCAAATAGCGTTGTGGAAACAGACTAACGTCAACACCTCGCGTAGAATTCGAAGACGCTTCATCGAAAACAGAAACGGGTACGCAAATTCGTATTTACAGATTTCACAGATTATGATCCTGGCATGTTTAATTGTTTCTAACAGGAGGTTATGAAGTTATTGATGATGCCAAGAAGCAGCTTGAAGCTGTTTGCTCTGGTGTTGTCTCTTGTGCTGATATTCTTGCACTTGCTGCTTGTGACTCTGTGGTTCTGGTAAACTCTATATATATATATAGAGACACTATTTGATATTCCTACATTTATTTCTCACTCAAACAAATGTTGTTTCTGTCTATTTAATGCAGACAAAAGGGCCCAATTGGAATGCACCGACAGGGCTCAAGGATGGGCGAGTTTCATCGGCATCTGAAGCCTCTAATTTGCCAAGTTTTAGAGATTCTGTTGAAAAGCAAAGGGAAAAATTTTATGCTTTTGTTCTTAATGCTCTGGATCCTGTTACCCTTGTTGGTGAGTAAGTTATTGCTTCTTTAATTCAAAAAGATTAAAAATCTAGGTTAATTTGTCCATTCAACAGTGAACTTATTAAGTTTTTTTCTTGATAACAGGAGGGCATACCTTAAGGACTTCAGCTTGCCAATTCTTTAGTTATAGACTCTACAACTTCTCTACGACAGGAAATGGAGCTGACCCCCCAATTTATCCTGCATTTTTCAATCAACTTCGAGCACTTTGCCCACAAAATGGCGATGGCAGTAAATGTGTTGCATTGGACACAGGAAGCGACACCAGATTTGATACATCTTTCCTTAATAATCTTAAAAATGGTCGAGGAGTACTGGAGTCTGATCAAAAGTTATGGACTGATGCTTCCACTAAATGTTTTGTTCGGGGTTTCTCACGAGGATCCAGTTTCAATAAACAGTTTGGAAGGTCGATGGTGAAGATGAGTCTTACTGGAGTGAAGACAAGCGCTAATGGCGAAGTTCGGAAAATCTGTTCCAAAATAAACTGATGCCTGTTGTTAAATTATCTATTTTAAAATTCATTTCATTAGCAGAAGCTCATATCAGGAAGTGATACGCCGCTGCTTTCTTGTGTTCAGCGTGCTTGTTGACTTGAAATCAATGAAACAAATTGATCAAGTTCTGGTTGATGTTTTCTTGATTTAAAATGCTGAGCCGTTTGATGTCCAGTTGTTGCGGGGCATCACGATTTAATTTATCAAATTAAAAATTCAGTTGTTAAACATGTCCTCTGAAGGTTGAATTCAACAACAAATTAAAGTGTAACAACAAATTATAGCAGAAGCTCCCATGCATGTGCGTAGCTTACGCCTTATGATATTTAACGGCTACAGTTTGAATAAAGTCTGCCTTGCTAGATCACTATATTTTTACACAAAGTTACCTGAATTTCATTGTTGACCATCTAATTGCAGGTGTATTATGAAATCTATTATTAGCATTTGAATGTATCAATGAATTTTAATTCCATATCATGATTGCATGAACGAGTTGTATGGGTTTGAATGTCTCAACGTTATAGAGAATTCATGATTCAGTCACTCAAAATTTAAAAATATTTTACTATCAAACTCCCATTTGGTTAAATTCACAGAAGGCAATGATGAATAAGTGACGGCCAGTACATAGTGACTACCAATATGAACTTCATAAATAGATTAGTCTCATATAATACATGGCAATCTTTGACACAATACGGACAAAACATCTTTTGTCCAAAGAGGGAAAAGGAAAACTTTTATAATTACAACTTTTTTTTCACGATCTCTTCATTGTGTAACTATAATTTCTATTGTGTCTCTATCCATGATTGGAAAATAATCAACTCATTGCAAACCTTGCATCTTATCCTATAATTTCATATTTGTATAAAGGCTAGCGAATAACACCTTAAACATTCATATTATTAGGTTGTTAAATTATATTGTAATCACAAATACTAATAATATATTAGTGGATATAGACTTTCTGGTAGCAAGATAAATCATTTTCAAAATATCACTCTATTCATTATAATGTTACAGTTTTACTATTATTTTAAATTATCTTACACCAAATTACATTTATGATTCGATGTACTTCTCGTTAATGCGATTTTCAATATCACCAATTTGATATTAGAAGAAAGACTCCTATAAAGCTATTCAATTTTCTAGCAAAAACAATCTTTGTTAATCAATATTCTGCGAAAACGAAAAAAAAAAAAACCTTTTTCGAGTGGCTTTTAAAAGAAGCACCAAGAAAACCATAAATGATCAAGTGAGTGAAGAATCCAATCCTAATTGTAGTGTCACTTCTCTAGGACCAAGACCATTGGCTCTTGTCGCTGGAAACCAACTTGCTTTGATAATTGGAGCAAATCCGATTACACATGACATACAAACGCAACTAAAATATCTCATTCATGGCATATCGAATGTCATCACCGCCCTAATAGAACATCCAGATTATGTTGCCCTAACAACAACAAAGGGGCTTTGGTCCCCTCATGTTCAATAGTCATTGCAGCCTCCATCAAAAACGCTTGAACTATATAATTTATAGGCATGATGGAATGGGCGTTCTTGTCTTTGGAACACCCATTTTGAACATAAAAAATAATCATTTTACTTTGAATATGCTTGGTCGTTCTAAAAGCTATTTTGGTTTTGGTTTGTCGGTGAAGTCTACAACGCACATGCCTCTCATGGGAATGCCTGTTGTGGAAGCTTCAAGCCCATTCCATTCTAGAACATCTTGTTCTACTTTACATTGGTCTTCATGCATGGAATGACGATTCCTTACTTGGTACACCTATACCTTCTAAGAATTAATTTCCATCTTCAGCCAATTTTTTCCTTGTCGATCTAATCCAAGAGTTGGGATCTTCTTTTTTGGCCTTAACCTTCGCATATAACTAAAATTAGGGTAGTATTGAGGTTGCAATTGACAAAAATTCAATTGAAAATAAACAATTGGGAATATAAAATAATAGTATAAATAAATGCTTTTCAATGCGGGAAATGTGTTTGAGAAGCAAAAGTGGAGATAGGCAAAATAATATAAAGCATTATGGTTACACAATTTTGTATAGTATTTCAATATTATGGTAGCTCTTCCAGAGTCTTCAATTGTGTTTGTTAAACTTATAATGGTACTAATATTGGCCATTGTAAAAGAGCAAATTTTGACTGTAGTAGCAGAAGCAGAGTGAAGTTGTAATGTTAGTAACAGAGTTTTAACTTTAGTGATACGGTGCATTTTGGAGAGTTAATAATGCGATTTCCACAAGCAGCTACTGTCGTTTTGGTTCTTCAAATGTAAAGGTCAGGTCATCATTGGATATGGTCTCCAATGAATGGCAAAGATTGAAGATTGACAGCTATCAACAGCTAGCAATTGTTTGGCTGGAAATTTATTGTATAAAAGTTACCTCTTGTGTATTTCTGAGAAAAAAAAAAAAGGAAAATAAGAAGTGAAGTTTTTTTTCAGTCATATTTTATTCTATGGTATCAGAGCACGAGTCAAATGGTAGGTTTAATAGTTTAAGTGTTCTTAAATACAAGTAACAATACACCCAACCAAAAATCAGCTAAGCCAAAAAGGCAGGTCTAACAACCTAAGTGCTTATACTTAAGCGGGGGTGTTGGAGACTCAAATAAAAAGGAATGAATGAGAGTCTCACATCTAATAAACTTGAGTAAAATGAGTGGTATATAAGTGTATGGATTAGACGTTAACATTAGCCAATTAGTTTTGTGTAATATGAGTTTCAATTTTCACATTTGTAAGTCCAATATACATTTCTGATATGATATCAAAGTTGAGTTAAAACTTATTTTTTTTGAGACCTTATAATATTGGCCTTAACCAATTGTTAAACTTATAATGGTACTAATATTGGCCTTAACCAAGGTCAGATTGTATGTGTTGTTGCATTGTCAACTAAACATATATCATTGTTGTTATTAGAAACAAATAACTCATTTCTTAAATCTCTGTCATTCATTCACAAAATACGTTAGATAATAGTAACAAAATTATGAAAAATTTATTTGATAATTGAAGTACAAAAAACTCGTTATTCTATAAGATACATCAAAGATAACACAAGGAAGAAATATATAATGGAAACGTTAATCTTCATTGTTTTAGATAAACATGTCACCAATAAAATAATCAATTTTTCGTTTGCATTTTCAAAGAAGTCTATGACATCAAGAGGAGGAGAATTTTTTTTTTTTTTGAGTCATCAATACTATTTGTCTCAACCATCTTTTGTTTTTCTTTTGTATCTCCTTGATATAAATCCACTAAATGTTTTAGTATGTCAAAAATATATATTAGGCTTATAAGTGTAAAAATTGAAATTGATATTACACAAAATTAATTGGCTTGTGTTAAGGTCTAATCTACAACATTTATATACCACTCTCTTATGTTCTATTTATTAGATGTGAGACTTTTAGTCTCCAATACCCCCGCTCAAGTATATCCACCTAGGCTGTTAGTCCCACCATTTGGCTTAGCTAGTTTTTGATTGAGTTCAGAAATATATATTGGATTTACAAATATGAAGATTGAAATCTATATTACACAAAATTAATTGGTTTGTGTTAAGGTACAATCTACAACACTTATCTACCACTCTCTTATGTTCTATTTATTAGATGTGAGACTTTTAGTCTCCAACACCTCCACTTAAGTCCAATTACCTAGACTGTTAGACCAACCGTTTGACTCAATTGGTTTTTGACTAGGTGTATTAATACTTATGTCCATGAATACTTTAGGTTGTTCTTGAATATAAGTGACAATGCACTAAGTCAAAAATCGGCTAAGCTAAATGGTGGGTCTAACTGCTTAAGTGGTTACACTTTAATGGAGGTGTTGGAGAGTAAAAGTCTTATATCTAATAAATAGGACATAACAGAGTGGTATATAAATGTTGTAGATTGAACCTTAACACAAACTAATTGGTTTTGTGTAATATAGGTTTCAATCTTTACACTTATAAACCTAATATATATTTCTGACATGGTGTATGATAGGTACATGAACAATGTCCTTTTATGCCACACCCTATAGCATAAGTTTTCATCATTCTTTTCTTTTTTTTCAATCGAATTTGTGGGCCTTTTTCCCTTTTCTGGTTGTCTCTAGCTTATTCCACTTTTGGTGGAATTTCTTAGTATATCCACCTCAAGCTTGAGAATCATTTCAACCACTGAAAATGACCTCTTTCACAGTTAAAATTATCATCAACATTAGCACCAATCACTTTAGGGATGCACTAACCATGGGGTGAGATTGATGATTCCTCGATAACAAATTGTTATTTTGTTCTGCAACAAGCAAGAAATTAAATTTTGAATATTTATTAAAGTTGCATTCTCGATATGACTGTTGTAGGAGCATATTAGAAGGGTTTTCTAATATGCTCTCTTCAGTAATTATCTTCTGCATAATCATAATGTGGATACAATTTTGAATAAGGCAAAATAATGAATCGATGGAAACAATACTAGGGCTGCAATACTTGTTTTATTAATATTTACTTTTTAGATAAATAGTACGTATAAGGGTTATATATGATTGGATTTGATACGGTATCAAAGATGGTCGAAGATATAAGTTATATATAATACACTGAAATATACACAAAATATTTTATGTTATATTTGTCCATTTGGGTTGGCATGAAGTGGCATGAGTTGTGCGTATCAAATAATACTCACGATAGTTTTGTAGTTGTTTAAGCATAAGTGAAACCAATCGTATGTGGCCTACCAGAGTGACAAAATAGTTCTTTCAAATTTTTTCCATAATTCAAGTGGATTTTCTATATCCACATATGTGGTTCTCATGTCCTCGTGGCTATGGCGGTGGATGAAAATTTTTACGATTGGTCTTGCTCAGACGATTTATTTCGTTCCTCCATTACTTCACAAAGACTCAAGAACATTAAATGTAAGATTGTGTCAAGTGCCCATCAGATATAAATTTTCCATCAAGTCTCAAATCAGCAGACTGTCTCTTTATTAAGTTTGACATTGCGATGATAACTGAATAACACAATCAGTGTTATGTCATATGAACATGTACATTTTAAATACATTATGATATATTTTGAATAAAATAGTCTAAGAACTTCTAGTCCTGACTTAGAAACTCAAAATTTCAAAATTTTCACTTTCAATTTTGAAAAAAAAAAAAAATCTTTATCCCATATTTTCCTCGATAACCTACTTAAAACATTTCAGCATCAAATCATAAGATTGATTGCATATATTCTTTTTCATAAATGATAAACGAATGTTCTCGTGAAAATAAAAATATAATGATAATAATGAAAAAATGTATGTTTCTTTGCTAATTAATTTGAAGAAACAGTAGTATTAGCTGAATGAATGTACATGGAAAGAGAAATGACAAAAAATCTGAAGCTGAAAGCTGGAGCTAGAGCTGAACAATCATGTGCTCATTGGATGGGTTGATACTGATCCGAAACTCTCCGTGGAGGCAGCTTCCTCAGGATGAATAGCACTAAAGCAGAGGGGATTATTTCTACAAGCTGTCAAACAAAACAAAAATCATATATATATAAATAAAAAATATTCTTGAAATTTTTAACTTTGAGCACAAATTACTTCGATTTCTTCTCCCAAATTTCAAAATCATGAATATTTCACGTAATTTCTTCCATGTAAAGATTTCGTTTCCCTCTGCGATAAGAATAAGGATAATTAACCTTGTTACGAAAGCAATGGAAAAACAGAGGGTACAGACTTGCCATGTAATAGAGAAGATTCAGCAGTGGATGATCTAGGACGTCGAGGTCAGCTTTCTTGTTTAAGGCTGATAAAGCAACCTAAAACATATAAAAACAAACAGACATGCCATCATTCATAATAGAAAGGACATTTAGTAACACGTTAATGTTTTAGAGTCTTACCATAATACATCTTATTAGGAAACAGGTACAGCAAATTCCTGTCACAAAGCTGACCTGCCCAATGTAAAATAATGACAAAGTCAAGCTCTTTTATACATGCCAAGCGAATTTAACTGCTTCCAAAACTTTGGCACACAATCCATAAATTCAAGTTAAAGAAAATCTTAGGTACAAACCTCATATAGCTTCTTTTGACGACCCCTGGATTCAATGGGGAAGCGTCTCAGCATGACAAACAATCTAAAATACATCGAGAAGTTTGATATTAGTTGCAAAATTTTCGCATGAAACTTGATGACTGTCATTCTAGCTAGTCTAAACAGACATTACCTGCCACCATATATTAAGAAACCCAATGCTGCAGAGAAGGAAATAACTGTGGAAAGAATTCAAAATCAAATTACAATTTAATTACTAGCAAAGAAAATGCAACATTGCTTCTTATTATACTTTGTGCCAGTTAAATAATTTAAGTGAAATGGAAATTTCAACATTCACCTGAAAGAAAGAGTTTAGCGACTTCCAAAGAAACATGACTTTCGCTTAATCTTACATAAATCCAGAGGCACATCTATTTATCATAACACAATGAAGATACAATTGAAACAAAATCTGGAAATTTCCTGGTGGAAAGATTATGAATAATAAAGATCGAGTTGAAATTATGCTTGCCTGTGCGGTGTATACGAATCCATTTACGATATAATATGCAGGTCTAAGTTTATCCGTGGGCATGCTCCTTGCCTAAAACAATAATAATATGTTACCATCAATATGAATTTAGCTTATTAAGTATTAAACAGTTAAGGATTTGTTGCTAAGTTGTGTACCTGGTGATATATCTCAGCCCAGAACAACACAAGTAACGTATATGTTGAAAAAAATAGAAGGGTGGGAAGATCAAGAAGAACCATTTCAAGTGCCTGTAGGAGGTTGGCATTTTAAGTCAGTGCAACTGAACAAAAATAAGCTGATACGTTTGGCAACTCGGCCAAAGATTGACAACATAATTAACTCATATGTGTCCCAATTTTTAAGAAAATGCAGATGTTTATCCGCACAAATGGCAATTTACAGAAGTTCATATGCATCGACATACACAGAAGCTAAAATTCTAACAACTATTATCAGGGTGTTATAAAATAAAAATCCATTTTCACATATCATACAAACAGAAAAATGATCAGCATTTGCCTAAGTAGAATGCACAAACATTTTTATATCAACCATTGGTCACTTTATTGATTTCTAAATCTGGATTTTAAGACTTTTTAACCATTTACAAGTATTACATTAACATATATTTCTGAATTATTTGTTGTTCATACCCCAAATTCCTCCCTCAAAAGTTCCAACGGACCAACATTGATTCCTAATAGGCGGATGCTAATAGTCGAACATTGAATACTTACTCTTTCAGAAAGAAATGAAGTTTAGATCACCACAATTCTGTAAAAGAAACATACCTTTGGCCTTAAAAGATACACACTCCTGTACATACAGAAGAGGATAGCCCTCACTGTGAAAATGAATTTGAATTTTACTAAGTTGATTTGATAGATTCAGAATAAATTATGATAAAATGATATACAATCCTTACATCCATTCACAAGAAAATTCATTAAGTGGAAAACCTTTTGCGTTGTCCACCCATAATTTGGTACTCTCAATTGAATACGCAAAAGTTGTACCTGAAAAACATAAACATAAACATTTCTTCCGTCATATCCCATTTCTGTTAAATCCAGTGACTAATAATTAGATTTTCTGCAAAAGTACTCACACTTGATATATCATACCAAAGTATTAATAAATCACAATTCCAGAAGATTGCATAAATTGAGAAATAGAGGTACTCTTTAAGCAGTTAGAGACGAGGTGATAAGTTTCCAGGTCCTCGAAAATTTCAATGCGGTCTAATTATGGAATTAAAATCCCTGATAATTCATATGTCAAATATGCAAAACACAGTACTTTTTGTACCAGAAGAGTCCTCTCAATAAAGCTAACAGCCAAACTTTCAATTTCAGTAGAGATGGGGAAAAAAAAAAAAAAACTCAAAAATTTAGATATATGCAGCATACAAGCTCATGGTTTCGTAAATTATAATATGACTAAGTGGCTAAATACGAGATCAAACTTGACCTGCCTAAACGCACAAGATGAGATGGTTCAATGGGCTTCTAATCAAGAAATTAATGAACCCATTTCAACCCTTTAAATCTCGTTAAAATTTCCCATGTTATAACATATGCGAAAAGAGAATAAAGGGTGAATTTCTATGAATAAGACCATATTTTTCTAAAAGGGGCATTATAAATTTCTGATTATAATATTATCATGAGATAATACCTTAAAATTAAGATGAAGTGGATACGTACCAGTGCAACAAGAGAGACAAAAGCATATGAACCACATAACGTATAGTAAACGCTTTTCTGCCATTCCTCCGATTTAGAATATCCTGTTGCATTAACATTATTATAAATAATATTGCTCTTTTCAGTCTCTATCATCTCCATAAGCCAGGACCTCTTCATGATGAACCTGAACAACAATGGAAAAGCAAACAGAAGACTTACAAAAGAGAGAGATGAGTTTATTGATGTTTACGTGGAGAGAAAGAGAAGACACATAGAAGGAAAGGAGGCCAGGTGTAAATTTAATGTGAGTTTTGAACCAACAAAAACTACTTCGTGGCATATTCGTTAATTGCGCAACGGACATGCTTTGCTTTGCTCTTTTCAACCTGGCTAAACTAATAATGTCACTTAAATTAATATTTAGTTATTATGAGAACAAGGATAAGGCTAGGGAGAATTGAGTTGAGTTGAAGGGTTAGGTCCAACTTTATTATGTTTAAAAAAATAAAGCTCAGATTTAGGTTCGAGTTTGACAAGCTTGTTTCAAAACTATTTGAGTTTGGTTTAATTTAAAATAATTTGAGTAAAAATTTAACTACAGTATTGAGTCAAGCTCAAGTTAAATTTTATTCGATATTGAAGTCAAACAAAAATCTTAAATTTGATATTTGACCACAGACATTATTCCCTTCAAACCTGCACACTTATGTCAACTTGACACCATCAACTACAAAATTTCATTCATATTCAATATTTCATAATTAAATAGGTAAAAATGTTTAATATTATTTAGAAATTTTATTTAAATAATATATTGGTTCAACTACGGTTAATCGATTTGACTATTAATCAATCCAAACCAACCCATTTATCGGATAAATATTTGATCCAAATATAAAATCATTTGCTGTAATATCAAGACCATTACAAATAATAAATAGGCACCAGGAAGAACTTAGAAATTGTATTTAATAAAGTTATTTTTTTATTTCATTTATTTTAACAGTAGACAAGAAATAATTATACAAAAGCAGTATGATATTACATTTCCATCGGTTGATTTATTAGTGATGAGATTTTTTGTTATCAAATACGACAATAATAGACTCAAAAATAAAATTTAAAGGGATTAAAGTGATGTAAAAGTAAAATATGTTGGGAGTCGATAAAGAAACAATAAAATCTAGGAGTTCAAAGAATCTTTTAATGATTATACTTATTTTTTACATATACTAAACCAAAAATCTTTCAAAATTAAGGAGGATCAACTGACCATTCTAGTTTTGCCACTAAGATATACTATAGTAGCAACGATGATAATCTGTTGGTAAATCATAATATCTATCATTGTAAATTAAATGCAAATAAAGAATTAGACATGAAGTTGTTAAAAATTTGATTCAACCAATTGCTTGGGAGCTTATGTGAATAGTTATAGTATTAGTGACTTCAAGAGAGTTCTCCAGTAAAGTATGTGTATAAAAATTACATGAAAGTGTCCCACAAAGGACTTAATTGAGGATAAGAGTTCTAGAGAGAATTGTTAGATTTTTTAAAGTTGTCTTCACCTAACTTAGGATAAAACTAGTCTAATCCTAAGTATCAAGTCTCTACTTTCTTATGCTTATTGGTACATCTCCCGCTCTTTTAGTAATCACTTTTTATTGAAAGGATAAAGGAGGGCGGTTACATAGTTATCAATTACATTCAAAATTCAAATTTAGCTAATAACTTTCTAATAAGTTACATTTAAAGGATAATATAACAATTGAAAACTTATTAGGTATGAAGTAATTGTTTTCCATTGTGGGCTGATGACATGAAAGGAGTGCCACCTGAAGGGTTATGTTATATGGGTGAGGGATTTTTATTTGCTAATCAAGGCATGGGAAATCACTTCTATAGATGGTCACTTCTCAAGTTACTATCTCATGTGTGTATGAAATACACACAAATAGAGTTATAATAGTATGCCTTTAAAGTGAATTTATGTTTTATTTTGTCAAATTTTTTAAGTTTTATTTATTTTTGATAGTTTGATCTTATTTTTTGCAATTTGAATAATGTTTTAGATGTTTTGGACATATTCAAGCCTTCTCGGAGCGAAAATGGAAGCTAAAAGAATCACTAGTTTCAATCTTTGTTGGCCTTTTGAGTGTTAAGATTATATGGATGAGTAATGGTATTACTAGTAAAAAGGAAGACATTGTAAGGATCAATTTAGGGTTAAATTCTTGACATTTTCTACATTTTGAACATGACACACAATCGTGTGGTATAGGACACATACCCATGTGCGCGTAGCTCAAATCCAATTAACTTTTTTCAGCGTTCTGATGGCAATTAAACTTCGTTGACTAGTGAACGGTCAATTAGGACACAAGAACTTCTTATGTATAGCTTAAACACGACTATATATGGGGTGAAATGACTAGAATACCTATAAAAAAATAATGTAATCGAGAAGGGAATAGAAAGGGAAAGTGAAATAATTACTTAAAAATATCTGTGTGAGATAAGATACACGTCATGTATTTAAAAATAGTAGCACACGAGAATAAGCCACAGGAAGGTAGCCATGTGCGAGTAAAGTAAAGAGACACAACCTCGTGTGTCAAGAGCCACACGCTCGTATATTTAGGGTGGGAGAAAGAAATGAGTAAGGGAACTAGGCTAGACATTTATGGGTCGTCCTAAGTAACAACATAGAGATTTCAGGTACGTAGTAGTTACCCACCTACCTAAGAGTTCAATCATAGTGGGGTAAAAGATATATTATTAGATGGAAGTAAGAGTGAGCTATGCATGCATGCTAGACATCATAGGATCATTACGAAAGGGCACTGTGAGTATACAATCACTACACCATCTATAATAGGATATCAAACTTGCAATAAGGTGTCTGCTCGAAGTAAAGCCAAGTTACGATACAATTGGTGTAGTGAAACAAAAAGATGGCTCACATGGTTAATTTGTCAAATTTTTGTATTCCATCCTAACTGATCAACCTAGTATACAACTTTTGTTACAATTTTTAGATTCAGATGTTTCCATTAAGTTTAATATAGTCATCCTAGATAGGAATCTTAGAGAATGGTTTCTTAGTGACCAAAAGGAACATAGTTCGATCTGAGAGTTATGACATACAACCTAAATAGTCTTTAGAGTTCAATATGAGCACAAAGACAATAGATATGACTCATCATCATCCACAGAGGAGTTTAATACCAGTTCTACATGATAGAGTTAATATGTGTCAAGATTAAGAGTATTTTGGAGATTTTAGTAAAAGTTATTAGTAGAGTCTTTTACATATTGAGTATTTTATCACTCATTTCCTTACTTTTGTATATGCATATACAGGTGATCGTAATGGCTACAAGATGAGTGATGGTTAAAGGGTTTAGAGCTATAAAGGCATTCTAGTCATTTCAATCTTTCTCACTTTTGTTTGTTAATGATTTTTATGGTTATCATTAACTATACATACTACAGTTTGTTTGTGTTTATGAGATTAAACATCTTTTGAATGTTTTCAGTTTGTTTTTTATAAAAACATTTTAGTAA
The DNA here is from genome assembly GCF_011075055.1 of Mangifera indica. Lineage (NCBI taxonomy): Eukaryota > Viridiplantae > Streptophyta > Magnoliopsida > Sapindales > Anacardiaceae > Mangifera > Mangifera indica. Next base: position 8,421,543 of record NC_058140.1, read on the forward strand.
TTTCATCAAATTTATTAATGAGATTTTATTCTAACGCTTTTGAGTTTATTAATGGTTTCATACTAAATATATGTTTGAAATAGACAATTTAGTGATGTTTTCTTCTAGAAGACAGTATTACAGAAGAGGGTGTTGCAAGTTGGTATCAGAGCATGATTTTAATACCTAAAAGATGTTTTCAAAGAATTTGTGTAGTCAGTTAACCAGGAATGTAAGTTTCTCATGCCATGCAAATCACACTCGTAGTCGATCACTACAAGTTCAACTTTATTTATACTTGCTAAGTTTCATGAAGATTCATAATTGTAGGTTTTTTAGGAAAAATAAGGAGAACAAGAGCTAACATAAAAAATACTCAGATAAATAATCCACAGAAGAATCAAAGTGAGAGGGTAGCACCCCAAGTTCCTTAGGTAGGTCTGAATGCTCAAAATGTCAAAGATATTTTTAAAGAGATATTCAGGGAGCAAGGAGATGCTCTAACTCAAGGTAGTGAGTCAGCATAAGTATTATCAACACAGACACAGGGATCAATGAAGGTGACTTCAACACCAAAGTATCACTGACAGTAACACTAGCCAAGACTCAATTGTATCCTATCTTTAACTTACCCAACCATGATCAACCTTAGAAATTTAATAGTGTTAAAGATCTAATTACAGTTGAGGAATGGCTAGAGTCAGTGGAGAGTGTTATGAGCCTATGTGATCTGACCAACTAGGAGAGAGTCAAATATACGACCCACTTCTTCAAGTCCAATGCAAGAACATGGTGGAACCTAGTCCAAGAGACTACTAAGATTTCAAAAATGTTCTAGTTTGAGTTTAGGGGGATATTTGTGGCTGAGAATAGAGGTACAGATGTGACATGCATTCAAGCATAGGAGTTTCTCATCTTGACATAATGTACAAATTCAGTGAAGGAATACTCTTCCAAGTTTAATGACTTGGCTAGGTATGCCTTTAAGATAGCCAACACAAAGAAAGAGCGAATAGAGAAATTTGTCTACAGGTTTGATCCAACTATATCTTGAGATGTGATAATAGGATAGCAGTTGCCTCAGACTTATAGTGAGGCCCTGAGTAAGGTATTATGGGTAGACGTTTTTGTGAGGAGGATTTATGGTCAAACCTTTGCCCAAATAATACCTCTACCAGTGTCAGTCCCAACATTAACACTAGTGTAATAGTTAGGTAGTAGTACTGCCTCAATTTAAAGAGACCATTTTTTAGGCAATAAGAAAAGTTAAAAGAATAGTAAGACACAAAGAGGTTATGAGATTCCAGCTTTTTAAAGATGCGACAACCAACACAGTAGGGAGTGTTTGGTAAAGTAAGTTTTCTGCTAAGGTATTATCAGCCAGAGCATATAGCCAAATCTTGTCTTTAAGTTTCAGTTTGAGTTGAGCAGCCAGTAGGGGAAGTTACTACCAGAGTGTACATCATCACCTAAGGGCTAATTGAGGCCAACCTGATAGTAGTTATTGGTCATATCTTTTCCTTGGTACTTTTATTTACATTTTGATTGATTATGGTGTTATGTATTGCTTTGTAGCCAAGAGTTTAATAGAGAGATTAAGAGCATAACCTATTAAGGTAGCCCAAAGGGTTTAGATTGAGTTGCTAGTAGTGGGTCAATAATTAGTGATGAGATGATTATAGTACAAGTTATTGATATACAAGACAGATAACTTCTAGTAGACCTGATAGCGTTCGAGATGCCATCTTTTGACATGATTTTAGGGATGGATTTCCTGGGGAGAAATAGAGCTGAGATTGACTGCTAGCATAAGAAGTATAGTTTAGCCTTGGGAATGAGGACCAATTTAAGTTTGAAAAAGGGCATATCAGGACTATGATGATCTGTGTCTTAAATGTAAGAAAAATGTTAAGTAAGAGGTGTACAAGTTTTTTAACTCATGTAGTGATCAAGGTAGCGTTAGACCTGAGCATTAAGAAAGATACCAATAGTTCAGGAGTTTCCAAATATCTTTCTAAAAGAATTATTAGGATTAACTCCTGAGTAAAAGGTTAAGTTCAATATAGAACTAACATCAAACACAACACTTATATCTAAGGCACTCTACATAATAACCCCAACTAAGTTGCAAGAGTTAAAGAAGTAACACCTAGAATTGTTAGAGACTGGCTTTATCAAATCAAGTCACTCTTCCTGTGGAGCTCTCATCATGTTTTTCAAAAAGAAATATAGGTCCATGAGAATATGCATAGATTACAAAGAGTTGAACAAGATAATAGTGAAGAACAAGTACTTCTCATCTATAAAAGATGATCTATTTGACTAATTGAGAGGATTAGTTATATTCTCCAAGATAGATATGAGGTTGAACTACCATTAGATATTGAGTAAGATATACCCAAAATAACTTTTTGAATGAGGTATAGTCATTTTGAGTTTGTAGTGATATTGTTCAAACTAACCAATGCCCTTACAATATTTTTGGATTTGATAAATAAGGTATTTCATGACTACCTAGATAAGTTTATAGTGGTATTCATCGACAACATATCGGTGTATTCTAAGAGTCATAAGGAGCATAAACAGTATTTAAGACTTATTTTGTAGAGGTTAAAGCAAAAGCAACTGTATAAAAAGTTCTCCTAGTGCAAATTTTGGCTTGATATAGTGACCTTCTTGAGGCATATGGTTTTGATAGGAGGTATATCAGTGGACCTAAGTAAGATTAAAACGGTTCTAAATTGGCAAAGGTCAAAGACAATCAAGGAGGTTCATAGTTTTCTAAGTTTGGTTGGGTACTATCGAAGGTTCATTGAGGGGTTTACCAATCTAGCAAGACCTCTCACAGTTCTCACAAAAAAACAAACTCAATTTTAATTACTAGATTCTTGTAAAGAGAGTTTCTAAAAGTTAAAAAGAATATTGGCTTCTGCTCTAGTGTTAGCCCTACCAAAAGAATGGTCGACTATAATTTGTACATTAATGCATCTTATAGTGGCTTAAGGGCAGTATTGATATAGTGAGATAACATTATAACATATGCCTTAAAACAATTGAAAGATTTCGAAACCAGATACTCCATTCATGACCCAAAATTAGCAGTTGTAGTATTCACACTTAAGATTTAGATACACTACTTATATGAAGTAAGATGCAATATCTACACTGATCATAAGAGTCTCATATATTTCTTCACTTAGAAAGAGCTTAACATGAGACAAAGGAGATGACTTGAATTAGTGAAGAATTACAACTATGATATTAAGTATCATCCAGTCAAGGCCATTGTAGTGGCAAATATCGTTGCGAAAAAGTATTTTTATCACAATTAATGATCTATAGAGAGATTTAAATAAACATGGATTGAGAGAAAATTTAGTTGGTAGTTAGGGCTCTAACTAAATTAGAGATTAAATTTATATTAGTGGAATAGATCTAAACAACTTAATTACAAAATGATCGGTGTAAACAGATGACTCAAAGGATTACAAAAAGTCTTGACGTAGAGTTTTAGGTAGTTGAAGGTGTCCTCAATTTTAGAGACCAAGTTTATGTTCCTCCAATAAATGACTTAAGGCAGAGGATCCTAGTAGAGACTTATAATTCTCTTTATGTGGCCTATCTTATAAGTGTAAAGAAGTGTCAAGATTTAAGGTAGAGTTTCTGGTGGTCTAACATGGAGAGAGATATGGGTAAGTACGTGGCCAAGTGTCTCACCAGTTAGTAGATTAAGGTTAAACACTAGAGACTATTAGGATACTTCAACTTTTGAGTGTACCTAAATAGAAGTGGGAGCATATTTATATAGACTTCATTATTGGGCTTTAAGAGTTCAAAGTGGATTTAATGCATTTTGGATAATAAGTAACAGATTGAATAAGACAGTGCATTTCTTACTTGTCAAGGACATCACTCTTACAGATCAATTAGAGAAGTTATATATTTGAGAGGTTATTAAATTGCATGGAATACCCAAGATGATAGTATCAAACTTAGACACAAGGTTTGTGTCAACTTTCTAAAGGAGTTTGCATAGATCATTGGGTACTAATTTGGCATTCAGAATAGCTCATCACTTGTAGATAAATGGTCTGACTGAGAGGACCAATTAAAGGTTAAAAGACATGTTAAGAGCTTATTGTTTAAACCATACAACGAGTTAGGTTGAGATGCTACCCCTAGTGGAGTTCACCTATAATAATTGTTATCAGACAATAATTCAGATAACACCTTATAAGTCATTTTACGATAGAAGGTGTCATTCTCCTCTATATTAGGATGAATTGGGTGAGAGAGAGACCTTGGTTTAGTCCCTCGGGTTAGAGTTAACTCAAAAAATGATTGAGGAAATTTAGTTAAATAGGTAGAGAATAAAACAAGCCCAGGATTGACAAAAAAGTTATGCCAATCAAAGTCGTCAAGATCTGGAGTTCAATATGGGTGATAGAGTTTTCATCAGAGTGCCTCATTTAAGCACATGATAAGGTTTAGGAGAAAAGATAAGTTGGCTCCTAGGTATAATGACCCATATAAGATAATGGAGAATGTCGATAATGTAGCTTATAGACTTGCGTTACCAATAAGCATAAATCATATTCATGATATTTTTCATGTTTCGTCATTACACAAGTATATTAGTGATCTTTCTCATGTATTGAAGACCAAAGAGATTCAGTTGTCAGAATACTTGATTTATGATGATAAATTGATTCAGATCTTAGATATGAGGGTTACGTAGTTGAGGAACTAACAAATTCCCTTGGTCTGAGTTCTTTGGAGGAATCACAAGGTTAAGGATGCCACCTAGGAGATGGAACAAACCATGAGAGATAAACATCCTAAACTGTTTCCATTGAATTTTGCATGAGTTAGCATGATTTAGAAGTCAAAATGAGTTTTAAATGACACATAGTTATGTATGAACATCGTTATACACATTGATTTTAAAAGCTCAACAAGATAATAATATCACACAAGTTTGATTGGATCTTTCACACGAGCAATCTCCTTTGACGCTGAGAAGAGCGTGTAAAGATGAGACATATTTCTTGAGTTTGATAACGCTAAAAGAACGCCCATAGAAAATGAGAGTTACTCAAGAAACAAATTCTTATTAAATATATCGGTTTGATAATCAATCAAAATGAGATCATGAATAAATGATTTTTAACAATGGCTGGTTTGGATTCCCCGCATCCAAATAACTTGTGAATGTCAGATATAAGTTCTTGATATATAGTGACACTTATAAAATTAGAGAGATAATTAAGAACTCAGGTTAGACGTTGAGTGCAGCGACTAAACTAAGATTTGTACAATATTGGTAATGACATTTTGAATAGATACACATTGTAGTGCATGATTCACACCATATGTGCATAAGCAAAATGACTATTTGAAGTAGTAGAATGATGAATCCGTGCTTCTTCACTGTGTGAGACTTTATGAGGATTACCTCATATTGGTACCCTTTTAACTTTTGTTGTTTTTTGGTGTTTACTCTTAGTATTGTTATCTTAGCTTAGAACCTATGGTCATATGATTCGACCTATGGAACATGACTAGAAAAACAGTTAAATTTAAATTAAGAATTTCGAGTAAAAGAAGAAGACTTATATATTACATGTATCCATTGGTCGACCGATCATGTCACTCATATGGTAGATTAGACTTAATTATGAATACATAGGAATGTAATACAATAATAAATTAGGGATTACAGGGAGTTAATGTTATCGAATAAGTTTGGAGTACTGTGAGTCTAACGTTTTATCTTTATTTTGGGTTGAAGCGACTATGTTATTACTAATCGATGCATAGTAAATTAGCTCCTAAGTGCAGATTGCTCACAAGATTGCATAACACATTTGCCAGTATTAATTGCTCTGTTCTGTAAGATTTCTGTGGAAGGGTTTTTGATTCGAATCACCCCATCATATGTGAGTGAGAGATATTGGATCCGATCCACCAATGATAGATTGATCTGATCCATTAGGGTTAAAAGACATTATTATTAACCCTGAAGTGAAAAATTATATTTTTGCCCTTGGCAATTATTCGGGTTAACTGTCTCTCTCTCTTTTTTTTAATATAAATCACATTACTTCCATAGGGCAGGAAACGCAATAAGTTTTTCATGCTCTAAAAAAAGCTCTCTCCTTCTCTTCCTCTACAATATTTCCACAGAAAATAGAAAGGCAAATTAAGCAAAATGTGTTGTGGATTGTTAATTGGAACACGTCAGATCATCACATCATCATTAGATACAATATATCAAATCTGAGTATGTTTTTCTATAATCCTAGAACCTTTTAGTTTCTACTAACACAAAATGTTGTGCAAGGAAAAAAAACAATGTGCTATCTAAAGTGCAAGATAACTACACTTGATAGGTGAAACTTTAAGCTTTAAGAGACACTCATGTTATGACTTTTGACCTCTTCATGGAGTACACCTTTTTTAGACTACATCCACATGTGTGCAAGACTATGATCATCAAAGGTCTACCTTGTTGTCATTTTGTAAAGACTCTTTGAAAGGATACATTGCATAAGGTCAATAAGATAAGAGAATCTATTTGCTATCTAGTAGGTGTTTAGGGGAGCACGTACGCTAGAGATTAACAACATGTTGCCTTGTTTGGTAGAGGTTCACACACTCCTAACATCAAACTATAAATGAATTTTTTTATCATCAACTGATGTACACAATTTAGAGTCTTACAGAAGATAGGTTATGATAATAGTGTTGAGGATTTATTAGTGAATCCTGATATCCACTATAATGTTGATTAAATGCAAATAAAGAATTTGGCATAAGGTGGTTTTTTGATGTGGTTAGACCCATTGTTCAAAAGATTATGTCCATGATTATAACATTAGTGACTTTGGAAGAATGCACCCCAACGTATTATATGTATAACAATTCAAATAACATCAATTAAGAATAATAATTAATTAAATTAAGATGTTAATGCTCATTTACATAGATGTATAGTTAATATATTACATGCTTTTTGTGTTCCATACTTCAAAGGAAGTCATCATGATAATTTTGCTATAATTGCAATCAAACAAATCTTTCTTTTTTTTTTCAATCTATATACTGCTAAATTCTATTTTTTTGCTTATATTAAATAATCTTCTTCGAGACATTTAAACTTATAGACTAAACGAGATTAGATACATTAATGAAAACAAAAGACCAAACTCAAAATTTGTTTGCGGAAATTTGATTTTCATTCAACAAGAATCGGTTACAAATTACATCGTTGGATTTGAAACCGCGTTAGAAAAGTTAACAGAGTTTTAACTTTGTCCACTTAATTCTTAGGTACAACATGAATGCTCCTCTTCAAAGAGCAATTTCAAATCTTCAGAATATCAAGACGATGAATATTACGAGTTTTCAGTCTCAACAAATTAATAAAATAATAGATGATATTTTAGGAAGAATCAAATAAAATATAAACAAGATTGATGTTTCCGAATGACTTCATGTTATATTGGAAAGATACAGTTAAAAACACTAAATACTCTACCGTTGTTAATGATACAAATGAATTTAGGTTCTTACTGCAATGAAAAACTCAGAATCAATACTCCAAAAATTCTAGTTAATTCAATAAACCCAAAAAAAGATCACAAAAATTAAGCTTTGCCACCAGAAGATCTTCCCCGAGTTTATCTTCGTATTTAAATGGCCTTTTTATTTTGCTGAATGCACACAAAAATTCCGAAATTTTGGAACCGATTTCCTAAATTTTTGTGAGAACTATCATAGTGTTACAATGTCAAACAAGTGGGAATGGGAGTAGAGCTAAAAATTTTTAAAAACACTCGTTAACCCAATAGGAAAAAAATTGAGTTTTTTTTATATGAAATTTATTTTAGGATAACTAGATATGACTTAAATTAAATTAGGTAGTATTAAGGTTAACACAAAAGTAACCTGAACAACTTAAATGTTTAAGGAAAAATTACTTCAGTAGAATTTATTACTCAAACGTTTAAATTATAAAAAATGTTAAAAAACAATATTAACAGCTATTAAAATCTTTACGAATTTTATTTATTATTCGGTAGTAAAAATGTGAAACTGAAACAATAAAAACACTAAAAAAAAGTGAAAGCAAGAGACAATTTTAGGTCAATTCGGATTGTGTCGGGTCAACCTAAACATTAAAATATTGGGTTAGAGATGAAAATTTTTTATACAATTTTAATTTGGGTTGGATTAGAGTTAAAAGTTTTTGCCTTAAAATTTGAATTAATACAACACAAATATGATTAAATGACATGAACCATTAAGTCTAAATGAGAGAGACAACAATATATGGAAACCAAAGGAAATAGTTTCCTTTTATAGTTGGTTGACCTTAGATTATCCACATGACATGAGTTCATAACTCAAGTTTAGTCATTCTTGTTCAAAGATCATCATTTTACTAAATGGTCTTAGGTACACAACTTAAAAAAAATCAAGGTACACAAGTTAGAGTTTGAGCTATGATTTTTGCATTTGTTTTTTATTCCAATATTAATAAAAGGTTGCTGGGGGACCTGTATGGATTTTGTACTAGGAATTTGATGAAACCAACTTGGAATATAAATTTAGAATGAGAAACAATAACAAAGGAGTAATAGACAAAAAACTGCGAGATCAAACCTTCAATTGATTATGAAGGAAATATTCAAGGACAAAGTCTAGAAAGATTTTATTGAGACCATAAGAGAATTACAAGAAGATTACAAGAGCACAATGGACACTTTCTCGCACAAGTGAGAAAACACGCTTTGGGAGAATACAAGAGAAAGGAAATGCTTGGGTTTGGATTGTGATGGTGGGATAGATGTGGAGAAATAAACCATAGTATTTGTAAGCATGCGTGGCCTCCAAATCAATAGACATTATAATATATTATCAGATTGTTAAGGTAAAAAATTATAACCATTAAATGCTTTTAATAATTTTGTCAACCCTCTTGCCTCTCCTAAATTACTAGCCACCAAAATTTTCTACCCAAGTTGATTACCATACTACTTGTTTCTACCATTCGTTTTTTCTTTTTTCTTTTTATTTTTTGGTCAAAGTTTGTTATCCAATAAGTTAACTCACAAGCTTATAAAATTTCCTGCCTAAGTTTTTATGCAAGCCATGTGAAAATGGCTTCACATTTCAACGTTTACAAGCTCCAATGAAACGACATTAATAATTTTTTAATTTTTAGAGGCCTTATCATCAAGTTTGGCCCATACCACTCAATTGTCGAATTAAAGAAAGTGCTTTTGGATTAAGAACTCAATTACGAATAAAGTCGATTAATTTAATCTCAAATTATATTAACATTAAACTTTATTCATATGAAAATTAACTAACATATGTACCTTTATAAAAAAAACCAATAACTTAAGCCAAGATAAATTACCCTTTTACCTCTCCAGTTGCATCTTGCCCTTATGTTCTTCATCTAATGGGATTAAGATTATCACAGATAATAATTTTATTAATTTACTCTTTGACTTAATGAATTTAATCATTAAGTACTTGACAAAGTTTCATCATCATCCAAGTCTCTAAATTAACGTTTAATTCAGGTGTTTTTTTTTTTTTTCTCACAACAAATAAAATATTATTATAAAAATAAATAATTTAAAAAATTATTAAATATAAATTACTATTATGTTTGATAATAATAGGTAATTAAAAATAATTATTATATTTTGTTAGAAGTAATAAAAGAATAATAAGATATTATTTTTCTTAAATATTATAATTATTTTAGGATATTTTTCATATTTTGTATTATATTAATTAAAAATAAGAGTATTTTTATCCTAAAAAACTAATAAGGTAATAATTGTAATAAAATTAAGATTATTTTAATAATTTTTAAGACTTAAAATAAAAATAATAATCATATTATCTCTCATATTATCTATTACATTGTTATTGGTAATATGAGATTACTGAAATCTTTTTTTACTTAACAAACCAAATAAAGTAATGTCAATAATAAAAAATAAATTATTAGAGCAATATTTTAAATTGTTTACATGTTCTTATGCAAAGTAATTATTATTCAAAAGTCTTTGATGTAAATCTTATTCACATCATTGGCTTTTGTGTTATCTCATTTAACATTTTAAAACTTCAAAATGTTATATTTCTATTCATGGAACAATTTCACATGAAATAACTTTATTACTCTCAGACAGTGCTAGTCATCCTTGAATAATCAATTTTCTCTTTTTTTTTTTTTAATAAGTAATTTTCTCTTTTTTGCTCTCTCTAATTACTCAGGTTTTTGTGTAAGACCTTTTAGGTTTGTTGTAGTCTAATCATGAGCTCAAAATGACTCCTCGAAAAATATGTCTTGAAACTCATCAACATTAGTAAATATCTTGCAACAGTGCATACTCGCAAAACCATAATGAAGACAAACTTTATGGAACCTTTTTCCCAATCATACATGTTGTGAAGTAAAATCTTTTTGTAGTTGAATTCCAATTGAGAACAGGCTCATGATATGTCAAAACTCTAGTCTTAATCATTTATCAAATTGTCGATCCATATATTTGAAACATGTTACCACAAACAATTTTTTATGTAATTTTCTTTATATATAGGCAAAGATTTGTATTTCTAATACTTATCAACATTCATTTAGGAACTCAAAATTAAATTATTTCAAGTCAACGGATTACTTCTTGACTATCATTTGTTTCCGCACATGAACAATGCATGACCTATCTATCTTTTGTACATGACATGAATAGTCTCGTACTTATATATCATATGAAACAAATGTATGCATATCGAATCCAATTGTGACATCTCAATTTAAGGATCAATGATACACTAATATAATCCTACTACGAATCATTGGCTATATTTTAAACGTTCATGTGATTCATCGTAATTGGTCATATTTGAAAAATAATTAACTGTTAATTCACACTATTGTCCTAATGATATTACTTTCATAATCACCTACACTAATATCTCCTTATGATAGTCCATAGAGGTGTTCAACATGTCTACTATGCGTTCTCATTGCTCAATTGACATCACAAACGTATTTAATGATTTGATCTTTCAAAGATCTATATCATCCAAACAATTCAATACATATAATATATTTAAAAAATAAATAAATAAAATGAAGGTGAATACACATGTGAAAAAAAATAACACTTCTTTTATTAATATAAATTATTTATACAAAATGAAATTGTAACATCTCTCCTCAGACATATTACCCACCGGAGAAGAAATGTTATGAATTAATATTCAAAGCATCTATTATTTATTTTTTTTAAAACTACTTGGAACTCAACTCATTATTGAAAGTATTTAGAAATTATTTTAAGAAAATTGAAAATCTGGAAGCGAACAAAAGATGTATATATCTCATATGAAAGTATCTGAAAACATGGAGTAATCATATACAACTATATAATCATCTCAAAAAGGTCAAAAGTCAACAAGAACAACCAGAGATAACCTACTTCAGTCGGATCTATCTTCGCTAACCTGACCTTGCCTCGTAGTTACCTCGATCACTTGTACCTGTAATCATAAAAGAAAAGGAAGTGATAAATAAGAACACTCAGTAAGGGGAAAGAATTAAGTAAACTATCTTCTTTCCTATTCTAACTCACTCTCTGGACTCAACCTCTCATCTTAACCTCCATAAGAAATCGAGAGGATACTCTAGTTCATTCTTTACTATTTGGGTCATACTTTGTCCCATCTGGTGTCTATTTGATGTTTTTTGGAAGCTGACTATAGGGATTTGACACTTTTCTAAGCTCAAGCTCTATTTCTTTCTCTCACTACACCATTTTTTAATCTGAATTGAGCTCTACTACGAGCAGACCCTACTAAGGGTCTATGTCCTGCTACGGATGTGTCCTACTACAAACGTGTCTTACTGCGAGCAGTGTAGTGTAAAGTTCCCCCTTATAGTTCATAGCATGCATACGTGCCTTATATCTTACTAATCTTGCTTCCATCTAAATCTATTCATAACTCACCAAACCCTAAATGTTGAGCCCCAAATTCCTTTTCTTGCTTTTTTTTCTTTTCTTTTTCTCTCATTTCTTTCCTTTCCTTTCTTTCTTTCTTCTTTTCCTTTTTCTCCTCCTTTTCTTTTTTTCCAAAAACTGGAAAATACTGTTCATGTGGTAGGGTAGCCTTCTTTTTCATACAATTTAACAGTCCCAACAGTCTCTACTTTATACAAGCTATATATCGTTGAAAAGAAAATTCAAAGAGCTTTCCAACAAGCTATAATAGCACTCATAATTCATTAGATAAGTTAGTCAAAATGTGAGATGAAATTAGTGGTAAAAAATTATCTTCACTATTTATTTAGTAAAGCAATTCTTGTAGTTCATACAATATTTAACAGTACAAATGATTTCTAATGCATATAAGTTATATATCATTGGAAACATGATTCAAATAGCTTTCCAAAAAGCTATAATAGCACTCATGATTCATCAGATAAAGTAGCCAAAACGTGAGATGAATTCAATGGCAAAAAATTGTCTTCACTGTTTATTTGGTAAGACAAGTTTTTTGCTCATGCCATTTAATAGTCCAAACGGTCTCTAATTCATACAAGTTATAGATCATTGAAAAGAGAATTCAAAGAGCTTTCTAACAAGTTATAATAGCACTCATAATTCATTAGATAAGATAGTCAAAACGTGGGACGAAATCAGTGGTGAAACTATAAATATTATCCAACTCTCTACTATCAACAAAATCACACACATAAATACCCCAAATGGAAAAATAACATTTCTCAACTTCAAAATCATCATTTATAACATAGATCCAAGGAACCAAAAGCCTAAAACATGTAACATATCAAGGATGATACCCCTTACCTTGTTTCAAGCCAATCTTTACAAGTTGGCTTCCTCTTCCTTGTCTTGCTTCCTTTATCACCAAAATCACCTTAAATCAACACCAAAACACACTAACCTATTCATATAACATGTATTAGATATATATATAATCATAGGTAAAGGGAAAGGAAAGAGATCTTTTGGTTACCAAGGCTTCTAAAGTGCTTCTTTGTTTCCTTTTCTTATTTTGTCTTCCAAAACCCCTTCAATTCCTTCATTTATCTTCACAAAACAAAGAAAAATATCATGAGAAATGGTGGCTGCTGGAATGGACAGGAAGATGATGGAAAAGCCTTGAAGTTTCTTTGTTTTGTCTTTTTTCCTTTTATATACATCTTTATCTCTTTTTCTTTTTGTATTTATATATATATATATATATATATATATATATATATATATATATATATATATTTAAAATTGAAAATATCTCAAAACATGATCAAAAGACATAAATACCCCTGAAACGTATCTAAGGGTGTTACAGAAAATACAAACTTACAAATCTCTTTATTAAATTGTGTTTAATTATTTTTAGTTGTTGTCTTTTAATTATTTATTACTTGTTAGCGAAAGTAGATACTTGAACTCATCTGCTAACTCCTTGGGTGTAACACATATTTTCAAATGCCCCTTAGAAAAGATATGGACCTAAAGAGACGTGTCAACCTCAAACTTCTTTCTAATTACATTATAATTTAAACATTATATTAATCATTCAATATTAGATGTGTGAAAAAAGGTGTTAAAACATAACTCTACTTAAATATGCCATCCATCATAAACTCATAATTTCGATACAAAGTGTTTGAAATATATAAACCAAAATTGAAAGTGCATAATAAATATCAAAGTCCCAAATTGTCAAAATAAATATAAAATTCATTAAATGGAAAAGATGACTATGCCCTTCAAACTCATGTAATCTTTTGAGTTAAACCATCGAATCCCCCACATGTTCCGCTACTCATCTCACCTACCTATAAAACTACAGTAAGGAGCATGAGTAAAAAACACTTAGTAAATAATTGACCTTTTGACACCTTGCACACAAAACTAGTGTTCCAACTTTAAGTCACAACATGGTTATTCTTATATACTTTTCGACATCCTTCTACGCTTTTTCATTTTCATTATGACGCCCTTGTGCCCCATATTCATAAGTGATGTCATCCTAGATGAATATTGCCTAAGCCGAATTTGGTATCCCCAATGCCCTGTGAAAGTATATTACATCTCATATGTTTACTATCTAAGTGCACCTCATAAATCGTTGGTCGGGTTTTGGGCTAACTAATGTTGATATCCTGATCACAAAAGGAATATAATTATAGTCCCTTTCTTACCTCGTACATATAGCTATGGTACTGCTAACTAAATTATCATCTTTTGATGGCCCATATCACGTGTACGTATGTGATGCATCTCACTTACCACATGAGAAACTAACTAGTGCCACTTTTCTTTACCATATATAGCTAAACTGAAATGAGTAGCTAATACATATTGGCATCGAGTTCATGATACATCTCATAGGTTTCAAGCTCTCATAGCCCTATTGCTTTCACATGTAATGCCATTTTTACACACAACTAGTAGTTATTTTGATATAATCATTATTCTTAACTTTCCTCAATTTGACTTGAATCCACTTTAATTAGGGTTTGTTTTTGTCTTCCACATAGTCAAACATGTTCATTTAGTTAGCTAGCTGATTTTTCCTTAAAAGGTTTTTCTAACCTTATCCCCAATACAACACATAGCATAGAGGTAAAATTAGTCACCAAAACTACTATAAAAAACCACATGCCATAGCATAGAGGAAATGTTAATATAAAACTCTTTCGTACTAGTCTTTTATCGACCATAAGAACTTGTAACAAAATCAACAATAATTTATGGAGACCCACAAATTTTCATAGATAATTTTGTAAAGGAAAATGTTTTATTTTATTTGCCCCCATCTAACTATCTCTATAAAAAAGATGAGTTTTTTTATTAATAACACAACCCTCTAGTTGGTCGAGTCACTCCATTATAAGACCCCTTTCACCAGGCTATGGAAATGTTTACATAACACTAGATAACCTTAATTGATGAAGACTCGAGAGATAAAGACTCCATTATAAGAGGTTATACGACTAGGAGTTCGATAGTTGTCTTTTCTACTATCAGGGACTTAACTATTAGGGGCACAAATGTTATGGGCTTGAGAGATGATATAGAGGATAAAAATATCGGTTGGACATCTAACATACCCATGTACTCAATAATGGCTACATAAGTCTTCATCTTTTCTTAGCTAAAGATACTACTAATTGGAAATAACTATTACCTTGCTCATTGTTATCATATTGGTTAAAACTTTCATACCAAAATATATCTACAATAAAATAACTTATATTTAACTAACAATAACTAAGATCAAAGATTCTTTCCCTACATCTCTAACAAAAATTACTCTAACATCTTCCAAACCTAGGATGTCTCTCGTCTTCCAACTTAGCATGTGCGGTCTTGCTGAAAATGACATGAGGTTAGCCTAACTCTTTAAGGTGTTGAGTGTCTCGTATATTCAAACTATAATAACAATTTAAAGGTATTATTCACAACTTATTAGCATATTATTTAATAATTAATAGGATTAGATGACATATTTATCAAGAAAGATAAGGGCCACCATACTCGTACTCTCCACAAATATGAATCAAATCTATATACATGATTTGTTAACTGAAGTATCACCTTGAGAAAGGTATTATGTTCCCCCATGCATTCTCTCAAACACATGCATTATGTCAACTACATGTAACACTCATAGGTATGTCCAAGGGTATTTTAATCTTTTTTTTTATAATTTGAGTAATTGGATTAAATAGAGTTGATTGAATGAGTGGATGGATGTTCATCACAAGTATGGATGCCTGTTTGTGCCTTGAGAAAGGTAGAATAGTCTTTTTCACATCAAGCTCATGAAAATTGGCTAAGTAAAAGGATGAATAGTCATTCATGGATAAGGGGATGCCTGTTCAATCATTTATCAAATTTGAAATTAGATAAGAACCAATTTTGTAATGATTTTAGAAATTGTCATTAACTGATAACCAAAGAAATGATTGTCAGTAAAGGAGGGATGACCATTCATGCAATTTTAGTTGCAATATATATATAAAAGCCAAAACCAAATATGTATGTATATATATAAAGGGATAAAAAACAAAATTTATACTTTTCTCATCTTCTTCTCTCGTCCTTTCTAGAAACTCAATCTTCTTCATGCTTTTACTTTGTTTTTTAAGAAAATGGGATGATTTGAAGGGGTTTTGGAAGACAAGGAAAGAAAAGGAAATGAAGCACTTTAAAGGCCTTGGTAACCAAAAGATCATTTTCTTTTCCTTTTACTTATGCTTATATATATATTGGAGCATGTTATATGAATATGTTAGTGTGTTTTGGTAGTGATTTAAAGTGGTTTTTGGTGAGGAAATAAGTAAGGCAAAGAGGAGGGAGCAAGTTTCCAAGTGTTGGCTTTAAAGCAAGGTAAGTGGAATCATTCTTGGTCTCCCCTAAGTTTGCTAAATAAACTATATGTTTCATGTTTTATGTTTTTGGTTTCGTTGCTCTATGTTATAAATGATGATTTTGAGGTTGAAAAATGTTGTGTTGCCATTTGGGGTATCTATGTGTGTGATTTTGGTTCACGGCAGAGAGTTGAAAAATATTTATAATTTTACCATTGATTTTGTCCCACCTCTTAACTATCTAATCTGATGAATCATGAATGATGTTTAACTCGTTGGAAAGCTTTTTAAATCCTTTTTTCAATGATATATAGTTTACATGATTTGGAGACTGTTTGGGTTGTTAATTTGCTTGAACAAAAAGACTGTTTTATCAAATAAATAATAATTACAATTTTTGGAAAGAAAGAGAGAAAGCTTATTTTGACTACTTCATCTACTGAATCATGAGTACTGCTATAGTTCGTTAGAAAACTCTTTAAATTCTCCTATCAATGATATATAGTTTGTATAATTTAGAGACCATTTGGGCTATTAAATTGCATGAACAAAAATATTGCTCTACTAAATAAATAGTAATTATAGTTTTTGGAAAGAAAAAGAGGAAAGCTTATTTTGACTATCTTATTTGATGAATCATGAATGTTGTTATAACTCGTTGGAAAGCTCTTTAAATCCTATTTTCAATGATATATAGTTTATATGATTTAAAGACTATTTAGACCGTTAAATTGCTTGAACGAAAAAATTGCCCTACCAATAAACAGTAATTATAGTTTTTGGAAAGAAAGAAAGAAAGGGAAAAGAGAAAGAAAAGAAAGAAAGGAAAGCAAAGAAAGGAAGAAAAAAGAAAAGAAAAAGAAAAGAAAGGCAATAAAGAAAGGAAATTTAGGGCTCAAGATTCAGGGGTTATCCCAAGAGTATGGTTTGGTAGGTTATGGATACTCAATAGTAACCAGCGTGCTTAAAGAGAAAGAAAGAGCTTGGGCACAAGTTTTAGTTTTAATGGAAACAAAACTAATAAGAGATAATGCATGCATGCTATGAACTGTAAGGGAGCATTTTATTCTACGCCGCTAGTAGTAGGGCACGTCCACAATAGGCCACCTCTATAGTAGGACGTAAACCCACATTAGGGTCTACTCACAATAGAGCATGCTCATAATAGAACATAGTTCAGATTCTGAGATGGTGTAGTGAGAAAAAGAAAGACAACTTGAGCCTAGAAAAGTATTAAATCCCTATAGTTAGCTTCCAGAAAGTATCAAATAGACACCAAATAGGATAAAGTGTAACCCAAATAGTAAAATTTAAGTCAAATTATTCCTTTGATTCCTTAACGAGGTTATTACGTGAGATTGAGTCTCGTAAGTGATAAAGAACGAGAAGAGAGATAATTTACTTATTTCTTTCCCTTTCACTAAGTGTTCTTATCCCTCACTTCCTCTTTTCCTTTCATGATTGCAAGTATAAGTGATCAGGGTCACTGTGAGCCAAAGTCGAGTCAGCGAGGATAGATCCGAGCTAGAGTAGTTTATCTATGTTTTATGTTACATGCGTATGGCCATATGATATTGTTGACTTTTGGTCTTCTTTAGGTATAGTTTTCAAATAGTTATACAGCTGTATCTAAGGATATATACATGATTACTCTATGTGGTCAGATGCTTTCAGATGAGTTTTTATATGTGATATACACATCTTTTGTTCGTTTCTAGATTTTCAGTTTTCACAGAACAATTTCTGAACTCTTTTATTGATAAGTTTATTTTGAAGTTTTTTTACACTTTTAAATATTAATTAGTAACATTTTTCCTCTAGAAGATAATACTTTTGGAGAGAGATGTTACATTGATAGTCATAAGTTGTGTACAAAAATAGCACGATATGTGAAATCTATAAGGTTATACTAAAGATAGAAACCTATGAGAAACATCATGCACGTGGTGCCACCGTGTATTAGCCACTCATTTTTAGCTCAGGTGTGCATGGTAAAAGATAGTGACATTAGTTAGTTCCTCACATGGTTAGCAAGATGTATCATGTACGTGCTCATGGTAAGGGTCATCTAAGGATGGTAATCTAATTAGCAATTCTGCAGTTATGCATATATGGTAAAGAGGGGATTGTGATTAGTGTCCTCATTTGACTAGGCTATCATAGTTAGTTAATCGATAGTTTGGTCAGCATATGCATGAGGCACATTGACAATAGATATATGAGATGTTGATTGTTCTTATGAGAGCTTCAAATATGTTGAGTTCAACTTAGGTCTTAGTCATCTAAGATGACGTTGCCTACGTGTTTAGGGCACAAGGATGTCAAAAAGAGATGAATAGTCATAGAAGAATGTCAAAAAACATCTGAGTAACCATGTAGTGACTTAGTGATGGAATATGATAGTTTATGAGTTATGATGTGTGCAAAGTCTCAAAAGGTCACCTACTTACTTAGTGTTTTCACTCACGTATGTCTTTTTACAATTTTACTAGTAGAGGTGAGTAATCAGGCATGCGAGGGAGCCAATGGTCTAACTAAGGTCATTGCATGAAATTGAGGGACATTTTAGTCATTTCTAGATTTATCTGAGTTTTCATTTTACGATGTATTTGAGATTTTATACTCTTTGTGCACATTTGATACTAAAATTGTATAAGACACTTGTGTTTATTTTGGATTGAGATATTATTGTATATGTATTTGAAGTATCTTTAGTTTACATCCTTTTGCATGCATTTTAAGTAAATGTTAGAATGAATGCTCTATTTTTCGCTACATTTAGTCAAAAGTTCAATTGGTACATGTCTCTCTAGATCATGTTTCATCTAAGGGTATGTATCTAGTGAAGGATATTAGATAACAAAGGTCTTGTTGGCTAAGTATTGCTCTCTAATCTTATGGGCAACTAAAAAGGGAAGATATTGTTGTATATTTGAATGCCTACTAAATCTTAGCCCATCATAAGGATGAACTCATATGGATTGAACTAGATATCAACCCCATTAATCTTAAACCATAACTTCTCACCCAAGTTTTCCCTCATCACCTCTCGAAGTATAAAAGACTGTACCAACACTTTGGTGAATTAAAAATCATGTAACTGAAAACACTTTCTAGAACATGTTTGAAAAACTTCCTTTTATCTCTGTCAATGAACTTCTAATACTAGCCATCACATCTTGAAGTAGCCCTCATAAGAAGATCTATATCACCAAAAGCTATGTCTTTCTATCTTTTATGTCTTAAAGCAATATTTTGCAAGAAAATAAAAAGGTCGATTTTCATAATGCATCCTTTATTCAAAAAAATGAAAAAATTTTGAAAACTACATGTAAAAAAACTAAACAAAAAAATCAATTATCCCCAAAATAGAAAATATCATAAAAACCTTAAAATTAGAAAATTAAAAAAAAAAAAAACCCACCACTCATGTTGCATATATCGAATAAAACACGTGTAATAGAAAACAAAAAAAAACCCCACCACATGTGACCCATATAGTGGATTTCATATCACCCCCGCATGGTGAAAAATAACCAAAAACCCCTTACTACATGGGTTATATATACCATTTTCATTTCAAATACCCCATTGTATGGTCAAAAATATCATAAAACCCTTATCACACGAGTCATGCATGATTGAAAAATATAAACAAAAAAATAACTCTTCTTCAATGTCAACCATCACATGTGATTCATATGATGACTGTAATCACATTTGATGATTGAAATCACCGTAAACCTATCATTTTCAAATCCGACTTCAACACCAATTGATTCTATGAGTATTCTAACACATGTTCATAGACAATTTTTCATTAAAATCGTAAAAGATTGAAAGCTATTTCACATAAAAATTCAACAGATAAATTTTGAGCTCTAAATCTATCAAATCTATTACAAAATGCTTATATCTAAATATTAGAAGCTATTTGAACATAGTAAAGAACATATACTAACATTTTTTACCTTTTTCGTTTTTTGGTCGAGAAATAAACTAAAATGTGTTATTTGTTTTAAGTGAATAGTGCATAGGTGGTGATGTTAGTTATATGGGGTGAAAATACAAAATTTCAATTTTGGAAATGAATCTAAAATTTATTTATATATAAAAATTTTCTTCAAAGTATAAAATGTTGATCATATTTGTTTAACATCCAAAAACTTGACTAGTTTCAATTAAATACTTTGAATTTTTGTCATTTTAATTAATTTCTCCGGCTATTTATATGTCATTTGATTCCCATTTTGAAAATTTAAATTTTCTAAATTTGTGCAGGAGTCGACAATAGGGAATTATTATGATTCATATAAAAGAGTAATTTAGAGTTGATAAAGCAAGAAGAAATTTACATGTTTGTGAATGGTCCAATTTAACACTTTTAAAAACAAAAAACAAAAAAGATTAGAAAAGTTCCCAGGCGATAAAAAGGGTAGCAATGAGGGCAAGTTAACAGTTGACAAAAAAGCGTTGACTTTGTAAAGTATGGTCCCCACTCTCACCGGTGACCTATAATACAATTAAACTATCTCCTAATTTTGGTAATTAATTATAACTCCTCCGTCATCGTCATCATCACCAATTATTTACATATTTAACCTTTTTTATTATTAATTATAATTATTATGCTACTTAAAAAAATTAATAATTTAATTGATTTTAACTCTCTTATTTTAAAATTAATTTGGGACTTTGACTTTTCATAAATATCTATTTATTAGAGTGTTAAAATTTTAATATTATCTTTACTATATTTTATAAATTTAATTTATTTGTTTATTTATTAAAATTTAAATATGAAAAAAAATTGGACGAGTTAAATAATTTTCATGCAATTAGAGTGGAGGAGTACTAAAATCAATAACAAAACAAATTAAAGAAAAAAAGGTAACAGTGTAAGTAAGAAAAGAGAGCAGGCAGAAAGTCAATAAGGGCAAGCTCTGGCTTGGCTTTTGGCAGCCATTTCTTTGCCCTCCAAACACTTCTTCAACCATTCCTTCCTCATTATTATTATACAACTTATACTTCTCTTTAATATCAACAAACAAATTTATATATAAATTTTTATTTAATTATTACACTTGTATACATCCTTTTCAAGATATTGCTTATTCAACTTCTGTACAGCTGTTTTTTCTATCATTTTCTTGGAAAATCAGCAACTCTTTCCATCGGTTAGTTAATTTCAAGGATGCCCAGATGCTTTTTTTTTTTCCCTTTACTTGTTTCTTTTAGCTTTTTTGGTTGCTTTGTTTTTTTCTTGATGTTCAAAATTATTGATTTGGATGTTGCAGGTTCTGGAGTTTTTGGGGCTTCTTTTGAATGATTTTTTTTTGTTTTGAAATTAGTAGAAGAATTTGTAGATGTTGAGTGGTTGCAGAAGAAGAAGGAAGTGAATTGAGGTTCAATTTTATGGATATTCTATGTTGCTTCAATTCTGTTTATTCTCAGGTGACAAGATCTCTTAACTTTGTTTTCGTTTCCTTTATTTTTTTTTTTCTCTGTTTTAGGAAATTTCTAAATAATTATAAGTTCATTGGTGTGGTGTGTTAATTTGCTTGGATTCTGGAAGCAAATGTGATCGAATTTTGTGCTGGTTGACTTGCCGATTCTGTTATGTAGACTAATTGAAATTGGGCTGTTTTTGTTGAAGGTCGGAGAACTTTATTTTGAGGTGATTCTAGTAATGAAATAGCTTAACTTGGGAGCTTCTATGATCTGAAAAAATAAAAAAATGTGTTCTTCGTTCTTGTTGAATCTGTGGGGATGTTTGGTTCAGTTCAGATGATTTCATCTGGAAAAAAAAAGTGTTATTCGTTCTTACTGAATCTGTGGGGATGTTTGGTTCAGTTCAGATTATTTCAATGTTATTATGATATTAAGGATTCTGCGGAGTCTTGACAAGGTTTATAATTATTGGAAAAATATTTTAAAGACCTTTGGATTCTTGTGTTTTTTATTTTTTACAGAACCAAAATGGTGACACAGCAATGGACTTTGCAATATTTGCAGAAATCAAATGTCATTTTATTGGAAAATTTTAAGAAAGCTTTTTAGTGCAGTATAATTTATCAATTTCTTTTATTCTGATGCTAAGTTGATGAACTGACTTTCTGTATCTATTGCCTTTTGTCTAAGTAACTATGTGCTACTGTTTCAATCTGGGTGCTTTCTGGTCTCTTTGTTAAGATACATCTTCTAGAAAGCATGTTTTTACTGAAATTTCTACAAAAGCTAGATTTTTAGAATTATGGCAATTGGACTTGATGCATTCTGTAAGACTTCAACACAAAGGGAGCATATAGGATTTACTTTGCAAAATTTTCTTTCCAAAGAAATAGATTTAAAACATTGATTTTCTATTTTTTCTAATGTCCTATTGACAATAATCTTTGTTTTCTTTTCCCTACCCATCTCCCCCTTGCTTTTCCTCTATATGATTGAATGCCTTGCTTTAAAGATTATTCTTTTGGTTGTTTTGATTGCTAATTTGTAAATACAACTGAAACTGATGTTGTGATTGGGTATTTTTATAACTGAACTTGATACCTGGTACTCACAATCAGTTTGTTATTTTGGACTAGTGCTGAATTTATCATGGAACCTTTAGCTAGATCATTTTATTAGGTTTTCTCTGGGCTCTACTGTTCTAGATTATTTTGTTCTTGTTACTTAGACTATGTCTTTTGTTTCTCAATTTCATCTTTATTTCCATTGTTTCCCTTTGTCAATGCTAACAAAATTGAAAACATCTGTTCAGGTTGTGGGGGGACGCTCTTCATCTAACTCCGGCAAGGGTAGGAGCCATCAAAGCCCAGTCAAGTATGGCTTTAGTCTAGTTAAAGGAAAAGCAAATCATCCAATGGAGGATTTTCACGTGGCAAAGTTTCTTCAATTCCAAGGTCATGAGCTTGGACTTTTTGCCATATATGATGGACATTTGGGAGATTCTGTGCCTGCCTATCTACAAAAGCATCTGTTTCCCAATATCATAAAGGATGTAAGTTGTTGATTATTTCTAGTGCTTGAACAATCTTTAAGGAGCATTTGATTTCTGTAAAGACTTGAAATCGTTCCATCACTTTTACATTGCTAAAGTATTTTTTCTAATAGTCATGATGTTGGGAATTTGACCTCCAAAGGAGTAAGTTTTAATCTGCCTTTTTTGAAATAAATCCTCATGATTTAAAGTGAAAAAAGGTACTATAAAGGGTTCTAAAATAGTTGATATCTTGCATCCTAAGTTAGAGTAGACCATGCATTGACTTTTGTCGCTGTGGTTGGTGCCCATCTGCAGTCAATAATTTTTTTTAAATCAATTACAGGATGACTTTTTGAGAGATCCCCGCACATCCATTTCTAGAGCCTATGAGAGGACAGACCAGGCAATTTTGACACACAGTCCTGACTTGGGACGAGGTGGGTCCACTGCTGTCACTGCCATTCTAATAAATGGACAGAAGTTATGGGTAGCCAACGTTGGAGATTCACGAGCAGTTCTTTCAAAAAGAGGGCAGGCAATACAGATGAGTATTGATCATGAGCCTAACACTGAGCGAGGCAGCATTGAGGACAGAGGTGGCTTTGTCTCGAACATGCCAGGTAGTTTAACAAAATTTGAAGCTTATGGCTATGTGCTTAAAAAATTATTATATATTTAGATGAGTCCAGAAACTTCAAGGGCTGCATTCTGTGGTGTAATGTGATGAAGAGTCAGTGCCAACTCCTTTTAAAATTATTAATAATATGTAATTTTTACCCTTCTCCAATCTCCTTAACCTAAAATGTGAGTAGGAATAAGATCCAAGACCTCTTGAATAACTATAAGAGACTTTTTCTTGCTGAACTAACTAGAACCTACAAGAATCAATACCAATTATCTAGTTTGAGCCTATATTTTTATTTATTTGGAGAAATGTTTCTGAATCTTGTGCCATGGTCTTTTACCTAAAGAAAGTATGTTATGCTGGATGACTTTGTTGCTTTTATATATTTCTAAATTAAATTAAACTTAGCTTTAATAAAAAAGAGTGCCTGGTTGACTAAGTGTTGTTTAATAAATACAATAACTGCTGAGAAAAGAAATCTATTTTTTTTTAAAAAGGCAAACTCATATTACATGCCATTATCAGATTTGTGATTGATTACTATTGTTGAGAAGAAAAATGTTTTTAGTGTAAAATTTCATTTCTGTTATAGAGGACAGTATTTATGCATGTCTTATGGTTTGATAATATTAAAGAAGATGATAATAAAGGAAAAGGTATTTTAAACACCAATTCTTTGCAAATTTAGGTACTGAAATGAGAATATTGTAAGATAAGTGACTTGGTTGCCCTTGGGATTTTGCTAATATAAAGGAAGGATGGTAGGACAGACAGTCGATGTGTTCAGCAGAAAGTCAGAACCATAAAACCATTAAAAGCATAGTTGATTTAGGTATGTGAAACTGCATGGTAAGAAGGGAAGAATTGTGGAGAATTCCAGTTATTTGTCATTCCTTATTTTTGGGAGGGGGATTTTTTTTTTTTTTTGGAACGACAAATAGATGGATACTCATCTTTGAGTGAGAGATTCCTGGATACAGATAGATGGATACCCTCTTGTGTGGCTTTCACCGTCTTGTTGTTGCAAGGCACTGGAGCTTCAACTTAATTAGGAACTTGAATAAAAAAGGAAGCCCAAGACTATGCAACACATATGGAGATGATAGGCAATATTGATATTGATGAGTTAAGCGTAGATGAAAGATAGTGGAAGAGAGAGTCTTTGGACAGTTATTCCTACAATTCTTGTCTTCTTTGATTAATATTTTTTTGAATGGGAAGTTTATAGGCCACACAAAATGAAATGGAACGTCAAAGTTCCTCTCATAATACAAGTCTTCATGTGGGCTTTGATGTCAAGGAAAATTCAATAATAGAAAGTAATGCAAAGAAGTGTTAAAAGATGTTCGTTTTGCCATCATGGTCTGATGTGTAGAAGAAATGGACAGACTAATGCCATGTCTTACTAAACTGCACAGTGAAGCTTAAATAGCTTGGATCAATCAGGGCTTATGTGATACAATGCATATGAGGCATACTTTTTCTTTTGGGAAAAGAAAGAAAGCCCAGATTAAATGAAAATACACAAGTTTTAGTTCTCTTTTTGGGTACCATGACAAGAAAAAAGAAACGTAATTCTGGAAGGGAAAAAGAGGAAAACAGTGACCAAATGTGGGATAAAATTCAGTTTTGTGAATCATGTTGATCTTAGGTTACAAAGGATTTTTAAGATTCTTCTTTTTTTTTTTTGCATCTCAATTGGGAGTTTTCCTTAAGTGCACAGTGGAGCCTAAATATCTTCGATCAATCAAGGCTTATGCGATGCAATGAATATGAGGCATATTTTTTCTTTTGGGAAAAGAAAGAAAGCCAAGACTAAATGAAAATACACAACTTTCGGTTCTCTTTTTGGGTATTGTGACCAAAAATAAAAAAAATCATAATTCTGGAAGGGAAAAAGAGGAAAATAGCATCAAAATGTGGGATAAAATTTAGTTTTATGAATCACTTTGGTCTTCGGTTTCAAAGGATTTTTAAGATTCTTCCTTTTTTTTTTTCCACCTCAATCAGGAGTTTTCTTTAACTGCACTGTGAAGCCTAAATAGCTTGGATCAATCAAGGCTGATGTGATGCAATACATATGAGGCATATTTTTTCTTTTGGGAAAAGAAATAAAGCCAAGACTAAATGAAAATGCACAACTTTTAGTTCTCTTTTTGGGTACTATGACAAGAAAAAAATAATCTTAATTTTGGAGGGGATAAAGAGGAAAATATTGTCAAAATGCAGGATAAAATTCAGTTTTGTGAATCACTTTGGTCTTAGGTTTCACAGAAATATTCAAGATTCTTCTTTTTTCCTTTCTTAGTTGGGAGTTTTAATTTTGCTTTTAGGCATCACTTTTGGAGATTGGCATTAAGGGATTTCGCAATTCTTGTAATACTTATATAAATCCATTATATTTGTCTTGAGAGGTGGTGTCATCTATTAGGCACTATAAGCAAGTACTTTTGGGTTGTCTTTCTATAGGGTAGAAACACCAACACTATAAGCAAATATAAAATTCAGTTTTGTGAATCACTTTGGTCTTAGGTTTCACAGAAATATTCAAGATTCTTCTTTTTTTCTTTCTTAGTTGGGAGTTTTAATTTTGCTTTTAGGCATCACTTTTGGAGATTGGCATTAAGGGATTTCGCAATTCTTGTAATACTTATATAAATCCATTATATTTGTCTTGAGAGGTGGTGTCATCTATTAGGCACTATAAGCAAGTACTTTTGGGTTGTCTTTCTATAGGGTAGAAACACCAACACCCCCTCCCCCACCCCCCCCAAGTGATTTTATGGTTTTAATGTGGCTTGCAAGGCCAAAATTGTGTCGCCTCTCAATGAATTATTATTTATACCACTGGTGGGTCAAATGCTATGACCTTCAGATTCCCACCAGGGTCCTGTAAGGGCCGCCTAACATGTTTATAACTATGCATTTATTGATTGTTAAAAGTTGTAGGGTCCAGAAATATTCTGTAGCTTATGATGCTTCTTTGAAAAAAATGTTGATAAGTTGGATTAGGAGTTGAACAGTTGGATTAAAATTAATTAGTGTATAGTTAAAAGGTTTTGGGAACTGATATAGAGTCTGAAATTTGGCAGAAGCTTCATGCATATAATTCAGTAAACAATTTGATAGAGATCAGTCGAGGAGAAAGTTCTAAAGTCTAATTGGAACTGAAGGTCATCAGTCTTGATTTGGTCTGGCTAAATTCTGAGGAAAGATGATATGGCAAAAAAGCTAATTTGTTTGAGAACCAGATTTAAAAAAAACGAAAGAAAAATTGGTCAAGAGATGCTTCTTCTTGACAAGTGATCTTGAAGAAGCTAATTTGATGGAGAATCAATTTTAAAAATTTTAGGTTTGCCATTGAAAGAATGGTTTGGAAGATATTTCAACAAGGTATGATTCTTTCATCTTTTTTTATTTATTGTTATCTTATTTTGATTGGAAACATAAAGGTCTATATTACGTAAACAAAACCTCAAGTAGTGGATCAAGAATCCACCAACACAAAAGGAACCCATCTAAGTAGGGTTTTAGGGTTTCAAAAGACCATCGCTAAAGATTTAACAGGACGATGAAGGAATAAATGGCCATAGGTTTCTTTATCATTTTTAAACATAACATCCCAATGTGGGGGAAGGTTCATTTCATGGTACTTCAATTGAATAATGTCTGCTGTATTTAGCTTTCCTGGAACCAAAGTTCTTGAAAACACTTGAACTTTTTAGGAGGACCTTTTGCTTTTCAAAAATATAGTTGTAATATTTAAAATCAGTTGCAGGTTTTTCTGCTTGTAAATTTGAGAGTATGAGTTACAAGTGTAACCATCTGGTCAAGTTTCCATTTTTTTTGTCTCCTCTGAACTCATTAATGGAAACATTGTCCAGAACCCAATAGGTCAATGAATTTGTCAATCTCACTCATCTGCAAATTTCTTTTGATCTTTATGTTTCACCTTCCTTGTGAGAAGAAGAGTCAAGAGAGGCATGAAAAGTGACTCATTTGTTAACATTGAAACTAGAAAGAATAGGATTGCATTGATTCAAGCTAAGTCTCCAAGCCATGTACCCTCCCATAAATAAATTTCCTTGCCATTTCTCACCTATAAAATATATGAAAGTTGAATGTAGGATATTACTCAGAATTGGTTTTCCAAGGACTTCTATGAGGTCCATTTTTCAATTTCTTTTGAATTCCTTACATTGGATTGAATGCAATATGTGCTTTTGATAACTTCACAAAGGGAATCTCTCAGGGAAAAACTTCCAAAGCCATTTAGCTAGGAGAGCCCTATTTTTCTTGTCCATATTCCCAACTCCTAGTCTTCATATCCTTCCCAAAGGAAACATTTCATCATCTCTCAAGTCATAAAAATCTGCCTCTTTAAATTTCTGAATCATATCGTGAAAAAAAAAAAATTAAAGTCACTTTTTATCTTGTTTACTTTAGCTTCATTATGAAATCTATATCCTTTGTTGCTAACCGGATTTGTTCTCCATATAGTTTTTTTTTGTTAAATTTTAATCATTATTGATAGTATTTGAAGAATTTATAAGGGGAAAAATTAGAAATATGATTTTTTTTAGTGGATATCCAAGATACCAGGAGGTTATAGAAAACATTTTTCCAAATCAATTAATATTCACGTCTTCAAGGGAGTTGAGCCTATAATTAACAAACTATCGAGGTTTTTACTGAAACTACCTATGAACCTTCAGTGAGGTCATAGCAAATTACCCAACTTGATGTGATTGGTCCAGCTGTAATTTATGAAGTTGACTAATCAATCAATTATTAAGGGTTGAACCACACATTAAGGTGATTCATATGAGAAATTTTGACTTTGCTTTTACATAATTATAAGATACTCTACAAACTATACTAAACTAGGTTGCAGGCTGCAATGTGTTGTGTCAAAATGTCAACCAGGTTGCGAAATCTAAGTTGTGTTGAACCCTTACTGTCTTATGGATGAAAGTTTTATGAGATCTGTCGGCTGTATGTGTGTTAAATTTGTCTGACTATCAATTGTCAGGTGGATCATTTATACCTAAGGATTTGTCTCAGTCTTCTTTAGGGCACTCACTCTTCATTCATCTTTTTTATAGTAGGAAATTGTGTAGGTTTCATTTGTTATTTCTTTTGTTTTTGTTTACAAAAATGAAAATAAGAAATTTAAAATTTTGCATTATTAAATTCCAAAATGCTTTTATTATCATCTTCTAAAAACAGCATCAATGATAAAGTAGAGAGAAAA
Organism: Mangifera indica; assembly: GCF_011075055.1. Taxonomy (NCBI): domain Eukaryota; kingdom Viridiplantae; phylum Streptophyta; class Magnoliopsida; order Sapindales; family Anacardiaceae; genus Mangifera; species Mangifera indica. The sequence continues at coordinate 8,450,824 of NC_058140.1, forward strand.
CACTTAAAAAACTTTTTTTTATATTTTTAATATTTTATTAGCACATCTTACTCTCTGTTTTTGTGTATTAGAAAATGAGAATAGTTAAGTCAACAGGAACTACACAATTTTAAAACCCTCCCAAAAAAACAAAATGGAAATGATTGTTATTGCTTTGTCAGCATTTAGCATCAGGATTGGAGTGAAACAGTGAGTTTCACTCGGTTGAGAGGTACTTTTCCAAATAACATAAAGGATTTAGGCCTCATAAGTGTTTATATATAATATATACATATATATACACTAAGTATCCTATAAAGGGTTTTTTTGAGCAATTTTGCTCAAGGTTAGATCCCCTATACTGACACTTCCACTTGAACATACCAGATCATACATCTCATGCATGTCACTATTTTTGCTGATTTGAATAATTATTTGTTAAATAAATTCAAGAGCAGGATGTGTAGATTGCAATCAACTTTGTCAAAGGCTGACATCCATGTTGGTGCTAATACATAAATTGTAGCTCTTGCCTAACCATAATGAATTAAGCTTCAGCCATTATCTGTCTACTAGTTCTGGATATAGGAATTGCTAACTGCCCAATTCACAAATTGAAATAGTTGTGTCAACAATTTTGTTATGATCAGATGATGATAGTTTATTTCATCTTCTGACACCTCAATATTTTGATATATTGTAGTATTCCACATGCTACCTTTTTCATGGAGGGATGAAATATATCTATAAATGTACTTGTTCTTGTTAATATAATCTGAAAGCAAATCATTTGTACAATATGGGTATGTTGCTGTTTTCTGTATTAGTAATAATAAGCAGTATTTGTTGCTTCCTATACCAGGAGATGTTGCAAGAGTGAATGGACAATTGGCAGTTTCTCGTGCTTTTGGAGACAAGAACCTAAAATCACACCTGCGATGTGATCCTGATATACGGGATGCTGATATCGATTCAGATACTGATCTTATTATCCTTGCAAGTGATGGCCTTTGGAAGGTGATTCATCTCTTTCTATTGTTCTGTTCCAAAGATTGATTAGTTATGGCTTCTTTTTATCTTTTTTTTTCCTCAATATATTAGGTCATGTCTAATCAAGAGGCAGTTGATATTGCAAGAAAAATAAAGGATCCACACAGGGCAGCCAAGCAACTAGTAGCTGAGGCATTGAACAATGACAGTAAGGATGACATCTCCTGTATTGTAGTGCGATTCAAGGGGTAGAACTCAAGCTGAGGGAGGGATATGTAAATGTGGTTATTATATGATGAAATGCATTTTTAATAGATTAACAATGCCAGTTAATTGCATGAAATCCAATTTAAATTTGGAAAATGTTTTTAAAATAGCATATATTTATGTTGGTTTCCCCTCCTGTTGTAAAATCAAAATTCTAGCATTAGGTTGTGAGGTTTTGATATTGTTTAGATTTCATCAATGTGTAGTTTTATACCTTCAATTTCCCTGTAAGTTTATCTCGACTTTAAAGCTTTTTAGATGGCATCTGGTTTATATATAAGGGTTAAATTGGCTGTGTGCAGTTGATAGCATGGAGAAATATTATTGCGGTTGAAATGTGTCTTCCAAGAATATTCAGTTTCATATTGAGGAAATTTGGCTTTTTGGTTCTACTATACATAAGCATCCCTGTTGTATTATTTCTTGCATACTTTCTAGACATGGTTTATGGCAAAATTTGTATATGATATTGAAAAAAATACATTATTTTTGGATAAAAAATAAAACGTATGATTGTAGGTCCTGTTTCATCCAAAGCAAATGGTTATTTTAAAATGGCACCCAATTACATGACCTGATTGCTCTTATTAAAAAAAAAAGTAAATCCAAGCAACCAATATGAATTTGGAGAATTCTGAATGACTCTTTTCTTCTACAATCATCAAGTATTGGTTAAGAGGTGGCACAACTAATAGAGTAATGGTTTGAAGTTTATTGGCTATTCAAGGGAAGGTAGAGAGACGCAAGGAGAGAGACTTGCAATATGCAAGTAAGAAATAAGAGAGGAAAGAGACAAGCGAATAGAAGTAGGCGAGGAGAACAAATAGCCCATACCATTACCATTGGTATGGAGGAAGGAACTAGATCTTAGGCATTACGACATGAGATACTGCAGATGGTCTGATGGATAGTTTTAGAGTCTGAAATAATGACAACATGAATAATGGATGAGATCAAGAAATTAATTAGTGGAGCTAAGCCTTTCGCATGCAAAAGTAATTTCCTAAGCAAACTCTTTGATTATTTTTATATTTTTCTTCAAAATTTTTCTACATAAACCCCCTCCCCCAGCCCCTCCCAAAATTCATACGCTCTCAATCTTTCATTCTTGATTTCACATTCTCTTATTAATCTCTCAATCTCAAACTCTTTGAATTTACAATTAATATTTCTCTATGTTTATTTAATTTTTGTTTCAATTTTGTCAATCAACTATTATTTTCATTCATCAAAATAATAATGCATGTGGAATAAGAGCACGGGCACCCATATTATTGTTTCAATTTTTGTCAATCAAAATATTTTTCATTCATCAATTACTATTTCTCTATGTTTTCCATTTGAATATTATGACACTGATGATATTATTGACAATGCATATGGAATAAGAGCATGGGCACTAACAGGTGAAAGTGGAATAGTCACAGGTTCAATAAGAAAAAAAGGAAGCAAAAATCTATGGTATGAGATCACTTTGATCAAATACAGAAAACAATTGAAGAAAGTGTAATTCAACGGGCAGTGTGCAAATACTACGGTTCATGTTTGACATGTGCTAGTTTGGGTGGCACCAGTCATATTTGCTAATATATTACAAATTATTGTAAAAAAAATCCATGCTAGATGAAAGGGCAACCACAAATTGTTTTCACTAGATCATGATCTATTTATTTATAACCAAACTAAAATGTGAGACTATATGACTAAGTATGTTGTCGTTTCTTGAAAGTGGAAATTAAATAGTTTCAGGATCATAAAAACATGTCTGGATTCGATATTCTCGTTCTCTAATGATGTTTGGCAATTCACGTGTCCCAATTATTAATCTACAACATAATTTGTTTTTAATACTCTTTTTGTATTATGTGATTTCTTAATCAATTTTTCCTTTTGCAGAGAAAAGGAAGCAGAAGAGAAAGCATAATAGGAAGTTCTCACACCTTTACAGACGTTACGTAACTTCTATTCATTGATATTAAGTGGTAGTTGGGAATTCAAACGTTGAAATCCCAACTACAATTAACTTTTATAACTGCCAAGGGCAGTAAAGTCATTTTTTTATCAAGGTTAATTAGATATTTTAATCCTAATGGATTGGGTCAATCCATCATAGGTGGACTGAATCTAATATCTCCACTTACATATGATGGCTGATCCAAACTAAAACTCTTCCACATAAATCTTATAGAATAGAGCAATTCATACTTGTAAATGAAATCTGCACTTGAGAACTAATTTACTATGCATTTGTTAGGAATAATATAGTCGCTTCAACCCAAATAAATTACTAAAGCGTTAGCCTCATAGCAATCCAAACTTACTCGATAACACTAGCTCTCTTTAATCCCTCATTTATTATTGTGTTATATTCCTATGCATCCATAATCAAGTCCATTCTCCTATATGAGTGACAAGATCGATCGACCAATGAACACACGTAATATATAAGTCTTCCTCTTTTACTCGAAATTTGTAATTTAAATATAGTTGCTCTTCTAGTCATGTTCCATAGATCAAATCATGTGTGATTATAGGTGTCAAGCTAAGATAGTAACACTAAGAGTGAACATCAAATAATAGTAAAAAGTCAAAGGGTATCAATATGGGATAATCGTTATAAAGTCTCACACAGTAAGGGAGCAAGGATCCATTCTCTCACTACTTCAAATAGTCATCTTATTTATGCACACATGATATGAATCATATACTACAATGTGTACCTACTCAAATGTCATTACCAACATTGTACAGATCTTAGTTAAATCACTATATTCAACATCTTACCTAAGTTCTTGAACATCTCTCCAATTTTGCATATATTACTATATATTAAGAACTCACATTTGATATTCACATCGATCATGGCAAGTATGAATCCAAATCAATCATGGCAAAATTCATCTATTTATAACCTTATCTTGATTAATTATCAAGGCGACATGTCAAATAATAATAGTTCATTTCTTGAGTAACTTCCATATTCTAAGTGCATTCTCTTAGCATTATCAGTTTCAAGAAATATGTTTCATTTTTGCATATTCTTCTTAGCGTCAAAGGTGATTGCTCATGTAAGTGAGTTAATCTCAAACTTCGATGACATTATCATCTTATTAAGCTTTCAAAATAATGTGTATATGGAAAACACTAAAGATTCGAGCGTATGAATAATAAATAAATTTGAATTCTTCAGTTTTCTAATGTTGTGTTACAAGTACAATATATACTCAACGATGCATCTATCATATTCTACACAAACCAAGAGATTTAACATGTGCAAGATATACATCTCTCGGAATCGGTTTGGTTAAAGGATCAACAACCATATCATGTGTAGAAATATATTGTACAATCACGTCTTTCTTCGAAATAATGTCTCTAACGAAGTTATACCTAGTGTCGATATGTTTGGTTCTATTATGAAATTTGAGATTTTTTGTGAAAGCTATCACAGCTTTATTATTATAATGTACAACTATTAGATCAACTACTTTGTGTTGTGCACCTAAATTCTCAAAAAATCTTTTTAACCAAATGACCTCTTGCACAGTTGTAGAACAAGCTACGAATTTTGCTTTCATTATAGATAAGACTATGCATGTCTATTTCTTACTGCTCCAAGATATGATGCCTTTTTAGAGTAAGAAAGTATAGTCGAAAGTTGATTTACATTGGTCCAAAGCGCCACCCTAATCAGCATCTGAATAGCAAATGATACACAAATCTGACCTTTGATAGCATAAATAGTAATCCACAACCCCCTTTTAGATATCTCAATATCCTCTTGATAGCTTTCTAGTGTTTCTTTCCAGGGTTCAATTGATATTGATTGACTAACCTAACAACGAAGCATATATCGGGGCAAGTACACATCATGGCGTACATTAGACTTTTAACCGCATTTGAATAAGGTTTATTTCTTTTGTTTTGAGTCTTTGGACACAAGTCTTGGCTCAACAAATCGCCTTTTGAAATAAGGTTATCTACAAGTTTATAGTTTTTCATGTTCAATCATTCTAAAATCTCTTGGATATAACGCTCTTGTGACAAAGCCAAAAGTTTTTTAGAATGATCCCTTTTTATTTTAATATTCAAAATATAATTTGCTTCACTTATATCCTTCATGTCAAAATTTGTGAATAACCAAATTTTAATGATTATCACATATTCAAAATCACTCCCAACTATAAGTATATCATCCAAATAAAGAGATAGAATTGTAAACTTGTCATCAAACCTTTTCACATAGACATAATGGTTTTGTTCTAACATCTTAAAATTATAAGACAATTAAGTACCATTATCTTGATAACTGTTTTAGGCTATATATCAATCTTTGGAGCTTGCATACTTTACGCTCTTGGCCTTTTACCATGAAACCTATAGGCTGATCCATATAGATCTCTTTGTCAAGTTTTCCATTGAGAAAGGCTATTTTAACGTCCATTTGATACAATTCTAGATCTACATATGCTACTACAACTAAAATTACATGAATTGAAGTAAACTCACAATAGGCAAAAAGGTTTCTTCATAAACTATACCTTCTTGTTGGGTATAGCCTTTTGCCACAAGACGCGCTTTGTATCTATCCATTGAATCATCTGTCTTACGTTTAATTTTGAGAATACATTTATTCCCAATGGGTTTTTGACCTTGCAGTAAGTCCACTAAACTCTAGAGTTGGTTAATTTCCATGGATTTCATTTCTTCCTCCAATACTTCTTACCACATTTTCTTATTAAAGGATGATAAAGTTTCTTTGATATTTTTAGGCTTTTCTTCTTTAGGAGGAATGGTTATGAAAACTTTATTTTCAATTCCAAAACATTGTTTAGGGATCCTAGGACGTTTGCTCCTATACAATTGAGGATCTTCGCTCCAACTATCCGAAATAAGTTAGAGCTCAATCTTATTACTCCCACTATCTAGAACAAGTAAAGGCATTGTCTCTTGTAACATAACGAATTGTCGTTGAGATGCACTTTTTCCACATTCCTTTTTTATCTTATACATATGAAGACTTTTATCAATGTCACCCATTTTACAAAAGTTGTCTTCTATGAATGTTACATCTCTAGATTCTATTTCAGTTATTCTTCTATTAGGATCATCCCTTACAAACACATACCCTTTGGAGTGTTATGGCTATATTATAAAGATAAATTTCTTGCCTCTTGGTCCCAATTTTCTGAATTTATGGAATACATCATAGATGTATACAACTGACCCCCAAGGTCATATCATTTTCAAGTTAGGTTTTCTACCTGTCCATAACTCATAAAGAGTAGAAGTTATTGACTTAGTGGGCACTCGGTTAAGTATATAAGTTGCATTCAATAATGCATGTCCTTAATGTGAAATTAAAAAATTCGTTTGTGCCATCCTATACCTAACCATTTCTGACAGAGTTCGGTTTCTTCTTTCTACTACATTGTTTTGTTGCAAAATTCTTTAAATTGTTACTTGCCTTGCAATTCCTTTTCCATTACATAATTCCTTAAATTCAGTAAATAAATATTCATGGCCTCAATCAATTCTTAAGACTTTTATTCTTTTGTCTAACTAGTTATTAACCTCATTTATATAATGTCTAGAGCAATCTATTGCTTCTGACTTATAGGAGATCAAATAGACATAACCAAAACGTAAATATTCATTTATGAAAGTGATGAAATAGAATGTTTTCTTTTCTAGCTCTGATATTCATAGGACCGCAAATATCTGAGTGTACAATTTGCAAAAGAATTTCAACTCTAATAGCTTTGCCAGAAGGTTTTCTAATAGTTTTTCATGTTAAACAATGCTCATAAACAGGTAGATCTAATTTTGTGATAGATCTTAATAAACCTTTATGGGTTAATCTATTCATTCTTTCTTGGCCAATATGCCCTAATCTATTATGTCATTTATTTGCATCCATATCCAAACAATTAGGAGTTGTAAATAACGAAAAACTAACAAAATTATCATTATTACATAATAAAGTGTTTAACACGATAAAACCTTCAGCCAAAAATCCTAATCCATAGAATACAGTACCATAATAAATTTTATCCTAATTAAACAATATCCTAGTTTTAGCAGAACAATTATAAAGACCAAATTTTGTCGAATTTCTAGAGCATATAGGACATCATGTAGTTATAAGGTTTGACTAGCACGCAAAACCAATTTGCATGTGTCCATCCCCTTTACTTCTGCTTTAGTATTATTATCCACATAAATCCATTGCATTTCCCTCGATATTCGACGAAATTCCATAAAAGTTTCTCTATCATGAGTTACATAGTCTATGGCTTCTAGGTCTATAGTCCATATAAGATGAGATTCAGTTAAAAAAATGGTACTAAAAACATAAATCTCATAATTTGAGACAAAATAAGGCAATACCTTCTTTGGGTTTATGCACTCACAGACGAAGTGACTTTTGTTCCCACAGTTGTAATAGGTCAGATTAGTCATATATTTTTTCCTAGTGCCTTTGCGTTTTTTGTGCTTGAATTGTTTATTTTTATTCATAGGTCCTTGAATGATTTTTTTTTCCTTTTCTGCACTTTCTCCATTTTCACTTGTAGCTAGAAAACTTTTTGGAATTGGACTCAGCAACATATGCGTGAGCACTTGGTCCAACAACCTCTAGGTGCTTAACTTCCAGCTTAAGGCGACGACCAATGTCATCGAAAGTCTTGGTGTTATCATTGTGAGTTATATTAACTTTCATGTGCTCCCAACTTATTAGGTAAAGATCGTATAATAACTGAACTTCTTGTTTATCAATTAGGTCATATCCAACCTTCTTTAGCTTAGTTATCATGTTCAACATTTCCTCAAATATTGCTTCATAGGCTTATTGGAAACTTTCTTATATGTATCGAACTTGATGGTTAATTGTCTAAGTTTGGAGACCATAGTTCCTCCAAACTTCTCCATCAATACTACCCATATAGCATTTGTAATTTTAAATTTCTCGTACCGATAAGTAATGTCATCATTTATTGAGCTAATGAGAATTCCTTTAGTAATAGAATCTTTTTTTTTTCTAGGCATTGTAAATGTCCATGTCACACTTATGCTGAACATTGTTAAGGTTTTGCCCTCAGCCAGTTGGGGCTTTTCCATAACCTAATTAACGACCTCCAAGGCCTCTTGTTCATCTAAGATATAATGCATTCTCATTCTCCAAATCTTATAATTGTCTCCATTCAGTCTTTCTCCATTATCAAATTGATAATAATATTTTTCGAAGCCATTATTTATATAACTACAGAGATATGCCAACATAACATCAACAATGAGATATATATATACACATTTTATTGTCACAATTGTGTATTAAAATTAAAAATATTTCATATAAGACAGAGAGTCAAAAGTTCACTATGTTCCCAATCATCATCTATGACATAAATGTTCAATATTTTAAAAATTAATCTAATTGTGCCAATGTATATTCTAGACAAGAATTATTAAATTCTACTAATCTCAAAATTCCCACAAATAATCAAGAACAATTATTGAATCAATATATGGTTCAATATATATTCATAATTTAAAACAAGTTCTTTACAATTACATTACTAAAATAAAATAAAATGCATGAAATTCAAAACATTTCAATGACTATAACCATTCCTGAGTAGAACTAGAATCTGAACTATCCTTGATTTGGAACTTATAATTGTTGAAACATGATATTTTAACAATCAATTGTTCTTTAGTTTAACATTATTATAAACATAAGGACAAAAGACATCTTTAGTTTTTTCAATGATCCTTGGAGTTACTTTATCCAAGATAAAGTTTCTACATTGTTTGCAATAGCTAACATGCCTCACACTTCGTTGGTTTGGGAAAATAGAAAGCGATGTAGATTTTCTTATGTTTATAATAGTGTTTCGCTCTCTTGCTAGTTGTAACTCATACAAACAATCCTAAAAGTTCAATACTTTTGTCTCAAATAAAACTAGTAATTATATGAATCTAATGATTAGGCATTGACATCAAAAGTTCATATATCCTTTCATTATGAGTTAAGGATATACCCTTATTTCTCAATTTTAATATTCTCCCAGTCATGGTCCAAATGTGAGTGAAGAAGTTGTGCTCCAGATTCATCTTATAGTTTAGATAGTAGTCCTTAGTTAACATGTTCAGCGTATATATGACCAATAAATGGATAATAGTAAATTACACATGCATAACTATATAAACAACATATGTTCACATGTTTAACAAAGTATAATTTAAAACCATGATCTGAAAAACATCTATAAGTGTTAGATTCATGCAAAAATAGGTTGTACAAGCTCTTATATAAAATAAAATCGATGGAATCTGAATCTACACAATGATTCGAGTCTATACAAGCTGCCACACACTGACAGAAACTTTGCAGGTGCTCTCATATGCTAGAAAAATGCATCACGCATTACCATGTGCCAAAAAAAGTTCTTACACATCGATGCTTAGAGTTTTGGTGTTAGTGAAATTTTGACTATTAATCGATCAAACATTGACCATTGACCATTGACGGTCATCCAACAGTTGAGTGGATACCCAGGTTAGGTTACCTGGTTGACCAGGTAGGTTGACTTATTGACTGACAGATTTTGACTAACCCGTTGACTAACTAGTCAAACAATTAGGTTTTCTTAATCTGATTGTAACCTGCGTCACAGTAAGAACCTTAAAATTTCATCGACGAAATTAGTCATCTTTCAGCTAGCGATTGACAATGATTTGATAAGGCTTTTGAAACCTATGACTCAAAGATTTAGATTCATGTAATTTCTGTTACAAAAGTCATTGGAATTTGATGAATTTAATGCATGAATGTCATGGTTTTTTCGGTGAAGATTTGCCATTGAAATTTGATAAAATTGACACGATATCGATGTAATCTTTTATTGCCAAACATGCATATTATATCTAGAATTCATCCTAACATGATTTTAGGCAATAATTATACAAAATTACATTGAAATCATCAACAATTGAAAACGAGTCTATACGAATTTACATAAAATTTGGTCACTATTCATAGCAATTTAATTTTCCACATTCATGCTTGCATCACCAACAACACAATCAAACATATAACATGGCTCTGATACTAATGAAAGCAAAAATTAAATAGTTCCAAGATCATAAAAACGTACCTAGATTCGATATTCTCGTTCTCTAACGATGTTTAGGGATTCACGCGTGTTGATTATTAATCCATAACACAATTTGTTTTTAATACTCTTTCTATATTCTATGATTTCATAGTCAATTTTTCCTTTTGCAGAGAAGAGGAAACAGAAGAAAGAGCATAATTGGAAGTTCTCATACCCTTATAGAAGTTACATAACTTTGAAAGTGAAATTTTAGAATAGATGATACAAAATAATATTCAATCGATATTTAAAAGAATTCTTAGGTCTATCCTTAAGGAAGACCTTCTTAAAAATTATGAATTAATAAAATTAAAAATTATATAAGAACTTTGTAATTTTAATGATATTATTTCAATAACTTTAGACTTATAAATTACCACAAATCAAGACATAGAATATTTATGTACAGTTACCCATTACATTGATTATGATTGACAGTTATGCAAAAAAGTAATTACATTTAAGTTATTAGAATATCCACATAGTAGTGTTACAATTTATCAGACATTAGCTAATATTTTCTATAAATATAAGATTAATAATTTTATTTTTACAATGACTTTTGATAATGCAAAAAAAAAAATGATAGAGTCATTGAATTAATGTTGAATCATATATTTGTTCCGTTTAATGAAAATAATTATTTTATATTTAATGTACATGTCATATTATTAATTTAATAACTCAAAATAGTTTGAACATAACTAAAGATCATATTTAACAATTAAACATGTCATTGCATACATTTTATCATCCATATCACAAATTCAAACATATCACAAATTTTGATAGATTATGGTTGAGAGATTGTCATAACTCTAATAAACATGTAGAGCCCTCGAAGACAAGCACAAACCAATACTTAAGTAAGCACTATCCAACTACATGTTTAATTTTACATAATATCTTAGAAATTAGTGATATTTTTTAAGAATATAGGTATTATAATACTTTTTAAAATATGTTTAAACAAATGGAACTGTTAGCTAAAATAAAAAATACAAGGGATAAAGAAGAGAAAAATTCTACATTCTTTATTTATCAACTAAAAGCTTTTAAATAGATTGTACAATAATAGACATAAAACATGGACAAGAATTTAGGAACCATTAACCAACTACCTTAAATAACCTTAAATAGCCACTAACCCACTATTTTACACAAACTTAAATAACCTTAAATAGTCATTAACACACTACTTTAAACATAGAGAGGTGGTTTCAAAAAATTTTGGAATCATTAAAACACATAAAAATAACTACCTAAAAATTAGGACATACTGCCCACTTTTTTGGCATATATTACACACTTTATTGGCACACACTAACCACCTATTAATTATTAAATTATTATCCAACAATCCCTACCTTAAACTAATGTTTATAATATCAATTTAATTCAACATAATAGATCCTCCCTTAAATTTAATTTTCAATTACGCAAACTCCAAGTAACTTCCTAAGTTTCTGAAATATATCTAGTTTAAGGGCCTTTGTAAATATGTCAGCAACTTGATCTTTACTTTCGTAGTAGACAATACCAATAATTTCTTCTCTTGTGAGATCTTGTAAAAAGTGAAACTTTATATCAATATGCTTTCTTCTTCCATGCAAAACAAGATTCTTTGATAGTTTTACAGCTAAGTTTTTATCACAATATATGAGAATGGGTCCTCCTTGCTTGAAATAAACCTCCTCAAGGATATTCCGTACTTGAGAAGCACATATTGCTATTGCTACAAATTCGGTTTCTATGGTTGACAAAGTAACTATTGCTTGTTTCTTTGAAGACCAGAAAACAACTTCTGATCCTAGCATAAAAACATACCCTAAAGTGTTTTTTCTGTCATTTAGATCTCTAGTACAGTCACTATTTGTACAACCAAATAAATTTGATTTTTCACCTTTTTTGTAAAACAACCTATACAAAGTGGCATCTTACAAATATTTGAGAATTATTTTTGCAACCAAAAGATGCATTTCCTTTCGACATTTTATTTATATACTAATGAGACTTACTACAGACATAATATCAGGTCGTATTACAATAAGATACATCAAGCTTCCCACAATTTGCTTGTAAAGAGTGTTATCCACATTTCTTCCTTCTGGATCTTTCAAAAGCTTCAAACCAAACTAAGTTGGTGTAGAGACATAATTGAAATTCTTCATCTGAAACCCATCTAAAATTTCCTAAACATACTTCTAAAAATCTTAGCACCAGACTGTACCACTTTAATTCCCAAAAAATAATGTAACATTCCAAGATCCAACATATCAAATTCAACTATCATGGATCTTTTAAAATTTTTAAATGTGTTTATATCATTTCTAGTGAAGATAAGGTCATCTACATATAAGCACACAATAAGTATCTTCCCATCATTACCTATTTTACTAATGTATGTTCATATGAACATTTTTTAAAACTTTCCTTTAGAAAATAATCATCAATTCGACTATACTAAGCACATGGAGGTTGTTTTAACCCATATAATGCCTTTTTCAATTTGTACACTTTATGTTCACTTTCATGCTTCACATAACCAAAGGTTTGATCAATAAATAACTGTTCTTATAGATCATCAAGCAAGAATGCTAATTTCACATCTAATTGAAAAGTGGGCCATGAATTTTAAGTTATTATTGCTATCACCAATCTGATTGTATTATGTCAAGCAATTGTAGCAAAAACTTCTTTATAGTCAATCTTATATTCTTGCTTGTATCCCTTAGCCACCAATCGTGCCTTGCACTTGTCAATCTCACCATTCTCCTTCAATTTTGTCTTGTAAACCCACTTGACACCAATTGTTTGATATCCTTTTGGAAGTGTAGTCAACTCCTAAGTATTGTTTCTTTCAATGGCTGCAATTTCTTCATCCATCGCCTTTTGCCATTTTAATTCTTTCACAGCTTCTTAAAATTTGTAAGATCACAATAAAAAAGTAAAGCAAAATATATAAGTGGGTCTTCAAACTGGTCATTTTCAGTTAGACATCCATATGAGTCTTTTTCTAATACGTTGAGGCCTTTATTCAATTTTTTTCACTGTAGATGAACTTTAAACATTTTTTGGACCTGTTGCTTGCTATATATTCTCCAAAGATTGTTGACTTTTCTCATTATTGTTTTCATCAAAATCTATTGGAATATCTCTTCCTATGTCATTCTCATTCCATTGTCGGGTTTAAGTTTCATCGAAAATGACATCTTTGCTAATAATAATTTTCTTGGTGACTGGATTGTAAAGCTTATAAGCTTTTGATTGCTCACTAATACTTAGAAAAATGCATTTCTTCCTCTTGTTATCTAATTTGTCCATTTTCTAGTTTGGAGTAAAGGTATAGGCAATACACCCAAAAATTCTAAAATGGTCAATTGCTAGTTTTCGTTTACTCCACGCTTCCTCTAGTGTCATATTTTGAACAGAAAATGTGGGACTTCTATTCAAAATATGAATGCTCCAATTTATTGCTTTGAGCCAAAAATTTTTTGGAACATAACTTTTTGTCATAAAACTTCACACCATATTCAAAATAGTACGATTCTTTCTTTCACAAACACCATTCTATTGAGTCATATATATTGTTGTAAGTTGCCTCTTGATTCCAGGAGGCTCATAAAAATTTGCAAATTTGTGTGAGTTGTATTCTCCTCCATGATTTGTACAAAGAATCTTTAATAGGTTTCTAACTTCCTTCTCAACAAGTGCTTTAGAGCTTTTTAAGGCTACAAAAGCTTTAGATTTTCCCTGCAAAAAATAAACCCAATTTGTTTTTACTATAATCATTGATAAAAATGATGAAATACCTCTTCCACCCATTAGATGTAGGATTTTTTGGTCCATATATGTCAGAATGAACAATTTCCAACCGTTTTCTTGCCCTTTGTGATTTTTCTTTCCAAAATGGATCACAATATTGTTTGCTAACAATGCATTCCTCACAAACTTTTGAGAGGCTAGCAAAAATCAGAAGACTAGTAACCATATGTTTCTATTGAATTGTCTTCAAACCACCAAAATTTAAATGATCATAGTGAAAATGTCATAACCAAGCCACCTCATTTAATTTTTCTAAAAAACATGATCGATTGATGCTATTGAGATAGAGAGTGAACATCCTATTTGCAGTCATTTCATCTTGAGCAATTAAACCCAAATTGGCCTCTTAAATGCAACATACTCTGTTTTTTATGAAAATCTTGTAACTTTTTTCTTGTAATTGTCCAATGCTTAGAAAATTGTTCTTTAATTGTAGAACGAAAAGAAAATTTGAAATTGTTTGAGTAACATTTTCTTTTGTTTGAGAAGTTACCTATCCTTTTCCCATGACCAAAACTTTTGAATTATCTCCAAACTTCACATTATCATATACTGATTCATCTAAAGTTGAAAAGTCTGATTTATCTCTACACATATAACTATTGCATCTTGTGTCTAGATACCATAGGTTCTTGTTAACTTCTTCTCCAATATAGCAAGCCATTAACAAAAATATTTCTTCCTTATTTTCTACAAAATTTGAATTCTCTCCTCTGTTTTTAGAGAGATTAGTTCGACATTCAGATTTGTAATGACCATAATGGTGACATCAACAACACTCAACATTAGAGTTGTCTTTTGGTTTATAATTAGTTGAGCTACTGCTTTCCATAAACTCTCTTCTCACAAAAGCTTTTCTCTAGTTAACCTTACTCTAATACCACTGTTAGCCAAAATAAAAAATACAAGGGAGAAAGAAGAGAAAAATTTTGCATTCTTTATTCATCAATTAAAAGCCTTTAAATAGGTTGTACAGTAATAAATACTAAAACATAGACAAGAATTTAGGAACCATTAACCCATTACTTTAAACAACCTTAAATAGCCATTAAATTACTACTTTGCACAAACTAAAATACCTCTAAATAGTCACTAACCCACTACTTTAAAATGAAGAGGTGGTTACACAAAATTTTGGAACCATTAAAACACATAGAAATAACTCCCTAAAAATTAGGACACACTACCCACTTTTTTAGCACAAATTACACACTTTATTGCCATGCACTAACCACCTATTAATTATTAAATTATTATCCAACAACAAAAATCTTTAAAATATTGAACCAAAGTTCCTTTACTTTATGATGTTACTATTGTTTTAGATCTTAGGACAAATTTATTAGAACTAAAAAATTATTTAGATGTTATTGATGAAAATTTTTAAATTTTCAATGGTAATAGAATAGACGATGTTCGAAAATTTTTATAGAAAATGTATAGTATTTATGAAAATAAATATGGAATGAGGGCACAAATTTCTTAATCTAAGGTATGTTATGTTAGTTCAAACAAAAGAAAGTCATGCATATAGTCATTCTTGCACAAAGGTAAGCAACCTGTGAGTCAAAGTACAAATTAGGGTGAGTTCTATAATTATATAATATTAATCATTATTTAGAAATTGTTGAATGATATATTGATGACAAATCAAATCTTTTAGCATGGTGAAAAGCAAGTCAAGAAAGTTTTCCTATGCTTTTTGCCGTGACACGAGATCGACTAATCCCTCCAGTGTCTATTGTAGTACTGAAATATGTTTTTAGTGTAGGTAGATGCATGTCAGATGATAGACGGTCCAATTTACACCCTAATATGGTTAGGACAATCATGTATATGAAGGAATGGGTGAAAGTTGACTTTAAATTACAAAATTAGGTTGTAGAAGATATATTTGAAGTATCTAAGAATCTAGATGTTGAGGACGAGTAAATGGTATATTTATCATACTTATATATGTTTGAGGTATTGTCCTCGGATTTACTAATTGGAAAATGCTTTTATTTTTTAATTGAAAAATAAAAAATTATTTTTTATTTAATTAGTGGGTCAGCCCATGTGTCAGGCTTGCTAAGGGCCCAATAAGGCACTATCCTATAAATATAAGGTTATGTCATGAGCCTAGTAATTTTTGCAGGTCAACCAAATAAGAAAGTCTTGCTACTTTGCATGTCTTGGCTTGATAAGACCCGTAAGCCAAGCGAGCCACCCTAAAGTTGGCACGACCCACTAAAGCAGTTTTATATATGTAATTAAAAAAATATGGTTTATAGTTTGGTTCAGTTTGAAAATCATCCAAACCATAATTCAAACTGAAAATTGTTTTTAATAAATTTATCAACCTAAATCAAATCATAATTTTTAAGGGGTTTGGTTTGGTTTAATAGTTTGAACTGAATTATGTATACACTTAAATGTGTCTATTTCTTAGGTTGTTGCAGGAAAATGAACATAACAATAATTATCATCAAATTGGGAAAACATTTCCTCCAACTCCAAATTTTTTTTCACTCCATTAGGTAATTTTGTTTTAAAAAATAAAATATAATATACTATATAATAAAGTTTCTATAATTTAAATAAATATTAATATAAATAAAATAACCAAGAAATAAGATAATAAAAATAATTTGAGGGAAAATTAATGAATCGGAGAGTTTGAGAATTGAGATTAAGAGTAGAAATGACTTGACAATGTTTTGTAAATAATGATTGATTTTGACCAAATGATTATTCCACCTTTGAAGTTTAAAAACTCTAAATTTTCACTCGTTTTCCTTTTTATTAATAAATTCTATTGAGTGAAAAGATATAAAAGTCATTTAAATATAATATTTTATTTTATTTTCCTCTTATTCTTTCTTATTTCCTTTTTTCTGATGTTCTTTTCATTTTCTTATATCCCTTATATTTTTCCTTTTTTTATAAATATGATTGAATGAATTGGCAAAATGTAAGATTTATGTAATTAAGATTTTATGATAAAAGAAGAAATAGAAGCTGCAAAGAAATTGGTAGAGTGATTATGTTTTTATTGAAGGAGAGAATGATGTGTGAATTGTATCTCCAAATACAAGTGATAGGGGGTTTTATATAACATTTCTTCACTACCTATCATGCCTAAAAAGTTGACTAACTCTTAATTACCTTAAATGTGTTCACATAATACATTAATTGTTTTTGTTCTTAATGTAATAATTTTGTGTCTATTTAATTATTGTATTTAATCAATTAGCCACCAAAACCATTATTGAGTTCACAAGATGAAAAACCACATGTTATGTAATACTCCTTTGATTTTTACCACTTATAAATAATTATATCAATTTTGCTAAGAAAAAACCTAGTGAGATAAAAACCAAAACAGAGAGACATAATTATTTAGTGTTCTATAAAGTGAGGTTAGATTTGTTTAAATTGCCTCATTAAAAATTTTACTAGAAAAACCTAGTGAAGGAAAAAAAAAGTACATTGCATATTTTGTCCAATATGTGCTAAACTTAAACTATTTGCTCCCCCTAGATCTGGCCATAGTTCATGAACCAATGGTTTTGGTTCGAAACCGCCGGTTCACGGTTCAAAAAAATAAGAACCTTGAATCGGAACCATTACAGGACGATTTGTAATCGGTTTGGAACCGACGGTTTCAGTTCATGACCCCGGTTCAAAACTGACATTAAACTGTCAGTTCTGATTCATGACCCCAATTTATTTTTTAATTAATAATTATAATAATTAAGAATAAAAAAATTTAAAAAAAAGCTTAGACTTAATTTTTCAATTAAGTTTTTTACATATCCTCTTGAGATTTGAAAGAATCAAAGTCTATGTAGTTCTATTTATTATTTTTTATAATTAATTTTATTTATCATCTATTATTATTATTTTTCCATTATCTTTCATAATTAATTATATAATTTATTTGATTCATTATCAAAAAATTGTAAATAGAACTACGTAATATTTGATTTTTCCAAATCTCAAATGGAATAATTAATTATGAAATTGTATAATTAAAAAAATTAAATTATAGAAATTAAAATTAGAATTGATAAAAATAAAGAAATAATTTAATTAAATTTGAGATAATTTGATTGAAGGATTGAGAGAGTATTAAGAATGGAGAGAATGAGAAATGAGAGAGTTGAAAGATTGAATAATATTTATATAGTAAAATTTTATATTAAAGAATTAAAAAAAATAGCCAAATAGTAGCCATGTTTTAAAGCAAATGCTTGCCGGTTCATGTAAATTTTTTAAATTTAAAAAATAAAAAAATCAATTTATGAATTTTTTGAACTATTGTTTCATAAACCGGCTATGAACTGACAGTTCTAAAGTTCAAAAATATTAAAACTAGAACCGAATGGTTAAAATCTGGTTTTGATTCCAATTCATACCAGTTTCGGTTTTGACGGTTCCAGTTTCGGTTTTGAACGGACCAGTTTCAATCTGATTCACTGGCCAAACCAGCTTGTGGCCAGGACTAGCTCCCCCTATAAGTGCTCCTTTTAATGAATACTCCCTCTAATTATAGTAGGATTAATTTGATTGTCTATTGAGCTACCACATGTTGATGTTATATACTAACTTTTCAAATATTGACGTTGACAATGTCTTGGTGAACAAATCTGTAAGATTCTCACTATATTGTATTTGTTTGATATCAGTTTTTCAACTTTGTTAGAACTCATAAGTATAAAAGAACTTTGGTAGGATATGTTTGATTTTGTCTCATTTAATGTATTCACCTCTAATTTAGGCAATGCATGTTGCATTGTTTTCATATAATATGAAAAAAGTGTTTGTTGTAGAAGAAAAACTACATGTATTCTAGATATGATGAATGACAAACTGTAACTATATGCATTTTCGTCTAACTTCATAGAGATCTAGAATATTTGAAAGATTTGAAAACATTGTAACCAAAGTCTGTTTGATGGACCGTTATGATATTGTCGTGTTATTATAAGTAAAAACATATCCTATTTGTGAACGGGTTTTATGTGGATCAGAAAGATAATTGATATCTGCATATCTAACTAAACTAAGATTTTTAAGGGATTTGATAGAATACAATAATTACAAATTTCTAGTTCCACATAAGTAACAGAGTATATATTTGATTCTGTTCTAATGGCAATGAATTGGTATAGAGTTGAATCGGACAAATAAATTTACTATGAATGATATATCTAGTCTAGTGCATTAGGCTAAATATAATAGGGCTCTAATAATATTAAGATTTGATACTTCAAGACCAAATATTTTTTCATCCTCTTTTTTAGGATGAAATGAGTTTTTTCAGATCAAAAGACTGAACAACCATTAGGGTGCTGAAATGATAAGTTTTATCCATATTAAAGCATTTTAACAATTTTTTAATATACGTTAATTGATGAATAAGTATTTTATTTTAATTATGCTCGATCTGCAGACCAAGACAATATTTTGTTTTTTCTAAATCTTCATCTCAAATTCTTTTTTCAAATATTTAGTATTTTTAAGAGGTCTTTAGAAGTCTCAATCAAATCTATGTCATCAACATAAATTACTACAATGACAAATCTCAATTATTTACATGGGCATATAAGGTCATTCACATAGCCCTTTTTTTCAAATATTTACTGAAGTGATTGTATCACATTCTTTGGGATTGTTTTAATCTATACAATGATCTTTGTAATTTAATTGAGTACATACCTCTTGGATTGACCATTTTTGCTTTAGACAATTTAAATCTTTTAGAGAGTTTCATATAAGTTTTAATATCCAAATTTTCATATAAATAAGTAGTAACTACATCCATTAGAAGCATATCCAATTTGTCAAAGACTATTAAATTGATTAAATATCTGAATGTGATTATATCTATCACAAATGTATATGTTTTATCAAAGTCTATACCTGACCTTTAGGAAAAGCCTTTCTTTTTTTAGAAATAGTATCCTTTGATCCAACAGGTCTACCACGTTTTTAGCATGTAATAGATTGCTCAATCATAACTCAAATGAATTGTTCAGCAGTTACATTAATTCTTGTTGGTGTATTGGTAACTCATACATGTGATCTTGTCACTTTTGTTATACCTACAAATGCATCAAACATTTAGTCGACAATAATTTGTAAATACACTATCCTCAGCACTTTAGTTTCACTTTGGGATATACAAGGATCTAGATGATACATAGTAGGCACATACTAAGTAAGTTCATGTCTAACTTTATGAGACATTTTCTTTTCTCTCAAAGGTGGGAATGTTGTCTAATCAAAGTGACAATCTGTAAAGCGTGTAATAAAAAGACCACCTGTTAATTAATATTTAATATATATTCATGTGAATTTTCAATAATCCTATGTATTATTGTAAATCATGGGTGACTTAAACGGTCATACCAAAGCATAAATACTTTTGGATCAGAGAATTTTTGCTTTGATATTCTGTAAGTTTCAATTATCTTTGTGATTGTATAATACAATCCAAATAATAAAGCAGATAATTTTTCTAATATAAGTTTTCTTCCAAAGGTATTATTAGTTATACATATGAATTTTGCATCTTTTTTACTCATGGTTTCATTGTGAAAACCATTATTTCTTATATCTTTGAAACTAAGTAGATTTCTTCTTAATCTACTTAAATATAATGCATAATTGATGTTTAATTTGGTCTCATTTTTCAATAAAATTGTAGTTCTTCTGGAGCTTTCAATCAGATTTATCGATCTTGATATAGTGTTTACTTTAGCTTCAATCAGTGCTAAAGCTAAGAAAAAAATTTTTTTCTTAAAAATTGTGTGAGTTGTTGCATTGTTCACCAAACACTTGTCTTCATCATTAGCTTTTGAATTTAATACTTCAATTTTCGAGTATATATCCTTTCATTTAAAAATTACGTTATTATAATGTACACAAAATAGTGAACAAAAGGAGAACATGATAATAAAACACAAAATAATATTCATAACTCCAAAATAATTATATATGATGGATTCTAATTATAAAAATCTTAGACATTCACATCACTAGTCAAGTGACCTATATTTTTATTCCTACAAAAAGTCTTGAAACATCAAGATTCATTAGATTGATAAGATCTAAATCATCAATAAATTTAATTTTTATAGATGTTTAATATAGATTTACCCAATGTTTGTGTGTACTACAGGTATGCGACCAATAACATTTACAACCACACCTAATGTTTTGTGGTTTATTGTACATTATTCTTTATTTTGGTTTAGTCTTAGTCTACTTCTGGTGGTATGATTGAGATTTTCTATTATAACCATCTTCGGATCAAAAATTATTTTATCCATGACCTTATTCACGCTCATGATAACTACTTTAGGTAGTTGTGTTCACTTTAAAGAATAATGTCATGCTTTAGTTTGATGGTTTTTCATTAAAAAGAAAATATAACATTAATTTAGAATTTTTTTTCTTGATATTACTACTATAGGAGCATATTATAAAAAAGAAAGGTGAAAAATATTTTCTTTTCCACATTATCTTAATCAAGGAAAGATTATAAACATCGTAGAGTTGTACTAAATTATAGAGCTATTGGAAATAATATTGAATCTAATGTTCAAATTTATCTTTCAAATTTTTAATTTTAACAATATTATTTAGTCTCAGTGGCATTCATTGTAAGTTGTCAAAGTGTTTAATTGTCAAAGCAGTGCATCAATTAAAGCTTGCAAAATTTCTATATTCGGTGAAAGAAAAATTCTTCAATTTGATACATATAATTTTCTGCCCAAAGGTGGTTATTATATGTATAAAAATTGATGGTTGCATGAGGTGATCATGGAATAACATTGATCGTGAAAATTTCAATTCAACCAAAGGTGATTGTGATTTTTCAATTGATATATGTTTTCTTTCGGTGTGAAAGAAATGAGTAACCTAGGGGGTTTATCTGCTCAAAGGTTATAGACTTTTCGAAAGTTATTTGTTCTCCTTATTTATAACTTTATGCTCGAGGGCCCTAATTGTATGTTGTATTCTCTGCCCAAAGGTGATTATATGATTATTCATCTGAAACCCTCATGGATAATGACTTACAAGATTTTGAAGCTATTTATTGTCAATGATATTGCTTATTGCATATTATATTTAATATAATTGATTATTGTGAACAATAATAATAATAATGCCACAATAGAGGTTCTGATTGGTTCTAACTTTAAAAGCTAGAGATAATATTTGAATTTGTATTGCTTATTAAGGATATAGATTTGGCCTAGCGAGTAGATGAAACACTAAAACTCGATATAACAACCCAAATGAATTAAATGATCCCTATGTTGAGTGGGAGAAATCCATCAACTTAAACCGTAAATGTTAAGAAGTTCGTCATTAAGTTTAGTCAAATATCTCATAATATTGGAATACTCGTTTTGTGAGTGGCATGACTCTGACAAGGTATGATGATCATAAGGGAGTCAAAGATTGATGAGTATATGTTAAACTTAAAAAGCACCATAAGATTCTCATTTGACTTCAATCAAATCAAAACTAATATATAGTTTATAATTAGATATAAGGTATTATTAATCTGGTTTTTAAATGTTATTGAATAAGAGAATGGAAAAGAATAAATCTCTTATAATAGATTTAATTGTTCATTAAGACCCAATTATAAAGGAAAGAGCAACAATAAGAAACACTAGTCTTGTTGCATGAACAAGGTTAAAAGTTTTGGATGTGAAGTTGGTCAGTAGAAGGCTAAGTAAGTAGGAGCCCATATTTAGGATTGAAAATTATGTGAATATTAAAGTTATCAATATAGGCATAATGGATATTTTGCTAAGATTCTAAGACTCCAAAATAGCGTTGCTATAAAACCCAATCAGGACCATAAAGTTATGATGATAAGCAAACGTGACTAAGTATCCATGGGGTAAAGTAGTCAAGGTAGTATAGTATTTTCTTAATGAATTTCTTGGTAAACTTATGCCAAAGATTTCTTTTAGGCCTTTGGATATAAAGAAACCTAGCTTAATACCTTCATTGAGTTTAAGGATGCTCTATATAAGTAAGGATTTATAGTCATGTTGAGAAAAGACTAGATCTAAGAATAGACTATTGTGAAGTCATTAGTCATATAGATTATTCCAAATGACATAATAAGTATTGCCCAATCAAGGTATTAAAGTAATTGACTCCTATATAGTAATGTTGTCGAGGCTTGAAATTCTCGAAAGTAAATTAGCAAAGTAGATTCGTCTAATTCTTGAAATGTCCATAAGTTTGGATAGTGTCACGACCAAATCAATTATGGGAGTCAATTAAGTTTACAAAGTCTAATGGAATCTAAAATCACCTTAGAGGATATTCCTACTAAAGAACTAATAGCTAATCTTATAGTAGATGAGTCAAATACGATTGATGTAATGGTGGAAACTTTGATGAAAAATCTACTATAAAAGAATGATTTGTTATCATTAAGAATTTTTATATGTATCTCAAGAAGGGAGATTATGTTATTGAAAGCCTTCTTGTATTATCAATATGAAAAACACCTATAGTCATGAGAAAAAGAATAAAGTCTATAATTTATAATAAAACATGAGATCTCATAGCCTTGAAAGCTCATTTGGATTAAAACTATGAAAGGTGGATATCAAAGTTGTCCTTTTGAATAAAAGTAAGAAAGTCTATATGGTACAATCAGGTTTATTAAAAGCATAAAGGACAAAGCTTTTGATACGTGATCTTAAGTTTATCTATGGTTGAAATAGACTTTTTGACAATAGTGTTTCAAATTTAATAAAATGCACTTCTCATGACCTTATAGAGAATGGATTGGATCAATATAATTTTCTAATTGGGCAACATTAATTATTTTTATTTTATTTTAAGAAAAGGAAAACAATTTTTAACTCTCAGGTAATAAGTATTTTTAACTTTAGGTGTTCACTATTTACATTTTAATAAACAGTTCAGTTAATATAATCACCAATAATGAACAAACACGTTACTTATGTTTTCCATTGACATAAAATTGTCCTTAATTATAATTACTAATAATCAAATCAACATGGATCAAACTGAGAGTGTGGTAGAAATAGCACTCAACAAGGTGATCATAAGTAGTGTCATGTCCCTATCAGTTCTCTTTATGATTTCTTCTTAACCTTATATTTTTTTTTTAAAAAAAGAGAAACCCCTTTGCTTCCAACAAAGCTTGCATGTTTCAACCTTGCTCGAGACACGTGAAACATACACATACAACTATCATACTCAAGAGAAACCTTATATTGAGATACCTATTGTACCATAACTGTATATATATGCAAACATCTATAGATAAATAAATATGCTAATATGATCATGATAAATAAATAAATACACACACACACACACAACACCCCAATAAAAACAATAATAAGAAAAACTCTCACTAACCCTAAATATTAAAAGACTTTAAACATCTTCATATTTTCAACATGACTTTATAAGTTACAAGTTTTATTCCTTTGGTTAAGGGTTTAACTTTTATCAACTGTGTATATTTGTATTTTATCCTAATGTCTTATTTCTTTAAAAAGTTTTTGACTATAAAATGTTTTATTTTTGTATATCTTAATCTATTGGTTGTCTTCAGCCTACATGTATTGCTATCATAATAGATTAAGTCGACAACAAGTAGCCCAAAATTGTAATCCTTTAACCACATAACCTAAGAAGTTGTCTCATAGCAATCCCTAGATTCATAAGGAAGATCCCTTTTTGCATGAGAGTGATCAAACGACCCTAATTGGAATTATTACACATTGTATATTGTTTGTTAGAAAGAGGTTCTATATAGAATATCCATGCACCTTTTGCGTACCTTAAGAGCTTGCTCGTCTTTTCAGGAGAGTAAGAAAAAAGATCTAAAAATTAAGAGATTTGTTGCCTTTCTTATGATCTCGTAGCTTTTGGTGTTTTGTCTTCTTACAGGGAAATTCAAGCCATGTAAAAGAAGTGTGTCGCTTAGTTTGCTAGACCTAGTTGCTTTGGTCACTTATGTACTTGTAGACAAAACAATGTACTTGCACCCAATTTAAATGAAATAGAATTCCATTTCTTATCTTAGTTTATTTTAATTGTTGTTGTGACACTTGTAAGGTTTATGTATCTTTTTATGCGAAGGATGAACAAAAATATGAGATAATGAGAGTAAATAACTCAAGGCTGTATAAAAATTATTAATATTTTGGGGAGTCCCCTTACTTAGAAATAAATAATAGTGCATAACCCTTTTTTAGATCATGACCAAGGATAATACCTTTTGTTAATGCAACTGCTTACTAAGTAATCATGTAGGAATGATTGTTACTTCATCGTATTATAGAGTGTGCCTTCTCGCCTTCTTGAGATTGGGTTGGATTCGAGTTAAGCTGAGCTTTAACTCGACTTGTTTTGGATGGAACCAAACTGAACTCACCTCAAGGTTGTTTGAGCTTAACTTGTTTGAAAGAAGTCGAGTTTGAGTTTGAGTTTAGGTATGAGCTTGGCTCAATACTAAAACAACGTCGTCTTAATTTATATTGGTAAAAACGATATTGTTTTAGTCAATTAGTATCAAACTTTTTTCATACTGACGAGTTTGAAGAGTTGAATATTCCTAAAGTTCAAGCTAAAAAATATTTAACTTATAGGCTTAAACTCAAACTTGAACTCGCTTAAGCCCAACTTGAGATGGTACAATATGGTGTATAGATGTGCATCATTGAATTCTATGTGCCACATCCTCAAGGATGTTTTGCATATAGTAACCAAAAATTTCAATTATTAAAGAAGCAATTCAATTATTAGCCGTTTCCTTCTAGGCTAAATAATGGAATTCTAGGGTTGCATATAATAACCAAAAATTTCAATTGTTAAAGAAACAATTCAGGTTCCATAAATGCTAGAATGGAATGTTGTAAACTTTAAACATATCTGATAGATTTTGTATGAAATGTGACCTCGGCCAATTTCAGAATTCTTCTCTTTTGTACTACATATAATAATAACAATTATTAAACGTATGATTAAATTTAGCAGAAGACCTGTTCTGACTCCTAGAGTCGATTTGCACCGCTATGTTTTGATGCTCAGGTTGTCTTTGTTCTTGTTATTGTTGCTCATAATGTTGTTGTTGTTGAACCTCCCAATATTGCATCGGCTGTTGTGGTTGCATGTAAAGTAGACGTTGCGGTTGCGGCTGCTGATAGGACCATTGAGGCAAGAAAATAAAATGACCAAAAAGGCTTTATAACATAAACCCTAACATACAAATTGCAGCTAACTTCACAAATCTCAATTGAAATACAGAATTAATTGAACGGAATAAGAGATTGTAATACAAAGATTAGAATGAAGCTTTAGTTGAGAGTGTATGTATGAATAGCAGGTACAGAGATTGAAAAGCACAATGAAGAGAATGGCTAATAAATAACAAAGGCAGAGAAAGTTTCTTGTGTACCTTGCTCAATATTTTTTCTTACTAACATCATTTTAAAATTTTATATTATTTTAAATATAATTTAAGATGTATGTCTGTCTTACTAAAACCTTGCTTTTTAGTAGTTTTTATACTGATATTAAATTATTGTAATAACTTTAATTTTCATATTTTCATATATATTTTAGACACTTGATTATCTATCAACATCTAAGAGGACAGTGAATCACAATTTCCCACCCAAGGTTTGGCCTTAAAACATTTTTCCACTCCTGATGATATAAATAATACTTTCCCATTTAGAGTCAAACTCTGTTAATGAAAAAATAGTATTAAGAAGTCAAATTATTATTTTATCTCTATTATTTTATTTTTCAAAATTATAATATAATCTTAAATTAAAAAAATTAAAAATAAACCCTTTAACTAATCAAATTATATAAAAGTTCACTTATTTCCCTTTCTTTTAACCCTTACCTCTTCTTCCTTTCTTCCAATAGATAAGTGTGTTAATATCGTAAATCATATGTCTGAGAGTAAACTATAATTTTTGAAAATATTATGACTATTAATGAAACTTTTAGGGGGGTTTGGAAATTAAAAAAAGTTTAGAGTTTTTTAAAATTTTTTAAAATTTTAATATGTCCATTAAAAGTTTCAAAAATGATAATTACACCCCCTAAAGAATTGAACAAAATACAACAATTTATGGGTGCAAATATCATATTACAAACTATTCGGTCTATGGTAGTATTTTCAAAATATTTAGGGATTCAAAAGATTTTTATTGATTGATTTGCATAAGAATCCGCTTATTCACAAATTATATAAGAACCCACTCATTTCTATTTCCTTTCACCCTCGTCTCATTTTTCCTTTCTTCCTATAGATGCAATATAGATGACATATAATTGAATGTTTCGATGAACTTATGAAAATATTAGGGGAGTCGATGAAAATTTTCAAGGAGTTTTTGGAAATTTGAAAAAATTTGGGGCTTTTTAAAAATTTTTAAAATCATAATATGTTCCTCAATAGTTTAAAAAATGATAGTTAGCCTTTGAAAGGAATTAAACAAAATACAACAAAATTGGTGTGTCACCTGAATCAAATTGACATAACATTATTTGAGCCACAAGCTAAGCTTAAACTGAATTGAACCATTCCCTTGTTTGCTAGCTAGACTGAGTCAAACTCCCTTTAGTTTGAGATTGATTCAGTTAAAAAAACAAATCAATCCTCTTTACTTGAGTTGGGCTCAAACTCCACTCGAACTAGTTTTCAAATGCTTAAACCATAATTCAATTTTTTGTTTTAGACCATTTTTTACACACCCCTAAAATTTTGCTAAATTTTTTTATAAGATTATTAAAAAAAAAAAAAAACCCCTCTAGCTAACAACACTTTGTCCCTAAAAAATATTAAATAATTGTTTGTATTCCTAATTTATATTAATTTTTGTATTCTTAATTTTTTGTATTCCTAATTTATATTAATTTCAATTCAAATAGAATAAAATGTACAAGTATAAGAAAAGATAGAGGTGTCAATAATGTATATCATATATTTGGGATGTTTTGTAATTTTTGAAAATATTGGACATGTTAATGATTTTTTCAAGGGGTTTTTTCAAATTGAAAAAAAAAAGTTTAAAGGTGTTAATGAAAATTTTTAAATTCTAATATGTCTTTTAATAGTTTCAAAAGTGATACATCCCCAAAAAAATTGAACAAAAGATAACAAATTAAAGTTTTACATCACGTATGTTTTTGTATTTAGTTTATTTTTCTTGGGTTATATGTTTACTGTATATTATTTTATGTTTTTTTTACATATTTATTTCATGTGATACATAACTATAATTTAATATTATTTATTAAGTAAGAAAAATATTTAGAAGCAAATGATTTTTAATAGAGCAATGCTATGTGTACCTATTTTTTGTACACAATTCATATACATAGTGATGTGTCATCATGTAATTAGGTGATTTTAAAACATGTGTGATCACATGATAAAGAAACATCTAATCACATGATAACACCTCATCTGTGCACACAAATTGTGTACCAAAAATGAGTACACAGTTTTATTGTTTTTAATATATTCAAACCATAATCCAAACGAAACTAAATCATATTTTTTTTTCAATTTGACTTAGTTTGGTTTAAAATTTAAAATGATTTGGTTTAATTCGGAATTTTTCTTAAACTTTTTTTCAATTTGGTTTGAAAATTTAAAACATGGGTGGTCATAGGGGTGTGCATAATTCGGTTCAAATTATAAAACCAAACCGAACCCTTTAAAAATTATGGTTTGATTTGTAAAATAGTTCGGTTTAGGTTGAAATTTTTCAAATTATTTTTTTTTCAGTTTGGGTTGTGGTTTGAATGATTTTCAAACCGAACCAAATAGTAAACCATATTTTTTATAATATATATATATATATATATAACTATATTTGACAAAATATTCTAATAAACAATTAGGTGTACAACTTATTTTTTCATATTTATTTTGTCATTTTTTGTACATGTATATTGTGTGTGTGTGTGTGTGTGTATATATATATATATATGCAAATGATTTTAAAATATTCAAATTATAATAATCGAATCATGTGTTGTATTGTATATAAAAAACCCAATTTATCATATTGTATGATGCATTTTTTAAAAATTAAAATAATAAATTACTAATAAAATATTATAATTGAGATGTCACTATTTTAGAAAATATCATAAACTCTTTTAACATTTTAAAATTTTGTATATACACTTCTAATGCATTATCATTTTCTCTAAAAAAGTGTATAATTTTATATAGGTAATATGTATTATATCGTATGATACATTTATGGTATCTTATTAATTTAATATACTTTATAATACGTATTATTTTTCATCTATATCGTATCATATCGTAGGATATAATACATCATGTATAATAGAATATTAATAATTATAGTTCAAACCGTAATTCAAACTAGACCAAACCGTATTTTGTCAGTTTTGTTAAAACCTAAAATGGTTTGATTTGGTTTGAAAAATTTTCAGATCATTTTTTTAGTTTGGTTTAAAAAATTTGTCAAACCGCAACAAATCAGACCGTGCATACCCCTAGATGGCCAAATAAATCTTAATATTTGGAGAATATATACAAATATGTTTATAAAAATTTTAAAAATTCTTGGCCCTTATGTATCTTTGCCCTTGTGATTTGGCCAGCAGGCCTTCGTGGTGGTGATGATTGTTTTACTATATGAAGAATAACAAGTGTTACAATGCACTATTGCACTCCTTACAATAGTCAAGTACATTGTTTTCATCTAATGTTAAGCCAAATTCAATCCTAGAGAATTAAGCAATACATGAGCGCAAACTCTAATTCATCTGTATATGTATAAGTTCTCAAGTCTCTGTACACATGTTCTCTTAAACCTTTTGCAAAGACTATCAAAACAATGAAACCCAAGACTTCTCTGCCAATAAAAAAAGGCACAACTACAATTTTGCCCTTAATAACTAATTCGTTAAATTTGAGCCAATATATAAACAACATTTATAACAATTAATGAAATTAAAATAATTTATTTTATAATTAACATTTGGTCGGGTTAGAGTTGTGTAATAACTTGTCATTTTATACAGAATAATTTTTAAAACCTATGTCTTACCCTGCAGATATGAGTTGACTCACGGGTCATTTATTGATATCATTTTCTCACTAATTCTTTTTTATTCTGATTATTTTAATGTATTTATTCATAACTTTCAATTTTTTTTCTTCAAATGCTCCATAGAAAGGATAAATATTTCATGGATTAATTCAAATCTACCTTAAATTATATAAATGTCTTATATAAATTATAAAAATTTCAACATTGAACACGAAATAAAAATCTATGATAATATGTCTATTGCTGAAATTCTTCAAATTTATTTTTAACAAAGCAAAATTTCTCATCAAACGATCCTAAGACTAAAGAAAAAGAAAGACGGTTGTGTATGAGTATATGACTGTGAATGAAGTTCAAATGAAAGACGAATTTATATGAATACAATTCATTCTATAATACTAACGGGGTTGGTTTAAAAATAATCAATTATTAACACTAGTGAATATCTAAAATCAACATTTAATCCAAATTTTATGATGTTGGAGTGATTGAAACTACAAATTTTTAAATAAATTTGTTTTATTGATTTAATTTTAGAGTGGATTTGAGCTCATTTCATGTTAAGAGGAGAGAATGTGTGAAAGTTATATTAGGTGTGTTATAAATTTAATGTTGAAGAGGAAATAAGAGATGAATAGAAAAGAAATCACAGAGCACTTGCAAGTAGGACTGTATTTGAAGCAAGTTTATTTGGGCTCAAAACTCGAATAAGCCTGAGTTCAACTTGCTTTAAACGAGCTCGAGTACAAACGCGAGTCTAGATTTTAAGCGAAAAATTAATACGAGCCTGAACCCGAACACGAGTTGAGCGAGTTGAGTTTGGCTCACGAGCTACTCACTCAAATGAAAACAAAATTTAACTTGGAACAAATGACACCGTTTATTCCCTAAAATATAAGCTTGAAGCCAACCTAAGTACGAGGCGATCCCGAACACTAAAATTATAGAATAAACTAAACATGAATATGTGTTTAGCAAGCTCGGCGAGCCCGAGCTTGGGCTTAGTAAAAACGAGCCAGACCCTATTCAGACTCGACTTGACTTCTATCTAGCCCTACTTGCAAGTACCTACAGATATACTCGATTCGTGCCATAAAAACATGTTATACGCAGATACAAGTTTAAATAGGTATGTGTTTAAAAATCTAAAACTCATATCCATTTTTAAGTTGGTGTTTGTAGGTTCTCACAAGTAACTCATCTATTTTGTCAGGTTTATATGACGAGATACAACAATCTCCATCCTTCCCATGAAAGTCATTTGGAGATGGAATCTTGACAGTATCTTCAAAAGTTTTTCTAAAATACCCTCCCCAAATAAGGAGAGAATTCATGGGAAATCAGTTCCTTTGGAGAAAATTGTCATATCCATTTGATAGAGATTGATTGCAAATAATGTGGGAACTAATTAAATCATGTTGGAAACATTTAAAGCATGCCAAAAATTCATTCTGTGAATAGTAGAAACATAAATTGGCAAAAGCCCATCTGAATAATCATTCTGTTTTGAGTTTGCGAGACTGCTCATCTGAATACGACACGTGGTGTTGATGTGAGTCATTTTCACGATCCAATTTGCCCAACTACTGCATTTCGTGGGAGACAGTTTGTGTGTATTGGTTTTTGGGAGAAGATGAAGGAGAAGTTCTTCTGTTTTTTACTTTTGCATTAATCTATGTTGGAATGACAATTTATAGACATTTAAATATCAATGCAACTGTCATCCAACTACTTCCAATAGTTGCCCTTTGATAGTAAGCCAACTAGATTGAGTTGACCTGTCATAAGTGAACCAAGACCTAATAAATTACAAGCTTATTTCCATATGTTAGACAGGTGGTACCTGATTGTATTTTAGGTTTTCCTAATTTTTTCGTGGTTAGCATTTTGATTTACTCTTAGCCGCTTCAACTAAAATGATTAAGGAATCCAACACCTCTCCTCATTTCAAACCGCTTCTGTTGTATTCTGGCAGACAAACCTAACTTTCGTTCTTCTCAATCTTAAAAGTCCCATCTCTCATGTAAAGATTCCAACAATCAAATCAAATGTTTTAAGATCTAGGAAGAATTTTGATTCCCTATTACTTTGTTCAAGATGTTAAAATGCTTCAGCTTCACCGCATCCCTGGATTGGTTCTACCGTGTCATGTTTTCAAACGCTAGCCTTCGCTCGGTAACCATAGACCTTGGCGATGGCACTGTCATGCACTGCTGGATTCCCAAAAACGTCATCCAAACTAAGCCTAATCTTCTTCTCGTCCACGGTTTTGGAGCCAATGCAATGTGGCAATATGGGGAACATCTCCGCCAATTTACCGCCCGGTTCAATGTGTATGTCCCAGATCTTGTGTTCTTCGGTGAATCATACACAACTAGACCAGACCGGACAGAGGCCTTCCAGGCTCGTTGTCTGATGAGGCTGATGGAGACGCTGAATGTGCGTAAAATGAGCCTGGTGGGAGTTAGCTATGGTGGGTTTGTGGGGTATAGTATGGCTGTGCAGTTTCCAGAGGCCATGGAGAAGTTGGTGCTGTGTTGTACTGGTGTTTGTCTGGAGGAGAAAGATTTGGAGAGAGGCCTGTTCAGGGTTTCAGATTTGGACGAGGCCGCCAGCATTGTGTATCCACAAACGCCGGAGAGATTGAAGGAATTGATACAATTGTCATTTGTGAAGCCTGCCAGAGGAGTGCCATCTTGTTTCCTCTCTGATTTTATTGATGTAAGTTCTCTTGATGAAATAATTTTCTCTTCTTGAAGCCTTACAAGTTACTTTAATTTTCACCAACAGCAATGCTTGTGTATGAAAAGAAAAAGCATCATTTTGAGAGTCGTCTTGATCAGCCTCATAATGATATTGAAAACTGAATCAACTTGCAGATATAAATAGTTTTCACACCCTTTGGATTCTCCCAATAAACAGCTCAAAATTCTATTTTGGAAAATATTATTTTACAATATGATTGCATGCGCTCATTGAAAAGGCATTGAGTTAACAATAGGACACATAAATTCATTCACTCAGTGGTTTCTTTATCACTACTTATGCACTAATATTTGATTTTATAGGTGATGTGTACAGATTATGTTGAAGAGAAGAGAGAATTGATACAAGCCATAATCAAAGAACGAAAGTCTTTTAATCTTCCTAAGATCAACAGGGTTCTTTACTATTCCTTTTATTATATCTTTATCTTATATCTAAATTTTATTACGTATTTTGATTAGTGCAATTTACCATTCGGGAACGTTGACATAGGAAAAATCTGGTTGGGTAACGTTAGGGTAAAATTCTACTAGAGGATGGTCTTTAATGGCTTTGTAAATTTAGATTTGATGGGTGGCTTTCATAGTTAATATACCTTAATGATAATCCAGTCTTCCTTTAAAGAGGGCTCATTAGAATTTTGTCAGGATTCTTCCATTTAATAAATGGAAACATTATTATTTCAAAATTTTAGAATTGGTTATATCAAATTATCATTTCTAAAGTATAAACCTAGGGCCGACAAAGCCTTGATGACGATGAAGCTTGAAGACGAAGAGACTTTGTTGAATCGGCTCTGGACGATGAGAATCCATTGCGTTTTTTGTCGATTCAGCTTTAGATTTGGACGACTATCAACAAAGTCTTCGTCTTTAGGCTTCATCGTTAAAAGGG
This sequence comes from Mangifera indica, assembly GCF_011075055.1. NCBI lineage: Eukaryota > Viridiplantae > Streptophyta > Magnoliopsida > Sapindales > Anacardiaceae > Mangifera > Mangifera indica. The sequence continues at coordinate 8,484,824 of NC_058140.1, forward strand.
CTTCGTCGGCCTTCATCTGAAGTAGTCTATGATAGTAAAGGGAGAAGCAGAGAAAGTCAGTCAACATTAGAATCGTTGGCTACCATAGTTGCTGGAGTTTACAGCAAACCCTAAGATTTTTTTTGGGGGGGAGGGGGGGAGTTACTTTTCAAAGTTGAGGCTTACAGATATAATGGGAGTTTTCAAAATCTGAGAAGAAAAATGAGATAAAATTATATATTTTTTAATATTATAGAAAAATGACGATTTTACCTTTAACTCTAATAAAAAATTTTAATAGCAATTGATCTATGGGTAGAAATTTGAGTTTTTAGAATTTTACAGGTATGTATTTATATTTGCATTAAAACTTGAGTGGAAAATAGACCTTTGGCCTTTTAAGAACTTGATCCAATCACTCTAGCCTAATTTGATTTTAGAGAATTTATATGAAATAACTTATTTTTTTTCAATACTTCTTTATTAAAAGTCTTTCAAGAAATACTCAGTTTAAAATAGTTTATTTTAGGAGTGTTTAGAGAAATACCCTTATTTCCAACAAATGAATAATGTACACCTATTTTCTTAATGTAGAAGTACAGTGCAAAATTTTTTATTCACCTCCACTTGTGAATTATTTATTTTACTAATTAAATTTATTTTCTGTAACTTACGTTGTTACTAACATATTGCTCTTTTTAACTTGTGTATTCTGTGAAAACAGCCGACATTAATAATATGGGGAGAGCAGGATCAAATATTCCCTTTGGAGCTAGGGCATAGATTGAAAAGGTTGATTAAACAAATTCTAATTTATTCTTTATTGTCGATATATATTACCTTAATCAAATAATTCAAACACTTTTTTACATATAGGCATATTGGAGAAAGTGCTCAGTTAGTAACAATTCAAAACGCAGGCCATGCTGTTAATCTAGAAAAGCCGAAGGAATTTGTAAGGCACTTGAAGTCCTTCCTAACTGATTCATCACAAATACCTTGCTCAGAGACATCTCTCCTTCATGGTGGCCAGTAGTCTCAGAAAATGTTGTTTTAGAAGAACATAACACATTTGTATATGTAAGCATGACAATTTGTAAAAATTGAAAAAATAATTTGGTCACTTCGAAGTGATCTTCTTCAAATTGTATTAATTTAATGAAAAAGTCCATAGGGTATTGCATTCTGTTTGTAGGCCCTAAACTTGAACATCACAAGAAATGCAAATTAAAATTTGAAAAGAAAATCTAAATTAGACATAACTTCTAGGAAAATAATTAAACCACTTAATCCTCATATAAAGAAACGAGGGTTTTTGACAAATAAGGGAAATTAGACTCAACAACATGCATGCTTAATAGAGAAGTTCAATAAGTTTTGTTATGGTAATATCACAAAAAAGGGAAAAGATAATTTAAAGACGAAGAGAATGAAAGACCAAGACAAAGTAATTGATGATTGAAGAGACAAAAATGATTGATGAAAAGAAAATATAATTTAAAATAAGGGATATTGGATTTTTTACCCCAAAATAGGTCTACTTATACATTTATACCCTTTTTTTTATTGCTTAAACATTTTTACCTTTTTATATGCTGAAATACTAAATTACCTTTATTTTCAACCTTATAAACGCAAGGGAGGGAGAGCCAAAAATTTTATTAGAGAATCTACATATCTTGCAAAGATTTCACAGCAAAATCATCCAAATTTAGGTCAATCTTGATTCAAGCCCTTATGTTATATGTTTTCTTGCTTAACAGTTGAAAATCAAATAACATATGGTATATTCATATTTATGGCTTCATATGAAATATAATTTTGTTATGATTTCATGTTGTTATATTGTTTAATGTTGTGATTTCATGTTATCGTATTGTTTAATGTTGTTATAATGTAGTTGGAGTATTGGTGGTTAAAACTAGGAATGATGAGTTAATGAAGATCCAGGTCTGGATAAAAAAACACAAGAAGAATGATTGGTATTGAGACCAACCCTTGGCATCAATGCCAAGGCCCCTAACGCCACCTTATTCTTCCAGACCAAACCCTAGATAAAATCAACACAAGTTTTTTTTGTTTCAGGTTTAGTTTAAGCCAAAGATGGAAAAAACTACATGTATGATTCACTATGAAAGGTAATGAATTTCAAGTGATTAGATATGTTGGTAGGAATGAGAGAGGGATGTGTATTGACACAAGTGTTGATTTCAAAGGATTCATCACGAGAATAAGCTATCATCTAAGACTCGATCGAAGTCAATCAAAGGTACACGTATTTACCCTGGTGATGTAGTTCTAATGGAGATTGTAGATGGTGATGATTTAATGTATGTGATAGTCAAAGCAAGAGTTTTATGAAAATTGACCAAACTCTATGTTACCAAGAGTCCAATTGATGGAAAAGACAATAAATAAGCTAAAGATATTCAAGAGGAAAAAATGAAAGATTATCCGACAGACGAGTGAGCATAACTACAAAGTTTCCAAGAGTTTGATAGGAATTATGGTGATAATGATAATGATGATGACGTGGATGAGGATTATGAAGTTGAGGATAATGAGAATGATGATGAAATTTCAGGGTTTATAATGAAATTTACGATATACCAAGCCAAGACATTGGCAGAAGTCAAAGCAATGCTTGTGATAACAGGGCCGAATGTAGCACGAGACGTCATTACTATAAATATTGGAGCATATCCAAGTCACATCTATAATCCAAATCCATTTCAATAGGTTCCTAAAGCTATTATTAATGTTGAGAATGCAGGTATTAGTAATTAAGCAACACAAAGAGACAACCATTTATAAGTGATGAGTTTTTATAATTCTAAGACAGAATTGGAAACATTATTTCTTACATATGCATTAGAGACTAAAATTCATTGAAAAGTCAATCACTTTAATAGTATACAGTATAAGATTAAATACATACATCCACAATGTAAATGGAAGACATGAGCAATGAGATAGAAAAATAAAGACTATTGGGTGTTACAGTGTATTGATGAGACACACATTTGTCCACAAGATCAAATTTTGTCGCTCTATAAACAAGCTAGCACAAAACCATTAGGGAGTATTCTTAAATCAATGTTTGTCATTGATCGTATTTATTGACCAAAGGAATTTCTTTTGGACATAGCAGACAAGTACAAAATCAACATTTCTTACATGCAAGCGTGGCGTGCCAAAACATATGCAATAAATGCATTACAAGGATCTCCTACAGAGTTTTTCATGCTTTTGTGCAAGTATTATCATAATTTGGAGCTCAAGAACTCGGGAATTATGACATATATTATTATTGAGATGGAAAATAGGTTCAAGTTTTTCTTCATGTGAATGGGTTGTTTAATCAGAAGGTTCCAATAATTCCATTGTTTGATGATTTGTATTGATACTTCACATTTAAAAGACAAGTATCCTGGGTCTTTTTTCATTGTTGTTGTAAAGCACACCAATAATCAAATTTATCCACTCGCTTTTGGTATTAGGCATAAGAAGGGAATCGATTCGTGGAACCTCTTTTTGATGTACCTAAGCATGTGCATTGGTGATTTGCTGGATTTAGCCATTATTTTTTATCATTATCATTCAATAATTATGTTGGTAATAAATGTACTGTCTAATGCCCGTCATGGATTTTGTATGTACCATATAAAGGGTAACATATGTACGTAGTTCAAAAAATCTAAACATATTGAAAGATTATTTTGGAAAGGTGCTAAGACATATTGCCTCAAGGATTTCCAAGCTGCCATAAGTAGAATTACCTAAGTAAATCTTATTTTGACAAGCTATTTGATTGACATTGAGTATGAAAGATGGACATGTCCACACTTTGAAGGATGATAGTACAATATCATGATGACCAATATTGGTAAGTCCTTTAATATTTTGACATGGATTACTTGTGCTTTGCTTGTTACTATATTGGTTGAGTTTTTAAGGAGCACAATGTAACTTTGGTTTTTCAATAAGCAAAATATGGTTGGTACATATAACTAAAATTGGTTTAATGTTTTTTTTTCATTGGGTTTTTTTAATTATTTTAATAAGTGAAAGATCTTACTTGTTAACACCATGGACTAAGGACAAACTTGTTAGACATGTGCTCAAATCTGCTAATATGGTGGTTAAACTAATCAACATATGACAATACAAAGTCCATAATTCATGGCAGTAGGTGTTCACCATGAATATTCTTTATCAAACATGTGACTATGGGAAATTTCATCTTTCCTAGATTTCATGTGCACACGTCGGCTGTTGTAAGGTATAATAACCTCTTGGACTATGTAGGATGGGTCAATGCATATGATTCGACTAAATTTTTACGAGGGGTGTATAGAGAAGACGTTAATCTATTAAGGGATTGATCAACTTAGGTACCATCTAATATGTTTGTGATTTATCCTTTAGTGATGGATCAACAACGGTCCGGTGATCTTTCTAGCCATACAAGAAGACCTCTACAAGAAGAGGAAGTTTGACCACAAACCTGTAATCGATGTCATCAACTTTGCCATAATTGCTTGAATTATCCGAGTACAGATCTTATGTTAATGGTTGGCTTATGTTGTGCATTAGGTAACGAACGAGGATAAGGTTGTTGTAGCCATGGTGCAACCCATCCAATTAAATAGATTATGATGGGTAATTTTCTTTATTGACTTAGATTGTAATTTTAAGTTCATATACATTGCATGTTTAATTTATCTTTTAGGTTTTGTCCAAATTTTAATGTATTAATTTTGTTATGGATTATTTTCAGGCTCCTATATGTACAGGATGACAATAGCTTAGATGGAACAAAAAATGGGCACTCCAAATGGCAGAAAAGAATAACTGTAGTATTTATTTATTATCGTTCATTTTATGTATATATTAGATTTCATTATATCAACACCATGTATTTTGCATTAACATATTTTCTTAATTCATTTAATTTCATGATAAACATTAAGGAATGAATAGAACCGCATCATCATATGTCAAAGAAACTTATAATAAAAGTGCAAATACATCATCAAAACAATAATAAAATGGAGTCCAATATATCTGCATGCCTACCAACACCTTAAGTGAAATCCTCGAAACCTATATTTTGACAATCCTAATTGAATTTAATAAATATGCCTAATTAAGTAAAGTCTAGGGGAAAAAAAAAGAAGCAAACCTTAAACTCTAAATACTTACTGAAAGACACTCCCTTAGAATATGGTTGTGGCTACATACCTTTTAGCTTCCCAAAATGTTTGGATATGAAGTTAAATGGATGATCCTAGGCTAAGTATTTTATAACATAAACATAAAAATGCACATTCTTCACTTGCTATATCTTGTTTTGGCATGTCATAAACATACTTGAATTGTAGCATTAATGGAGTCTCTAGCGGTTGGATTCCCCTTGATGTATAAAAATTGTTTGCGTTCATTAGGTGTGGTAGTATCCTATACGATGCCATCAACTTCTTCATTCTCTCAAAGCTAATGGTATATTTGGCAGAGTCATATACATACAACTTTCACTCGTTAATAACTAATACGTCGTACACCTAGTATTGGTTGTTGAAGTTGATAGGAATTAATACCTGCCAACCAATCAAGAGAAATAAGTGCAATTAATGATAACCATGAACTCTAAACAACTTATATATATAAACCACCTTGTTGACATTACTCCATGGTCAAAAGCAAGCACTAGGTTGTACACGTGAGACTCCATTAATTTGATCTAGGCAAAATGAGAGCCACTCTATATTTACATCCAAACATTTGAACTATTTGTAAGATTGTGAGATATGTGCAATGAATTGGGTCGATACAATTGTCCAGTTACTATATTGAAAAGATTTTTGGAGTATTTTCATAAAAGCTTCGATTTACTGTGTACACAAACAAGTTAGACTATAATTTGAAAATAATAACCAAAATGAGTGAAGACATGTGAATGGTGCATACTGTGTTTTCCAACTATTGCTTCAAAGTTACAATTACGGTCCACTAGGCTTTGTTCACATTAGTTGTCATTTTATTTGGTCCTCTAAGAAGTCACATCAACTATCATTATCCAAAGCACTGTGGTACCACAATAAGAACTCTTTATAACTTTCATCCAATCATGAGTCCACAAGATGCACCTCAAGTATGGATTATTTGTTCTTTCGCATCTTTATTAGATCTATGAAAAGACTTACCAATTGTTCACCTTTTCACAGCACACATGCAAATGTTGACACTTTTTAGTTGTTGATGGCTTCTCAACATTTGCCGATGGGTTGTTCTCTTGTTGTTTCACATCATCATCTGATAAGTCATCCAATTTAAAATATATATATATATATATATATATATATATATATATAACTATCATTATTCACTAACATAACTAATCAAAATAATAAAAAAAGTATAGTGGATAATAACTTGTAACGATCCTGATGTTTGAACATACGAATCATCAAGTCTCATAATCTAATGCGTTATGAAAGATTGGAGTTCTTGCATCTCCCTATGAAACATCGATGCCTATTATTGTCACTGCTCTTGTATCTTCCCATGAAACATCAATGCTTGTTACTACCATTGTTCCTACATATTTATACAAAGTATTGATCCTTGTTCTTACATCTCTCTATGAATAATTGATGCATGTTGTTATCACTGGACCCATATTATTACAGCTTACTGGTCCAACTGTTGTTACATCTAAAAGTTGATGACTCTTGCATGCTATGTAAAGAGCTATTAAAGATAGTTCTATGATACATTGCTATACGTAGTCCTATGAATTAAGTGTCTTATAGGGAAGACCCTCTAATACTTTTGAGGATGGGAGGCACAAGAGGTAAACATCTATGGAAGGGATGTTGTACATAATGAGAGGCCTTTTACGACTCTCGGGGCTGTGTGGTGGGATAAGATGACACTCATGGAGGGGATACCTATCTAATATAAAAAGCACTAGGAATAATGAGTTAAAGGCCTAATGATGAGAGAATCCGTAAATAGACGAAAATGATGGAGACGTGGGCACTAGCCACATAGGTAGAGGAAACTTATGTCGAGCAGGTTGCCATGGGGACATAGGGTAGTTGAGACCTAGTAGTAGAAGATTGCGAAAACCCAATAAAGGTTGTCTAAAAGGCAACAAGATGAATTGATAGGGTATGTTCCTTATCGTCCAATTTTGTTTACTTATCATCTAATGATGCCTTTAGTATCACTCAGAGTCACACTCAACTCAGTCAGACATAATGTAGCTGTAATCACTTCTTAAAACATAAAGAAAATTTATAAGAATTAATGAAATAAAAGATGAAATGATAAAATTTTAAATCTATCAATGTTCAACTTACCGAAAGAACATCCTAAAGTATCGATATATCATCCAAGGTTAACATTACAATAATCCTCTACTTCAACATACAGGGTACTTGATCATTTGTTTCCAAAGTGACATAAGACAATAGATTTTGAATTGTCTCATAAATTTAATATTACACAATGTACAACATCTATAGTTAGTATTTACAATCATTGATATAAATTTTAATTTTATGGATTATGCGATACTTACTTGGAAAGCAATCAGGTATCTTAAAACATTGTGGCTAAGCAATGGGATCAGACTCATGTAGGGTGGGTAATATTATACATAGTACTAATATTTGCGATGAATGTCTTTCCACATCGAATCAATTATTCTATTCCATGTTATCATCACCCATATGTACCGACTAAATACAAATAATGATCGGGTATTTTTGTTCTATTGTTTGCCCCTAATAGTCTCATAAATGCTAAAAACAATATTGCAAACTTCACAATGTCCTCATTATTCCCTAAATTTGATCACCAAGTGCTTGCTCGATCTCTTCTTAGGATAACAACTTCTTAATACCTAAGAAGTATTATTATTTCAATCAAGACATCTCTGTACAATCAATGTAGTTGGAGACCTCTATGTCATCCTCAAAGATCGGACCAGTGACTAGCACAAACTTAACAGGGTTGAATTGAAACTCAAGACTATTTAATCTGAACCATATTTCTCTCACTGGGTCCCAATGGTTAATCATAAAAAGTAACATTGCATGCATCAAAACAACACTAAACCTAGGCTCTACCAAATGCAATAAACGCTCGAAATAGGTTGTTTGAAATATAACTCTTTGAGTAAGCATTAATTTGTTTCTAATTATTGTCATGGTATCCATTTTTGTCTAAAGTAACATGTGCACTTGAAATTTGTAAACGTAATTGAATCTGTACCCCTCTTCTTGATAGTTGATTGCAAATGCCTGAAGAATATACTAATTTGGTTATCACATTAATCAAAGATTAAAAGACTAATAACCAAAAGAGTAATTCAAATCCAAATTAACTAGTTAGCATCGACGTCAACCTATTCTTCCCAAGGTCCAATAACTTCCATCAATCCACACTTTCATATATAAACATGTCGAAAAAAAGAGGAAAATAAAAAAGAAATTCACTTATTGTCATGCTATTACATCATCATAACTTCCATCAATCCACTATTTCATCCAAGAAGTTTCATCATTGGTTGGTGATTGGTGAAGTTGTTGATTAGTTATCACTTAAAGGATCGCTTTAATGACCTCTGAATTTTCATCACTCTCACACCTTAAAACTTGTTGGATTTTTCTTGTTCATTCATGGGAAGAAATATGTTACATTCTTCTTCTTTAATCATAGGAAATCGAACTTGCCACACCCCCAACTTTGTTGCACACTTGCGAATTAGGTAGTGATAATAATAATATTCCTTTGCTGCATTATTCTTCTTCAATCACAGGAAAATAAACCTTCACCTTTATCGCTTATGCTTTAATATGTATTATTTGTAAAAGAATATTATACATATATGCTTTAATATTATAGTAATATGTTTTAATATTATAGTAATATTAAAACATATAGAGGTGCTGTTTTTTTTTCTTCATTCATAGTAGCATAAGGGTAAGGGTATTTTTGAGTTTTTTCAGATTTTATGGTATTTTTGTGAAACTAGTGTGACGTGTGGCATTTTGTAAAGGTGGACCCATTTTGGGATAAAAACTTCAATATCCTTTAAAATAATATACGCAATTTCACTGGTATTGTATTGCAAACTTCTTTTAGCATCCCACAGCACAAAATTTGTTCCTCTTACTTATTCATGCTAACATTAATTATAAAATGCGATATCGAAAAACCTAGTCTTTAACTTCCTTAGACATTCATGCGGATATAGAACGAAGTTGACAAAACCTTATCTTTTATGATTACAAGTTTAACTTAGTTATTATGAATTTATTTTACTTATTATTTTGAAAACCCTTTATTGTTGAGAGCAATAGATTTTAGTCCTTATAATTTTGGACCATAATGATTTTGAATATTGCTAGATGCACAACTTTTGTGTACAAACAATATATATCATTATATGTTTAAATAGTTAAAAATTAAGATAAAATTGTACTTAACACATAGTGACACATCATTATTTATATACAAAAATTGTGTATATATTTTTATTTAATGATTTGATAAAACAATCCTTCAAACAGAGAGAGGTATGAATGGAATTGACGAGAGTAAGGTGATATTAGACTTTTCAATATATTTTTTTTTTATAATTTATTTTACCATTTATTTTTCATCTTTCCTTTATTTCCCCAAAATTTTTCATATTTCAATTTTTTTTTATATGTTTCCTGATGAAGTTCAAGAATTTTCATGCTACTTGATTAGGCACTTAAAAGCTAAGTAAAGGTGTGCATTATTTTCAGAAGAGTTAAATGACCAATCAATTTGAAACATCAATTTAGTCAACATCTTAATTAAGCCTAGTTGTTGCAATGATGCAACTGAAAAGACAAAGAACAGAAAAGAAATTCAAAACTTTTTGAGTTGTACTTAATTCCCATATGTATAGTGCATATATTATCTTTTCTTGTTCACACACACATAAAACCATCTAAAAAAGTTATCTTCAAATTTGGCTCATTCAATCCTACACATCATCCATGATGAGCCAAAGTGATAATTATTAAACAATATTTTTATTAATTACAACAATTATAAAACTCATACAAAACTAGGCCTATATATTTACTAAATTACTCACTGATAACTCACAAACTTTACATTCACAAACTTATCACTCCTTACGCTAACTTACAACACAAGCATATTTTTTTTTTTTGCACACATGTACATGACAAGTGCTTGGTCATACATATACTTGATCATGCCAATTTTGTAGCCAATTTCAATTTTTCATCATCCTTTTTAAGTGGTGGTTTGATACAAATTGGTCAATTGGTGGAAAAATCTAGAAAGATTGTTGACAAATATAAAACCTAGATTCTTCGAAAGAGATTTGTAGAAAGACTCAGTGTATATATTTAACACTTCCTTACCAACTACTCTTATGTATTGTTGATCTACCATAATATTTTCTATTAATGTTGCATTCACGTATTTAAGATTTAGTTTCTATTGCCTTGTTGACCTCATAAGTTAAGGTGCTTGCTCTTCTTGCTTTTTTGGTGGACTCAATTGAAGTTCTTCCACCACTCTTGGAAGTATTCTAGTCTGTCATAGACTTTCTGATTTTTTCAAAAAATCGAGGTCTAGTTTATTGACATTCTACAATTGGTTGCTCTTCTATAATTACTTCTTCACTTGGGTGCCCTTTGTCAAGTTTATCATTTCCTTTTACTCTTCCTAGAAGCTTTTCTCCAATCTCTTTGGATTTTAGTAGTAAATCTACCTACAATGACCACCATGAGGATGCCTTGTCAAATACCATGTTCCTAAAGATGTAACATCGTCACGCTGTTGAATCACAACACTTCTAACCTTTTCTTTGATAATCATAGCCTGCAAATATGCAACAAATTGTCTTTTTATCAAAATTGTTTCATTGTTGATTAGAGACGAATACATAGAAAACACATCCAAATATTCAAAAGTGGTTGACTGTTGGCTTGAGATTCTATAACTTCTTAAATGGTAACATAAAGCCAAGTCTTTCTTGGGGTAACCTATTGAGCACATAAGTTGTTGCATTTATACATTCAGCCTAGAAACACATTGGGACATTTTTTGGATGCAACATGCTTTTACAAGTCTTTGCCAAATGACGATTATTTCTTTTAGTGACTCTATTTTGTTGTGGCGTGTTTGGACAAGAGAATTGTCTATGTATCTACAATCATGTAAGTATTTTAAAAGCTCATGTGATTTATACTTTCCCTTATTATGTGTACATAGAGATTGAATTTTTTTGCTAACTTATTTTTTAAAATTTTGTTTGAATTCTTTGAACTTGGAAAAGGTCTTTATTTTTTCTTTCATAAAGTAAACTTAGACATACTTGGAGAAATCATCAATGAAGGCTATCATGCATTTGAATCTATTGATTGATGTTTATTTTATTAGTCCAAATATATCTGAGTGGATCAACTGAAGAGATGTCTTAGTCTTAAATGTTGAATCCTTATATGGGATTTGATGAGCCTTCCTAAATTGACATCACACATATATTATATCTTCTTTCACATATAATTGTGGGAGACCCTTAAACATAACTTTCTTTATCATCACTTTTAACTTATAGTAACTCATGTGCCTAAGCCTTCCATGCCACAAGTTTGGTGTCTCACTTTTTCTTGTCTTGTCTACATATGTTGTTTGTGTTAATATTACATAGACAAACTTTAGTCTACGTCCTTTAATGATTGACTTACCTACAGGCTTTAAACTACAGAACATGACATCATTTTGGCCAAACATTACATAATTGCTTGAAAGTCGTGGGTTATGACATTGCAACAGGATTTTTTTTTTCATTCCTTGCACATCTAATATATTTTATAGTTGGACTTTTTGTGAGCCAAACCGAGACATTATCACAGTTTGGCCTACATAAGTAATAGACAACTTTAAGTTGTTTATAGTGACAACTACCCTTCTCCTTTTGTATTTAAACATGTTTGATAACTTGTCTTTATCTCCAGCCATATGATTAGAACAACTTGAATATACTATCCAATCATCATTATTATCTCTCACTATGATAAGGGTTATTGCCTCATTATCTGACTCAACAATACAAGAGGCTATGATCTCTTTTAAATCTTCAGTTGCATAGAATGCTTGAAAATCATATTCTCTTTCACGGTCATTCATTTTCATGGTAAAGGTTGTAGTATTTCCTTCTACTTATCTATATTGGCAATCTCTAGCAATGTAACATTTTTTCCCACAGTTGTAGCATATGCCATTGCGCCTCCGACTACTTTTCTCTCTATGAAGATTTTTGTCACAATCTCGACGAGCTCCCCTTAGTTTAGAGTTATTTCCATCAAATTGCTTTTGTCGATCTCTTTGGTTTTGATCTATCTACTATTTTCAAATTTTTCTATATTTATTATTTTATCTTTGTACCTTCTTTTGTTACTAAGAAAACACTCTCATAATCTTTCACTGAGACCTTGAACATTTGCTTTTCTAGAGTTTTTTTATTGGACAATATATTCTCTAACTACACCAATATTGGCTCTTTTACCCATCCACGGGTAATTGTAACTATCCCATTATACTTTGACCTCAACTTATGAATGATATTTCTCCTCACTGTCTTAGTGATTGCATTTTGATGATTTAATTTGGACATTTCATCATAAAGAGATTTGATTCTAGAAAGGTATTGGCTTACCATCATACTTGTTGTGAGATTGATAAGAGCTTGTTCTTTAAACATTACAGTTTGCATTATTCGTCCTAGTGAATATTGTGGCTAGTGCATCCTAAGCCTTCCTTTGGTTTTTGCATTCTTGATGTCTTGTAGGCTCTTATCTTTTACAGTCTCAAATTCTAATCAACTTTATACTCTCAAATTCTAATTATGCATCATCCACATCAACTACTTCAGGCTCATTATCTATCCCAAATTTTTCATTTAACTTTCATTCTATGGAGAGTTTAATTGAAAAAGATTTTGGTAAAGGATTAACAAAATTTTTGGTGTTTGGCTTCTTCCTTTTCTCTAACTTTGGTAGTATCTCTTGTTCATGAACGTCACATCTCTTGATCTAGCACTATTCTTTTTCTTTGGATCCCATAATCTATAACCAAACTTTGCATCTCTATAAACAAAAAATATACAAGTAGTGACGTTATCATTAAGTTTCTATCTTTATTTTAAGGTAAAGGCTTTGCAACTAAAATCCTTTAAGTGAAAATAACTGACATCTTTCCCAGTCCATACCTTCTTAAGAATATCATTCTCCAAAGGAACTAATAAAGATATGTTTATCAAGTAATAGGTAGTATAAAGTGCTTCTCCCCAAAATAGGTAAGGTAGATTTGCCATCTTGAGTAAACAGTTGACCTTTTCAATGATGGTTTTGTTCATTCTTTCAACCATACCATTATGTTGTGGGATATTAGGAAGTGTCTTCTCATGTCTGATGTCATGCTCTAAACAATAGTTCTCAAACGCTTTTGATGTGTATTCTCTTTCATTATCAGTACGAAAACACTTTAAGGATTTTTCTATCTTTCTTTGTACCATGACACAAAACTTCTTAAAATACTCAAAAACTTGGTTTTTTGTTTTAAAAAAATGTCGATACCTATCATGAAGAATCATCGATAAAGGTCACAAAATATCTATTACCACTTATAATCTCTAACTCAATAAAACCACTTACATCAAAATAAACTAATTCAAATACATTTTCTTTTCTTTTAGGGGTGCCACTAAAAAAACACTCTATGTTGCTTGTCAAATAAACAAATATCACAAGAGTTTAAATTCATACCTTTGACAGAGGGAATAAGAGACTTCATTGCCAATACTTGCAAGCCTTTCTCACCAATATAAGCCAATCTATATGCTACATGTCTAGCGAAACGTTATCTTCAACTACATTCACTTTAGCATTCAAGTCATTGTTAAACATTCAATTGAGTCTTGTATAATCCATGGTAAGCCTTGCTTTTAGCCATACTATAGAACCTTTTGTGAACTTCCACTTTTCATCACCAATAATGATATATTATATATCCAAGGAATAAAAACATAACAAATTCAAATACAAACTTGGTATATGTCACACATTTTTTAAAGTCAATAAGTAACCCAACTCAGCCTACACACACATCTCATTAACTCCTATTATATCTGCATAATTATTATTGCCTATCTTTGCTTTGCCAATTTTTCTTGGTTTGTACATAGAAAAAATATCTCTCTTAGGCATTACATGGTAACAAGCTCTTGAGTCAACAATCTACTTGATATCAACATTAAATTTCAATGATAAGATCATACTATTCCTAACAAGAAATTCCTATTAGTTCTTCATTTTCATTAGATTTAGTTGTAGTTGTATCATGTTCATTCACCTTTTTCTTATTCTTTTCATTCTTAAACACTTTCTTGGAAACCTTACAATTTCTCTTGATATGCCCCTTTTTGCCACAATGATAGCAAGTAAATTTTTCTTTTGACTGTGACCTACCTTTGGATTTACCATGCCTCTTAGGACCTTTACTCTTACTTCTACCCTTGTTCTCTATGATAAGACCCTGTGAAGTGTCTCTATGCATATCATTGCATTTAGTCTTCTCATTATGCATGTTATCTTTTACCATCTACGAAGTTACTACATTATTTAAAGTAGAGTTATTAAGAGACACCACAAATGTCTCCCAATTATCTAACAAAGAACTCAAGAGAAGTAGTGTTTGCAACTCATCATCTAAATGAATCTTCATGTTCCAACAGGTTCACTAAATCCTTAAAAACACTCAAGTGATCTACAATGGATTGCGTCTTTCTAACTTTCAAGTGCACTACTCTTCTAATCACAAAGGCTTTATTTTAAGCATCATTCCTCTCGTACATATCTTTTAATTTCTTCCACAAAACTTGTGCATCAACTTCTTGTCTAATATGTAGATACACTGAATTCTACCCATTGCCTGATATTTCCTATAGCCTTCCTATGTAGCTTTTTTCAATCATCTTTAGTTATCCCAATTGGCCTGCTAGATCTAATTTAACATTATCAAATATATTTTTGTAGTATTGGAAATCCTCCATTATCGACTTCCAAATAGAATAATTGGTAGCTGACAGTTTAACCATGAAACATGCTAAAGTTGAACCTTCCATCTTAATTCACACAATTAACCATACATCTAATTAACCTAGGCTTTGATATCATTTGTTGAGGCAACAAATAATAAATTTAATTGTGCAAATTAATTAAATAAATCAATCATAAGAAATATCATTGTGTGTAAGAAATAAAACAGATCAACCATAGACAAGAACACAAGATTTATGTGAAAAACCCTCTAGTGTAGAGGAAAAAAACCATGGACCAAATTCCAAGTTGAAACTACTATAAAAAATAAATCAAGTGCAATCACTCTTAAGTTAATTATAAACTTAAGATCAACAGTAAAAAAATACTCAAATTATTTCTCTAGCCAAAACATCATAATACTTTGTAATTATGAATCAATACAAGAGAAATAACTATTTAAATAATTCTTGAAATACACTCCTAATAATCTTGTTAATACCTAGTGAGGAATCAAAGGCCAAGAAAAAATCTAACATTTTCTTTCTCTAATCTGCGTAGGCCAAAAAAAAATGTGCAATTCTTACTTCAATTGTATGTCACACCTACAAATTTAAGAAAAGCATATTTATATCTCTTTATGACAAAAGCGGCAATGTAAAATCATCTCAATTTTATTATTATTATTTAATAATGTGGGTTGAACCTTCAAGACTATTAAGCGAGCAGATTGAGACCTGATAATTAGTCTTGTCTCTATTATTAATTATATATAGACATTAAACTATGTTTGAACCAACAAAACCACATTAAATCATGATTCAATTGTCAATTCAATTTTGGTCCAATGCAATTGTCCACGTTCGCATGACCTTGCCTTTTTTTTTTTTTTTTAATGATTGAGAGGACTCAATCATTGCATGGTTTGAAATGCACCATACGTTACATAAACTGAGTTTGGTTTTATTTTTATTAAAAGGTTTTTTATCAAGTAAAATTGAGTCGAAAAAATTAGGAAGCATACAATGCACCACCAAACTACACAGTTTTATTTGGTTACATATTTTATTATATGTGTATTTAGATATTATATATAAAAATAAAATATAATCCACTTTTAATTGCGGTTCAATCAAGTTAATCAAATTGGTTTGTAATTAAACCATTGATTTTACCATGGTTTAAGGTCAGCATATGCAACAGTGAAATTAGCCTTGATCAAGTTAAACATGCTAATTCATGGTTAAACCATGGGTTTCATTGTAGTTCAAGGCACAATTTAGTCCAAGTTTTGTTAGGATTGAAAATATCATCATATCATTTCATTTATGGTGTAATGTAAATATTTATTTATCTAAACAGTAGTATTTTTATGGTCTAAAGGACAGCCCAACTGGTCAAATCACAAAAAACTTAAAGCTTGAATTAAAAGATCAAAAGACTATTTCTCACCCAAGTTTTAATACAAATATAAATATATATTTGTAAGATTTTAAAAACCTAAATACCCACCAATTATATCATTTTCATTTAAATTTGTTCTTAACTATAAGAGTAAAATTATCATTTAACCAATAATATTAAAAAACTAAAATTTTTTTTCGTTCTCACCCTATAGTTTAAAAAACTAATAGTTCCCCCCTTCCCTTCTCTCCCCCCCCCCCCCTCTCCCCCCAACCTAGAAGTTTGAAAAGTTACATTTTTCTCTTAGGGTATCATTCCTTCCCTTCTTTCTTCAGCAATATTCTCCAACCAACCTCCTATCTATTGGTGATCCCTCCTGCATCCTAGATAATGACGTGTTCACTGTTCTTCAATCATGAACGTGACGAATCATCGAAATCTATTGATAAGTAGTTTCCTTCTTACCAGCTTCATTGCATTCATTGTTGAAAAACGATCCAAATCTAGATGGATCGACATTAGATGATTCTTTTGATGCCAATTTGTTGGCCAGAAAAAGACAATTTGTCTTCGTTTGGTTGAAGAGACAGAGACAATTTGTCTTTGTCTAATGAAATTGGTCTGATGGAAGAGTTAATGATAGGAGAAGAAGATGGTAGGAATGTCAACCAATGGTAGGATGTCATTCGGTCGTTGGAGAAAAAAGAAAAAGCCTAGAAAAAATGCAACTTTTTAAAGCTTAATCATAAGAGAAATTATTAGTTTTCTAAACTAAGGAGAGAAAATTATATAAATTTTTAGGATTTTACGATTTAATGATAAAATAATGATTTTACTTTTATCTCTAATAGAAAATTCTAATAAAAGTTAACTTATGGGTATGTGCTTAAGCTTTTAAAATTTTACAAATATATGTTTGTCTTTACATTAAAACATGGTGAGAAATATTCCTTTGACCTAAGCAAAACACTGGTTATATACAGCAATAGTGTTTTGGTCTAACCAGTCCAATCAAACCAAAAACGAACCGGATAGGTCCGTGAGCAGGTCAAGGCCCGGTCCGAATATTAGAACATTGATAATAAGATGCTTTGATCTTCATATCTTATCACATTTTGTTACGGATGTCTTGGTCTCATCACCAAAGAAAGTTTCTTATCACGTTTAGCAGTTACGTAGAAGCTACATATTATTAATTATTCAATATTCATCACATCATGTCTTTATCATCCTCAAATACGTTTCTACGGTCTAAATTGAACACCACTTTTTTCGTCTGCATTACCCTAGCAAGTGGACGCAGTCGTTACCCAACTCTGCTTCTTTCTCCTCGCCTAAACAACCAGAAGGAAACTCCGCCAAAAATTATCACATGGGAATGATGGAATATACACCTTCCTCCATAGCCCCCTTGCTTCTTCGAAACCTCGTTACTTCCATATTTATCTTTGCAGACAAATCCCTTTTAAACTTGGCCCAAAAATATAGACCTCTTGAATTCATTCACTATATTCTCATCACTTCCTTTCTCTTCTTCTTACGTCTACTCCCATCTCGTTTCCCTTCCTTTAACTCTAATTCTGACAAAAATCATCATACTTTTACCTTTGAATCCCACAAAAATAATATTTACGAGCCTTCTCGTGGCAGCGATGACTCGGGTATCGCTCGAGCCCTTTCGCAATTGCTATCAATAGTCAATGATATCCCCGTCAACTCTCGAAAGTATGAACTTGTGAGATCTTTGGCTGAGAGGCTTATTGATGAGAACCATAGAGAGAATGTTGAAGCCTTACATGAAGTCAACCGTGCCGTTTTGTCGTCAGCCTTTTCGAGGGCTCTTGGCCAACTTGAAGCCGCGGTTGTTGAACTTGTTGGTGATATGGCTAGTTCTGGACGGGTTCAGTATCGGTTGAACCGGGTTTTCCGGGTGGTTCAGTCGAGGGCTGGGTGGGGCAAAGAGGAGGCGAGCCGATCTGGGATATCAGCTGAGAAGCTGGCGGCTGAGATACTTTGGCTGGCGCAGAAGTTGGCGGCTTGTGGGTTTGCAGAGGAGGCTGTTGAAAGGTGGGCATCGGCTTCAAATTTGGGGTGGCTTGCTCTTTCGGCTGAGCCACGATTGCAGGGTTCATTGGTCAAGGTTTCAGGTAATTTATTCATTTAATTTTTCGGTTAATAATAATACTGCATGAAAACTTAAATTTAATTGGATGGAAAAAGATTTTTTCCGTAAACGGAGTTGCGGAAATTAAAAGCATAAGAGGAAACAAATATTTATTATATATTTTTTAATTTACAAGGAAGGATTCATATAGAAGAGTCACTTTCAAGCAATAATTTTGACAATTAGTTGATGCAATTCTAACCTATATTTAATCTTTACAGATTTGGACTTAACTTTAACCTTTCAAGTTTTGAACCGGTTATAAAGTATATTTCTTACCATATTATGGTCATAGAAATTGCAATTTTTTAGACTATCCAATTTGACGAACTTTTAAATGGATTTAAAATAAAAATAAATCAATATGTAACTAAACAGAATTGTGGTAAAAATTGTTATTAACATACATTCAATCATTTTAGAGAATGCAAATATAGTGTCAACATACAGTAATAGTATTAACAAAAGATGGTAGAAATGAGGAAGGTAAAACTAATTACATAGATGTCCCGAGAGGATGATATTGTTGGTTCGATACAATTGTAAATTTTCTTCTTTGGGTACGTATTGAGTATTGATCAAATTTATATTTTCAGCATTCTTGTTCAAGCAAGCCAAAGATTTGGGAGTAGAGACAAGTACAGAAGAAGAAGAATATCAGAAAAAGCAACACCGAAAAACAAAACTGAAGATGCTACTCTCATGGTTACCATTGCTTTGCAGAGGTAGCGATGGTTTAGATATGCCAGTTCTAAGCACAAATGAAAAAGCCCAACTGGAGAGAGTACTGGAAGACAACATACAAATGTTGCTACATGAAGAGCAAGAGCAAGTATTGTCTCTATGGCTTCACCATTTCACATATTGTCCATACTCGGATTGGCCCAATCTGCATGCTTCCTATGCTCGCTGGTACACTGCTTCTCGCAACCACTTACTCCTGCACTAGTCTCCTTTATATGATATATTTAGGAATATTATGCACTTGTTGAGAAACCAATTTCAATGATTTATATATTTAAGGACGTTACATTACATATTTAGAAAGAAAAGCTGCATATGTAAATAATTTGTTTTTGTCGATAAATGTTTCCTACATTCCCTCGAGCTTTAAATGGTTAGTAAACTAATTAATATTTCATTCAATGTATACAAGAGTAGCTTTAATTACGTCTCTTTTTCTATGTACAAATTTTGATAGAATTTTAACTTCAAATGGACAAGATCCAAAATAACTTACACTAGGATACATTACGGGTTATTTCAATGTAATTCTCACGTTGAAAAATCTAGAATAGCAATAGAATTACTATGACATAAAGTGACATTCTTAGTTATCTATATCTTACAATATGAAATATATATTATATGATACAATATATATAAAAAATAATATGCACCTTAAGACATATCAAAAATTAATATGATACAGTAAACATATTTTTTAGAAGTGATAATATAGTAGAGATGTATCTTATAAATTTTAAAATTTTAGAGTGTTTGTGATATTTTTTTAAGATGATGATGTAATAATTAGAATTTTGTTTATTATTTTATTATTATTATTATTATTTTAAACATAAATATTTTACAATACGACACTTATTATAAAAAATTAAATTTTTAATACATAATTTAACTACTATAATGGCATCATAAATTTGTTATATAATGTTGGTCATTGAACATCTATTTCAATGCTAAATAACGGTCTCAAGATGTGTAGCCAACCACAATGCATAAACTCATGCCCTATCTCCAACTATGCAACTTTGGATTAGGGTAGGTGTACGAATTTGTGATCCTTAGGTAGTAGAATCGGCGATTTGAAATTTTAATAAATCAAACAAAAACCACAAATCCCCACTCTATTATTCCTCGTAGAATGATTGAATCACAACAAGCATAAACACATACATAGGATGTTTATATGATTATATCTGCATTGACAACTCCTTTTTTCACAATTGTTAGAAAGTTGTTGAAGTAGCTTTCAGACCAAATATAAGTCTATATTCCAATATTCACGAAACACAAACAAAATAATGGTCGAAACAGTGTACAAAGGTTTGTAGGGACATGATGCATAGGGAGGAGTGTTTGATGCATGAATGTGCTTATGTGTGTATGAACAATGAAAAGTAAAATTGCTAAAAATCATGCACGACTGTTTATAATAGATGTACGACTATGCATCTTTTATCCTTATTTTATATAATTTGTGATTTATTTGACTTTTCAGGCACAAATTAGGATAATAATTTATTCTCATCCATCTACCATGTATGATCATTCACGAAGCATACATGGGCATGCATGGTCAAAAAAAAGTCAAAATTAAGTTTGTCTTATCCAATTTTATGAACCCAATCAAATTGGATACTTAGAAATGCCGCTTTCATACTGGTTATACGCTTGCTAGAAAGCTACTTATTTGATAAATAGGCTCCCAACACCGATTGTAAAATATATGAAGAATTTTAATAAAACTAAATATACACACTTTTGAGTATAAATGAGTATATAAATAATATGTCTCCATGTGATTGAATAAATTTAAATTAAAGATAAAATAACACTCAATTACATAATGATCCACTATTTATGTATTCAAAAGTGTATACATATAACATTGTTCAGAGAATTTTATCACAAACACCCGAATTACAAGTTCCTTAAAGTCTTTGGGAGAGCTTGTTACTTGTTTGTTCTATCTCCTAACTTTCACAAGTCAGAAAAAATACGTGTTAAGTGTGTTTTAGTAGGATATAACTCACTTTATGAAGGATATCTTTGTTTGAATAAAGACAACTCAAGTTTACATTTCTCGTCACGTTGCCTTTAGTGAATCACTTTCCTTTTAAACCTTTGGTCTTCTCTCCTACTCATACAACATCCTCTACTACTATCATGTCTATCACTTTGTACTACTGAACTTTCGCTTAACTTCTTCCACATCTCCACGTTAACTTTATTACTATCTAAATACTCCACACTTGGTTCTTTACCTTCCAAAATCCACAGCTACCATCTAACAACTCTCCTTCTATTCTTAACTCTCTTTCTCCAATCTCTACCTTATATTCACAAATCTCTACAACCCCTTTTTTCCAACATTTATGACTTCTCAATGATTATCTTTCTTGTTTATGCTAATTATATCATAGTTATTAGTAATTATGATCCATTAATTTCATAATTGATTTCAGACCTTAATAACTAGTTTGCTTTCAAAGATCTCCGACCACATTATATTTTAGAATGTCTCATTCCATATTTTCTGAGGGTGGAAATTTGACATAATTCTACTAGAATGTATCTCCAACCACATTATATTTTAGACTTGTTGTCACAAGCATAATTGTCTGAGACAACCCACTTGTACACAAACAGCGGTTGGACAACCACTCGCATTGCATGATGGTTTCTTACTAGACATCCAACAAATTTTAGAATTGTGGTTGGAGTTCTACAATACAACTCATTAACAAGACCTGATATAAGTTTTGAAGTCAATTGAGTATGCCAATTTATGCACGCACCCATGAGGTACATTGGCAGGTAGTGAACATAATTCTTAAGTACCTGAAAGGTATAGTGCATTATGACAATTTTCTCCAATCCAACCCAGACTTGTCCCTTGTTATACATATGCCGATCAGGTATGCTGTCTAGATGATAGTAAGAGTACAAGTGGTTATTGCAAATTATTTGGCTGTAGCCTCATATCATGGCATTCCTCCAAACAAAAAGTTGCATCACGGTCGAGTACAAAGTTAGAATACAAAGGTTTAGCTAATGCAGTTGCAAAAATAAGTTGGGTGGAAGCAGTACTTTGTGAGTTACAAATTCCCTTGTATTCAACTCCAATGTTGTTTTGTGATAACATGAGCATTACTTGGCTTGCTACCAATCCAGTTATACACGTTAGAACAAAACATGAAAAGATGGACCACTGGGAGACAAAGGTGGGGTCAAAGAGGGTAACTTGACTCTCCTTGTTTTATTAGAAAAATCCAAAAAAAAGGAAAAGTCAAAAGTTACCCCTTGTATTAGTTTCAGTTGTATAATATAACATGCCCCACTTTCAATTTTGGAAAAAAAAAAAAAAAGTGTTCTACTCTCTCTTGTTTATCAAAACAAAAGTTGTTGCCAATCACTCCTCTCTTCTCCATTTTTGCTAGTGCTAAGTGTTAAAACTTTTAACGCACCTTTGTCAAAGATTCCAATAGAGTAACTCTTGGTGTATAACCTAAAGATGAAAAAAATCATGTTGAGGTTGCTTTTAGAAAATAAAGAAAATCATGTTGATGAAATCACACTATAATATTTCAACAAAATGCCCAAACATTTATGAATATGATGTTTTGTGGTTTAATGAATTTATCAATGGTTGAATGATTTGCTCAAAGTCACCAAGCCAAAATCAAGGGTGGCTTGAAATCAATTCAAATAAAAAATAGTTTGTTTTGACTTAAGTTCAGTTTGACTTTGTGACTTGAATCAATGGTTTGATTTCATAGGTGAGATTCATGGTTTGAGTCCGTGACTTATTTACAAAATAACATTATTTTTCCTATTATTTGGATACAACTATGACATTTTATAAATAAGTCATAAATTCAAATCATGAATTTGAGTCATTAATTTAAGCCATCAATTCTTATCGAACTTGAGTTATGAATTCAAATTACACATCTGAGCTATGAATTTAAGTCAAACTCGAATCAAACATCCCTAACATGAGTTTGGCTGGGTTTAAAAATAAGTAAATTATCCTACACGAAATTGGTTTGAATTAGAATTAAATGAATTTGAGTCAAATTGAGTCATTTTGAGACCGATCTAGCTCAATTCGAATCCAACTCTAATTGTTTATATAAAAAAGGATATATTTGATAATATTAATAATAAAGTTATTCTATAATACTTTTTTTTTTTTTGCTAAACATTCTATAATATTTTTAACAAATAAAATCACGTTGAAGATAATTATAAATGTGTTAGTTAATAAATATTTTATCAATACAAAAATTTGTTTTTATTTTAATTTAAAATTGTGTTATTTTAAACTCAACCCTCTTAAATTTCATTTCTATGTGCATCACTAAGATCGACCATAATTTTGCTAGCGATAAAGTGGTTCAGGGGACACTTATTGTTAACACATACCATTGGATGATCAAATAGCAGATTTCATGACCAAAGCTGTCATTAGCCAAGTTCTATGCATTTCAAAATAGGCTCACTATCCCCACCCAAACCAGTAAGCTTGAGGGCGGTGTTAAAGAATGAATTTGTAATTCTTGTACATTATTCTTTGTGTTTATTCAAACGAAGGATAAACAGTTACACATATTAGAGCTAGACACCTATATTTCCCTTTCAATGAATACATAAGAGAATCAGTTTCCCAACAAATTAATCCCTCTCGCCCTTGCTCCTTGCTTCCTTTTCTCCTTTTTCATCTTCTTCCTGAAATCCAAATCTTATCTGCTAGACATGTATCCAATAAACATTTTCTGTGAATCAATTTGAGATGTTCTATTCCAATAATGTAAACTAAATTCAACATGAACAAAAATATCATTAGACATACAAGTTGAAGAAGCTTAAGAGTAACATTGTATGTGAAAGTAAATAATATTGGGTGCTTTGAATGTTTGTTTTTCTCACAGTAGCTTTTAGCTCCTCCTGTTCATTTATAGCGTTAAGGTGAAATAAAGTCATGGCAAACGTGCATAAGAAGCTGAAGAACTCGATATGTACAATTTGGTTAATTTATTTTCTTAATTAAGACCAAAAAACAGAAAAGACAAAAAAGAATTAAATTGAAAATGGATATGAAGCTGAATTCTTAAAAGGGAGGAGTTGACAGTGAAAGGAAGAGGATGACTTCACTGCTGTGGACCGGTGGTAATTCAATGGCAAGGGAGAGGATGAGAGGAATAAAAGGAGGGAGAAATGAAGAAGGAAATGTTTAAAGGAAGAAAATAGGCATACAATCAAGGTTCTCTCAACATAAAATTAGAACATACACTAATTTGGAAGTATTTGTAATTTTATTACGGCCAAAGGACTTATTTCCACTCAAGTTTTGTTAAATTCTCAAACTAGCATTTTTAAGGATTAAAAATTTGAACTTCTATTAGTGAATTATTAATATTAATAAAATTAATTAATTTCAAAAATAAAATTATTATTTATTATTAATATGTTAAAATCGATAAAATTTTATTTTGATTTTTATTTAATTTAAAAAATTAATAATTATTTTTTATAATTAAACTTTAAAATATTATATTTTTTCTTGTTAAACGCTATTTTTCCTGAGAAACTGCTCCGACACCCTCCCTCTTCAGTGATCGATATCCCCGTTCTCCTCCTTTTTCAGACCTCTACCATTACTAGAATCTTGGCGCTGCTCACCAACGATTCCTCTCCATCTAGACTTTCCCAGCCAAAACCCACTTTTTGCTGCTAACTTTTTCCTTTGTTGGCACGTTTCTATTATGCTTTTTGCTTAGAGTTACCTATCTTCATTGTTCGTCACTACTAGCCTCCACCACTGATTCTATTGACACTTCTTTGTACTTCATCTATAGTCGTTGTCCACCGTTCTCCCCTTGTTCGAATCCTCTGTCGTTGGTTTGTTCTCCATTGCCTTTTTCTTCTATAAAGCTTAGTTTTTTGTTGTGTGGTGACTGATTGTTTCATTGGAAGTTGTGAAGTTTGTCTGTGTTGTGGGAAATTATTTTGGGAGTGTTGTTTTTTCTATTTGGGATTGGCGATCGGAGGTTGCTCGATTAGAGTGGTCTAGATTTGTGCTCAACACCTGTTTCATGAATTTCTTTAGTGGCCTACGCACCAACTGTTTGATCTTTTGCCAGAGAAGAGGGAGGTCTGGAGAAGGAGGAGTCTGGTCATATAAGGGAAGAGCGTCAGAGGAATTTTGTCAGAGAATTAAAAAATAGTAACTAAAAATGTAACATTTTAAAATTTAATTTTAGAATAAAATTATTAATTTTTTAACTAAAAAAATATGATTAAATTTATTATTTTTAATATGTTATTAATTAAATAATAATTTTATTTTTAAAATTAATTAATTAAATTAATTTTATTAGTTTATAAATGAAAATTTAAGTTTTTAGTATTTAATCAATACTAATTTAAATATTCAACAAACCTTGGGTAAGAATAAGTTTTTTTGACCTTTTATTAACCTTCAAGGATGGTCATTGCCAAATTCCTTTATATCATTAAAAAAAAATTCATCAATCGTGCATATAATAACAAACCCATATACTGCTGGCTCCATTTTATAACATTTTCTGTATTATTAAAACGAAATAAAATATTACAACACCAATTGTTTCATGTAAATATCGAATTTCTGAGATGAAGATAATTGTTCAGCATTTGATAAAGAGAAATGTACCTCTAAGGGTGAGTACAGAATCCCCGGGAAATCCGAACTTCTCAACAAAAAGATACCTTATGCACTTAACATCGTTTATACTTCCTTTGAGCTTGTTACGTTGTTGGCTATAACTTACACCACATAACACTGCCCGTTTCCTTCCATGAGCCGAAGGAGGCGCCAAATTCGGCTGTGGTCTCTCGCTGTAATAGTTGTAATGATAGCTATATGCTCCTGGCATAAGGTAAGTATTACCTGAACCTGCGGCCATGGTGTTGATACTGCTATACACTGTTTGAAGCACGTTATTGAAGCGGCTTGGTGCTTGGATTATCAAGTCATAGGCTTGACCCCAAGGGTCGGAGGGCCAGACCTTGGTGAAGGCTTGGCACACACCAAATCTAAAGATTGAGGTCTCTGATGGTATCAGTAGTTGCAACCCACATCCACTGCATCTTTCTGTTTTAGTTGCCATTTGTGTTTTTTTTTTGGTAACGTTTGTGTGATGCCCCAATTAATAAAAGAAAAATCTAGTGAGTGTATATGGTGAGTTCTGTGGTATATGTCCACTAAGGAAATCATGGTGAAGAATATTAGATTTGCTGCCTCTTTTTCTAGGTGTTGGGAATAATAAAACATGACAGGATCAAATTCTATGAATTCTGTAAATAAGGATTTGCATACTCAAAGTAATTTTCGATGAAGCTTCTTCGAATAGGGTGCAAGATATTGACGTTAGTCTATTTCTACGATGTCGTTTGCCCATGTACTAATTTTCAATTAGAGAGACAGAATTTGTGCATTACATTGGTAGGAGAAGAGAGGAGAGGAGTTTTTCTTTAGAAAAATAACGTTATGTTCTCATAGGGAGGCAGTTTGGACAATTTATATATATCCAGCGGCCCTCCAACAGCCTCTTATAACTGTCTTTGGCAGTTATATTAAACCATGTCAAGTCAACTCGTTATGGGTGGACCTAAATCCAATATCTCCTACTCGCATATGACGAAAGACCCGAACCAAATACTTAGCCATAAAAATCCCATCTAGTAGTACGTTTCATACTTGCAAATGTGTCGTGTGACCTCCTGAGCAACTTGCACTTGGGAGCTAAAAACTATACATTTGTTAGGAATAGCATAGTCGCTTTAACCCAAATAAAACAAAAGCAAAGCGTTAGACTTACAATACCCCAAACTTATTCGAGAATACTGGCTCCTTTTAATCCCTCATTTATCATTGTGTTATTTTCTTATGTATCCACGATCAAGTCCAATCTCCATAACAGTGACATGATTGGCTGGCCAATGGACTTCCTCTTCTACTCAAAATTCTCAATTTAAACTTAGTTGTTTTTCTAGTCATATTCCATAGACCGAATCATGCATGACCATAGGTTCCAAGCTAAGATAGCAACACTAAGAGTAAATATTGAACAATAGTAAAAAGTCAAAGGGTACCAACATGAGGTAATCCTCATAAAGTCTCACATAGTAAGGGAGTAGGGATTCATCCTCCCACTACTTTAATTGGTTGTCTTACTTATACAAACACGGTAAGAATCATATGCTATAGTGTGTATTTTCTCAAATGTCATTCACAACACTATACAGATCTTAGTTCAGTAGCTATACCCAGCGCCTAACTTGAGTTTTAATTATCTTCACACTTGCAGGTATTTATCTATATTAAAACTCATATTTGGTATTAACAAGTTATTTGGATATGGGAAATCTAAATCGGTCATTTTCAAATGCATCTATTCATGATCTCATTTTTATCAATCATCGAGGTGACATTTTTACTTTGATAAATCTTTTCTTGAGAAATTTATCTCCCATCAATATGCTCTCTCAACATCACATTGCTCAATAATAATGTCTCATCTTTACTCGCTTTCTCAATGCCAAAGGCGATTGATCGTGTGAGTGACTCAATCTCTAACTTGTGTGACATTACAATCTTGTTGAGCTAAAAACGATGTGTATGCAGTGAAAACTCAAGAATTTGGAGACGTAAGTTCAAAATATAAAATGAACTTGAATTCATGGTTTTCGACGTTGTGTCACCAATACGATATATATATATATAAGCTCAACACTCATCAATCATAGTCTATGCAATCCAAAAAATTTAACATGTGCAAGATCTGCTTTTCTTGAAAAAATCTCGGTCAAAGGATTAGTGACCATACAATGCGTAGAATTATATTATACATTCATTTTCCTCTTGGAAATAGAGTCTCTTATTACGTTATGTCTAGCATCGATACATTTGGTTATCTTAGAAAAATCAGGGTTTTTTATTTCAACAGACAATTATTGCTCCGGCAATATCGTCCAGTTTACTTAGATTCATGAAGAATCTTTTTAACCAAGCAGTTTCTAGCATATTTACTAAACAGACTATATACTAGAGTTCCGATATGGATACGACAATGCATCTTTGTTTCTTATTGCTCCAAGATATGAGCCTTTTTGGAGTAAGAAAATATA
Source organism: Mangifera indica (assembly GCF_011075055.1). Lineage (NCBI taxonomy): Eukaryota > Viridiplantae > Streptophyta > Magnoliopsida > Sapindales > Anacardiaceae > Mangifera > Mangifera indica. The sequence continues at coordinate 8,513,411 of NC_058140.1, forward strand.
GCCATAATGTAATTTGTGTTAGTCTAAACTCTTTCTCCAACTGACATCTTAATAGCCAATCAAACGCAAATTTGATCTTTAATCACATAATCAATCATCCACAAAGCCTTCTTTTTTTTTTAAATATCAAAATTATATATATAGCCTTTCAGTGCTCTTTTCAACATTTACTTATATCGACTAACCAGTCTAATAACAAAAATAAATATCTAGCATGTATGCACCATAACATACATAATACATCTGATGACATCTAAATAGGTAACCTTTGACATTTCTCTACTTCTATATTAAGTTTTAGGATATATCTCTTTTGACTCAATAATTCGTTATTTAACATAGGAATATCAACGAGTTCACAGTATACCATATTAGATTATTTTAGAATTTTTTGAATATTATGTTCTTATGACAAAGTCAAAATTTTCTTTGAATAATTCCTCTAGATTTAAATTCACAATATGTAATCTGTTTTCCCATATCATACAAGTCAAAAAATATGGACAACCATTATTTTATGATTATCACTTACTTTAAATCATTTCTAGTTATCTATACATTATCATACACATTGATAGAATTATAAATTTCTCATCAGACTTTGTCTTGACATTCACCTGGTGTAATTCTAAATTCAAATTTGTTACTACAACTAGAATCAAACATATTGAAGTAAATCTTATAAATAACGAAAATATCCTTCTACACAATCTATACATTCTCATTGGGTATAGTTTTTTGCTATTAAGCAAAATTATATTTATTTATTAAGTCATCCACCTTACGACTAATTCAGGAAACCCATTCATTTTTAATGAATTTTCGATCTGGCAATAAGTTAACCAAAACCTAGAATTGGTTTGTTTTCTTTGTATTTCATCTTTTCTTCCAATGCATTTCAAAATTTTCTTATCAAGGGATGAGATCATTTCTGTTATTATTTCAGGTTTCATCATTTTGGGGAGTGGTTATGAAAACCTCGTTTTCACTTCAAAATGTCACTTGAATACTTTTAGACGTCTACTCCAATGCAATTGAGAATTAATGCTCCTATTATTCGAAATAGATTAAAACTTAATCTCAATGCTCCTACTAGGTTAAGATGAATGAAACAAGTAATTAAAGATCATTACTCCTACTATCCGAAATAGGTTAGAGCTCAATTGCATTTGCTCCCACTATCTAGAACAAGTATAGGTCTTATTTTTTTATGACTCAACTAATGGTCATTCAGATATACCTATCCTCATTCTTTTCTCATCTTATTCAGATGAAACCTTTTATCAACATCATCCCTATTAAGAAAAATATTATCTATGAATGTAGTATCTCTAATACAAGTTCAGTTAATCTTTCAACGAAATCCTCCCTAATGAACACATATCTTTTAGAGTGCTCAGTCTATCTGATAAAGATACATTTATTTTTTTTCAATCCCAATTGTTCAAACTTATGGGAAAAGCTATGGATAGACATTGCTAACCACTAAGATTACAATCAATTAACTCAAGTTTTCTATCTAACCATAACTTATAGGGAGTGAAAACAACTAGATTAATAGGCCATCGGTTAAGTACATAAGCAACAATAAACATCATATCATCATAAAGTGACTTGACGTTTTGCTTGCGCCTTCATTGACTTAACTATTTCCAATAAAGTTTAATTACTCTTCTTTACTACACTGGTTGTTGCAAAGTTTTGGAATTACTATTTACCACACTATTTCTTTTTCATTACTCAGTTTCTTAAACTTTTTGAACAAATGTTGAAGACCTCGATGAGTTGATAAAACTCTTATCTATTTGTCTAATTGATTCTCAACTTTAATTATATATAGTGTCTAAAACAGTCTGCTGCTTCTGACTTATAAGAGATCAAGTAGACAAAACTGAATCGAGTATTATTATCATCACTAGTAATGAAATATGAGATACATTCTCAAACTTGACATTCATAGGAAAACATATACCTAAGTATATAGATTGTAAAGGAAGTCAAACTTTTATAGCTTTATCAAATGGTTTTCTAGAAGTTTTTCCAGCTAGGCAATGCTCACATGTGAACAATTCTATTTATATAAAAGTTTCTAATAAACTTTCATAGGTCAATTTATTCAACTCATCTAGGCTAACATGCCTTAATGTAGCATGTCATATATTTGCATTCATATCCATACATATAGGAGAAGCAAATAATGAAAAACTTAACATTATCAGAATGGTAAGGTGACAAACACCATATAACCATTCAACCAACAAACCAAAACTATAGAAGTCAATTCTATCACATTTCAATAGAACACCAAGAGAAATTCAAATTATATTATAGTTTAATAAGAAGAATAAGTATTTCGACCAATATTTGTTGAACATTTGGAGCATATTGTGTATTTGCTCATCTAGGATATTATGCATTTCAAATGCCACTTATTGTAATTCTCCCTATTCAGTATCATTTTCATTCAAATTAGTCACCATTTTCTAGGATGTTATGGTTAATTAGATCATAGAGACTATGTATCAGACACAACACTATCAATGCAATCAAATACACGTCAATTATCGCAATTACGCATTAAAATTTTAAAATATCTCACATAAGGCACATAATCAAAAGTTTACTATGTTCCCAATCTAATTGTGCCAATATTAATTCTAGATGAGAATTTCATTAAATTCTACTAATCTCAGAATTTTCACATTTAACAAATATATATGATACAACAAATGCATCATCTATTTTGACTAGGACTATTTCGTCAACCCGTATTGATCTCTAGGTTTCTTTATCCATGATAAAGTCTATTATATTTGTGTTAGGTCAATACCTCGTATTACATTAATTTTGGAATAACATTAAAGTAATGGAAATTTTCTCGTACATTACTAAGCGTCACTCTATAACAAGTTGTAATGAATCCGCTCAGTCCTAAAAAGTTTCAAATTCTTTTCCCGAATAAGATCTTTCATTACAGGGCTCATATGCACGCATGGATATTATCTATTTTCCAATTAAGAGAATTCAACAGAGTATTGATAGTTTTGACATGCAATGTGATAGTCCCTAGTCAGCAAACTTGTATGAAGTAAAAACATGTATTTTAAAACACCAATATGTGTTTTCAAGAGTCAGAATAAGATATTACATGCCATTATGTATCGTAAGACCCATGAAACATATCTCATATATAGATCCAAGTACTACACAACTTTCAAGGACCAGAAAACAGGTTTCCCATGCTAAGACGGGCTAGAAATGGGTGTCCATGCGCTATCACGTGTCAAAATATGCTCATACGATCCTTTATACGTTGAGACGATATTGCATGCACCTCTACGCATCGTAAAAGAGTTAGCACTTGACTTCACGCTCCAGGAATGAGTTAAACGCGTCAGTGAAAGACTGTCACATGGTTGCACACATTGAGATTGTGTTGCATGTGTCACCACGTGTCGAAAACAAGTTGTCATGCTCTTCTACACATGTACATGTATTGGTCAATGGTACAATTAACGATTTGATTATTGATCGATCAATTGACCAGATAGGCGTTGATCAGTTTAGGTTGAACCTAATTGACTTAACAGGTTGACCCATTGATCAATGGGTCTTAACCAACTTGTTGATTAATGGGTCAAGTAATTGGGTTTTTCTAACTTGATTTTAATTGGTTTTGCATGATGAACCCTAGAATTTCTATCCTTCTAATTGGTCATTTTTTGATGACGTTCTGGTGACAAAACCATGGGGCTTTTATAAAGAAATTAACGATAAAGTTGGTCGTTACAAGTTTCAGTGCCAATGGCGCCAGAATCCTTTGAAACGACGATGAAGAAAAACACATATTGGGTCTCGATTTTGGATCAATTTGCATCAATTTCAACATTAATTCAAGTCATTTTTAAATTTAAAACATGCAATATCATTCAAATCATTCATCCAACATGTTTCCGAACACCAATTTCATGCAATTTTGGCCACATTAAATTCGTGCCCAAAAACAAATTTTTAAAACAAAAATCAATATACAGATTCTAATTTGCATTATATATATAATACGATTAATAGAAAACATAACAAATATGTATCCTAGGCTATGATACCAATGTTGTAAATAAGGATTTGCGTACTCGAAGTAATTTTTGATTAAGCTTCTTCAAATACAATGCAAGATATCAACATTAGTCTATTTCCATGATGTTATCTACCCATGTACTAATTTTCAATTAGGGAGACAAAATCTGTGCATTACATTGGCAGGAGAAGAGAGGAGAAAAGTTTTTCTCTGGAAAAATTTTCTCGTACATTACTAAGCGTCGCTCTATAGCAAGCTGCAATGAATCCACTTAGTCCCAAAAAGTTTCAAATTCTTTTCCTAAATAAGATCATTGATTACGGGGCTCATATGCACACATGGATATTATTTCTTTTCGAATTAAGAGAATTCAATAGAGTATTAATAGTTTTGACATGCAATGTGATGGTCCCTAGTCAACAAACTTACATGAAGTAAAAACATGTATTTCAAAACACCAATATGTGTTTTCGGGAGTCAAAATAAGATATTACATGTCATTATGCGCCATAAGACCCATGAAACATATCTCATATATAAATCCAAGTACTACACAACTTTCAAGGACTAGAAAACAGGTTTCCCGTGCTAAAACGGGCTAGAAATAGGTGTCCACGCGCTATCACATGCCAAAATAAGCTCATACAATCCTTTATGCGTTGAGATGACGTTGCGCGCGCCTTTATGCACCGTAAAAAAGTTAGCACCTGACTTCACACTCTAGGAATGAGTCGAACGTGACGGTGAAAGACTGTCATGCGTTTGTACACATTGAGATTACATTGCACGTGGCGCCACTTGTCGAAAACAAGTTGTCACACTCTTCCACACACGTACACGTGTTGGTCAATGGTATAATAAACTATTTGACTATTAACCGATCAACTGACCTAGTGGGCATTGATCAGTTTGGGTTGAACCTGATTGACTTAATAGGTTGACCTATTAACCATAGGTCTTGACCAACCTGTTGATCAACAAGTCAAGTAATCGGGTTTTTCCAACTTGATTTTAATCGGTTTTGTATGATGAACCCTAGAATTTCTATTTTTCTAATTGGTCATTTTTCGATGATGTTCCGATGACAAAACCAAGGGGTTTTTATAGTGCAATTGACGACAAAGTTGGTTGTTGCAAGTTTCAGTGCCAATGGCACCAGAATCCGTTGAAACAACGATGAAGAAAAACACATATTGGGTCTCGATTTTGGATCAATTTTCATCGATTTCATCATTAATTTGAGTCATTTAAATTTAAAACATGTAATATCATTCCAATCATTCATCCAACATTTTTCCCAACACCAATTTCATGCAATTTTGGCCAAATTAAATTCATTCCTAAAAATAAATTTTTAAAACAAAAATCAATATACAGATTCTAATTTGCATAATATATGCAATACGATTCATAGAAAACATAGCAAATATGTATCCTAGACTTTAATACCAATGTTGGAAATAATAAAACATGTTAGGATCAAATTCTATGAATTTTGCAAATAAGGATTTGTGTACCCAAAGTAATTTTCAATGAAGCTTCTTTGAATACAGTGCAAGGTATCAACGTTAGTCTATTTCCATGACGCTATTTACCTATGTATTGATTTTCAATTAGGGAGACAAAATCTGTGCATTACATTGGTAAGAGAAAAGAGGAGAAAAGTTTTTCTCTGGAAAAATAACATTATGCACTCATAGAGAGGCAGTTTGAATAATTTATATATGTTCAACTATCCTCCAACTACCTCTTATAACTGCCCTTGAAAGTTTTATTAAACCGGGTCAAGTTGACCCGTTATGGGTGGACCTAGATCCAATACTAGGTTATAGATAGCTTTATAACTAACCTATCTATTTTAAGGATAAAAAGGTCTATTGTATTTCTAAATTAGACATTTTAGTATTTAGTAAATATATTTATATAATGTCATAGAATGTATTTTAAATGTTCTATAATATCAAGCCTTGTATTAATATTTGGAATTTGATGGAATTTTGAATAAAATTAACAAGTATTAAAAAAATCACAAAACTCTGAAACAAATAAGCAGCAATTAAACCTACACTATAAAGATAGAGTCATTTTATAATGAAGGGTTAATAGGAAATAAAAGTCCAGAATGGAGTAAGAAATAAACCCACCTACTTCTAAGGACCAAGTTATGGCTAAGGAATTTGAGTTACGTTAGGTGGCCAATGTTATGGATCTAAAGTTTTGACATAGCAGAATGGTTTATATGACACCTTAACTTCACTCTTAAACATGGCAAACATCATTCGTTGGCTCGAGGGAATGGCTTGAGGTACACTGGTTTTGTCTTATTGTGAACTCATTAGTGAAGTAACTCTAGTTTCTGACCAATTCATACAAGAATGACTTAAATCACTTCTTGAACAATCACTATGATGAACATGTATTGGTTTGTTCCTACACTCCTTCCATAGAGTGTCTCCCTCCTAAAAAGTCTTATGAAACATTGCTAATGTAACAAAAATCACACAACCTCATATGTTCTTCATACTTATTGCTTTTGTGATGACACTAGGTATTAAAGTTTGTAAGTTACTTGCCTTTAATGTCAATTGTTTCACTTCCTTTTGTCAACTTTCCACCTCTTAACATATGTCTTAGTAGCCCCATCATACTATCATAAGTATATAGGAGACCTTTTTGGTAGCCAAGATCATTTACAAGAGAACACCTAAGTGTTAATACCTTTTTTCCTATCCTAATATCATTTTTCCTGAGCCATTTTTTGAGGTTGTTTAGAAGAGTGAAAACATTATTTAGTAATGTCATAACGAGAGTAATGAGTGTGAAAAGCGTATAAGGTTGTATGGTTTTATCATATTAGTAATGTTTCATAAGACTTTTTTAAGAGCGAGTTGATTTGTGAGAGGAGAGTATTGGACCAACTCAATAGGAATTTTTCATTATTGACGATGAAAAAAGATATGTCCATTCTTGCATAAAATGGTCAAGATCTAGAGTCGTTTCCCTTGTAATCCATGACAAGATGAAACCAGTTAATCTTAAGAAAAAAATGATGTACATGAAGGCTTACTATGTTCAAGGGTAAAGTCAGGGTGCCACATGAGTTAGTCTTCTGCATCAAAATGCTACGCCCATGAAAATGATACGAGATCATGAAAAAAAGACATTAAAACTAAGGTGTTCCTTACCAAACAATCTTGGTTATTAAAGAAGTCTCTCGTATATATGCGTAAAACACTAAAGCTACTAAGACGCATGTTGAGAACTGCGAAGGGTGCAAAGTTAACACAATGTAGTGCAACAAATGATAATGAGGACAAACAATGTGTAAAGATTTGTGCACATGCATACATGCACATTTTGGAGATGTCTTATATGTCACAAGGTAAAAGTAGCTATCTTCTAGACTACTGTAAGAAATTGACAAGATAATTGATAAACAACTAAAGGCAATTGGCTTTTCTTTAGCCATTAAAGGTAGAAATAGTTTATTTTTTAGATATCATAATATCTTTTAGAGTGTTGTAGGAAATTGATAGGATAATGGATAAGTGGCTAAAGGCAACCGACTTCTCCTTAGCCATTGAATGTAGAAATAGCTTATTTTTTATATGTCATAACATATCGATGTTGATGACATAGTCACACATAAAGGAATTGACATATTATAAAATCATTAAGTTATGTTATGACCCATTTACTGTATTACCCACTTTTGACCTTTTGGTTAAATGTGGATGAAGATTATTTTAGTTTTTTCACCAAGATTATTTTGGTTAAATGAATACCAATTCAAATAAGAATTAATAGAGTTGAAAAAACCCTATTAAAATAGAGAGAAAAAGAGGAGAAGAAGAGTCACTTCTCTATTTTTGTTTATACTCTGGTAGTTTTTATAAATCTAAGTTCTCAAAATAGTTCACCATTGGATCAAGCTATAATTTTATAGAGGTGTTCATATACAAGGCTCTACATTTTGAATGATGGAGATCTAATTTTGAGGTGTCTAGATCCGAATTTTGATATGCTAATAAAAACCTTATTTTGGTGATTTCTCTCTATTAAACTTGTGTTATTTGGTTCCTTGTTGCCAAAAATTATTGTTCTTAATGTATTGCTGATTATATGTCTCTAATTTTATTAGAGAGAACTTTATTTGTACCTATTATTATTGTTGATAATGGAAGATTTATTTAAATTAGGTCTATGGTTTTTCCTTTCCATATTGGGGAGATTTTCCATGTTAAAAATCTGATGACCATTGATTTGTTTAATTTTATTGCATTTACTTTGCTTGTGGGTTCCTAACAAGGTTTGCACAAAATATTGGAAAGTATTTTTTATCTTAAATCATTGCTTTATTTTGTTGGGTTATTAGACTATCATATTTTATTACTTAATAAGTGGTATCAGAACTATTGATTATTTTTTCATTGAGCCTATGTTAAGCAATGGAAGCTAATACAAGCAAAATGGTGTTTTTGAATAGTCCTAATACACCTTTTTGGAAGACTAAAATGAAAGACTTGCTTTATATTAAAATTTTGGATTAGCCAGTGTTCTGCACTAAAAAATCTAAAGATAAAACAAATGAAGAATAGGTGCTTTTGAGCCTATGTTAAGCAATGGAAGCCAATACAAGTAAAATGGTGCTTTTGAATAGTCCTAATACACCTCTTTGGAAGACTAAAATGAAAGACTTACTTTATGTTAAAATTTTGCATCAGCCAGTGTTTTGCACTTAAAAATCTGAAGATAAAATAGATGAAGAATAGACATTGTTACATAGGCAAGTGCATGGATATATTAGGTAGTGGGTTGATGATAACATGTTGAACCATATTGATGGAGAGACACATGCTAAGACTCTATAGAAGAAACTTGAAAAATTGTATGCTTAGAAAAATACAAACAACAAAATATACATGATGAAACAGATGATGACTGTAGGGTATTAAGATGAAACTCTTATAACTGATCACTTAAATGTTTTTCAGGGAATCTTTAATCAGTTTTCAACTATAGGAATAACGTTTCAAGAAGAGGTTTAAGCTTTAATTTGTCTTGGGTCATTGTCAGAGTCATAAGAGAAATTCAGAATATCATTGGCTAATTCTACTCTAGAATGAAGCATGACCATGGAATCTATCAAGAGTAGTATTTTGAGTGAAAAGATGAAAAGAAAATCATAGGGTTCTTCTTCACAAGTAGAAGTTTTTGTTATAGAAAATAGTGAGAGAAGCAAGAGTAGAAGGCCAAAGCTTATAAACAAAGAAAAGGGTAAATCAAACAAGTTTGCCACTATTGAATGCCATTATTATTGGTTGAAAGGTCATATCAAGAAGTATTGTAGAAAACTCATGAGAGACAATAAAGAAAAAGATGATGTAAAAAAGAATGGTACTAATAAAAGAAAAAATCATACTGTTACAACTACTACTAAAGATTACTTTGTACTTATTCATGATGACCTTATAAATGTCACAAGTAATGAGACCAGTTGGATTGTTGATAGTGGTGCTATAGTTCATGCAGCATCTCAAAAGGAATTTTTTGTATCTTACAATTTTATTGATTATAGGACTATTATGATGGACAACAATAGTGTTTCAAAAATTATTGGTATTGGAGATCTGTGGGTATAGACTAAGAATGACATGAGGTCATTACTTAGAAATGCTAGACATGTTCGACATTTATCTCTAAATCTGATTTCCACAAGTAAATTTGATGATGATGGATATTTCAATTTATTTGGTGATGGAAAATGAAAGCTCATTAAAGGATCCATGGTGATAGCTAAAGACAAGAAAGAACCTATCTTATATGTCATGCAGGGAAAGATCTCCAAAAGTAGTACTACTGCTATAAAGGAAGATGAAACATTTGACTTATTACATAAAAGACTTTATCATATGAGTGAAAAGGGCTTGTCTATTATGGCCAAGAAAAATGTCTTGTTAGGATTAAAAAATGTTTCCTTAAAGAAGTATGATCATTGTCTAGCCGACAACCAGAGTAGATTTGCCTTTAAAAGTTCACTCATTCAAGAAAGTTAGATTTCATAAACTTAGTGCATTCAAAAGTTTGTGGGCTTATGAAGACTAGAATGTATAGTCGTTCTATTTACTTTGTGACCTTTATGGATGATCATTCTAGAAAGGTGTGGGTATATGCCCTAAAAACTAAAGATCGAGTCTTAGATGTGTTCAAACAATTTCAGGCTCTTATGGAGAGACAAATTGGCAAGAAACTTAAATGCATCAGAATAGATAATGGTACAAGCCCCAAGACAATAGTACAAGAAATTTGAATCAATTATGGGGGAGCATGATTACAAGAAGACTGCTTTTGACCATTGTGGTTTTATTAAAAAATTCTCTGATGATGATTTTATTATCTTATTGTTTTATGTTGATGACATATTGATTATTGGCAGGAATGCTTCAAGAATTACTATGTTAAAGAAAGAATTGAGTCAAGTCTTTGCCATGAAAGACTTAGGGCTAGTAAAACAGATTCTTGGTGTTAAGATCAATCGTGATAAAGGTCGTAAGAAGCTTTACTTGTCACAAGAGAAGTACAATAAAAAGGTGTTTCAGAGATTCAACATGAACCAAGCAAAAGAAGTTAGCTCTCCCATTGCCACTCAAATTAAGCTAAGTTCCAAGCAAAGCCTATCCATAGATAAAAAAAAGAAAGATATGGAAAAGGTTTCACATGCATTAGTTGTAGGAAGTTTAATGTATGTAATGGTTTGTACAAGACCAGATATAGCCAATGTAGTTGGTATAGTGAGTAGATTTCTATCAAATTTTGGTAGGGAGCATTAGAATGTAGTTAAGTGGATTATGAAATACTTAAGGGTACTTCAAATTTGAGTCTTTATTTTGGAAATGGAAAACTATTATCAGTTGGTTACACTGATGCTAACATAGGAAGAGATATAAATACTCGTAAATCTACATTGGGGTACTTGATAATTTTTGCAGGTGAGGTTATGGCCTGGTAATCTAGACTTTAGAAATGTGTTACACTTTCCATCACAGAAGTAGAATTTATTATTGCAACTGAAGCTTGCAATGAGTTGCTTCGGGTTAAAAATTTTATGTTACAACTTGGGTTCAAGCAACAAAATTATATATTATTATGTAATAGTCAAAGTATCATTCATCTAGGTAAGAACTCCACTTTCCATGCAAGATCAAAACACGTAGATGTGAGGTATTACTGGATTAAAGATAATTTTAATGAGAAGTTGCTAGAAATTGAGAAAATTCATACTGATCGAAATGGTGCAGATATGTTGATAAAAGGTTTGCCAAGAGAAAAACTTGATGTATGTCGTTTGACTATTGGGATGACACTCTTCTTCACATAACCGAGACGAGGGAGATTTGTTAGGGTTTCCCTCTTATATGAGAGAATGGCTCATTTACTGTGTTATCCACTTTTAACCTTTCGATTAAATGTGGATGGAGGTTATTTTACTTTATTCACAAAGTTTAATGAAGACTTTTAAATACTTATTCAGATAGGAATTAATAAAGTTAGAAATCCCTATTAAAATAAAGAGAAAAAGAAGAGAAGAAGAGTCACTTTTTTGTTTCTGTTTATACTTTAGCAGTTTCTATAAATCTGAGTTTTCAAAGTCATTGACCATTAGATCGAGTTGAAATTTTGTGAAGGTGTTTAAACACAAGGCTCTGCATTTTTAATAGTAGAGATCTGATTTCCAAGTGTCTAGATTTAAATCTAGATGTGCAAATAGAAGCCTTATTTTGGTGATTTCTATCCATTAAACTTGTGTTATTTGGTTCCTAGTTGCCAAGAATCATTGTTTTTGATGTATTGCTAATTATATGCCTCTAATTTTACTGTGAAAAACTTTGTTTGTACCTATTATTATTGTTGATAGTGGAAGATTTATCTAGAGTAGGTCCCATGGTTTTTCCTTTCCAAATTAGAGAGGTTTTCCAACTTAAAAATCAGGTGTCCATCGATTTATTTAATTTTGCTGCATTTTCCTTGCTTGTGGATTCCTAATAGGTTTGCATAAAAGATTGGAAAGTATTTTTGATCTTAGACCATTGTTTTATTCTATTTGATTATTAGACTATCAGATTTTATTACTCAATACCAAATACTTAAACGGATGCTAAATGGGCATTCATAGGAATGATATGCATAATGATGTGCATAAAACTGTGTGTGAGAGAGCAACAAGTTTTGCATTAATCTCAAAAGCTAAAATATGATTTGAAGAAAACTATAAAGGAGACTAAGACATATCAATATTAAATGATGTTGAGTGCCTAAGAAAGTGGCAAAAACCAAATGTGTAGTCTACATGATTGCTACTTAGCAACCGCAAAGGTTACATGCAGTTAAAACAACAAAGCCAAGCCCAAAATACATAATAAATTAAGGTATGTTACCATTTTTTGCCTAAGGTTTGGGGAAATCACACTTTCCTACCCTTTGAATTTAAAATGCCACTCAAAAATAAAGTTGAAGAGCACAATCATCTTCTTTCTTCTGAAAGTTTCTTAAAAATAGATAAATTCAAAAAGTTAAGTTATTAGATCTCATAAAGAAAGGTGTGATTTAGGAAGATCACATTTATATGTGTGATTTCAATCAGAATCACTTTTTTATAATTCTACATGATATCACTTTACAAGTGTAATTTTATTAGAATTGCAGCTCAAGAAGTATGACTATGCTATATCATGCCTACGTAATGAGATTCTAACAATACTATAAAGTACAATCTAGTTAGAATTGCATGAGGTAATGTGAAATCTAACAAGATTGTATTAAGAGATGCACAAAATCACAACTAAAAGTACGATTTGGCCAACTCCAACAAGATGACACTTTGGATGGTGCACTAATAAAAATGATATTAGCGAGACAAAAACAATGAGCAGATGACTTTAACAAGGGAAAAATGATAGTTATAAATGGTTGTTAAATGGTCCTTAAAAACTTTTAATAATTGAAGAACTTTTGTCATTGTCTGTCATTATAGTTTCTCCAGTTAAAAGTATTTTTATCATTAATACTTTTAATGAGAAAACTATAATGATAGGTGACAATGAGATTTTTTCTATCATTATGATAGAAAATAAACTTTTAACAACTATCTTCCCTTTGTTAAAGTTATAAATTTATTTAGTTTTAACGAAAATATAAATAATTGGACACTAACATCATGAAAATTATACTTATACCAATCAGATATTTATCTGCTTGTTATTTTTCCCTTGCTAATATCTTTTTTTTTTTTTAATAGTGGTGTGATTAGATAAAATCACACTTTTTAAATGTGTTTCCTTGTAACACCTTCAAGTACATCCAAGGTTATTTTTATCTTTTGGTTCTTATTTATAATTAAGTATGTTTATTTAATATTATGTATGCAATTTTAGGGTTGCACGACTGTGTAGAAAGGTCACAAGCCTGTGTATGTGATGGCAAGGGTAAAATAGTATTTTTCTGTGTGATACATAAAATTTGGCATTGCACCATTGGAGATGTGATAATTTGAGAACACTACAAATTTCTGGAATGTAAGTTAGGTAGCTAGAAATAGGTTTACAGAGTCAAACGACAAAAATCAATGTTACATGCTTGTGTATTTTTGCATACATGGTTGTATATATTTAAGAGAGAATAGTTCTCGTCTAGTTAAAGCTCATAGCATGTTAATTTGGGATCATGCACACCCTCGTGTGGTATGGGGCACACAGTCATGTATCTTACCTCTGATTGCATGCCCATGTATATATATATGCATTTGGAAACACACATATAGGCCTATGTATATTTGGGAAATTTTGGAAGCAAAGCCATGTGAGGTTAGCAATGACAGTATGAAGTTTCTAAGTTTGTGTATTAGAATAAATATGACTATTTTACCCCTGTAAGGGCAGATTATAAGGAAATAAATAATAAAGCCCTAATGAAAGCAACATAAAATAAATATTGGTTTAGTGTGTCGAACTATGTGAAAGATAACAAAAATGGATTTTAGGGGTGTCCAAGTATGTGTATGCCAACACAAACCCTGACCAAAATGACTTTGAGTTGAAAACACTTAGGCTAGTCTATGTGACCTTGATACCTATTTGATGATTATGCATTAACATTAGGCGTCTTAGCATTTGGGATACTCATACACGCATTAACATTGTATGCCTTAGCATTTGGGATGTCGTGCACACATTAACATTGGGCATCTCAACATTTGTGATGTTTGTGCGATATTGGGAGAGGCTTGGATCTTAGTCCCTTAAGATTGGTATCTATAGCCTGAAACTTGACTAACAAGTTTACTGGGTACACTGTATGATTGACTTTTGAGATGTCTCATGCTTTCATCGGTCATTCGAGATGTTGATATACATCATGTGGTATCGATCATCTGAGATGAAATTACCATAAGAGATTGGACGTTAGGTGTTGAGATAATTCAGATGGGCATTCAAGATGCTAAAGAAACATCTAAAATACCATATTGAGATCTAATATAGGACACGAATTGTTAGTTATGGCTATAATTTATGTTGTGTGTTTGGTGTCGAGAAACCACCTACTTATTGAGTACGTTTCACTCATTATATTCATTGTGTGATTTTGCAACAAGGATTGCGGAACAGTAAAGTAACGGTGAGGGAGCCAATAGGTCAACACAGGACTTGCATGAGGCAAGAGATAGTTTGGTCATTTTATATTTTGAATGATTATGTTATCTTTATTTTAAATAATTATGCACTTTGAGCTTGTATTTATAGATTTTCAAACATGTTGTTGGTTTGAAATAAATTAAGATGTTTTTATTAAATCCTTTTTGGGGATTGTAGGATTTAAATTTGAATACCATGCATATTTCTTAATTGTTGCATCTTTTATGAGAGGAGTTTAGGTTAACACGTATCTTGGAGTGAGATCGTTACACCCAAGGTTTGTAGTTGGTGTAATCAACCAGGGTATGACCAAACACAATGCAAAAACCTAGCACTAGTTCTAAGCTCTGCTCTATCGAGTTTATCTAGAAGAGATAAAAGAAAGAAAATTTCACAAGTTTCTATTTAGTTTGATTAATGTATGATTTATGTATTTATTAAAATGTCTTGTAATCGATTTAGTTTGATTAATGTTTGATTTAAGTAATTATTCATATGAGATGTAATTTATTTAGTGTGAGTAATATTTTACTTATATACTTGTTGGAATGAGTATTATTTATATAATCCATTGAACATTATATCAATATTTTTATGTTTAAAACATGTGTTCATATTATTTGAGTTTGAATTCATACTTTATTCGGTAAGTTGTAATAAAAGTAAAAAAAATGAAAAAAAACATGAAATCAAATGCATAACCAATAAACCATCAAAAATAAATATAAACATAACAATTCAAAAATCATATGAAAAACCAATGACAAATACAAATGTACATTTGTGATCTACTCGATGTAGTGGAAATACAATTGTGAGGCCAAATGTCTATGCATCAAAGTAGACGACTCAGGGGGAAAATCTAAGCTCTATAAATTTTCAGACACTCTATGAAGCGTAGCATAAAAATACCATAGTCACCAGAACCCTCGCCTTACTGGGGGACACCTTTTGCTCAATATAATATCAAGTGATCCTTTCATGGTGCATGCCTAGCGGTGATCCAAAAATGAATGTGGTGTAAGGTCACATCCACCACACAAGCCCATCATGTCTACCTATGTAAGCTATCTCGGACTCATATACGATGAGCGATAAATCACGCAAATCCAAAACCCTAGTAACCCAATGGGCATAATTGAAGTTTAAAAAGATAAAAACCTATAAATATTGATAAATTATAATTAACGCACGTGTTGTATACAAGTAAATTGTAATAAAAACATGTATATACAATACACTATCGACCCCCCCTCATGGTTTATAAAACAAATCGGACATGTAATCTACATCCACCACCTTGTTAAATACACTTGAATTACAAAAATTGAAAACTGATCTAAAATTTGAAAACTATAGGTTAAAAATTTTAAAAATGATAAAAATAAAAAAAATCAATCTGAAATTTGAAAACTATATGTTTAAATACCCTAAAATGATAACAACTAAAAATCGAAAACTACACATCAAAAAACTTAGGAATGATAAAAATTGAAAAACAGACATTAAATTCAAAAAATACACGCCAAAAAACTCTAAAGTGACAAAATTCAAAAAACTAATCTATGAATTACAAAAATCAAAACGTGGACCTAAAATTCAAAAACTATAGGTAAAAAAACCCTATGATGAATAAAATCAAAAAACAGATATGAAAAATATCAATTGGCCTTCTTATCTATTTTTTGCTCTCTTACAGATCCTGAAGTTTCAAAAAATATCAATTCCCCCTAAATTCCCTCGGATTCTCTCGAAGAACCCCCTTAGGTTACTGTTTGAAATACCCTTCCCCTCGGGGTTTCCCTGTAGTCCCCTGGGTGTTCACTGTTTGAATTTTTGCAATTCCTCCCTCCCACATGGCGTCGACCAAACTCAAGGGAGCTTTTACCCCTCGAGGTGTATAATCAAGCAAAAATTATCATTTTAGCCTCCTATTTCAATAACAATCGAATCTCAACCTATTATAGCACAATATCCCTAAACAAATTCAATTGAAACAAAGCAAGAACTAACACATTTTATGTATTGTTCAAAAGTGAAATCCTAAAACTAATAACGCTTAGAATCGTCAACAAATCGGTAAAATCTAAACAATAAAATGATTGAAACAAGACAAGGGATAATGTACTAACCTTTTTTGTCATTTTCGTCATTAGAAAACTCAAAAAATGCTAAAAAATCTGAAAAAGTAGAGCAAATGTTGAATCATAGGAGTCTCGGATTTTCCTCTGAATTCCAATAATGAATTCAGGGGAGATTTGGGTGGGTTATGAAATTTTTTTTGTTTATGTATAAGGGCATTTTAGTCATTTTAGATAAATGGGGCATTTTTGCTTAATGTTGAAATTTTGGGACAATTTCACTTAGAGCCCTAATGTTTAGAGCAATTACTTTAATATCCCTAAAAACTATAATAAAAAAAAGTAGTTAGTCAATATACTATAAAGTGAAATTAGACATGTTTAAACTAACTTATCAAAAAATTTAATTGGAAAACCTAATGGGATGAAACATGGTTGAAGGAAAAAGAGTATAGTGTTTTTTTTATCCAATATATTAATCATCTCAATAATTTTCTCGCCTGATTAATGCTTCAATTTTTAAATAGAATTTTATATAGATTAATTTAGTTAGTTCCTAAGTTGTGGCACGTTGATATTATAGGCGAATTTTTCGAAAGTTGTTGTTAGTAATATTTTAGTGAATATAGTTGATACTTGCCACAAAAATGTATTTGTTTAACAATGGTTGGTTGGTTCTTCTAGCATTCTTGTGTATGGAAGAATTTCAATGATATAACCATGGTTTTATCCCTTTTAATATATCCTCGATTTAAGCATCACATGCTAAATTGTTTTTATATAGTTTAGGAGTGTTTATTATAGAAAAAAGTTTACATGTATCTCAAATATATTGGATGATATATCATAATTATATGCATTCTTCGTTAGTTTCATGAAAAGCAAAAGTCTATGAATGATTAGAAGATAACAAAACCAAAGTTTATTTTTTGGATAACCATGATGATATTGTACTGTTTCAAATAAAGGTATATCCTTTGCTAAAGCTAGATAGGCTTCTGAATCTGTAAGTTGTACTATTTTTCTTACTAATTAGTGGATTTGCTAAAGGATTTTTTTGTCTTAAATGTATGGTTCTAATCTTTTGAATGCGAACAAAGTAAATTTGGTGTGCTGATTTGTGTATAGTTTATTATTTGGTTCTTGTGTAATTCTTGACTGAAAATCGATCTGAATCTCTGATTAATATTCAAACTCGATAAAATAAAATATTAACAGTCTATTATAGAAAAAAGTTTACATGTATCTCAAATATACTAGATGATATATCATAACTATATACATTTTTAGTTAGTTTCATAAAGAGCAAAAGTCTATGAATGATTGGAAGATAACGAAACCAAAGTTTATGTTTTGGATAACCATAACAATATTGTACTGTTACAAATAAAGGTATATCCTTTCTAGGTCAAAAAGGCACACAACAATTTTGTATCCAACCAAATTAACATTATTAATGGACTTATTTGAATAAAGTAATTCTTAAGTTTTAGTTCCCCTTGGGTAATGAAATGTATACTTTATTTCATTTTATTGTCATCATATTGGTTCAGAAACAAATCTTACAAGTACGTTGACTGTAAAAGCTATATCTAATCTAGAGCATTAAGCTAAATAAAATAAAATGTAAATTGCATTAAAATACAATACGTTTGGACCATGTGTCTTTTCATCAAAAACTCGAAGGTAGACGGGATATGGCTAGTAGGTTAGATGATTTCCATGCTAAATCTCATTTTTTTTCCACAAAAATTCACATCGTAATATTTCCTAAATCAAATTTCCATCAATATTAAAGCAATTTTCTCAAAAAAATAAAAAAAAACCTATGGGTTAAATATGATCGCGCTTGCTACAAAAAATTCTTACACAGAGATCAAATCATCCATCCCTATTCGAATAGCTATATTTGTATAATCCCTAAACCATTTGTTAACATCGTATAGACCTGTTAATTTAATATATTAAATGTTTTTTATTTAAGCCACATAAAATGTCTTCGTCAGCCCATTATTAATATAAATTTACAATTAAATTATATATATATACACTTTTGACTATATGATAGACTATAAAAATAAGATATCATCATATAATTAGGTGATTTTAAATTAAGGATAAAATAATATTTAATCACATGATAATATAATATTTGTATATCAAATTATTTATTTAAAAATATATATGCATAATATTGCTCATAAATTTAACTAAAAAATTATTTGTCAATTTGTCATATAATAAAATTATACATACACAGTTTTGTTATAAAATATGAATATATACATGATATATCATCATGTGATTAAATGATTTTGAATTAAAGATAAAATAATATTTAATCACATATGATATATTATCTATATACTTAAATTATATATCAAATATGCATACATAGTATTGTTTTTGATAGGGTGAAATAACACCACCGAAGAAAGCCTGATACCACTGCTACTTATTTAATAATAGTTTTTATTCAGTAAAATAAAAACATAACAGTACAATAGTCCCAATGGCACCCCCATTGATTATTTTATGGATTCAGAAACAGGTAACTGGCTAGGCATAGCCTCATAGAGATTAAAAACATAGCGTTACAATAGTCCCAATGGTAGCCTTATTGGTTATTTATGGATTCAGAAACAGGGACTGACTAGGAATAGAGATATATGGAGCCCAGCACACACACTAATGAGAAACGAAAACATATTACAGTTCAAATTTCTTTGAATAAAGGTCAAATTGCTTAGATGATGACAAGAGAGGCACCTGCAAACCACCAACTACCCTTGTTAAGGCTTCATTAGAAAAAAAATAGCAATTCAAATGCTTTATCAATATAATTACCGCTACAAGTTTTAATTAACTACATTGTAAAGATTTAGTCCGAGTTTCAAAATAAATATGATTAACTAACACTGAAATTATGAGTAAAATGACAAAATACCTGATCCGGCAGATTATTTTTCGGCTTATTTTTCCGTAAGGAAGAGCGGATAGCATTAAGCAAGTGACCGTATGTTAAACCAGGATTCTTGTAGACAGTCTGGGTGAAGCTAAAAGTCAAGGCACCCGCCATTTTGCCGGTAAAAGTCTGCATATTTATATATGATTTGAGCTCATTAAGTAGAGATAGATATAATTAAATCATCCACATATCATAAAAATTAATGAAGGTGATTACTCACCGGAGGTCGCCCTGCGCCTTCGTCATCATCACAAGCACTAAAGGAGACGGCCAGGCCACCCCTTGTTCCTTTGAAAGTAGGTACTGGTGCTCCATATGTTTGATTTTCCCAATCATAGAATCCTTCACTGTTAAAATCACAGAAATAAAATTAATAGATACTCTCTTTTCGCAATTACAAATTAATAATAATAACAATAAAATCGTTTACAAGACCACCTTTTCATCCTGCAAATATGTGGTAGGTCAAGAACAGTTCCACTATGGGAAGCATCGACAATAGCATGAAGTTTGGCCCCATGGGGCAGCGGCCTTACGATTGTTTCGTTGATTTCATCATCAACAAGTGCTCCTTCAGTGGCGTGATCAACAGGCAACAGCGCTTCATCGAACCCATCAGCTTCGTCTCCGTTGCTGTCGAGCTGCCTTTGGCCATGGCCTACGAAATAAAACACTAGGGAGTCTCCAGCCTGACAATTTTGCACTAGCCATCGCAAGGCTGTCCGGATATTCTGCAGTGTGGGAATCTTCGTGGGATCTGCCTCCTCTTCTGTACGATTTTTTCCATGTTGTATATTAGCATGTATATAATTGGAGAAGACAGAGAGCTCATATGTGTCAAGATATATTCACAAGTAATATATATTACTTGGCATCTTTACAGACTTTCAGAAAAAATAAACAATCTTTTCCCCAAACAAATTCAAGTCTTGGTGTATATATGGGTAAGAATCAAGCTAGCTCTAACCATCACAAAATCCCTTTTTTTCTTATTTCCTTCTTGAATATTCATATTCTTTCTTTTTTTCCTCTTGTTTTTATCAAAACTAATTTTCTTACCAAATTGCATAGAGATGATGCAACTTAGTTGGAATCACACATCTCAATGTATGCAAACTTATACATGAAAAGGTTTAGAGACATGTATAAATTTACCTGTAAGCGTGAGTACGCACTCGCTAGGAAACTTCAATTTGTCAACGAGAAGATACCTCATGCGCTTAACATCATCGGTGACTCCTTTGAGCTTGTAAGTAGTTTGAAGATAGCTCACTCCGCATAGCACAGCCCTTTTCTTCCCATAAGCCGGAGGTGCGGGATGAGTTTGTGGCCCAGAAATACATTGGCCGCATTGTTGGATTCCGGTTGCCATTGCTTGTGGGTTAGCTTGTTTGTGTTATGTGGTGAGATGGGTTGGATTTCTTGTTATTCAGTCCCATGTATATATAGTTGATCAGCAAGTGGAGAAGAAGCAGATTCGCTACTTTTTGGACCGAGAAACTTAATTGTAATCGGAAAGCATGATGTAAGAACGATTCCCATGTGCGTGATACATAACACCACTAAACGTCTGGCTTTCGTTAATTCAAAGCTAAACATTAAGGAGACTTATTATACAATAAAATTATATATATAATTTTATATATAAATAATAATATATTATTATGTGATTAAATATTTTTTTATTTTTAATTTATAATTTTTTAATTATATAATAATACATTATTATTTATGTATAAAATTATATATATTATTTATCTACATAACACTGCTTTTTATCTTAATAGGAAAGGTATAGAATAATATTGTTAAGTGTCCAATATTTTCTTTTAAATTTACAATATTCTTTTAGATCCGTGCATTGAATATAATTCATAATTGTTAATTCAATACTATTGATGAAATAATTCATAACACCAAATCTATAAATTGTTATTGCTAGTGATGAAATTTTTATCAATGAAAAATATACTGAACTGCCTCCATGTCTAGTTATGGCACAAGTTGTCCATCGTTCGGTATGTTGCAACATTGGAAAACGCATAGCGCAAAGTGATTAGTGCCGAAAGGATACACAAATTTTATTAGAAGAGAAAAAAATATTATTATGAATGCTTTTATATGTTATGGACAAGCTTATAGAAAAGTTTATGGCACATGTTCATAAAATATTCAATGCAAGGTTTAAGCTATGTAAAATTTTGTCCAAATTTTATTGCTCTCCAGACATATCACAAAACTTCAAAATCCTCTCTTGTTGACTAATTTACAAACTTGGTTTTAACCGTTGAACTGCAAGAGGGTAAAACATGATGGTTGCCATAGTCAATTAAAGTAAAAGACAAAATCCCTAGCACCTATTATACGTAACTTTTGAATTTTTCCTCCTTTGTTGTAAGGGAAGAAAAATACTCGGTTATCCAATCACCCAAATCATCCTTCATATAGGTGAATCCCCGTAAATCTTTTACTATTGTTTGAATGAAAAAATAAAATATGAGAGCTAACACTATAAAAGTGGCTAGTGTTACTTAAAAATGTGAATTTATATCATAACCCTATTTGCTCCTTTATATACTTCACCTCTATTTGAAATTTTGGACCAATCCCTAAATTTATATTAATTAGGCTCTTAAATATTATTAATATTTATTTCTAAGCATTACAATAGATTTTAAGAGACATCAAAATTTGCCAACTTTGGGATAACCAGATGTAACTCATTTTTTTGTGCATTAAACTTCAATCTTCCGAGTCATAGCAAACAACCTTTTATGTATATGATCCATAGGTTCTCTAATAAGTTGAAAGTAAATAAAATCGTAATTAATCTATAATTAATCATTTCTTTACTAACAACTCGTAAGCGACCTCTAACAAGATAATATAACCATCTAACATATGGAGAGTCAATGTTAACTAATGAAACATTTCAATAATATGGTTACTGTTCAATCACATGCTTTTATTATTATGATATTTCATCAAGATTAGGGTACATAAATAGTACCTACCTTAATTTCCTTGACTTCTTAATTGAATTTTGAGTCAACAATTGGGTATTGTTGGATTTGGGCATTGACTCTAATCCTTACTATAGCCATAGATTTCATTAGTCGTAGTCGTCTATTATATAGCATCATGAGATACCTTTCTCATAAACCTGGGAGTCATTAATCCTTTGTTAATTCACAATAATCAAACTACACTTCTTGATATATTCAACCACTATTATATTGATAACGTTACGAAAATGATTACATTAGGCTAATGTCAAATTAGACCAATTGGTGTATGAAACATTTAAGTAATCTCAACATAAAGATCATATACACCACTATCCATTAAAAGATCTATTTCACAGACACTAGGGTTACCACTATATGCAATCCCTTTGGCAAGTTAGTCTAGATGACATACAATCAACATCTATCCATGGGTTACACAAGGTTGACATCATCAACCTTGACATGTGATATCTATCATTACCTTTTAATAGGTTCATTCAATACTATGCTAATCTTACCATATTATTTGTCTTTAGTTAGAATAATATTAAGGCTATGAACGTTTTAGATCAGCCATCATATATGCTTATAAGGTTTGCACAATCAAGTTACACGTTCATCCCTTCATCATTGTTCTACCAATTCAAAGACATTCAACAAACATACATAAATACATATGAATAACAAATTAATAATTGTCATTTTATTAATGATACAATACAATATAACTTAGGATGAAATTACTTAAATAACCTCAATTGATTGGCTTTAAAGCACCTGTTCTAACATCTTCTTCATAACATAAAGATTTACGAGCTTCTAGACTGTAGACTCACCAACCCTTATGAAAAAGTATTATATATAGCGTAAAGATACATTGATAGGCATTTGAATATAATTGGAAAAGAGCAACTGCTAGCAAGTCAATCATCTCTTGTACAAATTAGTGTAAAAGGAAGAGTCGCTCCGCACCTCAGAACAACATCATATAAAGTGTGTCCATCCTTTAAAATGATCACTGTAAGGGTATGCAACTCAACGAAAAGGCCTTAAGTCTCTTTTATGTAGGCTAATTCTATTGTAGTAAGAGGTCACAACATTATGTTACCATTCAATTTAGGAAGATGCATTGAAGAAACACCTACCTCTATCTATTTCATTAGAACAACCTCACTAAGTTGGGGCCTCTTAGTAAGAGGTTTTAAGACCCTTTATCTAGATGTCCACCCTTTCTATAAACCAAAAAAGCTGCATCCTTAAAAGACAAGCCTTTTGACTCAACAACATAGTTGTCATTAGAACTTTTTGAAGACATATAAAAGATATATAAGTTCTTTTCAAGAAAAGCTATAGAAGTTGAGGCCTTAAAGAAAAACATCAGTTTAGAAAAAAAAATCTTACCATTTTTTATTTTGTTAACCAAGGAACCCCACCCCATGTTGGTTGGAGGGGTAAACTTCAAGACATAATGATCAAATCTATAACCATTGTATCAGGTAAGTCAATGTTTCACAAGTATGATAAAAGCTTGAACCTAAACCTTCTCTCTAGAAGTTCTAATATTCTATCAATTTTACTAACGCCTGAGATAAAAAAAAAAAATCTTACCTTGATAAAAGTGAATGAAGAATGCATGAAGAAGATGTTTGATTTGAAAAATTAGGGTTTCTTCAAAGAACATATAAGGAAAACTTTATGACTTAAAAACTTGGCAACTCATTTATAAACAAATAAGGAAAAACCAAGGGAACATATATATATGCACCATTCGAAATCACACCTGGACACATGTTGAACATCTATGCATTAAATGCTTACCATCTACTATAATCCAATTAGCTAAAATCATGACCAACCGCATGTTATTTATTTGTGCAAGAGAGAAAAGTTTCTACAATGCTATTTGAACTCTTGAAATTAGGTACAATTGTGATATTGTCAGAAATCCTCCCTAAAATCAACTCTCAAAGATGACCACAAATAGTAGCTAGCAGATAACAACTGATAGATAACAACTGCATAAAACAACTAAGCAAACTGTAATGTTTGTTTAAAAACTATAAAGGTAGTAATGTAATTAGAGCTAAGGATGCATGAGTCATTACTTTCATTAAGTAAGGGCAATTTGGTAATTTTGTTAGGCTTTCACATTATTTGACCTAAGTATAAAAAGCTTGCGTTGGTTGAGAGCTGTAGAGAAGAGAGGAAAAAAAGAAAATAAAGGCGACAGGTTGTTGGGTTTTTTCTTCTCTGTTTTGTGCGTCTTGTGGCTGCTATGTAACGGTTTTTGGCTTCTTGAGTTTGATTGGCGGTGTCTTTACGACGAAGTTAGGTTCTTTTTGACTTTGTTTTGCTATGTATTTGTTTTGTATATTGTTTTTGGATGTACAAAGATTGAGATTCGTGTGTTTGCATATTGTAATCGAACTTGGTATTAGTGGATTTGACTAGAGGAACACCTCTGCCTTGGATGTAGGATTTCTTTTATGAAATTCGAACCAAGTATATCGTGTTGTTATATTTTTTCCTGTTTTCCGTTGTTATATTATTCGAATCGAAATTTCTTGGGGTTCGATAATATAAATCTATAACAAGTGGTATCAGAGCCACTAAAGATTTTTCCAATCTGTGATGTTTTGACCTATTTTCGTTTCTATTCTGTTTATATTTGGCTATTTGTGTATATCTTGAGATGTGTTTGGCTTTCGTGCTTTTCAATATATTCTGGTGAAATATATGTGTTGTCTCTTGATATATTTGAATATATTTCGGAAAGATTGTGTTCTTGTTGTGAGTACTTTGCTTTCTTGGTACTGCTATGTATTCTTTTGGTATCTGTAGGATTAAAGAAACTAAAAGAAATAACAAAGAACATAATGGGGTTAACAAGACTGGAAATAGAACAATTTAATAAAAAAAAATGATTTTAATATTTGGAGGAAAAAGATGAGGGTTGTCTTGGTGCATCAAAAGTGTGCAAAGGCCTTGGAGGGTGTAGATGTTTTACCTTCTGATATCACAGAATCTCAGAAGGCCAAAAAGATAAAAGAGGCATAACAGAAAGTGTGCAAAGGTCAAAAGTATGCAAAGGCCTTGCAAGAAAGAGGCAGAATAGAAAAGAAAATTCAACAAAAAGATAAAAGAAATAATAAATCTAAATCTAGGCCAAAAAGGGTTTGTTGGAATTGTCATAAAGAAGGTCATATGAAAAGAAATTGCCCTGAAAGAAAGAAAATGAATTTTCCTTCAAATAATGAGAAACATGATTCTGTAAATCTACTTGATGGCTATGATAGTGCTTAAGTATTGGTATTATCTGAGGGGTTGTCTAGGGAAGAATAGGTTTTAGATTCAAGATGCACCTTTCACATGACACCTAGAAAAGACTGGTTTTTAGATTTAAAACAGATAAATGGGGGAAAAGTCTTAATGGGTAATGATGATGCATGTGAGGTAACTGGTATAGGTGTAATAAAACTGAAACTTACTGATGGTTTTATTAAAATTCTCAATGATGTTAGACTAGTTCCTAAATTGAGAAGAAACCTAATATCTTTAGTTTTGTTAGATTCTAATGGTTATTCTTATAAATCTGAAAAAGGTGTGTTTAAAATAATGAGAGGAGCTTTAGTAGTAATAAGAGTTAAACTAATCAATGGGTTATACATTTTAGAGGGAACAGCTGTTAGTGACTCAATGTCTTCCAGGCCTGATAAGGTGGATGAAACTGCTTTGTGGCATAAAAAGGCTATGACACATTAGTTTTTTGGGCTTGCAAGAACTTTGTAAACAAAACTTGATTAATTCTAAAAGAATTTCTACATTAGAGTTTTGTGAGAATTGTGTTTTAGGGAAGTCACACAGGTTGAGGTTTGCAGCTGCTACTCATAGATCAAAGAATATTCTTGATTATGTGCATTCAGATTTGTGGGGTTCTCCTTAGGTACGTAGTTCTCTATCTAGTACTCATTATTTTCTAACCTTTGCGGATGATTTTTCAAGAAGAGTTTGGGTTTATTTATGAAAAACTAAAGATCAAGCTTTTGAATTTTTTTAAAGAATGGAAAACTCTTATTGAAAATCAAACAAATAAGAAACTAAAGCTTTTAAGAACAGACAATGGTCTTGAATTTTTTAATAAACAGTTTACTGATTTTTGTAAATAATTTGGAATCTTGAGACATAGAACCTGTGCAAACACTCTTTAGCAGAATGGTCTTGTAGAGAGAATGAATAAGAGCATTCTGAACAAGGTAAGATGCATGTTAGCTGACTCAGGATTGAGTAAGAAATTATGGGTTGAAGCAATTGCTACTGTTTGTTATTTGATTAATAGATCACCCTCTTCTGCTATTAATTTTAAGACTTCTATTGAATTGTGGTCTAGTAAACCACCAAATTTAAATCACTTGAGATCTTTTGGATGCCTTGCCTATATCCATATGAAACAGGGTAAGTTGAACCCTAGAGCCTTAAAGGTTGTTCTCTTAGGATATCCTACAAGGACTAAGGGTTATAAAGTCTAGTTAATTGATGAGTTAAAATGTGTGGTTAGTAGGGATGTTGTGTTTAATGAATTTTTATTTTATAAAAATCTATTTATCTCTAACCAATCTCAGTCTAAATAGGTTTATATTGAGGTGGAGAATTATGACTTGAGAAATTCTGCTAGTGTTGAGTCAAGTGATAGACTTGGTTTGGGCTCAGATCTAATTCATGCTCTAAAGTATGAAAATATGGGTTTGAACCAGCAACCATCACAAAGTCAGAGTCAAAGTAGTTTAGATAGTGATGCATATTCTAATCTTTCTGATTATCAATTGGCTAGAGATAAGTCTAGAAGAGCTATTAAACTGTAATCTAAATATGCTCATGCAGGTCTTATATCATATGCATTTAATGTAGGTGATTGTATTGAATTGAATGAACCATTAAATTTCAAACAAGCCTGTATGAGTAAACACAAAAAAGAATGGTTAAATGCCATGCAAGCTAAAATTGATTCCCTGCATAAAAATAACACATGGATTCTTGTTAAAAGACCTGTAAATAAAAAGATTATAGGTTGTAAATGGGTTTTTAAGAGAAAACCTGCTGCTTCAGGCTTTGAAAATAGAAAGTTTAACGCTAGAGTTGTTGCAAAGGGTTTTTCCCAAGTAGAAGGAATTGACTATCATGAGATTTTTTCACCTGTAGTTAAACATATATTGATAAGGCTTATTTTATCTACTATGGTGTTATTTGATTTAGAACTTGAACAACTAGATGTTACTACTATCTTCCTTCATGGTAATCTAGAATAGTAGATTTATATGGAGTAACCAGAGGGTTTTGAGAAACTTGGATCTGAAGATATAGTTTGCTTACTAAAAAGGTCATTGTATGACCTAAAACAGGCACCAAAACAATGGTATAAAAGGTTTGATGACTATATGCTCTCCATTGGCTTTTCTAGAAGTAACTTTGATAATTGCGTTTATTTTTGTAAAACTGAAACAAGCAGCTATGTTTACTTGTTGATATATGTGGATGACATGCTTATTCTTTCAAAGAAAATAAGTGATCTGAATAGGTTGAAAAAATTGTTAAAAGATGAATTTGAAATGAAAGATTTAGGACCTGCAAAAAGAATCTTAGGGATGGATATTAATAGAGATAGGAGTAAAGGTATTTTAACTTTGTCTCACTCTGTGTATGTTAAAAAGGTTCTTGAATTGTATGGAATGCATGATGCTAAATTTGTTAATACTCCTATTGGAGCTCATTTCAAATTAATGTCTGTTTTGCATGATTTGCCTACTAATGAATCTGAATATATGAAAAAGATTCCTTATGCAAATGTGGTAGGTAGCTTAATGTATGCTATAATAGGATCCAGACCTAATATTGCTTATGCAATCAGTTTGGTGAGTAGGTTTATGGGAAAACCTTGTAAAACACATTGGAATGTTGTGAAATGGGTGTTGAGATGCTTGAAAGGTTCATGTGATTTTGGTCTTGTATACACTGCATTTGATACTAACAGTTTACATGTTAAAAGATACCGTGATTCAGATTATGTTGCAGATTTAGACAAGAGGAGATCTCTAACTGGCTATATTTTCACATTTAGTGATAATGTGATAAGTTAGAAGAGTTGTCTTCAACATGTTATTGCTTTGTCTACAACAGAAGTTGAATATGTTGCATTAACAGAGGCTACAAAAGAAGCTTTGTGGTTGAAAGGTATAACAGAAGAGTTGGGGTTGCATTGTGGTACTCCTGTGATCTATTGTGACTCACAAAGTGCAATATATCTGTCTAAAAATAGTGTTTTTCATGAGAGAACAAAGCATATAGATGTTAGGTTGCATTTTATAAGAGAAATTTTGTCTAAAGGTCAAGTAATTCTGGAGAAAATTGCTTCAGAGGTTAATCCTGCTGATATTTTGACAAAGGTAGTTCCAATAAACAAGTTTAAGAGTGCCTTAGAGTTGTTACAAATTGGAAAGGTGTGAGTCTGTCTTGCAGAGGTGTTTTTGCTAGTTAAATTCATGTTTTGAGTCTTGTAGTTTTCAAACAAGGTGGAGTTTGTAATGTTTGTTTAAAAATTATAAGGGCAGTAATGCAATTAGAGCTAAGGATGCATGAGTCATTACTTTCATTAAGTAAGGGCAGTTTGGTAATTCTGTTAAGCTTTCACATTATTTGACCTAAGTATAAAAAGCTTGCGTTGGCTGAGAGTTGTAGAGAAGAGAGGAAAAAAGAAAATAGAGGTGATAGGTTGCTGGGTTTCTTCTTCTCTATTTTGTGCATCTTATGGCTGTTATGTAGAGGTTTTTGGCTTCTTGAGTTCGATTGGCGGTGTCTCTATGGTGAAGTCAAGTTCTCTTTGACTTTGTTTTGTCGTATACTTGCTTTGTATATTGTTTTTGGATGTAAAAAGATTGAGATCCATGTGTTTGTATATTGTAATCGAACTTGGTATTAATGGATTTGACTAGAGGAACACCTCTGCCTTGGATGTAGGACTTCTTTTACAAAATTCGAACCAAGTATATCATGTTGTTATATTTTTTCCTGTTTTCTGCTATTATATTGTTCGGATTGGAATTTCTTGGGGTTCGGTAATATAAATCTATAATACAAACACTTCAAGAATCAAGGCTTGTGTGGAATTAGTTATCTTCTAGAAGCCTTATAGTGAAATATCAGGGCCACGTGCACCATGACCTCAACAATGATTTGCAATTAATGAGATGTTTCTTATTACCAAGGAATTAACCTCATAAAAAATCATCAACAATCAATAAAATCCAGTTATTCTACCTACCGTTTTGGTAGTCACTCTTATAGTGTTATTCTCAATTACTATATTTACTTAAATGTAACTTCTTTACTATAAATATGTACTGTAAGGGGTGACAAATAAGATCCCATCAAAAAAAATAGAAACATGTTGGATATAGTCATTCTAATAACAAATTAACTTGTAACATATTTTGATCAACTACCATGAATGTAGGTTCTTAAAGTTTTTTGGTATGTCTTTTTTTTATATCAATAAAACTATATTTACACACTTTGAATACACAAAATATATCATCATATAATTAGATAATTTTAAATTAAAGATAAAGTAACATCTAATAACATAATAATACATAATCTATATATCTAAAATATATATATGTAGTATTATTATTTTTATATACCTATATCTCACTAATTCCGTATAATTATCGTTGGAACAAATTTATACACCAACTGTCAAATACCTCGCTTAAACTTAAAAATATTAATAGTTACAAAAAAAATTAAAAACTTGTGCTAAAGAAAATAACGTTGATATAAAACAACGAGTTTTTTCTTGGGTGGATGAAAATTGTAACAAAAAAATAATTCGTGAAGGAAATTTTTATTAAATATTTTTTGCAAAGCCAATTTTAGAAATGGTTTAGGTGTCTGAGCAAATATGACAGAAAAACTGTTTTACAGTTGACATGCATTTTTTTAAAACGTAAACTTCAAATATTTAAAATAAAAAAGATAAAGACAAGTATTAATGAATAACCCTCCAAATATCGATATTTACTGATATAAAATAATTGGTGCATTTATTTCAATTTTTTAAATGATTTTATTGGTTATTATCAATTGGAAGACACATTTTTAAACACAAGAAAAATATTATAAATTATATTGTATCAATAAATCTTGTGTGACCTCAGTTCATTAATAATAATAATAATAATAATATATTAATGCTTAATTGAATAACATATTATATTAAATCTTAATTGAAAAATCCTAACACATATTTCTATTCTTCGCATGATATACAGATATAGCATAAAGAAACTTTTTAAAACAATTTTGTACTTTTCCCGTTGGAACAATTTATATGTGCATTTTCGTTCCGTAGTACTGGAGGTTGAAATTTGGATTGAAAACTGGTTGTTATTAAATTAATATAGATTTTAGATTTTAGATTCAACAGAAAAAATGGTATCCGAAACTTTGGTGATTTGTGAGAGGGAAGTGAAGATATATAAGAACAGAAATTTATTTCTAATTTATTAAGAAAGTAATTCGAATTGTCAAATGTTGTTGATATTAGAAAGCATACAGATAAGATGGGTTGGTCCTGGGTGGAATCTTGAAAGCTTTTAATCCACGCTATGAAAATCGGCCCCTTGCTTAATTGGATGGGTACGAATTTTTAATGTATTCGTTGTTCACCACTAATAAATATTCAATATTCTCATTTAGCATATGGTGACATTCCAAGGATTATGCTTGTACGTGTGGTTCAATTTAAATTATAAAATTGAATCAAATTATTTAAAAAGTATGGTTTAATTTGGGTTGATTTAAATTATAAAGTAGTTTAGTTTTTATTATAAAATTTTTTGTTTTAATTTAATAAATTCTAGAAAAACAGTTTACAGTTTAGATTATAGTTTAAATGTTATCATTTATGTATTTAAAAGTATATTAACATAGTTTTATTTTTTTAAAAAAAAAATATATAAAGGCCTAATGTATTTCTAACACAATACATGTAATATATATACTATAAACATATAAAAAAATGATAAATTAAATATAAAAATAAATAGTATGAACTACAAATTTATTGTATTATGAGTGTAACTGTAATTTATTAAAGTAGTAAAGGGAATATTGAAATTTAAAAATTAAAAAAAAACCTTAAACTCTTTTTGAATTTTCAAAGAATCATTTAACACCTGTAAAATTTTAAAAAATTTAGTTCTCCCCCTAAAATACTGACTCTCAACATTAACACATTTATCTATAATGCACTTGTAATTTTTAAAAAAATTTTAATTAAAGTAGAAAATATTTGGTGGTGAATGATTTTTCGTATATTCAATCTATAATCTAAACTATCTTTTTTTTTAGTTTAGTTTGATTTGATTTAAAATTTTTTTAAATACTTTTTTTAGTTTGATTTGAAAAAAACTTTTAAACTACACTAAATAGAACTATGTACACCCATAAAGAATTATGATAGTGGTTCTATTTTTAAATGATTCGATCTAATTTTATGATTGAAATTGAATTTTGCATACCCTTGCATTCTATAATTGAAAACCATTATTTTTAAGTTAAATCTAATTTTTCCTAACACATCTTTTACTAATTTGGGCTTTTTCATGCACTTGGATTTCACTAATTCAGTATGATTTTCATTGGTACAAATTTATATGCCAACAACTCTCAAATACTTCACTTAACTTAAAAATATTAATTGTTACAAAAAAAATTAAACAATAAAATTATATATATTCATTTTTAATACATATTTATGTGTATTTTTATGTGTGTTATCATATGATTTGATGATTTTGAATTTAAGATAAAGTAATATCTAATCACATAATAACGCGTATAAGTATATACATATTTATATGCTCAAAATAAATATTCATAATATTATGCTAGATAAAAATGGTAAAAAAAAAAATTCATAAATGAAATGTTTATTAAGATAATTTTTGCAACGCCAATTTTAGAACTAGTTTAGGCGTTTGAGTAAATATGACAGGAAAACTGCTTTACCATAACCATAGCATAGACATGCATTTTCTCACACTGTAAACTTAAAATATTTAAAATAAAAGAGATAAAAACAAGTTTCAATGAATAACCTATCCAGTATCGATATATACTAATACAAAATAGTTGGTGTATTTATTGGTTATGATCAATTAAAAAAAAAATGTAAATTTTATTTGTATCAATAACTCTTATGTGACACACCCCAGTTCTTTAACAAAGTCCAAGGGTAAAATAGAAATTAAGTAAAAATTTAATTAGAGTCTCCTACTTATTGAGTGATTATCACTCATTCCTCATTTTCTTATGTTTGACAAGTAACAAGTGATTATAAAGGTTGCAAGGCAAGAAGGTCAGTTGGCGTAGGTAGATGTGAGGGGCATTTTTGTCAATTCTAATAAATATGATTTTATGATGTATTTATAAGATTTAGTTTTATGTATGGACATTGTTATGCCTTAGTTTTATTTGAGTTCATAGTTTTTAGTTACTATGACATCCTTTGGAACATTTCCATTGGATTTTATTGATAAATGTTATGATTGAATTTTATTATTATTCTTATCAAATAGATGAATGTTTGAGAATGATGAATTATTAAATGAATGCATGCTCTGCTTGTTTAGTATGGTTGTATTACTTTACGAAGGGCAGCACTTCTAAAAGGGGTCTTACATTGAAGGTGTAATAATTTATGTCATCAATCAAGTGTGTTCACCCAAACTCATACCATTTATCACAATCATGTAGACTAGGAACTCATGCTAAAGGGATGAAAAACCAAAATAAGCAAACAAAAGCTTAAAATTTGTTTCACAATTCACAGTAGTAATTTACTTCCATTAGTCACTCTTATAAGCCCAAGGTGAGTAGCTCTACAGGCACATTGCTTAAAAAGGGGATCATATTAAGCCTCGTTGCCACCTAGATGATCATAGGCTTCTAATAAGCCTTGTTATTGTCTATAGGTGAAACATTACCCATTAAGAAGATTTTCCTTTAAAAATTTTTTTATACATACTACCTATTATGACAACATTGCATAATCAAGATTCGGGGGCATCATGACCTCCTCACGGTCACTGTCTAAGTCCTAGTTTTCTTAAACACTGGAATCACATTATTTACATTTAAAATTATTAATTCTCTTTTAATCCTAACCATTGATCACTAAAAGGTGTGTTGAGTTGTATATGAGTTGTATCTCTAAATTAGGAAGGATATAATTAGGGATAATTAAGGATATAATCAGGGATAATTAAGGAGATTGTATCTTAGTAAAACTAGGAAAGTACATATACTATTTCCTATTCTAGGATTTAGAAATTCACATAAGTATTGATGTAAATTCACTTTTCAATAAAGAATATTTCTCTCAAGGTTATTTCATGTGGTATCAGAGCCAATTTAGGCTTTTAAAATTTTTCCGGTAACCTTGGTTTATTTTTCGGCATTCTTTTCTGACCACCGTGTTTCTGTCCTTTTTCGATGGTCGTGTTTACACCATTGTGATCGGTACGACTTCACCGACAATCCCCTGAAAAGAGAGCCGCCATCCGTTGATTCACATGTCGTCACGTATCGAGCAGACGTCTGACTACCTCCATCATCGATCTATTTCTCCGACGAGCGTGCATCGACACTGCCTCTTCCAGTCCTCTCAGAAGACACCGGTGAGTCTGTCTGTGGTGACTTCATCGTCATCGGTCATCGGAATCGACGTCACGCTCTGACTGTTTTTATCTCGGATCGTCATCTTCGATCTGCTTTCTCGACGCGCATTAGGCTACACTACCGACACTGTTGAACTCAGAATATTCCGACGAGTAATCACCTCATAGTCTCTTCGCTGTCCGTCGCCATCGTCATTCGTCGGAACAGTCCCACAGTGTTGATTTTGTTAATTTTCTTTTATTAATGGCCAGTGAAGGATCTTCAAAATCAGATCTTGCTCCTGTTAGAGATCAAATCTTGGGAAGTGCAACCATTCCAACATTGGATGATGTATTTGTTCGTCTGCTCAGAGTTTCCTCTACCACAGGACCCACTGTTACAGATTCTGCTGCCCTAGTCTTTCGATCTCCAAACCACTCTAGAGAGTCAAGTGACCATGGGAGTAGAGGCGGTCGTCCAAGATGCAATTACTGTAATAGATGAGGGCATACTCGAGACAAATGTTATAAGCTACATGGGAGACCTACACATAATGTCAATGTTGCACAATCAGTCCCTCAATCAGCTCCTCTTGATCATCATTCAGAGATTTTAGCAAGACAGTCTCAATCAGTTCCTCAGTCAGTTACTCTCACTGGAGCTGATTATGAAGAATACCTTCAGTACCAGGCGATGAAACAGTCATCTCAATCCTCTGTTGCTTCCTTTGCCCAATCTGGTAATTCGATTGCTTGCCTATCACAATCCTCTACTCTAGGACCTTGGGTCCTAGATTCAGGTACCTCAAATCATATTTCTAGTAACTCTAGTTTATTTTCACATTTTAATCATTCCAAATCTTTTTCTTCTGTCACATTAGCGGATGGCACAAAATCTATAGTTAAAGTCGTAAGACATGCTAATCCATTACCAAATCTCTCTTTAGATTCGGTTCTTTATCTTCTTAATTGCGCATTTAATCTCGTTTCCGTTAGTAAATTAAGACGAGCCTTGAATTGTTCCATTACATTTACTAATGATGCCTTTGTTATACAGGATCAAAGTTCGGGCAAGACGATTGGCATAGGATGTGAGTCACAAGGGCTTTATCACTTGTCCCTTCCTTCTTCCGCTGCTTGCACTGCTATTGAGTCTCTAACTCTTCTTTATAATCGTTTGGGGCATCCTAGTCTCTCTAAGCTTCAGAAGATGGTCCCTCATTTATCTAGTTTGTTATCTCTTAAGTGTGAGTCTTGTCAACTTGGGCAGCAGTCTCGTAGTTCCTTCCCAAGGCGTGTCAATAATCGAGTTTCGTCTCCTTTTGAGTTAGTTCACTCCGATGTGTGGGGTCCTTATCGAGTCAAGTCTACTTTAAATTTTCAATATTTTGTGACATTCATTATTGATTATTCACGTTGTACGTGGATATTTTTAATGAAAAGTCGATCTGAGTTATTTTCTCATTTTCAGTCATTTTGTGCCGAAGTTAAAACACAATTTAATTCTTCTATACGCACATTACGTAGTGATAATGCGAGTGAATATTTTTCCACTTCTTTCACAAATTTCATGTCTTCTTAAGGGATTATTCACCAGTCTTCTTGTGCTTACACCCTACAACAAAATGGGGTTGTTGAGCGTAAAAATAGACACCTCATTGAAACAGCTCGTATATTATTATTACATTCACATGCTTGCTATCTCATTAATCAGATGCCCTCCTCAGTATTGCAAAATCAGATTCCACATTCAATTCTCTTCCCTACTGGCCCTTTATACACTATCCTTCCACGTGTCTTTGGTTGAACATGTTTTGTACATAACCTTTTCCCAGGTCTTGATAAACTATCTGCTCAGTCTATCAAATGTATATTTCTTGGTTACTCTCGTCTCCAGAAAGGTTATAAATGTTACTCTCCTACGACATGTCGTTACTTTATATCTACTAGTGTTACTTTCTTTGAGTCTTCCCCTTACTTCTCTTCATCTGAAACCCAATCTCCTATCACTGAGAGTCTTCCATTACCTACTTTTATTCCTACTTTCGATGTTCATCCTACAGTCTACCCTCACCCAAGATTTAGCACTTATTTCCCCGATTATTGACTCTTCTGCAGGTACTGATATCACTTCTATTGCTCCAACGACTCCTATTGACTCACTTCCTACTGTCGCATCTAGCCCGGCTGAGGTCCTACATCCTGATGACCAATTTCCTATTGCTATCCGTAAAGCTATAAGATCCTCTCGTAATCCTCATCCTATTTATATTTTTCTTAGCTATCACCGTTTATCCTCACCATATTATGCCTTTGTGTCCTCTTTATCCTCCATTTTAGTTCCTAAATCTATTCGTGAGGCTCTTTCTAATCCAGGTTGGAGGCAAGCAATGATGGATGAAATGACTGCGTTACATCATAATGGTACTTGGGAATTGGTGAAATTACCTCCGGGTCATTCCACTATCGGTTTTCGTTGGGTTTACACAGTCAAGATTGGTCCTACTGGTACTATTGATCATCTCAAGGCCCGGTTGGTTGTTAAAGG
Organism: Mangifera indica; assembly: GCF_011075055.1. Taxonomy (NCBI): domain Eukaryota; kingdom Viridiplantae; phylum Streptophyta; class Magnoliopsida; order Sapindales; family Anacardiaceae; genus Mangifera; species Mangifera indica. Next base: position 8,550,496 of record NC_058140.1, read on the forward strand.
TTATACTCAGGTCTATGGTTTGGATTATGGTGACACATTTTCTCCAATGGCTAAGATGTCCTCCGTTCGGTTATTCTTATCTATGGCTGCCATTCATCATTGGCCCTTGTTTCAGTTAGACATCAAAAATGCCTTTCTTCATGGTGAGCTTCAGGAAGAGATATATATAGAGCAACCGCCTGGTTTTGTTGCTCAGGGGGAGTCTGATTTGGTTTGTAAACTTTGACGGTCACTATATGGCCTAAAACAATCTCCACGTGCCTAGTTTGGACGTTTTAGTATAGTTATTCAAGAATTTGGTATGACTCGATGTGAGTTGGATCATTCTGTATTTTACAGACACATGTCGCGAGGAAAGTGCATTTATCTGGTTGTTTATGTCGACGATATTGTTATCACTGATGATGATCAGGAGGGTATCGATCAATTAAAACAACATCTATTTAATCATTTCCAGACCAAAGACTTGGGAACACTTAAATACTTTCTTGGGATAGAAGTTGCTCAGTCTAAGACAGGTATTATTATCTCTCAGAGGAAGTATGCTTTGGATATTTTGGAGGAGACTGGGATGTTGGATTATAAACCTATTGATTCTCCTATGGACCCTAATACTAGACTTGTGCCAAGACAGGGGGAGCCACTTGTAGACCCTGGGAAATATCAGAGGTTAGTAGGTAAACTCAACTATTTGACTATCACAAGACCAGATATCTCTTTTCCAGTTAGTGTTGTCAGTCAATTTCTTCAGTCTCTATGCGATTCTCATTAGGATGCAGCTATTCGGATCCTGAGATACATTAAGAAAGCACTAGGAAAAGGATTACTCTATGAAGATAAAGGTCATACTCAGATTATTAAATATTCTAATGCTGATTGGGCAGGATCTCCGTCTGATAGGCGCTCGACTTCTGGATATTGTATTCTTGTTGGTGGTAACTTGGTTTTATGGAAAAGTAAAAAGCAAGATGTTGTGGCTAGATCAAGTGCAGAGGCAGAATATCGCGCTATGACATTGGCTACCTGTGAGCTTGTATGGTTGAAACAATTGGTTCAAGAGTTAAAATTTGCAGATATATCACAAATGAAGCTATTGTGTGATAACCAAGCAGCACTTCATATTGCTTCTAATCCAGTATTCCATGAGAGAACGAAACATATAGAAATAGATTGTCATTTCATTCGAGAAAAGATTTTATCAGGGTGTATAACTACCAACCATGTCAGCTCTAATGATTAGCTTGCAGATATCCTTACTAAGTCTCTTAGGAGTCCTCGTATTGAATTCATTTGTAACAAGCTTGGTGCATATGATTTGTATGCTCCAGCTTGAGGGGGAATGTTGAGTTGTATATGAGTTGTATCTTTAAATTAGGAAAGATATAATTAGGGATAATTAAGGATATAGTTAGGGATAATTAAGGAGATTGTATCTTAGTAAAACTAGGAAAGTACATATACTATTTCCTACTCTAGGATTTAGAAATTCACATAAGTATTGATGTAAATTTACTTTTCAATAAAGAATATTTCTCTCAAGGTTATTTCATATGGTGAGATCCTATTAGGTGTGGTAATAATAAATAGAATGTAACAGACGTATTTAAAATCATAAGTTTATAATTGTATTGTAATATAATTACTTGATATAAAACTCTAATACAATATGAAAAAGAATTGGAGAAAGGCTTCAAGAGTTAAATCTTAGCCCAACATCTTACCTTACAACCTATAGGTCTCATCCTAAGACTTGACATAACAAGTATCTTTGCAATCTTTGGTCTTGCTTTTCTCAAATGTCTACCTTGGCATTTTCCAACATATGAACATGGATCTCTGTACAAATTTCTCTTATGAAGGTAATTTATTGTTCAGGGATTCAAAGCATACTGGAAACTAAAAAATGTGGTGTAGTCATGCATGTTTCAATCCACTTACCCATCTGATCTAGAATGCCTACTTTTTGTAAAGCCAAAAGAAGAAAATCCCAACTCACTATGTCAAAGTCTTTACAAATATCACCTTTAAAGCACATTGAGCTAAGGAACCCCAATATGGTAATTACACATAAGCTCTTGAGTCAACAAAATATTATCTAAAATTTGCCTCCTCATAATAAATGTTAACTATGAACTCCTTATTATACAGGCAAGACAATCTTAATCTGAGTAACAATCACCTTAGAAATGAACTTATATATTGTAATAGAAGATCAATCTAAAGTCACTCATGTTCCTTGGACACCCCTCTAGGTAATCTACTGAAGGTTTTATCATCAAGAATAGAGAATAATGCATCTCTAATTTTTACATCTATAATAAGAGCAATCAAACTATCCATCATGTCCACAAAATTATGACTAGAAAAATACCTAGATGCATCGTTAATAAATAGTAATGTTAGGGCTCTAAGTAAACCCTAAAATATTACACAGCCAAATTATCAAACTCTCTTTAATTAGAAATGAGGGAACCACTCTCATCCTTTAGTCTCTTAATCTTATTCTTGATCTACTTTTGAATCAAAGACTTATGAAAACTTTGTATTTCGATCCCCCAAATAAAGCCACTAAATCTTAGACCATTATTTGTAATTAGTCTCCACATCCTCGCAAAGCTCATAGTACTACATAGCAACATACTCAGTAGATAACAAATGTGCATTTAAAATAGTATGTGCCTCAGCTTATTACCTTCAAGCCTTTCTCACCTCAGTTGAAATATTGCTAGAATCCTTTATGTGTAAAGATTTTAGCTCACATTTTAACTTCTTCAATTTCTATGTGAGACATAACATAGGATTACCCTTTACAGTTAACTCCTACACTAATTAAACAATATCCAAAAAATTTTATGATCAACCTTAAAGTTTATAAATTTGAAAGTAATGGGCTTCTTATCATACAAAGGCCCAAATTGAACCACCATAACATGATGATCAAAAACATCTTTGGCCAAAAATTCTGACATTGTATTCGAACATGTCATAAACCATAAGGAGCTACAAACTACCCCATTCTACCTTTTCAAGATTAGTACCATCATCCTATCAGCCATTATGCCAAGCATATCGTAATCTTGTGTAACGAATCTTGACTAGCTCAATATCATGTACATACTGACCAAACTCATCTATAAATCCGTATCATCATATGTCACCCCTACTTTATCATAAGACCAAAGAATAATATTAAAATTCCTATTATAAGCCATGGTGCATAGTCAAATGTCTTAAAAAATGTTTGAAGTAAATCCTATAACTATAGTCAATTACATATATTAGAGGAACCATAAATAAAAGTGATAGCAAATAAAGATGTATCAAGTAACCTTGTAACCCTATAAATGAACTCTTAGAAAAATGCATTAATCTTGTTAACATTGTACATGGTAGGGTCCAAACATACTAGTACTCTATAAGTAACTAAATATAAAACATTAGACAAATACCCCTAAGACAGACATATTGTTGATACTATTGAATCCAAGTGCAATAAATCAACCTTAGTCTCCAAAAGACCAACCAAACCTAACGAGAAATTTAAAATCCATCTCCTCACTACTATTTGGTTTTGGGAAGCTATTAAGGCTCTTAATATTCTAACTTCCTATCTTATGAAAGTGGAATAATCTTTAATCATACTATTTTTGGGGTTGAAACCTAGTACTCCTCTTGCCCTTTTCCTTTAACTTGAGATACAGTAAGAGGTGGGATGACACCCTTAGAACCACTAACTAAAGTAGAAGAGGTAACCTCAGTTAAAGATGTTGACTTGTTTAACATGCAACCATTCATACCTAAAATGTGGTCATAATCCTCCTCAATAGCCTTTTAGGTGTTAAAGTCTAAGTTAGATCTTGAAGAAGTCTTGTGATCACCCCAAGTTGCTAATACCAATGTTATAGTATTAACATCTCCTCAAATTAAATGAGAATGCCCCGTAGCATTATGACCTTTATGAAACACCATTTGTACCTCTAGATGTGTTACTAGGTCAATTGCTAAGTTCCCTGACACTTGAAAAGTGTTTGGTTGTGAATTAATTTTATTTCACCTATCTTAAAGACTCCTCTTTTGAAACCTTTATGAAACACCATTTGTAGTCTCTCTTAGTTGCAACCTTTGTCAACTCTGAAACTCTTATTAAAGTTTGACAAAAATTCTCAAAAAAACAGTATTTGAACACCTCTTAAGCTTTTACTTATACTCTATCCTCACCTTAATTGGATCCAGAGATAACTTACACTCTAGCTCAAACCAATATATAAAAGTCATTATACTATTCAATTTAACACATACTCAAGCATAGGAAAGTTAGGTACACTTATAAGTCATCTTGTTGTAAGATAAACATTGACTAACCATGCTAGAAGCCATGCTCAAACCCTTAGCAATCTATAAAGGAAAAGGAAATCCATGTAACCTAATCTAGACAAGTACCTCAGGGATACGGTTCTTGGTAAAAGTGAAATGTGTGTGCCATTGCTAGAGAATGATTGTTTTGACCCTAAATATCCAAGGCCCATTCTCTAAGATTAAATAGATACCTTACTCATCTCAAAACCTAAATATCAAAACACCAGTGTTTGTTGACAATAAATTCTTAAGTCCAAAATATACTATTTTAGTTATAGATCGAACTGCATAAAACAACATATTATACCTAAGAAGGAACCCCGCAATTCAACTATTTATGTCAGTAATGTTATCATTAATCACATCATCTAGAATATGAAGTTTGTTATTTGAAACTATAAGCTTTACAGAATCTAAAATAAGCCTCATGCTAGAGTTTATATCTTTAACTTTATTCGCCCAAGATCCTTGTGTAGGAGTTGAACTGGCATATCTCTAGTCATAGGCTTCTTGCCTTTAAAAGTAAATGTTGTGGAAATCAGAACATTTTGTAAGTGGTTGGAGATAATTGAAGGCTCTGTTGATCAAGTGGTCATGATGCCTTGCTAGAGACTAATCTTGGTTAATGTTTGGATTCAACCTAAATCTGAATACTATCAACTTAATAGATAGTCTATAAGTCACACATAATAAGAGTTGATCAAATTCCAAAGGAATTGGATTATTTGAGTCAAATGCAGTTCAAATTTTGAATTAAGGGTTTGGATGACTCAAGTTTGGTTTGAACTCAAACACATGAGAAATCATGTTTTGAACCAAACTCTTGTTTAAATAATCTATTGGAATCATGTGTTAATTTAAACTCTAATAATCGTGAGGTATTTGAATAAAACTGAAAGTCTAAAGTGACTACAATATCCATTGGATTAGGATTTACTTTAATTGGATAATGTTCAAATCATATATGGGTTTGACTGAAACTCTAGCTCCCAAAAATTTCGTGCTTCATATGGATTGTAATTATTGGGTGTATAAGTCTTTTCTATATAAATACCATTGTGTTTTCAATTTTAAGTACACCTATTTTTACACACTCAAATACCTATCCTCTCTATATAGTGAATTCCTAGTTGTTTTTTGGCATATAGAGCCACCTTCCATTTATGCTTTATGAATACACCAAGGTTCCTCCTTTATATGGATTAAAATGTGATATTCGTGCCATGTAAAGACTGAAAGAGTTGTCCAATGCATTTATATGGTTCTTGAACTTTCTTTGAATGTTTTATTCATCATTCATGAATCATTATTCCTAGAATGAGATTTGCCCTAGGTTATTTGGGTTTCAAAAATTTTTGTTTCATCTTCTACTATCCTTGCCAATTTTCAGTGCCTTGAAAACCTAACCAAGTTTTGATTCTCTTAATTGTTGTCTCAGTTTATCTAACTATGAATAATATGATGATTTCTTTTGCAAATATGTCCTTGCAATCGCTAACTTCCTTTTAGCCCAATTTTATGAATCTTAGGATGAGTTATCACCCTAACGGGTCAATTCTCTCTTTGTAGTCTAGCTGGCAAGACAGAAACATCCTTTTGTTAATGATAGGAGCAAGAAAAAGGAAGGGGAAGTTACAGGTAGGAAAAAGCCACATAGAAATCTTCCCTTGATGGTTTCCAATAATGGACAAGCCTATACCTTTTTTGCATAACCAGATAAACTCCATTGACATTCTTATTATTTAATGAGGTATTTATTGCAACATGGTGGGATCTCGAGTAGGGGCAAGGTCCTACTAATCAATTACTACATTACATGTGTCGTAAATGCTCTTTCCCTCCTTTGCTTTCTTTTTGTGTTGCACAGTTGTTTATTCCTTGTTTCCTTTCTTTCAAGTTCTCAATCAAACAACTATCTTTTATAATTTGTTTCTCACTCTTCTTCAATGTGACAATCAAGAAGAGGTTGCTCAACTCAAGGAGTCACTGTCAGAGGTTACAAGCCACAAAGGAAAAGCTTTAGGTTGTAGAAGAAAGTTCACAAGCTACTGTGACTAGAGTTATGGAACATAATCACGCGATGATTATCATTGGATCATGTGGTAACTATTGAAAGTCTTCACTAAGCTATGAGAGAATAGTTAAAAATCTTTATCTCAAATTGGAGGAGAAGACTCTTGAGACGTCAAAACAAAAGAAAGATTTTGAACAAGCAATAAGGCAATGACAAAATTAAGTGGACTTTGAGTCTAGTGTCTAAGAGGGGGTATCAAATTTGGTGAGCTGCATTGTTTATGCACTATAGTACGAGAATCTTGGGCTCAAGTATTCTCATCTTGGAGTGGGATTGTGCTTCAAGAGAGATCAATGAAGTTAAGTAGGGGACAGAGGAAGGATTTTAGGAAAAATTAGGATTTGTTCTTAAGGTAGTTTATGTTCCTTGTAGGGTTCTGGTTCAATTATGAAGTCCAGAGTCCTTTTTGAAGAAGCCCTCAAGGAGCCTTCTCCTCAAGGTCCCCTTTTGCCTTCGCAACCAGGCTGTAGTGATTAATATTTGTTTTTTTGTCATAGCAGACATTGTATTTGTAACCCTCCATGTTAATAAAATTTTGATTTCACAACAGTTTGATGTGAATATTTGTTAATATTTTGTTCATGTTGCTTGCCTTATTTGCTTGTCTTGATCAATCTACATGTTTGATTGCCTTGTTAATATGCTCCATGTGTACCCCCTAGTTTTTTAATCGCTTTCTGAGAAACCAAAAAAAAAAGACGTAATATTGAGTTTCTCAACTTGTTGTTGATAATGTTTTCCTAAGTATTCCAAGCTCATAGCTCGTGGGACTTTTGTTACATCTAATTGCTTCAAATGATATGTTACAGATCGCAACACCTGGACCGTCTAACATAGGCCTTCCCATTTAGGTTTAATTGACCCATCATGCTGCACTTTGCGTTTGGCAAAAACTTTTAGTTTTATTAGACGTTTCCGTTGAAAATGACCGACACTTCGCACGTAAACTGTATACAATAATTTAACAAAGTAGTTCATTAGGTTTCAATAATCTTAGAAATTTAATAATTAATAAAAATCTCACAAATTGACTTATCTTCCAACTATAAATGAAAAAAATTGCTAAAAATGGAAAGCATACTGAATTTCATGGGCTAAGCACTGCCCGGTTCATTAAGCTACCCAGAATCTTTGGCCTTGCAGGTTGGACACATGTAACCAACAGAATCTGATTGCAACTCAGAATCAACACCCTCATTACTAAATTCCATTCCGCACCAAACACATGTAGTAAGTTGTCGGCTTGCCATATTTAACACTACTTCTGATCCAACCGGAACTGAGGAACCATATGACCCTTCCATTCCACCATTACTCGCCATATGTATTGGCACCTCCGCCAGCGAAAAAGATTCTTGTCCTGTCCCAAAATTGAATTGCAGAGCTTCTATATCATCAAACCTCATCTCCTCAAATTTTATGACTACATTGTAATTTGACCGGTTCAAACGGTTCAACTGACCGGTTCAAACAGTTCAATCGGTCTAACCGAAACCAGTATTTAAAACGGTTTTTATCTCGGTCCAGTTTTGAAAACCTCGACTCGACCCTACAAACTTCGCCTTCCCCCTGGCAATGGATATAAGAAACATCAAATTATTTTGCACAACATTCAATTATATTTGAGTACAAATAATCATTTTTATCACAAAAATTACTAGCACGTTAATGAGAAGAAAGCAACAAGAACCCTAGAACTCCATTATCCCCACGATGTGGAACATAAGACTTAACACAAGCAAGCAAGAAGTTCAATTACATACAGAGCTTTTTAAATACACCTATAAAATTGCAATCAGCCATTGAACTCCAATGTAAACATGTGTATTTTATTTCATCAAAGACGATTTAAGCAAATAGCTGATTCAAAAACCACTAATAGGATATAATGCCAAATACATTGTTCAAGAACAGGAAGTTTAAAAAATAGGGAGTCAGTTTCAAATTGAAAGGATTCAAACATGACAATAGATGGCACATGCAGCTTATGTGGACTGAAATAATATTTATTGTTGAGTTGTATTTTGTTATATTATAAAAGCTATCAGACCATATTAGGATAGAATATAAATTTTAGAGATTTGATTTGATTTATTTCTTTCTATATCTTCCCTATAATTGTATATATTGTAATATTTTGCTCTTTGAATAAAATAAGAAAACAATATTCTAAATTCACATCTATGAAAAGAAGAACAAGAAGCGGAAAATTGATTCAGAGATTTAAAAACCTAAAAATTCAGCAGAGCAAGAAGAATATCAGAGAAGACCATTTCAGGAGGCGAGTTATGAATTTCATCTATTTCCTTTCTACAAACTTCTACAATAATTCCCATACTTACGAGGGGTTGTTGCCAGCACAACTCAACACCCTTTCACTTCTCTCATTACACGGAACTTTCCTCTCTTCTCAATTTGCTACATAAGAACTACATTATTGTTAAATAACGTTGTCATGGGGCTATAGTAATACACGCCTTTCATTAATGTTTCGTCTTCATTCCAAAAGTCATTTTTCTTTATTCCTTCAATTCAGTTTGCAACAACAACCAAGAAATGCACAAAAGAAAATCAATTAGTTTCATCTCCCCCTCTAGAATTTATTTCGTGTTTTCTCACTAGTCTTGAAGTTGTACTCCGGGAATTTCTTTTATAATTTTATTGTCATTTGGCTATTACCGTAAAATAGTAATTATTGCTATTATAAAGTGAAAAACTTTACAGAATTGTACAAAATAATTGTATGCTTCTTGATGTACTCAAAGCATGATGACCTGACATGAAAATCTGAAAGGGAAAGAGAGACAGGATTGCCATAAAATAACTCTAATACTCGTAAGGTTTATGCCCAATTTACTCACACAAATCATGTGTATTCCTACATAAAGCTGACAAGTAGAATGATAGGCTAACGTAATAAGACTAGGGCTGGATCTGAATTGAGCCAACTTGGCTTTGGTTCAGCTTAGTTCGACATTGTTTAATTCAAATTCGAACCGAATGAGTTTGAAGATTCATCTTGCTTTTGAAACTAAGACAAACTCGAGGTTGAAGATGTTTAATTTGATTCTGCTTAAGTTCAATTCAAATTTTTAATTCAAATTCATGGTTCAGTCAACTCAAATTCATAGTTTAAATTATTGATTCAAATTTGTTGCTCGATTTAGTTTAAATTTATGACTCATAATTAATTGTCTACTATTTGGATAAAACGACATTATTTTGTCAATGAAACACGAACTTGAACCATGAATTCAAACCGAATCAAGTCATGAATTTAAACCATTAATTTGAGCCGAACTCAAACTAAATTGAACCAAATCATTTTTTATTCAAGTCAAACTTAAACCACTTTTATTTTTTGTTCAACGAACTCAAACCAAATCATTTTCTATTCAAATTGAAATTGAGCCAAGGGGTTTTTGAGCTCGACATGGTTCATATCCACCCCTATACATATTTCTTTATGAGAAATACAAAAATATTTAATATAAGAGTTGGAATATATAACATTATTGTTGTATTGGTGAAATTGAAACAGAAGAAAAACAGGAAAAAATAGCAAAGTTGACAGCTTGTCAACATTTTAAATTTAAATAAAACATGGTTGGGAATCTTCCTAAATAAATATGTTGAGGCAATATCCATCCCTCACTTCTGTTGCTAATGGCAAAGATAACAAAATGTACAAGTTCTTCTTCAGAAGCCTATTGAATTTAGATCTAACCATGTAAATGCAAAGAGCTAATGATCATCTTATATGAGCATTGGAAAATTCAGAAACCCTTTTCAAATTAATCATAATTAAACCATGAAAACAAAAAAAGAATACTAATGATAACAATATCACAATACCTTATTTGAGATAGTGTTTGATGTGGAAGACCACCTGATGGTTGCAACAAGGAAATCAAAGACTCGGAATCTCCATACTGAACTAAATTATCTTTCAAACTTGGCAACTCAGAACTTCCATGTTTGCTCCCAAAATCACTTTGTAACCCAATATCATTATTGTTATTCACTTCATTTAGCTCCTTGTGCTCAACTGCATTAGTGCAAACCAAATTCTCATTACTCTCGATAGGTTCAACATTCAAATCACTAGATGCAGTCAGTGTGCGACCCGACAGACTTGTCAATTTCATCAGCGATGAATGACAGACCATCTTTCACACAAAATTTTTCACAGGAATAACCATTTTGCTCAGCAGTAGTTAGGTCACTTGCAAAATCCACGCAGGAATGTATCTTAACATCCATAACATTGCCAGCATCAACATCATCAGCCTCCATCTTTTCATCAGTAATCTTTGGCTTGCTAATTTGTTGATATGATTCTTTGTCCATATTTCTATCATCCATGTCGGGTTCGCTGAAAGCAGAGTCAGAGTTCAGTTCATGGTCAGAAATGGAAGCAACAGGTATGGCAGTAGACCTAGCAGAGGACGTTTCAAGAATAGAATTTTGAGCAATTTCTATCAAAGCATCCATTTTAGAGATCCTTGTAGGAAACTCCTCCCTAGCAGGAGACTCAATTCTTTTCTGAAGAATCGACCGACCAGGGGTATCTTCTATTCCCCTCACATAATTCCTCACATGAATCCCTACATGACCATTGTATCGACGTCTTTCATGGAATACCTTATGACAGAACTGGCATTCAAATTTCCCATCTTTTATTATAACACCATCCCCAACTGAAGAACCAAGTCTGTACCTCCTTGTAGTCCTCTGATGAAATGACAAAAGGTGTTGTAAATATGTATCCTTCTCATCAAATGTCATGTCACATTTATGGCATTCAAAAAGGTCCTGTATTTGAACCTCCGCAAGATTGTCAATACCCAATAATGTTACTTCCTTCTCCTGATCATTAGACTGCCTTTGTTCATTATCCAACTGGGTAGCACCTGCATGCTGCTGGATGACATATATCAAATCGAATTAAAGCTAAATAGACAAAACTGCTTCGCAAATATTTTCTTACATTTCCAGAAGCAACTCTATAATCTTTCTGAACAATGTCAGCCCCATGATCTATTGACAGGTGAGCATCATGAAGTCCAAAATAGGATTGCAAATATTCAGAAACTTCCCCGCATGATAGAAAATGTTGTCCACCAGGGCTGCAAAAATAAGAGAATGGGTAAGGCCAGCATAAAAACACACAAGCATGGGATAAGAGTAAATAAATTATCATCTGCAAAGTCGAACAGACAAGAGACCTCTCCACATTTCATATTAGAGTCCTCTAAAACATGTAACCATACACGAAGAATAAGCAAAGGTGCATTAATTGACCCATTAAACCCCCTCCATCTTCACACACTAATTAAAGCCAACATCTCAACCACTATTTTTAGACTTCCAAAGGGCATTAGGAATGCTGCTTCAATCACCTGACGTGAAGTAGGACAGCCTTGATTTATTTGGAATAAATTCTACTTTCCTATGTTCTATGTTAGAGTTTATTATTTCAAAGGGAGGTTTCACTTTATTTAAATATTAAGGTCTTGCTCTCCTAGTAGTAGGAGACTAAGTAGATAATTTTGACAGACATGATAAATTATTCAACGTGAATTTTGGTTTTCTCCTCTAGTGTTCCCTGTCTTTTTTCAAGTTCTTGTAGATTTTCTGCCCTTTCTGATTCTGCGGTTCAAAGTAAGTCCTGCTCTAATTCTGATTCAATCAGAAAGCTTTACAAATATTACGCCTGGTTCAGTCCCAGTTTCACACCCTAACCCTAAATTGTTAGTCCAAGCACATTACCAACTCAACCCCATTGTCTACAAAAGAAAAAGAAAAAAAAATAAAATCACAACCCATCCTCTTCATACGAAGGCTTCAGTTACCATGTGTGCTATCACCACTAGTTTCCTCTCCAGTCAATCTGTCAATTTCCCCAAAGAGCACCATCCCAAAATACACTGCATAGCACCATGATGCATAGCTGAAACTCATTGCTCTGGCCTCTTTTCTCCATCACTATGCAGTGGATAAAACCAGGCCGCCACCACCACAATAGGACTTCTCCTGTGATCTATTACAACATGGGACAGTCTTCCAACATCTTCTCTGCTTCAGTCTTGCTTTATCAGTCATTTGGCACATCATCAGAGATCATTAACATCAACAGGCAACATATCTATTAGTTATTTGTTTTTAACTTACTGTTCTATGGTTATTTTGCTAATATTGAAGTTTGTATAATTGATCCGTGGCATAATATCATAAAGCTTGGCAAGCATCCATGGTGTATGATCCCTAAGCATGTGAAACAAGATTTGAAACTTCCCAATCTAATAGCAAATTAGATAAACTTATCACCATCAGACACATCTTTGTTTCATCTCTCCACCACCCAATAGATTAGGTATAAAACTTGAAGAGATTCCCACTGAGACAAGCTCAACCCTAAAACTACCTTGTCAAAACTTTCAACCACCCAAGATATCCCCTAGCCTTATGAAACTTCCCCAAACAATTAACTCATCATGTTCTATAAGATTTAATAACTCCAATCCCAAGGATCAAACTTCCCAAAAGTGAAAGGAGACTATGTGTGAATATATAATTAAAATTGAAGATGGAATTCAGTGTGTTTGTACTAAAATCGATAATCATTCTAGTGATGTGGAGCCAAATTCTGAGGACAGTCTTAGCAGACTGCCACATTTCTCAAGCTTATACTAAACAAAATGTTGGTGTTCAGAACAATTTCATAGGTTATGAATCTCTTTTGAAAAATTATTTCCTTGGTCAATGAATCAATTGGACATGAACTATATTATGAGTCTTTGTTTTCATTTTTTTCCAAAAAAGAACAACCAAAGCCTCAAGGGAACATGTTATTGCATGCAAGCACAGTTACAGTGAATTAAAAGGCAAGAGCAAACGATAATGCATTTCAAAGAGAATAACTTGGAAATTCTTTTAGAAGTTCAAAGTGGATGACTTGGACTAACATCTTAATTTCTCCCAATAAAAAAAAGAGAGACTTGGACTAACATCCCCATACAATGAATAAACACACCATACGTAGATTAATATTGTAAGCTGTAACATCAGAAGCACATGATTACGTACAACGCATGAACAAGCATAATGATCTTAAGAAACCCACTTTGAAAGTTCTTATTTAACTTAAAAACATATATAAAAATGTATGTATTGGCTATAACTAACAACATATACAAATAACAATCTCAATATTGCACACAATACACTTAATCATAAAGAAGTTAAGAAAATAACAAGTAAACGAAAAGCATAACCTTATATATCGGCGACAATAAATAGAGGCGCCGCCCTCTCTCCTTCTAAGGCCAAGCAAGAGCTTCCAACCAACAGGCAAAATATCACCGAGCAAATTAGCATCAACAATCTTCCTCTTCTTCCTTCAACTACACCACTGTCCACCCAAATCCCACATAAAACTTAACAATTCCTCTTCACTCCCAATCATTCCTTCAGTTCTTCTCCTCAATTCTTCCCCATAAGGATCCTCCAAACTCCCTAATGCCACAATATCCACCACCCCTCCATTCTTGTTGACAATTTCCAAATTCTCCTCCAATGATTTAACTTTTGTTTTTGGCTTCCTTCCCTTGTTTCTTTTTCTGAAAATCTGATCCTTTTCTCTCGAAAAGCTGAACAAAGACACGACATCGTTAAAGTGAGGGCTTTAGGGAAGGGATTTCCGAAGGGAGTTAAGAATGGAACGGTTTTCTAAATGTTCAGGGTCGAGATGAGGAGGAAGAGAAGATGATTAGGGTAGTTGTTTAGAAGAGGGGAGAAGACCGGCCATGCGGTGGCGGAGATGGTGGTGGTGGTGGTAGGTGGTGTTAGTAGGACAAGAGAAGGTTTGTTTTCGGGAGTCGGCGTTTTCGTTGAATAGGGAATGATCAACGATGAGAATGACGAGGTCGTCAAGGCAGTTGAGATCAAAAGCGGAGGTTGAGCAAAGAGACGAAGTACGAAGTTCAGACTGGGTTAGGGTTGACATGTCTATGAATGGGAGAGAATCGATGGTCCCCATGTTTGAGAGTGAGTGAGTGAGTGAGAGATTTGCTGATAGTTTTGATTTCTTACAAAAATTTGAGAAATTGTGGAGAAAGGGAAGCACAAGTATGGCTATTTGTGACTGGGAACAAGTTCGCAACAGGCTATAACCTTAGAATGGTTATCACAGGCCATAATTATATTGTAACCTTAAATTTTTCATAATCAAAGAAAAACAAATTATTGGAGACTGGGATTTCATATAACTGTTTAGGTATGACAGTATGATAACTGTTTTTGTGATCTCAGTATAATATAAGAGTAATTATGCTTAGTTATAGTTGTTAAAATACTTGAAAGTAATTCCAATATAACAAAATATTGCAACTTAATGTTAGTGAGATTGTGAGAGTTCTGGCAGAATAGTAATTCTTGCTTCTTGTTTGTACTTTTTAGATGAAATTGTGCCTTATCCAAGTCTCCTTCTCAAGTTGCTGGTTGGTGTACCGTCTGTTTGCTAGTGGTTGATCTTCTCCACCCACATTATATTCAAGAGTTTGGTTGAAGAGTTTTGATGACACAATAACTGCTTACTAGTTTATGGAGTACTAGTAGATACCCTTCGCCTCTCTTCATGGATGAATGGCATATAGGCAGTTAAGATCTTTTGGTTGCTAATATGATGGTTTGTTTTAAGCATTTACCGTGTCATATATGAGTTGTGTTTCTATCAAGTAGATTCAAACACTCAAAATATCTTATGGGTTGTGTTTCATGCCCATAGAATAAATCAGTGACATGTGTCATCATGATCTCTTATATTAATTTAATTAATTCCTACATTTTCCTGAAATATTTATAAGGAAGCTATTGAATCCATAAGTGGGTTATTAAACTTCAAATATTTTCTTTCCCTTTGCAAAAACCCTAATCAACTTGAGAAAGTTTTCTAATATACGTGTCTAGTTTTGCATTTATCTATATAGGTTTGTTTTAGGGTGAGTTCTTTTGACTTTTTGTTGTGTTTTTATTTTGTGAGTAATGTTTTTTAGGGAAAGTTGGTTAGGGTTTACATTTCAAGTAGTCTCAATGTTCTTCGCTCTTTTATTTACAATTGATCTCCTAAGGTCAACTTTAATGGCTTCCCATAAAAATTGGATCAAAAAGTTTTATTAGCATTTCAAAGGCAACTGCAACCTTGACAAGTTACCTGTTATTGCAATTGGTCTTGTCCTTGTTACGATTGTAGTTATGCAACCAATTGAAAAGGTTTTTAGTATAACATTTTTTAATATTAATTTTATTCCTTTTTCGCGATGTCATTACACTACACCATAAAAGGTCTAATGTAACAATTAAATTTCGTTGTTAAAAACCCATAAAACTGTAACTTTAGACTTTAGACAACAAAATCATAGCCGCCACAAATGCCTCCGCTGCATTAGGTAAAAGGCAACGGTTTATACCCTTTTAACCAACAGTAAAAATAACCGTTGCATTAATAATTCAAATGCAACGGTTTTGGTGCAATTTAAGTTAATGATTTGCTTAGTCCCAAATGCAACAGTTTCAATTACTAAAGTCAACAATTATAAAGAACTTTAGACAACGGCTATAAGTTATTTTAAGCAACGGATTGTGTCATTTTTAAGCAACGACTATTTTACTAAAGCAACAATTATTAAAGAGATTAGGTGACGATTATATGCTACTTTAAGTAACAGATTGTATTGTTTTTAAGCAACGGTTATTAAGCTAATGCAACGATTATTAAAAACCATTAAGCAACAGTTTCAAATATTTTAGACGACAGATTGTGTCATGCTTAAGCAACAACTATTTAGTTATTGCAACGATTTGTAATATTGTAAAGACAACAATTTTAATGGTTAAGTAACTGTTATATATTTGTTGTTGCATTAGCTGTATGTATTTAATACAACAGTTTGTGTACATGATGCAACGGTATTTTTATATATATTTTTCCTTTAGACCTATTTTAAATAAATAATATATAACCTAAAGATAATAAACTAAGTAATCAAATAAGAAATAAAAGGATATAACACAAAGTCATGTATTGTAACAAAAGTATTTTTAATTCAAAGTCAAGAAATTCAAATTTGTATAATAAGTACTTAACATAAACACATTTAACATATCTCATCATAATCAATAAAGAGAATTTATGTCCTTAAATAAAAGACGCCTCAAAAGAAGCCTAAATCACAAGCCTCCTCTGTAATCATAAAATGTTTACTCTTTTTCCAGCATCATCAATCACCATCCTTAAACAAAAAAAAAAACCATTAAATTATTATTTAACCGAATATTAGAATATAAATTAACAAACTATTATATGCTCACATATCACAAAATCTATAACCCACCTTATATCTAAACTAAAAGCTTGTAAATATGATCCACTATGGTCAAATTCCACTACAACAACCAACAAAATTGAGGAAAAAACAATTACATTACAACTTCCCATTAGTAAAAACAAGTTAAATTGCAATCGGAAAAAAAATTATATTAAAGTGTCTAAATAATTGTCAAACAAGTTTATCATAATTATTTTATAAAATAAATGATATTTACTTTTAAAGAAAATAACATTTTTACCTTTTGTTGTTTTGTACAGTTGAACCACCTTGAAGTGAATTAAGTCCTGTAATCAATGAACCAAGTGCATCCACATTCATAGTTGGGTTAACTTGTGCTATTTGATTCACAAGCACTGACAAGATCTGTTGTGCCATTATTGCACTTTCAGCTTCCATCTTTTCTTTCATTTCAGTAATTTCTTTAGTCATTTTTTCCTTCTCAACTTCTAATTCTTCTTTCATTTGGGCAATTATTGCCCTTTCTGCTTCTAACTTCTCCTCTACTTCTTTTTCCAATGTTGATTTTATGGATTCAATGCACTCCTCTGGAAATTTATAGTTATCCTTTGATGGTCCTTTTCCTCTCAAGTCAATTGGTGTAACACCTCTCCCCATTAATAACACACGACCAGGTCGTTCTTGCCCCAATTCAGTTATAACTTCTTCCAACATTTCACCACTTTCTCCTCTGGATTGCAACTCTTCAATTCGAGCCTATAAACCATAAAAAAGTTAAATTGCAAGTGTTATAATAACTTATGTTTGTAAATAAAAAAAAAAAAAAGGTTGCTCTAACAATTTTGTTTTATGCTAAACATACTATTTTTTCTCTAATACTGTTATCGTCTTGATATGCACGTCCTTCTTTTCTTTTCCGAGTAACTAGATACATTTCAACTTTGGTAGGAGGTTCTTTGTTCTCCTTGGAATTTTGCTAAGATGTAATAACAAAAACAAGTTACAAGCAACACATTAAAACTCAAATTCAAGTGAATCAATAACAAATTTTACAACACTTACCAAATTATGGTAGATACTAGCAAAACTTTTTGGACCAGTAGTGTGCATATCATGTTGTTTTTTGCGATTTTCAATATTGATGTTAGCTATTTTCTGCATAAAATCTAGGAAGATTCATCCAACTCTTATCTCTTTTATCCATGCCTTAATAAACTGCAAATATATATAATACACAAAAAATTAACTTTTAATGATCCTATGATAAATAACTCAAACCTATGAAGCAAAAAGTTGTCATGATAAATAATCAAATAAAACCTTTATGAATGAATGCATGTATTTGACCTGTTTTGACTAACAATGATAATATGAATATGAAATATTAATAATGCAACAGTTGTCATGTTTTTCATAATGAAGTAAAAAAGTCTAAGCAACTAATTAGTGCAACATAACTATATGAATGGAGCAAAAAAGTCTTGTATTTGACATTAAAAAAGATTGATCTAACAATTGTCATGTTTTTTTATGTTTGATATGAAGGGGTCCCTATTGATGGATGTGTTATGATAGTGTTGCTAGAACTTACCAATTAATATAAGGCCAAATAAATTACAATATTTAAAAGAGGAAATAGTGCAGTATGTTAATAAATTACAATATGTTACTTGTTTCAATATAATTTGTCCTTAAGAAAGATATTTTTGCATTATTAAATAATCCAATTACACAAGTGAAACAAAAGCATCATCACTTATTGATTGCCAAGATGTGTTTGACCTAGACAATTAATAACATCTACCAAAACAAACTTTTAGTAAATAAGAATTCACAAAAGCATTTTAGAAATTAAACAAAAAAAAATTAAAAAATGAGAAACTTTATTATTCATAAAGTATATAATAGAAAATTAGAAGTCCTATGAAAAAGAAGCAATGATGTAGAAAATAAGGTAGAAGAGGAGAAAAAGAGAGAGATTCTAGCACAAATTACAAGACAATAGGCAAAGGATTAGCAAGAAGATAGCTAAAAGAGTGATCAAATTTCCAGCATAGTTTCCAGCATAAAATTTACAAATTTCCAGCATAGTATCCTTTGATAGTCCTCAATTTTTAAAGGAACTTTGACAATGTAATGCGACCCAAGTATTATATGACTGAAAACAAAACGCATGTAAAGCTAAGCTGCAAAAAAAGAAAAGCTTTCCCTTTCTACTTGAACCTTGGAGAAAGAGTTGGTTACCATTTATGCTTGAATTGATTTGTTAATTAAGTGAACCTACTATTTAATTTTGCATGTTACTGACACTACCTCTTGAAACAGTTTCACTCTTTTTAGCTTTATGAAGTCAGGTCTTCCATTTTTTTTTTTAAATTTGGAGCTCTAGTTTTTTAGGTTTTTCTAGATCTATTTTTCTTTTTTTAAACAATTCATCTGAAGTGGGAAGGGTTTTGGGTAGATATTCAATAGTTTTTTAACTTTTTTGTTCAGGGAAGAATGGTTACTAGCTAGAATAGGCATTGACTTTACTCCCTTCTTTTTCTTTTTTAATTCTTTGTGGACACTTGGTCTCTGGTTGTATTTCTTTTTTTTTTTAAATTTTATTTTAAAAGAGAGTTTACAATTACTTTGAGCAGATAGTTGTTGCTCTTCTTTTCAGCATAGAATCAATTTCTATATCAAAACATGACTTAAGGCCTATGTGATACATGTCAAGTGCTAAACAGATACAAACTCAAAATCATAATCTACTAAGAAAAGAAATCTTTTCCTAACATGAAAAATAAATACCCCTAAGTTTTTAATTGGAAAATAACTTCAACTCTAAATAATTTCGTGAATCTCAAATAACAAAATCCTTGTAATTTAATATTAAATCTTGATTCCTACATTATGTGGTCCAATAGTGAAAAGAATAATAGAAAGACTAGAGACATTCAAAATAGCATAACCAATCATAGGAGATCTAAACTACAACTACATTAGAAAGAAGCCAATGATAAAAGATATTAAACCAAGAGAAGCAAACACAACTGCAAGCCTATTGGGACCCTCCTCCTTTGTTGTAGATAAATATATGTAAACTAACCCATCAAGTGAATGAAAGCCCACAAACAAATACACAAACCCTATTGTAAAGTTTTGTAATCAATCAAATAAAATTACAAAATATTCATATTTATATTAACAAAATTGATGTTATCTACAGATGTTACTGCAATTGCTATTCTCTTAAACCTATCTTGACCAAGTTTAAGAAAAACCCAGAAAAAATTTAATCAAATAAATAAATTTTGCAAATAAACAAGTGAAAGGTGAGTACCGGAGTGAAGATACGAGCAGCAGCAAGATGAACTTTCCCTTTCACAACCCTTGCACACCATATTGTTAAACGACAGCAAAATCAATTAGAAATATAGAGATTTTTTTTTGGTAAGCTAAGATAATGGTATTTTTTTTTGGTAAGCTGAGATAATGGAATTGTTGTTAAGTTAGGAGATGGCCCTTGCGGAATGGTTTCTGAGTGGGTGGCAATGATTTATGAATGGCTTGACAAAATAATTTAGTTTGTTGGCCTGACTTGAAATGGGCCATTCATTTAAGAAATTATGAGCCCTTAAAGAAATGTTAATTGGTATCTAAAAATAGAAGGGTAGCTTCAGTTCTACATACTCAATCAAATTAAAATTGGTTTAGTTTGGGATAGATTTATTATTTAGATTTGTAATTTATGCATAGAACAATGATGCCTTAACAATTGTTTTAAGAGTGGATACGAACTGAATTAAACCCGTAGATCTCTAACTCAAATCAATTCGAATAAAAAATAATTCGATTCGAGTTTTGCTTGAGTTTATCAAATCAAAATTAAAGACGACAATTAATTTGACTCATAAATTTAAGTCAAATAAAAGTCAAGCCAAACATAACACCTTTTAACTTAAGTTTGGTTTAAAAAACGAATCGAATCTTTCAACTTCCTAAAATGTCATAGTTTTGATGTACTATAACATTTTTTATCTAATTAAATTATAGTTAAAATTTTGATATATTAAAACAGTTATTAAAGTCAATGTTTTATATCTCATAATGCTACAGTTTTTTTTCAACTGTAATTTATTGTTAATTTCCTAGTACGACACTACTAATTCGTTGTTTTATATGTCATAATGTCAGTTTCTTTTTCAACCGTTGCTTATTATTAATTTTTTAATACAACACTATTAAATCCGTTATTTTATATCCCATAATACAACGGTTTTTTTGCAACTGTCGCTTATTGTTAATTTTTTAATACAACACTATTAAATTCGTTGTTTTATATCCCATAATACAACGGTTTTCTTTCAACCGTCGCTTATTGTTAATTTTTTAATACAACACTATTAAAACCGTTGCTTATTTTATTTTAGACAACGGTTTAAAAAGTGTAGTCAAAATAAGTGTCGCCTTAAGCCCAATATGTGGTTAACTTAATGGTTTTATTATGGTGTTGTTATAGTCGAAGCTACCCTTGACTATAGCCTATTAAGATTGGTTTGGGGACAAGTTCTTATTCTAGTCCTTAGGGTATTAGCCTTTCCTTCATAGGCTAATGGGTAAGGTAAAATTGTCCCTTTGCTTATGACATGGGCAATAAGGAAAAGAAGGAAGTCACTAGTGGGAAGAAGCAACAAATGAGTCTCTTTTTGGTGGCTTCAAGCCAAGAGTATACTTATACTTCTTTTGTTCCTTCTCAGAAAGGTGACCTAGTGGTTGGTGTAATTATAGGTCATTTTGCTATGTTTTCCTTGAGGAAGGAAGCTCTTTAAATAATGTGGTAAGACCCTAAATGTGACTTTGTTGCTTCTAAGTGGGTAGGCGAATTACCTTGGACAAGTTTCGAGTACATCACTCTTTGTTGTTGCTTATATCTTATTGAATAGCTATTCAACTTAATAGGTTACTCATGAAGTATAAGGACAAGTTATTTGCCATGGGGGCTAAACTCTAGGCCAAAAAAGAGAAAGCTTCAGGCTATGAAGGTAAGGTGTCTGGATGCAATGGCGAGACCTAAGGCTAATGAGTATAGTCACTTTGTAGCTTACAAGAGCCTTCATTACGAGTTAAAAGGAAAGATACTCGAAGCCTTTAAGTGCAAGAGGGCATTCAAGCTAGCTAAGAAGCATACTTGACAAATGGAAGAGTGTAAGGCTATGTGATAAGCTTATATTTATATACATTTTATATTTCCAATTATGTTATTTTGATTTAATTTTGGTGTAACCTTGATACTACCCTAATTTTGGTTATATGTTGTTTTGTAGGAGAATGGGTAAGATTAAGGTAAAAGCAAGAAAGACGCTCTTTGATTGGATTGATTATAGCAAAAATTGAATGTTTTAGGAGAAATAGGCATTCAAAACTATGATAGTCTTATATGATTATGCCCTTGCTCATAATGATACTAAGGTTACATGTGTTTCTAGATCGGTCACCATATATGCTTGCTTATAAGGTTTTCATGATCACGTTAAATGTTTATCCTCTTATCACAATTTTACCAATCTAAGGGCATGCATCATACATACATGTATACATATATATGTTACAAAAGATGAATAAATGCTACTTTTATTAATAATAAAATATGATGCAATATTTGGAAAAAATATTATATAATTAGCCTTAAATGATTGGCTTCAGACTCTAGAGCCCTACTCCAACAAAAAATGTCTTTTAATTAAATTAAAATTACTCAAACCCTAATCAACCACTACAATGCGAAGAAGGCAAAGACAACTGAATCTTGTCATCATGCAAAAAATATGAAAAGGGTTGAAGCTTATTATCACACCCCTTAAATCCAAAGGAGCACAGATACATCAAGTTGGTGCATTGGGCTCGATGATAGACCTTGAAGTGGCATGCCATGACAGTGGAAGAGCAAAGCGGTATGAGAAGACTAAGGATTTAAGAAGTTAAGATAGTTGATTGGAATGTTGTTGGTTGAGATGGATGCCAAAGATAAGACGGGTTGTTAATTTTCACACGAATGTGTGAGCAAGCATATGCGTAAGCGCATAGGAGTTTTGGAGTTGAGCATGTTAGGATGCTAGATTATGATCTTATGCACCTAAAATAAGGTTGGTTAGTGCAATGGGTTGACTAACACAAGAGCTACAAACAATAAGTAAGAATTAGGCAAACTAGGTTTAAGCAACCTATATACATGCCTTACATGAGAGCCATTAATGAATTCAAGCTGACAATAGATGGAGTTAGATTAGCATAAAATATTAGTTAGCTTTATCATCTAACTTGTAGTAATAATGATAGATTTGACTTAATTATGGTTGAGCAAATCATAAAAGCAAATCAAGGGATTAATCAACAATCAAGTTTGAGTGATCTATGGGACTAATTGCCAAGAATGGTGGGATTGAACTACAATCATGTTGGAGTTAATTGTAGGGATTGATTGCCATGATTTGGGGAATTGAAATAAAATGGGGTGGTAGTGATTTGTGGAGCTAATGGTTGGATTTTGAATTTGAAATTGTAGCTTATCCAATTGTAAGCCTTCGTATATAAATTGGGAGCTTTATTCATGTAATTATATGTGTCACCTGTATGAGACATAGGTGTGAGAGATATGAGATCTTACTCAATGTTCTAATCAAAGAAGTAATTGGAACATATGTATCAAACTTCTTCATAGTCTTATATATGATAAATGAATTTTCTAACATTTGACTTCGTACCAATATTAACTTGGCATAACGCAATGGTTGAA
This sequence comes from Mangifera indica, assembly GCF_011075055.1. Lineage (NCBI taxonomy): Eukaryota > Viridiplantae > Streptophyta > Magnoliopsida > Sapindales > Anacardiaceae > Mangifera > Mangifera indica. The sequence goes on from NC_058140.1 coordinate 8,574,053, forward strand.
TAATTGAGAAACGTGATTATTTAGGAATATACATTGCATGCTAAGATTATGCATTGAATTTTTGATAGTAGATCCATAATAAAAAACATGTTTGTGATTATTATAGAAGAAATGAAACAAAAGATACAGTAGAGCTAGGATAATTATTATATAAGGTCTATCCAATACTAGATGTGAAGGCGCATAATAAATTAATATGAACATCATAAGCTATACCACGATAAAACCAACGATTGATGATACCTTTTTCTCTTTCTTCTATAGCCCTATCTCAGAGAAGGAAGAAATAAGAAGGCCTATGAAGAATATGGTAAAAAATCCATAATAAAGTCTAACCACAATGACCGAATTGATTGTCTTCATGCATAACGATACTAGATTACCTAGATTACCGAATTGATTGTATTTTGAACCCCTTAGGTTACTGTTCAAAATACTCTTCCCCTCAGGGTTTCCCTTGTAGTCCCTTGGGGTGTTCACTATTTGAATTTTCACAATTCCCTCCTCTCACATGACGTCGACCCAACTCAGGGGAGGTTCTACCCTCCAAGGTGCATCATCAAGCAAAAATTATCATTTTAGCCTCCTATTTCAATAATAATTGAATCTCAACCTACTATAACACAATATCCCTAAAGAAATTCAATTGAAACAAAGCAAGAATTAACAAATTTTAAGTATTGTTCAAAAAAGAAACCCTAAAACTAATAATGCTTAGAATATTTAACAAATCGGTAAAATCTAAACAATAAAATGATTGAAACAAGACAAGGGATAATGTACTAACCTTTTGTCATTGGAAAACTAAAAAAATGCTTAAAAAACCTGAAAAAGTATAGCAAACATTAAATCATAAGAGTCTTGGATTTTCCTCTAAATTCCAATAGTGAATTCAGGGCGATTTGGGTGGTTATGAAAATGTTTTGGTTTATTATAAGTGCATTTTAGTCATTTTAGATAAATGGGGCATTTTTGCTTAATGTTTAAATTTTGGAAAAATTTCATTGAGCCCTAATGTTTAGAGCAATTACTTTAATATCCCTAAAACTATAATAAAAAAAAGTAGTTAGTCAATATACTATAAAGTGAAATTAGACATGTTTAAACTAACTTATAAAAAAATTTACTTAGAAAACCTAATGGGATGAAACATAGTTGAAGGAAAAAGAGTATAGTGTTTTTTTTATCCAATATATTAATCAACTTAATAATTTTCTCCCCCAATTAATGCTTCAATTTTTAAATAGAATTTTATATAGATTAATTTAGTTAGTTCCTAAGTTGTCGCACGTTGATATTATAGGCGAATTTTTCAAAAGTTGTTGTTAGTAATATTTTAGTGAATATAGTTGATACTTGCCACAAAAATGTATTTGTTTAACAATGGTTGGTTGGTTCTTCTAGCATTCTTGTGTATGGAAGAATTTCAATGATATAACCATGGTTTTATCCCTTTTAATATATCCTCGATTTGAGCATCACATGCTACATTTTTTTTTATGTAGTTTAAGAGTGTCTATGTGAATCTGTGACATAAAAACTAATGGCAGTGTTGTAATTAGGAGCAAAAGTTTGAGCAAAGTTTGGGCTATAGTTATTGTTCAAAGAGAGTTTTGTCTTTGTTTGATTAAGTCTTTTAACTAATGGATAAACCATTAGTTGGTTTATTGAGAAAGTGAAAAGAAAGGCATTTTTCGTTAGCTATTTCTTAGAAGAAAAATATGGTGCCTTTGGGTGTGAATATATTTTCTCTCTGGTTCCTCATATCTTCTCTGTTGGGGTTTATAAAAAATGCATGAATCCATTATTTTTCTTAGATCTAACTATCTAAACTCTTGAGTCAGTGTATAAGGTCGCTGTGGTGCTCAGGTTTAGGAAGGATTTGAGTCAGCAAGGCTGAATTCATTTTCGTTTGTGTTTGTAATGCTAGATTGGCTTCTGAATTTGTATGTTGTACTATTTTTCTTACTAATTAGTGGATTTGCTAAAGGATTCCTTTGCCTTGGATGTAAGTTTCTAATCTTTTGAACCCGAACTAGGTAAATTTGGTGTGTTGATTTGTGCATAGTTTATTATATGGTTCTTGTGCAATTTTTACTAAAAATCGATCTGAATCTCTGATTAATATTCGAACTCAGTAAAATAAAACATTAACAAGTGGTATCAAAGTACTCTTGAGTTGGATATTGCTATTCTTATTTGAGGAAAATTGTTTGGAGTGTTTCTTGGTTTAAGATTTGTTTATCTTATTGTTCTTTACATTTTGTTATTGTCGTTTTGAAAGAGTTGAATTTATTTGGCTTGCTATTTGTTCTTTGTTTGCCGATTGTGACTATACTGTTCATTTATTTGATATTTTGTCACTGTGGCTTAAAGAAATTAAAATAAATAAATAACTTACTTTGTTTTCTTTCTATTATTATGGCTTGTAAAGAGCTAGATTAGTAAACACTTGAATAAAAATGGCTCAAATAAAAATTGATGTTGAGAGATTTGATGGGAAAGGTGATTTTAATATGTGGAGAAAGAAAATGTATGTTGTTCTTGTTCATAAAAAATGTGCTAAGGCATTGGGTGATAAATCTACTCTCCCTGAAAATATGGACCCTGATATGAAATTTGAAATTTTAGAAACTACATATAGTCTTCTTATTTTGCATTTATCTGATAATGTCTTAAGACAAGTTGATAATGAAAGTACTGCTACAAAGATTTGGTTGAAATTAGAGTCACTATATATAACTAAGTCCCTAACTAATAAAATCTACCTGAAGGAACAATTGTTTGGTTTTAAAATGGATTCTACTAAATCTCTTTATGATAATCTAGATGAATTTAATAAAATTGTCCTTAGTTTGGCTAATATAGAAGAGAAGATATTTGATGAAAACCAAGCAATAATCATCTTGAACTCTTTACCTGATTTTTATAAAGATGTTAAAGCTGCAATAAAATATGGTAAAGAGTCTTTGTCTTTAAATGATGTATTGGGTGCCTTAAAATCAAAAGATTTAGAAATTAAATTTGAAAGGAAGGCAATTAATGAAGGGCTTCAGGTTAAAAGTAAGACTGAAAAGAGAAATAATCAAAAAAATAGGAAAACCTATAGATCCAAATCTAAGAGTAAGAAAACTTGTTAACAGTGTCATAAAGAGGGTCATTTTAAGAAGAATTGCCCAGAGGAAAAAAAAATTGTATAATAATAATAACAATTATGAAAACCATGACATAGTAAATTTCCTAGAAGGGTATGAGAGTGCTGAGGTTCTTAAATTAACAGAGAGAATGTTTAGTGAGGAATGGGTTATGGATTCAGACTGCACTTTTCACATGACACCTAAGAAAAATTGGCTAACTGACATTAAATACTTGAATGGAGGTAAAGTATTAGTGGGAAATGATGAGTCATGTGATCTTATTATTGTTGGTAGTGTCAAATTTAAAATGCATGATGGTTCTATTAAAATTCTTGAAAATGTAGGTTGGTGCCTAAACTAAGGAAGAATTTAATCTCTTTAGGTACATTAGACTCAAATGGATATACTTTTAAATCTAAAAATGGTGTTCTTAAGGTAATGAGAGGGTCCTTAGTAGTCATAAAAGGGAAATTGAATTAGGGGTTGTATATCTTGGAAGGTTCTGTTGTGTCAGATTTTATGAATTTTAATCCTAAATCTGATGAAACTGTTTTGTGGCATAAAAGACTTGGACATATAAGTGTTGTTGGATTGCATGAACTTTGTAAACAGAAATTGATTAATCTTGATAAGATTGGTAATTTAGATTTTTGTGAAAATTGTGTTTTGGGTAAGTCACATAAACTTAGATTTGCCTCTACTACTCAAAGAACTAAGGATGTTTTAGAGTATATACACTCTGATTTGTGGGGATCTCCACAGATCCCCAATTCTTTGCCTAATTCTCATTACTTTATAACCTTTACTAATGATTACCCTAGGAGAGTATGGGTGTATTTTTTAAAACATAAGGATCAAGCTTTTGATTGTTTTAAAGAATGGAAAAGACTTGTAAAGAATCAAACTAACAAAAAAATAAAGGTTTTAACAATAGATAATGGATTGGAATTTTGTAATAAACCTTTTTCAGATTTTTGTAAAAAAGCAGGAATACTTAGGCACAGAACATGTACTGAAACACCTCAACAAAATAGGTTAGCTAAAAGAATGAATAGAATCATTATGGATAAAGTTAGGTATATAATGACAAATTCAGGTTTAAACAAAAGATTTTGGGCAGAGGCAATTGCCACTACATGTTATTTGATTAATAGATTACTTTCATCTGCATTGAATTTTAAAACACCTATGGAACTTTGGAATAAAAAACCACCATCATTAAGCCATTTGAAACCCTTTGAATGTCTTGCATATGTTTATGTAAATCAGGGAAAATTAAATCCTAGGGCTTTAAAGGCTATTTTTTAAGATTGTCCTACAGGCACAAAAGGCTATAAATTATGGTTGATTGATGATAAAAAATGTGTGATAAATAGGGATATAGCCTTTAATGAATCAAAATTTTATGAAGACTTATTTGTTAGTAGTTAGTTAGGATAGGTTCAAATTGAGATGGAGACACCACAGTCTAGTTTTCATAGGCAGTCTCAAGAGTCTAGTGGTGGACCTAAATTGGGTTTGGATTCAATTCGTGCTTCAAAGTACGAAATCTCAGACTTGAATCAACAACTACCACTACTGAGTTAAGAAGAAAGTCTTCAATCTGATAGTAGTCCTAATTTGTCCAATTATTAGCTTGCTAGAGATAGGTTTAGAAGGGAAATTAGATTACCTTCTAGGTATGCACATGCATATCTCATTTCATATGCATTACAGATAGGTGATGTGATAGAAATGGATGAACCTATTAATTTCAAGTGTGTAAAAGTAAATACAGGGATGATTGGATGAAAGCTATGGAGACTGAGATGGCTTCTCTACAGAAAAATCATACATGGTCACTTGTAGATAGACCCAAGGGTAAAAAGGTAATTGGATGTAAATGGGTCTTCAAAAGAAAACCCGATATACCTAGTGTTGAACAAGCAAGATTTAAAGCAAAAGTTGTTACTAAAGACTTCTCACAAAGAGAAGATATTGATTATAATAAGGTTTTTTCTCTTATGGTAAAACATACATCTATTAGACTAATGTTATCTGCTGTTGTTATGTTTGATTTAGAATTATAACAAATTAATATTACTACTGCCTTTTTACATGAAAAATTAAAAGAACAAATATACATGGAACAACTTGAAGGTTTATGAAACCTAGTAATGAAAATAAGGTTTATTTACTTCATAAATCTCAGTATGGTCTTAAATAGTCCCCTAGACAATGGTACAAAAGATTTGATGATTTTGTCCTTTCAATTGGATTTTTCAGATGCTGTTATGATCACTATGTTTATTTTAAGAAAATTAAAAATGACAGCTTTATATATTTGCTTATTTATGTGGATAACATGCTTATAGCTTCTAAGGATATGAATGTTTTATTTGATTTGAAATATATGCTAAATTTTGAATTTGAAATGAAGGACTTAGGTCCTACGAAGAGAATACTAGGTATGGATATAAGTAGGAATAGATTGAAACAATGTTTGACTTTGTCTCAATCTGCTTATATTAGAAAAGTACTTGAACTATATCATATGATCAATGCAAAGAGTGTGAATGTTCCTATAGGTGCTTATTTTAAATTAAAATCTATTGGATTGTTGTCTTCTAATGAATCTGATTTCATGAATAATATACCATATTCTAATGTGGTAAGAAGTCTAATGTATGCAGTGATAGATATTAGACCTAATATAACATATGCAATTAGTCTTGTTAGCATATTTATGAGTAATCCAAGTAAAGAACATTGGAATGTAAGAAAATGGTTATTGAGGTATTTGAAGGGTACATCTAATTATGACTTGTGTTATACTGCTGATGCTACTAACCTATTTTCTGTGAAAGGATTTTTTGATTTAGATTTTGTAGTTGATCTTGATAAAAGGAGATCCCTTACTGGTTATATTTTCACCTTTGGTGTAAATGTTGTAAGCTAGAAGTGTAATTTGCAACACATTATGACACTTTCAACAACTGAGGCTAAATATATAGTATTAACTGAAGCAGTTAAAGAAGCACTATAGTTGAAGGGAATTATTTCTGAGTTGGGGCTGAATATTGATGTTCTAGAAGTCTTCAGTGATTCACAGAGTGCTTTTCACTTGTCCAGAAACTCTACATTTCATAAGAGGACTAAACACATTGATGTAAGGCTACATTTCATCAAAGTTGTGTTGGCTGCTGGTAAAATTAATGTGAAGAAAATATTAACAGATGTCAATCCAACTAACATCTTAACAAAACCTGTGCCATTGAGTAAGTTTAAGGATGCCCTGAATTTGCTCAAAATTTGTTCAGTGTAAATGTGTTGTGGTCTGAAGAAGAGTCCTTAGATATGTTAGTTTTTTGTCAAGGTGGAGCTTTGTGAATCTATGACATAAAAACTAATGGCAGTATTGTAATTAGGAGCAAAAGTTTGAGCAAAGTTTGGGCTATAGTTATTGTTTAGGGGCAGTTTTGTCTTTGTTTGATTAAGTCTTTTAACTAATGGATATAAACTATTAGTTGGTTTATTGAGAAAGTGAAAAGAAAGAAATTTTTCGTTGGCTATTTCTTAGAAGAAAAATAAGGTGCCTTTGGGTGTGAATATATTTTCTCTCTAGTTCCTCGTATCTTCTCTGCAACGGTTTATAAAAAATGCATGAATCCACTATTTTTCTTAAATCTAACTGTCTAAACTCTTAAGTTAGTGTACAAGGCCGCTATGTTGCTCGGGTTTAGGAAGGATTTGAGTCGACAAGGCTGGATTTGTTTCCGTTTGTGTCTATAATGCTAGATTGGCTTCTGAATCTGTAAGTTGTACTATTTTTCTTACTAATTAGTGGATTTGCTAAAGGATTTCTCTGCCTTAAATGTAGGGTTCTAATCTTTTGAATGCGAACAAAGTAAATTTGGTGTGCTGATTTGTATATAGTTTATTATATGGTTCTTGTGTAATTCTTGATTGAAAATCGATCTGAATCTCTGATTAATATTCAAACTCGATAAAATAAAATATTAACAGTCTATTATAGAAAAAAGTTTACATGTATCTCAAATATACTAGATTATATATCATAACTATATACATTTTTAGTTAGTTTCATAAAGAGCAAAAGTCTATGAATGATTGGAAGATAACGAAACCAAAGTTTATGTTTTGGATAACCATAACAATAATGTACTGTTACAAATAAAGGTATATCCTTTCTAGGTCAAAAAGGCACACAACAATTTTGTATCCAACCAAATTAACATTATTAATGGACTTATTTGAATAAAGTAATTCTTAAGTTTTAGTTCCCCTTGGGTAATGAAATGTATACTTTATTTCATTTTATTGTCATCATATTGGTTCAGAAACAAATCTTACAAGTACGTTGACTGTAAAAGCTATATCTAATCTAGAGCATTAAGCTAAATAAAATAAAATGTAAATTGCATTAAAATACAATACGTTTGGACCATGTGTCTTTTCATCAAAAACTCGAAGGTAGACGGGATATGGCTAGTAGGTTAGATGATTTCCATGCTAAATCTCATTTTTTTTCCACAAAAATTAACATCGTAATATTTCCTAAATCAAATTTCCATCAATATTAAAGCAATTTTCTCAAAAAAATTAAAAAAAACCCAACTGTCCATTGTAATTTCTAGATACATACCCCAAAGGTGAAACACAGTAAACATCAACAATTTAACACTTTATATTAAGCTTCAAACCCTTTTACAAAAAGTTTTAATTTATGTAATGGTGATTTTTTATCAGAATTTCTTCCTTTATCAGACATATGGGTTAAATATGATCGCGCTTGCTACAAAAAATTCTTACACAGAGATCAAATCATCCATCCCTATTCGAATAGCTATATTTGTATAATCCCTAAACCATTTGTTAACATCGTATAGACCTGTTAATTTAATATATTAAATGTTTTTTATTTAAGCCACATAAAATGTCTTCGTCAGCCCATTATTAATATAAATTTACAATTAAATTATATATATATACACTTTTGACTATATGATAGACTATAAAAATAAGATATCATCATATAATTAGGTGATTTTAAATTAAAGATAAAATAATATTTAATCACATGATAATATAATATTTGTATATCAAATTATTTATTTAAAAATATATATGCATAATATTGCTCATAAATTTAACTAAAAAATTATTTGTCAATTTGTCATATAATAAAATTATACATACACAGTTTTGTTATAAAATATGAATATATACATGATATATCATCATATGATTAAATGATTTTGAATTAAAGATAAAATAATATTTAATCACATATGATATATTATCTATATACTTAAATTATGTATCAAATATGCATACATAGTATTGTTTTTGATAGGGTGAAATAACACCACCGAAGAAAGCCTGATACCACTGCTACTTATTTAATAATAGTTTTTATTCAGTAAAATAAAAACATAACAGTACAATAGTCCCAATGGCACCCCCATTGATTATTTTATGGATTCAGAAACAGGTAACTGGCTAGGCATAGCCTCATAGAGATTAAAAACATAGCGTTACAATAGTCCCAATGGTAGCCTTATTGGTTATTTATGGATTCAGAAACAGGGACTGACTAGGAATAGAGATATATGGAGCCCAGCACACACACTAATGAGAAACGAAAACATATTACAGTTCAAATTTCTTTGAATAAAGGTCAAATTGCTTAGATGATGACAAGAGAGGCACCTGCAAACCACCAACTACCCTTGTTAAGGCTTCATTAGAAAAAAAATAGCAATTCAAATGCTTTATCAATATAATTACCGCTACAAGTTTTAATTAACTACATTGTAAAGATTTAGTCCGAGTTTCAAAATAAATATGATTAACTAACACTGAAATTATGAGTAAAATGACAAAATACCTGATCCGGCAGATTATTTTTCGGATTATTTTTCCGTAAGGAAGAGCGGATAGCATTAAGCAAGTGACCGTATGTTAAACCAGGATTCTTGTAGACAGTCTGGGTGAAGCTAAAAGTCAAGGCACCTGCCATTTTGCCGGTAAAAGTCTGCATATTTATATATGATTTGAGCTCATTAAGTAGAGATAGATATAATTAAATCATCCACATATCATAAAAATTAATGAAGGTGATTACTCACCAGAGGTCGCCCTGCGCCTTCGTCATCATCACAAGCACTAAAGGAGACGGCCAGGCCACCCCTTGTTCCTTTGAAAGTACGTACTGGTGCTCCATGTGTCTGATTTTCCCAATCATAGAATCCTTCACTGTTAAAATCACAGAAATAAAATTAATAGATACTCTCTTTTCGCAATTACAAAATAATAATAACAACAATAAAATCGTTTACTAGACCACCTTTTCATCCTGCAAATATGTGGTAGGTCAAGAACAGTTCCACTATGGGAAGCATCGACAATAGCATGAAGTTTGGCCCCATGGGGCAGCGGCCTTACGATTGTTTCGTTGATTTCATCATCAACAAGTGCTCCTTCAGTGGCGTGATCAACAGGCAACAGCGCTTCATCGAACCCATCAGCTTCGTCTCCGTTGCTGTCGCGCTGCCTTTGGCCATGGCCTACGAAATAAAACACTAGGGAGTCTCCAGCCTGACAATTTTGCACTAGCCATCGCAAGGCTGTCCGGATATTCTGCAGTGTGGGAATCTTCGTGGGATCTGCCTCCTCTTCTGTACGATTTTTTCCATGTTGTATATTAGCATGTATATAATTGGAGAAGACAGAGAGCTCATATGTGTCAAGATATATTCACAAGTAATATATATTACTTGGCATCTTTACAGACTTTCAGAAAAAATAAACAATCTTTTCCCCAAACAAATTCAAGTCTTGGTGTATATATGGGTAAGAATCAAGCTAGCTCTAACCATCACAAAATCCCTTTTTTTCTTATTTCCTTCTTGAATATTCATATTCTTTCTTTTTTTCCTCTTGTTTTTATCAAAACTAATTTTCTTACCAAATTGCATAGAGATGATGCAACTTAGTTGGAATCACACATCTCACTGTATGCAAACTTATACATGAAAAGGTTTAGAGACATGTATAAATTTACCTGTAAGCGTGAGTACGCACTCGCTAGGAAACTTCAATTTGTCAACGAGAAGATGCCTCATGCGCTTAACATCATCGGTGACTCCTTTGAGCTTGTAAGTAGTTTGAAGATAGCTCACTCCGCATAGCACAGCCCTTTTCTTCCCATAAGCCGGAGGTGCGGGATGAGTTTGTGGCCCAGAAATACATTGGCCGCATTGTTGGATTCCGGTTGCCATTGCTTGTGGGTTAGCTTGTTTGTGTTATGTGGTGAGATGGGTTGGATTTCTTGTTATTCAGTCCCATGTATATATAGTTGATCAGCAAGTGGAGAAGAAGCAGATTCGCTACTTTTTGGATCGAGAAACTTAATTGTAATCGGAAAGCATGATGTAAGAACGATTCCCATGTGCGTGATACATAACACCACTAAACGTCTGGCTTTCGTTAATTCAAAGCTAAACATTAAGGAGACTTATTATACAATAAAATTATATATATAATTTTATATATAAATAATAATATATTATTATGTGATTAAATATTATTTTATTTTTAATTTATAATTTTTTAATTATATAATAATACATTATTATTTATGTATAAAATTATATATATTATTTATCTACATAACACTGCTTCTTATCTTAATAGGAAAGGTATAGAATAATATTGTTAAGTGTCCAATATTTTCTTTTAAATTTACAATATTCTTTTACATCCGTGCATTGAATATAATTCATAATTGTTAATTCAATACTATTGATGAAATAATTCGTAATACCAAATCTATAAATTGTTATTGCTAGTGATGAAATTTTTATCAATGAAAAATATACTGAACTGCCTCCATGTCTAGTTATGGCACAAGTTGTCCATCGTTCGGTATGTTGCAACATTGGAAAACGCATAGCGCAAAGTGATTAGTGCCGAAAGGATACACAAATTTTATTAGAAGAGAAAAAAAAATTATTATGAATGCTTTTATATGTTATGGACAAGCTTATAGAAAAGTTTATGGCACATGTTCATAAAATATTCAATGCAAGGTTTAAGCTATGTAAAATTTTGTCCAAATTTTATTGCTCTCCAGACATATCACAAAACTTCAAAATCCTCTCTTGTTGACTAATTTACAAACTTGGTTTTAACCGTTGAACTGCAAGAGGGTAAAACATGATGGTTGCCATAGTCAATTAAAGTAAAAGAAAAAATCCCTAGCACCTATTATACGTAACTTTTGAATTTTTCCTCCTTTGTTGTAAGGGAAGAAAAATACTCGGTTATCCAATCACCCAAATCATCCTTCATACAGGTGAATCCCCGTAAATCTTTTACTATTGTTTGAATGAAAAAATAAAATATGAGAGCTAACACTATAAAAGTGGCTAGTGTTACTTAAAAATGTGAATTTATATCATAACCCTATTTGCTCCTTTATATACTTCACCTCTATTTGAAATTTTGGACCAATCCCTAAATTTATATTAATTAGGCTCTTAAATATTATTAATATTTATTTCTAAGCATTACAATAGATTTTAAGAGACATCAAAATTTGCCAACTTTGGGATAACCAGATGTAACTCATTTTTTTGTGCATTAAACTCCAATCTTCCGAGTCATAGCAAACAACCTTTTATGTATATGATCCATAGGTTCTCTAATAAGTTGAAAGTAAATAAAATCATGATTAATCTATAATTAATCATTTCTTTACTAACAACTCGTAAGCGACCTCTAACAAGATAATATAACCATCTAACATATGGAGAATCAATGTTAACTAATGAAACATTTCAATAATATGGTTACTGTGCAATCACATGCTTTTATTATTATGATATTTCATCAAGATTAGGGTACATAAATAATACCTACCTTAATTTCCTTGACTTCTTAATTGAATTTTGAGTCAACAATTGGGTATTGTTGGATTTGGGCATTGACTCTAATCCTTACTATAGCCACAGATTTCATTAGTCGTAGTCATCTATTATATAGCATCGTGAGATACCTTTCTCATAAACCTGGGAGTCATTAATCCTTTGTTAATTCACAATAATCAAACTACACTTCTTGATATATTCAACCACTATTATATTGATAACGTTACGAAAAAGATTACATTAGGCTAATGTCAAATTAGACCAATTGGTGTATGAAACATTTAAGTAATCTCAACATAAAGATCACATACACCACTATCCATTAAAAGATCTATTTCACAGACACTAGGGTTACCACTATATGCAATCCTTTTGGCAAGTTAGTCTAGATGACATACAATCAACATCTATCCATGGGTTACACAAGGTTGACATCATCAACCTTGACATGTGATATCTATCATTAACTTTTAATGGGTTCATTCAATACTATGCTAATCTTACCATATTATTTGTCTTTAGTTAGAATAATATTAAGGCTATGAACGTTTTAGATCAGCCATCATATATGCTTATAAGGTTTGCACAATCAAGTTACACGTTCATCCCTTCATCATTGTTCTACCAATTCAAAGACATTCAACAAACATACATAAATACATATGAATAACAAATTAATAATTGTCATTTTATTAATGATACAATACAATATAACTTAGGATGAAATTACTTAAATAACCTCAATTGATTGGCTTTAAAGCACCTGTTCTAACATCTTCTTCATAACATAAAGATTTACGAGCTTCTAGACTGTAGACTCACCAACCCTTATGAAAAAGTATTATATATAGCGTAAAGATACATTGATAGGCATTTGAATATAATTGGAAAAGAGCAACTGCTAGCAAGTCAATCATCTCTTGTACAAATTAGTGTAAAAGAAAGAGTCGCTCCACACCTCAGAACAACATCATATAAAGTGTGTCCATCCTTTAAAATGATCACTGTAAGGGTATGCAACTCAACGAAAAGGCCTTAAGTCTCTTTTATGTAGGCTAATTCTATTGTAGTAAGAGGTCACAACATTATGTTACCATTCAATTTAGGAAGATGCATTGAAGAAACACCTACCTCTATCTATTTCATTGGAACAACCTCACTAAGTTGGGGCCTCTTAGTAAGAGGTTTTAATACCCTTTATCTAGATGTCCTCCCTTTCTATAAACCAAAGAAGCTGCATCCTCAAAAGACAAGCCTTTTGACTCAACAACATAGTTGTCATTAGAACTTTTTGAAGACATATAAAAGATAAATAAGTTCTTTTCAAGAAAAGCTATAGAAGTTGAGGCCTTAAAGAAAAACATCAGTTTAGAAAAAAAAATCTTACCATTTTTTATTTTGTTAACCAAGGAACCCCACCCCATGTTGGTTGGAGGGGTAAACTTCAAGACATAATGATCAAATCCATAACCATTGTATCAGGTAAGTCAATGTTTCACAAGTATGATAAAAGCTTGAACCTAAACCTTCTCTCTAGAAGTTCTAATATTCTATCAATTTTATTAACCCCTGAGATAAAAAAAAAATCTTACCTTGATAAAAGTGAATGAAGAATGCATGAAGAAGATGTTTGATTTGAAAAATTAGGGTTTCTTCAAAGAACATATAAGGAAAACTTTATGACTTAAAAACTTGGCAACTCATTTATAAACAAATAAGGAAAAACCAAGGGAACATATATATATGCACCATTCGAAATCACACCTGGACACATGTCGAACATCTATGCATTAAATGCTTACCATCTACTATAATCCAATTAGCTAAAATCATGACCAACCGCATGTTATTTATTTGTGCAAGAGAGAAAAGTTTCTACAATGCTATTTGAACTCTTGAAATTAGGTACAATTGTTATATTGTCAGAAATCCTCCCTAAAATCAACTCTCAAAGATGACCACAAATAGTAGCTAGCAAATAACAACTGCATAAAACAACTAAGCAAACTGTAACGTTTGTTTAAAAACTATAAAGGTAGTAATGTAATTAGAGCTAAGGATGCATGAGTCATTACTTTCATTAAGTAAGGGCAATTTGGTAATTCTGTTAGGCTTTCACATTATTTGACCTAAGTATAAAAAGCTTGCGTTGGTTGAGAGCTGTAGAGAAGAGAGGAAAAAAAGAAAATAGAGGCAGCAGGTTGTTGGGTTTTTTCTTCTCTGTTTTGTGCGTCTTGTAGCTGCTGTGTAACGGTTTTTGGCTTCTTGAGTTTGATTGGCGGTGTCTCTACGATGAAGTTAGGTTCTTTTTTACTTTGTTTTGCTATGTATTTGTTTTGTATATTGTTTTTGGATGTACAAAGATTGAGATTCGTATGTTTGCATATTGTAATCGAACTTGGTATTAGTGGATTTGACTAGAGGAACACCTCTGCCTTGGATGTAGGATTTCTTTTATGAAATTCGAACCAAGTATATCGTGTTGTTATATTTTTTCTTGTTTTCCGTTGTTATATTATTCGAATCGAAATTTCTTGGGGTTCGATAATATAAATCTATAACAAGTGGTATCAGAGCCACTAAAGATTTTTCCAATCTGTGATGTTTTGACCTATTTTCGTTTCTATTCCGTTTATATTCAGCTATTTGTGTATATTTTGAGATGTGTTTGGCTTTCGTGCTTTCAATATATTCTGGTGAAATATATGTGTTGTCTCTTGATATATTTGAATATATTTTGGAAAGATTGTGTTCTTGTTGTGAGTACTTTGCTTTCTTGGTACTGTTATGTATTCTTTTGGTATCTGTAGGATTAAAGAAACTAAAAGAAATAACAAAGAACATAATGGGGTCAACAAGACTGGAAATAGAACAATTTAATGGAAAAAATGATTTTAATATTTAGAGGAAAAAGATGAGGGCTGTCTTGGTGCATCAAAAGTGTGCAAAGGCCTTGGAGGGTGTAGATGTTTTACCTTCTGATATCACAGAATCTCAGAAGGCCAAAAAGATAAAAGAGGCATAACAGAAAGTGTGCAAAGGTCAAAAGTATGCAAAGGCCTTGCAAGAAAGAGGCAGAATAGAAAAGAAAATTCAACAAAAAGATAAAAGAAATAATAAATCTAAATCTAGGCCAAAAAGGGTTTGTTGGAATTGTCATAAAGAAGGCCATATGAAAAGAAATTGCCCTGAAAGAAAGAAAATGAATTTTCCTTCAAATAATGAGAAACATGAGTCTGTAAATCTACTTGATGGCTATGATAGTGTTTAAGTATTGGTATTATCTGAGGGGTTGTCTAGGGAAGAATAGGTTTTAGATTCAAGATGCACCTTTCACATGACACCTAGAAAAGATTGGTTTTTAGATTTAAAACAGATAAATGGGGGAAAAGTCTTAATGGGTAATGATGATGCATGTGAGGTAACTGGTATAGGTGTAATAAAGCTGAAACTTACTGATGGTTCTATTAAAATTCTCAATGATGTTAGACTAGTTCCTAAATTGAGAAGAAACCTAATATCTTTAGTTTTGTTAGATTCCAATGGTTATTCTTATAAATCTGAAAAAGGTGTGTTTAAAATAATGAGAGGAGCTTTAGTAGTAATAAGAGCTAAACTAATCAATGGGTTATACATTTTAGAAGGAACAGCTGTTAGTGACTCAATGTCTTCCAGACCTGATAAGGTGGATGAAACTGCTTTGTGGCATAAAAAGGCTATGACACATTAGTTTTTTGGGCTTGCAAGAACTTTGTAAACAAAACTTGATTAATTCTAAAAGAATTTCTACATTAGAGTTTTGTGAGAATTGTGTTTTAGGGAAGTCACACAGGTTGAGGTTTGCAGCTGCTACTCATAGATGAAAGAATATTCTTGATTATGTGCATTCAGATTTGTGGGGTTCTCCTTAGGTACCTAGTTCTCTATCTAGTACTCATTATTTTCTAACCTTTGCGGATGATTTTTCAAAAAGAGTTTAGGTTTATTTCTTAAAAACTAAAGATCAAGCTTTTGAATTTTTTTAAAGAATGGAAAACTCTTATTGAAAATCAAACAAATAAGAAACTAAAGGTTTTAAGAACAGACAATGGTCTTGAATTTTGTAATAAACAGTTTACTGATTTTTGTAAATAATTTGGAATCTTGAGACATAAAACCTGTGCAAACACTTTTTAGCAGAATGGTCTTGTAAAGAGAATGAATAAGAGCATTTTGAACAAGGTAAGATGCATGTTAGCTGACTCAGGATTGAGTAAGAAATTATGGGTTGAAGCAATTGCTACTGCTTGTTATTTGATTAATAGATCACCCTCTTCTGCTATTAATTTTAAGACTTCTATTGAATTGTGGTCTAGTAAACCACCAAATTTAAATCACTTGAGATCTTTTGGATGCCTTGCCTATATCCATGTGAAATAGGGTAAGTTGAACCCTAGAGCCTTAAAGGTTGTTCTCTTAGGATATCCTACAAGGACTAAGGGTTATAAAGTCTAGTTAATTGATGAGTTAAAATGTGTGGTTAGTAGGGATGTTGTGTTTAATGAATTTTTATTTTATAAAAATCTATTTATCTCTAACCAATCTCAGTCTAAATAGGTTTATATTGAGGTGGAGAATTATGACTTGAGAAATTCTGCTAGTGTTGAGTCAAGTGATGGACTTGGTTTGGGCTCAGATCCAATTCATGCTCTAAAGTATGAAAATATGGGTTTGAACCAACAACCATCACAAAGTCAGAGTCAAAGTAGTTTAGATAGTGATGCGTATTCTAATCTTTCTGATTATCAATTGGCTAGAGATAAGTCTAGAAGAGCTATTAAACTATCATTTAAATATGCTCATGCAGGTCTTATATCATATGCATTTAATGTAGGTGATTGTATTGAATTAAATGAACCATTAAATTTCAAACAAGCCTGTATGAGTAAACACAAAAAGGAATGGTTAAATGCCATGCAAGCTAAAATTGATTCCCTGCATAAAAATAACACATGGATTCTTGTTAAAAGACCTGTAAATAAAAAGATTATAGGTTGTAAATGGGTTTTTAAGAGAAAACCTGCTGCTTCAGGCTTTGAAAATAGAAGGTTTAATGCTAGAGTTGTTGCAAAGGGTTTTTCCCAAGTAGAAGGAATTGACTATCATGAGATTTTTTCACCTGTAGTTAAACATATATTGATAAGGCTTATTTTATCTACTATGGTGTTATTTGATTTAGAACTTGAACAACTAGATGTTACTACTATCTTCCTTCATGGTAATCTAGAAGAGTAGATTTATATGGAGTAACCAGAGGGTTTTGAGAAACTTGGATCTGAAGATATGGTTTGCTTACTAAAAAGGTCATTGTATGGCCTAAAACAGGCACCAAAACAATGGTATAAAAGGTTTGATGACTATATGCTCTCCATTGGCTTTTCTAGAAGTAACTTTGATAATTGCGTTTATTTTTGTAAAACTGAAACAGACAGCTATGTTTACTTGTTGATATATGTGGATGACATGCTTATTCTTTCAAAGAAAATAAGTGATCTGAATAGGTTGAAAAAATTGTTAAAAGATGAATTTGAAATGAAAGATTTAGGACTTGCAAAAAGAATCTTAGGAATGGATATTAATAGAGATAGGAGTAAAGGTATTTTAACTTTGTCTCACTCTGTGTATGTTAAAAAGGTTCTTGAATTGTATGGTATGCATGATGTTAAATCTGTTAATACTCATATTGGAGCTTATTTCAAATTAATGTCTGTTTTGCATGATTTGCCTACTAATGAATCTGAATATATGAAAAAGATTCCTTATGCAAATGTGGTAGGTAGCTTAATGTATGCTATAATAGGATCCAGACCTGATATTGCTTATGCAATCAGTTTGGTGAGTAGGTTTATGGGAAAACCTTGTAAAACACATTGGAATGCTGTGAAATAGGTGTTGAGATGCTTGAAAGGTTCATGTGATTTTGGTCTTGTATACACTGCATTTGATACTAACAGTTTACATGTTAAAGGATACCGTGATTCAGATTATGTTGCAGATTTAGACAAGAGGAGATCTCTAACTGGCTATATTTTCACATTTGGTGATAATGTGATAAGTTAGAAGAGTTGTCTTCAACATGTTATTGCTTTGTCTACAACAGAAGTTGAATAAATTGCATTAACAAAGGCTACAAAATAAGCTTTGTGGTTGAAAGGTATAACCGAAGAGTTGGGGTTGCATTGTGGTACTCCTGTGATCTATTGTGACTCACAAAGTGCAATATATCTGTCTAAAAATAGTGTTTTTCATGAGAGAACAAAGTATATAGATGTTAGGTTGCATTTTATAAGAGAAATTTTGTCTAAAGGTCAAGTAATTCTGGAGAAAATTGCTTCAAAGGTTAATCCTGCTGATATTTTGACAAAGGTAGTTCTAATAAACAAGTTTAAGAGTGCCTTAGAGTTGTTACAAATTGGAAAGGTGTGAGTCTGTCTTGCAGAGGTGTTTTTGCTAGTTAAATTCATGTTTTGAGTCTTGTAGTTTTCAAACAAGGTGGAGCTTGTAATGTTTGTTTAAAAACTATAAGGGCAGTAATGCAATTAGAGCTAAGGATGCATGAGTCATTACTTTCATTAAGTAAGGGCAGTTTGGTAATTCTGTTAAGCTTTCACATTATTTGACCTAAGTATAAAAAGCTTGCGTTGGCTGAGAGCTGTAGAGAAGAGAGGAAAAAAGAAAATAGAGGTGATAGGTTGCTGGGTTTCTTCTGCTCTATTTTGTGCATCTTATGGCTGTTATGTAGAGGTTTTTGGCTTCTTGAGTTCGATTGGCGGTGTCTCTATGGTGAAGTCAGGTTCTCTTTGACTTTGTTTTGCCGTGTATTTGCTTTGTATATTGTTTTTGGATGTACAAAGATTGAGATCCATGTGTTTGTATATTGTAATCGAACTTGGTATTAATGGATTTGACTAGAGGAACACCTCTGCCTTGGATGTAGGATTTCTTTTACGAAATTCGAACCAAGTATATCATGTTGTTATATTTTTTCCTGTTTTCTGCTATTATATTGTTCGGATCGGAATTTCTTAGGGTTCGGTAATATAAATCTATAATACAAACACTTCAAGAATCAAGGCTTGTGTGGAATTAGTTATCTTCTAGAAGCCTTATAGTGAAATATCAAGGCCACGTACACCATGACCTCAACAATGATTTGCCATTAATGAGATGTTTCTTATTACCAAGGAATTAACCTCATAAAAAATCATCAACAATCAATAAAATGCAGTTATTCTACCTACCGTTTTGGTAGTCACTCTTATAGTGTTATTCTCAATTACTATATTTACTTAAATGTAACTTATTTACTATAAATATGTACTGTAAGGGGTGACAAATAAGATCCCATCAAAAAAAATAGAAACATGTTGGATATAGTCATTCTAATAACAAATTAACTTGTAACATATTTTGATCAACTACCATGAATGTAGGTTCTTAAAGTTTTTTGGTATGTCTTGTTTTTATATCAATAAAACTATATTTACACACTTTGAATACACAAAATATATCATCATATAATTAGATAATTTTAAATTAAAGATAAAGTAACATCTAATCACATAATCTATATATCTAAAATATATATATGTAGTATTATTATTTTTATATACCTATATCTCACTAATTCCGTATAATTATCGTTGGAACAAATTTATACACCAACTGTCAAATACCTCGCTTAAACTTAAAAATATTAATAGTTACAAAAAAAATTAAAAACTTGTGCTAAAGAAAATAACGTTGATATAAAACAACGAGTTTTTTCTTGGGTGGATGAAAATTGTAACAAAAAAATAATTCGTGAAGGAAATTTTTATTAAATATTTTTTGCAAAGCCAATTTTAGAAATGGTTTAGGTGTCTGAGCAAATATGACAGAAAAACTGTTTTACAGTTGACATGCATTTTTTTAAAACGTAAACTTCAAATATTTAAAATAAAAAAGATAAAGACAAGTATTAATGAATAACCCTCCAAATATCGATATTTACTGATATAAAATAATTGGTGCATTTATTTCAATTTTTTAAATGATTTTATTGGTTATTATCAATAAAAAGACACATTTTTAAACACAAGAAAAATATTATAAATTATATTGTATCAATAAATCTTGTGTGACCTCAGTTCATTAATAATAATAATAATAATAATATATATAATGCTTAATTGAATAACATATTATATTAAATCTTAATTGAAAAATCCTAACACATATTTCTATTCTTCGCATGATATACAGATATAGCATAAAGAAACTTTTTAAAACAATTTTGTACTTTTCCCGTTGGAACAATTTATATGTGCATTTTCGTTCCGTAGTACTGGAGGTTGAAATTTGGATTGAAAACTGGTTGTTATTAAATTAATATAGATTTTAGATTTTAGATTCAACAGAAAAAATGGTATCCGAAACTTTGGTGATTTGTGAGAGGGAAGTGAAGATATATAAGAACAGAAATTTATTTCTAATTTATTAAGAAAGTAATTCGAATTGTCAAATGTTGTTGATATTAGAAAGCATACAGATAAGATGGGTTGGTCATGGGTGGAATCTTGAAAGCTTTTAATCCACGCTATGAAAATCGGCCCCTTGCTTAATTGGATGGGTACGAATTTTTAATGTATTCGTTGTTCACCACTAATAAATATTCAATATTCTCATTCAGCATATGGTGACATTCCAAGGATTATGCTTGTACGTATGGTTCAATTTAAATTATAAAATTGAATCAAATTATTTAAAAAGTATGGTTTAATTTGGGTTGATTTAAATTATAAAGTAGTTTAGTTTTTATTATAAAATTTTTTGTTTTAATTTAATAAATTTTAGAAAAACAGTTTACAGTTTAGATTATAGTTTAAATGTTATCATTTATGTATTTAAAAGTATATTAACATAGTTTTATTATTTTTTTTAAAAAATATATAAAGGCCTAATGTATTTCTAACACAATACATGTAATATATATACTATAAACATATAAAAAAATGATAAATTAAATATAAAAATAAATAGTATGAACTACAAATTTATTGTATTATGAGTGTAACTGTAATTTATTAAAGTAGTAAAGGGAATATTGAAATTTAAAAATTAAAAAAAAAACCTTAAACTCTTTTTGAATTTTCAAAGAATCATTTAACACCTGTAAAATTTTAAAAAATTTTAGTTCTCCCCCTAAAATACTGACTCTCAACATTAACACATTTATCTATAATGCACTTGTAATTTTTAAAAAATTTTTAATTAAAGTAGAAAATATTTGGTGGTGAATGATTTTTCATACATTCAATCTATAATCTAAACTATCTTTTTTTTTAGTTTAGTTTGATTTGATTTGAAAAAAAACTTTTAAACTACACTAAATAGAACTATGTACCCCCATAAAGAATTATGATAGTGGTTCTATTTTTAAATGATTCGATCTAATTTTATGATTGGAATTGAATTTTGCATACCCTTGCATTCTATAATTGAAAACCATTATTTTTAAGTTAAATCTAATTTTTCCTAACACATGTTTTACTAATTTGGGCTTTTTCATACACTTGGATTTCACAAATTCGGTATGATTTTCATTGATACAAATTTATATGCCAACAACTCTCAAATACTTCACTTAACTTAAAAATATTAGTTGTTACAAAAAAAATTAAACAATAAAATTATATATATTCATTTTTAATACATATTTATGTGTATTTTTATATGTGTCATCATACGATTTAATGATTTTGAATTTAAGATAAAGTAATATTCAGTCATATAATAACACATATAAATATATATATATATTTATATACTCAAAATAAATATTCATAATATTATGCTAGATAAAAATGGTAAAAACAAATTCATAAATGAAATGTTTATTAAGATAATTTTTGCAACGCCAATTTTAGAACTGGTTTAGGCGTCTGAGTAAATATGACAGAAAAACTGCTTTACCATAACCATAGACATGCATTTTCTCACAATGTAAACTTAAAATATTTAAAATAAAAGAGATAAAAACAAGTTTCAATGAATAACCTATCCAGTATCGATATATACTAATACAAAATAGTTGGTGTATTTATTGGTTATGATCAATTAAAAAAAAAATGTAAATTTTATTTGTATCAATAACTCTTATGTGACACACCCCAGTTCTTTAACAATTAATATATAAATACTTAATTGAATAACCTCAAAACATTTTTCTAATCTTTGCTAATATTTATATTAATTCTTAATTGAATAATCCTATCACATAATTTTAAAAACAATTTTTTACTTTTCGTCTTGGAAATAGTTGTTTGTGCATTTTCGTGATTTGTATGTGGGAAGTGAAGATATATAACATAAATATATATATATATATATATATATATATATATATATATATATATATATAGTATTTTATTTCTAATTTACTAAGAAAAAATCCTTTCACAAATTTTGTCCTATTCCTTTTTAAATTAAAAAAAACAAAGAGTTTGGGTCAAAAGGGGCATCCAAATAGAATTCGAATTGTGAAATTTCAGTGTCTGTAGAAAGTATAGATATAGGGTTGGTGATGGAAAAAGGAGCATCCAGATAGAATTCGAATTGTGAAAAGAGCAATCTTGAATACTTTTATTCTCATAAAAAAAGATCAGATAATTTTGCCCCTTTGGTTTGATTCGATAAGTCCAAATATGAATTAGATTCCTTGTTCACCACTAATCAATGGTGTACGATGCAGCGAAATTAAAATATTCGATTACTGTCATTATCGTATTAGATTCTAATAATCTTTCCATTCTAATAATGAAATGTAATATGTGAGATAACTTTAGACCCCCATTTTTCAATTGAAATAACAAATTATATGAAAGATTTTTTTTTTAAAAAATAAGTATTTTTTTTAAATATTGTACCGATAATATGTGAAATAAGGTGATAATTAAAAAATAATTTTATTTATTTATTTTATAATTTAACAAAATAAAAAAAATTTAATATATTATTATCGTAAAGAGAATCTTAGTAAAAACACAATAAATATTTTAATATAACATATGTTAGTTTAACTAATACAATACTAATCTATATCTAGTATTATAATATATTGTATCTATAAGTGTAAAGATCAAAACTTATATTACACAAAATCAATTACTTTATGTTAAAGTTAAATTCATCGCATTTATATATCACTGATTTTACTCACTTTTATTATATGTGAAACTTTTTTCTTTTAATTTTCAATATTCTCTCTCAAATGCAACCATCATAAGCTGTTAGGTTTGCCATTTATCTGAGTCAATTTTGGAAGGGTGCATTATCACTAATATTCAAGAATACTTTAGGTTATCAAATCTGCCATCTGGTTTTGTGCTGTGATACCATGTCGGAATATATTAATTCTATAAGTGTGGAGATCGAAACTCATATTATATAAAATCAACTGACTTATGTTAAAGTTCAATCTATCACACTTATGTATCATTCATATTTTAAGGGTATTTAAGAAAATAATATTTTAGCATTTGTTTATTATGTTCAACAAAAAACAATAATTATTTATATATACTAATTTTTAATAGTAATAATTTATATATAATAATCTTGTAGTTAATATATTTTTATAGTAATATTTCATTTTTAGTAGTAAAAGATGTAGGTAATTTATACTTATATATATCTGTTTTGAGTATATAAATAAATACATACTCAATGTATCTCATTATGTGATTAGATAATTTTGAATCAATGAGAAAGTAATACTTAATCACATAATAAAAAAACATAAATATATTTTTATTTATATATTCAAAATAAATACACATAACATTGATCTAAAAAATTAGTTGAACCAAATGCATCTTAAATAGTATTATTTCCAAGAACTATGACAGTCTAGTGATGATAGCATCTGGCTTTGGGCCGATATTTAAAAAAAAAAATTACCACTCATTATAGGATAACTACACTTAAAAAGGTACTAAATTATTAAATTATTTGAGTTTAATTAAAGAGATTGAATTTTGATTTTTCTATTGAAGTTATAGAACTTTAATATTTCTTGATTGAAGAAACCAAATTTTTAGATTTTTTTATTGAAGAAATTAGATTTTTAATATTTTCTATTAAATAACTAAACAAACACAATTAAAATTTTTGTTTTTTTAAAGCAAAGTGATTAATTCAGTATTTTCAATATGAAATAGTGAAGTTTTAATCATTTTAATAGAAAAATCTAAAAGTTTGGTCTTTTCAATAAAATAACATAAAAACTTGACTACTTCAATGAAAAAAAACAAAATTCAATACTTTTAATAGAAAAAAGTGATAATTGGATCTCTCAATCTTTCTATCCCACTAATTATTTATATCCACTGAATAATTCACCATGATTTCCTAGACCTTGTTTTTCGATTTTGCATACACAATGAATTGTTCTTCTTCATTAATTTGTGTTCTTGATGCTATATGTATGAGTGGCTAAATTCTTTTTTTTTAAGGATTAAAAGGATCTATTGATCTCCACAGCTATATAATAATTTTTATATTTGTTTAATGAAACTTTGATGATATTTTTTATTCAACAACTGTGAATTAATAGCTTGTGTTGTGATAGGGCCAAATATCATGCATACATGTAGGTTGGTGTAATCTATCGAGAGATGGTGCATAATTAGTTTGTGCCTTTGTTAACTCCGGAGATTCTATGTAAAGATTAATAAGAAGTTCTTGTGAAGTCATTGATTGTCATAGAGTGTAATGGGATTATATTAACCACATACCATGAGAATAAGTATTCATTTAATTTTTACGTGTTTAGTTAGTCTCGAAAGAGGAATTAGATGAAATATGATAATCAACCATCAAAGCTCATCGAATTTATCATGGAGTAAACTACATAAACTGCTAGTTATATGAGATTGATTGTGAAATCTTAACATTAAGTTATTTACTTTGATAGTAAACGTTTAGTAGTTAGTACAAGTAATTTCAATAATTAAGGTTAATTTATTTAATTAGGTTTAGATTAAATAATTCCAACTGCATTAAATTTGGTTGCCCTAACAAGCATAGATTACAAAACGAACTAATAGTTAAAAACACAATCTTTGTGGGATTGATATCTTTCTATGTTACTTGATTGGATCATTCACTTACAAGCGAGACACAACAACTATCACAACTAAGAATGTCTATAAGGGCTTAACCGTGTATAAGGGAGAAATAAGCATGATAATGCACTCGATTGTGTATAGTCTCGCTCTAAAGAAAATAAGAAGGGAGATAAGTTAAACATTGCAATAAAATTTATGAGTAAACCCCGAAGGATAGCAAAAGCATGTATGAGATACCACACTATTAGAACCCAACCTATATTACTTAGGCCATGTAAAGAAAAGGAATATAAGTAGGGTGAAGGCTGCTCACTAGCCCATAGTTAGGTGGCACGAGGTGTATGCTTGCATACCCATGACCATGAGACCAATTTCACTCATGAGTCAGTATGCATTATAAAGTTTGTTATGAGAGGGCACCTGTGAGTTACTTTCTACAACACCCATAATAGGTCATAATAGTTTGTAGTAGGACCTAGCCACCCATAGTAAGGTTTAGTGGACTGTAATAGGCTTGAGCTATGATTTTGTATTACAATAGTGTGTGTTAGGAGAGGACAACATAATATGGGAACTAACATGGCTAAGATGACAGATCCCTATAACAACCTAGTTTGATCAGCATAAAGATTGATTTGTAGTTTATAATAGGGGTATGTATAGTCTCATTAATTGAATTATAGTTTTCTAAAACATAATATAAACATATAAGATAAATATGAAATATATAATATACATTTAGAAAATGACCAAACAAATTGTATACCTAATTGTGTATTGAAAAATTATGTCATATATACATATATATTAAAGAAATATAACTTATAATTTGGTTCGATTTAAAATTTACCCAAATTGTAACCTAAACTGAAAAAACAGTTTAGAAAATTTTCAACCGAAGCTAAACTTAACCAAATTGCAATTTTTTATTAGTTTGGTATGATTTTAGAATTTGAATCAAACTATACACATCCTTAATTTGTAGTCAAGTATGAGTTTTCACTTAAATATTGAGGATTAGAGAGTTATCCCAATTTAGGATCGCAAAGGATTCTTAGATGACCATGCATAAACTTAGGTTTCTTGAGGCAAGTCTAAGGGACTGAAGTAAATTTTGAGCTAAAAATGTAAGTAATATGGTCCATATCATCCAAGTTAAGTAAAAGGAGTACTTCGAATAACAAAGTTAAGGTGGATCAAGTCCAAGGGTAAAATAGAAATTAAGTAAAAATTTAATTAGAGTCTCCTACTTATTGAGTGATTATCACTCATTCCTCATTTTCTTATGTTTGACAAGTAACAAGTGATTATAAAGGTTGCAAGGCAAGAAGGTCAGTTGGCGTAGGTAGATGTGAGGGGCATTTTTGTCAATTCTAATAAATATGATTTTATGATGTATTTATAAGATTTAGTTTTATGTATGGACATTGTTATGCCTTAGTTTTATTTGAGTTCATAGTTTTTAGTTACTATGACATCCTTTGGAACATTTCCATTGGATTTTATTGATAAATGTTATGATTGAATTTTATTATTATTCTTATCAAATAGATGAATGTTTGAGAATGATGAATTATTAAATGAATGCATGCTCTGCTTGTTTAGTATGGTTGTATTACTTTACGAAGGGCAGCACTTCTAAAAGGGGTCTTACATTGAAGGTGTAATAATTTATGTCATCAATCAAGTGTGTTCACCCAAACTCATACCATTTATCACAATCATGTAGACTAGGAACTCATGCTAAAGGGATGAAAAACCAAAATAAGCAAACAAAAGCTTAAAATTTGTTTCACAATTCACAGTAGTAATTTACTTCCATTAGTCACTCTTATAAGCCCAAGGTGAGTAGCTCTACAAGCACATTGCTTAAAAAGGGGATCATATTAAGCCTCGTTGCCACCTAGATGATCATAGGCTTCTAATAAGCCTTGTTATTGTCTATAGGTGAAACATTACCCATTAAGAAGATTTTCCTTTAAAAATTTTTTTATACATACTACCTATTATGACAACATTGCATAATCAAGATTTGGGGGCATCATGACCTCCTCACGGTCACTGTCTAAGTCCTAGTTTTCTTAAACACTGGAATCACATTATTTACATTTAAAATTATTAATTCTCTTTTAATCCTAACCATTGATCACTAAAAGGTGTGTTGAGTTGTATATGAGTTGTATCTCTAA
Organism: Mangifera indica; assembly: GCF_011075055.1. NCBI lineage: Eukaryota > Viridiplantae > Streptophyta > Magnoliopsida > Sapindales > Anacardiaceae > Mangifera > Mangifera indica. Next base: position 8,601,460 of record NC_058140.1, read on the forward strand.
ATTAGGAAGGATATAATTAGGGATAATTAAGGATATAACTAGGGATAATTAAGGAGATTGTATCTTAGTAAAACTAGGAAAGTACATATACTATTTCCTATTCTAGGATTTAGAAATTCACATAAGTATTGATGTAAATTCACTTTTCAATAAAGAATATTTCTCTCAAGGTTATTTCATATGGTATCAGAGCCAATTTAGGCTTTTAAAATTTTTCCGGTAACCTTGGTTTATTTTTCGGTAATCTTTTCTGACCACCGTGTTTCTGTCCTTTTTCGGTGGTCGTGTTTACACCATTGTGATCGGTACGACTTCACCGACAATCCCCTGAAAAGAGAGCCGCCATCCGTCGATTCACATGTCGTCACGTATCTAGCAGACGTCTGACTACCTCCATCATCGATCTATTTCTCCGACGAGTGTGCATCGACACTGCCTCTTCCAGTCCTCTCAGAAGACACCGGTGAGTCTGTCTGTGATGACTTCATCGTCATCGGTCATCGAAATCGACGTCACGCTCTGACTGTTTTTGTCTCGGATCGTCATCTTCGATCTGCTTTCTCGACGCGCGTTAGGCTACACTACCGACACTGTTGAACTCAGAATATTCCGACGAGTAATCACCTCATAGTCTCTTCGTTGTCCGTCGCCATCGTCGTTCGTCGGAACAGTCCCACAGTGTTGATTTTGTTAATTTTCTTTTATTAATGGCCAGTGAAGGATCTTCAAAATCAGATCTTGCTCCTGTTAGAGATCAAATCTTGGGAAGTGCAACCATTCCAACATTGGATGATGTATTTGCTCGTCTGCTCAGAGTTTCCTCTACCACAGGACCCACTGTTACAGATTCTGCTGCCCTAGTCTTTCGATCTCCAAACCACTCTAGAGAGTCAAGTGACCGTGGGAGTAGAGGCGGTCGTCCAAGATGCAATTACTGTAATAGATGAGGGCATACTCGAGACAAATGTTATAAGCTACATGGGAGACCTACACATAATGTCAATGTTGCACAATCAGTCCCTCAATCAGCTCCTCTTGATCATCATTCAGAGATTTTAGCAAGACAGTCTCAATCAGTTCCTCAGTCAGTTACTCTCACTGGAGCTGATTATGAAGAATACCTTCAGTACCAGGTGACGAAACAGTCATCTCAATCCTCTGTTGCTTCCTTTGCCCAATCTGGTAATTCGATTGCTTGCCTATCACAATCCTCTACTCTAGGACCTTGGGTCCTAGATTCAGGTACCTCAAATCATATTTCTAGTAACTCTAGTTTATTTTCACATTTTAATCATTCCAAATCTTTTTCTTCTGTCACATTAGCGGATGGCACAAAATCTATAGTTAAAGTTGTAAGACATGCTAATCCATTACCAAATCTCTCTTTAGATTCGGTTCTTTATCTTCCTAATTGCGCATTTAATCTCGTTTCCGTTAGTAAATTAAGACGAGCCTTGAATTGTTCCATTACATTTACTAATGATGCCTTTGTTATACAGGATCGAAGTTCGGGCAAGATGATTGGCATAGGATGTGAGTCACAAGGGCTTTATCACTTGTCCCTTCCTTCTTCTGCTGCTTGCACTGCTATTGAGTCTCTAACTCTTCTTTATAATCGTTTGGGGCATCCTAGTCTCTCTAAGCTTCAGAAGATGGTCCCTCATTTATCTAGTTTGTCATCTCTTAAGTGTGAGTCTTGTCAACTTGGGCAGCAGTCTCGTAGTTCCTTCCCAAGGCGTGTCAATAATCGAGTTTCGTCTCCTTTTGAGTTAGTTCACTCCGATGTGTGGGGTCCTTATCGAGTCAAGTCTACTTTAAATTTTCAATATTTTGTGACATTCATTATTGATTATTCACGTTGCACGTGGATATTTTTAATGAAAAGTCGATCTGAGTTATTTTCTCATTTTCAGTCATTTTGTGCCGAAGTTAAAACACAATTTAATTCTTCTATACGCACATTACGTAGTGATAATGCGAGTGAATATTTTTCCACTTCTTTCACAAATTTCATGTCTTCTTAAGGGATTATTCACCAGTCTTCTTGTGCTTACACCCTACAACAAAATGGGGTTGTTGAGCGTAAAAATAGACACCTCATTGAAACAGCTCGTATATTATTATTACATTCACATGCTTGCTATCTCATTAATCGGATGCCCTCCTCAGTATTGCAAAATCAGATTCCACATTCAATTCTCTTCCCTACTGGCCCTTTATACACTATCCTTCCACGTGTCTTTGGTTGAACATGTTTTGTACATAACCTTTTCCCAGGTCTTGATAAACTATCTGCTCAGTCTATCAAATGTATATTTCTTGGTTACTCTCGTCTCCAGAAAGGTTATAAATGTTACTCTCCTACGACATGTCGTTACTTTATATCTACTAGTGTTACTTTCTTTGAGTCTTCCCCTTACTTCTCTTCATCTGAAACCCAATCTCCTATCACTGAGAGTCTTCCATTACCTACTTTTATTCCTACTTTCGATGTTCATCCTACAGTCTACCCTCACCCAAGATTTAGCACTTATTTCCCCGATTATTGACTCTCCTGCAGGTACTGATATCACTTCTATTGCTCCAACGACTCCTATTGACTCACTTCCTACTGTCGCATCTAGCCCGGCTGAGGTCCTACATCCTGATGACCAATTTCCTATTGCTATCCGTAAAGCTATAAGATCCTCTCGTAATCCTCATCCTATTTATATTTTTCTTAGTTATCACCGTTTATCCTCACCATATTATGCCTTTGTGTCCTCTTTATCCTCCATTTTAGTTCCTAAATCTATTCGTGAGGCTCTTTCTAATCCAGGTTGGAGGCAAGAAATGATGGATGAAATGACTGCGTTACATCATAATGGTACTTGGGAATTGGTGAAATTACCTCCGGGTCATTCCACTATCGGTTGTCGTTGGGTTTACACAGTCAAGATTGGTCCTACTGGTACTATTGATCGTCTCAAGGCACGGTTGGTTGCTAAAGGTTATACTCAGGTCTATGGTTTGGATTATGGTGACACATTTTCTCCAATGGCTAAGATGTCCTTCGTTCGGTTATTCTTATCTATGGCTGCCATTCATCATTGGCCCTTGTTTCAGTTAGACATCAAAAATGCCCTTCTTCATGGTGAGCTTCAGGAAGAGATATATATAGAGCAACCGCCTGATTTTGTTGCTCAGGGGGAGTCTGATTTGGTTTGTAAACTTCGACGGTCACTATATGGCCTAAAACAATCTCCACGTGCCTGGTTTGGACGTTTTAGTACAGTTATTCAAGAATTTGGTATGACTCGATGTGAGTTGGATCATTCTGTATTTTACAGACACATGTCGCGAGGAAAGTGCATTTATCTGGTTGTTTATGTCGACGATATTGTTATCACTGATGATGATCAGGAGGGTATCGATCAATTAAAACAACATCTATTTAATCATTTCCAGACCAAAGACTTGGGAACACTTAAATACTTTCTTGGGATAGAAGTTGCTCAGTCTAAGACAGGTATTATTATCTCTCAGAGGAAGTATGCTTTAGATATTTTGGAGGAGACTGGGATGTTGGATTATAAACCTATTGATTCTCCTATGGACCCTAATACTAGACTTGTGCCAGGACAGGGGGAGCCACTTGTAGACCCTGGGAAATATCAGAGGTTAGTAGGTAAACTCAACTATTTGACTATCACAAGACCAGATATCTCTTTTCCAGTTAGTGTTGTCAGTCAATTTCTTCAGTCTCTATGCGATTCTCATTAGGATGCAGCTATTCGGATCCTGAGATACATTAAGAAAGCACCAGTAAAAGGATTACTCTATGAAGATAAAGGTCATACTCAGATTATTAGATATTCTAATGCTGATTGGGCAGGATCTCCGTCTGATAGGCGCTCGACTTCTGGATATTGTATTCTTGTTGGTGGTAACTTGGTTTCATGGAAAAGTAAAAAGCAAGATGTTGTGGCTAGATCAAGTGCAGAGGCAGAATATCGCGCTATGACATTGGCTACCTGTGAGCTTGTATGGTTGAAACAATTGGTTCAAGAGTTAAAATTTACAGATATATCACAAATGAAGCTATTGTGTGATAACCAAACAGCACTTCATATTGCTTCTAATCCAGTATTCCATGAGAGAACGAAACATATAGAAATAGATTGTCATTTCATTCGAGAAAAGATTTTATCAGGGTGTATAACTACCAACCATGTCAGCTCTAATGATTAGCTTGCAGATATCCTTACTAAGTCTCTTAGGAGTCCTCGTATTGAATTCATTTGTAACAAGCTTGGTGCATATGATTTGTATGCTCCAGCTTGAGGGGGAATGTTGAGTTGTATATGAGTTGTATCTTTAAATTAGGAAAGATATAATTAGGGATAATTAAGGATATAGTTAGGGATAATTAAGGAGATTGTATCTTAGTAAAACTAGGAAAGTACATATACTATTTCCTACTCTAGGATTTAGAAATTCACATAAGTATTGATGTAAATTTACTTTTCAATAAAGAATATTTCTCTCAAGGTTATTTCATATGGTGAGATCCTATTAGGTGTGGTAATAATAAATAGAATGTAACAGACGTATTTAAAATCATAAGTTTATAATTGTATTGTAATATAATTACTTGATATAAAACTCTAATACAATATGAAAAAGAATTGGAGAAAGGCTTCAAGAGTTAAATCTTAGCCCAACATCTTACCTTACAACCTATAGGTCTCATCCTAAGACTTGACATAACAAGTATCTTTGCAATCTTTGGTCTTGCTTTTCTCAAATGTCTACCTTGGCATTTTCCAACATATGAACATGGATCTCTGTACAAATTTCTCTTATGAAGGTAATTTATTGTTCAGGGATTCAAAGCATACTGGAAACTAAAAAATGTGGTGTAGTCATGCATGTTTCAATCCACTTACCCATCTGATCTAGAATGCCTACTTTTTGTAAAGCCAAAAGAAGAAAATCCCAACTCACTATGTCAAAGTCTTTACAAATATCACCTTTAAAGCACATTGAGCTAAGGAACCCCAATATGGTAATTACACATAAGCTCTTGAGTCAACAAAATATTATCTAAAATTTGCCTCCTCATAATAAATGTTAACTATGAACTCCTTATTATACAGGCAAGACAATCTTAATCTGAGTAACAATCACCTTAGAAATGAACTTATATATTGTAATAGAAGATCAATCTAAAGTCACTCATGTTCCTTGGACACCCCTCTAGGTAATCTACTGAAGGTTTTATCATCAAGAATAGAGAATAATGCATCTCTAATTTTTACATCTATAATAAGAGCAATCAAACTATCCATCATGTCCACAAAATTATGACTAGAAAAATACCTAGATGCATCGTTAATAAATAGTAATGTTAGGGCTCTAAGTAAACCCTAAAATATTACACAGCCAAATTATCAAACTCTCTTTAATTAGAAATGAGGGAACCACTCTCATCCTTTAGTCTCTTAATCTTATTCTTGATCTACTTTTGAATCAAAGACTTATGAAAACTTTGTATTTCGATCCCCCAAATAAAGCCACTAAATCTTAGACCATTATTTGTAATTAGTCTCCACATCCTCGCAAAGCTCATAGTACTACATAGCAACATACTCAGTAGATAACAAATGTGCATTTAAAATAGTATGTGCCTCAGCTTATTACCTTCAAGCCTTTCTCACCTCAGTTGAAATATTGCTAGAATCCTTTATGTGTAAAGATTTTAGCTCACATTTTAACTTCTTCAATTTCTATGTGAGACATAACATAGGATTACCCTTTACAGTTAACTCCTACACTAATTAAACAATATCCAAAAAATTTTATGATCAACCTTAAAGTTTATAAATTTGAAAGTAATGGGCTTCTTATCATACAAAGGCCCAAATTGAACCACCATAACATGATGATCAAAAACATCTTTGGCCAAAAATTCTGACATTGTATTCGAACATGTCATAAACCATAAGGAGCTACAAACTACCCCATTCTACCTTTTCAAGATTAGTACCATCATCCTATCAGCCATTATGCCAAGCATATCGTAATCTTGTGTAACGAATCTTGACTAGCTCAATATCATGTACATACTGACCAAACTCATCTATAAATCCGTATCATCATATGTCACCCTTACTTTATCATAAGACCAAAGAATAATATTAAAATTCCTATTATAAGCCATGGTGCATAGTCAAATGTCTTAAAAAATGTTTGAAGTAAATCCTATAACTATAGTCAATTACATATATTAGAGGAACCATAAATGAAAGTGATAGCAAATAAAGATGTATCAAGTAACCTTGTAACCCTATAAATGAACTCTTAGAAAAATGCATTAATCTTGTTAACATTGTACATGGTAGGGTCCAAACATACTAGTACTCTATAAGTAACTAAATATAAAACATTAGACAAATACCCCTAAGACAGACATATTGTTGATACTATTGAATCCAAGTGCAATAAATCAACCTTAGTCTCCAAAAGACCAACCAAACCTAACGAGAAATTTAAAATCCATCTCCTCACTACTATTTGGTTTTGGGAAGCTATTAAGGCTCTTAATATTCTAACTTCCTATCTTATGAAAGTGGAATAATCTTTAATCATACTATTTTTGGGGTTGAAACCTAGTACTCCTCTTGCCCTTTTCCTTTAACTTGAGATACAGTAAGAGGTGGGATGACACCCTTAGAACCACTAACTAAAGTAGAAGAGGTAACCTCAGTTAAAGATATTGACTTGTTTAACATGCAACCATTCATACCTAAAATGTGGTCATAATCCTCCTCAATAGCCTTTTAGGTGTTAAAGTCTAAGTTAGATCTTGAAGAAGTCTTGTGATCACCCCAAGTTGCTAATACCAATGTTATAGTATTAACATCTCCTCAAATTAAATGAGAATGCCCCGTAGCATTATGACCTTTATGAAACACCATTTGTACCTCTAGATGTGTTACTAGGTTAATTGCTAAGTTCCCTGACACTTGAAAAGTGTTTGGTTGTGAATTAATTTTATTTCACCTATCTTAAAGACTCCTCTTTTGAAACCTTTATGAAACACCATTTGTAGTCTCTCTTAGTTGCAACCTTTGTCAACTCTGAAACTCTTATTAAAGTTTGACAAAAATTCTCAAAAAAACAGTATTTGAACACCTCTTAAGCTTTTACTTATACTTTATCCTCACCTTAATTGGATCCAGAGATAACTTACACTCTAGCTCAAACCAATATATAAAAGTCATTATACTATTCAATTTAACACATACTCAAGCATAGGAAAGTTAGGTACACTTATAAGTCATCTTGTTGTAAGATAAACATTGACTAACCATGCTAGAAGCCATGCTCAAACCCTTAGCAGTCTATAAAGGAAAAGGAAATCCATGTAACCTAATCTAGACAAGTACCTCAGGGATACGGTTCTTGGTAAAAGTGAAATGTGTGTGCCATTGCTAGAGAATGATTGTTTTGACCCTAAATATCCAAGGCCCATTCTCTAAGATTAAATGGATACCTTACTCATCTCAAAACCTAAATATCAAAACACCAGTGTTTGTTGACAATAAATTCTTAAGTCCAAAATATACTATTTTAGTTATAGATCGAACTGCATAAAACAACATATTATACCTAAGAAGGAACCCCGCAATTCAACTATTTATGTCAGTAATGTTATCATTAATCACATCATCTAGAATATGAAGTTTGTTATTTGAAACTATAAGCTTTACAGAATCTAAAATAAGCCTCATGCTAGAGTTTATATCTTTAACTTTATTCGCCCAAGATCCTTGTGTAGGAGTTGAACTGGCATATCTCTAGTCATAGGCTTCTTGCCTTTAAAAGTAAATGTTGTGGAAATCAGAACATTTTGTAAGTGGTTGGAGATAATTGAAGGCTCTGTTGATCAAGTGGTCATGATGCCTTGCTAGAGACTAATCTTGGTTAATGTTTGGATTCAACCTAAATCTGAATACTATCAACTTAATAGATAGTCTATAAGTCACACATAATAAGAGTTGATCAAATTCCAAAGGAATTGGATTATTTGAGTCAAATGCAGTTCAAATTTTGAATTAAGGGTTTGGATGACTCAAGTTTGGTTTGAACTCAAACACATGAGAAATCATGTTTTGAACCAAACTCTTGTTTAAATTATCTATTGGAATCATGTGTTAATTTAAACTCTAATAATCGTGAGGTATTTGAATAAAACTGAAAGTCTAAAGTGACTACAATATCCATTGGATTAGGATTTACTTTAATTGGATAATGTTCAAATCATATATGGGTTTGACTGAAACTCTAGCTCCCAAAAATTTCGTGCTTCATATGGATTGTAATTATTGGGTGTATAAGTCTTTTCTATATAAATACCATTGTGTTTACAATTTTAAGTACACCTATTTTTACACACTCAAATACCTATCCTCTCTATATAGTGAATTCCTAGTTGGTTTTTGGCATATAGAGCCACCTTCCATTTATGCTTTATGAATACACCAAGGTTCCTCCTTTATATGGATTAAAATGTGATATTCGTGCCATGTAAAGACTGAAAGAGTTGTCCAATGCATTTATATGGTTCTTGAACTTTCTTTGAATGTTTTATTCATCATTCATGAATCATTATTCCTATAATGAGATTTGCCCTAGGTTATTTGGGTTTCAAAAATTTTTGTTTCATCTTCTACTATCCTTGCCAATTTTCAGTGCCTTGAAAACCTAACCAAGTTTTGATTCTCTTAATTGTTGTCTCAGTTTATCTAACTATGAATAATATGATGATTTCTTTTGCAAATATGTCCTTGCAATCGCTAACTTCCTTTTAACCCAATTTTATGAATCTTAGGATGAGTTATCACCCTAACGGGTCAATTCTCTCTTTGTAGTCTAGCTGGCAAGACAGAAACATCCTTTTGTTAATGATAGGAGCAAGAAAAAGGAAGGGGAAGTTACAGGTAGGAAAAAGCCACATAGAAATCTTCCCTTGATGGTTTCCAATAATGGACAAGCCTATACCTTTTTTGCATAACCAGATAAACTCCATTGACATTCTTATTGTTTAATGAGGTATTTATTGCAACATGGTGGGATCTCGAGTAGGGGCAAGGTCCTACTAATCAATTACTACATTACATGTGTCGTAAATGCTCTTTCCCTCCTTTGCTTTCTTTTTGTGTTGCACAGTTGTTTATTCCTTGTTTCCTTTCTTTCAAGTTCTCAATCAAACAACTATCTTTTATAATTTGTTTCTCACTCTTCTTCAATGTGACAATCAAGAAGAGGTTGCTCAACTCAAGGAGTCACTGTCAGAGGTTACAAGCCACAAAGGAAAAGCTTTAGGTTGTAGAAGAAAGTTCACAAGCTACTGTGACTAGAGTTATGGAACATAATCACGCGATGATTATCATTGGATCATGTGGTAACTATTGAAAGTCTTCACTAAGCTATGAGAGAATAGTTAAAAATCTTTATCTCAAATTGGAGGAGAAGACTCTTGAGACGTCAAAACAAAAGAAAGATTTTGAACAAGCAATAAGGCAATGACAAAATTAAGTGGACTTTGAGTCTAGTGTCTAAGAGGGGGTATCAAATTTGGTGAGCTGCATTGTTTATGCACTATAGTATGAGAATCTTGGGCTTAAGTATTCTCATCTTGGAGTGGGATTGTGCTTCAAGAGAGATCAATGAAGTTAAGTAGGGGACAGAGGAAGGATTTTAGGAAAAATTAGGATTTGTTCTTAAGGTAGTTTATGTTCCTTGTAGGGTTCTGGTTCAATTATGAAGTCCAGAGTCCTTTTTGAAGAAGCCCTCAAGGAGCCTTCTCCTCAAGGTCCCCTTTTGCCTTCGCAACCAGGCTGTAGTGATTAATATTTGTTTTTTTGTCATAGCAGACATTGTATTTGTAACCCTCCATGTTAATAAAATTTTGATTTCACAACAGTTTGATGTGAATATTTGTTAATATTTTGTTCATGTTTCTTGCCTTATTTGCTTGTCTTGATCAATCTACATGTTTGATTGCCTTGTTAATATGCTTCATGTGTACCCCCTAGTTTTTTAATCGCTTTCTGAGAAACCAAAAAAAAAAGACGTAATATTGAGTTTCTCAACTTGTTGTTGATAATGTTTTCCTAAGTATTCCAAGCTCATAGCTCGTGGGACTTTTGTTACATCTAATTGCTTCAAATGATATGTTACAGATCGCAACACCTGGACCGTCTAACATAGGCCTTCCCATTTAGGTTTAATTGACCCATCATGCTGCACTTTGCGTTTGGCAAAAACTTTTAGTTTTATTAGACGTTTCCGTTGAAAATGACCGACACTTCGCACGTAAATTGTATACAATAATTTAACAAAGTAGTTCATTAGGTTTCAATAATCTTAGAAATTTAATAATTAATAAAAATCTCACAAATTGACTTATCTTCCAACTATAAATGAAAAAAATTGCTAAAAATGGAAAGCATACTGAATTTCATGGGCTAAGCACTGCCCGGTTCATTAAGCTACCCAGAATCTTTGGCCTTGCAGGTTGGACACATGTAACCAACAGAATCTGATTGCAACTCAGAATCAACACCCTCATTACTAAATTCCATTCCGCACCAAACACATGTAGTAAGTTGTCGGCTTGCCATATTTAACACTACTTCTGATCCAACCGGAACTGAGGAACCATATGACCCTTCCATTCCACCATTACTCGCCATATGTATTGGCACCTCCGCCAGCGAAAAAGATTCTTGTCCTGTCCCAAAATTGAATTGCAGAGCTTCTATATCATCAAACCTCATCTCCTCAAATTTTATGACTACATTGTAATTTGACCGGTTCAAACGGTTCAACTGACCGGTTCAAACAGTTCAATCGGTCTAACCGAAACCAGTATTTAAAACGGTTTTTATCTCGGTCCGGTTTTGAAAACCTCGACTCGACCCTACAAACTTCGCCTTCCCCCTGGCAATGGATATAAGAAACATCAAATTATTTTGCACAACATTCAATTATATTTGAGTACAAATAATCATTTTTATCACAAAAATTACTAGCACGTTAATGAGAAGAAAGCAACAAGAACCCTAGAACTCCATTATCCCCACGATGTGGAACATAAGACTTAACACAAGCAAGCAAGAAGTTCAATTACATACAGAGCTTTTTAAATTCACCTATAAAATTGCAATCAGCCATTGAACTCCAATGTAAACATGTGTATCTTATTTCATCAAAGACGATTTAAGCAAATAGCTGATTCAAAAACCACTAATAGGATATAATGCCAAATACATTGTTCAAGAACAGGAAGTTTAAAAAATAGGGAGTCAGTTTCAAATTGAAAGGATTCAAACATGACAATAGATGGCACATGCAGCTTATGTGGACTGAAATAATATTTATTGTTGAGTTGTATTTTGTTATATTATAAAAGCTATCAGACCATATTAGGATAGAATATAAATTTTAGAGATTTGATTTGATTTATTTCTTTCTATATCTTTCCTATAATTGTATATATTGTAATATTTTGCTCTTTGAATAAAATAAGAAAACAATATTCTAAATTCACATCTATGAAAAGAAGAACAAGAAGCGGAAAATTGATTCAGAGATTTAAAAACCTAAAAATTCAGCAGAGCAAGAAGAATATCAGAGAAGACCATTTCAGGAGGCGAGTTATGAATTTCATCTATTTCCTTTCTACAAACTTCTACAATAATTCCCATACTTACGAGGGGTTGTTGCCAGCACAACTCAACACCCTTTCACTTCTCTCATTACACGGAACTTTCCTCTCTTCTCAATTTGCTACATAAGAACTACATTATTGTTAAATAACGTTGTCATGGGGCTATAGTAATACACGCCTTTCATTAATGTTTCTTCTTCATTCCAAAAGTCATTTTTCTTTATTCCTTCAATTCAGTTTGCAACAACAACCAAGAAATGCACAAAAGAAAATCAATTAGTTTCATCTCCCCCTCTAGAATTTATTTCGTGTTTTCTCACTAGTCTTGAAGTTGTACTCCGGGAATTTCTTTTATAATTTTATTGTCATTTGGCTATTACTGTAAAATAGTAATTATTGCTATTATAAAGTGAAAAACTTTACAGAATTGTACAAAATAATTGTATGCTTCTTGATGTACTCAAAGCATGATGACCTGACATGAAAATCTGAAAGGGAAAGAGAGACAGGATTGCCATAAAATAACTCTAATACTCGTAAGGTTTATGCCCAATTTACTCACACAAATCATGTGTATTCCTACATAAAGCTGACAAGTAGAATGATAGGCTAACGTAATAAGACTAGGGCTGGATCTGAATTGAGCCAACTTGGCTTTGGTTCAGCTTAGTTTGACATTGTTTAATTCAAATTCGAACCGAATGAGTTTGAAGATTCAGCTTGCTTTTGAAACTAAGACAAACTCGAGGTTGAAGATATTTAATTTGATTCTGCTTAAGTTCAATTCAAATTTATTATTCAAATTCATGGTTCAGTCAACTCAAATTCATAGTTTAAATTATTGATTCAAATTTGTTACTCGATTTAGTTTAAATTTATGACTCATAATTAATTGTCTACTATTTGGATAAAACGACATTATTTTGTCAATGAAACACGAACTTGAACCATGAATTCAAACCGAATCAAGTCATGAATTTAAACCATTAATTTGAGCCGAACTCAAACTAAATTGAACCAAATCATTTTTTATTCAAGTCAAACTTAAACCACTTTTATTTTTTGTTCAACGAACTCAAACCAAATCATTTTCTATTCAAATTGAAATTGAGCCAAGGGGTTTTTGAGCTCGACATGGTTCATATCCACCCCTATACATATTTCTTTATGAGAAATACAAAAATATTTAATATAAGAGTTGGAATATATAACATTATTGTTGTATTGGTGAAATTGAAACAGAAGAAAAACAGGAAAAAATAGCAAAGTTGACAGCTTGTCAACATTTTAAATTTAAATAAAACATGGTTGGGAATCTTCCTAAATAAATATGTTGAGGCAATATCCATCCCTCACTTCTGTTGCTAATGGCAAAGATAACAAAATGTACAAGTTCTTCTTCAGAAGCCTATTGAATTTAGATCTAACCATGTAAATGCAAAGAGCTAATGATCATCTTATATGAGCATTGGAAAATTCAGAAACCCTTTTCAAATTAATCATAATTAAACCATGAAAACAAAAAAAGAATACTAATGATAACAATATCACAATACCTTATTTGAGATAGTGTTTGATGTGGAAGACCACCTGATGGTTGCAACAAGGAAATCAAAGACTCGGAATCTCCATACTGAACTAAATTATCTTTCAAACTTGGCAACTCAGAACTTCCATGTTTGCTCCCAAAATCACTTTGTAACCCAATATCATTATTGTTATTCACTTCATTTAGCTCCTTGTGCTCAACTGCATTAGTGCAAACCAAATTCTCATTACTCTCGATAGGTTCAACATTCAAATCACTAGATGCAGTCAGTGTGCGACCCGACAGACTTGTCAATTTCATCAGCGATGAATGACAGACCATCTTTCACACAAAATTTTTCACAGGAATAACCATTTTGCTCAGCAGTAGTTAGGTCACTTGCAAAATCCACGCAGGAATGTATCTTAACATCCATAACATTGCCAGCATCAACATCATCAGCCTCCATCTTTTCATCAGTAATCTTTGGCTTGCTAATTTGTTGATATGATTCTTTGTCCATATTTCTATCATCCATGTCGGGTTCGCTGAAAGCAGAGTCAGAGTTCAGTTCATGGTCAGAAATGGAAGCAACAGGTATGGCAGTAGACCTAGCAGAGGACGTTTCAAGAATAGAATTTTGAGCAATTTCTATCAAAGCATCCATTTTAGAGATCCTTGTAGGAAACTCCTCCCTAGCAGGAGACTCAATTCTTTTCTGAAGAATCGACCGACCAGGGGTATCTTCTATTCCCCTCACATAATTCCTCACATGAATCCCTACATGACCATTGTATCGACGTCTTTCATGGAATACCTTATGACAGAACTGGCATTCAAATTTCCCATCTTTTATTATAACACCATCCCCAACTGAAGAACCAAGTCTGTACCTCCTTGTAGTCCTCTGATGAAATGACAAAAGGTGTTGTAAATATGTATCCTTCTCATCAAATGTCATGTCACATTTATGGCATTCAAAAAGGTCCTGTATTTGAACCTCCGCAAGATTGTCAATACCCAATAATGTTACTTCCTTCTCCTGATCATTAGACTGCCTTTGTTCATTATCCAACTGGGTAGCACCTGCATGCTGCTGGATGACATATATCAAATCGAATTAAAGCTAAATAGACAAAACTGCTTCGCAAATATTTTCTTACATTTCCAGAAGCAACTCTATAATCTTTCTGAACAATGTCAGCCCCATGATCTATTGACAGGTGAGCATCATGAAGTCCAAAATAGGATTGCAAATATTCAGAAACTTCCCCGCATGATAGAAAATGTTGTCCACCAGGGCTGCAAAAATAAGAGAATGGGTAAGGCCAGCATAAAAACACACAAGCATGGGATAAGAGTAAATAAATTATCATCTGCAAAGTCGAACAGACAAGAGACCTCTCCACATTTCATATTAGAGTCCTCTAAAACATGTAACCATACACGAAGAATAAGCAAAGGTGCATTAATTGACCCATTAAACCCCCTCCATCTTCACACACTAATTAAAGCCAACATCTCAACCACTATTTTTAGACTTCCAAAGGGCATTAGGAATGCTGCTTCAATCACCTGACGTGAAGTAGGACAGCCTTGATTTATTTGGAATAAATTCTACTTTCCTATGTTCTATGTTAGAGTTTATTATTTCAAAGGGAGGTTTCACTTTATTTAAATATTAAGGTCTTGCTCTCCTAGTAGTAGGAGACTAAGTAGATAATTTTGACAGACATGATAAATTATTCAACGTGAATTTTGGTTTTCTCCTCTAGTGTTCCCTGTCTTTTTTCAAGTTCTTGTAGATTTTCTGCCCTTTCTGATTCTGCGGTTCAAAGTAAGTCCTGCTCTAATTCTGATTCAATCAGAAAGCTTTACAAATATTACGCCTGGTTCAGTCCCAGTTTCACACCCTAACCCTAAATTGTTAGTCCAAGCACATTACCAACTCAACCCCATTGTCTACAAAAGAAAAAGAAAAAAAAATAAAATCACAACCCATCCTCTTCATACGAAGGCTTCAGTTACCATGTGTGCTATCACCACTAGTTTCCTCTCCAGTCAATCTGTCAATTTCCCCAAAGAGCACCATCCCAAAATACACTGCATAGCACCATGATGCATAGCTGAAACTCATTGCTCTGGCCTCTTTTCTCCATCACTATGCAGTGGATAAAACCAGGCCGCCACCACCACAATAGGACTTCTCCTGTGATCTATTACAACATGGGACAGTCTTCCAACATCTTCTCTGCTTCAGTCTTGCTTTATCAGTCATTTGGCACATCATCAGAGATCATTAACATCAACAGGCAACATATCTATTAGTTATTTGTTTTTAACTTACTGTTCTATGGTTATTTTGCTAATATTGAAGTTTGTATAATTGATCCGTGGCATAATATCATAAAGCTTGGCAAGCATCCATGGTGTATGATCCCTAAGCATGTGAAACAAGATTTGAAACTTCCCAATCTAATAGCAAATTAGATAAACTTATCACCATCAGACACATCTTTGTTTCATCTCTCCACCACCCAATAGATTAGGTATAAAACTTGAAGAGATTCCCACTGAGACAAGCTCAACCCTAAAACTACCTTGTCAAAACTTTCAACCACCCAAGATATCCCCTAGCCTTATGAAACTTCCCCAAACAATTAACTCATCATGTTCTATAAGATTTAATAACTCCAATCCCAAGGATCAAACTTCCCAAAAGTGAAAGGAGACTATGTGTGAATATATAATTAAAATTGAAGATGGAATTCAGTGTGTTTGTACTAAAATCGATAATCATTCTAGTGATGTGGAGCCAAATTCTGAGGACAGTCTTAGCAGACTGCCACATTTCTCAAGCTTATACTAAACAAAATGTTGGTGTTCAGAACAATTTCATAGGTTATGAATCTCTTTTGAAAAATTATTTCCTTGGTCAATGAATCAATTGGACATGAACTATATTATGAGTCTTTGTTTTCATTTTTTTCCAAAAAAGAACAACCAAAGCCTCAAGGGAACATGTTATTGCATGCAAGCACAGTTACAGTGAATTAAAAGGCAAGAGCAAACGATAATGCATTTCAAAGAGAATAACTTGGAAATTCTTTTAGAAGTTCAAAGTGGATGACTTGGACTAACATCTTAATTTCTCCCAATAAAAAAAAGAGAGACTTGGACTAACATCCCCATACAATGAATAAACACACCATACGTAGATTAATATTGTAAGCTGTAACATCAGAAGCACATGATTACGTACAACGCATGAACAAGCATAATGATCTTAAGAAACCCACTTTGAAAGTTCTTATTTAACTTAAAAACATATATAAAAATGTATGTATTGGCTATAACTAACAACATATACAAATAACAATCTCAATATTGCACACAATACACTTAATCATAAAGAAGTTAAGAAAATAACAAGTAAACGAAAAGCATAACCTTATATATCGGCGACAATAAATAGAGGCGCCGCCCTCTCTCCTTCTAAGGCCAAGCAAGAGCTTCCAACCAACAGGCAAAATATCACCGAGCAAATTAGCATCAACAATCTTCCTCTTCTTCCTTCAACTACACCACTGTCCACCCAAATCCCACATAAAACTTAACAATTCCTCTTCACTCCCAATCATTCCTTCAGTTCTTCTCCTCAATTCTTCCCCATAAGGATCCTCCAAACTCCCTAATGCCACAATATCCACCACCCCTCCATTCTTGTTGACAATTTCCAAATTCTCCTCCAATGATTTAACTTTTGTTTTTGGCTTCCTTCCCTTGTTTCTTTTTCTGAAAATCTGATCCTTTTCTCTCGAAAAGCTGAACAAAGACACGACATCGTTAAAGTGAGGGCTTTAGGGAAGGGATTTCCGAAGGGAGTTAAGAATGGAACGGTTTTCTAAATGTTCAGGGTCGAGATGAGGAGGAAGAGAAGATGATTAGGGTAGTTGTTTAGAAGAGGGGAGAAGACCGGCCATGCGGTGGCGGAGATGGTGGTGGTGGTGGTAGGTGGTGTTAGTAGGACAAGAGAAGGTTTGTTTTCGGGAGTCGGCGTTTTCGTTGAATAGGGAATGATCAACGATGAGAATGACGAGGTCGTCAAGGCAGTTGAGATCAAAAGCGGAGGTTGAGCAAAGAGACGAAGTACGAAGTTCAGACTGGGTTAGGGTTGACATGTCTATGAATGGGAGAGAATCGATGGTCCCCATGTTTGAGAGTGAGTGAGTGAGTGAGAGATTTGCTGATAGTTTTGATTTCTTACAAAAATTTGAGAAATTGTGGAGAAAGGGAAGCACAAGTATGGCTATTTGTGACTGGGAACAAGTTCGCAACAGGCTATAACCTTAGAATGGTTATCACAGGCCATAATTATATTGTAACCTTAAATTTTTCATAATCAAAGAAAAACATATTATTGGAGACTGGGATTTCATATAACTGTTTAGGTATGACAGTATGATAACTGTTTTTGTGATCTCAGTATAATATAAGAGTAATTATGCTTAGTTATAGTTGTTAAAATACTTGAAAGTAATTCCAATATAACAAAATATTGCAACTTAATGTTAGTGAGATTGTGAGAGTTCTGGCAGAATAGTAATTCTTGCTTCTTGTTTGTACTTTTTAGATGAAATTGTGCCTTATCCAAGTCTCCTTCTCAAGTTGCTGGTTGGTGTACCGTCTGTTTGCTAGTGGTTGATCTTCTCCACCCACATTATATTCAAGAGTTTGGTTGAAGAGTTTTGATGACACAATAACTGCTTACTAGTTTATGGAGTACTAGTAGATACCCTTCGCCTCTCTTCATGGATGAATGGCATATAGGCAGTTAAGATCTTTTGGTTGCTAATATGATGGTTTGTTTTAAGCATTTACCGTGTCATATATGAGTTGTGTTTCTATCAAGTAGATTCAAACACTCAAAATATCTTATGGGTTGTGTTTCATGCCCATAGAATAAATCAGTGACATGTGTCATCATGATCTCTTATATTAATTTAATTAATTCCTACATTTTCCTGAAATATTTATAAGGAAGCTATTGAATCCATAAGTGGGTTATTAAACTTCAAATATTTTCTTTCCCTTTGCAAAATCCCTAATCAACTTGAGAAAGTTTTCTAATATACGTGTCTAGTTTTGCATTTATCTATATAGGTTTGTTTTAGGGTGAGTTCTTTTGACTTTTTGTTGTGTTTTTATTTTGTGAGTAATGTTTTTTAGGGAAAGTTGGTTAGGGTTTACATTTCAAGTAGTCTCAATGTTCTTCACTCTTTTATTTACAATTGATCTCCTAAGGTCAACTTTAATGGCTTCCCATAAAAATTGGATCAAAAAGTTTTATTAGCATTTCAAAGGCAACTGCAACCTTGACAAGTTACCTGTTATTGCAATTGGTCTTGTCCTTGTTACGATTGTAGTTATGCAACCAATTGAAAAGATTTTTAGTACAACATTTTTTAATATTAATTTTATTCCTTTTTCGCGATGTCATTACACTACACCATAAAAGGTCTAATGTAACAATTAAATTTCGTTGTTAAAAACCCATAAAACTGTAACTTTAGACTTTAGACAACGAAATCATAGCCGCCACAAATGTCTCCGCTGCATTAGGTAAAAGGCAACGGTTTATACCCGTTTAGCCAACAGTAAAAATAACCGTTGCATTAATAATTCAAATGCAACGGTTTTGGTGCAATTTAAGTTAATGATTTGCTTAGTCCCAAATGCAACAGTTTCAATTACTAAAGGCAACAATTATAAAGAACTTTAGACAACGGCTATAAGTTATTTTAAGCAACGGATTGTGTCATTTTTAAGCAACGACTATTTTACTAAAGCAACAATTATTAAAGAGATTAGGTGACGATTATATGCTACTTTAAGTAACAGATTGTATTGTTTTTAAGCAACGGTTATTAAGCTAATGCAACGATTATTAAAAACCATTAAGCAACAGTTTCAAATATTTTAGACGACAGATTGTGTCATGCTTAAGCAACAACTATTTAGTTATTGCAACGATTTGTAATATTGTAAAGACAACAATTTTAATGGTTAAGTAACTGTTATATATTTGTTGTTGCATTAGCTGTATGTATTTAATACAACAGTTTGTGTACATGATGCAATGGTATTTTTATATATATTTTTCCTTTGGACCTATTTTAAATAAATAATATATAACCTAAAGATAATAAACTAAGTAATCAAATAAGAAATAAAAGGATATAACACAAAGTCATGTATTGTAACAAAAGTATTTTTAATTCAAAGTCAAGAAATTCAAATTTGTATAATAAGTACTTAACATAAACACATTTAACATATCTCATCATAATCAATAAAGAGAATTTATGTCCTTAAATAAAAGACGTCCTCAAAAGAAGCCTAAATCACAAGCCTCCTCTGTAATCATAAAATGTTTACTCTTTTTCCAGCATCATCAATCACCATCCTTAAACAAAAAAAAAAACCATTAAATTATTATTTAACCGAATATTAGAATATAAATTAACAAACTATTATATGCTCACATATCACAAAATCTATAACCCACCTTATATCTAAACTAAAAGCTTGTAAATATGATCCACTATGGTCAAATTCCACTACAACAACCAACAAAATTGAGGAAAAAACAATTACATTACAACTTCCCATTAGTAAAAACAAGTTAAATTGCAATTGGAAAAAAAATTATATTAAAGTGTCTAAATAATTGTCAAACAAGTTTATCATAATTATTTTATAAAATAAATGATATTTACTTTTAAAGAAAATAACATTTTTACCTTTTGTTGTTTTGTACAGTTGAACCACCTTGAAGTGAATTAAGTCCTGTAATCAATGAACCAAGTGCATCCACATTCATAGTTGGGTTAACTTGTGCTATTTGATTCACAAGCACTGACAAGATCTGTTGTGCCATTGTTGCACTTTCAGCTTCCATCTTTTCTTTCATTTCAGTAATTTCTTTAGTCATTTTTTCCTTCTCAACTTCTAATTCTTCTTTCATTTGGGCAATTATTGCCCTTTCTACTTCTAACTTCTCCTCTACTTCTTTTTCCAATGTTGATTTTATGGATTCAATGCACTCCTCTGGAAATTTATAGTTATCCTTTGATGGTCCTTTTCCTCTCAAGTCAATTGGTGTAACACCTCTCCCCATTAATAACACACGACCAGGTCGTTCTTGCCCCAATTCAGTTATAACTTCTTCCAACATTTCACCACTTTCTCCTCTGGATTGCAACTCTTCAATTCGAGCCTATAAACCATAAAAAAGTTAAATTGCAAGTGTTATAATAACTTATGTTTGTAAATAAAAAAAAAAAAAGGTTGCTCTAACAATTTTGTTTTATGCTAAACATACTATTTTTTCTCTAATACTGTTATCGTCTTGATATGCACGTCCTTCTTTTCTTTTCCGAGTAACTAGATACATTTCAACTTTGGTAGGAGGTTCTTTGTTCTCCTTGGAATTTTGCTAAGATGTAATAACAAAAACAAGTTACAAGCAACACATTAAAACTCAAATTCAAGTGAATCAATAACAAATTTTACAACACTTACCAAATTATGGTAGATACTAGCAAAACTTTTTGGACCAGTAGTGTGCATATCATGTTGTTTTTTGCGATTTTCAATATTGATGTTAGCTATTTTCTGCATAAAATCTAGGAAGATTCATCCAACTCTTATCTCTTTTATCCGTGCCTTAATAAACTGCAAATATATATAATACACAAAAAATTAACTTTTAATGATCCTATGATAAATAACTCAAACCTATGAAGCAAAAAGTTGTCATGATAAATAATTAAATAAAACCTTTATGAATGAATGCATGTATTTGACCTGTTTTGACTAACAATGATAATATGAATATGAAATATTAATAATGCAACAGTTGTCATGTTTTTCATAATGAAGTAAAAAAGTCTAAGCAACTAATTAGTGCAACATAACTATATGAATGGAGCAAAAAAGTCTAAGTAGTTGTATTTGACATTAAAAAAGATTGATCTAACAATTGTCATGTTTTTTTATGTTTGATATGAAGGGGTCCCTATTGATGGATGTGTTATGATAGTGTTGCTAGAACTTACCAATTAATATAAGGCCAAATAAATTACAATATTTAAAAGAGGAAATAGTGCAGTATGTTAATAAATTACAATATGTTACTTGTTTCAATATAATTTGTCCTTAAGAAAGATATTTTTGCATTATTAAATAATCCAATTACACAAGTGATACAAAAGCATCATCACTTATTGATTGCCAAGATGTGTTTGACCTAGACAATTAATAACATCTACCAAAACAAACTTTTAGTAAATAAGAATTCACAAAAGCATTTTAGAAATTAAACAAAAAAAAAATTAAAAAATGAGAAACTTTATTATTCATAAAGTATATAATAGAAAATTAGAAGTCCTATGAAAAAGAAGCAATGATGTAGAAAATAAGGTAGAAGAGGAGAAAAAGAGAGAGATTCTAGCACAAATTACAAGACAATAGGCAAAGGATTAGCAAGAAGATAGCTAAAAGAGTGATCAAATTTCCAGCATAGTTTCCAGCATAAAATTTACAAATTTCCAGCATAGTATCCTTTGATAGTCCTCAATTTTTAAAGGAACTTTGACAATGTAATGCGACCCAAGTATTATATGACTGAAAACAAAACGCATGTAAAGCTAAGCTGCAAAAAAAGAAAAGCTTTCCCTTTCTACTTGAACCTTGGAGAAAGAGTTGGTTACCATTTATGCTTGAATTGATTTGTTAATTAAGTGAACCTACTATTTAATTTTGCATGTTACTGACACTACCTCTTGAAACAGTTTCACTCTTTTTATCTTTATGAAGTCAGGTCTTCCATTTTTTTTTTTAAATTTGGAGCTCTAGTTTTTTAGGTTTTTCTAGATCTATTTTTCTTTTTTTAAACAATTCATCTGAAGTGGGAAGGGTTTTGGGTAGATATTCAATAGTTTTTTAGCTTTTTTGTTCAGGGAAGAATGGTTACTAGCTAGAATAGGCATTGACTTTACTCCCTTCTTTTTCTTTTTTAATTCTTTGTGGACACTTGGTCTCTGGTTGTATTTCTTTTTTTTTTTAAATTTTATTTTAAAAGAGAGTTTACAATTACTTTGAGCAGATAGTTGTTGCTCTTCTTTTCAGCATAGAATCAATTTCTATATCAAAACATGACTTAAGGCCTATGTGATACATGTCAAGTGCTAAACAGATACAAACTCAAAATCATAATCTAATAAGAAAAGAAATCTTTTCCTAACATGAAAAATAAATACCCCTAAGTTTTTAATTGGAAAATAACTTCAACTCTAAATAATTTCGTGAATCTCAAATAACAAAATCCTTGTAATTTAATATTAAATCTTGATTCCTACATTATGTGGTCCAATAGTGAAAAGAATAATAGAAAGACTAGAGACATTCAAAATAGCATAACCAATCATAGGAGATCTAAACTACAACTACATTAGAAAGAAGCCAATGATAAAAGATATTAAACCAAGAGAAGCAAACACAACTGCAAGCCTATTGGGACCCTCCTCCTTTGTTGTAGATAAATATATGTAAACTAACCCATCAAGTGAATGAAAGCCCACAAACAAATACACAAACCCTATTGTAAAGTTTTGTAATCAATCAAATAAAATTACAAAATATTCATATTTATATTAACAAAATTGATGTTATCTACAGATGTTACTGCAATTGCTATTCTCTTAAACCCATCTTGACCAAGTTTAAGAAAAACCCAGAAAAAATTGAATCAAATAAATAAATTTTGCAAATAAACAAGTGAAAGGTGAGTACCGGAGTGAAGATACGAGCAGCAGCAAGATGAACTTTCCCTTTCACAACCCTTGCACACCATATTGTTAAACGACAGCAAAATCAATTAGAAATATAGAGATTTTTTTTTGGTAAGCTAAGATAATGGTATTTTTTTTTGGTAAGCTGAGATAATGGAATTGTTGTTAAGTTAGGAGATGGCACTTGCGGAATGGTTTCTGAGTGGGTGGCAATGATTTATGAATGGCTTGACAAAATAATTTAGTTTGTTGGCCTGACTTGAAATGGGCCATTCATTTAAGAAATTATGAGCCCTTAAAGAAATGTTAATTGGTATCTAAAAATAGAAGGGTAGCTTCAGTTCTACATACTCAATCAAATTAAAATTGGTTTAGTTTGGGATAGATTTATTATTTAGATTTGTAATTTATGCATAGAACAATGATGCCTTAACAATTGTTTTAAGAGTGGATACGAACTGAATTAAACCCGTAGATCTCTAACTCAAATCAATTCGAATAAAAAATAATTCGATTCGAGTTTTGCTTGAGTTTATCAAATCAAAATTAAAGACGACAATTAATTTGACTCATAAATTTAAGTCAAATAAAAGTCAAGCCAAACATAACACCTTTTAACTTAAGTTTGGTTTAAAAAACGAATCGAATCTTTCAACTTCCTAAAATGTCATAGTTTTGATGTACTATAACATTTTTTATCTAATTAAATTATAGTTAAAATTTTGATATATTAAAACAGTTATTAAAGTCAATGTTTTATATCTCATAATGCTACAGTTTTTTTTCAACTGTAATTTATTGTTAATTTCCTAGTACGACACTACTAATTCGTTGTTTTATATGTCATAATGTCAGTTTCTTTTTCAACCGTTGCTTATTATTAATTTTTTAATACAACACTATTAAATCCGTTATTTTATATCTCATAATACAATGGTTTTTTTGCAACCGTCGCTTATTGTTAATTTTTTAATACAACACTATTAAATTCATTGTTTTATATCCCATAATACAACGGTTTTTTTTCAACCGTTGCTTATTGTTAATTTTTTAATACAACACTATTAAAACCGTTGCTTATTTTATTTTAGACAACGGTTTAAAAAGTGTAGTCAAAATAAGTGTCGCCTTAAGCCCAATATGTGGTTAACATAATGGTTTTATTATGGTGTTGTTATAGTCGAAGCTACCCTTGACTATAGCCTATTAAGATTGGTTTGGGGACAAGTTCTTATTCTAGTCCTTAGGGTATTAGCCTTTCCTTCATAGGCCAATGGGTAAGGTAAAATTGTCCCTTTGCTCATGACATGGGCAATAAGGAAAAGAAGGAAGTCACTAGTGGGAAGAAGCAACAAATGAGTCTCTTTTTGGTGGCTTCAAGCCAAGAGTATACTTATACTTCTTTTGTTCCTTCTCAAAAAGGTGACCTAGTGGTTGGTGTAATTATAGGTCATTTTGCTATGTTTTCCTTGAGGAAGGAAGCTCTTTGAATAATGTGGTAAGACCCTAAGTGTGACTTTGTTGCTTCTAAGTGGGTAGGCGAATTACCTTGGACAAGTTTCGAGTACATCACTCTTTATTGTTGCTTATATCTTATTGAATAGCTATTCAACTTAATAGGTTACTCATGAAGTTTAAGGACAAGTTATTTGCCATGGGGGCTAAACTCTAGGCCAAAAAAGAGAAAGCTTCAGGCTATGAAGGTAAGGTGTCTGGATGCAAAGGCGAGACCTAAGGCTAATGAGTATAGTCACTTTGTAGCTTACAAGAGCCTTCATTGCGAGTTAAAAGGAAAGATACTCAAAGCCTTTAAGTGCAAGAGGGCATTCAAGCTAGCTAAGAAGCATACTTGACAAATGGAAGAGTGTAGGGCTATGTGATAAGCTTATATTTATATACATTTTATATTTCCAATTATGTTATTTTGATTTAATTTTGGTGTAACCTTGATACTACCCTAATTTTGGTTATATGTTGTTTTGTAGGAGAATGGGTAAGATTAAGGTAAAAGCAAGAAAGACGCTCTTTGATTGGATTGATTATAGCAAAAATCGAATGTTTTAGGAGAAATAGGCATTCAAAACTATGATAGTCTTATATGATTATGCCCTTGCTCATAATGATACTAAGGTTACATGTGTTTCTAGATCGGTCACCATATATGCTTGCTTATAAGGTTTTCATGATCACGTTAAATGTTTATCCTCTTATCACAATTTTACCAATCTAAGGGCATGCATCATACATACATGTATACATATATATGTTACAAAAGATGAATAAATGCTACTTTTATTAATAATAAAATATGATGCAATATTTGGAAAAAAAATTATATAATTAGCCTTAAATGATTGGCTTCAGACTCTAGAGCCCTACTCCAACAAAAAATGTCTTTTAATTAAATTAAAATTACCCAAACCCCAATCAACCACTACAATGCGAAGAAGGCAAAGACAACTGAATCTTGTCATCATGCAAAAAATGTGAAAAGGGTTGAAGCTTATTATCACACCCCTTAAATCCAAAGGAGCACAGATACATCAAGTTGGTGCATTGGGCTCGATGATAGACCTTGAAGTGGCATGCCATGACAGTGGAAGAGCAAAGCGATATGAGAAGACTAAGGATTTAAGAAGTTAAGAGAGTTGATTGGAATGTTGTTGGTTGAGATGGATGCCAAAGATAAGACGGGTTGTTAATTTTCACACGAATGTGTGAGCAAGCATATGCGTAAGCGCATAGGAGTTTTGGAGTTGAGCATGTTAGGATGCTAGATTATGATCTTATGCACCTAAAATAAGGTTGGTTAGTGCAATGGGTTGACTAACACAAGAGCTACAAACAATAAGTAAGAATTAGGCAAACTAGGTTTAAGCAACCTATATACATGCCTTACATGAGAGCCATTAATGAATTCAAGCTGACAATAGATGGAGTTAGATTAGCATAAAATATTAGTTAGCTTTATCATCTAACTTGTAGTAATAATGATAGATTTGACTTAATTATGGTTGAGCAAATCATAAAAGCAAATCAAGGGATTAATCAACAATCAAGTTTGAGTGATCTATGGGACTAATTGCCAAGAATGGTGGGATTGAACTACAATCATGTTGGAGTTAATTGTAGGGATTGATTGCCATGATTTGGGGAATTGAAATAAAATGGGGTGGTAGTGATTTGTGGAGCTAATGGTTGGATTTTGAATTTGAAATTGTAGCTTATCCAATTGTAAGCCTTCGTATATAAATTGGGAGCTTTATTCATGTAATTATATGTGTCACCTGTATGAGACATAGGTGTGAGAGATATGAGATCTTACTCAATGTTCTAATCAAAGAAGTAATTGGAACATATGTATCAAACTTCTTCATAGTCTTATATATGATAAATGAATTTTCTAACATTTGACTTCGTACCAATATTAACTTGGCATAACGCAATGGTTGAATAATTGAGAAACGTGATTATTTAGGAATATACATTGCATGCTAAGATTATGCATTGAATTTTTGATAGTAGATCCATAATAAAAAACATGTTTGTGATTATTATAGAAGAAATGAAACAAAAGATACAGTAGAGCTAGGATAATTATTATATAAGGTCCATCCAATACTAGATGTGAAGGCGCATAATAAATTAATATGAACATCATAAGCTATACCACGATAAAACCAACTATTGATGATACCTTTTTCTCTTTCTTCTATAGCCCTATCTCAGAGAAGGAAGAAATAAGAAGGCCTATGAAGAATATGGTAAAAAATCCATAATAAAGTCTAACCACAATGACCGAATTGATTGTCTTCATGCATAACGATACTAGATTACCTAGATTACCGAATTGATTGTATTTTGAACCCCTTAGGTTACTGTTCAAAATACCCTTCCCCTCAGGGTTTCCCTTGTAGTCCCTTGGGGTGTTCACTATTTGAATTTTCACAATTCCCTCCTCTCACATGACGTCGACCCAACTCAGGGGAGCTTCTACCCTCCAAGGTGCATCATCAAGCAAAAATTATCATTTTAGCCTCCTATTTCAATAATAATTGAATCTCAACCTACTATAACACAATATCCCTAAAGAAATTCAATTGAAACAAAGCAAGAATTAACAAATTTTAAGTATTGTTCAAAAAAGAAACCCTAAAACTAATAATGCTTAGAATCTTTAACAAATCGGTAAAATCTAAACAATAAAATGATTGAAACAAGACAAGGGATAATGTACTAACCTTTTGTCGTTGGAAAACTAAAAAAATGCTTAAAAAACCTGAAAAAGTATAGCAAACATTGAATCATAAGAGTCTTGGATTTTCCTCTAAATTCCAATAGTGAATTCAGGGCGATTTGGGTGGTTATGAAAATGTTTTGGTTTATTATAAGTGCATTTTAGTCATTTTAGATAAATGGGGCATTTTTGCTTAATGTTTAAATTTTGGAAAAATTCCATTGAGCCCTAATGTTTAGAGCAATTACTTTAATATCCCTAAAAACTATAATAAAAAAAAGTAGTTAGTCAATATACTATAAAGTGAAATTAGACATGTTTAAACTAACTTATAAAAAAATTTACTTAGAAAACCTAATGGGATGAAACATAGTTGAAGGAAAAAGAGTATAGTGTTTTTTTTATCCAATATATTAATCAACTTAATAATTTTCTCCCCCAATTAATGCTTCAATTTTTAAATAGAATTTTATATAGATTAATTTAGTTAGTTCCTAAGTTGTCGCACGTTGATATTATAGGCGAATTTTTCAAAAGTTGTTGTTAGTAATATTTTAGTGAATATAGTTGATACTTGCCACAAAAATGTATTTGTTTAACAATGGTTGGTTGGTTCTTCTAGCATTCTTGTGTATGGAAGAATTTCAATGATATAACCATGGTTTTATCCCTTTTAATATATCCTCGATTTGAGCATCACATGCTACATTTTTTTTTATGTAGTTTAAGAGTGTCTATGTGAATCTGTGACATAAAAACTAATGGCAGTGTTGTAATTAGGAGCAAAAGTTTGAGCAAAGTTTGGGCTATAGTTATTGTTCAAAGAGAGTTTTGTCTTTGCTTGATTAAGTCTTTTAACTAATGGATATAAACCATTAGTTGGTTTATTGAGAAAGTGAAAAGAAAGGCATTTTTCGTTAGCTATTTCTTAGAAGAAAAATATGGTGCCTTTGGGTGTGAATATATTTTCTCTCTGGTTCCTCATATCTTCTCTGTTGGGGTTTATAAAAAATGCATGAATCCATTATTTTTCTTAGATCTAACTATCTAAACTCTTGAGTCAGTGTATAAG
The DNA here is from genome assembly GCF_011075055.1 of Mangifera indica. NCBI lineage: Eukaryota > Viridiplantae > Streptophyta > Magnoliopsida > Sapindales > Anacardiaceae > Mangifera > Mangifera indica. The sequence continues at coordinate 8,629,870 of NC_058140.1, forward strand.
GTCGCTGTGGTGCTCAGGTTTAGGAAGGATTTGAGTCAGCAAGGCTGAATTCATTTTCGTTTGTGTTTGTAATGCTAGATTGGCTTCTGAATTTGTATGTTGTACTATTTTTCTTACTAATTAGTGGATTTGCTAAAGGATTCCTTTGCCTTGGATGTAAGTTTCTAATCTTTTGAATCCGAACTAGGTAAATTTGGTGTGTTGATTTGTGTATAGTTTATTATATGGTTCTTGTGCAATTTTTACTAAAAATCGATCTGAATCTCTGATTAATATTCGAACTCAGTAAAATAAAACATTAACAAGTGGTATCAAAGTACTCTTGAGTTGGATATTGCTATTCTTATTTGAGGAAAATTGTTTGGAGTGTTTCTTGGTTTAAGATTTGTTTATCTTATTGTTCTTTACATTTTGTTATTGTCGTTTTGAAAGAGTTGAATTTATTTGGCTTGCTATTTGTTCTTTGTTTGCCGATTGTGACTATACTGTTCATTTGTTTGATATTTTGTCACTGTGGCTTAAAGAAATTAAAATAAATAAATAACTTACTTTGTTTTCTTTCTATTATTATGGCTTGTAAAGAGCTAGATTAGTAAACACTTGAATAAAAATGGCTCAAATAAAAATTGATGTTGAGAGATTTGATGGGAAAGGTGATTTTAATATGTGGAGAAAGAAAATGTATGTTGTTCTTGTTCATAAAAAATGTGCTAAGGCATTGGGTGATAAATCTACTCTCCCTGAAAATATGGACCCTGATATGAAATCTGAAATTTTAGAAACTGCATATAGTCTTCTTATTTTGCATTTATCTGATAATGTCTTAAGACAAGTTGATAATGAAAGTACTGCTACAAAGATTTGGTTGAAATTAGAGTCACTATATATAACTAAGTCCCTAACTAATAAAATCTACCTGAAGGAACAATTGTTTGGTTTTAAAATGGATTCTACTAAATCTCTTTATGATAATCTAGATGAATTTAATAAAATTGTCTTTAGTTTGGCTAATATAGAAGAGAAGATATTTGATGAAAACCAAGCAATAATCATCTTGAACTCTTTACCTGATTTTTATAAAGATGTTAAAGCTGCAATAAAATATGGTAAGGAGTCTTTGTCTTTAAATGATGTATTGGGTGCCTTAAAATCAAAAGATTTAGAAATTAAATTTGAAAGGAAGGCAATCAATGAAGGGCTTCAGGTTAAAGGTAAGACTGAAAAGAGAAATAATCAAAAAAATAGGAAAACCTATAGATCCAAATCTAAGAGTAAGAAAACTTGTTAACAGTGTCATAAAGAGGGTCATTTTAAGAAGAATTGCCCAGAGGAAAAAAAAATTGTATAATAATAATAACAATTATGAAAACCATGACATAGTAAATTTCCTAGAAGGGTATGAGAGTGCTGAGGTTCTTAAATTAACAGAGAGAATGTTTAGTGAGGAATGGGTTATGGATTCAGACTGCACTTTTCACATGACACCTAAGAAAAATTGGCTAACTGACATTAAATACTTGAATGGAGGTAAAGTATTAGTGGGAAATGATGAGTCATGTGATCTTATTGTTGTTGGTAGTGTCAAATTTAAAATGCATGATGGTTCTATTAAAATTCTTGAAAATGTAGGTTGGTGCCTAAACTAAGGAAGAATTTAATCTCTTTAGGTACATTAGACTCAAATGGATATACTTTTAAATCTAAAAATGGTGTTCTTAAGGTAATGAGAGGGTCCTTAGTAGTCATAAAAGGGAAATTGAATTAGGGGTTGTATATCTTGGAAGGTTCTGTTGTGTCAGATTTTATGAATTTTAATCCTAAATCTGATGAAACTGTTTTGTGGCATAAAAGACTTGGACATATAAGTGTTGTTGGATTGCATGAACTTTGTAAACAGAAATTGATTAATCTTGATAAGATTGGTAATTTAGATTTTTGTGAAAATTGTGTTTTGGGTAAGTCACATAAACTTAGATTTGCCTCTACTACTCAAAGAACTAAGGATGTTTTAGAGTATATACACTCTGATTTGTGGGGATCTCCACAGATCCCCAATTCTTTGCCTAATTCTCATTACTTTATAACCTTTACTAATGATTACCCTAGGAGAGTATGGGTGTATTTTTTAAAACATAAGGATCAAGCTTTTGATTGTTTTAAAGAATGGAAAACACTTGTAGAGAATCAAACTAACAAAAAAATAAAGGTTTTAACAATAGATAATGGATTGGAATTTTGTAATAAACCTTTTTCAGATTTTTGTAAAAAAGCAGGAATACTTAGGCACAGAACATGTACTGAAACACCTCAACAAAATAGGTTAGCTAAAAGAATGAATAGAATCATTATGGATAAAGTTAGGTATATAATGGCAAATTCAGGTTTAAACAAAAGATTTTGGGCAGAGGCAATTGCCACTACATGTTATTTGATTAATAGATCACTTTCATCTGCATTGAATTTTAAAACACCTATGGAACTTTGGAATAAAAAACCACCATCATTAAGCCATTTGAAACCCTTTGAATGTCTTGCATATGTTTATGTAAATCAGGGAAAATTAAATCCTAGGGCTTTAAAGGCTATTTTTTAAGATTGTCCTACAGGCACAAAAGGCTATAAATTATGGTTGATTGATGATAAAAAATGTGTGATAAATAGGGATATAGCCTTTAATGAATCAAAATTTTATGAAGACTTATTTGTTAGTAGTTAGTTAGGACAGGTTCAAATTGAGATGGAGACACCACAGTCTAGTTTTCATAGGCAGTCTCAAGAGTCTAGTGGTGGACCTAAATTGGGTTTGGATTCAATTCGTGCTTCAAAGTACGAAATCTCAGACTTGAATCAACAACTACCACTACTGAGTTAAGAAGAAAGTCTTCAATCTGATAGTAGTCCTAATTTGTCCAATTATTAGCTTGCTAGAGATAGGTTTAGAAGGGAAATTAGATTACCTTCTAGGTATGCACATGCAAATCTCATTTCATATGCATTACAGATAGGTGATGTGATAGAAATGGATGAACCTATTAATTTCAAGTGTGTAAAAGTAAATACAGGGATGATTGGATGAAAGCTATGGAGACTGAGATGGCTTCTCTACAGAAAAATCATACATGGTCACTTGTAGATAGACCCAAGGGTAAAAAGGTAATTGGATGTAAATGGGTCTTCAAAAGAAAACCCGATATACCTAGTGTTGAACAAGCAAGATTTAAAGCAAAAGTTGTTGCTAAAGACTTCTCACAAAGAGAAGATATTGATTATAATAAGGTTTTTTCTCTTATGGTAAAACATACATCTATTAGACTAATGTTATCTGCTGTTGTTATGTTTGATTTAGAATTATAACAAATTAATATTACTACTGCCTTTTTACATGAAAAATTAAAAGAACAAATATACATGAAACAGCTTGAAGGTTTATGAAACCTAGTAATGAAAATAAGGTTTATTTACTTCATAAATCTCAGTATGGTCTTAAATAGTCACCTAGACAATGGTACAAAAGATTTGATGATTTTGTCCTTTCAATTGGATTTTTCAGATGCTGTTATGATCACTATGTTTATTTTAAGAAAATTAAAAATGACAGCTTTATATATTTGCTTATTTATGTGGATAACATGCTTATAGCTTCTAAGGATATGAATGTTTTATTTGATTTGAAATATATGCTAAATTTTGAATTTGAAATGAAGGACTTAGGTCCTACGAAGAGAATACTAGGTATGGATATAAGTAGGAATAGATTGAAACAATGTTTGACTTTGTCTCAATCTGCTTATATTAGAAAAGTACTTGAACTATATCATATGATCAATGCAAAGAGTGTGAATGTTCCTATAGGTGCTTATTTTAAATTAAAATCTATTGGATTGTTGTCTTCTAATGAATCTGATTTCATGAATAATATACCATATTCTAATGTGGTAAGAAGTCTAATGTATGCAGTGATAGATATTAGACCTAATATAACATATGCAATTAGTCTTGTTAGCATATTTATGAGTAATCCAAGTAAAGAACATTGGAATGCAAGAAAATGGTTATTGAGGTATTTGAAGGGTACATCTAATTATGACTTGTGTTATACTGCTGATGCTACTAACCTATTTTCTGTGAAAGGATTTTTTGATTTAGATTTTGTAGTTGATCTTGATAAAAGGAGATCCCTTACTGGTTATATTTTCACCTTTGGTGTAAATGTTGTAAGCTAGAAGTGTAATTTGCAACACATTATGACACTTTCAACAACTGAGGCTAAATATATAGTATTAACTGAAGCAGTTAAAGAAGCACTATAGTTGAAGGGAATTATTTCTGAGTTGGGGCTGAATATTGATGTTCTAGAAGTCTTCAGTGATTCACAGAGTGCTTTTCACTTGTCCAGAAACTCTACATTTCATAAGAGGACTAAACACATTGATGTAAGGCTACATTTCATCAAAGTTGTGTTGGCTGCTGGTAAAATTAATGTGAAGAAAATATTAACAGATGTCAATCCAACTAACATCTTAACAAAACCTGTGCCATTGAGTAAGTTTAAGGATGCCCTGAATTTGCTCAAAATTTGTTCAGTGTAAATGTGTTGTGGTCTGAAGAAGAGTCCTTAGATATGTTAGTTTTTTGTCAAGGTGGAGCTTTGTGAATCTATGACATAAAAACTAATGGCAGTATTGTAATTAGGAGCAAAAGTTTGAGCAAAGTTTGGGCTATAGTTATTGTCTAGGGGCAGTTTTGTCTTTGTTTGATTAAGTCTTTTAACTAATGGATATAAACTATTAGTTGGTTTATTGAGAAAGTGAAAAGAAAGACATTTTTCGTTGGCTATTTCTTAGAAGAAAAATAAGGTGCCTTTGGGTGTGAATATATTTTCTCTCTAGTTCCTCGTATCTTCTCTGCAACGGTTTATAAAAAATGCATGAATCCACTATTTTTCTTAAATCTAACTGTCTAAACTCTTAAGTTAGTGTACAAGGCCGCTATGCTGCTCGGGTTTAGGAAGGATTTGAGTCGACAAGGCTGGATTTGTTTCCGTTTGTGTCTATAATGCTAGATTGACTTCTGAATCTGTAAGTTGTACTATTTTTCTTACTAATTAGTGGATTTGCTAAAGGATTTCTCTGCCTTAAATGTAGGGTTCTAATCTTTTGAATGCGAACAAAGTAAATTTGGTGTGCTGATTTGTATATAGTTTATTATATGGTTCTTGTGTAATTCTTGACTGAAAATCGATCTGAATCTCTGATTAATATTCAAACTCGATAAAATAAAATATTAACAGTCTATTATAGAAAAAAGTTTACATGTATCTCAAATATACTAGATGATATATCATAACTATATACATTTTTAGTTAGTTTCATAAAGAGCAAAAGTCTATGAATGATTGGAAGATAACGAAACCAAAGTTTATGTTTTGGATAACCATAACAATATTGTACTGTTACAAATAAAGGTATATCCTTTCTAGGTCAAAAAGGCACACAACAATTTTGTATCCAACCAAATTAACATTATTAATGGACTTATTTGAATAAAGTAATTCTTAAGTTTTAGTTCCCCTTGGGTAATGAAATGTATACTTTATTTCATTTTATTGTCATCATATTGGTTCAGAAACAAATCTTACAAGTACGTTGACTGTAAAAGCTATATCTAATCTAGAGCATTAAGCTAAATAAAATAAAATGTAAATTGCATTAAAATACAATACGTTTGGACCATGTGTCTTTTCATAAAAAACTCGAAGGTAGACGGGATATGGCTAGTAGGTTAGATGATTTCCATGCTAAATCTCATTTTTTTTCCACAAAAATTCACATCGTAATATTTCCTAAATCAAATTTCCATCAATATTAAAGCAATTTTCTCAAAAAAATAAAAAAAAACCCAACTGTCCATTGTAATTTCTAGATACATACCCCAAAGGTGAAACACAGTAAACATCAACAATTTAACACTTTATATTAAGCTTCAAACCCTTTTACAAAAAGTTTTAATTTATAAAATGGTGATTTTTTATCAGAATTTCTTCCTTTATCAGACATATGGGTTAAATATGATCGCGCTTGCTACAAAAAATTCTTACACAGAGATCAAATCATCCATCCCTATTCGAATAGCTATATTTGTATAATCCCTAAACCATTTGTTAACATCGTATAGACCTGTTAATTTAATATATTAAATGTTTTTTATTTAAGCCACATAAAATGTCTTCGTCAGCCCATTATTAATATAAATTTACAATTAAATTATATATATATACACTTTTGACTATATGATAGACTATAAAAATAAGATATCATCATATAATTAAGTGATTTTAAATTAAAGATAAAATAATATTTAATCACATGATAATATAATATTTGTATATCAAATTATTTATTTAAAAATATATATGCATAATATTGCTCATAAATTTAACTAAAAAATTATTTGTCAATTTGTCATATAATAAAATTATACATACACAGTTTTGTTATAAAATATGAATATATACATGATATATCATCATATGATTAAATGATTTTAATTAAAGATAAAATAATATTTAATCACATATGATATATTATCTATATACTTAAATTATGTATCAAATATGCATACATAGTATTGTTTTTGATAGGGTGAAATAACACCACCGAAGAAAGCCTGATACCACTGCTACTTATTTAATAATAGTTTTTATTCAGTAAAATAAAAACATAACAGTACAATAGTCCCAATGGCACCCCCATTGATTATTTTATGGATTCAGAAACAGGTAACTGGCTAGGCATAGCCTCATAGAGATTAAAAACATAGCGTTACAATAGTCCCAATGGTAGCCTTATTGGTTATTTATGGATTCAGAAACAGGGACTGACTAGGAATAGAGATATATGGAGCCCAGCACACACACTAATGAGAAACGAAAACATATTACAGTTCAAATTTCTTTGAATAAAGGTCAAATTGCTTAGATGATGACAAGAGAGGCACCTGCAAACCACCAACTACCCTTGTTAAGGCTTCATTAGAAAAAAAATAGCAATTCAAATGCTTTATCAATATAATTACCGCTACAAGTTTTAATTAACTACATTGTAAAGATTTAGTCCGAGTTTCAAAATAAATATGATTAACTAACACTGAAATTATGAGTAAAATGACAAAATACCTGATCCGGCAGATTATTTTTCGGATTATTTTTCCGTAAGGAAGAGCGCATAGCATTAAGCAAGTGACCGTATGTTAAACCAGGATTCTTGTAGACAGTCTGGGTGAAGCTAAAAGTCAAGGCACCTGCCATTGTGCCGGTGAAAGTCTGCATATTTATATATTATTTGAGCTCATTAAGTAGAGATAGATATAATTAAATCATCCACATATCATAAAAATTAATGAAGGTGATTACTCACAAGAGGTCGCCCTGCGCCTTCGTCATCATCACAAGCACTAAAGGAGACGGCCAGGCCACCCCTTGTTCCTTTGAAAGTACGTACTGGTGCTCCATGTGTCTGATTTTCCCAATCATAGAATCCTTCACTGTTAAAATCACAGAAATAAAATTAATAGATACTCTCTTTTCGCAATTACAAATAATAATAACAACAATAAAATCGTTTACTAGACCACCTTTTCATCCTGCAAATATGTGGTAGGTCAAGAACAGTTCCACTATGGGAAGCATCGACAATAGCATGAAGTTTGGCCCCATGGGGCAGCGGCCTTACGATTGTTTCGTTGATTTCATCATCAACAAGTGCTCCTTCAGTGGCGTGATCAACAGGCAACAGCGCTTCATCGAACCCATCAGCTTCGTCTCCGTTGCTGTCGAGCTGCCTTTGGCCATGGCCTACGAAATAAAACACTAGGGAGTCTCCAGCCTGACAATTTTGCACTAGCCATCGCAAGGCTGTCCGGATATTCTGCAGTGTGGGAATCTTCGTGGGATCTGCCTCCTCTTCTGTACGATTTTTTCCATGTTGTATATTAGCATGTATATAATTGGAGAAGACAGAGAGCTCATATGTGTCAAGATATATTCACAAGTAATATATATTACTTGGCATCTTTACAGACTTTCAGAAAAAATAAACAATCTTTTCCCCAAACAAATTCAAGTCTTGGTGTATATATGGGTAAGAATCAAGCTAGCTCTAACCATCACAAAATCCCTTTTTTTCTTATTTCCTTCTTGAATATTCATATTCTTTCTTTTTTTCCTCTTGTTTTTATCAAAACTAATTTTCTTACCAAATTGCATAGAGATGATGCAACTTAGTTGGAATCACACATCTCAATGTAATTTTACTTTTTTTCGACTAAATGACACCTATAATGATACAATTTAGTTAGAATCTTGTATCTCTATATGATCCCAGCCAATCGGACAACTCCAACCAAATTGCGACATTAATACTATTAGCAAAGAAAGGAAACATTTTTACTACCAATACTAGCCTCTAACTTTACCGGAAAAGCATGTTCTTTGACTTGTGAAACTTACGAAAACCCTCATGGAAGAAACCTGTGTTGTCTAGTTCAGTGAAACGGAATCCACAAGTGTAAGAGTTCAAGCTGAGAGGCCCCACGAACCACCCAAACCCAATTTCCAGTTTTTAGATCACCCTAAGTTTATCACCCAAACATCACAAAACGGAAAAACTTGCATGTCGTTTGAAAGATACGAAGAAAGATGAGAATCATACACAAGGGACATATTTTTGCTCTCCGTCAAATTATGTGCTTCCTACTTCCGTGCCCACGGAGATATTGGTGTTGAGTTCGATGGCGATTTATGTGAATGAGCCAAGTGTGAGGAGGGACTTAGAGGCTTTTGGTAAAGTAAGAGGTTTCAAGATGGATAGAGCGGAGAAGAATGTGAAGGGTTGGTTTGTTATGGAGTTTAGTGGCGAGTGATGTGAGTGTGTAAGTGTGAGGATGGACTTGGAGGTATTTGGTGAAGACTGAAGGCGGAGAAGATAAAAGAGAGGAGAAAAAAAAAAGAAAAAGCAAAAAATGAAGAAAAAATTTATTTTAAAAAAATAATACAATTATAGTTATAGGAGGATAAAATAGTTAATTACATAAATTGGTCAACCAAATGATGAGGGTATTTTTATTATTGTACTCACAAAGGGTAAAACACTAAAATAAACAAAATTTACTGCCAAATAAGTGAATGGTGGGACAAAAAATAAACTTCTTAAATTTAAAAATCTGAAATTATCATTTCACTAAAGTATGGGTGGAGAACAATCATTTAGATATATATATATATATATAAATGTTATTTTACCTTTAATTTAAAATTAACATAAAATGATATTTATTTCTAATATGCATAGTTTTATAATTATAACCTTTTAAAAGGGGTTAAATTATAAATGATATAATTTAAGATAGATTTGAAATTTTAATAATTTTATTCAATTGAATAATGGATATAAATTTATAAATTGTAGAAATTGATTAGGATATAATTCAAATTAATAAAACTTTGTGGATTTTTTTTTAAAGTTCAGGAGGGTCCTGGTCCGTCCAGGGCTAGTTTTGGCTCTGCCGCTAATTATATACTGCTCGTAAGAAGCAGATATTGATAGCTCAAGATTTAATTTTAAAAAATCCGTATTTTTTTGGTATAAGCTTATAAATATGATAATATATAATATGAAAATAAAATTATTTATATAAATAATAACATATTATTATATGATTAAATATTATTTTATCTCTAATTTAAAATATTCTAATCTCATATAAAAAAGATATAACATTATTTAAAAAATATATATCACTGTAGACAATTTTAATTAAATAATAAAATTCCTATGGTTCCCTTTTTCACATAAATGAATTGTTTTGTTTGTTATTGATATAAAAGGGTGTTGAATTTATGACATCATATATCATGTTTTAGTATTTTATCATATATCAATTACTTAAATGATATTTTATAATAATAATTAAAAAGCTGTGTAATAATCATTAGCCAATGATATTTCTTAATCTTAAAATGATTATATGATGACTGTACTTTATTACTATTGGATATATCAATTCTATAATACTTATTTGATTGTTCTCCGTTCGGGAAATTTCGATAATTGATAAACATTTTTGCATGAAGACACATTTGTGAAACTCAAAAGCAAATTTTGATTATTTTTCTTCCCGCAGAGAGAGTATGAGAATTTTTCATTATCCTTATATCAAAGAAAATAGAAAACAGAAATCAGAAATCTCCTATAAGAACGAGAACAAAGATAGAGATTAAAATATTTGGCCTCTACTTGTCTCATTGCTTACACTATACTTATGGATATATAGTCTTATAATAATACCTTAGTAATACTATGCTAGTACCATAGACTTTATAGACGTGAAAAACTTGGCCTGTGTATGCAAACTTATAAATGAAAAGGTTTAGAGACATGTATAAATTTACCTGTAAGCGTGAGTACGCACTCGCTAGGTAACTTCAATTTGTCAACGAGAAGATACCTCATGCGCTTAACATCATCGGTGGCTCCTTTGAGCTTGTAAGTAGTTTGAAGATAGCTCACTCCGCATAGCACAGCCCTTTTCTTCCCATGAGCCGGAGGGGCTGGCAACACAGAAGGAGGTGCGTGATAAGTTTGTGGCGGAGGAGCATCATATGATCCAACCCATGTGTTGGCCTGGCATGCAGGGCAATGGAAGAACTGAAGGTGTTGTGGTATCTGAAGATACACCATACATCGGCCGCATTGTTGGATTCTGCTTGCCATTGCTTGTGGGTTAGCTTGTTTGTGTTATGTGGTAAGATGGGTTGGATTTCTGGTTATTCAGTCCCATGTATATATAGTTGATCAGCAAGTGGAGAAGAAGCAGATTCGCTACTTTTTGGACCGAGAAACATTATTTTAATCGGAAAGATGTAAAAACGATTCCCATGTGCGTGATACATAACACCACTAAACTTCTGGCTTTTCGTGAATTCAAAGCTAAGCATTGAGGAGACTTATTATATAATAAAATTATATGTATAATTTTATACATAAATAATGATATATTATTACGTAATTAAATATTATTTTATTTTTAATTTATAATTTTCTAATCATACATTGATATACTATTATTTATATATAAAATTATACATATTATTTATCTACATAACCCTGCTTCTTCTTATTTTAATGGGAAAGGTATAGAATAATATTGAGGGACCACATGATTAATGTTAAGTGTCATAAATTTACAATCAATTCAAAAATAGTTTCTTTTATACATCCGTGCATTGAATATAATTCATAATTGTTAATTTAATATTATTGATGAAATAATTCGTAATACCAAATCTATAAATTGTTATTGCTGGTGATGAAATTTTTATCAATGAAAAATATACTGAACTGCCTCCATGTCTAGTTATGGCACAAGTTATCCATCGCTGGGTATGCTGCAACATTGGAAAACGCATAGCGCAAAGTGATTAGTGCCGAAAGGATACAAAAATTATATTAGAAGAGAAAAAAAAATTATTATGAATGCTTTTATATGTTATGGACTAGCTTATAGGAAAGTTTATGGCACATGTTCATAAAATATTCAATGGCTATGTAAAATTTTGTCCAAATTTTATTGCTCTCCAGACATATCACAAAACTTCAAAATCCTCTCTTGTTGACTAATTTACAAACTTGGTTTTAGCCGTTGAACTGCAAGAGAGTAAAACATGATGGTTGCCATAGTCAATTAAAGTAAAAGACAAAATCCCTAGCACCTATTTTACATAACTTTTGAATTTCCCCGTAAATCTTTTACTATTTGTTTGAATAAAAAATAAAATATGAGAGCCTACACTATAAATGTGGCTAGTGTTTCTTAAAAATGTGAATTTATATCGTAACCCTATTTGCTTCTTTATATACTTCACCCCTATTTGAAATTTTGGACCAATCCCTAAATTTATATTAATTAGGCTCTTAAATATTATTAATATTTATTTCTAAGTATTACAATAGATTTTCAGAGACATCAAAATTTGCCAACTTTGGGATAACCTGATGTGACTCATTTTTTGTGCATTAAACTCCAATCTTTTAAGTCATAGCAAACAACCTTTTATGTATATGATTCATAGGTTCTCTAATAAGTTGGAAGTAAATAAAATCGTTATTAATCTATAATTAATTATTTCTTTATTAACAACTTGTAAGCGGCCTCTAACAAGATAATATAGCCATCTAACATATGGAGAATCAACGTTAACTAATAAAACATTTCAATAATATGGTTATTGTGCAATCACATGCTTTTATTATTATGATATTTCATCAAGATTAGGGTACATAAATAATAACTACCTCAATTTCCTTGACTTCTTAATTGAATTTTGAGTCAACAATTGGGTATTGTTGGATTTGGGCATTGACTCTAATCCTTACTATAGCCACAAATTTCATTAGTCGTAGTCATCTATTATATAGCACCGTGAGATACCTTTCTCATAAACCTGGGAGTCATTAATCCTTTGTTGATTCACAATAATCAAACTACACTTCTTGATATATTCAACCACTATTATATTGATAGCTTTACGAAAAAGATTACATTAGGCTAATGTCAAATTAGACCAATTGGTGTATGAAACGTATAAGTAATCTCAAACATAAAGATCACATACACCACTATCCATTAAAAGATCTATTTCACAGACATTAGGGTTACCACTATATGCAATCCTTTTGGCAAGTTAGTCTAAGGGACATACAATCAACATATATCCATGGGTTACACAAGGTTGATATCATCAACCTTGACATGTGATATCTATCATTACCTTTTGATAGGTTCATTCAATACTACTATGCTAATCTTACCATATTATTTGTGCCTTTAGTTAGAATAATATTGAGGCTATGAACGTTTTTAGATCAGCCATCATATATGCTTATAAGGTTTGCACAATCAAGTTACACGTTCATCCCTTCATCATTGTTCTACCAATTCAAAGACATTCAACAAACATACATAAATACATATGAATAACAAATTAATAGTTGTCATTTTATTAATGATACAATACAATATAACTTAGGATGAAATTACTTAAATGACCTCAATTGATTGGCTCTAAAGCACCTGTTCTAACATCTTCTTCATAACATAAAGATTTACGAGCTTCTAGACTATAGACTCACCAACCCTTATGAAAAAGTATTATATATAGCCTAAAGATACATTGATAGGCATTTGAAAGTAATTGGAAAAAAGCAACTACTCGCAAGTCAATCACCTCTTATACAAATGAGTGTAAAAGTAAGAGTCACTCCATACCTCAGAACAACATCATATAAAGTGTGTCCATCCTTCAAAATGATCACTGTAAGGGTATGCAACTCAATGGAAAGGCCATAAGTCTCTTTTATGTAGGCTAATTCTATTGTAGTAAGAGGTGACAACATTATGTTACCGTTCAATTTAGGAAGATGCATTGAAGAAACACCTACCTCTATCTATTTCATTAGAACAACCTCACTAAGTTGAGGCCTCTTAGTAAGAGGTTTTAAGACCCTTTATCTAGATGTCCTCCTTTTTTATAAACCAAAGAAGGTGCATCCTTAGAAGACAAGCCTTTTGCCTCAACAACATGGTTGTCATTAGAACTTTTTGAAGACATATAAAAGATATATAAGTTCTTTTCAACAAAAGCTATAGAAGTTGAGGCCTTAAAGAAAAACATCAGTTTAGAAAAAAAATCTTACCGTTTTTTATTTTGTTAACCAAGGAACCCTACCCCGTGTTGATTGGAGTGGTAAACTTCAAGACATAATGATCAAATTCACAACCATTGCACCAAGTAAGTCAATATTTAATAAGCATGATAAAAGCTTAAACCTAAACCTTCTTTCTGGAAGTTCTAATATTTCATCAATTTTATTAACCTCTAAGATAAAAAAAAAATCTTACCTTGATAAAAGTGAATGAAGAATGCATGATGTGAGAAGATGTTTGGTTTGAAAAATTAGGGTTTCTTCAAAGAACATATAAGGAAAACTTTATGACTTAAAAACTAGGCAACTCATTTATAAACAAATAAGGAAAAACCAAGGGAACATATATATATGCACCATTCGAAATCACACCTGGACACATGTCGAACATCTATTCAAATGGAAAAGCATTGATCCTGAAGACATTACGACTTCTAAAGTCACTCAATTTGCACATGACTCATAAATGCGATGCATTAAATGCTTACCATCTGTTGTAATCCAATTAGCTAAAATCATGACCAACGACATGATATTTATTTGTGCAAGAGAGAAAAGTTTCTACAATGCTATTTAAACTCTTGAAATTGGGTACAATTGTTATATTGTCACAAATCCTCCCTAAAATCAACTCTCAAAGATGACTACAAATAGTAGCTAGTAGATAACGACCGATAGATAACAACTGCATAAAACAACTAAGGAAACACTTCAAGAATCAAGGCTTGTGTGGAATTAGTTATCTTCTAGAAGCCTTATAGTGAAATATCAGAGCCACATACACCATGACCTCAATGATGATTTGTCATCAATGAGATGTTTCTTATTACCAAGGAATTAACCTCATAAAAAATCATCAACAATCAATCAAATGCAGTTATTCTACCTACCGTTTTGGAAGTCACTCCTATAGTGTTATTCTCCATTACTATATTTACTTAAATGTAACTTCTTTACAATAAATATGAACGGTAAGAGGTGACAAATAAGATCTCATAAAAAAAATAGAGACATGTGAGATATAGTCATTCTAATAACAAACTAACTTGTAATACATTTTGATCAACTACCATGAATGTAGGCTCTTAAAGTTTTTTGGTATGTCTCTTTTTTATATTAAAAAAACTATATTTACACATTTTGAATATACAAAATGTATCATCATATAATTGGATAATTTTAAATTAAAGATAAAATAACATTCAATCATATGATAACACATAATTTATGTATCTAAAATATGTATATATAGTATTATTATTTTTATATCTCACTAATTCTGTATAATTCTCGTTGGAACAAATTTATACACCAACTCTCAAATACCTCACTTAAACTTAAAAGTATTAATTGTTACAAAAAAATTAAAAACTTGTGCTAAAGAAAATAACGTTGACATAAAACAACAAGTTTTTTCTTGCGTGGATGAAAATTGTAACAAAAAAAATTCGTGAAGGAAATTTTTATTAAATATTTTTTGCAAAGCCAATTTTAGAAATGGTTTAGGTGTCTGAGCAAATATGACAGAAAAACTGTTTTACAGTTGACATGCATTTTTTTATAATGTAAACTTCAAATATTTAAAATAAAAAAGATAAAAACAAGTATTAATGAATAACCCTCCAAATATCGATATTTACTGATAAAATAATTGGTGTATTTATTTCAATTTTTTAAATGATTTTATTGGTTATTATCAAATTGGAAGACACATTTTTAAATACAAGAAAAATATTATAAATTATATTGTATCAATAAATCTTGTGTGACCTCAGTTCTTTAATAATAATAATAATAATAATAATAATATATTAATGCTTAATTGAATAACATATTATATTAAATCTTAATTGAAAAATCCTAACACATATTTCTATTCTTCACATGACATACAGATGTAGCATAAAGAAGCTTTTTTAAAAATCCTAACACAATTTATAGGTGCATTTTCGTTCCGTAGTACTGGAGGTTGAAATTTTGATTGAAAACTGGTTGTTATTAAATTAATATAGATTTTAGATTCAACAGAAAAAATGGTATCCGAAACTTTGGTGATTTGTGAGTGGGAAGAGAAGATATATAAGAACAGAAATTTATTTCTAATTTATTAAGAAAGTAAATCGAATTGTCAAATGTTGTTGATATTAGAAAGCATACAGATAAGGTAGGGTCGGTGATGGGTGGAATCTCGAAAGTAATATCCAGTCACATAATGACATATATAAATATGTATATATTTATATATTCAAAGTAAATATTCATAATATTATGTTAGATAAAAATGGTAAAAAAAAAATTCATAAATGAAATGTTTATTAAGATAATTTTTGCAACGCCAATTTTAGAACTGGTTTAGGCGTCTGAGTAAATATGACACACTTTAAATATGACATGCATTTTCTCACAATGTAAACTTAAAATATTTAAAATAAAAGAGATAAAAACAAGCTTCAATGAATAACCTACCCAATATCGATATATACCAATACAAAATAGTTGGTGTATTTATTTCAATTTTTTTAAATAACTTTATTGGTTATTATCAATTGGAAGACATATTTAAAAAAAAAAAAAAAAGTAAATTTTATTTGTATCAATAACTCTTATTATGTGACCCACCCCAGTGCTTTAATAATAAATATATAAATACTTAATTGAATAACCTCAAAACATTTTTCTAATCTTTGCTAATATTTATATTAATTCTTAATTGAATAATCCTAACACATATTTTTAAAAACAATTTTGTACTTTTCGTGCTGGAAAGAGTTGTTTGTGCATTTCCGTGATTTGTATGTGGGAAGTGAAGATATATAACATAAATATATATATATATATATATATAAGTATTTTATTTCTAATTTACTAAGAAAAAATCCTTTCACAAATTTTATCCTATTCCTTTTTAAATTAAAAAAAAAAACAAAGAGTTTGGGTCAAAAGGGGCATCCAGATAGAATTCGAATTGTGAAAAGGGCCATCTTGAATACTTTTATTCTCATAAAAAAAGATCAGATAATTTTGCCCCTTTGGCTTGACTCGATAAATCCGAATATGTATTAGATTCCTTGTTCACCACTAATCAATGCTGTACGATGCAGCGAAATTAAAATATTCGATTACTGTCATTATCGTATCAGATTCTAGTGACCTTTCCATTCCAATAATGAAATGTAATACGTGAGATAACTTTAGACTCTCATTTTTTAATTGAAATAATAAATTATACGAAAGATTTTTAAAAAAAAAAAAATATTAAAAACAAGGTGATAATTAAAAAATAATTTATTTTATTTTTTTTATAATTTAACAAAATAAAAAAAAAATTCTAATATATTATAATCATAAAGAGAATCTTACTAAAAATATAGTAAATATTTTAATATAATACGTGTTAGTTTAACTAAACATAATATTAATCCATATCTAGTATCAGAATATATTGTATCTATAAGTGTAAAAATCGAAACTTATGTTACACAAAATTAATTAATTTATGTTAAAGTTCAACACATCACACTTATATATCACTGACTTTACTCACTTTTATTATATGTGAAGCTATTTTCTTTTAGTTTTCAATACCGTCTCTCAAGTGCAACTATCATAAGCTCTTAGGTTAGCCATTTAGTTGAGTTTGTTTTGGATGGGTGTGTTATCACTAATATTCAAGAATACTTTAGGTTATCAACTCTGTCATCTGGTTTTGTGATCTGATCCCATATCGGAATATACTGAGCCTATAAGTGTGGAGATCAAAACTCATATTACATAAAACTAATTAGTTTATGTTAAAATTCAATCTATCACACTTATGTATCATTCATATTTTACGGGTATTTAAGAAAATAATATATTAGCATTTGTTTATTACTTTCAACAAAAAACAATAATTATTTATACATACCAGTTTTACCAAACATAATAATTTATATATAATAATCTTGTAATTAATCTATTTTTGTAGTAATATTTCATTTTTAATAATAAAAGATGTAGGTAATTTATATTTATATGTATCTATTTTGAGTATATATATAGATACATACTCAATGTATCTCATCATATGATTAGATAATTTTGAATCAAAAATAAAGTAATGTTTAATTATATAATAAAAAATATAAATATATACTTATTTATATATTCAAAATAAATATTCTTAATATTATTCTAAAAAATAGTTGAATCAAATGCATCTTAAATAGTATTACTTCCAAGAACTATGACAGTCTAGCGATGATAGCATCTGGCTTCGGGCCGATATTTAAAAAAAATTTACTACTCATTATAGGATAACTACACTTAAGAAGGTACTAAATTATTAAATTATTTGAGTTTAATTAAGGAGATTGAATTTTGATTTTTCTATTGAAGTTATAGAACTTTAATATTTCTCTATTGAATGGAGTGAATTTTTATATTCCTTTATTGAGGGAACCTAAATTTTAGATTTTTTTACTAAAGAAATTAGTTTTCAATATTTCTCATTAAATATATTAAACAAACACAATTAAAATTATTCTTTTGTTTTGTTTTTTAAAGCAAAGTTATGAATTCAGTATTTTTAATATGAAATAGTGAAGTTTTAATCATTTTAATAGAAAATTATAAAAGTTTAGTCTTTTCAATAAAATAACGTAAAAACTTGACCATTTCAATGAAAAAAAAACAAAATTCGATACTTTTAATAGAAAAAAAGTAACAATTCGATACTCTCAATGTTTTTATCCCACTAATTATTTATATCTACTGAATAATTCACTATGATTTCCTAGACCTTGTTTTTCGATTTTACATACACAATGAATTGTTCTTCATTAATTTGTGTTCTTGATGTTATAAGTATAAGTGGCTAAATTCTTTTTTATTAAGGATTAAAAGGATCTATTGATCTCCACAGCTATATAATAATTTTTATATTTGTTTAATGAAACTTTGATGATATTTTTTATTCAACAACTGTGAATTAATAGCTTATGTTGTAATAGGGCCAAATATCATGTATACGTATAGGTTGATGTAATCTATCGTGAGATGGTGCACAATTAGTTTGTGCCTTTGTTAACTTCAGAGATTCTATATAGAGATTAATATGAAGTTCTTGTGAAGTCATTGATTATCATAGAATGTAATGGGATTATATTAACCACATACCTTGAGAATAAGTATTCATTTAATTTTTACACGTTTAGTTAGTCTAAAAAGAGGAATTAGGTAAAATATAATAATCAACTATCAAAGCTTATCGAATTTATCATGGAATAAACTACATAAACTGCTAGTTATATGAGATTGATTGTGAAATCTTAACCTTAAGTTATTTACATTGATAGTAAACGTTCAGTGGTTAGTACAAGTAATTTCAATAATTAAGGTTAATTTATTTAATTAGGTTTAGATTAAATAATTCCAACTGCATTAAATTTGGTTTCCCTAACAAACATAGATTACAAAATGAACTAGTAGTTAAAAACACAATCTTTGTGAGATTGAAATCTTTCTATGTTACTTGACTGAATCATTCACTTGCAAGCAAGACACAACAACTATCACAACTAAGAATGCCTATAAGGGCTTAACCGTGTATAAGAGAGAAATAAGCATGATAATGCACCTGATTGTGCACAGTCTTGCTCTAAAGAAAATAAGAAGGGCGATAAGTTGAGCATTGCAATGAAAAGTTATGAGTAAACCCCGAAGGATAGCAAAAGCGTGAATGAGATACCACACTATTAGAATCCAACCTATATTGCTTAGGCCATGTGAAGAAAAGGAATATAAGTAAAGTAGGGTGAAGGTTGCTTACTGGCCCATAGTTAGGTGGCTCTAGGTGTATGCTTGCATACCCATGACCATGAGACCAATTTCACTCATGAGTCAATATGTGTTATAAAGTTTGTTATGAGAGGACACTTGTGAGTTACTTTCTACAACGCCCATAATAGGTCGTAATAGTTTGTAATAGGACCTAGCCACCCATAGTAAGGTTTAGTGGATTGTAATAGGCTTGAGCTATGATTTCGTATTACAATAATGTGTGTTGGGAAAGGACAACATAATATGGGAACTAACATGGCTAAGGTGACAAATCCCTATAATGACCAGGTTTGATTAGCATAAAGATTGAGTTATAGTTTATAGTAGGGGTATGTACAATCTCATTTGATGTGACTCGAGAGATTTTTCAAACCAAATTGAAAAAAATGGTTTGAAGAATTTCTAAAACTAACTAAACCAATTTAAGTTTCAAACCAAACTGAAAAAATGCGATTTGATCTTGTTTGGATTATGGTTATCAATATCCTATGACATACAATACATATTTTACAATATAATGTAAATGGAAAACTATACGTATTATAAGATGTATCAAATTAATACAATACAATAATCATATCCTATGATGTGATACATATTACCGATATGGATCGATACGTTTTTTTAAAGAAAATAATGGTACAGTAAGGATATTTATAAAAAATTTAAAATATTAAACGTGTTTGTGATATTTTTCAAAATGATGATGTGTCAATTATATTTTTTTATTATTTCATTTTTTAAAAGACGTATCATACGATACGATATATAATACATGATATGAAAAATTAGATTATTACTGATACAAATCGATACATATTTTTAGAAAAAATGATGGTACAGTATGAGTGTTTATGAAAATTTTTCAAATATTAAAAGTATTTGTGATATTTTTCAAAATGATGATATATCAATTATAATTTTTTATTATTTTATTTTTTAAAAGGCGTATCATACAATACAATACACAATACATGATATAAAAAATTAGATTTTTTATACACGATTTAATTACTATGGTTTGAATCTTTTAAAATTTTATATATATATGTATGAATGTATGTATAAAATTTAATAAAATTAATTGAATTATAGTTTTCTAAAACATAATATAAACATATAAAATAAATATGAAATATATAATATACATTTAGAAAATGACCAAACAAGTTATATACCTAATTGTGTATTGAAAAATTCGGTCATATATATACATATATATTTAAAGAAATATAATTTATAGTTTGGTTCGGTTTAAAATTTACCCAAATTGTAACCTAAACTGAAAAAAACAGTTTAGAAAATTTTCAACCCAAGCTAAACTAAACCAAATTGCAATTTTTTACTGGTTTGGTACGATTTTACAATTTAAATCAAATTATGCACATCTCTAATTTGTAGTCATGTATGAGTTTTCACTTAAATATCGAGGATTAAAGAGTTATCCCAATTTAGGATCACAAGGGATTATTAGATGACCGTGGATAAATTTAGGTTTCTTGAGGCAAGTCTAAGGGACTGAAGTAGATTTTGAGCTAAAAGTGTAAGTAATATGGTCCATATCATCCAAGTTAAGTAAAAGAAGTACTTCAAATAACAAAGTTAAGGTGGATCAAGTCCAAGGGCAAAATAGAAATTAAGTAAAAATTTAATTAAAGTCTCCTACTTATTGAGTGATTATCACTCATTCCTCAATTTCTTATGATTGACAAGTAACAAGTGATTATAAAGGTTGCAAGGCAAAAAGGTCAGTTGGCATAGGTAAATGTGAGGGGCATTTTTGTCAATTCTAATAAATATGATTTTATGATGTATTTATGAGATTTAGTTTTTTGTATAGACATTGTTATGCCTTAGTTTTATTTGAGTTCATAGTTTTTAGTTACTGTGACATCCTTTGGAACATTTCCATTGGATTTTATTGATAAATGTTATGATTGAATTTTATTATTATTCTTATCAAATAGATGAATGTTTGAGATTGATGAATTATTAAATGAATGCATGTTCTGCTAGTTTAGTATGGATGCATTACTTTACGAAGGGCAACACTTTTAAAAAGGGTCTTACATTGACGGTGTATTAATTTATGTCATCAGTCAAGTGTGTTCACCCAAACTCATACCATTTATCACAATCATGTAGACCAAGAACTCATGCTAAGGGGATGGAAAACCAAAATAAGCAAACAAAAGCTTAAAATTTGTTTCACAATTCACAATAGTAATTAACTTCCATTGGTCACTCTTATAAGCCCAAGGTCAGTAGCTCTACAAGCACATTGCCTAAAAATAGGATCATATTAAGCCTTATTGCCACCTAGATGATCGTAGGCTTCTAATAAGCCTTGTTATTGTCTATAGGTGAAACATTACCCATTAAGAAGATTTTCCTTTAAAAAACCTTTTATATATACTACCTATTATGACAACATTGCATAATCAAGATTTGCGGGCATCATGGCCTCCTCATGGTCACTGTCTAAGTCCTAGCTTTCTTAAACACTGGAATCACATTATTTACATTTAAAATTATTAATTCTCTTTTATTCCTAACCATTGATCACTAAAAGTGTATGTCAAGATCCTATTAGGTGTGGTAACAATAAATAGAATGCAACAAAAGTATTTAAAATCATAAGTTTATAATTGTATTGCAATATAATTACATGCTCTAAAACTCTAATACAATATGAAAAGGAATTGGAAAAAGGCTTCAAGAGTTAAATCTTAGCCCAACATCTTACCTTACAACCTACAGGTCTCATCCTAAGACTTGACATAACAAGTATCTTTGCAATCTTTGGTCTTCTTTTTCTCAAATGTCTACCTTGGCATTTTCCAACATATGAACATGGATCTTTATACAAATTTCTCTTATGAAGGTAATATATTGTTCAGGGATTCAAAGCATAGTGGGAACTAAAAAATGTGGTGTAGTTATGCATGTTTCAATCCACTTACCCATCTGATCTAGAATGACTACTTTTTGTAAAGCCAAAAGAATAAAATCCCAACTTACTATGTCAAAGTCTTTACAAATGTCACCTTTAAAGCACATTGAGCTAAGGAACCCCAATATGGTAATTACACATAAGCTCCTAAGTCAACAAAATATTATCTAAAATTTGCCTCCTCATAACAAATGTTAACTATGAACTCCCTATTATACAGGTAAGACAATCTTAAACCAACTAACAATCACCTTAGAAATGAACTTAGATATTGTAATAGAAGATCAATCTAAAGTCACTCATGTTCCTTGGACACCCCTCTAGGTAATCTATTGAAGGTTTTATCATCAATAATAGAGAATAATGCATCTCTAATCTTTACATTTGTAATAGGAGCAATCAAACTATCCATCATGTCCACAAAATTATGACTAGAAAACTACCTAGATACATCATTAATAAATAGTCATGTTAAGGCACTAAGTAAACCCTAAAAAATTACACAGCCAAATTATGAAACTCTCTCTAATCAGAAATAAGGGAACCACTCTCATCCTTTAGTCTCTTAATATTATTCTTGATCTGTTTTTGAATCAAAGACTTATGAAAACTTTGTATTTCGATCCCTCAAATAAAGCCACTAAATCCTAGACCATTATTTGTAATTAGCCTTCATATCCTCGCAAAGCCCATATTACTACAAAACAACATACTCAGTAGATAGCAAATGTGCATCTAAAATGGTATGTGTCTCAGCCCATTGCCTTCTAGCCAGTCTCACCTTAGTTGAAATATTGCTAGAATCCCTTATGTGTAAAGATTTTAGCTCATATTTCAACTTCTTCAATTTCTATGTGAGACAGAACATAGGATTACCCTTTACAGGTGACTTCTACACTAACTGAACAATATCCAAAAAATTTTTATTATCAACCTAGAAGTTTATAAATTTTAATGTAATAGGTGTCTTATTATACAAAGGCCCAAACTGAACCACCATAGCATGATGATCAAAAACATCTTTGGCCAAAAATTTTGACATTGTATTCGAACATGTAATAAACCATAAGGAGTTACAAAATACCCATTCTACCTTTTGAAGATTAGTACCATCATCTTATCAGCCATTATGCCAAGCATATCGTAATCTTGTGTAAGGAATCTTGACTAGCTCAATATCATGTACATACTGAACAAACTCATCTATAAATCCATATCATCATATGTCACCCCTACTTTATCATAAGACTAAAGAATAATATTAAAATTCCTATTATAAGCCACGGTGCACAACCAAATGTCTTCAACGATGTTTGAAGTAAATCCCATAACTATAGTCAATTACCTATATTAGAGGAACCATAAATAAATGTGACAACAAATGAAGATGTATCAGGTAACCTTGTAACCCTATAAGTGATCTCTTAGAAAAATGCATGAATCTCGTTAACATTGTACATGGTAGGGTCCAAACATACCAGTACTCTATAAGTAACTAAATATAAAACATTAGACAAATACCCCTAAGACAGAAATATTGTTGATACCATTGAATCCAAGTGCAATAAATCAACCTTAGTCTCTAAAAGACCAACCAAACCTAAAGAGAAATTTGAAATCCAACTCCTCACTACTATTTGGTTTTGGGAAGCTATTAAGGCTCTTAATATTCTAACCTTCTATCTTATGAAAGTGGAATAATCTTCAATCATACTATTTTTGGGGTTGAAACCCAGTACTCCTCTTGCCCTTTTCCTTTAATTTGAGATACAGTAAGAGGTGGGATGACACCCTTAGAACCACTAACTGAAGTAGAATAGGTAACCTTAGTTAAAGATGCTGACTTGTTCAACATGCAACCTTTCATACCCAAAATGTGGTCATGATCCTCCTCAATAACCCTTTAAATGTTAAAGTCCAAGTTAGATCTTGAAGAAGTCTTATGATCACCCCAAGTTGCTAATACCAATGCTAAAGTATCAACATCTCCTCAAATTAAATGAGAATGCCCCGTAGCATCCAAATCAATAGTCGAACTCGTAAGCACCTCAGGTACCTCTAGATATGTCATTAGGTCAATTGCTAAGTTCCCCGACACTTGAAAAGTGTTTGGTTGTGAATCAATTTTATTTCACCTATTTTAAGGACTCCTCTTTTGAAACCTTTATGAAACACCATTTGTAGTTACTCTCTTAGTTGCAACCTTTGTCAACTCTGAAACTCTTATTAAAGTCTGACAAAAATGCCCAAAAAAATAGTATTTGAACACCTCTTAAGCTTCTACTTATACTTTATCCTCACCTTAATTGGATCCAGAGATAACCTACACTTTAGCTCAAGCCAATATATAAAAGTCGTTGTAGCATTCAATTTAACACATACTCAAGCATAGGAAAGTTATGTACACTTATAAGTCATTTTGTTGCAAGATAAACATCAAATAACCATGCTAGAAGTCATGCTCAAACCCTTAGCAGTCTATAAAGGAAAAGGTAATCCATGTAACCTAATCTAGACAAGTACCTCAGGGATATGGTTCTTGTTAAAATTGAAATGTGCATGCCATTGCTGGAGAATGATTGTTTTGACCCTAACTATCCAAGGCCCATTCTCTAAGATTAAATGGACACCCTACTCATCTCAAAACCTAAATATCAAAAAATCGGTGTTTGTTGACATTAAATTCTTAAGTCCAAAATATATTATTTTAGCAATAGATCAAACTGCATAAAACAACATATTATACCTAAGAAGAAACCCTGTAATGCACCTATTTCTGTCAGTAATGTTATCATTAATCATATCATCTAGAATATGAAGTTTGTTATTTGAAACTATAGGCTTTATAGAATCTAAAATAAACCTCATGCTAGAGTTTGTATCTTTAACTTTATTTGCCCAAGATCCTTGTATAGGAGTTGAACTCACATTTCTCTAGTCATAGGCTTCTTGCCCTTAAAAGTATATGTTGTAGAGATCG
Organism: Mangifera indica; assembly: GCF_011075055.1. Taxonomy (NCBI): domain Eukaryota; kingdom Viridiplantae; phylum Streptophyta; class Magnoliopsida; order Sapindales; family Anacardiaceae; genus Mangifera; species Mangifera indica. The sequence continues at coordinate 8,655,383 of NC_058140.1, forward strand.
AAAAATTTTGTTAAGTGGCCGAAGATAACTAAACGCTCTATTGATCAAATGGTCATGATGCCTTGCTAGAGACTAATCTTGGTTAGTGTTTGGATTCAACATAAATCTAGATACTATCAACTTAATAGATAGTCTATAAGTTACACATAATAAGAGTTGATCAAATTTCAAAGGCATTGGATTATTTGAGTCAAATTCAATTCGGATTTTGAATTGAGGGTTTGGAGGACTCAAGTTTGGTTTGAACTCAAACACATGAGAAATCATGTTTTGAACCAAACTCTTGTTTAAATTATATATAGGAATCAAGTGTTAATTTAAACTTTGATAATCGTAAGGTATTTAGATAAAACTGAAAGTCTAAAGTGACTACAATATCCATTGGATTAGGATTTACTTTCATTGGATAATGTTCAAATCATATATGGGTTTGACTGAAACTCTAGCTCCTAAAAATTTCGTGCTTCATATGGATTGTAATTATTGGGTGTATAAGTCTTTTTTATATAAATACCATTGTGTTTTCAATTTTAATTACACCTATTTTTACACACTCAAATACCTATCCTCTCTATATCGTGAATTCCTAGACGTTTTTTGGGCATATAGAGCCACCTTCCATTTATGCTTTGTCAATACACCAAGGTTCCTCCTTTTTATGGATTGAAATGTGATATTCTTGCCATGTAAAGACTAAAAGAGTTGTCCAATGCATTTATATGGTTCTTGAACTTTCTTTGAATGTTTTATGCATCATTCATGAATCTTTATTCCTAGAACGAGATTTGCCCTAGGTTTTTTGGGTTTCAAAAATTTTAGTTTCATCTTCTGCTATCCTTGCCAATTTTCAGTGCCTTGAAAACCCAACCAAGTTTTGCTTCTCTTAATTGTTGTCTCAGTTTATCTAACTATGAATAATATGATGATTTCTTTTGCAATTATGTCCCTGCAATTGCTAACTTCCTTTTAGCCCAATTTTATCAATCTTAGGATGAGTTATCACCCTAACGGGTCAATTCTCTCTTTGTAGTCTAGCTGGCAAGACAGAAACATCCTTTTGTTAATGATAGGAGCAAGAAAAAGGAAGGGGAAGTTACAGGTAGGAAAAAGCCACATAGAAGTCTTCCCTTGATGGTTTCCAATAATGGACAAGCCTACACCTTTTTTGCATGACCAGAGAAAGTCCAATGACCTTCGTATTATTTAATGAGGCAATTATTACAACATGGTGGGATCCCGAGTAGGGGCAGGGTCGTACTAATCAATTACTACATTACATGTGTGGTAAATGTTCTTTCCCTCATTTGCTTCCTTTTTGTGTTGCACTATTGTTTATTCCTTGTTTCCTTTCTTTCAAGTTCTCGATCAAACGACTATCTTTTATAATTTGTTTCTCACTCTTCTTCAATGTGACAATCAAGAAGAGGTTGCTCAACTCAAGGAGTCACCCTCAGAGGTTACAAGCCATAAAGGAAAAGCTTTAGGCTGTAGAAGAAAGTTCACAAGCTACTGAGGGGAAGACTAGAGTTATGGAACATAATCACGCGATGATTATCATTGGATCATGTGGTAACTATTGAAAGTCTTCACTAAGCTATGAGAGAATGGTTAAAAATCTTTATCTCAAATTGGAGGAGAAGACTCTTGAGACGTCAAAACACAAGAAAGATTTTGAACAAGCAATAAGGCAATGACAAAATTAAGTGGACTTTGAGTCTAGTGTCCAAGAGAGGGTACCAAATTTGGTGAGCTGCATTGTTCATGCACTATAGTACGAGAATCTTGGGCTCAAGTATTCTTATCTTGGAGTGGGATCGTGCTTCAAGAGCGATCAATGAAGTTAAGCAGGGGATAAAGGAAGGATTTTAGGAAAAATTAGGATTTGTTCCTAAGGTAGTTTATGTTCCTTGTAGGGTTCTGGTTCAATTATGAAGTCCAGAGTCCTTTTTGAAGAAGCCCTCAAGGAGCCTTCTCCTCAAGGTCCCTTTTTGCCTTCGTAACCAGGCTGTAGTGATTAATATTTGTTTTTCTGTCATAGCAGACATTGTATTTGTAACCCTCCATGTTAATAAAATTTTGATTTCACAATAGTTTGATGTGAATGTTTGTTAATATTTTGTTCATGTTGCTTGCCTTATTTGCTTGTCTTGATCAATCTACATGTTTGCTTGCCTTGTTAATATGCTCCATGTGTGCCCCCTAGTTTTTTAATCACTTTCTGAGAAACGAAAAAAAAAAAACGTAATATTGAGTTTCTCAACCTATTATTGATAATGTTTTCCTTAAGTATTCCGTGCTCATAGCTCGTGAGACTTTTGTTACATCTAATTGCTTCGGATGGCACGTTACAGATCGCAACACCTGGGCCGTCTAACATAGGCCTTTCCATTTAGGTTAATTGACCCATCATGCTGCACTTTGCGTTTGACAAAAATTTTTAGTTTTATTAGACGTTTCCGTTGAAAAAGACCGACACTTCGCACGTAAACTGTATACAATAATTTAACGAAGTGGCTCATTAGGTTTCAGTAATCTCAGAAATTTAATAATTAATACAAATCTCATAAATTGACTTATCTTCCAACTATAAATGAAAAAAATTGCTAAAAATGGAAAGCATACTGAATTTCATGGGCTAAGCACTGCCTGGTTCATTAAGCTACCCAGAGACTTTGGCCTTGCAGGTTGGACACATGTAACCAACAGAATCTGATTGCAACTCAGAATCAACACCCTCATCACTAAATTCCATTTCGCACCAAACACATGTAGTAAGTTGTCTGCTTGCCATATTTAACACTACTGATCCAACCGGAACTGAGGAACCATATGACCCTTCCATTCCACCATTACTCGCCATATGTATTGGCACCTCCGCCAGCGAAATAGATTCTTGTCCTGTCCCAAAATTGAATTGCAGAGTTTCTATATCATCAAACCTCATCTCCTCAAATCCTGTTTCGTTATCCTGTCTCTGGTTGACCCTACAAACTTCGCCTTCCCCCTGGCAATGGATATAAGAAACATCAAATTATTTTGCACAACATTCAATTATATTTGAGTACAAATAATCATTTTTATCACAAAAATTACTAGCACATTAATGAGAAGAAAGCAACAAGAGTCCTAGAACTCCATTATCCCCACGATGTGGAACATAAGACTTAACACAAGCAAGCAAGAAGTTCAATTACATACAGAGCTTTTTAAATTCACCTATAAAATTGCAATCAGCCATTGAACTCCAATGTAAACATGTGTATCTTATTTCATCAAAGACGATTTAAGCAAATAGCTGATTCAAAAACCACTAATAGGATATAATGCTAAATACATTGTTCAAGAACAAGAAGTTTAAAAAATAGGGAGTCAGTTTCAAATTGAAAGGATTCAAACATGACAATAGATGGCACATGCAGCTTATGTGGACTGAAATAATATTTATTGTTGAGTTGTATTTTGTTATATTAGGAAGACTATCAAACCATATTAGGATAGAATATAAATTTTAGAGATTTGATTTGATTTATTTCTTTCTATATCTTCCCTGTAATTGTATATATTGTAACATTTTGCTCTCTGAATAAAATAAGAAAACAATATTATAAATTCACATCTATGAAAAGAAGAACAAGAAGCGGAAAATTGATTCAGAGATTTAAAAACTTAAAAATTCAGCAGAGCAAGAAGAATATCAGAGAAGACCATTTCAGGAGGCGAGTTATGAATTTGATCTATTTCCTTTCTACAATAATTCCCATACTTACAAGGGGTTGTTGCCAGCACAACTCAACACCCTTTCACTCCTCTCACTACACGGAACTTTTCTCTCTTCTAAATTTGCTACATAAGAACTATATTATTGTTAAATAACATTGTCATGGGGCTATAGTAATACACGCCTTTCATTAATGTTTCTTCTTCATTCCAAAAGTCATTGTTCTTTGTTCCTTCAATTCAGTTTGCAACAACAACCAAGAAATGCACAAAAGAAAATCAGTTAGTTTCATCTCCCCCTCTAGAATTTATCTCGTGTTTTCTCACTAGTCTTGAAGTTGTACTCCGGGAATTTCTTTTACAATTTTATTGTCATTTGGCTATTACTGTAAAATAGTAATTATTGCTATTATAAAGTGAAAAACTTTACAGAATTGTACAAAATAATTGTATGCTTCTTGATGTACTCAAAGCATGATGACCTGACATGAAAATCTGAAAGGGAAAGAGAGACAGGATTGTCATAAAATAATTCTAATAATCGTAAGGTTTATGCCCAATTTACTCACCACAAATCATGTGTATTCCTACGTAAAGCTGACAAGTAAAATGACAGGCTAATGTAATAAGACTAGGGCTGGATCTGAACTGAGCCAACTTGGTCTTGGTTCAGCTTACTTTGACATTGTTTAATTCAAATTCGAACCGAATGAGTTTGAAGATTCAGCTTGCTTTTGAAACCAAGCCAAACTCGAGGTTGAAGATGTTTAACTTGATTCTGCTTGAGTTCAGTTCGAATTTATAATTCAAATTCATGGTTTAGTTCAACTCAAATTTATAGTTTGAATTATTGATTCAAATTTGTGGCTCGATTCAGTTCAAATTTATGACTCATAATTAGTTGTCTATTATTTGGACAAAACGACATTATTTTGTCAATGAAACACGAACTTGAACCATAAATTCAAACCGAATCGAGTCATGAATTTAGACCACTGATTTGAGCCGAAATCAAACTGAATTGAACCAAATCATTTTTCATTTAAGTCAAACTTAAACCACCTTTATTTTTTGTTCAACGAACTCGAACCAAATCATTTTCTATTCAAACTGAAATTGAGCCAAGGGGTTTTTGAGCTCGACATGGTTCATATCCACCCCTATACATATTTCTTTATGAGAAATTCAAATATTTAATATAAGAGTTGGAATATATAACATTATTGTTGTATTGGTGAAATTGAAACAGAAGAAAAACAGGACAAAATAGCAAAGTTGACAGCTTGTCAACATTTTAAATTTAAATAAAACATGGTTGGGAATCTTCCTAAATAAATATGTTGAGGCAATATCCTTCCCTCACTTCTGTTGCTAATGGCAAAGATAACAAAATGTACAAGTTCTTGTTCAGAAGCCTATTGAATTTAGATCTAACCATGTAAATGCAAAGAGCTAATGATCATCTTATATGAGCATTGGAAAATTCAGAAAACCTTTTCAAATTAATCATAATTAAACCATGAAAACAAAAAAAAGAATAATAATGATAACAATATCACAATACCTTATTTGAGATAGTGTTTGATGTTGGAAGACCACCTGATGGTTGCAACAAGGAAATCAAAGACTCGGAATCTCCATACTGAACTAAATTATCTTTCAAACTTGGCAACTCAGAACTTCCATGTTTGCTCCCAAAATCACTTTGTAACTCAATATCATTATTGTTATTCACTTCATTTAGCTCCTTATGCTCAACTGCATTAGTGCAAACCAAATTCTCATTACTCTCAATAGGTTCAACATTCAAATCACTAGATGCAGTCAGTGTGTGACCCATAGAGACTCTTTCCTGCTCAGTGACAGACTTGTCAATTTCATCAGCAATGAATGACAGACCATCTTTCACACAAAATTTTTCACAGGAATAACCATTTTGCTCAGCAGAAGTTAGATCACTTGCAAAATCCACGCAGGAATGTATCTTAACATCCATAACATTGCCAGCATCAACATCATCAGCCTCCATCTTTTCATCAGTAATCTTTGGCTTGCTAATTTGTTGATATGATTCTTTGTCCATATTTCTATCATCCATGTCGGGTTCGCTGAAAGCAGAGTCAGAGTTCAGTTCATGGTCAGAAATGGAAGCAACAGGTATGGCAGTAGACCTAGCAGAGGACGTTTCAAGAATAGAATTTTGAGCAATTTCTATCAAAGCATCCATTTTAGAGATCCTTGTAGGAAACTCCTCCCTAGCAGGAGACAGAATTCTTTTCTGAAGAGTCGACCGACCAGGGGTATCTTCTATTCCCCTCACATAATTCCTCACATGAATCCCTACATGACCATTGTATCGACGTCTTTCATGGAATACCTTATGACAGAACTGGCATTCAAATTTCCCATCTTTTATTATAACACCATCCCCAACTGAAGAACCAAGTCTGTACCTCCTTGTAGTCCTCTGATGAAATGACAAAAGGTGTTGTAAATATGTATCCTTCTCATCAAATGTCATGTCACATTTATGGCATTCAAAAAGGTCCTGTATTTGAACCTCCGCAAGATTGTCAATACCCAATAAAGTTACTTCCTTCTCCTGATCATTAGACTGCCTTTGTTCATTATCCATCTGGGTAGCACCTGCATACTGCTGGATGACATATATCAAATCGAATTAAAGCTAAATAGACAAAACTGCTTTGCAAATATTTTCTTACATTTCCAGAAGCAACTCTATAATCTTTCTGAACAATGTCAGCCCCATGATCTATTGACAGGTGAGCATCATGAAGTCCAAAATAGGATTGCAAATATTCAGAAACTTCCCTGCATGATAAAAAATGTTGTCCACCAGGGCTGCAAAAATAAGAGAATGGGTAAGGCCAGCATAAAAACACACAAGCATGGGATAAGAGTAAATAAATTATCATCTGCAAAGTTGAACAGACAAGAGACCTCTCCACATTTCACATTACAGTCCTCTCAAACATGTAACCATACACGAAGAATAAGCAAAGGTGCATTAATTGACCCATTAAACCCACTCCATCTTCACACATTAATTAAAGCCAACATCTCAACCACTATTTTTCGACTTCCAAAGGGCATTAGGAATGCTGCTTCAATCACCTGACGTGAAGTAGGACAGCATTGATTTATTTGGAATAAATTCTACTTTCCTATGTTCTATGTTAGAGTTTATTACTTCAAAGGGAGGTTTCACTTTATTTAAATATTAAGGTCTTGTTCTCCTAGTAGTAGGAGACTAAGTAGATAATTTTGACAGACATGATAAATTATTCAACATGAATTTTGGTTTTCTCTTCTGGTGTTCCTTGTCTTTTTTCAAGTTCTTGTAGATTTTCTGCCCTTTCTGATTCTGCGGTTCAAAGTAAGTCCTGCTCTAATTCTGATTCAATCAGAAAGCTTTACAAATATTACACCTGGTTCAGTCCCAGTTTCACACCCTAACCCTAAATTGTTAGTCCAAGCACATTACCAACTCAACCCCATTGTCTACAAAAGAAAAAGAAAAAAATAAAATCACAACCCATCCTCTTCATACGAAGGCTTCAGTTACCATGTGTGCTATCACCACTAGTTTCCTCTTCAGTCAATCTGTCAATTTCCCCAAAGAGCACCATCCCAAAACACACTGCATAGCACCATGATGCATAGCTGAAACTCATTGCCCTGGCCTCTTTTCTCCATCACTATAAAGTGGCATATAAAACCAGGCCACCACCACAATAGGACTTCTCCTGTGATCTATTACAACATGGGACAGTCTTCCAACATCTTCTCTGCTTCAGTCTTGCTTTATCAGTCATTTGGCACATCATCAGAGATCATTACCATCAACAGGCAACATATCTATTAGTTATTTGTTTTTAACTTACTGTTCTATGGTTATTTTGCTAATATTGAAGTTTGTATAATTGATCCGTGGCATAATATCATAAAGCTTGGCAAGCATCCATGGTGTATGATCCCTAAGCATGTGACACATCTTTGTTTCATCTCTCCACCACCCAATAGATTAGGTATAAAACTTGATGAGATTCCCACTGAGACAAGCTCAACCCTAAAACTACCCTGTCAAAACTTTCAACCACCCAAGATATCCCCTAGCCTTAAGAAACTTCCCAAACAATTAACTCATCATGTTCTATAAGATTTAATAACTCCAATCTCAAGGATCAAACTTCCCAAAAGTGAAAAGGAGACTATGTGTGAACATATAATTAAAATTGAAGATGGAATTGAGTGTGTTTGTACTAAAATCGATAATCATTCTAGTGATGTGAAGCCAAAAATCTGAGGACAGTCTTAGCAGACTGCCACATTTCTCAAGCTTATACTAAACAAAATGTTGGTGTTCAGAACAATTTCATAGGTTATGAATCTCTTTTGAAAAATTATTTCCTTGGTCAATGAATCAATTGAACATGAACTATATTATGAGTCTCTGTTTTCATTTTTTTCCAAAAATGAACAACCAAAGCCTCAAGGGAACATGTTATTGCATGCAAGCACAGTTACAGTGAATTAAAAGGCAAGAGCAAACGATAATGCATTTCAGAGAGAATAACTTGGAAATTCTTTTAGAAGTTCAAAGTGGATGACTTGGACTAACATCTTAATTTCTCCCAATAAAAAAAAAGAGACTTGGACTAACATCCCCATACAATGAATAAACACACCATACGTAGATTAATTTTGTAAGCTGTAACATCAGAAGCACATGATTAAGCACAACGCATGAACAAGCATAATGATCTTAAGAAACCCACTTTGAAAGTTCTTATTTAACTTAAAAACATATATAAAAATGTATGTGTTGGCTATAACTAACAACATATACAACTAACAATCTCAATATTGCACACAATACACTTAATCATAAAGAAGTTAAGAAAATAAACAAGTAAATGAAAAGCATAACCTTATATATCGGCGGCAATAAATAGAGGCACGGCCCTCTCTCCTTCTAAGGCCAAGCAAGAGCTTCCACCCAACAGGCAAAATATCACCAAGCAAATTAGCATCAACAATCTTCCTCTTCTTCCTTCTACTACACCACTGTCCACCCAAATCCCTCATAAAACTTAACAATTCCTCTTCACTCCCAATCATTCCTTCAGTTCTTCCCCTCAATTCTTCCCCATAAGGATCCTCCAAACTCCCCAATGCCACAATATCCACCACCCCTCCATTCTTGTTGACAATCTCCAAATTCTCCTCCAATGATTTAACTTTTGTTTTCGGCTTCCTTCCCCTCTTTCTTTTTCTGAAAATCTGATCCTTTTCTCCCGAAACGCTGAACAAAGACACGACATCGTTAAAGTGAGGGCTTTGGGAAAGGGATTTCCGAAGGGAGTTAAGAATGGAACGGTTTTCTAAATGTTCAGGGTCGAGATGAGAAGGAAGAGAAGACGATGAGGGTAGTTGTTTGGAAGAGGGGAGAAGGCCGGCCATGCGGTGGCGGAGATGGTGGTGGTGGTAGGTGGTGTTAGTAGGACGAGAGAAGGTTTGTTTTCGGGAGCCGGCGCTTTCGTTGAATAGGGAACGATCGATGATGGGAATGACGAGGTCGTCAAGGCGGTTGAGATCGAAAGCGGAGGTTGAGCAGAGAGACAAAGTACGAAGTTCAGACTGGGTTAGGGTTGACATGTCTATGAATGGGAGAGAATCGATGGTCCCCATGTTTGAGAGTGAGCGAGTGAGTGAGTAAGAGATTTGCTGATAGTTTTGATTTCTTACAAAAATTTGAGAAATTGTGGAGAAAGGGAAGCGCAGGTATGGCTATTTGTCACTGGGAACAAGTTCGCAGTAGGCTATAACCTTAGAATGGTTATCACAGGGTAAAAACTGAGTACCGCAGGCAACCTTAAATTTTTCATAATCAAGGAAAAACATATTAGTAATAATTTAATTTTGTGGAGACTAGGATTTCATATAACTGTTTAGGTATAATTGTTAAAATACTTGAAAGTAATTCCAATATAACAAAATATTGCAACTTAATGTTAGTGAGATTGTGAGAGTTGTGGCAGAATAGTAATTCTTGCTTCTTTTTTGTACTTTTTAGATGAAATTGTGCCTTATCCAAGTCTCCTGCTCAAGTTGCTGGTTGGTGTACCGTCTGTTTGCTAGTGGTTGATCTTCTCCACCCACATTATATTCAAGAGTTTGGTTGAAGAGTTTTGATCACACAATAATTCCTCACTAGTTTATGGAGTACTAGCAACAATATAGATACCCTTCACCTCTCTTCATAGATGAATGGCATGTAGACAATTAAGATCTGTTGGTTGTTAATATGATGGTTTGTTTTTAGCATTTACCGTGTCATATATGAGTTGTGTTCTTATCAGGTCAATTCAAACACTCATGATGTCTTATGGGTTGTGTTTCATGCCCATAGAATGAATCAGTGACATGTGTCATCATGATCTCTTATATTAATTAGATTAATTCCTACATTTTCTTGAAATATTTATAAGGAAGCTATTGAATCCATAAGTGGGTTGTACAACTTCAAATATTTTCTTTCCTTTTCTAAAACCCTAATCAACTTGAGAAAGTTTTCTAATATACGTGTCTAGTTTTGCATTTATCTCTATAGGTTTGTTTTAGGTTGAGTTCTTTCGACTTTTTGTTGTGTCTTTATTTTGTGAGTAAGGTTTTTTAGGGGAAGTTGGTTAGGGTTTACATTTCAAGTAGTCTCAATGTTCTTCGCTCTTTTATTTACAACTGATCTCCTAAGGTCAACTTTAATGGCTTCCCATAAAAGTTGGATCAAAAAGTTGTATTAGTGTTTCAAAGGCAACTACAACCTTGACAAGTTACCTGCTATTGTAAATCTTCAAACAATTAGTCTTGTCCCTGTTACGATTGTAGTTGTGCAACCAATTGAAAAGTTTTTTAGTATAACATTTTTTAATATTAAATTTATTCCTTTTTCGCAATGTCATTAACTTAATGGTTTTATTATGGTGTTGTTATAATCGAAGCTACCTTTGACTATAGCCTATTAAGATTGGTTTGGGGACAAGTTCTTATTCTAGTCCTTAGGGTATGAGCCTTTCCTTCATAGGCCAATGGGTAAGGTAAAATTCTCCCTTTGTTTATAACATGGGCAATAGGGAAAGAAGGAAGTCACTAGTGGGAAGAAGCAACAAATGAGTCTCTCTTTGGTGGCTTCAAGCCAAGAGTATGCTTATGCTTCTTTTGTTCCTTCTAAAAAAGGTGACCTAGTGGTTGGTGTAATTACAGGTCATTTTGCTATGTTTTCCTTGAGGAAGGAAGCTCTTTAAATAATATGGTAGGACCTTAAGTGTAACTTTGTCGCTTTTAAGTGGGTAAGTGAATTACCTTGGACAAGTTTCGAGTACATCACCTCTTTGTTGTTGCTTGTATCTTATTGGATAGCTATTTAACCTTGGTCATTTTTCCTAACTCGTAAGCCAACAAACTCTCCTTTACAGTTAATCTCTTATCCTACTTCAAAGTGACAGTAAGCAAGAGATTATTCAACTCAAGAGGTTACTCATGAAGTTTAAGGACAAGTTATTGGCCATGGAGGCTAAACTTTAGGCCAAAAAAGAGAAAGCTTCAGGCTATGAAGGTAAGGTGTCTGGATGCAAAGGAGAGACCTAAGGCTAATTAGTATAGTCACTTTGTAGCTTACAAAAGCCTTCATTCCTAGTTAAAAGGAAAGATACTCAAAGCCTTTAAGTGCAAGAGGGCATTCAAGCTAGCTAAGAAGCATATTTGTCAAATGGAAGAGTGTAGGGCTATGTGATAAGCTTATATTTATATACATTTTATATTTCCAGTTATGTTATTTTGATTTAATTTTGGTGTAACCTCGATACTACCCTAATTTTAGTTATATGTTGTTTTATAGGAGAATAGGTAAGATTAAGGTAAAAGCAAGAAAAATGCTCTTTGATTGGATTGATTATAGCAAAAATCGAATGTTTTAGGAGTAATAGACATTCAAAACTGTGATAGTCTTATATGATCATGCCCTTGGTCATAATGATACTAAGGTTACATGTGTTTCTAGATCGGTCACCATATATGCTTGCTTATAAGGTTTTCATGATCATGCTACATGTTTATCCTGTTGTCACAATTTTACCAATCTAAAGGCATTCATCATACATACATGTATACATATATATGTTACAAAAGATGAATAAATGCTACTTTATTAATAATAAAATATGATGCAATATTTAGAAAAAAAAAATATATGATTAGCCTTAAATAATTGGCTTCAGACTCTAGAGTCCTTACTCCAACAAAAATTGTCTTTCAATTAAATTAAAATTACCCACACCCCAACCAATCATCACAATGCAAAGAAGGCAAAGACAATTGAATCTTGTCATCATGCAAAAAATGTGAAAAGGGTTGAAGCTTATTATCATACCCCTTAAATCCAAAGGAGCACAGATACATCAAGTTGGTGCATTGGGCTCAATGATAGACCTTGAAGCAACATCCCATGATTGTGTAAGAGCGAAGTGGTATGAGAAGACCAAGGATTCAAGAAGTTGTGAAAGTTGATTGGAATGTTGTTGGCTGAGATGGATGCCAAAGATAAGACGGGTTGTTAATTTTCACACGAATGTGCAAGCAAGCATATGCGTAAGCGTATAGGAGTTTTGGAGTTGAGCATGTCAGGATGCTAAATTATGATCTTATGCACCTAAAATAAGGTTGGTTAGCACAATGGGTTGACTAACACAAGAGCTACAAACGATAAGTAAGAATTGGGCAAACTAGGTTTGAGCAACCTATATACATGGCTTACATGGGAGCCATTAATGAATTCAAGTTGACAATAGATAGAGTTGGATTAGCATAAAAGATGAGTTAGCTTTATCATCTAACTTGTAGTAATAGTGATAGATTTGACATAATTATGGTTGAGCAAATCATAAAAGCAAATCAAAGGATTAGTCAACAATCAAGTTTGAGTGATCTATGAGACTAATTGCCAAGAATGGTAGGATTGAACTACAATCATGTTGGAGTTAATTGTGGGGATTGATTGCCATGATTTGGGGAATTGAACTAAAATGGGGTGGTAGTGATTTGTGGAGCTAATGGCTGGATTTTGAATTTGAAATTATAGCTTATCCAATTGTAAGCCTTTGTATATAAATTGGGAGCTTTATTCATGTAATTATATGTGTGACATGTATGAGACATAGGTGTGAGAGATATGAGACCTTACTCAATGATCTAATCAGAGGAATAATTGGAACATATGTATCAAACTTCTTCATAGTCTTATCTATGATAAATGAATTTTCTAGCATTTGACTTCATACCAATATTAACTTGGCATAACGCAATGGTTGAATAATTGAAAAACGTGATTATTTTGGAATACACATTGCATGCTAAGATTATGCATTGAATTTTTGATAGTAAATCCATAATAAAAAACGTGTTTGTGATTATTACATAAGAAATGAAACAAAAGATACAGTAGAGCTAGGATAATTATTATATAAGGTCTATCCAATACTAGATGTAAAGACGCATAATAGATTGATATGAACATCATAAGCTATCCCACAATAAAACCAACTGTTGATGATACCTTTCTCTCGGTTCCTTTTTCTCTTTCTTCCATAACCCTATCTTCGAGAAGGAAGAGATAAGAAGGCCCTATGAAGAATGTGGTAAAAAATCAATAATAAAGTCTAACCACAATGACCGAATTGATTGTCTCTATGCATAAGGATACTAGATTACCTAGTACAAAATATTCAAAAGATTGAAAAATCATCACAAACCTTGCCTTTTTCTTTTCTATTTCAATTTCTACTTTATTATATGATGATTTTTTAAGATAATTTATCTTTATGGTAACTTTTTAGTATTGATAATAAAATATTACTCGAACCAAATGCAATAGTACTTTGGGATAATAAACAATTAGAATCATGTTTTGCTACTCAATATACCAAGGCTAGTGTTTGTTTATCAGGATTCCAGTTTGAATAGTATTATAAAGAAAGGAATAACTTAAAAAAAAAAAAAAAAAGAGGTGAAGCTCAAATTAGTCAACTCATTCTACTTATTGAAACTACTTAATTGTCAAGAGTTAGGATTGGAGTCCATAATTAAGGATGACAAATGAATAGATTAGGATGAGGTAAGACCCAACTTAGAATGACAATTTTTAATACAACCTATTAACCTAACACGAATGACACAAAAAAATCATGTTAAAGTTTTGTTCTTTTATATGAAATTTAGTTTGGGTCCAACCCAACATGAGTTAAAACTAGATTTCATCATGTTCAAATTAACACAAAAGTAACTTGAACTTACTTAAATATTTACATAAATATTACTATAGTAGAATTAGTTAGAAAGTAGATTGAAAAAATATTAAAGGACAAGTATCAACAACAACTGAAATTCGTACATATTTTATATAGTTATATTGCTATATAGTTGCGATTACTTCAACTATTCTTAATTTTTTAATTTGATTTTATTTTTCTATAGTGAGAATGAGATTTGGATATTAAAATTATTAACGAATTTTAAAGGGTCTTGATACGTAATATATTAATCAATTTGTAAATAAAGTAAAGTTTTGTATGTTTTATTAATATTAGATCGATATGATTTTAGGAAGAATTTAAAATGCTTGAAATATGTAGAAGAATGACAAATTCAGATCAATTTAAATTGTGTCAAGTTAACTTGAACATAGTTTGGGTTAGACTAACATTCAATATTTTCAACATAATTTTAAGTCAAATTTAGTTTATGTTCAAGATCTTTGACTTGAAATTCGAACCATCATAATGTTAATGCAATTTAATGATATGAATTACAAGGTCTAGATCCAACCTAATTAAAACAATTAAACCAATCCCCCAATTTAGAAAATGGATTAGATTAGGGTGAGTTTTGGTTATCCATTCAACCCCACCTCTTTTTTATCCTTATAAAATTTATTAAAATATATCAATAATTTTATTTTTAATTAATATAATTTAGGTTAAGCCAAGGGACTTATTTTGACTCTAGTTTTGATACATTTTCAAAAGTATATCGAGGGATTTGAAAAACTTAAAATTTCACCTATAAGTAAATTGCCATTAAAATTTTCTATTAAAGATAAAGATAAAATTACTATTTTACTAATAATATTAAAAATATAAAATTTATTATATTTTCTCTTTAACTTTTAAAAATTAACAACTTTACCAATACGTAAAAGTTTTTAACTTTGAAAAGTCATAATTTCTCCTCACAAACAAGAGGTTTTTCTTTACCCCTCCAACCATCATCTTCGATGCCAATAACCTCTCATTTTCACCATAGAACGTTGGCCGATGCATGATAGGGCACGATAACCTCTCCTCTTTAGACCATCAGCTCAAGTATATTTTAATATTAGTTATCTTTTAATTATATTGTTATTTTGTTTGTATATTGCAAATATGGATATCTTTATTATGATATTATCCAGTTGGCAAAATACAAACTATAAATATTTTAATTTCTCCTATTCATCAATTTAATTTTTTATTTATAATTATACCTTATTTGCAGATTGAAGTTTATAAAATTATGAATCTACACCCAAAGTCTTGAATATCATAAATCTAGACTTGAAATCTTAAACATCATTTGTAACTTGAAGTTTACAAAATCATGAATTTAGACTTAAAGTCATGAATATCATGTGTAACCTGAAGTTTACAAAAACATGAATATGGGTTAGAAGTTTTGAATATTATTTGAATATTTATTTTTATTATAATAATTTTATCCAAAGTTTGTAAAATCATGATATATATATATATATATATATATATATATATATATATATATATATATATATAGGTCAGAAGTCTTAAGTTTCATCAAAATATTTATTTTATAATAACTATATCACATTTCCAACTTAAAGTTTGTATAAATTATAAAAAATATATACTTGAAGTCCAAAATATAATTAAAATTAAAGTTTTAAATACTATAATATTATGAATATTAATTACAAATTAGAAGTTTTGTAAATATAAGATAATAAATTAACCTGAAGCTTCCAAAAATTAATCTTAATATTTCCTTTACAAAGCCAGCTGTTTTGTAAATATAGGATAATATATGAACATGAAGTTTTAAAGATTAATTCATATATATTGTCTACAAAACCAGAAGTTTTGTGAATATGATAATATTTGAACCTGAAATTTCTAAAATTGGATGGATAATATTAAATGAGTTTTTACACGACTCTCTACCTCAAATATATGAGCATTGAAAATTTAATTAAATAAAATGTCTTAAAAAGATAATTACAAGACTACTATTTTTTTGGTGTCACAACCCTAAAGGATTGCAAGCCGAATATGTGGAAATTATGATAAATTCACTAGATTCGTGGAAAAATTTAAAAAATAAATTTGAACATCAGATTCAATAATATTCCCAATGACTCTGTAATTTAGTACAACTTTGCAATATTCAAAATTTTTTCCTGATTGAGATAATGTGGAAGAAAAAATATTCTCCATCTTTCATTTTATAATATGCTCCTATAGTAGCAATTTTGGGAAAAGAAATTCAAAATTAATATTTTTTTGTTAATGAAAAACCATCAAATTAGCCTCACAAGTATTGCATCGTTCCCTGAAGTGAACGTAACTATCATAAGTAGTTATCATGGATGTGCATAAGATCATAGATGAAATAATTTTCAATTCGAAGATGGTTATAATAGAAAATCTTAGTCATACTATTAGAAGTGGACTAAGACTGAAATGAACTAAAGAATAATGTAGAGTTTTTTAAAAAACAATAATGTAGTCATAAATATGTACTTCTAATATACACAAATATTGGGTGAATCGATATTAAATATCCATAAGAATTAAATTTTTGATAATTTAGATTTTGTTGATCTAATGAATCTTGATGTATCAAAATTTCTCTCAAGAATAAAAATATAGGCTACTTTAATGGTGACATGAATGTCCAAGATTTTTATAGTTAAAATCAATTATATATCTTTATTTTGGAGTCATGAATATTATTTTGTGTTTTACGATCATATTCTCCTTTCTTTCAATATTTTGTGTACGTTATAACTTACATAATTTTTAAATGAAAGGATATAGACTTCAAAATTAAAGCGTTGACTTCAAAAGCTAATGATAGAGACGTGTTTGGTGAATAGTGCAATAAAACACACAAATCTCAAGGAAAAAAAAATTTTCTTAATTGTAGCATTCAATTGAAGCTAAAATAAATACTATATCAAGATCAATAAATCTGATTGAAAGCTCTCGAAGAGCCCCAATTTTGTTGAAAAATAAGACTAAATTAAACATCAATTATACAGTATATTCAAGTAGATCTAGAAAAAAATTTACTTAGTTTTAAAGACATAAGAAATAATAGTTATTACATTGAAACCATAAGTGAAAATGGTACATAATTTATCTGTATAACTAGTAATACCTCTGGAAGAAGGTTTATACTAGAAAAATTGTATGTTTTATCATTTAGATTGTATCATATAATCATAAAGGCAATTAAAACATATATAGTATCGAACTAAAAATTCTCTAATCCAAAAGTATTTATGCTTTGACATAACAGTTTCGATAACTCAGGATTTACAATGATGCGTAAGATTGTTGAAAAATCACATGGATATGAATTAAATAATCAAAAGATTTTATTGTACAATGAAAAATTTTGTACCACTTGTTCTCAAGGCAAATTTGTAATATGACCATCTCCCTCCAATATTGAAGTTGAATCTCCATCATTCCTACAAAAGATTCAAAGAGATATATGTGGACTCATTTATCTACTAAATAGGTCATTTTGTTAATTTATGATCTTAATTGATATATCTGTATGATGGTCTAATATTTGTTTATTATCAACTCAAATTGTTATATTTGCTAAACTGTTAACACAAATTATCAAATTAAACACACATTTCACAAATTATTTGATCAGGTCAATATAGTTAGATAATGTTGGTGAATTTATATCTAAGATATTTGATAATTATTGTGTGTCTATAGGGATTGATATTGAACATTTAGTCCTGTATATCCACAGTTAGAATGGATTAGTTGAGTCTTTTATTAAATGACTCTAGTTAATTACACGTACCTTATTACTAATAACTCAATTACTTACTTCTATGTGGGGATATATTATATTACATACTGCAACATTAATTCACTTGTGACTTTTCTCTTATCATCAAAATTCTCCCTTACAATTGGTTCTTGGTCATCAACCTAATATATCTTATTTGAGGATATTTTGTTATGTTGTATATGTTTTTATTGTATTTCTTCAATGCACAAAAATTGGATCCCAATGTCATTTGAGAATTTATATTGGATATAATTCATCATCCATTATCAGCTATTTGGAACCATTAACATGTGATTTTTTTATTGCATGATTTGTACATTGTCACTTTGATGAGATAACATTTCTGCTTATAGGGGAAAAGAAAACGCCTCCTGAAGTCAGACATGAAGTTACTTGATACGTACCTACTATGTCTCATCTAGATCATCGCACATCCCAAAGTGAAAATGAAATGTAGAGGATAGTACATTTACAAATTATTGTCAACCAAATATCTAATATATTTGTAAATACGACAAAAGTGACAAGATCACATATTTCAGCAGCAAAAATTAATGTGACTACTAAATAGTTTATTCGAGCCACGACTGATCAATCTA
The DNA here is from genome assembly GCF_011075055.1 of Mangifera indica. Classification (NCBI taxonomy): domain Eukaryota; kingdom Viridiplantae; phylum Streptophyta; class Magnoliopsida; order Sapindales; family Anacardiaceae; genus Mangifera; species Mangifera indica. The sequence goes on from NC_058140.1 coordinate 8,673,883, forward strand.
CTGCATACCAAAGACATGATAGAGCTGTTGAATTGAAAGACACTATCTTTCAAAAAAGAAAAACAAATAATTAAATAGATATCAATCATAATGATTCTAAAATGAATGAAAAATCTACACTCTCTAATATTCCTCTAGAAAAAGTTATGGTTACTAAAAAGACTTAAACCTTTGAAGTGGCACAAACCTCTAAAATGGTATAAAATCCTAAAAAACATGAAAATGAGAATATGTCTTTATTGTATCTCTTCAATGCACAAAAATAGGACCCCAATGTCGTTTAGAAATTTATATTGGATATAATTTACCATTCAATATCAACTATTTGAAACCATTAACAGATGATCTTTTTTCTACACGTCACTTTGATGAGACAATATTCCTACTTATAAGGGAAAACATCTCTTGAAGTAAGACATAAACTTACTTGGTATGTACCTACCATGTCTTATATAGATCCTCGCACATCTCAAAATGAAAATAAAGTGTAGAGGATAGTGCATCTAAAATTATTACTAACCAAATGTCTAATGCATTTGTAGATACGATAAAAGTGACAAGATCATATATTTCAGTTGCCAATGCATCAATAAAAATTAATGTGACTGCTGAACAATCCATTCGAGTTGCAACTGATCAATATACTACACACTAGAAACATGATAGACCTGTTGGATCGAAAGACACTATCCCTAAAAAAAGAACGATAAATAATTAAATAGATATCAGTCATGATGATCTTAAAATGAATGAAAAATCTACACTATCTAATATTCCTCTAGAAGAGGTTATGGTTTTTGAATAGATTCAAACTCCTAAAATGGCGCAAATCCTTTAAGTGGTACAAAATCCTAAAGAATATGAAAACGAGAATACTGAAGTATCTTTAAATTATGCTTATACACAAGAGATGTGGAACCATGAAATGGTTAACATTGATGATATTCTCATTTGCAGTAGCTACTAAAATTATAAATGATGATAATTTTGAACCATGTACTATAGCTGAGTGTAGACAAAGAAATGATTGGCCTAAATGGGAAGAAGTCATTTGAACAGAATTAGCTTCTCTAGCAAAATGTCAAATATTTAGGCTTGTAGTTCCAACACCTAAGGATGTATAACCCGTTGGATATTTATGAGAAAGAAATGAAAAAATGGATTGTTAGATTTAAAACCATACTTATAGCACAAAGTTTTTCCCAAAGGCCAGGTATAGACTTTGATGAAATATATGGAACTGTGATGGATATAATTATATTCAGATATTTAATTAATTTAATAGTTTGAAGGACTGGATTTGAGTCTAATGACGTTGTTACTATTTATTTGTATAAAAATTTGTATACTGAAATTTATATGAAACTTCTTGAAGGATTTAAATTGCCTAAAGTAAAAAGGGTCAATTTAAAAGACATGCACTCAATTAAATTACAAAGATTATTATATGGATTAAAACAATCCAGAAGAATGTGGCATAATCACCTAAGTAAATATTTGAAAAAAAATGGGCTATATAAATGACCTTATATGCCCATGTCTCTTTATCAAAAGGTCAGAATTAGGATTTGTCATTATAGTAATTTATGTTGATGATATGAATTTAATTAAGACTCTTGAAAAGCTCTCAAAAACTGCTGAATATTTGAAAAAATAATTTGAGATGAAAGATTTGATGAAAACAAAATATTGTCTCGCTCTACAGATTAAACACAATTCAAATAGAATATTTATCCATCAATGAACATGTATTGAAAAATTATTAAAACACTTTAATATGGATAATGCTTATCCTTTGAGCATCGCAATGGTTGTTGGATCTCTCGATCTAAAAAAAGACTCATTTCATCCTAAAGAAGAAGACGAAAAGATAGTCAGTCCTAAAGTATCGTATCTTAATACCATTAGAGCCATATTATATTTGACCCAATCCACTGGACCAGATATATCCTTTGCAGTCAATTATTTTGTCGATTTAGCTCTACACCAACTCTTCATCACTAGAATGGAATCAAACATATATTTCATTACCTATATGGGACTAAAGATTTGAGATTATTCTATTATGTCGAATTCTCTAAAAATTCTAGTTTGGTTAGATATACAGATGTTGGTTATCTTTCTAACCTTCATAGGGCCTACTCATAGATGAGATATGTTTTTACTTATAATGACATAACGATATCCTGGTACTCCACCAAATAGATTTTGGTTGCAACGTTTTCAAATCATTCATAGATTCTACCTCTCGATGAAGTCAACCAAGATATGGTTTATCATCAATCATATCCAGAATACATGCAGTTTCCTTTTACAACAGATCCTTCTTCTATATTATATGAAGATAATACAACATGTATTGCCCGAATTAGAGGTGGATACATCAAAGGAGATATAACTAAACATGTCTCACCGATGTTTTTTTACACTCACAAACTCCAAGAGAATCAAAAGATTGATCCCAGACAAATATGATCCAGTGACAACCTTACAAATTTGTTCATCAAGACATTACTGATATCAACATTTGAAAAGTTAGTGTATTACATCATTATACAACAACTTAACAAGCAACGAAATTAATTTCACTACAAAAAGAGGGAGCATTCATCAAGAGGAGCATTTATCAGGAGAAACAAATTTTTGAAATTTGTCACATATTGAACAAAATATGTACTATACTTTTTTTCCTTTCACTAAGTTTTATCCCATTATATTTTTCTAGTAAGGTTTTTAATAAAATAGCTTAAACACGTCCAACACCATTTGTTTTGGTTTTATAAAACATTAAATAATATACAACGACTCAACAAGCAACGAAATTAATTTCACTACAAAAAGATGGAGCATTTATCAGGAGAAACAAATTTTTGAAGTTTATCATATATTGAACAAAATGTACCATAGGAACAGTCAGCTAAAATAGGATGAGGCGACAGAGGCTTGAATGGTCGACCTCAGGATCACTCCACAGCCATGAGATCTACGCGCTAGCCAACTGCGCCACGAACCCAGTCATTGATGGCTACAAAACCTTATTAAAGTTACTGAAAGTTCAAACAGTTAGTAAATAAACATATTTTTGCTACCTTTTGTTTTTCATTATTGTGAATGAAATGAAACAAAATTACTGGCAAACTATCTAGAACTATAGGAAAAATAAACAAAGATGTTGGGAAACAAGATTGCCATTCTTGTGTTTTTAATCGTGAATAGAACACAATCTAAATCAATATCGACTTATTTATATATATAATATTACTCTGTTTGCAAACACTTACCTGGTTGTAGTGAATGATCAAATCTTGACAGATGAAATTCCTGATTGGATTTGTAAGTAAAACAATTAAAGAGCAAGTGTTTATAAAATCAAACGTCTTACAGTAAGACTAGTATAAACATTCCAACATAATTACAAGTATCATGCAAGTCAATAACTGTAATCTTGAATTATTACAATAACAATAACAATTACTCCTAATTTATCTATATTCACAAATGACGAACCATATGGACTAGTTGCTTCCTCTGCCTTCTTGCACTCCATGACTTGACTTTTCATCTTTGCACCACTCTTTCCCTCCATCAACTCCTTCACAAGCTTCTCCACTTCATCTCTCTTTACATTGTTATCCATTTTCATGCCTATTCTCCACTTGTTTCATGCAAACCAACAATTAGTTTGTTGGTCTGCAAAAAATGGCCAACAAACCATTGGCACTCCACCACACACGCTTTAAATGGTAGATTTCCATCGGCTGTGAGTTAAGAATCCTCCTACAGACGGATGATTCAGCACTTCTCGGGGACACCAACTCGCCAATAGACTTGTTTCTTTTGTTTTTTCAATAAACTGGGGCGGCAAAATCGCTGACTCACCCGTAACAAGATCTCCTCTTATAATCCATAGAAACGTTTGGTTGCTATTAGCAGGTCCCCAAGCAAATTCAGCCATTTGTTGCGGTGTCATCACAGTGACGCTCCCGAAATTCACATAAACTACGGATTTTGGTTTCTGGGAATTGAGCCAGTGGAGACATTCGGGCTCGTCTTTCCGGAGGTTAGATCCAATTGACTCTAAAGAATGCTGGGGGAGGTTGTTGAGAAGTAATGGAAGAGGTCCAATAGTGCAAATCGTAGGGAATACAGAGGAGAGAGTACTCAAAACATCATGCTCAACGTCATTAAGTGTATTGAGAATAATGGCCGAAGCTTTTAGAGATGTCTGTTGTCATTGTGAAGTTTGGCAGGTCTCTTAGTCGAATGCCTTCCAATCGTGGAATCCAATCTATAACAGTATCCAAATACTCACTTTCTTTATCGGCCGCGTCTGCAATATTTTCCAATTGTTACCTTACCTCATACGTTTCAACTAAAAATAAATGAAATTGTAAAATATACCTTTTAGAGGTATCAAACCTTTAGTCACAAGATTGAATACTGCGAATATCCAAGGAAGGCCCAGGCACTCATAGCCCAGAAAAATAGAACGGGGATTCCAAGATCTTCTGCAGCCTGAAGAATGAAAGGCATTCCTGAATCCGAAACTACGCAGGTAACAGGTGGAATAATGGGGGAAGAATTCAGTTTGTTGAGAAAATTAAGAAATGGGGCAGAAATGTTGTTCAAGATTGAATGGAAAAGAGATGGGATGTCCTGTGTAACGTCAGCATCGACCGGCAGCAGACCGTCGGGAATTGTTTCGAAACAAAAGTCAGTTGAGGCATTCAGGGCGTCACTGCCTCTTGCTTTAAGTATGCGTTTGTGGTTGTACTTGGTGTTCGCAAATGTTACGCGGAAACCTCTCTGATGAAGTAATTTTGCAATTTGAGGCATTGGGGTTATGTGCCCTTGAGTTGGGAAGGTGACACAAACTATATGAAGCTTCTGTGATGCTCCAACAAAACTATCCATTGATCTCTCTGTTAGCAATAATGGATGAAACTTTCCAGTGATTTTCTTGTTTACTTTACAAGTGATGAGAAACTAATTTGACTCAAATTAAAACAAAAAACAAAGAAAAAATTAAAGAAAACTAAACCCTAAATTGAAGAAACGTAGATGAAGAAATCGTATCTGAAGAAACGAACGAGAGAGAAAATCAATAAAGCTTTGTCTAACTATTTTGTGGTTCTTATTAGACTGAGAAGTTTGCATCATTGGGTCATATTTGTATTATGTTAATTCAAATTTTGTGTAAGAAACTTTTAATTTTAACTTAATTTAAATTAGAATCTTACTCAAAATTTTTAATCATAATTTAACCCTTTAATATTTAAATTGACTTGATCAAACTCAAATTAATTTAAAGTTATTTATTATTTTTATTTTTTAAAGTATTTTTATCATTTTAATTTCTCTACTAAATTACCCAAACCTAATACTAACCAATTTAACTTCAAGTCCTATCTAGTTGACTAAAATAAATTTTACAAAATAAAAACGCAGCTCTATCCTAATAGTTTTTATGTTATGTCATATTGTATTAAATTAGCAAGGGGTGTTAAAAATCCCAACTTTTTTTTAGACTTAGTGTGGTATAATCACCATGTAGTCCTTCTTGATTATGGAAAGAACACTTGAGACTATAACATTTTAAATCTTTCATTCTGACCCACATATGTCACCAAGGAAACTTTTAAGTTATTTATTTATACTAATTAATCAATAGGTAGAAATAGGGGGTGCTTTGGTAACAAGGAACCCTAGTTAAAAAAATGCGAATAATTCGCATTTAATTTGTGTTTTTGTTTAATTTACGTATTAAATATAATATTTTGAATTTTTAAACACAAAACATATTAAATATGTATTTTATACGTTTTCTGTATTAAATGTGTATTGAATAGTTGTTTTATTCATTTTTCTTTATTTTGAATTTTTAAAAAAATTCAAAACGATATCGTTTCTATGTCCAAATTTAAAGTACAAAATGCCCATTTAATTTTTAATTAATTATCATCATGCCAAAAAAAAAACCATTTTTTTAAAATCCCTAACCTCTCTATTCATTGTATTAGCTTCATATACATAACAGTAGCCATTTTTTTCACATAATTTTTTTACATTAGATCAATACTTTTCTTTCTGTCAAGCTAAACTTTTCATTTTGTTATTATTCAAAAAAAATAAACTTTCATTATCTTTCTTTTGCTTGTTTGTTACTTTGTCATGTTTGTAATTCTTTTAATGTTTGATATATGGACTTATTTGAGATACTAATTTTTCATTAATCTTGTTGCATTTTACCTAGTAGTGCAGTAGTTGAATATAATATATTATGTTATATTAATTTTAATAATCAATTAAACACTTTACATATAAATTGTTATAGTGATTTTTGTTAGAAAATTCAAAAAAAGTATTAAAATTATGATTAATAATGTCGTACTTTTATAAACATATTAATGACGATGTGTCACATTAAACTCTCATATATATATTTCATATTTTTTTCTATGGAAATTAATTAAAATAAGTAAATATATTTTCGTTTATACATTTTTATGTCAACCATTATACTTTTTACTTTTATAAGCAAACCCATATTTTTATTTCAATAATACCCTTTTTTCACTTCACTTATCTACTTTCATAGTTTTCATCTTATTTTCATCATCATCTCTTTTCTCAACACTCTTCTTCTGTTAACACTTTGACGGTAACACATTCTAGCTATTCTCTTTGTCATTTATCATCATCATATAATAAGTAAGTTTCTTTTATACAAATAGTAACCTATATTAAAAAAACTGTGAATTGAATAACTTTTCTAGAGATAAAAAGTAAAAAACTTTAATGATGAATTTTGAGAGGGGTTCAATCTTATTATAAATACTTACATTATTTATACATTCAATAGTTTTGATGCCTAGATCTAAGGAAAATGAAAATCGTTGTATTTTCTTGTAAATTGCGGGGTTATGTGTTTGCGTGGTTTGTGTCTATGTGATTAGCATCTACGTTGTTACGTTTGAGTGGTTTGCATTTTGCGTGGATGTTTCCAGGTTTTTTTTTTTATTTTCATTAAAAATCACAATGTATGAGCATATACTGTTCACATATAGGCATGTATATCATTACTTATTAATGTCACATTCTAAAAACCCAATAAAACGTATCCTTATTCAAAATTCAAAAATGGGAACTATGCGTTGGCATCATGCACAGACGTGTACCTGCTTTTACATAGGCATGCATCATAGCTGTGAATGTTATCCATACTTAACCAATTATCATGCATTAGGCAAAAAAGATTATTTTGCCTTTACCATCAAACACATGGGTGTGTGGCTTTCCCACACGACTGTGTAAGCCCAATTGTATACATAATATAATCTAACATAATTAGTCGGACTCAAAGTCAAAAAACAATAATAACTTTAGATGAATTTGTGGGTATTACACATGACATAAGAGAGAGATATCATGAGCTTTTTCTAGTGAATTCTAGAGACAAAATCCCAATAAAGAGAGTAATTATAACACTCATAAGTATGTCTCAAGACAAAATAGTCATTCCTCACATATATATATGTCTAAATATGATTGTGGTTAAGTTGAGATGAAATTTATTAGATGTTGTGAATTTGAGATGATGAACTATCATGCATAGGATAGGGATACCTATGTATCACCTGTGACATCAACCAGAGTGGATAATTGTAATGTTGAAAAATTTAAGTAATGAACAACCATCCATGTGAAACATGAACACTTATGCATGGTTGTAATACCCTCATGTACATTCCAAGGGCATTTGTGTCTTTTGATCCTACTTTGAGACATTTCCAGTTTTAAATGTACATGTTGAAATGTGTATGTGTGTTATATACAAAGCAATTACAAAATAAAGACAAAGATATATGTGTGTGTGTGTGTGTGTGTATTAATATATTAAAAAGTATGTATATATATATATATATATATATATATATATATATATATATATAAAGAGAAAAAAGTCAAAACAAAGGCAATTCTACCTTTTTCCATCATCTTCTCCATCTCTTCCAGAAAAAGCAGCCTTCTTTATGCTTTTTTCTTTGTTTTTAGAAGGAAAGTAGATGATTTGAAGGGTTTGAAAGAAAAGTAAGGAAATAAAATAAGAGGAAACACTTTTGGAGCTTTGGTAACCAAAAGATCTTTTTCTTTTTCCCTTTTCCTATGTTTTTATATATTGGATGCATGTTATATAAAGATGTTAGTGTGTTTTGGTGTTGATTTAAGGTGGGTTTGGTGATCAAAGAAGGAAGAAAAAAATGAGGGAGCCAATTTAGCAAAAATTAGCTTGAAATAAGATAAGAGGGATTATCCTTGATATATTTCATGTTTTATGCTTTTGGTTCCTTAGATCTATGTTATAAATGATGATTTTGAAGTTGAGAAATATTGTTTTGCCATTTGGGGTATCTATGTGTGTGATTTTGTTTATGGCAGAGAGTTGGATAATATTTACAATTTTGTCACTGATTTCATCTCACGTTTTGATTGTCTTATCTTATGAATCATGAGTGCTATTATAACTTGTTGGAAATCTCTTTGAATCCTCGTTTCAATGATATATAGCTTATATAAATTAGAGACTGTTTGGACTATTAAATTGTATGAATAAAAATACTGCCCTGCCGAATGAACATTCCCCTGAACAATATTTCATAGTTTTTGGAAAGAAAGATAGAACGAAAAGGAGGAGAAAAAGAAAAGAAAGAAAGAAAGAAAGAAAGGAAAGGAAAGGAAAGAAAGGAGAGAAAAAGAAAAGAAGAAGAAGAAAAGAAAGAAAAACAAGATAAGGAATTTAGGGCTCAAGATTCAGGGGTCATCCTAAAAGTATAGTCTGGTGAGTTATGGATAGTTTTAGATGGAAGCAAGATTACTAAGATATAATGCATGCATGCATACTATGAACTATAAGGGGGCACTTTGCACTACACTACCCACAGTAGGGCACGTCCGTAGTAGGACATAGGCCCATAGTAGGGTCTACTCGCAGTAAAACATACTCATAGTAGAACACAATTTAGATTTCAAAATGGTGTAGTGAGAGAAAAGAAGAGAGCTCGAGCTTAGAAAAGTGTCAAATCCCTATAGTCAACTTCCAAAAAGTATCAAATAGACACCAGATGGGACAAAATATGACTCAAATAGTAAAGAATGAACTAGATTATCCCTTCAATTTCTTATGGAGGTTATGATGTGAGGTTGAGTCTCGAGAGTGAGTTAGAATAGAAAAAAGGATAATTTACTTAATTCTTTCCCTTTATTGAGTGTTTTTATCTCTCACTTTCTTTTCTTTCATGATTGCAGGTATTGGTAATCGAGATAGCTGCGAGACAAGGTCAGGTCAGTGAAGATAGACCTAGGTTGGGGCTAGTTGCCTATGGTTTTTATTACATATATATGATACTATTGATTTTTGGCCCTATTCAAATAGTTGTATAGTTGTATCTACGGGCATGTATATGATTACTTCATGATCTTAGATGTTTCAGATGCATTTTCATATGAGATATATACATCTTTTGTTCGCTTCCAAATTTTCAGTTTTCTTAGAATAATTTCTAAACACTTTTAGTGATGCGTTCATTTTAAAGTATTTAAAAAAAAACACTCCGGATGTTAATTCATAACATTTCTCCTTTGATGGGTAGTACTTTTGGGGAAAGATGTTATAATGGTGTTACCAAAAAGATAGTTTAAAAACATATGTTGCTGAGAATTAGAGGTATTTTTATCCTATTCCCAAAAGTGTGCGTTTGCTGAAAGTGATAGAAAGTTTTGAAACTGACATTCCAGTGACTGTGGCAGTGGCCTTGGTAATGTTCTCTGACATATCCATTGGCAACAAGGGAAAAAAGAAGGAGTTTGACATCAAATCGGCAAGCTTGGAGATAAAGTAAGTATGCAAATATAGACTATGTTTGATATCTTATAAGAATTGTAACAACTGGATTTGTCAAGACATGACTATTTTGAGTGATGTTTTGGTTTGATGCTATGGAAGATATGTTGAAATCCTTTTATGATGATTATATGTGTAATTGTATATATATTGTTGTGTGTGCTAATTCTAGGGGAAATTGGATAATTTTATATTGATGATGAAGATTTATGCAATTACAATATGATTATGTAGTTGATTTGTGAGAAAAGCATGACATTAGTTATGAATGAGTTGATTTGTAATGGTTATCCATCTTTGAATTAAAGTTACTTATTGTGGACCTATTTTATGCTTACGAAAGTTAGAAACATATAACTTAGGTTTTGGATTGACGAAAATTGCTATAGGAACCATTAGGGTTTGAAATCAAGTTATTTTTACACATTCTAAACATTGTGAATGACCCTCTATAGTGTAGGGACGATCGTCACATACCTTGAATGCATAATTCTTAGGTTATGAATGGTTGTTTGGTATGGAATGAATGCTTGTACATAGGGAACCAAGTTTTAAGTTAAGGAATTTTCTAGTAATCTAGCGACTGTGGAATCATTGATTAATGAATGGTCAACTAGGATATAAAGTTCATTTGTTCATGTTTTATAAGAGCCCATATGTAGGGTGAAATGATAAAAATACCCTTAGAAAATATGTAGGTAAAGAATGGCTAAGTGTTGAAAGGTTAAGATTAGACCAAGATGAACACCCATTCATCCAATAGTAAATGCATATAAAACTCGACTCATCTTATCTCTTTCTTCTTATGTTTGAGGACACATGTCCATAAAGAGATATATGCCATGTGAAATAGGGACAAATCCTTTCTTGGATTCTTCCACACCAAATGTTTTAGCATTTTTTCCATGTATGGGTATGTCTGTCCATGCATACTCGTTCATCAATCATGAACATGCATAGGCATGCATATTCTTTAGTCATAGTCGTGTATCGCCTTTTAGCGAATGACTGTACAACAAAATGTTTAAATACTATAAATCTATTTTCCTCTATTACAATTATGTACCTTTCATGCCTATTGGATACCAACAATGTAATAAAATAGATAATAAAAAACAAAGAAAAACCCGAATTAAGATTGGCCTCTATCAAGGCATCATGGCTACCTAGTTGGCAGAGTGTTAGTAAGCTACTGTCGGCTTGGTTAACTATATGGTTGCGTATAATTCAATTATTTTGTCAATTGATATCTCTTGAGGTTAAGACAAAGATGTGTGTCTATCTCAGTAACTCCTCAATATGAACTGATATATATCAATAACTACATACCTTGGACAAGGCTTCGATCTAATCCAACTGAGGCCACAGATTCAAATGTTATGATATCTTTCAATATTCTTATATGAGATATTAATTCCCATGCTCAATGGGTGATGAATCCTTTATTGATCCATCATAGTCTCTATACAGATTTTGATATGACCAATCACTATCTTTATGGTTCCCCAATTTTGGTAAAATGTTGGATAACATTAAAACATATCAATCCTTGTATGAGACAGTTTGGTGATCTTAAGTTTAAGGATCATCTGAACTTGTAAGTTAAAGGATTTATTTCATAGACACAGGAGTAATTATTCATCTAGAAATCTTTTTCTTGGGTTTGTGCAAGAACAAGTTTACAATATGTATCCATGGTTTCACCAAGCTATTAGCTAATAACTTTAACCTATAAGAATTGTCGCCACCATTCAATAGGATCACTCAACACTATGATACTCCTATTACTATTACCTGTGCCCTTAGTTATAATAATATCGAGATTATAAACATTTCTAGAATGATCATCAAATATGTGTATAGAGTTTTCACGATTAGCCATTTGATCCCTTCACCACAATTCTACCATTCTATGTATATATTATTTAAACAAACATATTATATTAAACATTAACATGTATGAATAACAAAAAACCTTTTATTAATTAAAATAAATAGATTACACAGTTACACATGTACAAATTGATTAGCTCTAGGTCATTGCCTTAACAAGTCGTTCATCTAATAATTATATGCACAGACGTGCACCTTATAACACACAAGCATACATCATATAACTTCATGCATAGGTGTGTACCTCATAATGCACGACCATACATCCTTTTACAATAGCTTCATAGTCATACACCTCATGCATAACCACTTCAACTTCAACCTTGCCTGTGTATGGTCGTTCACCTCCAAATGCACGATTATGCACAGACAATAACTTAGTTTCCAACAATTGTCACTACAAAAAAAAAAGGGGCTAAACAATAAAAAAATTAGTCGTTAAAAATCTATTTTCTATCATTAAAAAGTTTTAATGATAGAAAAAATCTCGTTGTCGCTCGTTATTATAGCCCCCACCGCTAAAAGTATTAACGATGAGAAGAAAAATCTCATCGTTAATATAAATAACATAAGGTGTAAGTCTCGTTATTAAAAATAGTAATTTCAATAATAAATATTTTTATCGCTATAATAATATTTACCTATCAGTATACATAATATCAACAATGAATATCACCATCATTATAACAATATTTATTGGTTACTATATATAATATTAATGATCAATATTCTTATCATCATAACAATATTTATCAGCCACTAAATATAATATCAACAATGAATATGCCTATTAGTAGAACAATATTTACCTGTCACTTAACATATATCAATAATGAATATCCTCATCGTTATAACAATATTGATAATAAAAATTTGATTATCAAAATATGATTATTGACATTGAGTATGTTCTAATAACAATTATCTCAAAGAATTCATATGATCTACAATTATAAAAAAAAAAAAACTATAAATTTCCTATTATGGTAATCTCTCCCTATAATCGAAACTAAAAAGTTGTTATAAATAACAAAAAGAATCTATGTATTAAATAGAATCAAGCGTTTCATAATTCATCACTCATATCATCAAGTACCTGCAAATTGTGAAGAGAGAGGATCTCATTAAAATGAGTGTAACATACACACACATTTTTTTCTTACAAACTAATCATCAAATAAGGTAAAGGAAATCAAAATAGATTAAATCAACCATAATACCAATCCTACCAAATTAATAATCATAAAAAAAAAAACTATCAAACCAAATATTTTCCTAAAATGTCACAAAACCTTAAGCTCAATAGTATTTGACAAAAGCCTTTTGAATTCACTATGTCATAATGTCATAATAACCTTTAAATTAAATAATAAACATCAAGCATTAAAGAAATTAAATGAGCAAAACAACTCAATAATCATAAACGAAAATGACATATGACATTAGCAATTTAAGTACCACGTGATAAAGAGACCGATTCCTCTATTATTTCACTATTGTCATGTTTTTGTAGTGCTTCAACCTACAAATTACAAAATAAACTAATAAAATTTTAACATATGCTTTTTTAAGTATCATAACTATGTCCAAAAAGCAATTTGCTTATTTTAATTTTAAACCAATCAATAAAACTTCTATTCCATTCCTCATATTCCATCCTTTACAAATTTAATATCTAAGATTGAAGCAATTATCTCTGTGAAAAATGTTCTAGAACCAGGTGCCTCCTGTTCCTTGAACCTGTTTACAAAGGATATTAGAGGAAACTAGAAGCAAATTTCTATCATATCCAATAACATAACTGAACAGATGCTTTTGCCTGTTTTCCAGGAGTAAATGTGTCCAAGCCAATGATATATCCACCTTTTTTATTCCTTCTATCACAGAAAACATTAAAAAAGCAAAACCTACAGAAACACTTACAATTTAGCATAAGAATCACACAAAGCTGACTGTCGCAAATGAATAAGCCGTACTGAGCCTTTTGAACTGCTATATGCTAATAAATTACAATGAGTAGGGTGGAATTCTGCAGATGTTCCCACTTTTGCAAGAACAAATGAAAATGGGTTAAAGGTTTCTACAAGACATCAGTAAACAAAACGATACAACTTAAAAACAAACAATAAAACAAGCAAACCAAAAAATGCAGGAGAGGATTAGCAAATTGGTCAGCAATCTATGAGAAATGTCAGAAAACAAGGTTGGTTAGTAAGGTGGAAACCAGAGCATTTAGGCCTAGAAGACAGGGATGTTTACCAGTTAGATCCTCCATGTTTGCAGGCTTGACATCAACAATATTGAAGCTCTGATTGCTAATCTACAAGTTCCAAAGATTGATGCGTAGATCATCAGCTGATATAAATGTTTCACCATCACTGTGACAAAGAATCAGTAAAATCATTGAAACCAATGTTAATAATAAGAGGGGAAGCACATACCACATGGCACAATAATATAATATGCTACCAAGAGGCAATCAGTATATTGATTGAAGAGGGATTTGATGTTCTAAAGAACAAAATAGTGAAACAATACCATCAAAGAATGCCCCAATATAAAATCTGAACCACTCAATTACTAGCATCAATTTTCAAAGGTTTTAGAAAGGTTGATTGATTTCTAGACATCAAAAAATACATATTGTTTATCGGAAATCTTATAGGAAATAGAAGTAGTGGAATATGGTAGGTACCAGTCCATTACCATCTTAAAATAAACCAGCAGAATTTCTTTTTGTCTTTTTTAATTTGTGGCAGTCTAAACTGCTCAACTCAGACTCAAATCCTAACCTCATATAAAAGAAAGGATGCCTAGGCTAGTAATTACACAAATCCAAAATCAAGCAATAAGATATCATTAATTAAATTACTCTTTTCCACGTATAAATTCTAGTGAGAGAATCTGTTATCAGCAAAAAGCAAAGGAATTGAAGCACTAAATTTTTACTAATAAGATTTGAACCTAAGAAACATCTCAACACCATTTCCCAATGCATGCACCTTCAGAAACTAAGCCAATAAAACATTAAAAATGCAAAGCATATAAGACTGAAACATCTTCAGAAAGTGTTGGAAACTAAATAATACATTCTAGTGAAACAACATAAAATAGGATAATAAAGCAAGCAGAGGCAGGGTCCAATATAAGCCAAAGGCATGGACAAAACAAGTTTGAAAATATCAACTTACTGGTACAGAAAAAATGACGCTCATGTTTCCTAATTACGCCAAAACATTTACTGCCAATCTTCTAGCTATCATTTACTTTCTATCCACGCACACAATAAAGATGCACTAACCATATATATTTCACATATATGGTTTTTGTGAGAAGAATTTTCAACATTTCGAAACTAACCATCGACCATATATATTTCATGTCTTCACGTGCACAACCATCCACAAAATTACAGTTGACATAGAGATTTGTTGTTAGATCTTGTAACAAATCTCTATGTCTTAATGCAAGAAAGTCTCTACCCCTAGGTCATGTTTTTCGTTCCGAAATTCCTAACATACATGTTATAACATTTACACAGATCACAACACAAAAACTTTGATACATGTTCAACATTTCAGACGTTAAAATTTTCGTCAGCATCGTCACGTGATTATTACTTGAAATCCATGTTAAGCCATCATCACAAAACATTTCACATGTTAGAACAATTGAAAAAAATTAATATCAGAACATCAAAACCCTACTTACTTGTTTGCTAGTGAATGCTAACTATTTTTTGTGGCTGAAGATTTTTTAGTGACTTCTATCTCTTTTCCGATGATCTAGAACGTGGTCTCACTTTCTCTTTATTTGCTCTCTCTATCTCTCTTCTGCTCTATGTAATGTAGTGCGAATAAGTTTATATCCTCTCTAATAAAGGTGAACTCTTTATATATTTTTCATTAAATAACATAGCTCACAATCATGCAATCTTTATGCATGGTTATCCAAACGGTTTCATCTATCCTTATCGTGTCTCATAACCTTTGAAGGTACATTTTATCCAATAACTATCCACATGCACAGTCAACGTGCACTCCTTCATCCATGGTGACCAACTAATTAAACTATATTCTTTTTATTGAGTGTATAGGCATGCACCCTTGTCAAGCATGATTATACATCGTCCTATAATTAGAATAAATTCACAACTTGTGATGGAAAGGGCCAAAGTGTCCTTGTATCACATGTACCGACATACACAACTATACTATATACTTCATTAATAGCACATGCATAAATATTCATCAAATATGGTAAATGATTAAGGTTCCTATAATACGTACTTGTGGGTGTGACACCAACCCACAAGGCCTATATAAAGCTTAGACTTCAGACCGCTCTAAGCCCTATATATATGGCCTAAGCCCTTTATAGAATTGGGCCCCCATTTGCCTACCTTTTACACTTAGATTTCAAATCATCATATTGTCTTATACCCTAGTTGACTTAATTTGTTGACTTAATATGATGATAGTCTAACGTTATCTTTTTCTACAAGATATTAATGTCGTAGTTATTGATTATGTTCAAAAATATATTAAAGTTATAGTAGATCAATATAAAATTAATCACTCTCAAATAAGAGAGAAGATATCTTGTAATACAATTTAATTCATGACTATGACCACTTGACTCTATGGCCGCTGTGAGATTGGGTTATCACTCAAATCCAATAGTATATGGTCATTATTTCAAAAATCAAATGTTAAACTCAAGGATTGAAGTGAGGAAAACATTTTTTCTATACCTCAGCCTTGATAAAATATCAAATGATGAAAAGGATTTAATTATGTAATGATCATACCATTGATAGGTTCATGTCTTTCACAAAGTTTTCATCATTTGGGTGACTATAATGTCTTGTTGGAGATTTCTCTTTGTTTGTGTAATTAAAAGGCTAATTAGTTTGTTGATTGATCACAATTCTATTTACTACCAATGTGATAGAGACATATGTGTCACACACAAAAAGGGTTGAATCTAGATTTTCGAGGCAATGTAGTGAAATGGAGACTGAAGAGTAAGAAAGAGAATGATTATTTCATGAAAGGGAACAATTGTATTTGCTTTGCATGGAAGAAAGCCTATTACAAATTATGGAATGGTTATTCTATGCATGGATGGGATGTTGAATATGCATTCCATTGATGCACAACAATTCCATGAGTTGGAATGATCATTCTACACGATATATAACTTGATTGTTATCTTGTCAATCAATATAGGAATAATAGCCCTAACTTAAGGACTATGTTAAGTTATTAACAAACTAGTTCAATCAATGCATAATGCATTCTAGTGATCTTAAATCTAAAGGTCACATATATTATTATCTATTATATTGATATATTATATAGACACTAGTAAGTTATCATTTATATAGAATTATCTAACAAATCAGTATATCAAACAAGCAAACAACATACCCCCATGTAAGTTGTCACCAAACAAATGTAACATGTGAAATCTATCACAAAAATAAGGTAAGGTTGTTCAACACTATAATATGTTTATCATATCATATGTTTATCATATCATATGTTTTATTGGTCAATATAATATTGAAGCTATGAACGTTTTTAGAATGATTATCGTACATGAAAATAAATTCTTACAATTAAGATATATGTTAATCTTCTCGTTATTATTATACTATTTTGAATGTATTTATCTTAAAGTAAACACAAAAATATACAAATAAAGAGAGTCATTTATAAATATATAAATATAGCAAAGACATAAACCATCAACATGATTGAGAGAACACCAGCTCTAACAATTTTTGGTGTCCATTATTTTTTATTAATTTATTTAGTTGTTTATTGTTTCGTGCCACAGACGCAACAAGAGTCTCCGTTGGTTTCAATGCTTTGATAGAACTTCCGCAACCAATTTCTCAAGGTTCTTGTATGACGAACCACCAGGAGCACTAGCCTCTTCCGCCTTCATTTGCCACTCAACGGCTTGCTTTTTCATTTCCTTACCCTTCTTTCCCTGCATCGACTCAATCACAATTTTCATAACTTCATCTCTCTTTACATTATTATCAATCTCCAACCCAATACCCCATTCTTTACATGCATACATACAGTTGGTCTGCTGCTCAGCAAAAAATGGCCAACAAACCATGGGTATTCCGTTGCATATGCTTTCAATTGTTGAATTCCACCCCATGTGACTCAAAAATACTCCAATTGACGAGTGGCTTAGCACTTTCTCTTGTGGACACCAACTAGCTAACATGCCTATATCCTTGGTTTCAGTGAGAAATTCTGGTGGAAGAACTGCTGAGTCACCGGCAACAAGATCGGGCCTTATTATCCACAGAAATTGCATTTTGGTATTAGCTAGTCCCCAAGCAAACTCAATTAGTTGTTGAGGAGTCATTACAGTGATACTTCCGAAATTAACGTACACAACTGACCTTGGTTCCTTTGAATCGAGCCATTCGATAGTCTCAGACTGTTCTTTCCATAAATTTAAATCCATATCATTAAATTTTCCCTTCGTGATCTGAAGATCAAACAACTGGAGGGGACCAATACTGTAAATTGGAGGTAGCAGGACTGACAGGGCGTCCAATACAGCCTGTTCCAAGGTGTCGAAAGTGTTCAAAATGATGGCAGAAGCCTTGGAGGCTCTCTGAATTTCCTTGATGATGTGATTTACCATAATATCATTTGCATCTGTAGTTCTAATAAAAGTCGGAATATCTCTCAAACGAATGCTTTTCATCCCTGGAATCCAGTCTATAGTGGTTTCCAGATACCCATTTTTTAGGTAACTAACATCTGCAACGAAAACTAAACGTTAGCTAAACACAGATAAAAAAAGTATGCAATCAGCAAAACGAGCGTATAACAAGAAGGCTGTCTATGAAGCAAGAAGGCTAAAGCTTTGCTGTTAATTAGAGATTTAATATCTTACCTTTAAGCGGTGTTATTCCTCTTTCGACAAGAAAATGGTACTGCGTATAACACAGGACGCCAGCGGCGCTCGGTGTCCAGAAAAGTACACCAGGTATTCCAAATTCTTCAGCGGCATCTAACGCGAAGGACATGGCACCATCTGTGATGATACAAGTGACTGGTGGAACTTTGGAAGATGCAGTGTCATTGAGTTTATAAATAAGATTGCATAAAGGGTATAAGCAGTACTTGGAGGTGGAGTTGCAAAGAGAAGGAATGTCTTGGGTAACATTAGTATCGGAAAAAGGAAGGCCGTCTGGGATGGTTTCAAAGCGAAAGTCAGGCAGACCCTCAAGATGATTGGGGCCTTTTGACTTGAGTAAACGTCTATGATTGTATTCGGTGTTAACAAAGGTTATATGAAAGCCTTTCAATTGAAGGAGTTTAGCCAGCTTGAACATTGGGTTAATGTGACCTTGAGCAGGATATGGAATACAAACAGCATGAGGGTTATCAACAACCGACTTCAGATCCATAATTTTTTTTCTTTTTCTTTTCCTTTCTTTTCTTTTGTTCAGTTAAGAAAATTTGTTCCTCAATATCGAGGAAAAGGGTCAACGCCAAGATTTATGTAGAACACGGCAGCTCGTAATGAATTAGATGAATATATATTTAATAAACTAATAAACTATTTCCACTCAATTTTTCTGTAACGTTGTTGAGAAAGTTATTTAATAAATTATTTAACTAGAAGAAATTGTGGTGTTCTATGAGAAAGTGGCAAGTAGGGCTGGATTCAATATGAATTGCACAAGTTTAGACTGAATAAGTTTAAATTGATAACTAGACTTATTTTCATAAAATAAGTTAAGTTCTAATTGATTTAAATATTTGAATTCAAGCTAATTCAAATTGGATATATAATAAAATTATTTTTAAATGACACGTGAATTTTAGTTTGGTGATCTCAAATTGACTCTTTTAAATTTAAATTAATTTCAAATTAGGTCTTGTTTAAGTTCTATCTAGGTCAAATCTAGCCTAGTGGCAAACAATAATAGACAAGAGAAAAGATTTTCTCTCCGTACAATAACCTAAAAAAGACCTTCGATTGGAATATTAGCAACAACATTTGAAATGGTTAGCTACCCCCAAAAGTATTACTTCTCAATTTTTGGTTCAATTATTTTCTTTTATAAAATTTTCTTAGCTTAGTTGTGGCTTCGAGTTGGAGAATTACGTAGTCATTATCTATAGGTCATCTATCTTATTATACTTTAAGGGTTGACTTTGGAATACTCAATTTAACTACACAAAATTTGCCCCCAATTCTAGGTGTGAGGAGGACTTCAAGACCTTCAAGAAACTTATACTACATGGAACTCTTGTTGTATCTTTCTAGGTTATACAAGTTGATGTCATCATAATTTTTTACATTTCGAGCATTGTGTCCATCTTATTGCTTTATTTTCTTGTGGAATGTCATTAAACATGCATTGTTTGTATCATGAGATGGTTGGCATGTGTTCAAGAGCAAATCAAACAGTCATGATGGATGTTTTTTACGATAAAACAATTGAGGTTGGAGTGAAAAATTTTCCATAAGGTTTTCCTTCTCTTTTTTTTTTCAAATGCTTCAAATTTTGTTCTTGATTATTTTCCTTCAAGTTTAATGGAGGCAAGTTCAAAGTTTGAAACTTCTATGGAAGAAGAAGGATGTAGGAAGTGATCTGCATCATGGTTTCTTAGATTTCTTGGTAGGTGGTGGCATATGTTTGTTTGTCATTGCATTTGCTACTATAATGCACCACCCTAGTGTAGTGGTGATGGCATTCCTTAAGATGGCTTTTCTTTCATGGGTGTGCCCTCACTTCTTTGTGGAGCTTTACAATCCTAAGGTGGATTTCTATGTTGATTATGACCTTAGTACTTGGTTTAGCATTTTCTTGATTGGCTACATAAGTAATTTGTTTGCCTTATTGACTATCAAGCTAGACTAAGGGTGAAGAAGTCACTTGAGATAACTTCTAGATGTCTTCTAGAAAGTAGATTCATGCTTTCCTTGTAAAGGTAAACTAATAATAGGTTTTGTCTAGATTTTTGGTTGATATTCTTGCATGCTTAACTT
The DNA here is from genome assembly GCF_011075055.1 of Mangifera indica. Classification (NCBI taxonomy): domain Eukaryota; kingdom Viridiplantae; phylum Streptophyta; class Magnoliopsida; order Sapindales; family Anacardiaceae; genus Mangifera; species Mangifera indica. The sequence goes on from NC_058140.1 coordinate 8,694,719, forward strand.
GTTTGGAATCCTTATTTGGTTTTCTTATAGGTTGTCAAGTTCTATTCTTCTATTAGATTTCATCGTGGTTCGACATGAACAGATTCCTTAGAAATATCAGAATGACTATTCTTATAGAAGAATGCTTAGAAGATATTGACTAGATTGTTACAAGTCATCACTTGTCTTGGTCTTTTTAGGACGACTTCTATAAGGCATTATCAATATGCCTTTAGCCTACTGTAGGAGCTTGCTTACATTTATGATTTTGGTAGAGTGGTCTTGGAGTTCTATTAGGGACAGTGGCTCCAAAAAGACTAAAAAACTAAAGATTACGAGACATGTTGTCTTCTTTGTAATGTTGTAACTTTTGACATTTTTTCTTCCTCCAAGAAAATTTAGGCCTTGTAGAAGAAACATGTCACTTAGTCTACTAAACCTATTTATTTTAATCACTTATGTACTTACGTACTAGATATTCTTGTAATTATACTCAGTTTAAATGAAATAAATTTTTTTCCACACCTTTGTTGAAGAAAGATGAAGAAAGAATAATTAGAAGACATAATATGATTAAGTTGTATATTTCTTATAATGATTTATACACATAAAATGTGTGACCAAATTGGAAGGTCAAACCTCTAAAATAAAAAAAATCACTATGTTAGAGATTATAAGGATTATACATAATTACCCTTTAATTAAACTATAAGTAAGGAGAAAATCTCATTTTCAATCACCTGTATAATCAAGGAGAATATAACACCCTATAATCAAGGAAAAAATCACACCTTATAAATCAAGGAAAAGATTATGTTATTCTAACACTCCATTTCAAGCTGGTGAATGAATATCTTATATTCCCTGCTTGCTTGTACGTTCTTGGAATCTTGGAATGGGTAAGCCTTTTGTTAATATGTTAGTTAACTATTTGTTAGATGACATATAAAGAGTACTGATTTGACTGCTATCCAGTTTTTTTTTTATAAAGTGTCTATCTACTTCAATATGTTTGGTTTGGTCATGTTATACAGGGTTGTGTGCTATATTGATGGTAGATTTCTTATCACAATAAAGCTTCATTAGTCCTTCAATTTCTATCTTTAGATCATTAAGAATGATCTTCAGTTATAATAGCTCACATACCCCTTGTGCCATAGCTTTGAATTCAACCTCAATGCTTGATCTTGCCACTACAGTTTGCTTTTTACTTCTCTAAGTAACTAGGTTTCCTCCAAGAAAAGTGCAGTAATTGGATATGGACTTTCTGTCTATTAAGGAACCTACATAATCTGCATTAGTGTAAGCTTTTAGTTGTAGTCTTTCACTTTTCTTGAATAGAATTTCTTTTCTCAATGTAGATTTAAGGCAATGTAAGATTTTCTAAACTACTTGCATATGTTTATCCTTTGGCTCCTGCATAAATTGGCTTATTGTACTCACTATATATGTTATATTTGGTCTCATGTTAACAAGGTAGATCAATTTCCCTACCAATCTTTGGTATCTTCTTTTGTTGATTGCTTCATCATCACTCTTTTCTCTTATCTTATGATTCGAATCAACTAGAGTACTAGTTGCCCTATTGCCAAGAGTCCTAATCTCTTTACGGAGATCCAAAACATATTTTCTTTGGTACACAAAGATACCTTCTTTTGAATACACCATTTAAATGCCCAAGAAGTATTTCAATTTGCCAAGCTCTTTAATTTCAAATTCCTTTTCTAAACATTTTTGAATAAAATTGATCTCGGTGGAGTCATTCCTTGTTACAATGATATCATCCGTATAATCAAGTAGGGTTGTTAGTTTACCAACAACAGAATGTTTAATAAACAATGTATGATCTCCTTGACTTTGTGTATAACCCATGCCTCTCATACCTTTTGTGAATTTGCCAAACCATGTCCTCAGTGATTGGTTTAAACTATATAAGGCTTTCTTTAAATGACAAACCCTATTATGACCAAATATTTTTCATCAAACCCAATAGGAGGTTCCATGTACACCTCAACTTCTAAATCTCCATGCGAAAAAGCATTTTTAATGTCAAATTGTTGTAAACACCAACCAAAATTAGCTGCAAGGGATAATAAAACTCTCACAGTATTTACTTTTACAATAAGAGAAAAAGTTTCTTGATAATCTATCCTATAGGTTTGAGTGTGCCCTTTAGCTACTTGTCTCACCTTATATCTTTCCAAAGATCTATCAGCTTTATATTTTAAAACTCTAAGACAATTGATTTGGAGAAGTGGACGTAGAATGCTTGCAAGAGAAAGCTTCAAACCACTATAAATTGAGCATTTCTAAACTTTATTCCTTATATTTGCTCTTAGTAATTGCTTAACATTTATTGCTCAACATTTATAGTTAGTTTGCATTGATTTAGTTGTGGTCATTTACATTGACATTAATTGTTTTTTTGTCTCAAGTCAATTAGAGGTGTTTAAAAGAATCCAAATTCTTCAAAGAACCTATTCACCCTCTATCTGGGTTCCTTTTAGCCATTCACAAAGGTTTTACAAAGTGGTCATTCATCAATGGCCTCGGGGTTAGGCATACTTGGTTGTTTATCCTCTTGTTAACTCAAGTCAAACCATTACTAACTTTGTAAGCCTTGAGGATCACATGTTTTTGCTTAGAGTGTTGCCTTGATAAAACTTGGCAAGGTTTCTAATGCTTCAAATTGTTTTTCACTTACACTTGGTAAAGGGTCTCAATATGGGTTGTCATTGGTCTTGTTGATGTTAAGGGCAAGGAGTGTGAGTCTTCCCACGTGGTGTGAATGTATCTACAATTATTTCCATTATAGAACTAGGCTCTTTTGTCGTAATGTATAATGAATGAACAAGATTATGCATTAGTAGAGTAGTATCGAGGAAATCAATTTGAGCTATATTGTGCTAGCCTTGAAGATGAACTGACTTTGGGAGAAAGGCTCTCGACTACACTTTGAATTGCTTGAATATCAACTGCTAATGCTTTTTTAAGCCAATTTTCAAAAGCCATCATTAAAATTGTGAGAGTGTGAGATATGTCTGTCTCCTCATTCTAATATCAAATTATTAATGTAATTTCTCGTCACCAACTAATGTAAGTATCTTGAAGCCTTACACATTATAGATTATGTTAACAATGATTAGAGTTTGAAAAGATCAGAGTAAATTTGTTATGAGTATGTGACGAGATAAATTGATATATGTAAAAGAAATGATGTGACACATGATCTTTTTCGTGCTTTAAACTAATGATCAAAGTGTTTATATCTACAATATTCTTACTAATTTGAGTGTAATATAAGAATGATATAAAATGATATATGATATATCCAATATATTATGTGTTTTCTCTTCTCCCTTAATTCTCTCTTATATTCATTCTTATATACAAGTTTTGTAGAAAACAAATATATTTGAAACTCCCCTTAATTTGAGGTCTTGACCCATGATTTGAAATTTAAATGGAAGGAAGCTATGTCTATGTAACGATAACTTTATTAGCAAGAAAGTTAACATCTAATTGTGTTGAAGAGGGCCCTCTTATTTAATAACCACAAGAAAACGATACTTTTTCCTTAATTGTAGATTTGTAATCACTAGTCGCTGCCCATTTGTCAATGTTTTGAGTTTTGAATCACTGTAGGCATGGAATTGAAAAGTTAATTAGTCATTACGTATCAGTTGTCGTATTAGACAAGGCTCCGGGGATTGACTTTTGAGTGTTAACTTTGGCAGGATAATACTTTATATATATATATATATATATATATATATATATATATATGTTACAATTGATTTGTTCATTGACTTTTGTTACTTGCTACGTTAGGCGGCCGTCTAGAGGTTGTTGTCCTCGACATTAATTGACTTAGTAATACAAATTAATTAATAGTAATATACATTAATTAACAGCATTTAGTCGCAGCTCAAGGGCTCCAAATCCTACCCGAGTAGATAACACAACCATGGTTTTGAAATGGGATTGAACCAATTGATCTAATTAGCTGAATCATTAATTGTTAACTAAATTGATTTTAATTTACCTAAAAATTATTTTTATAATTAAATTGTATTGAATTATATTAAACTATTTAAATCATTCGATTGGATTAAATATAAAACAAGATTTGACTTGATCAAGATAAAAAATTAATTATTTTTTTCAAAAATTTATTATAAAAACTTAAACCTAAACCTTTATTTATCACATTTGAATATATATCTCATTAAATTGAGTTTATTTTAATATAAAATAATTCAGATTATATCATTAATAATAAATTATATAAAAAAATTTAAATATTATTTTTAAATAATTAACCAAATTAACTTTCGGTCAATCGATCCAAATATTGATTAAATTAGATCGCCCCCTCCACCAAATCTATATCCATTCCGGTTTTAAAAAAGGGAAATTAAAATAATTGCCCCAAAGATTGAGGGCTAAAACGAAATTACCCCTAAATTTTAACACTAAACGAAAATGCCCCAAAATTACGAAGAGACGGAAATGCCCCTCCACTCAAAATCGTCCAAAACCACGCGCACAACAGCCAAACACACAAAACTGAAAATTTTGAACACACGATTCGCACACTCGGCAACTTCGATTTCATCCGGTGATTTTTTCGACGTTTCCGGCAACGACGATGGACAAAAAGGTTAGTAAAACAACTCTTGTCATCTCTTTATGCATTTCATTTCATGCTTTGAGCGATTTGATGCGAAATTTGGGTGTTTTACGTTAGGGTTTACGGTTAGAAATTTTCGAAGAAAATGCTTGATTGTTTGCTGATTTTGATGAATTATGTTAGGGCTTTTATGTTAGATTAGGTGTAGAGTTGATTGTTGTTGAAATGGAGTTTGGAAGGTGAAATGTGGCCACACGAATTCGGCAGTCACCACGCGAATGGCGCAGTGACCACACGAATTCGTGTGGTCAGCATTCGTGTAGACGGGGAGGTGTTTTGAACTTTTCAAACTTCGTGGACTACACGGAATCATGTGGTTGGGGGTGAAAATGTGCATTTTCATTGTGTGGTGGGGCATAGTATAAATTAGAAAACTGTGTGGGCTGGCAAAATCATAGTCAACCCCCCGAATTCGTGCGGTTGACTCATGAATTCGCGCGGTTGACGCGCGAATTCGCGTGGTGGGTCAAATTGCGATTTTCCAGAAGTTTAATAGCATGCGTTTCCTCTTGTTGGAATAAGGGGGCAGAATGTAATTCTATTAAATTTTAGGGCTTTTTTGATATTTTTCATATGGGATCAAATTAAAATTTAGTCATCTTAAGGTTTTTTGACGTGTAGAATTCGAATTTGATATCTGTTTTTTCGAATAAGACCTCTATATATAGAATTGAATAATTTATTCCCTAAAATTTATATAAATTTAATATAATTGTAATTTAATTTTCATACAGGGAGCTGTACAAAAGAGAAAAAGAGACGAAAGCAGAGATGAACTGCGATTTCCTCTCGAAAAACACTTCAAGGCTCAAGTTACTACACGTGGATATAGAGATGTTGGAGCCGTGATAAAAAAATTATTAACAGAGAGACAATTACAAATGTTTCAGCGTACATATTTCGGACACTTCCTAGAGTTGAAGGATAGTCGATTTAGTGGGGTCCTAATACATTCCTTCATCCTTCGAGCGGTAAATAAGGTGACTTCGGGAGAGGAGTTATGGTTTCAGGTTAATGACGTGGATGTCAGATTCAGTGCATATGAGTTTGCTATTATGACAGGCCTTCGATTCAGTCATTTGGTAGATATCGACCTCTACATTCCATCGAAGGTCACAGATCGGATCTTCCAAACATATTTTCACGGGTGTAAATCAATTACATATGCTGATCTGAGTCGTGTTTTCCAGCAGAGACCGTGGGGGGAGGATGACACTGATGTAGTTAAGTTAGCACTATTGTTTTATCTTCACATGGGATTGTTAGGGAGTGACTTGAGGAAAACAATTCTCCAGAAGATATTACAATTAGTTGATCATCTGGATGGGTTTAATGCATACCCGTGGGGAGTACGAGTATGGCAGATGACATGTCGCTCTATATGCGATAACATCTCCCGAATTTCTATGGATTTCGATCCAAAAAAAAAAAGAAAATCAGCTTAAGCAGTATGGTATCATGGGATTTCCATTAGCGTTTCAGGTAATTATGATATTTATTAATTCAAACAAAAAATGAAAGTTTAAAATAAAATTAGTTTAATATGATTGTAAATATATACAATAATCGATTTATATTGATATTGCAGTTTTGGATTTACGAGACGCTGGACTCTTTATTTTGATGGGTAGATATGTCGCCGTATGTGGGAGCCGCCTGGATGTTGAGATGACACATGAAGGACATTCTGGGATGGGATTCTATCTCAGCTATCTTCACTGGAGATTCAGTAAGTACTAATTTATTAAGTATTAACAAATACTCTAGATATAACAATAATGAATACTGAAAATAAATATTTTGTAAGATGATGTTAATTTTCCATTAGATTTATCTCCGGTTGAGAGAGATATGAAGTGGTATGAGGATATTATCCGATATACAGGGGTGTCGGATAGTCGATCTCCTTTGGTGTTAGGAGATGCACCATCGAGTCCTTGTGACGTTAGTTCTCCGATCATTGCCCCTCATCCTGTTGATGCTTGTGTTCAGCCTCCTCCTACATGCCCGATTAGTGACCCTATCGAGGAGCACATATCATTGAATCTCGTGCCTAGACCCCCTACCACCGAGCACATATCATCGGATCCCATGCCTATGCCCCCTACCACTGAGCAGATATCAGATGATCCTCCTACCACTGGATCAGATTTCTCCATTCATCACTTTGATGCTGCATTGGCTCGATGGAGAAATCTTATATTAGATCGACTTACTGGATTAGAGGCGAGGATGGAGGATAGGTTTAGTCGCATCGAGGGTAGAATGACTCTTATGGAGGATAGATTGAGTCGTATAGTGGATACGACGACTCGTACGGAGGTCGAACACTCTCATCACCACACAGATACTGTCGGATAGGTAAAAAAGTTAATATTTTATAAGATATTTCATCTATTTATATACGCAATCATCCGTAATCTTATAATAATTGTAAATTATATTACAGCCTTCTCGGGACGATGGTGATAGACTATCGACAGGGGCTTTCACGTTCCCGTCTCCACCTGTTGTTAATGTGAGTGTTAACTGCTTCTAGTATTTTAATAATGTTACTTTTGAAATAAATTTTAATATGTTAAAATTATTACAACGTCGGTTATTTGATGAGAGACCATCCCGAGAAGATATGATATTGAGTGTTGATATTAGCGATTATATATCATCGCATGAGGTTTTCTCGATGGCACCTCATACGATGGTTCAGGTAATTAGAACATCATTTTGAAATAAATGTTATATTTGAATTATTTGATTATACATCTATTAATCCTGTTAAATATAACTCTTCGATTAATTAATATTAATTGCTAATACTGATACAGGATGTCGACGACGATGGATCACTTCATATGCGGTCTTCTCCGTCGACACCTTCTGTGATTATTCCGGTTAGTCAAACATAGATATACAATATTATATCTCATTTACACATCTGTAGTTTGATTTTTTTTAAACTTGTTAATATCGTCCTTTGTGACAGCGACCTGACATTTCTGTGGCTGCACTGATTACGGATCCCATTGTGACGTCTGTTTCGACATTCGAGGTACGTACATTGTATAATGAATGCTTTGTTATTTTTTTGTTCAATAGTTTGATTTACTAATATTAAATGTTAATATTGTCATAGGATATTACCGATGTCGATCGATCACCACATATGGATGCTCCGATTACGGATCCCATTGTGGCGTCTATTTCGACATTAGAGGTACGTACATTATATAATGAATACTTTGTTATTTTTTTGCTCAATAGTTTGATTTACTAATATTAAATGTTAATATTGTCATAGGATATTACCGATGTCGATCAATCACCATATGCGGATGCTCCGATTACGGATCCCATTGTGGCGTCTATTTCGACATTAGAGGTACGTACATCGTATAATGAATATTTTATTATTTTTTTGTTGAATAGTATGATTTACTAATATTAAATGTTAATATTGTCATAGGATATTACCGATGTCGATCGATCACCATATGCGGATGCTCCGATTACGGATCCCATTGTGGCATCTATTTCGACATTAGAGGTACGTACATTGTATAATGAATATTTTATTATTTTTTTGTTGAATAGTATGATTTACTAATATTAAATGTTAATATTGTCATAGGATATTACCAATGTCGATCGATCACCACATGTGGATGCTCCAGTATCCCTTTGGGAGGAGGTTGAGGTGAAGTGTCAAAATTTTCATCTATTAATTGTTACATTTGTTAATTTCAACAGTCGTTTAACGTTCCTATCCTGTTACAATAGGATCTCCGTTTGGTCTATTTCAACACTCCAAGCAAAGGAAAATCGGTGATCGAGATTGCTTCCCAGGATGATGAGGTCACTGATGTTGTTATTGAGATCCCTGCACACGAGGGCCAGGAGCAGGTAATTGAATATTTAAGAAATTTAATAACTACAATTGAAATAATTTATCATTGCATTTAGTCAATTCATGTATTTGAATACAGCCGGTCTCAAAAGAAAATATATTCAATATAGCTTCACTTGCAGATTCTCCAGCTATGACTCCAGCGATGCAGAAGGTATTAAAAAGTTCTGATTTTTACTAAATTTATTTATTTATTATTCATTTGACCTAACATATCATTTGTTTTGGTGTAATATTTTCGCATAGTTTGTGGTAGGATTATCAAGAAGGGACCCCTGATTCGTAGTCCATACATGAATCCTCTGAAACCCCGAGACCAACGAACAAGACCGTCTGTGCAATTATAGAGAACCGAACGGGAGGAGGTATTCAAGAAGTGGTATGCATAGTCAAACTTGTTCGAGAAACGTCATGTGTATGACATAGGTCAGAGGACCAAAGCAGCATTTTGGGGTACACTCATGAACACCTCCGAATGGTTGTCTAACGAGGTGAGTTCACTCTAACAAATAAATTTCGTATTTTGGTTAGATAATCCTTGTATGGCCTGATGACATTATATCTTCTATTTTTTCAGCATGTTGATTTGTTTTTGGGGTTATTACGTCGTCGCCAACATGATGATACTACGAATGTTTGGCAGAATTGGACGACGGTTTTGAGTTGTTTTATTGGATACATCCCTCATGAGTATGCGGTCTGGACGAGAGATCCGAATAGCTACCAGTTCCCTTCTTTCTTTACACGTATGGTGGATGCAGATTACCCACCTAAGTTACATTTGCAACCTTGGGGTATGATCGATGAGGTTAGTAATCGAATCTTGAGTATATTTTTTAAGAATAATCAATTAAGATCAAATTACAATTATATCAACGTGTGCAGGTTTTTATCCCAATAAACTTTGAGAATGCTCATTGGGTAGCAGGGGTGTTGGATTTGAAGGAGTGGAAGATTACGGTTTACGACTCCTTACAGAGTTTCACAGCTGACCCGGAGTTATTTAGGCAAAATATGTTGGGATATACGTCGATGATACCACATTTACTAGCTGCGACATCATTTTGGGCCGATTCGCATCGGAGTCCACGGGACGATCCATTTTCATTGCATAGGGTAGTGGATATACCGCAGCAGGAGCCCCTATCAGGTGACTGTGGGGTGTTCATGTTACAATACATCGAGTGTTTAGCACTTCACCGCTCGTTATGTTTTGAGGGGGAGGACTCGTTACGCCTGCGCACTCGTTTAGGCATGCAGCTATATTTTCAAGATATTGATTGATGGTTATTGTATATGTTATTTGTATTTGTATATATGTTTATTTATTCATTTGTATATATATTTATCCATATATTGATTCATTTATATGTTCATAACAAATATATAGCTAAAAATACTTCATCAAAGAATTAATAAATATTAAAAGACTATAGTTAAAATTAAATACTTGAGAAAAGTTGAAAAAGATCACTTGATAGTTAAGAATTTCATATAATAAAAAAAATAAAATTATATAATGATATATTATCTATATATTTGATAAGTTTTACGTTATGTTTAATTTAAAATCATCTAATTATATAATGATATATTATCTATATATTTAAATTTTATATATATATATATATATATATATATATATATATATATATATATATATATATATATATATATATAGTTTCATCGTTATACGAATACAAGATTGGATACAATTTTGATTTGAATTTGGAGTTCACAAACCACCCAGTATGAATTTTTATTCAAGATAAAATTAACATCCCTTAAAATAATTTTTCAACTATTTAAGGTAAGTTTCTCTTTACTCAAATTTTTATCTTCATTTTATTTTTAATGTATTTGTAAATATTGAGAATATTTGCAAGATATATATATAATTTGTTTTCAACTTTCAATATATAGCCTTTATTAGGGTTGAATATGCATGTGATTCGATATAAGGAATTGTGAAGCGTAATCGAAGGATCTTTGTAGACCCAAAATAAAAAAACCAATATAAAAAGATAATATTCACAATAACAATCACAAATATTAGGTTTACAGAAACAAATACAAATACAACATTTATATTAAAATTAACATCCACAAACATTACAGTTACAAAAACAAGTACAAAAACAATATTTATATTAACATTAACAAGTACAAATAACAACTGCATTTATTTCCCATCTTTCTTCTTTCTTCTTGAACTTGATGTTATAGAGCTAGGTACTGGAACAAGGTTTCTGTAGTTCTGTCTTGTATGTCCAGGTTGATGACATCGGCTACAGATAAGTTGTTCAACAACCTCTTTTTGAGAAGGCCGTCTGTTCTTATTTGCTGGACGTCCTACACGACGACGATGCATATATGGTGGGTGGATAACAGTTGCCTCCTCCGGATGAAGCCACTTTGACTGATCTCCCAATGGATTGACTGCGTCTGCATAAACGGTTTGATAAAAAACTGTGCTGTAGTATGAATGCACCCATTGAAGGCAGGTTGTAAGCTTCATATATTTGGCTACAACAATAACGTGCATGCAGGGAATCTTTGATAATTGAAATTTTCTACAAGTATATGTATGCTCCGTCAGGTCTACCAGGGCATCATATTGGCCACTACAAAGAACCTGGTATCGTTCAGTTGTTATAGGATGCACTTCTAAGTTCAAAGACTTTCGTACACGTTTTGCGATCTTATCTTCAACCCATGGTGTGACTGGACTGGTACAAGCATCTGTAAATCATATGAATAAAAATTTATCTGGTTAGTAACCAAATATAAGTTTAGTAACACACATTTATAACATAGTATAACAGTGAATATGAACTTATTGGCATGATTTCTTCTTTCATAAAACCATCGCTGCAATGTACCTCTAATGAACTCGAGCAACATAGTAATAGGTAAACCTCGAGCGTGTTTGACCAAGGCATTAAATGACTCAGCAATATTGGTAGTCATTACATTGTACCTATGGCTTGAAAAATATGCTCGTGCCCATCGATCATAACCCACTTCACACAGGTATGTAATTGCCTCAGGGTGCAAACGGGACAGTGACTTCATGACCTGTTGGAATTCAAATTCAATGTACGCCTTGGCTACTTTCCAGTACATCCATGCGACTTTAGCATTCTTTTTGTACTTGGATCGCATGTTACAATGGAGATGGTGACAACAATAACCGTGATGCACACCAGGGAAAACTTCAGCCAATGCAGAAAATATGCTGACATGTCGATCTGAAATGATGGCCAAATGAGGTACCTCACCAATACAATCCCTCAGCTTTGTTAAAAACCAGCACCATGTGTCATGATCTTCCCTAGGACCAATTCCAAAAGCAAGTGGATATATTTGGTTATTCCCATCTAATGCGACAGCAATAAATAGTTGACCTAGATATCGACCCTTCAAGAAAACAGCATCAATACAAATAATCGGTCGAATATGTTGCTGAAATGCACGAATACTACAACCGAATGCCATGTAAAAGTATTTAAATCGATCCTCCTCATCCGTTAGTATATGTGTCACCATCCCTGGATTGCAACGCTCTAAATTGAGGCAATACTCTGGTAGCAACATAAACGACTCTTCTGGTGTCCCCCTCAATGATTGAAGCGCCCAATTTCTTGCCCGCCATGCTTGTGTGTATGATATATCAATTTTATATCGATCGGCGATATCAGCAATGATTTCCTTCGGTCGATAAACACGATCAACTAAAATGAATTTGGTCCTCAAAATCTGCCTCAAAGCTTGAGCACCTGCTTGCCTATGATGAGGCAATATCTGATTTCTGCAACATGTGTGACAACTATCCATACGACGTAATTCAAAGCTATCAGTTTCTCCCACCCTAACTGCCTGTGCACGCCATTTACATTCTTTGTTGCGACATTTAAGAAACCATCTAAGCGTGTCTGATTTTTCCACAAAAAATTGATATCCCCTACGAAATGCGTCTTGAGTTATCGCATCAATGACATGTTGTTTACTAGGAAATAATGTACAAACTTTTGGAGAATCAGTATCGGTCAATGCTTTAGAGTTTCTAGATGTAGATGGTTGATCAGGAAAAGGTGGTAACCAATGAAATGCATCAGTAAGAACATTCCCACCAGCAGGATTTATTTTTGGAAAATAACTCGTACCTCCAATATCGTTATTACCATAGGTCTTCTCTTCAATCTCTGGTTCTTCGATTGAAATATTCTATTCAACCTTTCCATTAAATTCACTCCAGTCTGGAAAAGTTGCTTCGTCCCCATTAAGGAATTCTTCTGCGCAATATAATGCATCAACGTTAACTTCATTTATATGTGTAAAATCTTCCTCTAAGAATTCTTGTTTCGGATTGATCTCGATATTTTGAATCTCTTCTACATCAATAGTTTGATTTTCTGGATAACTGCTCGACTCCCCACCCTGAAAATCTTCATTTGCTTGTTGAGTCTTATAACTATCATTAGTAACTGTAGTTATAACAAAAACTGGAACACATTCTTTGAAGAGGTTAGATAGACCGTTAAGAACCTCAACATCCTTATCATTCGAAATTTCTATCGGAGCACCGTCGTCGAGATGCCTTGGTTTCATACTCAACTGAATGTTAAATATCTGTCGATCTATATTACACTTGTCGCTCACTATTTCAATAATTCTTCGAATGATGTGTGTTCTGGAATTTTAATCAATTTCCTATTACCTCCAACATATTTTATAACATTATCACCCTTTTCTATCCAATTTCCCCCATATCTAATTGAAGCATATCCAACCATTTAGATTAATCTTACAATAAAATATATAATCAACATAAATAATACGACTGAAAATAATATTTACAGATGTCTATTACATAATTATACCTATTCCATAATTCAATTATATATTGTGACTACTTAAATATATCATGTTTTGGTATTACCCTTTAAAAAATAATAATTTAATTTAAAAGGGTAGTTTTGGTATTTAAGAGGATATTTGGGGTGTTTTCGTTTAAATATTTTAATATAAGGGTATTTTCGCTTAACTCCTAAAATTTGGGGGTAAATTGTATATTGCCTAAATCAAATATATAATCAACATAATAATACAACTGAAAATAGTATTTGCAGATATCTATTATACAATTATATTTATTTCATACTTCAATTTTACAAAATAATATTATTAAACATACCCTACTAATTTTTATTATTTTACTTATTACACACAACTATTATTTATTATATAAAATATCACATATAATTACATTATTAATAAAATAATAACGATTGAAGTAATATCATGTTATCCTATACTACTATAATATTTAAAACATAACCTATCTAATTTTTATTATTTACATATTACATACAACTATTGAGTTCATAACCTCTCTTATATTGAAATTTCAATTAAAATGATATTATTTTAATAGCGAATTGAGTTCAAAGTTCGTGATGAGCTCAAACTCGAGTTTGATTATCTAAAACAAGTCGAACTCGAACTCTTTTGAAGTTAGTTCAATGGGCTCGAGCTTGAGTTTGGTTTCATGTAAATTGAATTGAACTAAAACTTGGTTCTATGTAAATCAACTCAAGCTTAAAGTCTATTCAATTCGAATCAAACCCTATAATTAATATAACTTCCTACCCTGATAATGTAAGCAAATGACATTTTTACAGTAACTACTTTATAGTATTCTTTTTTCAATTTGTTTGCCTTTTTCTTTTCTTTCTTGTCCTTCTTCATTTCTTGGCCGTTTGAAAATATCCAATAGGAAGTCAACGAATTTGGACAAGTTTGGAGCTTCTGTGGGCAATGAGGTGTCTCAAAGTTGGTTGAAATGATAAGATCTAATCAGCAAATGACAATTTGAGTGAGATCTAACATAATCAAATGGAGTTAATAGTGAAACAAAGGTAATGGTAACTTGAAGTTATACACATGATTTAAAAGAGTAAAATTATGTATATAAATTTATTTATTTATACAAGTTGAATTAAAACTTGTGATTAGGTAATATGATTATTAATTTTTTATCTTATTTCAAAATCACATAATCAGATACTATTACTTCAATTTTTTTAGAGTGAAGTTTGTATAATTTGTTTGTATATACAATATTACTCAATTTAGTTACACACTCACAAGAAGTTGAAAAAGTTAGTTGACGGCAATGCAATGGTGATCATAATAGAAGAGGACTAGTCCAATTAACAACTTTTTATAATAATTATTTTTTAAGTTTATTGATTAGGATGTATAAAAATTTTGTGAATTTGGTAAATATAAACTATTGTTTAGCTTCAATAAAGAAAAAAAATTAATTTTTTCATTAATTTTATAAAAAAAAAAGATTTTATTAATAAAATAGACAAAATGATAAACAAAGAAATTTCAAACTTGAAAAATAAAAATTTGATCATTTCAACAAGGTTAAGGTGGGCCATTGTTAATTTTAACGTGGTCTAACTTCACTGAAACCCTAGTCTAACCATATTTATACTAAGACGTGATTGTATTACAAATTGATTCATAATACATTTATGGCTGTCTCAAAAGTCAGACAGCCATTCTAATTTAAAAATTAAAAAAAAAAAAATTGTTATCAATGACTTCGGAATTAGTTTTTATAAGAATATTTTACAGATTTAATGATAAGTCATACTCAATCAACGATCACTAATTTTAATAAGTTCAAGAAATTGCAAGTTGCTCTTTTATATTCTTGATATTCTGTGTAAGCTCATGATGTCATGGTTTTAATAACCCTCAATAATGAAATATTTATTTAATTGCTCCAAAATTGCCGGTCATTCTCATCACACTAATACAACGGGTCAATTGAGAAACATAATTTTTAGCCTTCTTATGGTTATCTCATCTCACGTTGGATGAAAGCTACTTCAAACCCGTATATCTCAGAGAGAGAGAGAGAGAGATACATCCTTTCATTTTGTAGGATTTGTATTATAATAATGGAGATATAAAAGCAGAAAAGTTTGACCCGCTTTTCATTGATTAAATGAATCGAAATTATATATTAGTTTCCATATTTTATTTGACATTTCAAGTTTGTCCTATAGTGGAATGGTCAAAGTTAATACTTAATAATAGGCTAATTTGTTTTAAATTATACAGGGTTCTTATGACCCCACAAATGCTACCTTGTAGTGGTCCGGGTTCTTTCCTATGTGACTGATTTTAGCGGTGTATGTTCTAATTCATTACTTGGATGATGGTATATTCTTTTAGTTGAAGTTACTATAAAACATATATAAGTATCATGTAATTACTAGAGTAATTAATAAAACAATAATACTATTTGCACTTTTTGTATATTGTCTGATTATGTATCAAGATAATGTGTTATCTACGATTAAATATAATTTTATCCTTTACTCAAAACTTTTCAATTATATGATAACACATCATTTAATAATTTTATTATTAATTAAAATAGTCATATTTGAGAAGGTTTATATAAAATTAGTTAATACTAAAAGGGTTATATTGATTTATTATTAAAGATCAGACAAATTTAACTCAATATATAACAGTTTTTTTATCGAAATTGGCCCATATTTAAATTAAGACCTATCAAAGCCATAGAATTTTCAATGGGAAATCACTTCTTGTCAAACTAAATTTTTCTTAATGGGTTCAAACGTTAGTATAAATTGTTAAATGTTTTTATTTTATAATGTTTGTGTTTATATTTTTTAAGATTTTTATCTCGGGTATGGGTTTAGGATTTTTTGATGATTAAGGTTTTTAAAGTGAAAATCGGTATATGGTTGACAAAAAAGTGATATAGGATGGTTTAGAGTGTGTGCTTTTTGATACAAAATAGATTTGGGATCACATCTACTGAGCAAATTACACCAATTGATGCGATTTTTAAAAAACAGGATTAAATAAATATTTTGATAGACATTTGGAGATGTAAAGTGAAATTTTAGTAGGAGAAATCACACCGATGGGATAAAAATAATTTTAGTGAGCAAAATCAGATAGGTAAGTGAATTTTGCTAAGTGCTAACGAGAGGTGAGCGTTTAATTGATGTTTTATAATAGGTGTGATAAGACTTTTTTTGATACTTTATTGGGCGCTAACGTCTAATAGGAAATTTGACATTTATGGTAAAAGCGTTGGGGAGTTTTTTTGTTTTTTAGTTGGAGTGTGGTGAAATTCATTTTAATTAGAGGTGTGTATAATTTAGTTTAAATTGTAAAATTAGATTGAATTATTTAAAAATTATAGTTTAGTTTGTAAAATAGTTTAATTTGGATTGAAATTTTTTAAATTTATTTTTTTAGCTCAGGTTGCGGTTTGAATGAATTTCAAACTGAATCAACTGTAAACCATATTTTTATAATATATATATATATATATATATTGACAAAATATTCCAATAAGTAATTTGATGTATAACTTGCTTGTTTATATTTATTTTGTATTCTCTGTATATGTGTAATATATATATATATTTTCTATTTATTTTACATGTTTATATTATGTTTTAAAAACTATAATTTAATTGATTTTATTAAATAATATATATATAAAATTTTAAAATATTCAAACTATAGTAATCAAATCGTGTATTGTTTCGTATATCAAAAACTCAATTTATTATATTATATATCATATTGTATGATACACTTTTTAAAAATTAAAATAATAAATTACTAATAAAATATTATAATTGAGACGTCATCATTTTGAAAAATATCACAAACATCTTTAACATTTTAAAAATTTTCATAAATACCCTTAATGCATTATCATTTTCTTGAAAAAAGTATATCATTTTGTATAAATAATATATATTGTATTGTAAGATATATATTATATCGTATGATACGTTTACTATATCATATTAATTTAACATACCTTATGATATGTATTATTTTTTATTTACATCGTATCATATCATATAATACAATACGTATAATTTATTATAATATATTGATAATTACAGTTTAAACCATAATATAAATTAGATTAAATCATATTTTTTTAATTTAATTTAGTTTAAAAAAATTTCAAATAGTTTTTTAAATTTTATTTAGAAAATCTGTTAATTCATATTAAACCAGGGCATATACACTCCTAATTTTAATCCATACAAATTTCCTATATTTTCACAGTTCAAAATCTGAATGAAAAAGGAAAAACATCTCTTATGCGGTGTGTTTGGAGCCAAAAGCTGAGATATCCCATCAGTCACATCACTTTGAAGTTCAACTGATGATTCATGGGCTTAAGGATACAACATAAAACATTTGTAGGAAGCTCACATAAAGAGATAAGAATTCAACAAGACATGCGTAAATGTCTCTAGATGTTGATGATCAAAGGTATAACATTGTGCTTGTCCATTTGATACCCTTCTAACAAATATACAGGGGGAACTCCACTTTAGAGTTCTAATTCTAACTGAATAAAGTCTATGTTTGCTTCACCCTATACAAGTTTGTAATGGTGACAAGATAAAGTTTAATCATTATAACGATGTCCAACGTCCAATGTTACACATTGATATTAAAGGCAAACCAAATTAAGGAGATGTACTTTCTAGGATTCAATTGGGTTAACTACAATGAATTGATTTCAACTTTAGGGTTAATTGATTTCAACACATCGATATATTCAATACTATAGACTATTGGGCGTAGAAAATAGAAAAATAATTCTAGACTATATTATGAAAGCTTGTAGATGACCAAACCACATTTAAAAGTTATTTATAGGTGTATTGATTGATTTGGAACTTAAAGACAAACTCCATAAGGTAGGCTATGCGAAGGAAACATGAGGACATTGCTCACTCTTGTTTGTTGTATGAAAGGTCCTCTTGACATAACATTACACTCAACTAGGCTTTTCTTTATGCTCCATGCAATCACTTCCCATAACAATATTCAATTTTTTTTATCATTTATTGTATATGTATAAATTGACTAATAATATCAAGATTCACTTTGTAGGTTTGGATATACAGAACTTTAGATGGCCTATAGGTAAGGCTAGAAATAAGTTGAGTAGAGTCCGAACAAGGCTTAACTCATTTTCGGCTCGTTTTGGATTAGGCTTAGCTGAGGTTTAATTTAGGCTCGTTGAGCTCATTCAATCACATGTTCGTGTTTAGCTCGCTTGATAATTTTACTGTTCATGATCTGCTCATGCTCGTTCGAGCTAGCATTTCAAACTCGGTTCAAAATATATAAAGAGATGAATAGTAAATTCATGAAAAAACAAATTGAAGAAATTAAAATTCAGATCGAAGAAACCCATCTCAATAATAAAATGTCAGATAAAAATACAAATTGAATAAACATAGGGTAATAGTTGTAAAGTGAAGAAACCCATCATGGAAGTAAAAATACAGAGGCCTGCTTTAGGTTAAACATCCATACACAAGTCTCAAACATAATTATGAACTACACCCACTAGAAATTTTGCTTCTGATTGAAGATAAAGATGATAATGATGATGATATTGATGGTGAGAATCATCGAAGATACATTAGAGGAACACCAAGAAACATAGAGGAGGAGTCACATTAGCAACAACTACAAAATAGAGAGCGAACAAAAGCTTGTCATCTCGTTGGTGAGCCTATCATCTTGTCATTTGTCAGCCTGTGGTCTCGTCGTCGTCGATCATCTCATCGCTCTAGTGAATATGTGACGCATTAGAACACAAAAGGAAAATAAATCATTAAACGCGGAATGAAAGCAAGAACGTGTTTAGGATTGGAAGGAAAGTGAAATATCTTTAACTGGAAACGACATTGTTTGGCAAAGGTTCAAACAAGCTAAGCACAACTCTAGTTTAGGTTCGGATTCAGGTTCGTTTCTAGTTCTACTTCTCAGCTCATACTTTGATTTGTGTTCGTTGTCTCGAGTTTGTATTCAGGCTCATCCAATCTAAACTTATTTTGAGTCTAAACAAGATCACTTTGAATTCAATCTTACCTATAGCGTTAGGCAAAGTTGGTTAGACAAGGGAATGTCCCTAGCATGGTAAATTGGAGGACCAAAAACATCGTTAATTAAGACAATGTCTCAACAATCTTCATCGAGAATTATTTAAGTACATCTCAACCTTTATATTAAGGTTTTATTTTTTTCAGTGAACTTTATTGACGAGTATAAATGTAATAGAAGAATGTAAATATGGCATTGCTTCCACATTCATTAAAGAAGAAGGTTGTGACACCAAACTGACTAGATGTTCCTCTGTATCGTGAGTCTTAACTATGAATAGGACTTAAGACTTCCAAAATTGAAAATTGGTTCATATAAAATTTTGGTAAAATTACTTGCAAACTAAAAGAATGGATATTAGATGTAGATGATGTTGTTATAGATTTATATATTTGAACCCTCAAGATATTTCGATCTAAATAATATCACAGCGGAAAAAATAGAAATATAACAACACGATATACTTGATTTGGATTTCGTAAAAGAAATCCTACATTCAAGGCAGAGGCGTTCCTCTAGTCAAATCCACTAATATCAAGTTCGATTATAGAATACAAACACACAAATCTCAACCTTTGTACAACCAAACAGTATACAAAGCATATACACGGTAAAAACAAAGTCAAAGAGAACCTAACTTCACTAAAGAGATGTTGCCAATCGAACTCAAGAAGCCAAAACTCCTTCACAACAACCACAAGATGCAAGAAACTAGAGAGAAAGAAAGCCAGTAGTCTCACGCCTCCTATTTCCCTCTCATATTCAGTTCACAGTAACACAAGACTTATATACTTAGGGTAAAATGTGTGAAAGCCTAACAAAATGATAGAACTGCCCTTACTTAATAAAAGAAATGACTCATGCATCCTTAACTACAATTACAACAATGCCTTTATAGTTTTTAAACAAAACATTACAAACTCCACCTTGTTGAAAACTATAAGGAAAAACCATGAATTTAACTAGCAAAAAATACCTCTGTAAGACAGACTCACACACTTCCAATATGTAACAAGTCTAAGGCACTCTCAAACTTATTTATTGGAACAACTTTTGTCAAAATATCAGTAGGATTGACTTCTGAAGCAATTTTCTCCAAAATTACCTAACCTTTAGACAAAAGTTCCTTTATATGCAACCTAACATCTATATGCTTTGTTCTCTCATGAAAAACACTATTTCTAGGCAAATGTATTACACTTTGTGAGTCACAATATATCACAAGAGTAGCACAACTCAACCCCAACTCTTCTATTATACCTTTTAGCCAATGAGCTTCTTTAGTAGCCTCTATTAATGCAACATACTCAGTTTCTGTTGTAGACAAAGCAACAATATGTTGTAAGCAACTCTTCCAACTTATCATATTATCACTATATGTGAAAATATATCTTGTTAGAGACCTCCTCTTGTCTAAATCTATAGCATAATCTGAATCATAACATCCTTTAACAAGTAAACTGTTAGTATCGGATGTAGTATATAGAAGACCAAAATCACATAAACCTTTCAAATATCTCAACACCCATTTAACAACATTCCAATGTGTTTTACAAGGTTTTCTCATAAACCTACTTACCAAACTAATTGCATAAGCAATATCAGGCCTGGATCCTATCATAATATACATTAGACTACCTACCACATTTGCATAAGGAATCTTTTTCATATATTCAGATTCATCAGTAGGCAAATCATGTAAAACAGACATCAATTTGACTATAAGAGTATTAACAGATTTAGCATTATGCATACCATACAATTCAAAAACCTTTTTAATATACACAGATTGAGACAGATTTAAAATACCTTTAATCCTATCTCTATTAATATCTATGCCTAAGATTCTTTTTGCAGGTCCTAAATTTTCATTTCAAATTCATCTTTTAACAATTTTTTCAATTTATTCAGATCACTTATTTTCTTTGAGACAATAAGCATATCATCCATATATATCAACAAGTAAACATAACTATCTGTTTTAGTTTTACAAAAATAAACACAATTATCAAAGTTACTTATAGAAAAGCCAATAGAGAGCATATAGTCATCAAACCTTTTATACCATTGTCTTGGTGCCTGTTTTAGGCCATACAATGACCTTTTTAGTAAGCAAACCATATCTTCAAATTAAGGTTTCTCAAAACCATCTGATTGCTCCATATAAATCTGCTCTTCTAGATTACCATGAAGGAAGGTAGTAGTAACATCTAGTTGTTCAAGTTCTAAATCAAATAATACCATAGCCGATAAAATAAGCCTTATTGATGTATGTTTAACTATAGGTGAAAAAATGTCATGATAGTCAATTCCTTCTACTTGGGAAAAACCTTTTGCAATAACTCTAGCCTTAAACCTTCCATTTTCAAAGCTAGAGTAACAAGTTTTCTTTTAAAAAACCCATTTACAACCTATAATTTTTTTATTTACAAGTCTTTTAACAAGAATCCATGTGTTATTTTTATGCAGGGAATCCATCTCAGCTTGCATGACATTTAACCATTCATTTTTGTGTTTACTTATATAGGCTTGTTTGAAATTTCAAGGTTCATTCAATTCAATCACCTATATTAAATGCATATGATATAAGATGACATTTTCAAAGCCTAGAGTAGCAACATATTTATATGGCAGTTTAATAGCTCTTCTAGACCTATCTCTAGCTAATTGATAATCAAAAAGATCAAAATAAGCATTACTGTATAAACTACTTTGACCTTGACTCTGTGATGGTTGCTAATTCAAACCCCTATCTTCATACTTTGGAGCATGAATTGGATCTGAGCCCAAACCAGGTCCATCACTTGACTAAAAACTGTAAAAGTTACTAAAGTCAGAATTCTCCACCTTAATATAAACCTATTTAGACTGAGATGAGTTAGAGATAAATAGATCTTTATAAAAAATAGATTCATTAAACACAACATCCCTGCTAATCACACATTTTAATTCATCAATTAACCAGACTTTATAATCCTTAGTCCCTGTAGGGTATCCTAAGAAAACAACTTTTAAAGCTCTAAGGTTCAACTTACCCTGATTCACATGGATATAGGCAAGATATCCAAAAGGTCTCAAATGATTTAATTTAGGTGATCTACCTTACCACAATTCAATAGGAGTTTTAAAATTAATAACATAAGAAGGTGATCTATTGATCAAATAACAAGCAGTAGTAATTGTTTCAGCCCAGAATTTCTTACTCAATCATAAGTCACCTAACATGCATCTTACCTTATTCAGAATGGTTTTATTCATTCTTTCTGCAAGACCATTCTTGCTGAGGAGTGTTTGTATAAGTTCTAGGTCTCAAGATTCCAAATTGCTTACAAAATTCAGTAAACTGTTTATTACAAAATTCAAGACCATTGTCTGTTTTTAAAACTTTTAATTTCTTATTAGTTTGATTTTCAACAAGAGTTTTCCATTCTTTAAAGAATTCAAAAGCTTGATCTTTAGTTTTAAGAAATAAACCCATACTCTTCTTGAAAAATCATCCACAAAGGTTAGAAAATAATGAGCATTAGATAGAGAACTAGGTACCTGAAGAGAACCCCACAGATCTGAATGTCTATAATCAAGAATATTCTTTGATCTATGAGTAGCAGCTACAAACTTCAACTTTTGAGACTTCCCTAAGACACAATTCTCATAAAACTCTAGTGTAGAAATTCTTTTAGAATTAATCAAGTTTTGTTTACAAAGTTCTTGCAAGCCCAAAAAACTAATGTGTCCTAGCATTTTATGCCATAAAACAGTTTCATCCACCTTATCAGGTTTAGAGGACATTGGGTCACTAACAATTGTTCCCTTTAAAATGTATAACCCATTTATTAGTTTAGCTCTCATTACTACTAAAACACCTTTCATTATTGTAACACACCTTTTTCAGACTTATAAGAATAGTCATTGGAATTAGGGCTGGATTTGAACCGAGTTGAGCTTGAGCTCGTCTCGGTTCATATATAGCTAACTTGACTTCAGACTCGAGCTCAGCTAACGCTGGCTCGTTTTAGGCTCGATCAAGCTAAGCTCAAGCTCAGCTCATTTTTCATTATCAAAACGACATCGTTTTAATATATATTGATCAAAACGACGTCATTTTGTATAAAAAATTTTAATTTAAAAATTTGATGAGTAGCTCGAGCTCGAACTCGGCTAAGGCTGACTCGTTTCAGGCTCGATCGAGCTAAGCTCAAGCTGGCTCAGCTCGAATCCAGCCTTAATTGGAATCTAACAAACCTAAAGATATTCGGTTTCTTCTCAATTTAGGAACCAATCTAACATCATTGAGAATCTTAACAGAACCATCAATAAGTTTTCGTTTTATTGCACCTATACCAGTTACCTCACATGCATCATCATTACCCATTAAGACTTTTCCCCCATTTATATGTTTTAAATCTAAAAACCAGTCTTTTCTAGGTGTTATGTGAAAAGTGCATCCTGAATCTAAAACCCATTCTTCTCTAGACAACCCCACAGATAATACCAATACTTCAGCACTGTCATAGCCATCAAGTAGATTTACAGACTCATGTTTCTCATTATTCGAAGGAAAATTGATTTTCTTTCTTTTAGGCAATTTCTTTTCATATGACCTTCTTTATGAAAATTCCAAAAACCATTTTAGTCCTAGATTTAGATCTATTATTTCTTTTGTCTTTTTGTTGAATTTTCTTTTCAGTTCTATCTCTAACTTGCAAACCTTCACCTATGGTTTTCTTTTCTATCTTCATTTCTAAATCTTTTGACTTAAGAGCCCTTAAGACATCTTTTAAAGAAAGAGACTCTCTACCATATTTGATGGCAACTTTTACATCTTTAAAGGTTTTAGGCAATGAGTTCAAAATAATAATGGCTTGATTTTCATTTGAAATCTTTTCTTCTATATTACCCAGATTAATAGTAATTTTATTGAACTCATCTAAATTTTCTTCCAAAGTCTTTCCTGGATCCATTTTAAAACCAAAAAGTTAATCTTTCAAATAAATTTTATTAGTCAAAGATTTAGTCATATAAAGAGACTCAAGTTTCAACCATAGTTTTGCAGCACTATTAACATTATCAACTTGTCTTAAAACATTATGAGAAAGATATAAAATAAGCAAGCTATAGGCAGTTTCAAGTACCTCAACCTTTTGAGATTCTGTCATATCAGAAGGTAAAACATCCACAACCTCCAAGGCTTTTGCACATTTTTGATGCACCAAAACAACCTTCATCTTTTTCCTCCAAATATTAAAATCATTTTTTCCACTAAATTGTTCTATTTCCAGTCTTGTTGACCCTAGTATGTTCTTTTGCTTTTTCTTTTAGTTTCTTTAATCCTACAGATACCAAAAGAATGCACAACAGTACCAAGAAAGCAAAGTACTAAAACAAGAACATAACTTTCTGAAATATATTCAAATATATGAGGAGACATAACACATATATTTCACCAAAATATACTGAAGAGCACGAAAGCCAAACATATCTCAAGATATAAACAAAAAACAATCGAATATAACCGAAAGAAAAAAAAAAAGTCAAAATTCATAAATCAAAAAAAAAATCTTTAGTGGCTCTGATACCACTTGTTATAGATTTATATATTTGAACCCTAAGATATTTCGATCTAAATAATATCACAGCGGAAAAAATAGAAATATAAAAACATGATATACTTGGTCAAATCCAAGGTTGAGATGTTCCTCTAGTCAAATCCACTAATATTAAGTTTGATTATAGAATACATGCGAATCTTAACTGTTGTACAAACAAACAATATACAAAGCATATACACGATAAAAACAAAGTTAAAGAGAACCTGACTTCACTGAAGAGACATCGCTAATCGAACTCAAGAAGCCAAAACTCCTTCACAGCAGTTGCAAGATGCAAGAAACCAGAGAGAAAAAAAACCAGTAACCTCATGCCTCTTATTTCCCTCTCATATTTAGTTCACAACAACGCAAAACTTATATATTAGGGTAAAATGTGTGAAAGCCTAGCGAAATGATAGAGCTGCCCTTACTTAATAAAAGAAATGACTCATGTATCCTTAACTACAATTATAGTAATGCCCTTATAGTTTTTAAACAAAACATTACAAATGCATTCTAGGGATTAGGGTTTGTAGAGATTATCGAATCATTGATAAATAGAAGGAGAGGAGAATGATTGTGTTTAAGGATTCCCCATCATTAACGCTTGTCCAATGACTCTAGTATCATGAACGGATTTGTTGATACTTGATTATGGTTTAGATAAATAAGATAAAGAAAAACAAGAAGGATTGCGAAAAAAGAGAGAAAGTGAGGCATAAAAATACTATGAAAGATAATTCAACGTTTTTGCTGAATATTTAATAAATTATAGATTGAATGGATGACTTCCTTTTATACAAAATTGAGAGTCACTAGTTTTAACAGAATCTGTCATATTTTTTGTTAACTCCATTGTCCCAGTTACACTTTGAGTTATATCCTAACGGATATGGATGGTTTACAATCCAAAATTTCATGATTGATATGCAAAATGTACATTAAAGAATTAACAATATATATTGAAATAATAATCAATAATGTTATGTTTTATCATTATTGATGTTATATCTATTGGTGGTTTAGTTAATATTAGTTTGTATTACTATTATTATCATATTTAAGTGCTTAAGAGAAACTGTTAAAGTACATTCATTTTAGATATAGTTTTTATTATCAAAAGATTATAACATTATCGTAAAAATATATTATCTTAAAAATTAATAAGTATAAATAAATATCATATTTAAATATATTGTATATATAAATAATTATTATATTTATTTTATAATAATAATAAAATATTTAGATATAATTTTATTTAAATATCTTTAATAATTTAACTAAATTTACTAAGTGTAAAAAAGATATTATGTTATGTGTGATACATGAGGCCTCAGCAAAATATATATATATATATATATATATATATATATTATGTACTATGCAGGGGGTTATGAAAATTTTATATCAAGGGAATAATTGATACTTTCCACCACTTATGTCAAACTATGTAGTACACGGGAAATCTTAGGTGGAATGAATGTTTTTTACATAATTTAGTTTTTTTACTCTGGAAATATTTCTTATTAAATTATATTATCATTACAAGGTTAATTAAAATGTTGAATTTGGTTAAAGATGGAAGGCAGTGGACGAATACAGAGGGTAATACAATGGGTAACATTGTCACTCGAGATAATGATTGATTTGTCACCATTTGTTGCCATTGAGAACCAAATTATTTATGATTCATTTCATTAACTATTTCGTTTCTCTAACTACCTATCGATGACTACTAGTGATGGAACAGTGGCACATACACTTTTCTAGTGGATGATGTTTTTACAAGCAAAGTCATGTGTTGCAAGATGCATCTAGAAGATATGCTTTGGAAATTGAGTATTGATACAAAGTTTACAAATCTATAAGACATAGATACAAGATTAACATGAACTATATAAAATTTTGAACATATTAAAATTCATTACTCAATAATGTTTCGTACTCACAATCTTCTGCAAAATTTTCAACACATATGGGTCATCCAGCATCTCCTTTTTTCCTTCTACCACCTTTTCATGTAAGACTTCCTTTTAGCTCATTTGTTGGAAGTCTTGATTCTCGTTACTATTACCAAAACAAAATTACTAGACAGTATTATTGAAACAATTGTACAATGTTATGATCATAAGCCTTAATTTACTATTTCCTCAATGCTACCAGCATCATCTTTCTGGCTTAAACGATCGATATTTGTATTTATAAGTAGAATGTCCCGTCCTAAAACCTAAACCCTTCTTTTGATACTCCCTCCAATCCTAAATTGAAAAGGACAATTTAGTAATCGATTATAACTAAAATATATGATAACCAAGTCATATTATGTTTGCCTTTAACTTTTTAAATTAATCTGGCACTTGTTACTGGCTGTCATGTTTAGTTTGATAAATGTTCTCACCACTATAACTTTAAAGGTTCCCAAATTGTTTTCCTCAAAACCAACTAATACACATTTCTAATACACCTTATCTTCTTGTACTTTGGCTTCACTTTTTTCTTTAGACCTCGAGATCACTTGTTGCTTTAAATGGATTGGTTTATTGTTCACTGGTATTATCTGGAATGGCTCTTGTTAAAGTAATCTTGTATTTGGTATCATTATCTACTGTTCCTTTTTATCATTGGGCTTACCGTCTTTGTCACGATTATTATCTGAGCTATTATATTCAATTTTATCTGTAACATTAATCTCAAAAAATAGGAAAGAAACATTCATCCTTGATCCTTATCCTATACAATCCGTGATTTATTTGAATCTTTGGGCATGAATTTGGATGAAACTTGGATAAAGTTTTACCTTAATCTGATTCACCATGAACGAGCATTTATGATCAAGGAAAAAGTCAAACTTGGCTTATTCAATCCTATTTGACAAGCCCAATCTAATCACAATTTCATCTCCGCTCAAACACTCTAGGATTATCACTAAATAACCCTATACCTCCATAATCTAAATTAACTCCTATATATATGTGATCTATAAGCTCTTTATCTAGCCATTAGTATGTCAATTTGGGTCAAATACATATACATACCAAGATTGGCTTTTAGCAAGGTGTCATGGTTACTTGATCGATAGAGTTTCAATGAATAGCTCTGAAGCTTTGTCAACTTCATGGTTAGATATAATATGGTCCCTTCATCAATTAACATCTCTTAAGGCTGAGACATAGATACATGTCTATCTCAATGACTTCTCAATATGAGCTAATACATATCAAGAACTGTATAATTCGAACTACGTTGCAACCTAATCTTATTGTGACCATAATTTTAAGTGGTTATTTATGTCTTTTAATACTCTTATTGGAGACATCTTTTACCATGTGACAAATCCTCTATTGATCCATCATAGTCTCCATACTGATCTTAATATAAATAATCATTACCTTTATGGTTAACCCTATTACGGTGACATGTTGGTGGTATCAAACCATACCAATCGTTGTATGACATGGTCCGATGACCTCCACGTAGGGAATTTACGGCCTTGGGTAGCGGAATAACAATTTAAAATTTTAACTAATCAAGCAAACATACCGTAAATACCCCTTTTGGATCATCCTCATAGATAATTAATTTACAACATACATAACACACACATAAGGTGTTTATTCAATATACTTGTGTAGATGACTCCTTTATCTTTCTCTAATGGCTAGAGGTTGCAAAGTCATATTTTCTGAACCAAGAATGGGTCTACCCCTTCATATCCACACAAAGCAACAACAATAAAGGATTAATTATGCTCAAGGCTAGCTAGAACAAATGGACAATTGTATTTATGTAAGAATGATGGAAAAACACTCACTGTGTGGCTAGTGTCATGTATATTGAATATAATGTACAAAGAAAGCAAGAAGATGTGCATATATACATAAAATAGTGGCCCACCCGACCATGTGTATGGCTTGGGTGGATTTAATCATGTACACCCAAGTCACATAAGTAGCCCAAGTGTAAATAGTATGGGTGGGATAATTCCCACCCATACATATGTATATAGCCTACTTTGGCTATTCCTTGGCAAATATGTACACCCGAGTCATGTAATTTACATGTCTTAAGCTTGCCACCTACACCTACTCTAGGTTCTTGTACTGGTTATAGATCATTTAATTAATTCCTCTGCGAAGTTTTTGCCAGTCAAACTAAAATCGTGGGATAATGACGATTAGGATAAAATCTTATCCTAACCCTAATTTGAATTTCAAATTAAGTGATATAACTTTAAGTTTATCTAACTAGATAAACTTAATCCCATTTTTCTCGCATATACCATAGTTTCTTAGGATTATTACATTAAGGTTTCAAAGTACAATAAAATATACTTTAGGCCCATAAACCTTTACAATACTGTAAATCTTCTATCTGAAGTATAAAATAGATCTAATTTGGATAATCTATGCCTCTAGAGTTTATCAACTCCTTTCGTGCATGACTTAGGGCTCCCTACTAAGTAGATCTAATGTTCAGATTCTTGTTGGGCTTTCAAGCCGACATTTGTTCAAACATAAATCAATATTAGTCTCTAGTAAGACATCATAACTAGCTGATTAATAGAGGGTCAGTATATGACTTCTTAACATGTTAGTGATATGGTTACCTATACAATTCGATTATTTCATCATATGATATCTCTTCTTAGCTAAGGTATAGATAAATTATCTAATTTAGGACTCCTCAAATTACATATATTAACTTCTGTCAATGACCAAATAATATTGAATCGAGTATCAACTAATTTAATTATGATCACAAATTTACTTGATCATTTACATTTGTCAGTAGACCCTAACTGAAATATTAGTTCTCATACTTAAGAGTGACAAATCATTTATTGATTCGTCATAGCTTTTGTAGAGATCACCATTTGACTAATCACTATTTTTTTAGTAATCTATTAACTAGGCTAGAATTAGAGCTAGATTCAAAATGAACTTGTTTTAGCTCAACACAAGCTTTATTTGAAAGAACCTAAACCCAAGCCTAACATATACGAACTCGAGCCTAAATCAAGCTACAATATATTTGAAAACTGATCATGAGCCTAAACCCAAGCTTGGCATATAAGAACTTGAGCTAAAATATATTTAAAAACTTTTTAAATGATGCCACACAAGCTATTTGATGAGCTCGAGCCAAGTTTGGCTTGTCTACATGAACCAAGCCAAATAGGAACTCTTTATCTATGAAACAAGTCGAATGAGAACGAATTATTTTCCAAGCTCAACGAGCTAAAGTCGAGCCTCTTTAAAGTAAGTCGAAAATGAGCTTCACCTTATTTAGGCTCAGTTTAACTTGAATCCAACCTTAGCTAGAATCAAACTATATTGACTTATGCATAAGATGGTTTAGTAACCTCAAGTTTAAAGACTACATGTATCTTTTTTCACTAAGAGAATATTTTCTATAGACACTAAAGCAACCATCTAAATGAAATCCTCTTAGTAGGTTAGTAGCTCAGTTCGATGAACATGTATACAACGTGTACCCATGTGTTGCACCAATTTGTCAACAAACAACTTTGACACATGAAAATTATCATCATCTTTCAATAAGGTTGTTTAACACTATAATAACTCTATCACTATTACTTATACCTTTTAATCATGATAATATCATAGTTATAGACTGTTTTAAGAATGGCTACATAATATGAATATAAGGTTCTCACAATCAGGTATTGAGAATTGATACCTTCATCATGGTTCAACTACTCTTAAGAAAATTATCTATTTTGAATAAAATATAGATAATGTGAATTCCATATTTATTAATTAAATCTCAAAGATTGTGGAAATTATAATTGTGACAATTGGCTTTAGGGGTACTACCCTAATACTTAAGTCAAAGGATTGCATGTTCTCATAAGTTAAAGGATGTATTTCATAGACATTAGAGCAACCATCCATATGAAAATCCTCTAGTTGGGTCAATTTGATAAACATGTCTATAATATGCAACCGTGTTTGTACCAAATTGTTAGCTAACAACTTTAACACATGAGAACTATCACCATTTTTTGGTGGAGTCACTCGACACTATAATAATTTCATCACTATTACTTGTACACTTGGTCAAAGTAATATTGAGATTATATAAATTTCTAAAATGGTCATGAGGTTTTAACGATCAGTCGTTTGATCCTATTGTCATAATTTTACAATTCTAATGACATATTATTCTTATGAACATATTATGTACACATTAATATCAATGAATAATAGATACAATTTATTACTAAATCAATAAATTACATAACACACAAGTATAAATTGATTGGCTTTAGGGCACTTCCCTAACAAATGCACATATAAATCAACACAGAGAAACACTTTAAACACTTTGACCATGTACTAATTACAACTCTATAATTATTTTTGTAGTTGTTATCATATAATAACAATACCGTGGATAGAGGCTCTTAGTATTTTTGGTCAAACCATGTTAAAAATCTTTTTTCTACATTTGTTAGTATGTCTCTTCATATTCTCACATTAGACTTTACCAAAGTTCATTGTACTTCTTATTGGTGCATACTTTCACACTAACAATTGACACTAGAAGAAGGGCCTCATTATAAGCTCTCTTATTCCTTGATAATAGTATTTTTTTTCCCTTAGGCATAACTAAATTTTTTTTTATGGCAACTCATAGAAGAAATACCACTAGGTCCATGACTACTACTAATCACATTGATGAAGTTAGTCCCACTCACAACTCCATACCTTAAAAACTCAATCCTATTATTGAGGAATAATTCCACCCAATGGTTAAGGAGAACTTTATATGCCTCCAAAGGTGGCAACTGAGATATTTGATTTAACAAACAAAATCCAAGTGTTCATCCAACAACTTGACAATGACATTCCATGTAACATCCATAGTTAAGATTAAGAGTAAAATTATCATTTCAAGTATTAAATGTTGATCTATGTTGATCATGAACCAAAATGAGTTAAAACTAAATAAGAATGATTAATTTTAGCCTATGAATAAACGTTTATGAGTCAATGAATATTCTTGCATAGTTTTCCACATAACAGGTTAGAAAAAACCACATATGCAAATTTTAAATAGAATGAATGAACGTTCACCTGTAAGAGGAACACTTGTTCATTTCGTTATGGAAGTTGCGTTTATAAGTGGAATGTTTTCATGATTTTGGCAAAATTTCCATCCAAATGCACGAAAATGTCAACCCTAAAGAAAGAGTGTTAGAGAGAAGAAATGTAACTTTCTTATTTTAGATTACAAAAGGTGATTTCTAACAAAGTTTTTGAGGCAAAAATTATAAAGAGAGAAAGAAAGATCAATAACTTGAGTGTTTATTAGATTTTGTGCTAGAGGTAAGTAGGAACGTTGTCTAAGGCTTTTGTTTTATTGTTAAATTTATGTGTAAGTACTATGTTAATGATGATACTTGACTCTTTATTGATTGAGTGATGTTTTTCTTGTTTAAATTACAGTGGCATGCATATCTACTTGTTTACATGTGTGTATGCAATGATTTCTTTATGCAATCGTTGCAATAGTCTACAAATACATTGAATGGGTTTTCTATGTGTTATTTTGTTGATAATTCAATGTTGCTATTGCATTTATGATGATAAGTATGGATTGGTTGGACATTAAATATTTAGAAGCATGATTAGGGTTAAATTTATCTCATAACATTTTAAAAGGACAATCTAGGGATTAGTCATATGTTTTGGCATATTTTGGTGTGAAAATAGTGATGGAATTTTTGCTATAAGTATAGTAGAATGTTTGGTAACAATGAAACTTAAAATAAAACAAAACTTAAGCTTTCCAAATGTCATGAATAGCCATTTGTCTAAGATGAATGACCATTTATGCTTGGAATTTTTTTTATACATCGTGAATGTTTGTTTGCATGATAATGAACAGTCATTCATGACCTATAATTTTTAGAATGAGGTTTGATAAACTTGCATGCATGTTACTCATAATTCATCTTTGTTAGAAAAAAATGTCACAAATGATTATTCATTAAACATGAGCAGACATGCATAATGTAGAAAGACTAGAATACCATTAGAACCTAGGAACAAGTAAGATGAAGAGTAATAAATGTTTATTAAGAGATGATGAATGAATGTTCATCAGACCAAAAACATTTGTTCATCATGATCAAAGGATGAACAAATGTTCATAGGAAAGAAATGACCATTAATGGTGTTGTACAAACAGTTTAAGATAAATAATCAATCTTGAAAACTCCAAGGTTAAAAGTAAGACCTATAAAATGAAATATTATCTTTAGGGTCCAAATTGTATCAAAAAAAAGGTAAAGTATTGCGAGCTCATGTTATGTAGTTTGAGATAACATATATGCTTAGTATGATGGTACTATAGTTAGAGGTACACGTTTTAAAGTCATTATGTGGGGGCACTTACGAAATACTTTTTGCACTACCTGTAGTAAGGTATGGTCAATAGTAGAACATGACTATTGGTTCGCAGTAGAACCCAATCACCTATAATAGGGTTAGTGAGCTATAGTAGGCTTAAGTTTAATGTCAGTATGATAGTAGTGTAGGGAATGGACTACATAGTTATGATACTCATGTGGCCAAGGTGCCAAATTCGTATTTTGGCTTAGTTTGATTGGCAAGTCAATTCCAATTCAATTTAAGGTTAAAAGAGCTTTCACCTGTAAGTGCTCAATGTCAATAGGATCTCATGAGATCATTTGTTACAAGACATTAGGACTAGAGTAGTGAGGCAAGTTCAAAAGGCTCAATAAGTCTCAAGAGTTCAGATAATTCAAAAATGGGTTCATATCATTGAAGTGGAGTAGATAACTTACTCTCAATGACCACTTTAAGGTAAACCAAGTTTAAAGGTAAAATAGAAATTTAATAAAATATAAGTTATACTCCTACTTACTGAGTTTTTATCACTCTCCATTTTCTAGTTTGTTTGTTTTCTAAGAGATAGAGTTGAGTGATAGATGTATTGTGAGGCTTTAGCTAGCATGAGCTAAAAAGGGAATGATGTCATTTCATGTTTTATAGATTTTATGTTTCTTTTCTCATCAAATTATGTGTTGGATATTTTAAATGATTTTAGACAATTTAAGAGCACTCAATTTTCATTATAATGACATCTTTAGAGCATTTCTTGTATTTGGTTTTTATAAAGGATATTTAAGTAATTTTTGTTTCTAAAAGTTATTTTATTTTTTTATCTCATTTAAATAATTGCTTGAATGATCAATATTAATAATACTACGCTTTGGAGGGTAGTACTTCTAAAGGAGTGTGTTACATTCCAATTACACCCATAACGGTACCAATTCCCATACCAATAATCGATGTAAGATCTCATGCCTTAGTGTACAAAGACTCCAAACCCCTGTAAGGAACCTCGATTAGCAACCTATAAGGAGAGGATTTGTCCTTTGTTTTGCATGTAAAAGAAAAATCATGCAATGGACCTATTATACCCTATCATGGAATCAATGTTTCACATGTAAGCTTGAACTCACAAGACAACGGTGTTGACCCATGATGTGCAATTTCTAACTCACATAATAACTACGATAACTTTTTTACATGTAGAGCAAGTCACATGCCTATTGAATAATAGCCATTAATGTGTTCAAAGAATTAAAATAACTTACATCAAGGCAATGTCAATAAGCGAGATACATAATTACACTACAATGAAGCCAATCTATAATACTTGTATCATGATCCACATCCTAATATTTTCCCACAAAGATGAGATAATAATAGATGTTACCATAAGGGTGGCAACCTCCATCATACAAATAAAACTTATGTTTTAAAAGATCTTCTCAATCAACATTACCATGGGATAGGTTTAAAAACATCTCTGATAGGTTAACCTTCTTCAATAAGCAAGCTCAAAAGTGTAACATATGTGACTACTTAAACACCTATTATGCTCATAACAACTAAGTAACTCATCCGTATCTATTGGACATCCTACTACTCATGCTTAAACAAGCCTTAAAAGACTTAGTTGCTCATCAAGACGAGCTGAATTCATAATAGAAGAATCCCTATTATCGTATTAGGTGTGTCATCTGCCTTTCCTAACAAATTTAAGGTACTATCAATAACTCACTTTGATAGAACTATAGACCTCTAAGATCATCTAGATGTTTTGAATGATCGAATGGAACTTCACCAAGTTTTTGAATTTGTAAGATTCCACTTTCTAGTCTTAACACTTATAAGAAGAGAAAGATGAGGCCATAAAGGCCTACTTAGAGTGTTTAATTGTATAATTTTCTAAGGTAAAGATTACCTAAAAGAATTTGCCCTTAAGTTGATTATGGGAAAAGTGCACCCATATGTCGAACTTTAAAATGATTTACAAGTTAAAGAATACACACCTTTGGTCAAGTTCTATAAAATGTTTGAAAGACCCTATTAGATGAAGAACTTAGTGGTAGCTCTAAAACTTAATGGTGTAAAAACATTGACTAATAACCTTATGACAACCACAAAGCCTTCAAAACGCAACGAATTGACAATCCAAGGAGAAATCTCGCTTTGTTTACCTATTTTAAAGAATAAATTTCTCTACTTGCCATGGTCAACCACATCTAAGCAATGTCCAAGGGCATGAGTACGTTTTTGTAACTTGTCCCCTAAAAGAGGCAATACCTTATGAAGTTATATAGTTACCACAACAACATTAGGCATGAATAGAAGAAGTGTCGATTCCTTAAAGATGTCATTGAGGATTTCATCAAACGTAGGCACCTTAAAGACTTTATGAATTAACCACGTCCCACGAGACAACCAAATAACATAACAAGGAACAAGCAAGTCCCCCTGAATAAATCAATATCCTCATGATGATTATCAAAGGACCACATATTTGAGGCTTATTCAGGTATGCCTATGATAAATATGTTTGAGAATTTATACCATAGTCATTCATTTTAATTAACAGCCTCGAGGAACAACTAGCCAAGTTTTTAAAAGGTGATTGATAACATTAGTTTCACATAATTAGACATCAAGTAGGTGCTCTAGAGTCAACTGTTAAGGTTATTTATGTAATTTCATCCTAAGATATATT
Source organism: Mangifera indica (assembly GCF_011075055.1). Lineage (NCBI taxonomy): Eukaryota > Viridiplantae > Streptophyta > Magnoliopsida > Sapindales > Anacardiaceae > Mangifera > Mangifera indica. The sequence continues at coordinate 8,730,972 of NC_058140.1, forward strand.
TATTTTATCATTAATAAAAGGTATTCATTTATTTATTACTCATACTGATCTTTTAGTCATATGTGTGATTATGTATATATGTTTGATAAATGTCCTTAGATTAGTAGAACCATGACATAAAAGGATCAGTATGTTATTTGATCATAAGAACCTTATCATCACGTATGGTGGCTAATATAAAAATGTTTGTAGCCTTAGTATTATTCTAACTTAGGACATAAATAATATGATAAGACTATCATAGTGTTTAATAACCTTACTAAAAGGTAGTTATAGATCCTGCATGTTGACATTATTAGTGTCAACTTGACACAATACATGGGCACATGTAAATTACATGTCCACCATACTGGCCTACCAAAATGATTCCACATAAATTGTAACCCTAATGTCTATGAAATAGATCTTTTAATAGATGGTGAAGGATGTCATCCTTAGACCAAATATCACTAGAACATTTTATATACTAATTAGCCTAGTTTGACACTAGCCTAATGTAACTTTTTCATACAGTTATTTTCACAATAATGGTTAACTATACAAAAAGTATAACAAAACTATGATGGATCAACAAAGAATTTATCACTCTCGAGTATAAGAGAAAGATATCTTATAATAATATTTAACTAACAATTATGACCAACGAAATTAGTGGCCATAATGCATATAAGGGTCAGTGCCTGAATCTAATAAAACCTAATCATTGTCTCAAAAGTCAAGTCAAGAAGTCAAGAAAACAAAGGTAGAAAATACTTGTATGCCTTAGCCTTGATAAGATATTAGAATGACAATCATGAAAGGATTTGATTACATAGTAACCATACCATTGAAAAGTTACATAAGTTAACACTAATTCTTCGTATTTTAAATGGTTATGATGTCTTGCTAGAGGTTGATTATGGTTTATGAATAAAAAAAGATGATTAACTATAGGTTAATCATGACTTTTGTTCACCACTAGTATATTAGGGAATCTATGGGTCACACAAAAAGAATTGTTTGTTATGACTCAAAATATTAGGTTATAATTAGCAAAAAAAAAAAAAAAAGAATCATCTTGGGTTATCCCAGAGTTGGTGAATTTAGATCTCCAATATTGCATTTTAAAATGTGTATAAATAAATATTAAAACATATTTATATGCTCAATGAATATAAATTATGAGATTGGGCCAATTGTGCAAATACCTATAAACATGGGGTGTAATATATAAAGAAAGTTACTAAGGTTATGAGATAAATTCATGACTTAACATAAACCTAGCTATTCTTTCTTTCCTTGTCATTTCTCATTATAAAGAGAAGAAAATTTGCTTTCATTCAATTTTTCTCCTCTCTTTCCTTCACATAATCAATTCTTATAACATGAGTTAACGCATATGTGTCATTTGTCTAGATAGAGCCCTTGCATAGACAAGTAGGGCCTTATTAGAACAAGGCATGTTTCATTCAACATGAATTTGAAAAGAAGAAGTTGCCAAACACATGTATTAAAGTCTTTTACTCCTTTTATTACACGTATAATCACCCTTTGATCCAAGGGCATAGGTTTTTCATGAAATTTCTTATTTATTCAGCTACCAAAATTTTATTTTTTAAAATTCCAGTGTGTGGAAAATACTATAGTGGTATCAAAGCCCAAGAATGTTTTAATTATATATGCAGATAATTTGTTTGGATGAAATCCCATCATATTTGTTTTCTTCACATGAATTAAATTGTTGTGTAATGATCATAACATGTTATTAGTGTGTTTTAATTTGATTTTGATCAAGTTTGTATGAATTTAACTGGCATAAAATTTGTTGAATAATATTGATTGTTAGTTGAAAGGTTATTCTTCAAATCTCATGTTATCATGCAATTTTTCATGTGATAATTGATTAAGAGGACCTCTTGAGATGTCCAAGATCCAGGAAAGGCATTTCATGCCTTTACAAACACATTAAATCAAAATAACTTGTCGAAATTCTTGAATTTATGTAAAAATAAATTATAGAATTTCCTAAATTTGGTTAGTCGGTTCACCAATTGGTCAATCAGTTCTAACAAGTGTCGAAGGCTTTTAAGCCTAATCAATCTAATTGATTGGTTCACCTAAGTTGGTTGACTAAATTTTAATAGGGGTATTTTTTCTTTCATACTTTGCTATGTATTATTGTGCATGGTTGAATGATGGTTTGCCCAAATTCATGTTGTTACATGTTAAGATACAAAATTGTTGTTTTGGATTTATTACAAGTTGTAAATTAGATAATGCAAACTATAGTGTCAAATTAAAATAGCACTGATTTAACCAAGACCAAATTTTTGTGTAAGGTTGATAACATGTTATGTATGTTCGACATGATGTTTGGTACATGGACTAAGACAAACAAGTTGTTTATATTTTCAATTATTTTGTTAGGCTTTCGAATGTAATATTAAAGTAGGGCATGCGAGCCTTGCTTGTCTTATTTTCTCATGTAATTCTCTTCTCATTTCTCAAGGTTTCCTATTTATTGATATAATTTTGATTAGACTTAATCAATGTATTTGGGATAGGAAAAAGTTCTAATGTAATTGAATAAACAAAAAAAAGGTAGTGTTACATTCCTAGAGACTTGAGAAGATAAAGAATGAAGTGCATGACCTTAAGTTTACCTAGTTGGCCCTTTTGGGCTTGAAAGAGCTGATGTTAGATAATGTCATCTATCAACATGCAAGTTATGTTATAGATGCATGATTTAGGGTGTATGAATGCATATATTTAAGCTAGGCAAGTAACATAAATAGTTAAAGTTGAGACCGAAATATTAAACTAACTACTATCACTATAGAAATGCTAAACCTCCAATTTATCAATGTCTTATTCATCAAAAGGAAGTGTACAATTCAACCTAGTGAAAATCGAATGACTAGTTATGATAAGTTTGACTTAACAAACTATAACACTTGTTTGTCAAAGCAAAGGTGGATTGGGTTAGAGACACAAGTAAATTTATATGCATTTGTCGATGCAATGGTGATATGTAGTATTCTATTTACTAAAAATGAGAGTTATACTCAAGGTTTTTTTAATTATTGGGTTTAATAACCTACTCACATAGACCTAGCTAATCTATTATGGTAGCTTGTTCATTAAAGTAAAGGGAAAATAGTCTAAATGAGATCTTTGTCCACTAGGAAATCCATTGGGATTTCCTAAGATTGACAGTGAAGGTTATTAGCTTTAAACAAAATGGTAGAAGTATATATATTTAATGAAAGCCCTTATTAAATAAAACATAAAATAAATACTAATTAGCTTATATTTGCATGTGTAGATTCACTATGACAACTAATAACATAGAATTACATGTTATACTCGAAAAAGATAATAGGTTAGATGGAAACAACTTCATAGGCTAGCATCAAAATTTTTGGATTATGTTACATCAAGAGAAGAAGTTGTATGTCAGTGAGGGCACCCAACCTATGTATCCTAATCCTAAGACCACCTAAAAGGAATGGAATATTCATCAGAATACCTTGATGATGTTAATTGGTGTTACTTATTAGGTGTAAGCACCAATGACACATAATCTATAGAAGTAGCAATGAGAAATGGATGTTGGATCCATCCTTCTACACCTTAAAGAGTCATTACATGTGTTTGTCTATCATTTGAGGTAAGAGGTGTCAAAAGCCTTGTACAAGTGCAAAATGGCATAGTGAGCTCAAGTGGGCCCTCAAATACTCAAGATGATTAGGCACATTGAAAGACTTTCAACCATAGGCTTTTGTATGGACCATGACCTTGACATTGACTTGTTCTTATAGTTTTCACTTGATTCTTTCTTGCAATTCATTACGAAGTTCAATATGAATAGGAATGAGAAATTTGTAGCTAAGTTTATGAACATTTTAAGGACTATAGAGCAAGAAATAAAAAAGTCAATGCATGTACTCCTAATTAATGTTTGAGTGGGTAATGGTAAAGGCAAGGGCAAGGCTAAGGCCAAGTATAAGTCTAAGCCCAAACCTCAAACACAAAATCAACCTAGTCTTGAGCCCATTAGTGCCACTAGGAAGAAGGATGGGAAAAGTAGTATACTTTCATTGTGGTAAGTTTGGCAATTAGAAATGACATTGTAAGGTCTTCCTAGCAAACAAGAAGAAGAAGTTAGATGTTTCTACTTAAGTTATGTACTTAAGTTATGTTCATGATTGAGATTAATTTATCTCTTGTTTCATATTAGGTCATGGACAAAAGATATGGATCTCATATTTGTACTAATTTTTAGAAATTAAGGAAGAGTAGATTACTTGCCTAAGGATGGGTGCATCTACAAGTTAGAAGTAGAGATAAGCAGTTGTATTAGCTATAAGTTTTCAATATTTAAGTTTACCTATTGGGCTTATTTTAGAACTTAAAGACAATTTATATTGTGATAGTTTCTAAAAGTATTATTTGTGTCTACTTTAAACACACTACAATTACTATGCCTTAAGTGTACCCACCTAACATGTATGAACAAGGCCCTCTATTATGAAAAAAATAAAAAGAGGCAAAACGTTTTTGAATGCTCCCTACATTTTAGAAACTAAGAGGCAACTGTAATCAAGCAAAATGCCTGCTTAATAAAACTCTTAAATGAAACTCTTAAATGCAATTATTAACCAATGGATAAACATGTCTCTTGCTTATGACTAGAAAAAGAAGTCTCAAATAGGATGTAGTTGCTTTTAGAAGCCATAAACAAGAAACAAGAACCAAATCCACTATGAATCTTATAATATATCAAACACTATATAATTATTTCCTATTGTCATGGACTCACTCCCTCTAACTTCTGCAATTATAATTAAATTGAGTTACTCTTGTACCATACCAAGATCATAACAATGCCAATGAGGTTGCTAACTTCCACACTACCAAAGACATTTGTACATGTATCCATAACTTCCACCATTATAAACTCTAATAATATAAAAAGGATAGATATGTATAAGCAAATACATATATAAATACATATACACATACAAAGACACTACTAGTACTTTGATTATGTCATAATTATAACTCTATAATTGTTTATCATTGTTTTCCATATTATAGCAATACCATGGATATAGGTTTTTGGTATTTCTAACCAAACTGTATTAAAAACGATAACACCTCATATCAAAAGTCTTGCCCCTTAGTAAAAAATATCACTCACTTAAATCAATCTTGCAACTTAAATAACTTGAAATATTCACAAAATACTAAAATTACATGAATAACTTTTTATTAAAGTAAATGCTAAACTAAATCCAAGTGTCATAAAATAAAAAAAATCAAATAATCAAGGCAACATTAACATAATAACATCCAAAATTTGTGTACATAAATAAAATCTTTAAACATCAAATATAAACATAAATCCATGACTAGAGTCTTTCTCATGTTGTTTCATAACTAACTAACTGCCTCATTGCCACCACATTAACACTTACCTACAAAATCAAACACAAAGAGGTGAGTGATAAAACATTTAGTATGTAAGAGCATCTATCCTATAATACATAATTCTTTATTCTTCCTCTTTTGTAAACTTATTTTGACTTCCTATTCTTAATCTCTTATGTCATCTACTATTTATCTCTAGCTACCCTTTCTTTATTTGACATGGAATGTTTCCCATATATAACATCCAACCATTACAGTGAAAGCATATATATTTCATTTTCTCTTTTCTCATCTTTATAATAATCAGACTAGGTTGAAATAAGGCTTTGTTACCCTGACTATATGACTAACTCTTTCTGGCTATCACAATACACATTATGTATGAACTAGTCTTAGTATCTATTTATAGATTCTTAATTGTGGACCCTTTCTTGTAGCCTTTCTCTATAGGTGCACAACTTGCCATGATTTCATATGGTGAGCAATGCTTCCTCTATATTAGTACAACACCTCTTTATAGGTGTATAGCCTATGTCATGGATACCCCTCATAATAGTGATTTAGAAAACATATTCGCTCATTTGTGAGAAATTCATATTTCTACAAGTGATATCAATCTTTTTTTTATCTCAAGATCTTTATGTCCCACACATGCACTCTTAGGATGTAACACCCCTTTTAAAAGTGCCACTCTTCAAGGGGAGACATTACTAACTTAGTATAATTGAGCATGAATTCACTTAAATAACTTCATTCATTCAACAATCATCAAAGATGCAAAATTATAAAAGTACTTTTATTAAAGAAATTTGCGAAAATGTACAAAGGATGTCATAACTAAATGAAAACAATCATCCACAAAAGAAACATAGCGTGTAGCTTATACTAACATAATACTAAAGTCTATCATATCCATTACATAAACTGAAAACATAAATACATAAATGATGAAAATGCCCTCGTATAACCTCTATTCTTGCTAACCACTACTTACATCACAACCACTATGATCACTTATACCTATAAAACATGGAAAGTAAAAGAGTAAGCAAAAAATCACCTAGTAAGTAGGAGATACTGATAACTTTTACTAAATCCCAATATACCATTGGTTCAACCCATCATAACTTGGTTATCAAGAGTCAATCTCAAAACTTTGACCATGATAACAAGGGTCCCAATACTTATATCTTTAACCTCAAAATCTCCAAGCTCTATAACATATCTCTCAAAGCTATCAAGGTCTTATTCGGTCACTAAAAAATCACTATGGATTCTAAACTAATGTGACTACATCATTTTTTAAGTGAAAGCATTATCTTATTAGTAACTGTACATTAGATCATTTGGATTGGATCGATACAAGAATTTGACACCTTAGCCATGTGAGCATTGTTGTGCAGTTTGCTAATCTATATCATTATGAATTGTTGAATTAAAATTAGGCTCTAATAAAGAGCAAAATACCTCACTGTGGGCACAATATCCTACTGCAAATATGTCCTATTATAGGCACTATAAAGAGTATAAACTTTTGATGCACCTTTGTAACAAACTTATGAAATAGGTAGCATGCATGCATCTCGAGCCTCATAATCAACTTAGGCTTGTTTTAGCTTTCACCTAACTCATAGCTTATGCCTTAACATTAACTGTCTCTTATGCATATTGTGCATTATTATGTACCTGGGATATTTGTATTATCCTTTCGGATAACCCAATAATCACATAACTTGTTTCCTTAAATTTTACTATTTATTAGACTTTATGCACAAGCATACACTATCGAGTGTATAGGCATGTATTACCTCTTTATGTATGGCTATTATCTCATAGTTGTACACACTTATACATACTACACACAGATGTGCATGGTACATGCATACTCATACATATTCTTTCATCAATGCACAACCTAACTTTTCATTCCTCACTTACTGTGACTTAACGTATAGGCACACACAGGCATGCATGGTTGGATACATAGGTGTGCACAGGCATATAACTTGCCTTAAACTTTAACAACTAGTTTCTTTAACCTATGTACTTTTTAAGGGTATTATTGTCATTCGACCCTACTTATGATTGTTTATACTAATTGTACAGGCATGCCCACATCCTTAGTTATGTGTCATCGGTCAGCAATGCAAGTGCTTCACACAATCACTAGAAAATTGCTTGCAACTTTTAGGCTTCACACACATAAACATATTATACACGACAGTATATTACTTATAAAAAGAAATATTCCATGCATGTCACAGTCATGCCTATCCTTGATACAATTGTGCATGATGTTTGGAACATGAATTTTAAGCTATGTTTTGCACCTAATGATTTCTAACTTTCAATCCATAACTAAGCATATCTCTAACACCCTAAAACTCGCAAAATGCATTGTTAAACCAAATACATCTTATCAACATGTCAATAATCATGTAACGCTTTCATCATCATCCAAGTCATGAAATCTTCATACACAAATGAAATATACCTTAACCTAAACCCCTATCACATATATAGATAGGTCATCAAGAGGTTTAGAAATCCTTATAAATATATAATAGATTAACTGCCATTTTTACATATCATAGTATATACCTTACACACCATTATTATAATAGATTATATCATACCAAGATTTAATAACGTATTACCAAGAAATCCCATGTCATTACAAATCATTCATCTCTAACATACATAAATAGAATTAAACAAGAGTCTTCCTACTTAATTGGATTCCACAACTTGAAGATTTACTATTGCAACTACTAACTCTCTCCCTTTTTCTTATTCTTATTCTTTCATCCTGGTAAGAAAACGATCATCAAAACTACTACAAACACCATACAAGTGTTACTCAAGACTCTCTCTCTCTTACTCTAAAGAATAATGAATTTGAATAATGAGATTATAATCTTAATTATTCAGTGACATGTCCTTCTTCTGTTAAGGTAGGTGTCCTAAAGCCAATTGAATTTTACATTTGTGGATATAATTTTATATTAATAATTGATAAAAGGATTGTTTGTTATTCAATTCATATGTTGACTATTTATATGATCATGTGAATAACATACCCTTAGAATGGTATAAGTTTAACAAGGTGATAAAATAATTAATCGGAGGAACCCTATGTACATTTTTAGTGATCATTCTAAAAATGTCCATAATCCCGACATTAGAATGAACAAGGACACATGTAACGATGATGAAATTATCATAGTGTTGAACGACTCCATTAAAAATGGTGACAATTCTCACATGTCAATGTTATTGCAGACAACTTGGTGTAACACATGGGTGCATTTTATAAACGTGTTCATTAGACTGACCTAACTAGAGGATATCCATATGGATGATTACTCTAGTGTTTATAGAATAATCTTCTAAACACTGCGAGTGTATGTGATTTTTTGACTTGAGGTTGTTAAACTGTCTCGTGTAAGGATCAACATGGTTTGACACTATCCAATGTGTCATCATAATTAGAGTAACTATAAAAACAGTAATTGATCATATCATGAGATCCATGGAGGCAATGATTGATCGATAAAAGATTTGTTACTCCTAAGCATAGGGGAAGATATCTCATATGAGAATATTGAATGACAACTCTGATAACTTGAATTTGTAGCCAAAGTCTATGTCTCAGCCTCGAGAGATATTGGTTAACGAAAAGTTGTGAGATATTGGTTGAATTGCATATAACTGTGATATTGTAAAAGCTTAAGACATATTTGTTGACACTCTACCTTTTGAGTGTCCATAATACTTTACTCGAGGCCAATCTTGGTCTGTGTCTAAATTCAATCTGAATCTAGACACTATCGGTTTGATAGAAAGCTTATGGGTCACACACATATAGGGTTTACTTCAAAGCCAAAGGCAAAGATTATTTGGTGATAATCCTAGTGTTTAAGGAGAGAGAAAAATCTTGGAAAGATTGGGTTTGCCTATTCAAGTTGTAGAATCCAATTGACCATGCTTTAACTAAAGTGGTTAAACCATGGGAAATAAAAGGCATGACACGGTTGGACAAAACATTGTCCACCTATGTAAGCCTTAAAACAATGTTAGGTGACACATTTGTGGTGTTACTCATGCAAGGCTTGAAACATGTCGGTTGTGCATGTTTACATGCCAGTTATGCATGTATATGTTGAAAGGATTGGGCTTGATTGAAATTCTTGTCATACTCGGACACTTATACATATATAAAGCGTGCTTTAAAAAGATAAGATATACAAAAAAAGGAAAAGGTAAAAAACCTAGCTATTATTTTCTATTTTTCTCTCTTTCTCTCGTGAACACATTAGTCCATCTGAAGAGCCCTAGTAGCCTCTTCACCTAGATTGTCTCTTTCGTATTCATGCTTCATGTGGATACCAAGGTGTCACCTCTCAAGGATTGGATAACATTCAATCTTAAGCCACATGAAGATTTGGAGTAGCCATCAACGCACGTATAAATTCTAAAACACCCTATGAGTGTTTTGCATGTTCATGAACATATGTCTAAAATAGGTATCCTAGTTAAGGTTTTTAAGATTGTTTGATTTGAAAATTTTTAAATTTCGTTACACTGTCGATTATCAACGCCCTGAAAATCGTACATCTTCCTAATTAGTAAAAACACAAATAATTTGTTTTCCTATTTAATTCATGTTTTAAACATGTTGTTCTAAATTTTTGAACCCAAAACGTATTAAACACGTATTTTACATATTTTACATATTAAACATGTATTTTTCCCATTTTATACGCTTTTTGTTTTTTATAAATTTTAAAGTACGAAAATGTCGCTTACCTTTTTAATTAACTACCATAATACCATAACTATATAAAACAAAAAACTCAATTTTTTGCCATCCAAATCCCTAATATGTATTTTACATTTTCAATTGCACTATGAAGGTATTTCATGGATCTCCCATATAAGTTTAATTTTCTTAGCTCAAATAACAACAAATTAGAATATTTTGGTGATAATATGATAAAATATTCATGAAATGATAATTTAAAGTTTGTTTGATAGTTAATTAGATTCTTTATATTTGACAAAAAAAATTCATGAAGTAATCATTTTTGGTAATGATTGAATATTGATTATATATTATGTTATATTAAGTTTAATGATTAGTTAGATACTTATATTTTAACTATTATAATGATTTTAACCAAGAAATCTATAAAAAATACTAAAATTATTATTTATATTGTTGTATTTTTATAAACCTATTATTAACGATGTATAGTATTAAACCTATATAGACATATTCCATATTTGAATTTTATGACTGCTTTTTCATAAATATATTTTTCACCATTTTTCGTATTATACTAGCATAATTCTCTTATTATTATTTTTTTTTGCATTCATGTATTTACTAACTAAGCTTTTTTAAAACTTTCTCACTATAACTTCATGCATGAGCATGCATGTTCAACATGTGTGATCATATGTCATTTTAGAATATCAAACATGGCATACTATCCTCTTGACTAACACAACACACAATATATGGGCGTACACCCTCTATGTATGTTTATACATCCCCATAAATACTCAATACTTATTTTATTTCCATTCCAACTTAATCATAATCACATATATAATCATAAACATATGTGAAAAGATTGAAATGCCTTTAAGACGTACTTTTGAATGTTACACGGGATTACCAGGTCTTACATATGATCTATGGGATCTCTATGTCCCATCATCTTACTCTCAAAAAACATGATTACTTTATCTTTTATAATTATTCTAACACTCATAATCTAGGATATGTGTTTTCATATCTTAAGCCTATCTTATTCTCATCTCAGGCTCTACCCTTCACTTATCATGTATATGCTCATGATTTATGTGTCCTAAATTATTTTTTGAGCACTTCTCGGTACCTTAACATACCATTTACATCCCTAAATAGAACTTGGGACAATCTACAAATGGTTTGGTATCAACCTTGTACGTTTATTCATTTTTAGTCAAATGTATGATAGTACATCAAAGCTTTACAAATGTGCATCCTTTACCCCATGCACAAGCTACTCATTCACAGGCATTCTTAACCATGACACAATGCACGATTGTGCATTTTTCATGCACAGTTGTTCATACCTTCTATGTGTATGGCTTTCTTATGCATAGGTATCTCAAATCATGACCTAATGTACAAGTGTGCATGTATTATGCATGAGCATATGTCTCAAGTTATGAATGACTTCTTCTTCCTCCTTCACAGTAATACCACTTTTTTAGGGGTAAAATCATTTTTTCATTTTTGTGAATGAACATATACTTCTTCTATATGGTTGTTTATTGTAACTTATCCTACATGTCATGGATAATCATGCATGGCCTATACATGATCATTCATTAGTCATCAGAGTCTTTAACCTATCGAGGGTATTGACATGCATGCTTTTGTGCATGGTTACATGTCAAGAACGAATCATGAGAAATATTACATGTCACATTCGAATTTATCTTTGGGATGGCCATGCATGAATGTTTGGAATGTATTTCTATACTATTTTACATAGATTTCACAATCATTGACAATCCTATTTATTCAGGTCGATTTCTAACTCAATTTCATATCAACAATAGTATCTAAAAACATGCATAATGTCTAGTTTTCCACGCTACAATGTCAACTAATAGTCTTTAGCCAATCATGCATATTCAACATGTTATCCTTTCTACAACAAATTATGTTTCCTCTCTAGTATAATTAATCAGATGTAATGGCATAAATATATCAATCATAACCAAAATTCAAAACATGCTTGCAAAACACATAAATCACCAAAACTTATTCAACATGTTTTGATTGGTTAGGTTTCCTTTTCTCTCTTTATTGGGATAAGATCACAATATTATCTGATAATATAGAATCAAAGATAAGCCTCAAATCCATGGAACATGAACTCATATAAAAATCTAATGACAGGGTCATACATCCAATTTTTACTTTCCAATAAGGCACAAATTTTGTATCATCCGTGTGGCTAGTTAATGAATGGATGCGTTGGAAGGATTGGCACAAAAACTAAAGATATACAACATAAATAATATTTTGAAAATTATAAACATATCATTGTAACACATAAACTATGGCTATAAATGCATGTATAAGATCCATTTATGGGATATAGATTTACAACATGTTAAAATTCATATAAACACATAAGGTGTGTAAGGGTAGACATACTAGTGTTAGCAGCTCCTTTACTTTTCAACACTAGAATGTAGGTGTATGTCACTTCTAGTCTAAGGGTAAGATGATACCTTGGTATCCATACAAAACATGAGCAATTAGAGGCTACAACAAACATTTCGAGTCTAATAAAACCTTTATGCATAGGTAAGGTTATGAGATGAATGGGTGTGATAATGCATGTATAAGAAAAACTTCGTGAAAAGTTAAAATTTTGTCTCGTTTTATAAGAGAAGATGCACAATCACTTATCATGATGCATATTCGTGCACCCGATCCATATATGATATAAAACAATTTATGATCATTTGGACATTAAGATATGTGATAAGATCCATGGATAAGGTCAACCAAAGTCAATGCATGGATGTACAATTATGCATGGTCAATGCATGGGCATGCATTGACCATACACCCATGCATTGACCATGCATAATTGTGCATGTGACCTGACATTTATCTATTTTCAACCTAATCTTTATCCAATTTAGATAAAGTCAACTATATGCAATTTTATTCACACCTATTCACTAATTCACTATTTCATTTTAGTCCTCAAATAGTAAAACCTATGTTTTAAGTCTAGTAACCAGATACCAAACCTGATTCATCTTTAATAATCTAATACCTTTATAACTTGATCTAACTTTATTATATGTGACCTATAAACTTTCTACTAAGTTGGTAGTGAAACTACAATTCAATAACCATCCATAAACAAATCAACATTGGCCTCTAGTAAGGCATAATGACCACCAACTAATGAAGTATCAATGATTGACTATTAACTTGCCAATAAAACAGTTGTTATACATTCTGATCCTTTCATTATATGATATTTATTCAAGACTGAGGCACAAAATATGTGTTTACTTTAGGAAACCTTTGATATACATTAATTGATGTATGTATCAACGACTAAATGGTATTGGACCATGCAATGACTCACTCATACTATAGCCATAAATTCAAATAGTCACTTATATTGTTAGTTGGCCTATTAAATATATTAGTTTCTACACGTGAGACAGGTGAATCCTTTATTAATCTACTATAGCCTTCATAAATCTCTCATTATGACCAATCACCATCGTTTTGGCAATATTTTCTCAAAGACTATTTTAAGTTAATGTCAAACTATATTGACCCCTGGACAAGACAATCTGATAACCTTAAATTAAAGGATCACATGTATCACTATTTGTTAAAAAGATATGTTCCATAGACACGAGAATAACCATTCATATGGAATACTCTTGGTGGATCCTTCTATTAGGGTAGGTACCCTGGACCAATCAAATTCGACATTTGTGGATGTAATTTTATATTAATAATTAATAAAAGATTTATTGTTATTCAATTCATATGTTGTCTATTTATATGATTGTACAAATAACATATCTTAGAATGGTAGAATTATAACAAAAAAACCAGAAGATTGATCGTAGGAACCCTATGTACACTTTTAGTGGTCATTCTAGAAACGTTTGTAATCTTGATATTACAATGGATAAAGGCACGTGTAATGATGATAGGATTATCATAGTGTTAAGTAACTTCATCAAAAGTGGAAAAAGTTCTCATGTGTCAAAGCTGTTGTAAACAATTTGGTATAATATATGTGTACATATTGTAGATGTATTCATCAGAATGACCCAATCAAGGGGTATCTATATGGATGGTTACTTTAGTATCTATGCAATAAACCTTTAAATATCATAGGTACATGTGATCTTTTGACTTGAGGCACTAAACTGTCTTATGTAAGGATTAGTATGGTTTGATGTTGTCTAACGTACTATCATAATTGGGGTAATTATAAGGTAGTAATCAAATATATCTTGAGATACATAGAAGCTATAATTGATCGATAAAGGATTTGTCATTCTTGAGTATAAAAAAAGATATCTCACATGAGAATATTGAATGACATCCATGACTGCTTAAATTTATGACCATAATATGATAAGGTTGTTATCTAATCCATGTTAGTCATTGATGTATATCAATTCATATCGAGGAACTATTAAGATAAATACTTTTCTATGTCTTAGCCTCAAGAGATATTGGTTGACGAAATGATTGAATTACACATAACTATGATAGTATAAAAGCTTAAGAGATATCTACTAACACTTTATCGTTTGGTGGTCATGATGTTTTGTTAGAGGCTAATTTTGGTTTGTATTTAAATTCAACCTAAATTCAGGCACTACTAGTTTGATAAAGAGCTTATCGGTCATACATATATAAGGTTGACTCAAACCTAACGGCAAAGATTATTTCATGATAATCTTAGTGTTTAGGGAAGGAAAGAACCCGATTGAGCACGTTTTGACCAACTTAAACTTAGTATGCATAGTACTAGGTGACACCATGCAATATGGTAAAATCATGGCACGGTTGGACAAAACCTTGTCCAACTATACAAGGTTTGAAAACTTACCACACAAGTCAAACTTGGTATGCATAGTACTGGGGGACACCATGCAATATCATAAAATCATGGCACAATTGGACAAAACTTGTCCAGCCATACAAGGTTTGAAAACTTATCGGGCGGCACACTTGTGTGCCACCCCTGCAAGTTATGAAACATCTCGGTTGTGCATATTCATTTGCCAATTGTGCTTATATGTTAAAGGTGTCAAGTTTGAATGAAATCCTTGCTACACTCGAACACCTACACATATTTGAAAGTGTACGTCAGAATTAAAGCCATAAGTTTTTATTTTCTCTCATTCTTTTTATGAACACACTTAATCCCAAAAAGAAGCCCTAGTAGCCTTCTCCTTGGATTGCCTCTTACGTGTTCATGATTCGTGTGGATGCCAAGGTGTCATCTACGTGAAGATTTGGAAGAGTCACCAACACAGTTATAAACCTAAAACACTTTGTGAGTGTTTTACATGTTCATGAATATATGTTCTAAAACGGGTATCCTAGTTAAGATTTTAGGATTCTTTAATTTTAAAAATTTTAATTCTACTACATTGCTAGTTACCAGCACTCTAAAAGCCCACAAATTCTGGTAGACATGTCTACACAAGGTGCACCTAAGTGTTGTACAGAGTTGTCTTCGAACAACTATAACATGTGAGATTTATTATAACTTTTTTATCAGATTGTTCAGTACTATAATAATCTTAAATATATTACATGTGTCTTTGGTCAGGATTATATTGGGACAATAGACGTTTTTAGAACTGCCATCTCATAAAAATATAAGGTTCTCACAATTAGTTAATATATATTGATCTCTTATCACACTTCTTATTATTTTTAAGACACTTATCTACTTGAAAGGATTCATGATAAACAATAATGTCATTTTCACTAATTAGAACCATGACTACAATCTTTTACATTGGCATGACAATTGGCTTTATGACTGCCATTCTAACTCGCGCATTCTCCATGTACAATTATACATTAGGCCAAATTTCATAACTTCTCTACACTCAACTGCATTTCTAATCCACCGATACACATCAATACATAAAAAGACTAAAATGGCCTTCCAATGTATATATGGGTATTGCAAAAACCGACTCTCCATTTATTATGTCTTTTATATCCTTGCATCAGATTCCATCAAGTTTCACGTGCTTCTTCTTGTTGCAAACTTTCACACCAATATCTATTGACGGTTAAAATAAATTGTATGCACTTAGTACATATTTTCATATTAAAGAAAAACTTTAATCTTATATAAAAAGCAATTCAAATTGTTCTGAGCTTCTTGTTGTCGGAAGTGCTTGTGTGAATTGATTTTGACAATGATTGCCATGTAGGATGTTGATTTAGTATAAATACAATGCATTCAGTTTTTAGGTTTTTTATTGAATGAAATAAAATCTTCAGTTGTTCTTTCAATCTATTGGTTGTTGAAGTTTTCAATGTGCAATAGCTTAGTTTCAACAAATCAATTCAAGGCCCATGCTCTTTCAACTATTGTTTGAGTTAGGGGTGAATTTGGGTGTTTATGAGGGTAGGCCTAGATTAACTCATAAATTTATTTATAAAAAAAAGACATTGAAAATTTTGTGCCTAAACCCACCCTCAATTTAAAAGAAAAAAAAACGTTTCCCTTCTCACTCTAGTGTAGCTTACTTCGATTTCACGGTATAACTAAGCCCATTTTCCAACTCAAACTGATGGAACCACAAATATATATATATATATTTTTTTTTTTTTAACTAAAAGGCAAAATTTGCTTTCATTTTTTACTTTTCAATTCAATCATTTAGCCCCAAGCTGAGAAATGCAAGTTTATATTTTTTAGTTTTTCAATTTAATATTGTTTCAGTTATTATCAAAGATTTTGATCTTAAATCTAATAAATTATGTTGATGAATTTGCTATTATTATAAGTTGTAACATTTTATTGTTTTGTATTTTATTTGTTAATTTAATAAATTGGCTGATTATTTTTTTTGTTTTTGGAGATGAATGCTACGTGGATTTTTGGATCTTTGCATTTGTTTTTTAATAAATGATATGTGTAAAAATATTAGAAATGTTAATTAAGAAATATATTACCAAATGTACTCTAGTAATAAAAGAAAAAGTAACATAGAAATCCAATAAAAACTTTTATTGCTCTAAAGTTCTTAGAATGAAACGAAAAGAAGTGAATCCTATATGGTGCAAATGTAACTATATTTGTTAAACAATTTCCATATAATCAAAATTGGTAAATTTTAAATGTAGGTCAGTAAGAATAAATAAAATTGTCTTCAAATAAGGAAATTGTTTGGATTTCTTATCCCAAAATCAAGGGAAATATTATTAAAACCAAAAAATGTGCCAACTTTTTGAAATCCCCTGTAAAGTAATTGGCAGTTAATTGAACGGGTAATAAGTTACCAATATCTACTAAAGAAAGTTAAAAAGAATCAACAAATTTTTATGTAGAATTATTCATTTAAATTTTTTAATATTTTAAGGGTCAATTCATGTTTACTATTATAATTTATTTTCATTTTTAAATAATTAATATTCAAATATTTAAATATTTAGGTATGCTATTTTAACTTAATTTTTTATCTAATACACTATGAGACATGTGAATTTTTTAATATAGGAGTTAGCAGGTTCGGGCATCTTATTGTAAAAGCAGGAACTAAAATTGACAAGTTCCTAAATTTTAGGATCTTGGACCGAAACATATGCTAATAGGTTCCTATTCGAAACTTAATCAATTTGGTTTTCGTCCCATACTGGGTACCCAGTAGTGTTCACTAAATATGGTGTTCCTTTCCCTCATGTGGGTTCAAATTATTTCATTTCATCTACTTTGATTTGCATTTATAAAATATTCTTTATCTTAAAGGTTACTTTCCACTAGTTCTAGAGTTAAGCCGAATCGAACTTGAACAGGGTGGAGCTCGTTTTTTAGGGGGCTTAGCTCGAGTTCACCAAACTCGAACTTAGCTCGACTTATGTTCAGTTAGCTTCATAGATTGAGAGTTCATGTTTGATTTGGGTTTATGTAAACAACCCAAATTTGGCTCTAACTCACCAAACTCATTCACTTGAATTTGGTTCTCTTGTGGTTTGTACAATGTCATTTAAAATTTTTTTTAATATATTTAAGCTTGAGTTCGGGTGCGGACTCACATATATCAAACTCGGGTTTAGACTCATGATCGATTTTAAAAAATACTTTAGTTTGGGTTCAGGCTTGAGTTCGTATATGTTAGATTTAAGTTTGAGTTTGTTCGAGCAAAGCTTGTATCAAATTCAAATAAATTTGTTTGGAATTCATCCCGTATTTCCACCGTCCCCTTTTTCATATTTACTTTTTCAACTCTCTGCATTCTGTTTTGGCTTTTGTTCTTTTTTATGTACACAAGAGGAAGCCGCTAAAGCTTCTGATATGGCAGCCATTGCATGCCAAGGGGCAAATGCTGCAACGAACTTTGAAATTAGTCATTACCTCGATCACTTAAAGAGGAAAGGCATTTTCCTCACCAATCCTCCACCGAACAATCTGAAGAGACAGAAGCCAAATTGGAGGTCGAACAACCACCTGAAGAACAACAATAAGAAGGCATTAACGTTGACGCCATTGTCAACGTGATGCCATTTTTTCGCCAAACGTAGTAGTACTTCACCAACATCATCACCATGAATACATATCCATAACATGACTTGGAATTTCTGTCTAGACAATCCAGAACTTAACCCATTTTGGTTGTCAATTTCCTGCTCAAAAATGGCTCTTACATAGAAGTCATATCAACAAAGATCTTCAAAGTTGGTACCCGGTTTTTAATTCTGGTTCCTCCATGGAACCGATCTATTAAGGGTAGGTTATGGTTTCAATTTTTTTGAATTAGGCGGTTTTGTTTCTGCTTCCACTTCTAATTTTGGTTCCATCTTCGAAGAAATCAAAGGAATTGAAATCTACTCTAAATAGATCAATTCCAAGTATGAATCAAACCTGAAAACCAAATAACTGATGATTCTAGTTTCGGGTAGGGTATTTTGGTCACCCATATTTTAATATGGACAATTGAGTTTTGATTTTAATATTTGAATTTGAATTTTACAGCCTATTTATATGGGTATTTCAAGTCCTCTATTTGTATATGTATTTCATTTATGTTAGAGTTAATTAACTTTAAATTTGTGTTAAACATTTTTTTTGTGGATTATGGTTATTGTAAATACTTTTAATTATAATAGATTTAAATAAATTGTTAGGTTCATGTAATTTTTTTTGTTTTACTTCACACCTTTTCCCCAAAGAAAACCCATGGCTCTGCCATTGATTTGAGTGAAGGAAAAAGAGAGTGTGGATGGAGCGGTGATTATGTGGTGGTTCAAAATCAGACAAAATGAACGTTTGCTTATTTCCAAACAAGAGGCTTGATGCTCGTTATCGAATTCTTTCATATTATATGAAATTCGACAAAGAAACTTGATTTA
Source organism: Mangifera indica (assembly GCF_011075055.1). NCBI lineage: Eukaryota > Viridiplantae > Streptophyta > Magnoliopsida > Sapindales > Anacardiaceae > Mangifera > Mangifera indica. The sequence continues at coordinate 8,750,548 of NC_058140.1, forward strand.
ATCTAAATATTATGAATATTTATTTGTCGATTTGAAATGATTACTCCATTTTAGCACCGATTGGTTCTCAATGAATAAAGGGTATTTTGATAATCTATCTTCTATTACTTATATCAATAATTATTAATTTGATTATCACATTTACCTTAAATATTAAAATAATAATGAGATAATATTGATTTTATTATAATTATATTTTTATTTTTTAACCTTTTTAAGATAAAAATAAACTCATTTTCAACTAATGTAACAAATAATAAAAAAATATTTTAGAATAATTATATTTAAAAATATTTAATAAAATAATTATTAATATTTTTTTATTAGCTCTAACCAAATAAAATAATTATTTATATTTATCAAATATAATAATTATTTATATCCAATAATCTTTTAACCAATAAATTTTCAAGAGAATTGTTTAATTTTAATAGTAAAATATTATTCAATCCAAACATCCTCAGGTGAAAAAGTGATTGAATCAATAAAGCCAATGAGAACTTATGAGTACACGTGATTGAGTCCATTAAGCTATATGATTATAGACTATTTTGTTTATACAATATAAAGTAATACTATATGTATAAATAATTAATTTAATTTTTATGTATAAATAATAATATATTATTTATTATTTTATTTTTAATTTAAAATTATTTGACTATATAATAATATATCATAATTTATACATAAAATTATACTCATAATTTTATTTTATAATATATGTGTTTAAATATGTATTCCATCCAAACCAACAAAAACAAAATGATAGACGTCCTCCCTTACGCTAGCAAACAAGCAAAGGCGCCAAGGCCAATTAGTATTTTAACTTTATAATAAAAAAATTATTATTTTAACTTTCTGTTTGACCGATGCACATTTGTCCCCCTAATTTTAATAACTACCATGTATCACCTAATTTTTAAGAATTATTACCCCCCCCCCCCCCCCCCCCCCCCCCCCCCCCCCAGTGATTTTATAGGATTTTTTTTTTGAAATCATGAAATTCCTCTTCAAATATATAAAAAAATAATAATAAATTAAAAGAAGAAGAAGAAGAAGAAACCCTTAATGAATGTTATATTTAGTGTATAATTTTTTAAAATCGTTACACTGTTTAAAATTGTTCAATCTCGACAATAAAATAAACCTATTTCTACAATTCAAATGTGAACTTCAGTATCTTTAATGTTTAAAGGATATTCTTGTAATTTCCTGTAAAGTATATATTGTTAAAAAAATTGAGATTTTGATTAATTTTTAATTATTTTGAATAAATTAATAGGATATTGCATTGCAATTTAACATTAGTTATTTTTATAGCCAAATTCGATCAGTCCTAATATTAAATTGACTTAGAATGAAGAGTCAGACTGACAACGAGACTAAAAATGAGTCAAAAAAATGATGGTTCCTAAAATAGCAGTAGCAACATCCTTTTAGAAAATATAAGGTGTTGAAATGCCATTCAGACAGACAAAGACAAAACAGAGTTGAGAAAACAGAGTTGCTCACTTCCACTTGGCTCTAAGCAATGTATCAGTAGCCAGTAGGTTATAAAAAGAGAAGAAGAGAAACAGAGACGCAAAAAAGTGAAAAGAAAGATAATAAATGGGTTGGAAAGGGATTCTGGGTTTTGAATATGGAATTGTTCAGGGGCCACTGGGACCTGATATTTCAGGTCCAGAGCTTGTAGCTGCTGTTGCTAATGCTGGTGGAATCGGTCTCTTAAGAGCCCCTGATTGGGTACTTCCAACTTCAACAACTCTTTTCTTCTTGTGATATGAGCAACTATATGAATTAAGTATCTTGTGTTTTGAATTTAATTTTCAAGCACTTTCTTTGATTTTCTCAAACATTTCTCTGAGCAGGAATCACCTGATCACTTAAGGGAGTTAATAGGGAAGACCAGAGCATTAACGGACAAACCATTTGGGTTGGTGTTGTTCTGGAATTCCCCCATGAAGAAAATATAAAGGCTATATTGAAAGAAAAAGTTGCAGTTCTGCAAATTTCATGGGGTAAATGTTCAAAAGAGCTTGTACACGAAGCTCATTGTGCTGGGGTAAAAATTGTTCCCCAAGTGAGTGTTGCAGCTACTTTTATGTTTCATCCAAAATCTGTTTGTTGAAATTCATATATGTAGTTGAATGGAAAGTACTCATTTACAGAGTTTATGTGAAGTATCAATAAGTGTATTCGGCTTTTTCCTGTGATTTTTTTCTGATGTATTTCATGAACTATAAATTGTTTCAAATTGGAGGTCGGGAGTTTTGATGAAGCTAAAAAAGCAATTGAAGCATGTGCAGATGCGATTATTGTCCAAGGACGGGAAGCCGGAGGGCATGTACTTGGTCAGGTGTGAATTCCCGTAGGTTTCATAAGTTTAATTGTGTTCCCATTTTCAACTAAATTGAAAAATTTAATTGCTGCTACCGGCAGAATACTAATTTCAATGTGATTTGATTTTGCTTTTGTTGCACGTTTCTCGAGTCATGCTCTCACATTATAGATTTCTCATTTGGTTAACGAAAGGAAAAGCATATAATGGATTTGTATGTTTTCTTGGTCAAAGAGTACCCAACGCCAGTCGTTTACTCTAGTGAATGAAGTGATATTCTACTTCTATTTAAGTCACAGTGGCACAGTTGATTGATAGTCTCCTGATAGTTTGATATGCAGTAAATTGAAGTTTTGATCGAGCTGGCTGACCGATCTGTCCTGTGGTGTTTGTTCTTTTTCTAGGATAGTATAATTTCATTGTTACCAAGGGTTGTTGATCTTGTCGGCGATCGAGATATTCCTGTAATAGCTGCAGGGGGAATTGCTGATGCTCGTGGTTACGTTGCCGCTCTGGCGCTTGGTGCTCGAGGTGTCTGCCTGGGAACAAGGTTAGTAAAAATTCAACTTACATAAGCATATTAAACTCCTTTCAGTTATCTAGCAATTTGTGTTGGTACTCATGCAAACTGTTGAAAGATTAGTACTACCATGTAAAAGATACATGAAAATGTGATAGCATCGAACTTTGCCTAATTTTTAATCAGATGTAAAATATATAATCAAATGATATAGCTAGCTTAGTAGATTATCTTAGCTGAGGCAATCACAGCAATTCTTCGCCTTAAGGTCTGCTGGATTTTTTCTTAGTACCTGTAATATATTTTTTTTAAACTGGCTAAAATTAAGCCTGCAAGTTAATTGCAGATTTGTTGCAAGTCTGGAAAGCAACGCGCATCCTACATACAAGAGGATGTTGGTTGAACTCGACGAAACCGAATATACCGATGTCTATGGCAGGGCAAGATGGCCTGCACCGCAACGCGCTCTGAGAACACCTTTCTTCAATAATTTGGGAACCATTCCTGCTGATGAAAATGAATTAAACCAGCCAGTGATTGGTCATTCAATAATTCATGGCATGGTGAGCTTAACTTAAGGTTTTTAGTTTTATCCTAACGCTGAAACGCAACGTAAGTCATGAATTCGTGGTAGCAGCAAAACTATGGACTTACATTATGATTGAGTTGTTTTGATTTTAAACAGGAGAAAGACGTTCGACGTTTAGCAGGTACTGTTCCAAATGAGTCGGCAACGGGTGATATTGAGAGTATGGCAATGTATGCCGGCCAAGGAACTGCTCTCATCAAAGAAATCTTACCTGCAGGAGAAATAATAAAGAGGCTGGTTGAGGGCGCTCAGCTTCTAATCCATAAACAATTTAATTAGTGGCCTGGGATTATGAAGGTGTCCAGCCTTGGTGATAAATTGGTTTGTATCCAAAATCGAGAGTTTCTCATAGCAGCTGGGGGATTTGTGAAATTTAAAGCTGAATTAGTAAATTTGGTAAACAAATAAAAAGATATAAATCATGGATTTATTTCATATGCGGCTTCAAAGATCAAACATGGATGTCAGTTTAAGTGACTTTGACCCATTAAAATGGTTGGCTGCATTTTTAATATATTGGGAAAGTTGAGGCCGTTTATTTTTTCTTATTATTTTTAATATGAATTAATAAAATTTTTAAATATATGGTATTTACATGATTATCAAATAATAGATATTAATTAAAATAGGTAAAAAAATTATTGTCTAAACGATTTTAGACAAACTTTTAATACATTTATTTTTCTAAACAAATTCATCATTTATTCTAATAATATATTTGTTCTTTAGCATAGCTTCCTTTCAGTCGTGTTCTTTCTTGACAAGAATAATGATAATACACTCTAGTAGTATATCATTACATTAACTACAAAATAGTTTGATAACTTATATAATGATAAATTGAAACTTTTGTTGAAAACTTATGGAAACTTCTACGTATAAAAGTTTAAAATTTTGAATGATGATTTCATATAGAGGTTTGGTTTTGTTTATTTCTTTAGTTACCAATTACATTAATTGTGTAAACAGTAAATATCTATTGTATTAGTTAAAGTAGAACAAGTTTTGATATAAGAACAAAATGGAAGGCAAAAATATGATTTTTTGGAAATCCGTGTGAGAATGTCTATATAAAAATAATTTATATAAAATAAATTTTATATAGAGCAAAAGAAATGCATGCACTCCCACTTTACATTAGCATTTGCATTTGAGCTCACACTTCGCACGCACACTCAATTTCCAAAAATTCGCATTTCTGCTTTCTGTTCTGATCATACATTAAAACTTATTTTACTTTGACTAATATAACAAATATTCACTATCTACACAATTAATGTAATTGGTAATTAAACAAAGAAACAAAATCAAACCTCTCTTAGAAATCAGCATTTAAAGTTTTAAACTTTTGTCTATGAAATTTTTCACAAGAAGTTTTCAATGAAATTTTCAATTTATTTTTATATAAGCTATCAAATTATTTTTTATTCAAAGTGATGATGTATTGCTGGAATGTATCATCGTTAGTTGTGTCGAGAAAGAATACAACTGAAAGGAAGGTATGCTAAAAAAAAAGGGTATTATTAGAATAGACGATGAATTTACTTAGAAAAGTAACTACATCAAAAGTTTGTATAAAAACATTTAAATGACATTTTTTTTTGCATATTTTAATTAATATCCCTCAAAATAATGTTTGTGGGTATTTCTATACCCTCAACATTATATATGTAAAGGAATAAGGTTGGTCTGAGCCATGCTAAAAATAGTTAAGCCTCATGTGTCACAAGTCGTGTCGGGTCAAGGTAATACGGTTCTTATGCACTCAAAGATAGATTTCAAGATGTGTTAAGGTTTGAATCCTCCTTAGATTTCTTAGTCCATTCAACCAAGGAAGAAAAACAAGAATGCAAGTGTTTGTGTGATAGATTATGACCTAGAAACAACCCAAGACTTAAAAGGATCATCATCGGTCAAGAAAGTCCACCACCAATTTTTGGCCACAAGAGAGAAAGGATAAAGGATTTAGTTGCACAAAGCACAAGTATATAATTTCATTCAACAAGTCTAACCCATTACATGAAGAGTTTAGGTCTTTATATAAACCTCAAAATATCATTAAACTAATACATTTTGAATTCAAAATAAGACAAAATAATAGTTTATAAAACTTTCCCTAAGGGATCAGTGACAAGAAGCCACCCATGGATGGCAACCTTGTCCTTGTCGAATTAAAAACCCTTGAGTCACTTACTTGTCTCCTCCATTAATGCTTCATTTGACTTTGATTTGTGTTTTCCCAAAATGAACTGATACAAAATAATGAAGCTTAATATAATAAAATACAAAATTAGGCTAATACTAGATTAAACTAATGCAAAATTAAACACACAAGCAACTTCATTGGGCTTAGTTACAATGGAGTAATTTGGATCCCATGACAAGTGAAAGGCCAGTTTGCATGAGTTTGGAACTTGGGCTTTGGCTAGGATGGTGGAACTTTAAGCATTGCTTGATGGGTCTTTGGCCAGCTTCATATCACAAGGTCATCGAAGATGCAAGCCTTGGTAGGTCATGCAAACCATGAAAGATGAAAGCTTAAGGGCATGATCTATAACATCATGGATCATGCATTTGTGGGGTTTTGGCAGGCCAACTTGCATGTTTTGCAAGTTGGTCAACCAAAAATTATTTTTTTATTTTTTAAAATTTATTAATTTTCATAGTTATATTTTAAAAAACAAAGATAGTACTTTTAAAATTTATTAAAAATCTTTCGCTTATAACAAAGAAAAATCATAGTTGTATACTAATGAAAATTAAGTCAATAAAAAAACCTTATGATTTAAATGGATAAATAAATTCTCTTTTATCCAAATTTAAATTCTTAAAATCTTCAAATATATCACCAACAACAAGATTTTACATCTTGAAATTTCTTGTCACCCAAACTTTTATGCACATACTATTTAAACAACATTTAAATGTAAATTTCATCTTGTATTATCTAATACATATTCACTTACATTAAAAATTTATTTGGATGCTATAGTAAAAATATAAGGTGTTAGTAAATCACATGTCATGGCAAAAAGTACAAGATTAGTTTTTTTATTTGTTTTTTATCATGCAAGAGTATCAAACTTTTCATATCCATTCATAATTTTAGACAAATGATTAATATTTAAATAATTTATAAATTCACAAAATGAAAAACTTGAACCTACCGATTATTTACCTTTAGAGAGGATTTTAAACTTCAACGTAATTATGATGTATTTATAGTGTCTCCGTATTTGACTTTACAAATTGAATACATTTCAAATAAGCTTGAATTCAAAGCACGTTTGTTCGGACTCAAAACAAGATTGACATGATCAAGGTTAAACCTGAACATGAGCCTGAAGATAATGAGAAAAAGAAGCCTAAGCCTGAACCCAAACATTAGTCGTGTTTGGGTTGCTCAAATAAAAAAAAATTAATTGTCGTAGAAAGTCTAAGTCTTTAACATCTGTGGCATTAGGCTCCTAATAGTCTAAGATTTGAAGAAAAGTTTTAAAAAACAGAGTCGTACTCTAAACTAAGAAATATTTGTCACAAAAACACCTTACCACTATCGCAAAATCTAACCCTATTTGTTGTAGTTGCAGATCCAATGAGTCATTCACACTCCTCGACGGTGCCTCCTCCAGTTCTCCCATTTTACTGCTATGACTTCGTCTTCCACTACACTTTAAGGTTTGTAAAAGACTTTGTATTTAAATAATATTAACCTTTTCCAACTTGATCATGATCATCCATCGTATTTTGTAATATGTAATATGTTCATTTTGAGTGTTTTCATTTTCTTGCATTTTCTCGACAACCAAACAGTGACTCTGTTCTTGGATTCTAAAATATTAACTGATTAAGTAAACTAAATTAAATTTGAGTTACTTTTTATGATTTGTGTACTTTCTGATTATGTGTTATTGTTGTGTTCGTTTTGAGTGTATTCCTTTTCTTTTCCCGCATTTCTCGACAACCAAATAGTGACTATGTTTTTGGATACTAAAATGCTAATAGGTTAAATCTATAAAATTTATTTAATTTCTCAGGAACCAAACCGAAGATATGTTTGTCAATGTGGTAGCTTCTAGAATATAGAGTGTTGAGCCTAGCCAAATCAAATTTTAGTGTTTTAATTGTTTTCTTTTTCCTTTCTTCTTCTTCTCCTACATTTTCAAGAAGATATCAAATTGCTTTGAAATCTTATGATGATGTAATGTCGATGTGGAAGCACTATTTTTGGAGTTGAAACTCCAACTTGGAATTTATGTTTGTTACTAATTTTGCAGATGAGAAACTTGCTCAAGTCTATATCTTAATGCATTAACTCGTGTTTAGAGTGAATCACAATTCATAAATTCTATTTCAAGATCAAGTTTTTATCGTTAAACACTACCACAAATATGTTTCTGATATTTGTAACAGGTTTTTACTAAGGTTTTCAAAACCGGACCAAGATAAAAATCATTTTAAGTACTAGTTTCGATCGGACCAACTGGACCGTTTGGACCAGAATTATAGTTTTATGTAAAAACCTAAAAAAATTATATCTAATTAGTAATTACATGTGCTTTACATAGTAAATTTTATATTGTGCATACTTTTCAGTTTTCATAATTAACAAAATTTATGCATTATTGAACATAAATCTAATAAGTAATAACAACTAACTTTACATCAAAACAAAACATATGCATTAAACAAATCCAATTCCACAAACGCATGCACTATTAATTATTAAACACTCAAACAAATCAGAAATCTAATATATGCATTAAATAAAAATATAAAATCAACCAACCAACATAACCGTTATTAAACAAATAATATTCAATTCAACATTTAACAAAATATATCAAAAATATAATTTTTTTAACATAAAGTTTAATAAATGAATAATTGGTCATTCTTCATTATCACTAATGATAAAAGATTCTATCCTCACTTCTGTTGCACCTTCTATCAACTATTCATCTTTTACACCATCTTATTCAATAGTATTATCTATAAAATATATAATTGAACATTTTATTTTCTTTTAACCTAAAAAATCAATTATTTATATAAGAGTGTAAATATTTGTGTATGTACCAAAAAAATGTTTTACCTAGGAAATTATATGACAAATCATAATTTGTTGAATCATTATCGATGGGAATAAATTCCTTTCCATAAAGCATTTGATCCAATTTATCCGCATTAAGTTCACCAAACTCCTCTTTCTCGTCTACTATCCAAAAGTCTATTTTATCGATACTTTCATAATTAATTTGATCAAAATTTGATTTCTTATAACATAACCTAAATAGCCAAAATAATAAAAAGTAAATAATTAAAAGATTAAAGAGCACTATACCAATAGTCATTAAGTAGGGTACAATCATATGTAAAGTAGTAAATAATCATTAAACATGATAAAATAGTTTAAATAAAAATATTTATAAATGTAATGATGCATAATTGATAATTGTGTTACCTATTTTGCAACCGTAGGTTATAATGAATAAAAACAAGATCATTTACACGTTAATGCTCTAATCTATTTCTCTTCTTAGTATGTATGCGTTCAAAAACACTCCAATTACACTCACAGCCTAAAGATGTTGAAGTTTGACTAAAAATTTTAATTACAAACTTTTGTAAATTGGGAGTACTGTACCCATATGTTATTCACCATTCATCTAATATAAAATAACATGTAAATAATTATGTAATAGAATTTTATAAATTGGAAAAAGAATCGAGACATAAGAAACATATAAATTAAATTCATACTAGGTCGTATGGTTTTGCAAGTTTCAATAGCAAGCTAACGTGAGAAACTGCCCTCACAATCACAAAACATTCTACTCTCTTCTACTAACTTCGCCTTACTAACATTAAATATACATGTTTTACTCTCAACAACATCCAGAAAACCCTGTAATACCTTTGGTTTTGTGTAGAAAGATTCACGATCATTCTAAAATGCAGGATTCAAGTAATACGCAACTGTATGAATACCTCGACGCAATGTCCTATCCCACCTCAACTTGATTATTTGAGTATAAGGCTTGTAGAATTTCTTTTTATTCTTAAACAACTCCTTTATCCCCAATCTAGCTCTATACATTCCATCATAGATATATCCTAATGAAGGTCTTTAATCTAAGTCTACAATACGAAACAAACACATCAATGGTTTGACAACTTTTACAATTATACCTATTTCGTTCCAAAAATCATTACTCAGAATTATGGTCACAACCTCTTTGCCTTGATTACTCTTTGCATATCTAGAATCAATAAAAAACTTGTCAGTGACTATCGCTTATAAGTCATGCTTATGCTAAAAAAGACTTTGCAATGTGATGAAAGTCGTAGCAAATTAGGTTACACCAGGTCGTATAATTTCTCTTCATCCTTCTTTCTTTCTCAGCCAAGCTATCAATAATTTATGATTATAAATGAACTTTTTCACAAGAGATGCACATTTGGAAATTCTAACAATGTGATCCATTTCACCAATATCTTTTAAAATCAAATTGATACAGTGTGCTGCACAAGGTGACCAAGTAATATTTTTATATTTTTCAGACAATAATCCTCCAACTACTTTATAATTAACTCCATTATCAGTCACAAAATGAACAATGTTCTTAGGCCCAACCCATAATACTTTTTCCTCAAACAACCCAAATAATGTGTCAGCCCTCTTTACAACATCAGATGCATCTACTGATTTATAAAAAAAAATCCCTTTTGGACAATATACTAGAAAATTTATCAACGACCTACTAGAAATGTTTCTCCAACCATCAGCCATAAGTGTACAATCAACATCTTCCTAATTTTTTCTGTAACTATCAACAAGTAATTGAACTTCTTTCTTTGAATCATTTAACAAATTCACTCGTGCTTCATAATATGTTGGTTGCTTATATCTAGGCCCAATTGCAGTTATGGCATCTAACATAGGTTGAAAATAAATAGAATTTAATGCATGAAGAGGGATGCAAGCATCATATAAGAACCTTACAACAACCATGTCGACTCTCCATTTGGCTTCTTTTCCTGCCAAAACATTATTTATTGAAGGTTGAGCCCCACCGATAGTTCTTGGAGCAAAAAAATCACCAACCCCAATTGGTCTTTTTCTTTTTGAATCATTTGTAAGTCTAATTTGTTTTCTAGAAGACCTAGTACTAGTATTACCTTCATTCATATTCATGGGAGGAGACAACCCTTCAAATTTTTCAACTACAATATCACCCTTAAATTAAGGTACAGTAGCACCAAAAGGAGTCGCATGCTTACAAAATTCTTGTCTTTCTTTATTTTTTGCTGTAATCTCGTCTAATGCATTCACCATTTGATATCTAACATTATGAGGAACTTTAGTGCATGGACTAACATCTTTTTTTTTCCCAACCAAATGTTGTTTCAATCTATATATACCACTTCCTCTAGTTGTCTTACCACAATATAAACAATTCAACATCTTCCTTCCATTCTCATTTACACTCTCAAAAACATGTGCCCAAGTAATATTACCTTTTACTTGACATGGTGTTGAAGAAACCCTAGATCCGAATGATGACATGCTTCTACTTTATCTATCTGTTGCATAACAATAAAATCAGAAATCCTACAAGAAGGTATGCATTATGAAAGATAATTGATGAATGATAAGTAAAATGAGGTTAAATACAATTACAAAGTGCAATGTTTCAAACAAATATAAAAACATAGTTAAGCAACTTATATTAAATTAAAGTAGCCTATAAAAACATAGTTAAGCAATATTTGAATATGTGTTTGAGAACATAATAATGTGTTTCAACATATTATCCAACATTTCAACTTAATACAGAAACATATCATCAATCATGATCACATTCAACTTAATTCGAAAACTTACTACACAAACAAAAGTATCATTATCTTAGCATTAAACTTACTACACATAAGCAAGTATGACTTAAGAAATTCATAATGATATAAATAAATAGTGTATCCAGGGCATGAAACGTATTATCGTGGCATGACATTCATCTTAATACAAAAATGTTGGAAGCTAGCATTCAACTTACTATAAAACAATGTAGAAGATTGAGATCAATGATGATGTTCACAGCTATACAAAAAAGGTAGAGGAAAGATGTCAACGGTAACCTAGAACTACAACAATAGAGTTGACGGCAATGCAAGACTGAAGCAATAGCGTCGACGACAATACAGGACTAAAGTAATGGAGTCGACGGCAGCGAAAGATTGAAGCAATAACGTTGGCAGCAACATAGATCTAGATTTGAGCAACATTGGCGGTAACACTTTTATGTTGAATGCATATTGCGTACATGTAAAAAGGCAGTGTTTTGTTATAAAACAATGACTCTACATGTAGGGTTTTTTACACTGGGTCGTTTTACAATTGTGAATCGGACTAACCGTGAATTGGCAATAAACCGTCAATTCAACCATGGTTTAGTTCAAAAATTTAAAATAAATGACTTTTTCCTGTTAAAAAACCACTATAGTAACCGGTTTAAGGTCCAACCAGTTAGACCAACCAATTCGGTCTGGTTTTTCAAACCTTGGTTTTTACCATTGTAAGAACATTGCATCAATTTCATTTCATAATAAAGAAAATTTTGAGATCTTTTTGATTGATCTTATATGGTCAACTTAGTTCCATGTTGTAGCTTGCCAAATTAGCCTTTTAAGCAATCTTGTTTATAGCATTACTAGTAGTGCTAAAGTATTAGTAAAAGTACATTCTCTTGTATACATAGAATATTTAATTTAAATATTATTGTAAGATTAAGTTAATTTTACTTTTTTCATTATGTAATGTAGATACACTAAAGAAATGTTAGTCAAGATTCCTCTCATGTATCAATTATAACCAGAAAAAAAACGTTTCAGTTTGTCTAGCTCATTAAAGGGAAGGGAATAGCAATTGAAGAACCTCAATTGTGTGATTCAATTGATAATGTAGAAGTAGAGACTACATTTATAGAAGATTATGACAAATCTAATGATATTGAAGATGAAAATGTTAGTGAGTGAGAAAATATATTGTCTAAAGGGAAATCTAGCTCATCGACTCAACTAGTTATCTCATCTAACAAGAAAAGGAAGACATATGTTGTTTGGGAATTTTTTCCTGACTACATGATTATAACGATAAGGGATACACAATTTGCCATATGTAAATTTTGTAATAAAAAGTTAAAGTTAGAGAAGACATATTCGACTACACACCTTTCCTGTCATATGAAGTTGTGTCTTAGGAATGAAGGAAATAAGGAAACAAATTGCTGAGAAAGGACAAACATTGTTAGGGTTTAGCTAGCATAGAGAAATTGCTCAAGCCCTCTCACTCCACCGATTGTGAGACCAAACATAAAATATAATCATGAAATAGTACAACTTAAAGAGTAACTTGTTTGGTTATTCCTTATCAATTTAACACTAATTTGAGTTCAAATATTTAACTATTTTTGTGATTCAATATGCAGATCCACAAGGCATTGACTCATATGATTTTGATTGATGAGTTGTCGTTATCTTTTGTTAAGCACATTGGATTCAATTTTAATTATTTATTTACTTTCCTAGCTTAAATATATGCATTCATACACCTTTAATCATACATTGTATGGCATAATTTGCATGTCGATAAGAAATTGTGAGAGAGTGATTAACTAAGGGTCAAAACAACCCTTTTTATACTTAGAGTTAAAATTTGTTTTCTTTTTATCAAGACAATTCTTTTTCATGTGACCTTATTTATGACAATTTCAACAAACTCTTCTTGATATAGATTTAGATTTATTTCTTTTATCTTTATATTGAGATTACTTTTCACTCTTACCCCTAGCTTACAAACCTTCACTTATGCTTTTCTTTTCAAATTTAATTTCTATATCATTAGAGCAAAGAGCCCTTAAGACATCCTTTAAGGAAAGACTTTCTACCATATTTTATAGCAATTTTAACATCCTTACAAGTTCCATGCAGTGAGTTTAATATAATAATAGTCTGATTTTCATCAAAAAAAAATTCCTCTATGTTTGCAAGATTAATGGTAATTTTATTAAACTTTTCTAAATTTTCTTCCATCCATTTTAAAACCAAATAACTACTCTTTCAAATAAATTTTATTTGTCAAAGATTTAGTCATATAAAATAATTATAATTTCAACATAGTTTTACAGTAGTATTACTATCATCCACTTGCCTAAAAACATTATTAGATAGATATAAAATGAGTAAATTATATGGCAAAGACTCTACACTCCTGAGAGCCTTAGCTTACTTTTGGTGAACTAGAACATCTCTCATCTTTTTTCTCCAAATATTAAAATCATTTTTACCATAAAATTGCTCAATGTCTATTCTAGATGATCCCATTTTATGTTTTAAATTGTTTATTTAAGATTTTTTTGTTCCTACAAAGTCAAAAGAAAACACAATAGTACCCAAGAAAGCATAGTACTAACACAAAATAAAAGTTTCGGAAAAAAACATATAGATATCTTTCAAAAGTACCAAAATATAAGATTAATCAACAAAAAAAAACAATTTTTAGGCATAGCAAGATATCAAGATTCACAATAAATAGTAAATCAAAAACATAGATCAAAGAATCTCAATGGCTCAAATAACATTTGTTGTAATTTTTAGATCAAGATAATTTGATTCAAGTAATATAAATGCGAAATCAAGAAAACAACAAACAACACAAGCAATTACTTCGTTCAGATTTCATAAAGAAATCCTACATCTAAGGTAAAGGTGTTCATCTAGTCAAATCCACTAATTTATCAAGTTCAATAACATATACATGTACACAACTTTTAATCAAAATTGATTAATAGTACACAAACTATATACAATGTAAACAAGCCAATGAGTACCTAACTTTTACTAGAGAAGAACCATCGATTGAACTTCTAAAAGGAAACCAAGAAACCCTAACAGAACTTCTTCGAGAAGTAAGAAACGTGTAAACTAGGAAAGAGTGTAATTGTAAAAGAGAGATTAACTAAGGTTTAAAACAACCCTTTTATACTTAGAGTTAAGATTAACACCGACAAGTAAGCCCAAGGCCATTTTAGTCTTTTCCCTTGATTTAAATGGAGTTTATTAATGTTTTCCAGAGTAATACATACTCGTGTATGATAGAATACACAACCATATATCATCAGCAAATTTGAATTTACTAGATAAGATAAGAATCGTGGCCAGATCAAGTGTTGCCTTAGTTGTGCAAAGAGGCATACGTTTATGTATAGCCTATACATGTCTTTGTATCGTATCCAGTAGGCAAAAAATAAAAGCGTTTTTAACCTAATTCTCTTAAATTTTTCTCACCGTAGCCATACCCAAACAAGAGAGTCACAAGAAAAGAGTCTCACAATAGTTGAAAGGAAGTCACCGGTTATCAAAAATCATTGTAACCATGTGAAAAATTGCTTGTACGTTGAAAAATAAGTAAGTTAGTCCTTCCCTTGACTAAATCAAACACGATTTGATGAAGCTTAGCATGTAAACTTAAAAGAAATTTATTCTTGATTAGTTATAATGTCTTGATAATCCTTTTATACTTGTTTATGCAAATGTGATGATGGATTACTGTAAAAATTATTATGATCATGAAGTTTGAATGTGGTTTAAAGGTTTGTGATTAATATTAGTGTTAATCTAGGATGGTTAGTCATTGTGTATGTGTTGGATAGATTTAAGTATGTTTAAGGTGCTTAGAAACATCCAATGAACTTAAAATGTGATAGTATCGCTAGAAGCTAGTCAGAAAAGTAAAGAATTTGTGAGTTCTTTTGATTTTTGGATCATGACTCATGGTTATGTATGGCCTTATAAACGTTTATGTATCTTTAGTTTAAAAAAGAAATTTTGTAATTTTTGAGAATTTGTTTTGAGGAAAGTCATACATGACCATGTGGTATGAGACATGCCCATAGGTGACTTGCCAAAAGTAGACGTCACACTTTAAAAAAGGCACATGGGGGTACACCTTAAGCACACACTCATATAGCCAATCAAAAGACTATTTTACCCTTAGTTTAAGCATAATAAAGGGGAAAAAGGAAGAAGAGGAAGAATAAGAAAGTTTACTAAAAGAAACAAGCTAGATAGAACTAGAAAAAGTGCCCAACTAAATGGAAGATGGCACGAGACCTTAACAGAGTTAGACCCAGGTCAAAAATAAAAAAAGTTAAGGAAAGTGGTTCACATCCAATTAGCCACCAATTATGTACATAAGTGGTAAGATTCATGAAAACAATAGGACTAGATACCCATGAGATGCATCATGCAATCAATACCAAGGCACATAACCACTCAGTTTATTTAGGTATGCATGGTAAGGGTTATGGCCTCTCAGATATTTTCTTACGTGAACAACAAAATGCATCACATATGTAACTATGGTATGGGTCATTTCAAGATAGTTTAGACAGCAGTTTCAATTAGCTTATGTGATAAGGGAAAGAATTACTACCAGATTATTTTCCTGTCTAACCAAGGTGTCCCAATAGCTAGCCCAATAGGTCAATGGCATATACACAAGACATGACAAATAGTGAGATACAAGGTGTCTTTTCTTGTTTTTTTACTAGGGCATTAGATATACTAATTTTAACTTAAGCCTTAGTAATCTTTGTAAATGACCTATGTTAAAGCACAAGAGTGCCTAGTTGTGACCATGTTTGGATTCACAAATGGAACACTAGGTTTATCAATTCTATGAATATTTAGAGTGTCAAAAGGTTACCAACTTAATGAGTGTTTTCAATCATACGTTCTTTTTTGTTGTTTTACAAGCAAAGGTAAGTAGCAGGGAATCCAACAATTTAGTGAGTAATTGTACAAGGGCTTGGGGTGTATTGGTCATTTTATTTAGATTTATCTATATTCATGTATTTTGAACATTTTAGTATGTTATTTTTCAGATTTATTTATGCATAATAGCTTCAAATTGAGTTTTTAAACTTTTTCATATGTTTATGAATTTTTAGTAAATGATGTATTTCAATTTTATCCATACTGCACCTTTTGCACGCTTAAATATTTATGATCATGCATTGAATGATGAAATTTTAAATTAAACAGTCCAATTATGCACATCTCTTCAGGTCATATTCTAAGTAAGAGTATGCATTTGGAGAGGGCTATTACATAAGACAAGAAAAATATTGTATCAATGAAATGACTAAGTTACCTCTGTAGCTTTATTAAGATGAATAAACTAACCTTTAATGCAATTTTACCATACTACCCTTATAGTTTGAGACACACATTTACAAACTCTACCTTGTCAAAAACTGACACACAATTTAACCAAAGAAATACACTTCTACATTCCTAAACCTAGACACTACCAATATTCAACAAGTTCAAGGTTGACTTAAACCTGTTAATTGGTACAGTTTTAGTCAACACATCTACTAGATTAACTTCAAATGCAATTTTCTCTAATAGGACTTGTTTATTTGACGAAACTTCTCCCACAAAATGTAACCTAAAATTTATATGTTTGGTTCTTTCATGAAATGCGCTATTTCTATATTGATGTATAACACTTTGAGAATCACAACACACAAGGAGTATGTAAAAACATAACATGTCAATGACCTCCTTTTGTCTTAATATACAACATAATCAGAGTCAAAATATCTTTGAACAAGAAATTTATAAGTCTTATAAACACAATATGTAAGCTTAAAATCATATGATCCTTTCAAGTATCTTAACACCCATCTGGTAGCATTATAATGTTCTTTATTAGGTTTTCCCATAAATCTACTTACCAAACTGATTGCATAAGCAATATCAGGCTTGGAATCTACCATAGCATACATAATACTACCTATAACATTTGAATAAGGTACTTTTTTCATATATCCAAACTTAATAGCAGACAAATGATGCAAAACAAATTTTGTTTGACATGAGCTCCCATAGAAGTGTTAACAGATTTAAAGTTAAGCATACCATATAATTCAAGCACTATCTTTACATGGACAGATTATGACAAAGTTAAAATGCCTTTAATTTTATCCCTATTAATTTCCATGCCTATAATTCTTTTAGCTAAAGCTAAATCTTTCATTTCAAACTCATCTTTTAATAGTTTTTTTCATTTTAACAAATTAATCATCTATTTTGAAATTATAATCATATCATCAATATATATCAACAAATAAACATAGTTGCCTTTCTCAATTTTAGAAAAATAAATACAATAATCAAGATTACGTCTAAAAAAGCCAATAAAAAGTATATGATCATCAAATCTCTTATACCATTGTCTTAGTGCCTGTTTTAAACCATATAGGGTTTTTTTAAATAAACAAACCATACCTTCAATTCCAGGTTTCACAAAACCTTTACGTTATTTTATAAAAATTTATCTTCTAGGTTACCATGTAGAAAGGTAGTTGTAACATCTAACTATTAGGGTTGGTAAACTAGAGTCAAGCCTCATAACGATACAAGTTCATTAATAAATGTTATATTACAATTTACAGTGGTATTTTTTGTTTATAAAGCATATTATATATGCTCAGAAAAATGCCTTAAGAATAATTTAACCTTAATGAAGAGATCAGTGTTTGACACCTAGTCGTGGGAACCTTATGTGCATATTAGGCAGTTGTTCTTAAAACATTCATAACTCTAATATTACCATGAGCAAAGGCACAAATAATAGTGATAGAGTTATTATAGTGTAAAATGACCTCATCAAAAGATGATAACAGTTCTCACATGTCAAAATTGTTTGTTGACAACTTGGTGCAATACATGGGTGCACATTACAAATGTATTCATTGGACTAATCCGCCAAGAGGATTTTATATGGATGGTTGTTCTAGTGTTTATGGAATATATCCTCTTAGTGAATAAAGGTTTATGTGATCTTCAGACTTGAGGCCACTAGTCCATCTTATATAAAGATCAATATGGTTTAACATCAACCTAACGTAGTCTAGTCAAACGATTGTCAGAAAGTGGTGATTAGCCATATCAATATCTGTATGAAGGTTATGATGTATCAACAAATGATTCGTCACTTCTAAGCATGGGAGTTGATATCTCAGTTAAGGCTCTTTGACAGATGACAACGACTAATTAGATTTATGGTCATCGTAAAATTGAGTTAAATATTCAATTTGATGTTTTTCTAGTTATTGACAAAAGTCAGTTTATATAACTCAAGGATCCCTAAGGGAGACACTTTATCTATACTTTAACCTCGAAAAAATATCATATGATAAAATGATTGAATTACATGAGTAATCGATTACTGATAGATTAAGAAGTCATATATTGACACTCCACTAATCGGATGGTCATAATGTCTTACTAAAGGTTGTTCTTACTCTGTGTCCATACGAATGTTAGGTTGAGAGCTTGATATGATTCCAATCACTAAACAACTTAGTGGAGAGCCTATGGGCTACACACAAAAAGAGTTGATTGAACTTTAAAGGCATAAGATTTTCTAAGTTGAATCTATGTTGGATCCGATTTGGATTTTGGATTAAAAGTTTCAAGTCTTAGAAAGGTCTTCAAACCCAAAAGTAAATTTTATAATACTTAAGGACTAAAGCAAAATAATTTTGAGGGATTAAAGTTGTATATGAGAAAATATAGGTTTGGATTGAATTTATCCAATTAGATAAAGCCAAACTCAGTTCATAAATTCATGTGGGCATAAGAATAAATAAAAGTTAAATTTTTGCATATACATACATACATACATATATATATATATATATTGGGTATTAAAAGAAATACCACTTTTTGGGCCTCTCTATACATTTTTACTGTAACTTTTTTTCATTAAACAATTATACCACTTTGTTAGTTAAATACCAAAACTACTCATATCTTTATTTTTATAAATACAAGCAATAGATGTTCTTTTCAACACTAAAAAGGCAAAATATATTTTTAGAGATCTTGTAGATGATTCATCCTTATCATGGTTAGTGTTGATCTATACCTTTTTCTTATGTATTTGTTGGTGTAATATTTGCAAAACAAAAATTGTATACTAAAGCAGTTGATTTACCATAAAATTTCATAAGTAATATAGTTAAAGAATTTGTAAAAACGGTAACATTTGTTACTTATTTTGTTTGTTGAATGTTGTTATATGTGTAAGTTAAAGAAGTTAGAGTACTTATTGGTAGGTTAAATGGGATGTGGATGTTCACTGAAAACAATGTTTATAGTTTGTTTTTATGTATGCTGGAAAGAACATAAATAATGATGGAATGCAAACTATAAACAAGATCTCATCTGGTAGGCAAGATTGTCTATCGCGATCTTGCTTACTCTTTTTTCAACATAAACTTTGAATGTTTGCTTGACAATACAGGTAAGTAAAAATGCAAAAGACCGAATGTATTGTTTGTTTCAGAGGGAATTGGATTACAAGTGATGATAATGTAGTGAAATATGTTCATGGGAAGGAGAGACCGATCTGTATTGACACAAATGTTAATTTCAAAGGATTTGTGGCCAAAATTTGTGATCTTTGAGATTTGATTAGTTTCAGCCAAATGTCCACATATTTATCGTAGGTAATACATCATAAGTCCTATTGAGATCAAAGATGATGATGATCTCGAGTATGTGATAATGGAAGCAAGAAGTTTATAAAGACTGATAAAACTTTATGCTACCCAAACTCCTATTGAAAGAAGGGACAATTAACTTAATAAAGAGGTCCATATGATTGAAAGAGAGGATTATCACTCATAAAATTAGACAGAACCACAAATTTTCCAAGAGTATGATATGAATCATAGTGATAAAGATAACAATGACGATGTGGATAAGGACTATAATCCTAAAGATAATGATGATGATGATGACAAATTTCTAAGATCATCTAATAATGATGACACAGATTATGAACCAAACAAAGACATTGTGAGAAATCAAATCAATGAAAGAGTTGAGTCTAATATGGGATGTTATGGCTTTATAGATGTAGGAGGATATAAAAGTCATATTCATAATCCTAATCCATTCTAGTGGGTTCCTGAGCCAACAATAGACATTGAGAACATTGGTACTAGTAATCAAGAAATGCAAAGAGACAACAGTTTAAGAGTAATGGGTTTTTATGATTCGAAAGTTGAATTAATTATTTTATTTGAGAGATACGTTTTGAAGACAAGTTTCCAATGAAAGTTACTTACTCTGATACAAAATGTTATCAAATCAGGTGTGTAGATCATCAATGCAAATGGCCAGTACGAGCCAGAAGAGAAGAGAATAAAGATTATTAGGTATTACGTTGCATGGATGATGCACATAATTGTCCAACGAATCAAATATTCCTACATCATAAATAGACAAGTGCTAGATTATTGGGAACTATCCTTAAATCAATGTTTGTGGTTGATCATATCTATCAACTAAAGGAAATTATCTCTAACATGGCAGATTGGTACAAAATCAATATTTCATACACATAGGCATGGCATACGAAGACGTACACTATAAATGCATTACGAGGATCTCCTAAGTCTCTCATGCTCTTACTTGAGTATTGTCATAATTTGGAGCTAAAAAACTCTGAAACATTTACACATATTGATGTTGATGCAGAAAATAGGTTCCAATTTTTCTTTATGGCTTTAAGTGGTTCGATAAGAGGATTCCAACAATATTGTCATCTTATTATTTATATTGATGCTTCACATTTGAAGGGAAAACACCTTGGGTCTCTTTTCATTGCCACTACAAAAGATAACAGTAACCAAATTTATCCACTTGTATTCGGTATTGGTCATAATGAAGGAATGGATACATGGACCTCGTTCTTGAGGTACCTATAATTATGCATCGGGGATATTCTGAACTTAGCCATTATTTTAGATAGGTATCATTTAATAATTACATCAATGACAATTGTATTCCTACATGCTTGTCATGACTTTTGTAACTACCATATAAACGGCAACATGCGTATGCAGTTCAAAAACACAAAACATATTAAAAGATTATTTTGTAAAGCTACAAAGGCATATCATCTTAAGGATTTATAATCTTTCATGATTAAGATAAACTGGGTGAATCCTATTGTAGCTTTGTATTTAAGCAATATTGGTTATGAAAAATGGGCTCGTACCCACTTTGGAGAATGACGGTATAACATCATGACACCCAATATTACTAAGTCCTTTAATGCTTTGACAAGAACTACGCGAGCTTTGACTATCACTATTTTGGTAGAGTTTGTTAGAAGTACAATGCAATATTGGTTTTATAATTAGTGAAACTTAGCAAGTATAATAACAAAATTTTGTTGAATTTTATTTAGCCATTATTATATTAGGTTTCATTATTTGTATTTAAATAAGTGATTGATCTCACCGACTGACACCATAGGCAATGGATAAGATTGTCAAACATGTGCATAAATCTGTAAATATGGTAGTCAAACCAATTAATGTCCATAGGTACAAAGTTTATCATGCACAACAATAGGTGTTTCTGGTTTAACTTTTATAGATTCTAACTTTCACAAATTTTACATACGCACGTTACTGCTGTTACTCGATTTTGAACCTATCAAACTGCTTTAAATGGGCAAATTTATATTACTCCATAGATTACTTACAAGTGTTGTACGAAGAAGATGTCAATTCGAGGTGATCAATCAATGTGGACACCTTCCAATAGGCCATTTATTTATCCACCACAAATGTGATAAAGCCGATTAAGTTGTCCATCAAGCCAAACAAGTAAACCATTATAGAAAGAGGAAATCCAACCACAAAATTATAGCCAATGTCATTGACCAACCTCACTCGAACGAATTGTTCAAGTTTAGCTTCAATTGTTGTTGTAGAGTTATCCCACGCATCAGGTTGTGGTAGAAGACATACATCAGGTCATGGTATAGAACAAGGTCGTCATACCAATGGGGCATCTAATCTAATGAATTAGAATATCATGATTAATTTTCTTTTGACATGGTTAATTTCCTATAATTTTTTGTTCTTTTTTTTGAATTTCACACAATTATATGTCATTATAGATTATTTTTTCAATTTATGACAATCACATTTCTATAATTTCTTGCTTGTTTTTTTTAGGTTGTTACTAGTGTAGAAGCATTATTTAGTTATGTGGAGGAAACAATTATTGTTGTGTTAATGTTTTTCGTTAGTTGTAGTTAAGATACTAATGAAATTAAGAAAATGAAGTAAAATAACATAACATTGTATTTGGAAGGAAATGAAATAAATTCGACATATGTTAAAAGAAAGAAATGAAATAACATAACATCGACTTTGCATGGTAATTAAGCCATTAATGAAAGCAAGTTAATTAAATCCATAAACTTTGCATGCAAACCCATTTTTAAGGGAATTCCTCTAGGTCTGTATAAATAACCAAAATTTTAAATTAATTAACAACTCTAAAAAAATAAACAACATTATTTGTAAGCAAATAACATATTGTTTCTTACCGAATACCCTTCTGTGGAATATCGACATGGCTATACACCTCCTTAGTAATTGCAAATATATGGACGTGAAGTTGAAATCACAATTATGTGTGAGGTACTTTATAAACATAATCATAAAAATGTCATAATCCCCCGAACCCGGATCCTGTTCTGGCATATCTCACACACACCTAAAATTATTTACTAAGATTTTATTTAGTGGCAGTATACTCAATCTTGTTTGATAATAATTGCTAGCTGATATAATGTGGGTCAGACACTTATATGGTCTCATCAACCTCTTGAAAGTTGTTTTGCTCATGGTATATAATGCAAAGTCATGTACATACAAAGTGCACGAGATCAAATCGAACACACCACATACCCAGTATTGGTTCTCAAAGTTGATTAGAATGAATACCTGATATGTAGTCATATAATGAAATTAAATTAAATAAGTGAATGTAATAAAATTAATCTTAATAATTATTCTATAATCACCTTATCAACTCTATTCCATATTCATTAGGCGAAGTAGAAGAGATGCCCTGGATTTGATTAATGAAAAACGATGGCCACTACATGGTTGATCCAATCCGATTGAACTCTTATACTTATGCTGATAGATTTGCAACAAATTAGGTTGGTAATGTTGTCCAATTATTGTCTGGAAATGTTTTACAAATGACTTCAAGGAAAGCTTTAACATGTTATGTTATAACAGAAAATATTTAGTTAAACAATTGCTTAAATAATATAAAAAAATAAATGAAAACTCTTCTTACCATGTCTTCAAGCTAATGCCCCATTGTCGATAATAAGGTTAACCATTCGCCTTTGGAGACAGATTGAGTTATACTACTAAGGCCGATAAAAGGGACATATTTATAAGAATCATCAAGTGTTGTTAGATACCAATTATTGAATACTTTGTATGTTTGGACTAATGTTTGGCTCGAAGGGTAAAACTCTTTCATTGGCACATTCTTTCATGTCATGATTTGATCTGTGAAAGGACTAATCAATTATCTGCCTTTTTCTCAAAACATGACCAAATGTTGACTGTTTCGAGCGTGTAAAAGCCTTGCCTATGTTTCTCTGTGGGAGTTCATCATCATGTGGCACAATAAGCTCTTGGGTGAAAATCTCCATTTAAGACAACGATTCCAATGAGACCTTCATTTCCTTATTCATATTAACCTAAACAAATTAACACGTATATGTCATTGCATATTAACACATATAGAAATAACACATTTTATCAGAGACAAATATCACAAACTTACACCAATGGCAAGCTTTGAGCATATGACTCCT
Source organism: Mangifera indica (assembly GCF_011075055.1). Lineage (NCBI taxonomy): Eukaryota > Viridiplantae > Streptophyta > Magnoliopsida > Sapindales > Anacardiaceae > Mangifera > Mangifera indica. Next base: position 8,774,786 of record NC_058140.1, read on the forward strand.
CAAGATCCCTGTGATGTTGCTTGAATATTAGCCTGAGATCCCTGTGATGTAGACCTTCATACAAGGAAAACTTGAAAGAGGGGATGGCATAAGCATACACGAGGTCTGCATACCATGAGAAAATGATTAATAAGAAGCATGACATCCTAAAACAACATGCAAACTATTAATCGATTATGTGGACTCCTTATTGGATGACATGGCAAGTGGTTCTTCTCTCATGAACTCTAACGCCCTAATATACCACCCCGTTTCCTAATCAAAAAGTGTTAGACACAATATAGCTATAATGAGATCTTGAAATAAATAAAATAAAACTTTATTGTTAGTTAATAAAACATATCATTATATTTTATTATATCAGTTAACAAAACTTTATTGTAACTTTCACTTACTAGAGGTGTGTTAATAATTACTTCAGTATCATCCTATGTCGAAAGGAAAAAGGTCTTTTATTTAAGCATTCACAGGACACGGTTATCTATGATGGTACCACATGTGGTGATAGATTACTTACAGTCTCATAAATCCAAAATTGCATTAAAAAAGAATAATAAGTTGGTTAGTACTAACAATAATATGTAAGCTAATTATTTGCTAGAATGGTAATGCGTTACTTACCTGGAATGTAATGGGATAACCCATAACTAAGTAATTGACAATAAGGGGTGACCTCGTGTATGCATTATACTTCTCTAGGTAGTACTCATATGTTCTATTTATACTCTACCATTTAGAGCCTACTATATTATTCCATGATGGATAACGACTAAATGCATCTAGATTGTTGGCAAGATGTAACATTTGATTGGATACCACATTTCTATTGTTTGCCCCCAAAACAGAAGGAATGCACTAAATGGAAAATGACAAACTTTATGGCATCCTCATTATTGTCATTCCAAATTTAGTCATCAACCGCCCCTTCAATGTCTTAAAACTGTAATGATCTACTAAGCCCCAAGAAGTATTGTAGCATCAATCTAAGAGTTCTTAAGTAGTTCACGTAATGCGACATATTTGTGTCATCTCTAAATAAAAGACCAGTAACAAGTGCAAACTTTATTGGCTTGAAATGTACTTCCATATCGTTTATTTAGAACAATAGTTCTCTATCATGTTGCCTTCAGTTAATTAGATGGAAAAAACATCGTATTCATCAAAATGACACTAGAGTGACTCTCCTTTAAACCCAATAATCGACCAAAACAAGTTATCTGAAATATCTCTCATTGCATCATATTAAATCTCTGGTTTATGATGCTAGCAACATCTATCTTTATTTGGAAGGTCATTTGCACATTAAATTTATATGCTTTATGAAACTTGTTTGCTCCCTTTTGGATATTGATTCGGTGTTCCTGCAATACAAATGGAAAACAAATACCACAAACTTGCATCGACTGACAGCTTATCATTTTATCTTTCGTTTCTTTTTTATTTTTATTTATTTATGATCAACATTAGAGCATATATATAAAACAGAATAAATGTAGTATTTAGAAAGGCCTACTGAGTGATAAGAATAAACAAGGTGATCTCCAAGATATCAACTTGTTTATTCCTCAAATTTTTCATATCCAACCAAATTACAATCAACTCCTCAAATTAGCAAAAACCAAATCAAAATTAATTGTCACACACCCAACTACATTATTAACATAGCAAAAATCCCATTTTTTTTATAGATATATTCATATACTAACACCAAACACCAAAATTTATAAACTACATCAACAAAATTAGCAAACAAATCTAAGTAGAAAACACTAACCCGTAAAACTCGATATACAATTCTTCCTCAATCAGTCAAATTCACACAACAGCATCAGTGGATAAAGCGTTCGATCTCGTCAACGTTGTTGGATAGAGCATTCATCATTGGCATCAATTCTCCTTCTCATCAATATAGGCATCCATGTCAGCTGTTTCTTCTTCTTCACGTGATGGTTTCTTCTTCTTCACCATGGAGGCTTCGAAAGGGATAAGCTTGGAAAGTGAGTCAGTGAAGGCTTAGAAAGGGAGATGATTTTTTAATTAATTTGGGGAAGGTGAATAGCCTTAGGATTTTATATTCAAAATGTGATTTCCTACAAATGTGATTTGCAAGGATTCTTTTGCTTTGTAGAAGAGAATCACCTATAGAATTCTTTTCATGCATGAACAGTACAATCGTAAGATTCTCAATATTTTCTCATCATAAGGGTATTTTTGGAACTATGCACTTCATATGGTATATTTATTATGTGTATAAAAAGTGTGATAAAAATGCATAGGTGAGCCTCAGTTGTGGTATTTTTTTAATATCTCTCTCTATATATATGCATGATGTGTGAAAAGTTTTTTCTCATGGAAACAATGTCTAATCGCACATTATGTTTTATCTTTTTTCTAATAGAAAACAAAAAGGTGGCACATGTCACAGATATATTTTCTTATGGAAGAAAAAGGTTGCACACATATTATTTGTGTAAATAACCCTAGCCTCCTACAAGGTGAAGAATAAAACATTGTCATGGTCCTCTTCTAAAATTAGATAAATCATTTTCATGAGCATTAATAACATGTTTATGAATTAATTATCTTACAAAGACGATCTAAAAGGGGTTTTTGGGTATGTTTATTTATTAATTAAAAATTTTAATTGTTATTCTGTTGTTCAAAGGTCGTAAATTCCCTAAAGTAACTATTCTAATTCCATTTTAAACAAAAATATAGCAAACAACATTAGCCTTATTAATGAATAACAACAAGTGCAAATTTTTCTTGCTAATTTATACCTTCAACGTGGGAAAAACCTTTTGTTACCATTCTAACCTCAAATCTGCCGCTTTCAAACCCTAGTACAATAGGTTTTCTTTTGAAAACCTATTTGCAGCCTATAATCTTTCGATTAATAGGTTTTTTTCACTAAAAAACATTTATTATTTTTGTGTAAAGAATTCATTTCAATTTGCATAGCTTTTAACCATTCATGTTTGTGTTTACTCATATAAGCTTGCATGTAATTTAATGGCTCATTAGACTTGATTGAGTCACCTCTATAAAATGCATAAGAAATAAGATCTACTTATGCATATCTAGATGGCAATCTAATATTCCTCCTAGATCTATTCTTGGCCAATTGATAATTAGACAGATCAATATGTCTATTAATGTCTAAACTTTGTTGACTTTGACTCTATGATATTTGCTGGTTCAGACCTTTATCTTCATACTTTGGAGTGTGAATTGGATCTGAGCTCAAACCAGGTTCATCACTTGACTCAACAATATCATATTTATTCAAGTCAGCTTGTTTTACCTCAATGTGGACTTGTTTAGAGTGTGATTGGTCAAATTTAAACAAACCTTTATAAAATGCATATTCATTAAACACAACATCTCTACTAATTATACACTTAAATTCATCAATCAACCAAACTTTATAGCTTTTAGTGCCCATAAGATAACCTAAGATCATATAACAAGCAATAACAACTATTTTTACCCTAAATTTCTTACTTAAACCTAAGTCAGCTAACATGCACCTTACTTTATTAAGTTTGGTTTTATACGTCCTCTTAGCAAGACCGTTTTACTGAGGAGTATCAGTACAAGTCTTATGTCTTAAGATTCCAGATTGTTTATAATAATCAGTAAATTGTTTGTTACAAAATTCAAGGCCATTATCGGTTCTTGGGACTTTTATTCTTTTATTTGTTTGATTTTCTATAAGGGTTTTTCATTCTTTAAAGAAATCAAAAACTTGATCTTTATTTTTCAAAAAATAAACCCAAACCCTTCTTGAAAAATCATCTTCAAAGGTTAAAAAATAATGAGCAGCAGACAAAAAGTTTGGAACCTAAGGAAATTCCTATAGTTAGAATGAATATAATCTAACATATGTTTAGACCTATGTGTGGTAGTAGCAAATTTCAATTTATGAGATTTAACTATGACAATTTTCAAAAAAATCTAATGTACCAATTATATTAGAATTTTTTTAGTTTCTGTTACAACCCCATAAGACTAATGTGTCTTACCTTTTATGCCACAAAAGTGTTTCATCTATTTTATCAGATTCAGTTGTCATTGAATCTCCTATTATAGATCTCTCTAGGATGTATAACCCATTTATCAGTTTTGCTCTCATTACAACTAAAGTTCCCTTCATTATTTTAAGAACACCTTTTTTATATTTGTAGGTGTAACAATAGGGATCTAATAATCCTAAAGAGATTAGATTTCTTCTTAATTTTGGCACTAATCTAACATCACTTAGAATTTTAATAGAACCATCAACCAATTTAAACTTTATAGCTCCAACACATGTGTCCTCACATGACTTATCATTACTCATTAAAACTATACCACCATTTATGTGTTCTAAATCTAAAAACCAGTCTTTTATAGGTGTCATGTGGAATGTGCAACCAGAATCCATTATCCACTCATCTTTGGACATTCCTTTAGTCAATACTAGCACCTCTACATTGTCATAATCTTCTAATAAATTTGCAGTTTCTTGTTTATCATTATTAGATGCAAAATTTGTTTTCTTTTTAATGGGATAGTTGTTTTTCATGTGACCTTCTTTGTGACAATGCCAACAAACTCTTTTTTATTTAGATTTAGATCTATTTATTTTATCTTTATGCTAAAACTTTTTTTCACTTCTAACCCTAGTTTGCAGGCCTTTACCTATCATTTCTAAATTTTTGGACCTAAGAGCCCCAAAGACATCCTCTAAGGAAAGAGACTCTCGACCATATTTGATAGTAACTTTAACTTCCTTAAAAAGTTTCAAGTAGTGCATTTATATATAATAATGGCCTAATTTTCATCAAAAAACTTTTCCTCTATATTTGCAAGATTAATGATTGTATTAAATTCATCTAAATTTTCTTCTAAACTTTTACTAAGATCTATTTTAAAACTAAATAACTGCTCTTTCAAATAAATTTTATTTGTCAAAGATTTAGTCATATAAAGTGATTCTAATTTCAACCATAGTTTTATAGCAGTATTAGCATCATCCACTTGCTTAAACAATATTAGATAGATGTACAATGAGTCAATAATAAGCAATTTTAAATACCTCAACTTCTTAGAGTATCATTTCTTAAGGTAAAGACTATACACTCTCATAAGCCTTTGCACACTTTGGTGAACTAAAATAGACCTCATCTTTTTTTCCCAAATATTAAAATCATTTTTACTATCAAATTATTCAATGTCTATTCTAGATGATCCATTTTTATTCTTTAAATTGTTTTTTTAAGATTCTTTGTCCCTACAAAGTCAAAAGGAAACACAACAATACCCAAGAGTACTAGCATAGAACAAAAGTTTTGAAAAAAAATATGTAGATATCTTTTAGAAGTACTAGAATAAAATATTAGTCAAGAAAAAAAACAATTTCAAGCACTAGCAAGATATTAAAATTCATAACAAATAGTAAATCAAAAACACAGATCACAACTCTTAATCAAAATCGATTAACAGTGCACAAACTATATATAGTGTAAACAAAGCCAAAGAGCACCTAACTTTTATTGGAGAGGAATCACCAATTGAACTACATAGAGGAAACCAAGAAACCTTAGTAAGGCTACTTTGAGAAGCAAGAAACGAGTAAATCGGAAGATAGTGTAAATGTGAGAGAGAGATTAAATAAGGGTTAAAACAACCCTTTTGTACTTAGGGTTAAGATAAGAAAAAAAATCTTATCCATAAAATGACTAAGCTGCCCCTACAACTTTATTGAAATGACTAAACTAACCCTTAATGCAATTTTACCATAATATCCTTACATTCTGAGACACACTTTTACAAGTAAAAATAAAAGATATTTTTGAATAAATTACGTTAGTATATGGATATTTTAAAATTACAAGATGTAAGGATTTTCTTTTCGAGATGCTAATATGAATTAATATAATGATTAATTGCACAAATATTTTTTAAATTTTTGTTCCTAGACGTTGATAAATCAAAAGTCAACTAAATAACTTTGTTAGATTTACTAAGTTCATTCTTTATTTTAATTCCATTTGTTCTTAATTTCTAACAAAATCATATTGTAAAGTAGAGAGTTAAGAAAATCAAACAAAAATAATTGAGAAATTCAGGGAGATTATGCGAGCTCAAGAGTAGAGAGTTAAGAGAGAATTTGGAAAAAAAAAAAAAAAAGCAAAACAAAAGGGTGTGATGGGAAAAACTGATGAAAATGAGATTCAAAAAAAAAAAAAATTAGTTGTGCAGCTACTTTACTGTTGGATGGGGTAGTTCTCTGCTTGTTTTTTATTTGAATTGTGGATTGTGTTACACCGACCCATGGGCCTTGTCCACAAATTTTCTTTTGAAATTTGATAGTGCTTTCAATAGAATGTTTTGTAGAATTAAAATTTACGTGTTTTATGTAGGCACAATCAAAATTTCCAAAAAGTTGTAATAAGGTTATTGGAGAGCATTGAAGGGAAAGGCCTAACCCAATCCAATCCCATTTTCTCAGGTTAAGGTCGAGTCTCTAGTCATTATAGGTCCAAAATCACACGAAAAATTAGCCATGGCAACTCGAATGAAGCCAAAACCGACACAAACTCGAATTTGTCCATAATTGAGTAGGTTGGCCAGAAAATTGCTGAGAAACAATTTTGGATTTGGACAAACCCGATAATAATGTAGAGTAATTCATTTGAAATGACATTGATTTTTGGTTTCAAACCATCCATTCTTATTATTGTGATTTGTCGTGATATTGCTAGAGATGCCAAATTAATTGACCTTTTGGCTCCAATTGCCTTCCTCTTTACGTTGTTTCTCCTTGGCAATAATTCTCATTGATTAGGACTACATTATTGCTTCATTTTACCGTGTTATCATATCATGTACTTCAGACCAGAATTTTACTCTTGTACGCCACAAAATCACATCGAATTTGTTGGACAGGCCGTCCACAATGGATACTCTCACTTTTGTCCCTGAAATTTGGAGTGCTTTTTTGTAGGATTCAAACATTTAAATCCTTTGAGATGCTTAAGGCTAATGTTTGTTAACCAATTTTGAGATGCAGAAATTTGTACTTACGAGTTCTCAGCTACCGCTACAATTTGATATAAATTAATTTTCGTATTCTCTAGTTTTTATCTACAAACCTCAAATTTTTTGTTTCGGCTAGTAATTAATTTCTTAGAATAGAATCCATCTTTAGATGGATTAGTGATCAGAAAGCGATTTATGAATACATATATAATTATTGGTATTGAAAATTTCTTGTTTGGTGGGGGCTATGTCATTGGTCAATCTCGATTTGTGCAATTAACTCAATTCAACAACAAGCAACTATCAAATTAAATAAGGAAGGGCATGGTAATGCATTTTGACTAGAATCTCATCATTGATGTCCAGGGAATGACCATTTCAACGGCTGCGGATCTTATTCAATTTTTTTAAGTTACATTACATAAATATCTATTACTTTAAGCTTCAAGTTGCTCTTTTTTTTTTTTTTTTTTTTACAAATAATAAATATTTTGGCCCCCTTCAAATGATTTTCTCAAGGTATGGGGGGGGGGGGGGGGGGGGGGGGGGGGGGGGGTGGGGGTGTGGCTGTATCCTTATCTCGATATTTAAGAGAAATCTATAATATTGGATAGATACTTTCATGTAGTTATTAATAATTACGAGTGATAGCGGGTATTAAAGGTATAAATAAATTAGTATATCTTAATGTAATTTAATAATAAAATTATATGTATATTTTTTTAATATATAATTAAGTACATGGATGATATATTAATATAAGATTAAATAATTTTAAATTAAAAATAAATTAATATTTAATCATATAATAACATATCATTTATTAATTAAATTATGTAATCAAAAGTGCTAATAGCTCATAATTCAATGATATAATGGTTAGTTATTAGAAACAAATATTTGCACCAACAAACTTAATAAAAATAGAATAATCCTAAAAAATTAGGAACAAGAACTTGCACCAACTTCTAAAATATCACATATTCTTATAATAACAGCTATAACACCAAGAATCAAATATTTTTATTTTTTTAAAAAATTAATGTTCTCCAGGTAGATTCATATATAGGTTTGAAGAATCTAACTCATTAAATAATTGCAGACTCATTATATATTTAATATATGTTATAATCAGATAGATAACATGCTGGAAACAAAATCCTGAACTTAATTCATTGATTTGTATATTATGGATTAGGCAACTTGGCTTGTCCTAATCCCTTTCAATGGATGAGTACTCACGGACAAATTATAGGGAGTTGGTGTTGTATAATTTTCGAAATAGTTGGCTCCATCATTTTCTCATGTATCCCTTTGAATGGCCTGTCTTAGTACCATTGGTTTTTTTTATATATAATTTAAATATATAAATGATATATTTGTATATGATTAAATAATTTTAAATTAAAAATAAAATAATATCTAATTATATAATAATATATCACCTATATATTTAAATTATATAGTAAAAATATTATATATAATATTATTAATAAAAAATAAAAATTCAAATATCTTATAATAATATTTTAAAATTAAAATTTTAACTTATCAAAACCAAAAATAAAAATTGTCAATAATTCTATGATATGACACACGCTGTAGTTTCTTTGATTTCTGTATCACTTCTTTATTCTTATATATCGCAAGCTTCATAATAAATTGTCATCGTTATATTTATCTAACACAAAATAAATCGTTAAGGTTACATATATCTACAGCATGTGAATTATTTCTATGTCTATTTTTGTCATATTTTAATGTATAATAATTGTTATGATTTTGATTTATAAATGGAAATTAATATAACATATATAGAAATAATATTCCAGGAACATTTTATACTAAGAGATGCATGCATGTTCCGGTTGGCCGACGACTAGCATTAATTAGGTTATCGAAAATGACTGGTAATAATGGAAGGTGATTTGTTCTAGCTAACTTTATTTTGAGTTTTTAGGGTTGGTCCCTATATTTTTAATGCCAACTTACCCCACCATTATGAGACTACTTAATTTTGCTCATCAAAATATTTATGTCGGTCACTCATCTGAGTATTCTTGTGAAAAACAAACTAATATACCGACATCCATTTATTATTAGTGAAGTTATTATTTTGTTGCAGCTATAAGAGGAGCAAGTTAAAAATTATTTTAACATGTTGTATTGAAAAGTATGAATTGAATACGATTTCTTAATAAATTGAAAACTTTTCATCCAATAATTGAGGTTTTAAATTTTGAAATAAAAAAGTAGCCTAAAGTTGGAAATTATCTTATATTATGTTTAGTCAATTTTATGTGGCCAACCAATTAAGTTCCAAGATGTGAAGGTAGAGAAAAAGCATTTCATTGCCACACGTGTTGGCCTCATTAATTGAAGGGGAGCTGAATACGAACTTATGATTATTTTTCACCTAAGATTTAATATGAAAATAAATATATATTTTAAAAATTTTAAAAATTTAAATATTTACTTATAAATTAATTTTTATTAAAATTTTTGTTAAGATAAATAATAAAGGTATCATTTTAATAATATCATTAAAAAAATATATAATTTATTATCTTTCTTTCCTATATTTTTAAAGCTAATAATATCATTATTGTTTATAGTTTTTTAATTTTAAAAAATCACATTCTCCTCTCTCAAACATAAGGTTTTTATATTTTTTCTATTTAATCACCCCTCAAACTTTTGAAAACTTAAGTTTAATCCCTTTTTCAACTTCAGATTACTCCGATGAGCTCACTCTCTGTCAACCCTTTTCTTCTCTTCGACACTAGAAATACCTTTCAACAATGACACAATGCTTCTCTCCAAATCTCCAAGATGAAGAGATCTTCGAGGTGTCCCTTTGTCACACCCTGTGCATCAACCAACCATTTTAATAAAAAGAGATGGTCGGTTGAATGGAGAAAAAAGGAGTCATTAAAGATGGGTGGTGGTTAGAGAGAGGAGAAAGAAAAACCCAAAGTGGGGAGAAAAAAACCTTTTTCAAAACTAAAATATTTAAGTAAAGGAAAGTTGTTAATATCTAAAATTTTAAAGGGGGAATAAAATAAAATTATATAATTTTTAATAATATTATTAAAATAATAATTTTATCTTTAATCATAACAAAAAAGTTTAATAAGTATTTAAATTTTTAAAATTTTATAAATATATATATATATATATATATATATTAGAACTTTGGTGAAAAATAATCCTCAGCATGGGTCTATGAAAAAAATGGATTAATAATAAAACCAATGATAATTATTCTTTAAAATATTCTCGTGAAACTGTGGCTGTGAGGTTTTATTAATATAAATATATAATTTAATAGTCAACACCTAAATCTTTGTCCTATGATATTCATGCATAAATAATGCAGCACAAAGTTCAAACACGTTATTCGCAAATTTTTTGTCACTTTTCGGCACATATCCTAAATAACAATTAAACTTTTGAAATTATTCAAAGTATCATAAAAATTCTTTTTTTTTTTTTTGTAAATGCTTACAAAAAAAAAACGTTACTTTGGTTAATCTCATATGTAAATATATCAAGTAATTACTTATATAAAATTTATATAGCATAGATTTTGTAAGAACAATATTGTTTGTAGATCATAACAATTAATCAATAAATTAACACGAATGTGACTGTGCATCCAATAGCCTCAGTCCGCCAACTGGCAAAATAATGAAGAAGCTGAATCCTAATCTAATTGGAAACAAAACGTTAAGGGTTTTTGGGAGTATAGTAGAAGGTAGGTGTATGTCTGTGTGTGTGAGAGAGACAGAGAGAAAGTTGACGGGCAAATTGGGTGATTTTAAGACGAAAATGCTGAAAAAATTGTACTGTTAATGGTCCCTCCATTCAATTAGTTGGCATGTAGCATGACTCAAATGTGCGAATTAATTAAGACTCCAAAAGGGCAATTTATGGGAGGGGAATATAACCATTTATTTCAATTTTCAACATTGAATTATTAATGTGGTAGGGTTTCATTGAAACCTCTATTAACCCACACAAATGATAAAACAAAATGCATGACTAATTACATCATGTATGATATTTCTTTTGAAGTAATTTGATGACCCAATCTTATCATTTGAGGCTAAAACTTTTAAGAATTTTGTTTCACCTGTCATTTTAATCTAATATGAATATAAACCACTTAATAAATTAAATTTTTTATTTTGTATTGTATTTATTTTCAATCAATTTTATATTTCATATTACAAGTCATTTTGATGATTTAAATGAAATAAAAAAGCCACAATCAAAACTACTAAAATTTGACAAGATTCTAAAGTTTACTAGTATGTGGTATGGATGATTAAGAGAGTAAACAGAGAACAAACACAACGTTTTGCATGTGGTTCGACTCGGTAGTTAAAATGTTTACGTCCACGATATAAACTATTTGTGTTCACCTCTTCTTTTGATGATCCTTTATATTTATAAGATTGATATGTTAAGTTATATTTAAATTAGGATATTTAATGAATTCCTAATTCAAATATGATACTAAAGATTTATTCATACCTTAGTTGAACTTAAATAAAATATTTACAATATCAAAATTATCTTGTTTGAAAATGTGAAAATAACTTCCTTTTATTGTTATGAAAAATAGATGGGAAAATCCTTGTTGGAGATTCTAAATACATTTCCTATTGAGTAGAGGTCTTCTTGTTGCCTTGAAATGGAGATTCTACTCGCATACCTTCCCACTGAAAAGGCTTCTTGAGTTGTTTGTCTTGTTGTTAGTTATTGATCATAATTGCTTCAGATGCCTTGAAGAAGTGTTTCTTGAGTTAAAACCTTATGGGTTGAAGAGAAGGTCCTTTTTCATACATATAATTTAGGGATATTGAATTTTTTACCATTTTTTTAACCGTGTATACATATATGTCACTCAACTCAAACCTTAAACAAAAATACCACAATAGTAATCCATTTTTCCAAACTACCCTTGTTAATATAACTCATGCAAAAAAAAAAGAATATCACAACAGTAATCTTTCTCTTTTTTCTCAACCTTCTAGTAAGGGAAGAAATCTTTGCAGCATAAACAAAATTCTTAAATAGAAAAGGCACCTATGATTAAACAATAAAACCCATGAGAGAAAATCATGATAAAGTATTCAATTGGACACAAGGGAGAGAGAGAAAAAAAAATTGCCAAATTTCTTTAGAGAATTAACATTTGTTACAAAGATTTCACAGCAAAATCATCCACATTCAGGTCAGTCTTGATTCAAGCCCTGATGTTATGTGTTTTCTTGATGAACAATTGAAAATCAAATAATATATGGTAGATTCATGTTTATGACTTTATATGAAATATAATTTTATTATGATTTCATGTCGTTAATTGTTTAATATTGTGATTTCATGTTGTATTATTTAATGTTGTTATAATATTGTTTATGTTATATTAATGGCTAAAAAATATGAAAATTCAAGCCTAAAAAAAAATCAGACAAAGAACAAGTTGGCGGAAGCCAAGGGTTGGTGGAAAGCCAAGCCTTTGTGTTAATGCCAGAGCGTGGCTTTTGCCTAACCTTTGGCTTCTGCCAACCCCTCTGAATTTTTTATATTTGTTTAAATACAGCTTTCATTCCTCTTAATTCCTTTATCCATTATCTTGTGTTTAGGGAGTGGTGGTCGAGTTCCAAGGTTGGTGGATTTATCCTTTATGCCTTGGTTATCCTTGTATTCCAATTTGGTGTCATTTTGATGTGTGTATTATTTTCCTTGTCTTAGTAGAGAGTTGCATAAAAAATTATAGAATTGCCACAGTCATTTTCTCTTCCATTTCTAATTGTCTTGCCTTAATCAATATTTGTATATCACTAGATGATATGATAGTTTAATGTGTTATAAATATGTGTGTATGAAGTTTGGTTGCATTGGTATTGCATTTGAGGCCTAATTTGAAGAAATTGTAAAGTAGTGCAATTTGAAGTGAATAGTATTTTCTAACTCACCTCTTTTGGATTTCTTGCCATGTATGGTGTTATGAATCAGTTTGGTATCAGAGTATTAGTTGTTTGTGTGAGCTAATTATGATTTTCTTCATTTCAAAGTTACTGTTCTTTATCGAAAGATATTGTTCACTGATGGATATTGTTCACAACACATAAACTTTGCCTAAACATAGGAGTTTTTATGTTTTTAGGTTTATTTTAAGTCAAGATGAAAAAAGCTACATTCAAGATTCGTTAAAGAAGGTAATGGATTGAAGATGATGATAATGTGATAAGATATATTGGTGGAAATGAGAGAGGGATGTGTATTAACACAAGTGTTTATTTTAAAGGATTTATTGTGAGAATAAGCTATCGTCTAACACTCGATCAAATTTAGTCAAATGTGTATGTATTTACCCTAGGTGATATGGATCCAATGGAGATTGTAGATAATGATGATCTAGAGTTTTTTATGGTTGAAGCAAGAAGTTTACGAGGATCAAACAAACGTTATGTTATCGAGAGTCTAATTGACGGAAGAGACAATTAACAAGTTAAAGACATTCATAAGGAAAAAAAGGAGGATCATCCGACAAACGAGTAGGCACATCCGTAAAGTTTCAAAGAGTTTGGTAGGAATTATGGTGATAATGATAATGAAGATGACGTGGATAAGGATTATGGAGTAGAAGGTAATAAAGATGATAATGATGATGAATTCTCAGGGTTTGATGAGGACATGTATGGAGTTTCGAGCCAAGACATTAATAGAAGTCAAAGTCATGCTTGTAATGAGAGGGTCAAATATAGCACACGACATCATGGCTCTATAAATATTGGAGCATATCCAAGTCACATCCATAATCCAAATCCATTTCAATGGATTTTTGAGCCTACTATTGATGTTGAAAATGTAGATATTAGTAATTGAGCAACACAAAGGAACAACCATTTGCAAGTGATGGGTTTTTATAATTCAAAGGCAAAATTAAAAGCATTATTCTAAACATATGCATCAGAGATAGGAATTCAATGAAAGGTTAGTCGCTATGATGATATACAATATAAGCTTAAATATGTACATCTACAATGCAAATGGTGGGCACAAGCAACAAGAGAAAAAGATAGAGATTATTAGGTGTTATGACGTATAGACGAAACACACACTTGTCCACAAGATCAAATATTATCGCACCATGGATAAACTGGTGCACAGTCATTAGGAAACATACTTAAATCAATGTTTGTGGTTGATCGTATTTATCGACCAAAGAAAATTATTTCAGATATGGCAAATAGGCACAAAATCGACATTTCCTACATGTAAGCATAACGTGTCAAAACATATGCACTAAATGCATTATAAGGATTTACCGAAGAGTCTCTCATGCTATTGCGTGAGTATTGTCATAATTTGAAGTTTAAGAACCTGAGAATTACGACACTTATTGATATCGACCCAAAATATGTGTTCAAATTTTTTTTCATGTGTATGGGTTATTCAATAAGAAGGTTCCAATAATTTTATTGTCTAGTGATATGCATTGATATTTCACACTTTAAAGGGAAAGTATCTTAGGTCTCTTTTCATTGTTGTTGTGAAGGATGATAATAGTTAAATTTACTTGCTTCCCTTTGGTATTGAGCACAGGAAGAGAATCGATACGTGGACACCATTTTTGATGTATCTATACATGTGCATTAGTGATTTGCCAAATTTGACTATTATTTTTTATCGCGATCATTCAATAATTATGTCAGTGGCAAACGTAATGCCTCATGCCTGTCATAGGTTTTTTAATTGCTATATAAAGGGTAACATGTGTACGTAGTTCAAAAAACCAAATATATTGAAGGATTATTTTGGAAAGCTATTAAGGTATATTATCTCAAGAACTTCCAAACTACCATAAGTAGAATTGTTCGAGTAAATCCTACTGTAACAACCTATTTGACCAACATTAGGTATGAAAGATAGGCACATGCCCACTTTGGAGGATGGCAGTACAACATCATGTATTACTTAGTCGAAACCCTTATGATAAAGATATCCGCACAGAAATTGTGGAAACCTAAGGGCTGGCCACATGGGTAAGGAAAACCTATACCGGAGGGGAGGGGGGGATACCGTAGGGACATAAGGAACTTGAGACCTAGTAGTTGAGGACCATGAAGATCTTATAGAGGCTACCTGAAAGGTAGCAGGACGAATTAGCTAGGTATCATCATCATCATTTGAATTTGTAGACTCATCATCTGATGATGCTTGTGGTACTTATTCTCTCATAAACTTCAGAGCCCGTATGTACCACTCAGAGTTCTGCTTAGTCTCTGTTGGACACAATGCAGTTGTAATCCCCTCCTAGAACATGAAGGAAATTTATAAAAATTAATAAAATGAAAGATGGAATGATAAAATATAAATCTACTAATGAGCAACTTATCAGAGGAGCATCCCAAAGTATCGATATGTCATCTTAGCTTGGTAGTACAGTTGTCTTTCACTTCTAGATACAGGGAATTAATCATTTGCTTCTATACAGACATAAGGCGATAGATTATAAATCGTCTCATAAATCTAATATTGTACAATGTATAACATTTATTGTTAGTATTTATAATCGTTGGTATGAATATTAACTTTATCAATTATGCAATACTTACTTGGAAAGCAATCGAGTATCCTAAAATATTGTACCTAATCATTAGAAGTAGACTCATATAGGGTGAGTAGTGTTGTACACAATACAAATATTTGTTATATATACCTTTCTGTATCAATTCAACTGTTTTATTCCATGTTACTGTCCCCATAGGTACTGACTAAATATATCTAAATTGTCAGCTAAATGTAAAAAATGATTGGGTATTTTTGTTCTATTATCCTCCCCTAATAGTTTCGTAAATGTAAAATACAATACCACAAACTTCACTGCATCCTCATCATTGTCTCCCCATATTTGATCGTCAACTACTTGCTCGATCTCTTCATAGGATAACAACCTATTAATTCTCAAGAAGTATTCCTCTCTCAATTGAGGCATCCTTATACAATTAACACAGTTGGACACCCCCGTATCAAACTAGTATCTAGCGTAAATTCAACAGAGTTGAATCAAAACTCAAGACCATTTAATTTGAACTATATTTCTCTCATTAAATCCCCACAATTAATCATACAAAGTAACATCACATGCATCAAAATGATACTAAACATTGGCTCTACTAAATGTAATAAAGTCTGAAACATGGTATCTGAAAAATAGCTCTTTGAGTAAGCATTCGTTTGTTCCTAATTATAGTCACAGTGTCCATCTTTTTTCAAAGCAACATGTGCACTCAAAATCCATATGCTTGATGGAATTTGTACACCTCCTCCTAGTAGTTGATTGCAAATGCTTGAAAAATATATTAATTTATTTATTACATTAATGAACGACAATCACTTTTAATTAAAGATTAATCAAACAACCTAGATTATCATAAATTAATATGGTTGGCGTTAACTAATTCAATTGACTCTGTTTTCAAAATTAATAATGGCCTTAAAGTTATATTTTAAAATAAATTTTTTCATGGCATATAAACTATACATGAAAAACTGTAAAATTTGATATGAGATTATTTTTTTCCTTTCATTTATCTTCCTAATAAGTGTTTCTAATATATTCAAGTAAACTTATTGCAACCCTAATATATGTTTTCTAATATATGTGAGATGTAAAAAAATGATAAACATTGGTGGCAAAGGATTAGTGGCAAAAAGGATCCCTTTCTACCCACCATAACTTTCTTCTGCCACCAACAAGTTGGTAGCGACGCCAAGGGTTGACGACAATGCCAACCCTTTGGCGACGCCAACCTGTTCTTCCACAAACCCCTTTTTCGATCTGAATTTAGTTTGAATTCAAATTAAAACAATAATTCAATCCAAATCAAATCGAGATTTACATTGAATTATATAATTGGTAATTTACATTGAATTACTTAATTGAATTCAAATTAAAACAATAATTCAATCCAAATCAAATCGAGATTTACATTGAATTATATAATTGGTAATTTACATTGAATTACTTAATTGAATTCAAATCGATTTAAATTTCTTACGATACAGTTATGCTTCTGTTTTTAATAAGAAAACCTCACCTGTCATCCTATCACTATGTTGCCACTACTGATGATCGATGAAACTGTTCACTAAATTTTTTTGTATATGAGAAAACAATCCGATGATCTATGCTATATATGTTTAATACACTTATGATATATATTATATGATCTTCACAGGAAAACAAACAAATACTAAAAGCATGCACATATGTTCTCTACAAGATTCTATGCATTATATTCATTATATAATGAAAAGTCTTCATGTGAATGAAAAAATGGAAAGCAATCAAGCAAAAGTCTTCTACATATTCATTATATTCTTTGCAAGAATCTATGCATTATATTCATATATATATTCATTATATTCTTTGCTTGTTGAATGTAATGCATTATATTCATTATATTCTCTGCAAGATTGTATGTTTTATATCTCACGCCAAGACTTTCACTACATGCTCTTCATGGGTGGCTTATTGAATTATTTTTCCATGTGGTACTTCAATATGAGATTAATGTCAACAAGAATTTAGGGAGATAAGATCAAGTGAGTTTAAAATTTGGTACATTTAATCTTAAAAATTTAAACTCAAAAATTTTTAAATTCACTTGATCTTATCTAACACATATATAAATCTTGTCTTAAATATTGATATCAAATATATACACATGTTCTCTCTTTACAGTGCATAAAAAGAAAAAAATAATAATGTTGTCTTTGTTTGATTTTTCAAGATTAAAGATAAGAAAAATTTAAATATTTCAATATATAAAATGGTAAAAATATTTAGAGTGTAGAAAGTATGGTATAAATGTATACGTGTGCCAAAATTAGGGTAAAAAATTCAATATCCTTATAGTTTAAGCCCTCCATCTACATTTTACAATATATTTTGGAGTGAATTATATATTCCCAACCAAAGTTCAGACCAATAACCTTTTCCACCTCCTTGATGGCATGAATCATACTTTTATACCCAAAATCAAACTTTATTAACAGAAATTGTACAATGAAGGGGCAATATAGTTAATTCGATTAACTTGACACATGCTCGAAAAAATCTAATAAAACCAAAATAAAAAAATTAGAAAGATGGTAGTTCATTCAAATCCAAAATCAAATAAAGTTAATCTCAAAAACAAAATAAGGATCAATTGAAGTTAAGCACACATCCAAATTAAAGTAAATGAAATGATGACCCAATACGTTTCTATTGGGTTGCTAGTCATAAGAAATGAAGAGTATTGCATTTGTAAAAATAGGTTGTTGAATTGGACAACAAGGGTGGAGCTAGTGATTTCATTATTGACAACAAGTAGATAGCACTTGACATAGGCAACACAACATGGTTGTTATTTTCAATCAATGCTAGCAGTCTAAATTAAAATATTGTATAGTAGTCAATTTCAATTAAATAATGACAAGTCATGTCTCAACTCCTTGAGAATAATCTTGATGTAGTCGATCTTCTTGGTTTTGAAATATTTAAGGAGATCTTAGTAGGATTGTTAGTCTTCATGGTTTCGAGCTTTTTAGTGTTTTATCGATGAAGGAGTCAAAAGATGCATTCACAAAAGATGATAGTGTAGAAAGAGATGTGTGTCAACGATGGTGTGGTTGTCAAAATGTTTGAGGAAGAAGAAGATGAATGAAGCATAGATGAGTTAGTAGGGTGGAGATTGACCTACATGAGGGTTTAGTGATGG
Organism: Mangifera indica; assembly: GCF_011075055.1. Taxonomy (NCBI): domain Eukaryota; kingdom Viridiplantae; phylum Streptophyta; class Magnoliopsida; order Sapindales; family Anacardiaceae; genus Mangifera; species Mangifera indica. The sequence continues at coordinate 8,793,598 of NC_058140.1, forward strand.
CGCTAAACAATTGAACATGCATTGATCCATACAAGTTGTTGTGAAGGTTAAGTCTAAAAGAATCTAGTTCAAAGGGAATATAGCCACATATTTTTCTCGCAAAATTGTGATGCTAATGACTCATGGATTGGGGAAGCCAAAATGTTCATATAGAAAAGTGTCATATGAATGTTAGGGTGTGAGGTCGTTCTCGTTCTAATAGAAAAAAATAAAAAATCTTCTAATGGTTGATTAGTGACTAATTTGAGTGAAAATATAATTTTACCATAACACAAGGAAAAAAAATCAATTGAAAGAAGGAAAAACAAATAAATAACAAAAACACATAAATGATTTTTCATTTGAATTCAATTGGCAAGAAAAATGAATGAAATGAAATGAGGGAAAAAGTAGTAAGTATATTTAGTGAAAGAAACAATAAAACCCATAAATGGTTTTTCACTTGAGTTCAATTGACAAGCAAAATAAATGAAATGAAATGAGAGAAAAATTAAGAAGCAAATATAGTGAATAAAATACTATAGAGGTGCAATCCTAATTTTTGACGAGAAGGATAATAGGGTGAAAAAATTACTCCCATCTAATTATAGATAATAGGGAGAAGGACTATTTCTCACCTAACCTTTGATGCGTTTTCAAAATGCCACCCACGACAGATGAAAATCCATTTTTTCACCCATGAGCCGTTAATATGGATGATATCTGTTTGCATAAGGGTAAAATATCCATTTTACCTTTGTTAGATGAAATGACAAAAATACCCCTCAATTTAGTCTGTAAAATTCATCCCAAATTGATGTGAGGGTTTTACCATTCACCCCCCTTAGGTTTTAAAAACTAACATTTCACCTTACCTAAAGTTTTTAAACTTTGAAAACTAACATTTTCACCCCCAAACCTAGGGTTTCCATATTTTTCAAAATACAACCACTCCCCATAACTTTCAAAACTAGTAGTTTCACCCCCATTCTTCAACTTCATCTCCCGACGTCGTCTCCAGTGTCGTCACCGGCCTCCTCCTTCTCCTGGTGCGACGACGGTGGTGCGATGAAGAGATCTTCATCTCCTCGTCGCACGGTGCGATAAAGAGACGAAGATCTCTTCGTCGCACCACCAAGACGATGAAGACGACTCTTCACTGTCCTTTGTCGCTCGTCGTGTCGTCTAGACGCTATGACGAAGGACGACTCTTCCAGATCTGGACGATGCTTTGTCGTCCAGATCTGGGCGACGAAAGGTCATCTTGGGTCGTCCTTCGTCGTCCTTTGTAGTCGGAGATGGGAGATCGATCGATTACATCGATCGTTGGTGGTGGTTGGAGAAGGAAGCAAACCCTAGGGGTGAAATCTAAACTTTTCAAACTTTGAGGATGAGTTAGTTATTAGTTTTTAAGACCTGAAGGAGGAAAACGGGAAAATTTTAAAGTTTTAAAGTTTTAAATAGTAAATGACTATTTTACCCTTGTTCCTAACTGAAAAATTAGACGGCAGTTTAGTCATGAGTAAAAAAAGTGGATTTTTATTTGTCATGAGTGATATTTTGAAAACGCATCAAAAATTAGGTAGGATATAGTCCTTCTCCCTTGATAATATAAAAATTTTGTGTTAAAACTTTTTTCATTTACGAAAATTGGTTTTGAATGAGACAACGTAATTTATGATGTTAACAAGTGGAAAAGGGTTTTAGACCAAAATTTAGGCGAAAAAAAAAAAATTATATAATAAAATATTATTATTAACATTTAAATTAATATTTATTTTAAATGTGTGTTGTTTTGTAGAGAAAGTAAGGAAAGAAAAACTTTGCTACAAGACACCGTACCTTGGATTTAGTAAAGGCAATGCGTGGGACAAGTTTCCAAAGTAAGCAATCCAAATTTAATCGTCTGCAGTACACGCGTCCACCTACGGGCCATAAATCAATTGAACCAGAAATAGACACGTGGAAGATGACAAAAATGTTTGCGATATGGGCAAGGGCGTAGGATCATCCGAAGAATAATTGAGCTTTATCATGACTCTGTAGCTACGGCTAGACCATGGGTCCCAACATAAATCAACATTTTGACTCCGATTCCAAGCTTGTCCCTTGGCCGTCTCTTTGCTCAACTCTCCTCCTAACCACGTGAAACATGACTACTAATTCACAAGGCTCTTCTTTACAGAAGAGAGTTCACTTCTTATAATAAAAATACATGTAAATATCAGAGCCGAATCCATATTTGTTTGATGGAAATACTTGAAAAATGTTAAGTGAAAGATGGTGAAGGTGAAGGTGAAGGTGAAGGTGAAGGTGAAGGTTAATACATGATTCATGAATGAATGCATATGCAAAAAGGTCACGTGCGGGGCGGATGACAGAGTCGGCACCGTCCCCATTTCGAAGAACGTGTGTTGGTTTGGGAATTGCATTATTTGAGTGAAGAAAAGCGCTTTTGGGAAATCTTGAAAACCAAACATACGGTCTCTTGTTTCCAGACACTCATCACTCAACCCATCCTTTAATTCAACTATGACTGCTTCCTTTACTCATCATACTTTTACAAATCCCATCATCATCATCATTTTAGTAGTAGTTGAGCAGCTTCAAACAAAATCACTTCTTTTCTAATTTGTTTGAAAACTCACTTTAATTTGTATCAACTAAGTTTTATTCTTCTTTTAATTAAAATTATTATTATTATTATTTTAGAAAATTAATTTATTTCAAATAAACTTTTTCACCTGAAAAATTGTTAACTTAGAGAAAATTTAATGGTTATCAGCTGTATAGGGGATACATTTTTTAAGTTTTGTTATTTTTTTATACTTCCAGACAAATATATTAAATCTATTTTTATATTTTTCTTCTTTATGTGTCAGATGTGTTTTCTTTTTAAATATAAAAAAATAGATTCACACAATTATAATTTGAATATTGACAACATCTTTTTTAATATATTTTATTTCAGTCTTAAATTAAAAACACATTTAACATTTTATAATTTGAGTTTTATTATCAATTTAATTTGATCAAGCTCAAAACAAATTTATTTTAAACTAATTTGAATTTGAGTATAAAAAATCTTAAATCAAAATCCAAAAGGTCCTTATTTTAACCTATAAAGTATGATAATATGAACATAGAAATAACATTATTTCCATACTATAACCGAACCTGCATAAAACTGAGTTTCAGTTCGTCACATAAAATGATCCGATATCGCATGATTTGGAGTACATAAAATGATCTGATATCACATGATTTGGAGTACATAACAGTGATTACAATGAGATCGTCTTCACAGAGGTAGTCCCTTGTAAGGAAATTGATAAAATTTGACGTACGAGTCACAAGCGGAAATGGGACCTACCTACATAAACATCGAGGAAAGAGAATTGAAATCCATCATGCGTGAGTAAAATGATAAAATAATACCAAAGTAGTGTAACACTTTTATCGGAGTCTGCGCCCACCGTTTATTATAGCTTATGTCATCTCTAGTGTGGTAGCCTACCTCCCCTACATCCCATCTAAATTATTCACTACCCTCCCATTGTTTTGTGGTCCATCCACCTGTACATAAATCTTCCATCACACGGTATACTTTAACTTAATAATTTGAATCTCCTGATTTTTAAATAACCGGGACCCACACTGTTACTACATCGTAACACTTTCCAATATCTATCGTCTAGAGGTTTGTTAGTGTACTACGCACCAAGATTTTGTTTTTGCCGCGGTGGGGATTGTAAAAATCAAATCGAATAAATTTTTTTTATATGGAGCCGTGCTTATGTTATGCTCATGCATTGCGCTGCGCCATTCAAATCACACTCATCTGCTCCACCAATTTCAAATTCCGTGACTCTGTCTCCATCAACATCAAATGCCTTTCTTAGTAGACTACCACGTCAACCCTTAAAACTTACAGCCTGGCAAACTTCTTTCACATTTCCCAACTAATTATATATTCCCACGTGGCACTCCTCTATGTTGACGCCTTCCTTCACAGCTGTTTCCCTTCAAACTCTTTAGTATAAAATGCACTCTTCTCAGCTTCAACAACACTTCACTCAGACAGCTTTTGAGAATATCTCGTCTCTTTGCCCACGATCATGGCATCTATATACCACTTGGCCATTCTTCCTCTTCTGCTCTTCTGTTCTGTCTCTCCCACGCTCTCTGCTTTAGTTCAAGAGCAACCTCTTGTTTTAAAATACCACAACGGCCTTCTCCTCAAAGGTAACGTTAGCGTTAATCTCATCTGGTACGGCAAGTTTACTCCTATCCAACGCTCCATAATCGTTGATTTTATCCATTCGTTGAACTCCAACCGGGCTCCACAGCCCTCCACCTCATCCTGGTGGAAAACCACTGAAAAATACAAAGGAGGTTCATCCAACCTTGTTGTACAGCATCAAATCCTCCACGAAGACTACTCTCTCGGCAAGTACCTCAAGAATTACCATTTAATGGCTTTAGCTAAGAAAGTAAGGAATACGGTTACTTCCTCCATTAACGTCGTCTTAACGTCGGAGGATGTTGTCGTTGATGGGTTCTGTATGAGGTGTGGCAGTCATGGGACTGTTAAGGAGACTGGCCGTGGATCAGCCCACGGAACTTATGTTTGGGTCGGCAACTCTGAGACTCAGTGCCCGGGCCAATGCGCTTGGCCCTTCCACCAGCCCATTTACGGCCCGCAAACCCCACCGTTAGTGGCTCCTAACGGAGACGTCGGAGTTGATGGCATGATCATAAACTTGGCCACCCTTTTGGCTGGCACCGTTACCAACCCGTTTAACAATGGGTATTTCCAAGGTCCCGCCAGCGCACCACTGGAAGCCGTCTCCGCTTGCACGGGTAAATTCGGGGCTGGTTCGTACCCGGGGTATCCGGGTCGGGTCTTGATGGATAAGGTAACCGGAGCGAGTTATAACGCTCACGGGGTTAACGGGAGGAAGTACTTGCTGCCTGCCATGTGGGATCCGCAGACATCAGCGTGTAAGACAATTGTGTGAGAGTGATGACGAGGCATGACACGTGTGAAATGGGGGCAGACGTGGCAGTAGGATGTGGCCACGTATGTATGTAGATAAGATTTGAGGTTTTTGTTGTGTTTGTGTGCGAGAGAGTCACGTGTAAATTATACGTGGAAGTTAAAAAGCAAAAAGAAAGATGAAGTGAATGTGAAATGGAAAGTAAAATGGTAATAATAATAGTAAAAGAAAATATTATTTTAATAAGTGGATAAGGATAAGTGGAGCTTTTGTTTGTTTGTGTTGTGTTGTGTTGTGTTTGCTTAAGGATTAGAATGGATAAAGGATCTGAAGAGATGCTGGGGTGTGGGAGACCATCATAATTGGGAACAGTAATGTTAGTGGGAAATGATTGGATGCTCCTCATCAATATTTTTAACAATGTGGAGTTCAATTAATTGATTGTTAAATTCGAAGATATCAAATTGGGATTAATAAAGGGCCAAAAGGCTTATTCCAACTCAAGTTTTACTTTATTGTGAGATTTTAAAAATTTTATTTATTAATATTTATTTATTTTTTAATTAATTGTAAGAATATTATTTTATATTAATATTAAAATAAATAAAAATATATTTTATTTTTTAATTTAAAAAATAGATAACTTTTTATTTAATTTTATTTTTCTTGAAGAGGTAGCTAGTTGATCTTTTTATCACTTTTTTCTTTGGAAGTTTTCTAACGTGGAAATTATAAAAAAATTGATTAAAATGACTAATGATGCCACACATAAATCTGTTAGATTTTTGATTATTTATATGTTATGTTTGTACATTGTTTGACAAATGTACAGCTGATTGGATATTACACATTTGTATGATGTCATCTAAATCTATGTGATATCGTTAATTATTTCAATCAGTTTTTAGGTGATTTTTACATTTAAAAAACCATTGTGTAATTATCTAGAGTTGTTTAAGTAATTGTCAAATTTAAAAAAAAAAAAACATATTTTTAAAGGAAAATATAAGTTTTTTAAATTTTTAAATAAAAAATTATTAATTTTTAAATTAAAAAATATATAATTTTATTTATTTTAATATTAATAATAAAACGATAAAATTACTTTTATAATTAATTAAAAAAATTTATGATAATAAAAAGGTAATTGAGTGTTTACTCACTGACGAGTGTTTGGAAATTTGAGTGAAACTAGCCCTTTGCCATAAATAAAATTGGGTTGCCCCGAGAATCCACACGCGGTATTTGAAACTTCTTGTGATTTATATATATATATATATATATATGTATGTATGTATGTATGTACCAAATATGATGACATTTTTTCACTCCTGTTAAATAGAATTTTATTAAAACTGAAGATAGAAAATAAAAAAGGTAAAAGCACTTTTTTAACTTTTAAATAATATTTTGACTCAGTTACCAAAAAATATATTGTCTTTTAAATTTTATTAAAACTTTTTGATTATTTTTACATTAAATTTATTACGAAAAATATTCAAAGAAGTTTAGTAAGCCCATCACTCAAACCTTAAGCGGCTAGGGTTGTCTTCAACAATCCATCACTCAAATCTTGCTTATTCACTTTGCATCTTTTATTTGTTTACGGTCTGCCTTAACCTATGGATCCATCGCAATGTAAGTGATCTGTAATTGACCACGAGAAGGAGATAATTCATTGTTTAGACAATTAAATGATGAATTTTGTCATCATTGACTTGGAATTTCTCTGAATCTTTGTATTGAAGACTTGAGATCGAAAATCATTGCACCAGCTAACTCACTAAGTTTGATGAGTGAACCATGAGCCTCTAACTGTGTGATGAAGATTGATTTGTGGGTGAAGATTGATTCAATCTTTGACCGGTTTTCGGTTATAGCAATTTAATCCCAAGTACACAAAATGCAAAGAAAAATAAGGGGATTTGTGTGATTTTAATTTTAACCAACAGTCAACGGAATATGCTAATATAAACTGTAAAATGAGGTTGGTCAAATTTACTCAAATATATAAAAGATGTTTGACCATATATAATATTACACTTAAAATATACATTGGTGAGTCGTGTCTAAAATCTTTAATTTTTGTATTTTAGTAATAAATTAGTTTAAGATTTTTATTTATTAATATTGATACTCATAGATATTTTACTATTTTTTAAATTTCATTTTATAGAAGAAACTGCAAAAACAGGAAGACAATTCGCAAAAATAAGGAAAAATAAGAAGAATCTCCCAATCACATAAGAAAAAGGCAAATGCGTAGGCAAGATATAGGAAACGATCCATAATAGTCAATGTTGTAACACCCACAGGTAAGGTCAAGGGCATTTTTGTCTTTTCTTATTTTTTTAATATGGCGATAAATGATTTTGAGGTTACATGCCCATGTATGGAGCCATATACGATTGTGTATGGTCAATAGAAAGTTAATAAGTGGATCATATTGTGATTGGAACAAAATATGAAGTTGTCTTAGTTGTGCAACTAGACATACGATCGTGTATGGTTCATACACACCCGTGTATCGCGTCCTAGAGATAAAAAAAAAAAATGCGATCAACCCTAGCTCACATGTTCTTTTACTCCCTAGCTGCTTAAAAAGTGATAGAGTGTGAGAAAAGAGTCTATGGTTGCCTGAGGAGTTACCGCTAATCACTAGAATCACCATAGTCATGCAAGAGAGGCTTTGTCACAAAATCCAAGTAAGCGTAACGATTTTCCTTTTTTTTTTTTTAAATCATGAAATCTTTGAAGTCCTCTGGTATTAGCAAGATCTAGAGTTGTATTGACCCGAGTATGATGATTTGCATGTGTACCTGATCTTGAATGCCATTATGATAAACCATATACCTGCCTAGTCTTGTGAGTGTATGATAATTATGTGTTTGGAGTTGATAGTTCATTAGTGTTATTGATTTTATGTGTATGTGGGTTATAAAGCATGATCTTCAGAAAGTACACTCCATAGACAACTTAAAATTTTTTTGTATTGGCCTGAATATATGTTTGATTGATTGTTTGCATGACTGGAGCGATGTAAAAACCCTAGGGTACAATTTCTAGATTCTGAAACATGGTTGTGTATGGTTCCATACATGCTCGTATGTCGTTCCAGAATTTTGAAAACTCAAGGATCTCATACTCATTCTGAGGGAAGAAATACACGATCATATGGTATGAGACACACGTTCATGTATAGTTTTTCAAAAGTGGATGACGTGCGCTAGAAGACACGTGGCTCGTACACTTGGATTCAAGTACATGGGAGTGTGCCCAGGTTAACTCCTCGTAAGTATTTGCTCTATACATGACCCTTTTTTTAGTGTCACACGCTCGTATATATGGTTTAAGAGGCACACAAATATGGGTTGAGAAGCACACGACCGTGTACCTTCAGACAAAGTCAAAGGACGATTATACCCTTTGGTTATATGCATAAAAGAGTGAGAATTACAAAAAGTAACAAGCTACCAAAAGGTAAGGAATTCAACAATGATATATATGAGGTGTTCGACTGTGTGGACGACAACATAAGCTCAGATCGAGTCAAATTCGAGTCAAAAAGTTAGTAACCTTAAAGCTAGTGTCACACGACTAGATAGTCACCAACTATATGCATAAGTGACGATAATTGTGAGAGCAATAAGGTTGGATACCCATGAAATGCATCATGCACTCGGCACCAAGACGTATAGCCATCTAGTTCAGTTAAAGTATGTATTGTAAAGATGTGGCTTTTAGATATTCTTTACGTGATCAATGAGATGCATCACATATATACCCGAGGTAGTGTCCAACTTCAAATGGTTAATTAACAATTTCTATCAGTTTATGTGATAAGAGAATAAGTTATTATCAAAGATTTTTCTGTGTGATCATGGTGCCCAGTTAGATAGCTTAATAGACCATTTGACATATGCATGAGGTACCATAATAGCTTTTACTAGAGCATCAGATATGTCGATTTCATCTTGGATTACTATAGCTTTCGTGATTGACCCATGTTAGGACACCAAGGTGTCGTAGTTTGACAATAGTTAGCTTACAAACCAAAAACGAGTTTTACCACTAGATAATTTAATAACCTTGGATGTCGAAAGGTCTCCATTTATTGAGTTTTACTCACGTGTTTCTTTTGTATGCTTTGTAGGTAGGGGTGAATAATAAGATAAGCAGAGATCTAGCAAACAACTGCACGAGGAGAAGGGTGCTTATGTTATCTAAAAAATAGCAATCATGTGTTTGTTAGCATTATCAATATTTTCAGATACATTAATGTAGATATTTTATAAAAGAGATTTTCAAATAATTATTATTTTATGAGTTTGATCTTATAAGGTGTTTTTATTACATTATATTTTTGTATGCTTTATAATTATATCATGCATTAAAATTTTTAAATAGTCTAGTTGTGCACATCTCTTTTAGTATATTTCTATCAGAGGTATATATCTAAAGTGGGGTGTTACATTTAAGTATCAGAGCATGATTTTGGTACCCAAAAAGGTGAAAAGTTTTATGTGTTTGAAAAATGCATATAGAGTTAAGTAAGAAAGTAGCCTCTTATGTAGTATTAAACGCCCTCGCATGTATATTGTTATAGGTATAATATACCTGCTTTCAGATTAAAAGTAATTTATGCGTAAATGTTATTATGATTTCAAGATAAGAAGATCTAAAAGATTGATTAGGGATGCCCTAAAGGTCTCTAGTCAAGAGAGAAACCAAGTTAAGGCGTAAGGACAAGTATCCAATGCATCAATTACGCCCTCCATTGATAGTGCTACCATATGTCAGATTATGGAAGAGGTTTTAAGATAGAATAAAAAGGTGTCGGCTAATATAGGGCATCCAACCTAGGCCCTACCGATACTAGAGCAATAATTAGATATAAAGGCACTATCCTAATAGAGTAAGGAGAATGCAACAATACCTTAAGTTGAGACTAGAAGTAGTAACAGAGGACAAACACATTCTATTTATACCCTGTCTAGTCGTTATCAACCCCTATATTTCAGAAGTAATGTAGTGTTAGAGAGACTACCAACTAATGAGTGGTTGGTGGTAATAAAGGATGTCATAAGGATTTACATGATGAAAAATGTTGATAAGATCCAGTATGTCAGTCTTCTATTAAAGGATAATGCTAAGTTTTGTTGGCAAACACTGTGTGAGACCTATTGAGTTTCAAAGATGTCATAGACAAATTTTAGACAAGCCTTCATGTCAGAGTATGTTTTAACTGACATCATGTATGTGAAGGCCCAAGAGTTCCTCTATATGAAATAGAAGAACATGTCAGTCAAGGAGTTCTCAACTAAGTTGAACTCATTGGCCAAGTATGCTCTTAGCATGGCTAGTTTAGAGATAGGCAAGCTGGATGTGTTCATAGGAGAGTTGAGGCCAAACATAACCAAGGATGTGATGATGAGAGATAATCCTCCCAAGACTTTTTTAGAGGTGTTTGTTGAGCCTTGAGATTTAAGGTCATAAAGCAATGCATGGCTAGGGACAGAAAGTTGTCAGATGAGCCTATACCACTAGTCTAGGTGTAAAGGCAAAGTCAACTAACTATTGGTAGTAACCGAGATGAAGGCAACAGAGATGGTCCTGATAGAGACAACAAAGGCAAGAGACCTTTCCAACCTAAGAATAAGAAGAAATAAAAGGGTAAGAAATAGAGAAAAAAGAAGCAACCCATACATGATGATTCCCCTGCATATCGTAAATATGGCAAGAGGTACATTGACAAGTGTTTAGTTAGATAAAGGGTGTGCTACAGATATAAGTAGTCAAGATACTTTGCCAAATAGTTCATAGTCTTAGCAGCAACACTAACAGTAGCAAAACAAATAGTAGAAGGAGGATATGCCTATGTATTTACAGTTACTCAAACACAACCATATGTTAGCCCCATAATTGTTTCATACTTCTTCTTTATATGTTTTAATTGACTCTGGTGCCACGCATTGTTTTGATGCTAAAGAGATAGTTGAGAGATTAGGACTAGAGCCTTCAATTGTTCCCTATATCAGAATAGAGATGCCAAATAAGGATGAGTTTCACAATAGTTTAATATGGGTTGGGGAGACAGTTTTCTTAATAGAACATACAATGGTTATGAACCTGATAATCATAGACATGCCAAACTTTGATGCGATATTGGGCATGGACTTCCTTAGTAGATACGAAGCTAAAATAGACTATAAGAAAAAGAAAGTTAAATTCAGTATGGATGGTAACAAGCAGTTCACATTCAAAGATAGTCAAGTCCTTAACATAATGATTAACAGTATCAAGGCTAAGAAGATATTGAGTAAAAGGTGCATGACGTATTTGGTACACGTGGTTAAAAAATTAGTAGACAAAGCTTTGGGCATAAAAGATACTCCAATGGTGCAAGAGTTTTCACGTGTATTCCCTAAGAACAACACTAATTTCTAACACTTCTTATAGAATGACCCTAGCCAAATTATAAGAATTGAAGAAACAATTACAAGAATTGTTAGATAGTAGGATTATTAAACCTAGCCTCTCACCATGGCGTCTACCAATCCTCTTTGTAAAGAAGAAATATAGATCAATGATGATATGCATTAAATATAGGTAGTTGAATAAGGTTATAGTAAAGAATAAGTACTCACTCTTCAGAATTGATAGTTTGTATGGACCTCATGAATAAGGTGTTCCAAGCTTGTTTGGATAAGTTCTTGGTGGTGTTCATCAATGACATCTTAGTATACTCTAAAACTCGAGAGGAGCATAAGTAACACTTGAGTTTTGTGCTCTAGAGACTAAGAGAGAGACAATTGTTCACAAAGTTCTTTAAATGTGAGTTTTGGGTAAATAGAGTGGTATTTCTAGGTTATTTGGTTTAACAGATGACATATCAATGAACCCTAGTAAAATTAAGGAAGTGTTAGAGTGGCAAAAGCCTAAGATAGATAAAGAGGTCAGGAGCTTTCTGGGATTGACAAGTTATTACAGATGCTTTGTTAAGGGATTCGCTAAGTTTGCATGACCTATCATAGGGTTGATATGTAGATAGATTTTTTCATATGGTTAGAGGCCTATGAACATAATTTCCAAGAATTGAAAAAAAAACTGACCTCAACTTCTATCCTTGACTAACCAGAGGAGGTCGAGGACTATGATTTATACATGGATGTATCACATCAGGGTTTGGGAGTAAGAATTGAAAGGTGATAACTTATGCTTCTTGTCAGTTAAAAGAGTATGAGACCAAATAACCTACTAACGATCTTGAGTTAGCAGTAGTTATCTTTGCAGTTAAGATATGGTCACGCTATCTATATAGGGTGAAAAGTAACATCTACACAGATTACAAAAACCTCAGATATTTCTTCACTCAAAAAGAATTGAACATGAGACAAAGACAGTGGTTAGAGTTGGTAAGGACTATGATTACAAGATTAAATACTACCCAGGTAAAACCAATGTAGTTGCATATACCCTTAGTAGGAAAGTGTTCTTATCACGGAGTACTATTCATCATAAGTTACAACAGGAGTTGGTCAAAAAGTAGATTAAGATTATCTTGGGTAGTTAGTAGACCTTCGGATTTAGTTGACCATTTTAGATGAGATCTGTGTAGCTCAAGTGTTAAATGAAGGATGCCTATAGATCAGGTAAAAGATGAGTGAAAATGTTGAGACTGAGTTCAGTATGGTAGAGGACATCCTGTGGTTCTAAGATAGGATATGTGTCCCCTAAGAGTAGAATTTGAGAGATAAGATTCTAATAGACGTACACAATTCTTTTTACATAGTCCATCCTAGGAGTGTAAAGATGTATCAAGAACTGAGAAAGATGTTTTAGTGGCCATGAATAAAGAAAAACATTTTAGATTATATGCCTAAGTGCCTTATATGTCAGTAGGTTAAAACTGAACATCAGAGGATATCTAAACTTTTGCAGCCCTTTAGTATCCTTGAGTAAAAGTAAAACACATATGGATGGATTTTATAATCAGATTATTGAGGGTTAGAAGTGGCTATAATACATTATAGGTCATAATGGATTGGTTGACCAAGTCAACATATTTAATGGTAATTAGAGATACCATGAGTATAGATCAGTTGGGTTAGATCTATGTGAAAGAGATTATAAGACTTTATGGAGTACTTAAAATGATAATATTAGATGGAGGCACCAAATTTGTCTCAACATTTTGGCAGAGTATGCAAAAGTCTTTGGGTTTGAGATTGCCATTTAACATAGCATATCATCCTTAGACTGATGGATAGACTAAGAGAGTCCACCAAGTGATAGAGGACATGTTGAAGGTTTGCTGCCTAGATAAAGGAGTTAGTTGGTTGGATGTGTTGTCATTGATGGAATTTGCTTACAATAATATTTTTTAGGCAACCATCAAAATGGCTCCTTATAAGGCTCTATATGGCAGGAAATGTCGATCAACGTTGTATTGGGATAAGATAAGAGACATGGATGCCTTAGCTCAGTCATTAGGACTTGAGCTAACCCAAAAGATTATTAAGGATTTTCAGAGAAAAGATAAAACAAGCCCAAGACTGTTAAAAAAGTTATGCAGATCAATGGAGATGTGATTTTGAGTTTTAGGTGGGTGATAAGTTGTTCGTCTAAATAGCCCCCTATAAGCATGTTATGAGATTTGATAGAGAAGACAAGTTAGCTCCAAGATTTATGGGACCATTTGAGGTACTGGAGCGCATAGGTAAGGTTGCCTACCAGTGAGCATGAATCACATTCATAACGTGTTTCAAATATCATTGTTACGTAATAATATCAATGATCTTATCTATGTGCTCAATGTTGAGGATGTCGAGCTCAAGGATAATTAGGTCTACGAGGAATGACTAGTTCATATATTAGATTAGACAGTTAAAGAGCTGAGATGTAAGCAGATTCCCATTGCAAAGGTTTTTTATAGGAATCACTGAGTTGAGAAGGTCACATGGGAGGTTGAGTAGGATATGCAGCAAAGATTCCTACACCTGTTCAAGTAAATTTTGAAGACAAAATTCATATAAAGGGGGAGGATTGAAATGCCCATAGGTAAGCCTAAGGGTATTTTTGTCTTTTTTTTCTGTTTTTAAAGTATGGCGATAAATGATTTCGAGGATACACACCCGTGTATGGAAGCATGCACAATTGTGTATAATTAGAAGAAAGTCAATAAGTAGATCAGATTATGATCACAGTAAAACAAAAAGTTTTTTTAATTGTGCAATTAGACATACAGTTGTGCATCGTTCATACACACTCGTGTATCATTTCTTAGAGATAAAAATAAAATGTGATCAACCCTAACTAACGTATATTCTTTTACTCTTAAGCCGCTCAAAAAATAAGAAAGTATAAGAGAAGAGTCTGTGGTTGCCTGAAGAGTCATCATTGATCATTAGAAGCACTATAGCAATGCAAGAGAGGCTTCGTCACCAGAATCCAAGTAAATGGAGGAGTTGCCTTATTTTTTGTAATTATGAAATCTTTGAAGTCCTCTAACATTAGCAAGATCTAGAGTTGTATAGACCCAAGTATGATGATTTGTACTTGATCTTGAATGCCACTATGATAAGCCATATGCCTTACGAGTGTATGATAATTATGTGTTTAGAGTTGATAGTTCATTAATGCTATTGATTTGATGTGTACATGGGTTATAAAACATGATCTTCAAAAAGTATACTGCTTAGGTAACTTAGAGATTCTTTGTATTGGCTTGAATATGTGGTTGATTGACTACTTATGTGATTCGAACAACGTAGAAACCCTATGGTGTTATTCCTAATCGTGACACACAGTTATGTGTAGTTCCATAAACGTCCATGTGTCATTCCAAAATTTTGAAAACCTAAGAATCTCACGCTTGTTCTAAGGGGAGAAATGCATGGTTGTTTGGTATGGGACACATGCCTGCATATAACTCTCCAAAAGTGGATGACATGCGCTAGAGGACACATGGATTCAAGTACATGGGAGGATACCTAGGTTAAGTCCCTATGTGCTTTTACTCTATACATGATTGTGTGTTGAGTGTCACATGCCCATGTATATGGTTTAAGGGGCATACGGGCATGGGTTGAGAAGTACATGATCATGTACCTTTAGAAAAAGTTAAAAGATGATTATATCCCTAAACTATGTGCATAAAAAGGTGAGAGTTATATAAGAGTACTAAGCTAACAGAGGGTAAGATATTCAAGGACGATATAAATAAGGTGTTCGATTGTGTAAACGATGGCACAAGCTTAGATCGAATCGAATCTAAGTAAAAAAAGTTAACAACCTTAAGGCTAGTTTCACATGACTAGATAGTCACTAGGTATGTACGTAAGTGACGATAATTGTGAGAGTAATAAAGCTAGATACCTATGAGATGCATCATGCACTTAACTCCAAAGTACATAGCCACCCAGTTCAGTTCAAATGTGCATAGTAAGAATGTGGCTTTTAGACATTCCTTACATGATTAGCAGGATGTACTATGTATGTACCTAAGGTAGAGGTCATCTTTGGATGGTTAATTAACATCTAATCAGCTTATATAGTAAGAGAAAGAGTTGTTATCAGAGATTTTCTTGTGTGATTAAGGTGTCCCAGTTAAATAACTTAATAGGCTATTTGGCATATACGTAAGGCATCAAGTAGCTTTCACCGGGGCATAAAATATATCAATTTTAGCTTGGGTCATCATAGTTTTTATGGTTAATCCATGTCAAGACACCAAAGTGTCATAGTGTGACAATAGTTAGCTTATAAACAGAATGTCAGTTTTACCGCTAGATAGTTTAATAGCCTTGGATGTCGAAATGTCTCCACTCACTGAGTTTTACTCACGTGTTTCCTTTGTATTCTTTGTAGGTAGAGGTGAGTAGTGGGGCAGGGGGGGATCCAGCGGTCCAATGAGTAGCTGCATGAGGAGAAGGGTGTTTATATTATTTTAGAATTAGCAGTTATGTGTTTATTATTATTATCAGTATTTTCAGATACATTGATGTACAAAAATTTTCAAATAACTATTATTTTATGAGTTTGACTTATAAAATATTTTTATTACATCAAATTTTTGCAAGCTTTATAATTATACTCATGCATTAAAGTTTTTAAATAGTCTAATTGTGCACGTCTTTTTTAATATATTTCTATCATGAGTATGTATCTAAAGAGGAGTGTTACAAACTTGAAGCATACATATACAACACAAATACAATCTTTTAATTTTTGGTTTTGGGTACTATATTCATAGATATTTGCTTTTGTGTGCATGTTCTTGGTATGAGTGACTAAATCTTTTTATTCCAAGAACTATAGGGAATCCGACAGTCCCCATAATTCTGTAGTATATTATTTACATTAATAATATCATGATTTTTTTGATTTATTGAATGGTTATTTATTACTTGTGGCAAGATAAGGGCCCATCTTTAATTATGTGAGTAGGTTTACATAGACTATCGAAAGGTAGATACAAAGTTAGTGCATGCATTCATTAAACATGGAAGCTTGATACTAGAAATAAGTCAAATCCTTGTAGAGTAATTGGAGTCATATAATGTAAAAGGTAAATATTATCTAAGCAGCTACGAAAGTAAGAGCTCATTTGGTATATGCACACTTAGTTATTCTTACAAGGGGAACTAGGATAATTTAGGATATCCAACCATCAATGCATCACAATCACTTTAACAGTTTTAAAACCTTATATGGGATTGTTGGTGGAACCTAAAGTCCTTAAAGTTTTTTGTTATACGAAGTTTCATAGTAGTATTATAGTTGCATTTCACTAATTGTTTTGGTTAGTTGCAATACTAGTAGTTTAGATATAATAGTAGCACATTCTTACAATACAAGCATCCCTCATATACGACCTCTTTAGCTAATATAAACTTTGAAACAAATTAGTAGTCAGTTTCCTAATCCTTGTAGAATTGATATCTATTATATTACTTGTCGATTTGTACACTTGCGAGTGAGACACAACACATAGCTGACCACATTCAAACTTTGCTTACCGATGAACTATGATCATTTCGGGCCAAAGTCCATTCAACCTATTTTTGAAAATTTGCTTTAAATGAGTTCAAAGGTTGTATGAAGTGGCTAAGTAGTTTATTTTAGAAGTTTTTTTTTTTTAAATTTTTTTATTGTTGTTATGTTTTGAATGGTGGGTTTGTGTTTCGTATATTGGGTTAAGGTTTATAATTTTTTGATAATGAAAGTTGAAATTGATTCTTAATTGGCAAAGAAGTGTTTTAAGGAATGGGGTGTGTTTTTTTTTGGGTTAAAGATCAAAATTTGATATGAAAATGCTTGATTTTTCATAGGTAGGCATGATTCACACCTACCATCCAAATTCAATTAGGAAAGAGGGTTAAAATATAATTTTGATATACCCCTCTTTAGATATTACCCGAGAAGATATGCACAACTAGACTTCTCAACCAGAACAGTGGAAATTAAGAGCATGTAATTAAACACTTATTCTTAAATACGTGCAAAAAGGTGCAACTAAAATCCATAAGTAATAACCATTATCTCAATAAATATTGTGTTTGAAATCTAGTAACTCAAATAAGTGCATAAATACAATCGATAAAGTCCAAGATTGAAAACATAATATAAATAACGTAAAATGTGCAAATGATGATTTTACCTTTTACTTTCATGCAACAAATTGAGCTAGATTGCTAACTCCCTCACATGCCTCATTGCTCACCTCTATCTAGGTTTGGAGACAAGTCGAGTCAAGCCCAAACAAGGTCTAACTTGTTTTGGATTGGGCTTAGTTTAGGTTCGGTTCGAGCTCATCGAACTCACTTAATCACATCTTCATGATTAGGATTAGGTTTATGTTCACTTACTCAAACTCGTGTTCAGGCTCACTTAAGCTAAGCTTGTTTCGAGCTCAAGCAAGCTCACTTTGAATCTAGCTCTATCTTTAGGTAGAGTTGAAAATAATGTCATTTGTTAAGGGTTCAAGCGAGTTGTGTTTGACTAGCGAGTCAAACATGACTCTAGTTTAGGTTTGGGCTCAGGTTTGTTTCTAGTTTCACTTCTCAACTCACACTTGGGTTCGTGTTCATTGTCTTAGGCTTGTTTAAGCTCAAACAAGTTTGTTTTGAATCCAACCTTACCTCTACTTGCAAAACCATAAAAAAACACTGCATGAGTGAAAAATGCTCACTACGTAGGTGACCTCTTGATACCTTGCACAAAGCATAAAATCTAAAACTAGTTGTTCTATCTCTAAATCTCTATGTAGTTAAAGCGAATGTTTCCTAGCACTTTCCTTTGCCTATCTGTCTATTCTTAGTACACTTGTGCCTAAATACATAGGCCCTCTCACATAACTACTATGCATAAGTTGATCCCGTCATAGGTGATGCCCTAATGAAAGTAATTGACATCCTAGGTATTTATTAACAATCGTGCCTTACGCACATGCTGGTTGAACTATTAGACTAACTAGTTATGATATCTTGGTCATACGGGAAAACTGAGCATAGTCTCTCATTTACCACATATGCATAGTTACAAGACTGCTACTGAAATACCATCCTCGGATGGCCTATATTATGGGCACGTATACGATACATCCCACTAACCACATGAAAAACTAACTGAAGTGCCACTAACCCTTACCATGCATACTTGAACTGAATTGAATTATGTGGCTAATGCGCCTTAGCGTCGAGTGCAAGATATATCTCATAAGGATCTATCTCTCGTATAGTTCTATTGCTTTCATATATCTCGTCATTTATACAAACAACTGATAACTATCTAGGTATTGACTAAAAAGTATGATGAAAAAATGTCAGTTAAAAAGGTATAAACGATTAAAAAATGACTAAAATAATTAATTTTCCTAAAATTACCAAGTGATCAGATAAAAATAATTATAATAGGTAAGAAAATATATCATTTAGAGAAGATGAATTCTGAAATTCTTTAATTTCGTTACTCTTAAGTTTTCAAATACACATTTATTACTCTAATTTTTTCTTGAGAAGAATGTTATTATAATACAAGTAATGTTATGTATACAAATAATATATATAATGTTATGCACAAATAATAACATGTCGCAATATGATTAAACAGTTTTAATTTAAAAATAAAATAACAACTAATTACATAATGATATATAATTGTTTGTGCATAAAATTATGTATATTATTTATATACATAATTTTACTATTATAATACACATTTATTTGTCTAATTTTTTCTTTAAGAGATTGCTATTATAAATTTTAAATGATTTAACCTTATTTTACATAAAAAAATCATAAAAATCACAAACTAATAAAGATAATATTTTAGAATTCTATTAAAGATATACATTTAGAATTAACTCAATAATTAATATTTTCAACATACATAAAATATATTTATTAGGGAATATTAGAAGCAAATGTTTATAATCCGGTTGTATTCATATAAAGGAAATGGAGAAAAAACCGAAGTTCAAGTCTCTCTATCCTTAAAATGCAATCTTATTGTCGAGTTCAACGAAATTTACTAGGCCAAATAACTTATTCCCACGCAATGTTTAGTGAAAACCAAAATGACTTTTACTAATTTTTTACTAATTTTTAAGAATCTAAATACTCACTCATTCGTTAGTTAAAATTTAAATACTCGTTCATCCGCTAGTTTTGACTATTACAGTTAGAGGTAAAATCGTTATTTAAAATTTTTATTTAAATAAAAAAAATTATTTTTTTTCTCTCTTAGTTTTAAAAATTAACAATTTCCCCCTAGCTTAATTTTAAAAAATTAATCTTTTACCCCCACCATGTATATCTTTTAGGGTTTTATATTTTAGAATAAACGCCAACCCCTCAAACTTTGAAACATTACACTTACACCCCAAAAATTTCATTCCATCTTTCTGATGACTGTTCTTCCCAACATTCCTCTTTGGTGACATCTTCCCCTTTCTCTAGTGGTTTTCTAATGCAAAAACCACTGAAAATCTGATCAAAATGACCAAATTTTCATGTATAGATCTAGGCAAAAATCACATAGATTTGTGCAACAATTTGTGCGTCGACAAACACAGATCAGTCTGATGACATCACACAAATGTGGCTGATGTCCATGCAGTGTTAATCTATGCATCTGCTGATGCATAGATTGTCACGGATCTATGCGATTTTTGCATAGATCTATATGTGAAAATCTGACCATTTCGATCAAATTTTCACTGGTTTCCACATCGAAAAACCACTAGGAAAAAGATGCTGCTAGAGAGGAAAGTTAGGAAAAACGACCAATAGAAAGATGAAATGAAGTTTTTGAAGTGTAAGTGCAATGCTTCAAAGTTGGAGAGAGATGATTGTTTATTCTAAAATATAAAACTGTAAAAAACATATACGGTGAAGGTGAAAGATTATTTTTTTAAAAAATTAAAATAGAGGAGAAATTGTTATTTTTTAAAACTAAAAAAAAATAAAAATAACATTTTCTTTGTTTAAATAAAAATTCTAAATAATGATTTTACCCTTTATTGTAACAGTCAAAACTAACAAATGAATAGATATTTAAGTTTTCAAAAATTAATGGGAATAACTTTTGGTTTTCATATAACTTGGGTGGGCATAAGTCTTTTGACCAATTTACTAACTGCCGTTCATTTTTGGGATGCAACCTAGAAGTATATAACAATTATTTTTATAAAAGATCAAGCGAATTCATACTAATAACTTACGCAAACACATTACATTTATACCCCAGAATAAAATAGCATCCCCCTCAAACAGACATACTGATACCAACATCCATAGATGCATCAACTGCTATGTAATAACTTGAAAATCTTCAACATACTAGCACCTCTATTTCAGACTCCGGCTAACTTCTTCTATACTTTGCAGGTGCGCACTCGCTTACTTCCCTTATCATACCGACACCAGTTACTCTGCAAAGAAAGATAATACTCCTTGAAACCAAATTCTAAAATAATACATAATCATAGCGATAATCAAAGCCTTCTAGGCCCGAACAGAGGCCAAATAATGCCTTGGTCCAAGCCTTCTTCTCCTTAAGCGCTCAGCTATAATGAAGGTGAGCTCCAGAGACTGAGAAACATTTAGCCTTGGGTCACAGTGGGTGTGGTAACGTGAGTGCAGATCATCATAAGTTATAGTTCGAGAGCCTCCCACACACTCTCTCACATTCTGTCCCGTCATCTCTAAATGAACTCCTGGATAGCTTCCTTCTTGATCATGCACATCAAAGAATGCCCGTACCTCACCCTATTAACACACATTAAGAAAGATATTATTATTGTTAAAATCATTGTTATTGAAGCATGATTTAAAGAGGGTAAAATGGATGTAGACTTCACATGAAAGATATTTAGATGTAGCAAATTATGCTGCAATCTAGGATGGAGGAACAACACAGATGCAACATCGTTCCAAGTGAAAGAAAGCCTCACTGACCAAGTTTCAGAACTCAACATGTGATTCCATCAGGACAGTCACACCTAAGATGGCTTAAATATCAAACTGGCGAAGATTAAACTTCATCAAAAGGCTCTTTAGGACGCTGTTTTGGTGATTCAGGTTGGCAATCTAAGATAAAACCAATGTACTTGATTTTAATATTTCTGTGGACAAATGAGCTGTGGATATGACACATTAGCAAGAAAGATATGACAACTCTGGTAGTATTCGCAAAATTCAGAAGTGTTACCAACATGCAACCATGTTTAAGAAGTAAAAAATGTATAAACATAATCTAAAAATAATATAATATTGATTTTTGATAAGTTACCAAGCTTACCCTGATTGCATCAAAGGAATGGGTTTTGAGTCCAGAAGGAGCTTTTATGGTGTTTCCATGCATGGGGTCACTAACCCAAGTGACAATTAGACCTGCTTTACGTACAGACCTTATAAGATGGGGAAGCTTAACTCTCATGTTTTCGCCTCCCATCCTTACAATCACAGTTATCCTCCCAGGCTTGTTCTTTGGGTTTAGGATTTCTATGAGCCTAACTAGCTCATCTGGATCCATCTTATCACGCGTCTGTGTCACAATACATGACAGTATAGATTAATTCCAATCTTTTTGAGATACCCACAATCAAATCGCAGAACCAATTACTTGCCAGAAAAGCATGATTATATATACTAGTTCAACACACAAATAAGTAAGAAAACAAATGACTGTGTAGAAGACTATTGTGAAGCATATATATCAAAAACTACTGGTTCAGTTCGCATCTCCAGATGAATAGAATTTGGAAAAGAAAAATAGAGTCACAATTTTAAGAGATATAGCAGCACCTTAATACCAAGGGGATTAGCAACTCCTCTCAAAAACTCAACATGAGCACCATCAAGTTGGCGGGTACGTTCTCCAACCCAAATCATGTGAGCAGAGCAGTCATAGTAAAGGCCAGAAGTTGAATCCTCTCTAGTAAGAGCTTGTTCATAAGGTAGGAGCAAGCACTCATGAGTTGTCCAAAATTCTGTTGTGGTCATAATGGGGTGGCTGCTTGTGAGTCCAGCAGCAGCCATGAATGCTATGGCCTCATCAACTCGATGAGCCAATTCACGGTATCTATTCTATCAGACAAACAAAAACCATATTCAAGTAATTGCTTTTGCAGGTAAACACTTTTTTTTTTTTTCATGTTTTGATCATTGTTTGTCATTCTCATCTCAATATTGCTATTGAATACAGTTAATCCTAGATCATCGGTGAAATTTTCAAATGATTGTGCCTCATATTAAATGTGTAACAACTACAGAAGATAAAATTCCTGCTTATCCAAAGAGTAAAATTTATGCAACACATAAAACAGAAACTCAAGTTCGAAGGACATACACCAAGATTAATAAACTGGATAACTAAATTTTCTTCAAAGAGAAGGGCATACCGATCGCCCTGTTCACTGCGCTCAGTGAAATCCAGATTCCAACGAGTGACCTCTGCATTGCAGCATAACCTCCAGTTGCAAATGCCCTTAAGAGGTTCAAAGTTGCAACAGATTGCAAATAAGCTCTAGTCATCCTATGGGTGTCTGGAACTCTTGATTTGGCATCAAAGTCATCACCATTCACATTGTCACCTCTATAACTAGTGTAGCTTCACTCCATTCTTCTCTTCAAATGGATCCGACCTCGGCTTTGCAAATTGACCTGCCATTCTTCCCACCTACATTCTCATATTCAGCCTCCACGTCATCAACAATAATTACTAGCAGCTACACCGATTAACTTATTCAAAGATCAACAGTATCACATAAAAAAGAATATAACTTTCCTTAATAGCCAAGATTTTTACATAATACAGGAAGAAGAAATTAATTTAAAAAAAACCCTTGATAACAGGCATTTGACCACCAAACATGAGGACGATGCTCATCTGAAGAAGAACACGAAAAGTATCACGGATATTATTGGCATTGAATTCATTAAAACTCTCAGCACAATCACCCCCCTGAAGCAAGAAAGCATTTCCAATAGCAGCCTGTCCCAGTTTCTCTTCAAGGCTTCTGGCCTCGCCAGCAAACACTATTGAAGGGAATGTTGAGAGAGAATCAAGAACAGACTGGAGCTGGAGAGCCTTCTTGGTCTTCCAACTGTCCAGACTCCATTTTGTGGATGGCGTTGATTTGGTGGAGTGGACGGCAGATATGGGTTTGAGTTTGATAGTTCTTGAAGGGCGGAGGAGAGAGTGGTGCTTTTGGTGGTGGTGAACGATGGACTTGGAGGAGAGAAGTGAAGAGGTGGATAGAGCCATAATTGGTGACGACAGCGAAGTGCGAGTGAACATCTAGCGAAATTACTTTAAGAAAAGGTCCAAAACCACATTGGCCAAAATCTCCCTCTTGAGCTTTGTGAAATTACGATTTTATTCTATGATAAAGGAAGTGTTGCATGATATTTTCAAATAGGGCAAACGACTATTTTCTACCCAAATTTTAATGTAATTTTAAAAGTATATTTTGTGATAATTAAAAAATTTAAATACCAATATATGAATTAATTTTTGTTAAAATTTTCTGTTATAAGAAAAGGTAAAATCATTATTTTCTCCATAAATCCTAAAATCCAAAAAACTTATAACATTTTCCCTTTTAGTTTAAAAAATTAATATTTTTTTCTTAGAATTAATTTTAAAAAGTGACATTCCCCTCCATTTAAATTTCCCAACAATTTTCTAGCCAATGATGACCGCTTTCTTCCTCTTGACGATGACTCTCCTCTCGATTGGATTTCATTTGGATTCTTTGAATACATATGAAATCCAATTGAAGAAAGAGAGATTTAAATAGAGAGAAGACATCGAAGGGAGAGAGCAATCATCATTGGTCTGAAAATTGCTAAGAAATTTGAATGGGAGGAAAATATCACTTTTTAAAATTAATCATGGGGGGAAATAATAGTTTTCTAAACTAAGGGAGAAAATGTTATAAATTTTTAAGGTTTTAAGGTTTAGAGAAAAATAATTGATTTCATCTTTCTCTCTGACAAAATTTTTTAACTAAAGTTACTCTATAGGTAGGTATTTGAGTCTTTCAACTACTATAGATTTATTTTTGAGATTTGACTAAAACTTGAGTGGAACATTGTCCTTTTCCCTTTCAACAAATATTGGGTAATTAATAAAATACCCACCCAAACAAAAAAACCCTAATTAAATACCAAAATATCTTTAGCCTTTTTATATAAACCCTACTGTTTTATACAAACCAACATCACAACTAAACCCTACACAATCTAAAAATTATCATTTTCACAATCTCACTCAAATTATAATATCGTGATTTTAAAATTAAGAAAGGAAGTTTAATAGATTAAAGTATTTATATGAATATTAACTTAAAATTTTATTTTTTTGATTATTGGGTATTGTTTATTGATAAGTTGACTTAATTTGATAAATTTGAGGCATAATTTTGATATAATGGGCTGAATGATATTTTTTGTATTTAAATGGTAGCAGGTTAGCTTACATTTTACGTAAGTTAGGGTTAATGGATGCTCTGCATATTTGGGGGTTAATTGATAATTTTTATACATGGGGTTAATTAAAGTTTTACCATATAAGATTAATTAATATTTATCAAAATTCATATTAAATATGAAAAATGTTGAAAATGTCTCGTTAAATGGGAATTTTCAAACAATTTGTTTTTTGAAGTTTATATTTGTTAAATAACTTATTTACGAAATTATATAGGACCATTGTAGAATTAATTGACATACCGAGTTTTGCTATTGATTTGGTTCAATGCGGAGAGGATTGGAGGAGGATGAATGGTAACATAATATAATATGTGAGGAGGTGAAGAGAAAATGATAAAAAATTCTTGTAAACATAATGTTCAAGAGATTAACTTTGTTAATGAGTAAATGTATTGTAAGCGAAACCATATGTGAAGGAAGAAAATATCAATAGTAGAAAGCTTATGAAAATCATGAAATATGGAGACATTGATTCTTTTATTAGCATTTCTTAGTAGGTGAGAAAATATAATATTTTCATGTGATAAATACTCTCAAGTCGAGAAATGCATCTCCTGACAACACTAATATTGATGTTCAATAGTTGTATAATGATGTTATAGATGATGATCTTTTACAAGGAGTTGAGCATAAAGAGGTAAATACCTACCAAAATATTGAAAAGGATGATATGATGAATATGGAGAGTAAGAAAAGGTTTTGATTTGGGTGCCTTTTACTATGGTGACAAAATAAATGAAACTCTCATTGAGGAACTTGTGTTCAATGAGAAGATAAATGTGAATGATAATATTGAAGCTATGAGTTCCAATGTGAACATTTGGTTAATGTTAATGTACTACCAAAGGTTATGACTGCTTATGGTGAATTTCACTAGCTAACTCTTTTCTCTAACCATTCGTCGACGTCTGATGCCCAAAGAGCGAAGAGTGACACCATTTTTTCAAAGAAAATGACATCTGCAAGATGCATTCAAATGACTTACTAAAGAGAATGGATATCATTATAAAGTTTATAAATTCACAAAATCTAATAAAATATAAAATGTTTTCATGAAAAATGTAGATAACATGTACGGGTGATAAGGTTGGAGGGTTGTGACTATTTTCAACTCCATTATATGAATACTTGCCATATATGATTGAGAGATAAGAAAATGTTACATCATAGACAAGCAAAGCTTAAGCATTAAAATAAATACAAAAGACAATAATTGTTCTGGTTGATTATGTATATTGATAGAAAGAAATCATTGTTGACATGGATTGTAGGGTTTTCATGGCATCGATAATCAATAGCTTAGCAAAATTTAAAAATTTTCAAAACAAACAAGCTTGAAAAAACTCTAATCAGGATACTCGTTTTAAACATATATTCATGAACATGCAAAAACACTTATAAGGCTTCTAACTAGACTTATGGTGTTCATGGGAAGGAAAGGAATAGAGGGAATGATGACTAGGTTTCACTTTGTATCTTTTGTGTATTTAACACAAAAATTTTATGCCTTATTTATATGTGTAGGTGTCTAAGCACAATTGAAATTCTAAGTGCACATAACACCTTCAACACACATGCACAATTGGCATGTAAAATGCACAATCGACATATCCTAAAGCCATTTAAACAGCTAGCACACATATGTGTGCTAGCCAAAATAGCCATGATAGCCATGCAATGCATGACTGGCACATAAGTGTGTATAGACTGGCATGGCCATGCCTTGCACAGTTGGCACACATTAACAAATGTGTGCTAATCGGCATAGTCATAAAATGGCACAATTGGTACCCAAATGAGTGATGGTTATGCAATTACTTTATTTTTCATAGTGTTGGCCAGTACCATGCACTTGCATGGCTGACAGTATCACTACCAAGTGCATAGGTGGCACTTCATCAAGTCATGGTCTAACTGAATCCTTTCAACCTATTGGGCAAACCCATTCCATTTGCGATCTCGTTCTCTCAACTCTAAACATTAGGATTGTCAACAAATAATCCACTTATCAGAGTTTTATTCAACTTTTTTGTGCATGTGACCTATAAGCTCTCTATTGAGCTAGTACTATTCAAATTCAAGGCGAATCAAGACATAAACCAAGATTGATCTTTAGCAAAACATCATGACCACACAGATGATAGAGTGTCAATAGACATCTCTTAAGCTTTTACATTATCATAATTACGTGCAATTCATTTTTTCCATCAACCAATATCTCTCGAGACTGAGATATAAAAGTTTGTCTATCTTAATGGTTCTTCGGTATGAACTAATACATATCAATGACTTACTTAGATTTGGCTACATCCTTATCCCACTATGGCCAAAAATTCAGATAGTCATAAATGTCATTCAATATTCTTATGTGAGATATCTTATTATATGCTCAAGACTGATGAATTTTTTATCGATCTACCATGGCCTCCATGTGTCTCATGATATGACCGATTATTATCTTTATAATTATCCTAATTACAACAACACGTTGGATATCATCAAACTATACAAATCCTTACACGAGACAGTCTAGTAACCTTAAGTCAAAGGATCATATGCATCTGTTGTATTCAGAAGATTTATATCATAGACACTGAAGAAACCATTTATATGGATATCCTCTGGTTAAGTTAGTTTGATGAATATGTCTACAACGTACACTCATGTGTTGCACCAAGCTGTCTACAATAGTTTCAATACATGAGAATTGTCGTCATTTTTGGTAGGGTCACTTAACACTATGATAATCTCATCATCATTGCATATGCCCTTATTCATTGCAATGTTAGGATTATAGACATTTCTAGAATGACTACTTAATGTGTTCATAGGGTTCCAATAATTAGCCATCTAATTCCCTTATCACAGTTCAACCATTTTAAAGGCATGTTATTCGTACAATATAAATAGCTAACATATAAATTGAATATCAATAAATCCTTTTATTAATGATTAATATAAAATTACATCCACAAATTTTAAATTCGATTGACTTTAGGAAACCTACCCTAACAATCTTCCACTTGGACTATAGCTAATCGATTATATATCTAATGTCAAATTTGATTACATGCATATTATGCATCTATTATGATAGAGGCTTTGTTAGTGAGTCAGCCAAATTGTCATTTGTATCAATCCTCACTATCTATATGTCACCTCGTTGAACAATCTCTTAGGTTATATGATATTGTCTGAGAATGTGCTTGGACCTCTGATGAGACTGTAACTCTTTTGCCTAAATAGTCACTCTATTGTTGTTGTTCTGGAGCTTAATCGACTTAGCAACACTTGAAACCACTCTAAGTTTAGTCACAAACTTTTTGATCCATAAAGTCTTTTTTATCGTTTTAGAAAGGGTAATATACTTGGACTCAGTTTTAGAATTAACCACTATACTTTACCTGAAGCTTTTCCAACTAACTACACCATTATTCAAATAAATTGAAAACCTTAATTGGGATTTGTAATCATCTCAATAAGTTTGGAAGCAGACATCACTATAGCCTCTTATAGTGAGTTTAGATTCCTCTTCATAAATTGAGAACACATCTTTAGTCCTTCTTAGGTACTTCAAGATGTTCTTGACAACTATCTAGTGTTTTTCACTTAGATTAGATTGATCTTTGCTATAAACACTCAAGACATATAAGACATAAATCCTCGTACATAGCATGACATACATGATTGATCTTATAATTAAGGCTTATGAGATTCTCCTCATCTTATCTCTTTCAAATTATGTATTAGAACATATCTTTTGAAGGATATATACCATAGGACATGGGTAGAAACCTTTCTTGGATTCTTTCATATAAAATTTGGTCAAAACCTTGTTTATGTATGTGTTTTGACTTAGGTCTAACAGTCTATGCTCTCTATCTCGATACATTTTAATCTTAAGAATGTAGGTTACTTCCCCTAAGTCTTTCATGGAGAAATATTTTGAAAATCAAGCCTTTACCAATTACAAGTTGGGTATGTAATTTCCAATAATCAAGATATCATCGACATACAATACCAAAAATGCAATCACACTCTCGTTGACCTTTTTATACACACGTGGTTCATCTTCATTTTTGATGAATCTGAACTCATGAACTGCTTCATCAAAATGAATATTCCAACTTCTCGAAACCTATTTAAGTCTATAAATGGACTTTTATAGTTTGTATACCTTATCTATTTGTCTAGTAAGAACGAAACCATCAAGTTATGTCATATAGATGTTCTCTTCCATTTAGGAAGGTAATCTTGACATCTATTTGAAAGATTTCATAGTCAAAATATGTGACTATAGTAAGTATAATCCTAAGAGACTTAAGTATAATGACTAGTGAAAAAGTGTCATCATAGTTAATATCATACTTCTAAGTGAAACTTTTAGCAACTAGTAATGCTTTTAGGTATGCACATTACCTTCCATGTTTTTTTTTTGTTTGAAAACCTATTTGCCCTTATAGGTTTTACCCCTTTAGGTGTATCCACTACTTGGTTTTAATACATTAAGTATATTTCAGATTTCATGACATCTAACCATTTATCAGAATATGAACTTGAAATAGCTTTGTCGTAGGTCTTAGGTTTGTTATCATTAATGACCAATACATCATTGTGTTAAGTCAGGAGAGAAACCAAACCTCTCTGGCATGTGACATACTCGTGTAGACCTATGTAGCTCTTGTGTACATTAAGGTTGTTCCATTTAAAGTGGAAGAACCTTCTCATAATGATCAATAATTTGTTATGACACATTATCTTTTCTAACATTTGTGGTACCTTCTGGTTCATGAACTTCATCGAGTTCCACCCTCATTTTACTGGTTTTCTTGAGAATAAATTCATTCTCAAGGAGCACACTGGTACGAGCAACATAGACTTTTTGCTCATTCAAGTGGTAAAAATAGTATCCCTTAGTAACCTTCATGTACCCTATAAAGATACACTTTTAATACTTAACATTTAGCTTATTCAAAGTCAATTTCTTAACATAAGCTTCAGAGCCCCAAATCCTCAACTAATTTGGATTGGGTTTTAGCCTAGTTCATAACTCAAATGAAGTTTTATCCATAGATTTAGATAGGACATGGTTTAGTGTATAAGTACAAATTTTTAGGCGTGACCCTAGAAAAACATAAACAAATCAAGAAAACTTATCATAGACCTGACTATTTCTATCAAGTTCTTATTCTTTCATTCAAATATAATATTATGTTATAGAGTACCAAGAGGAGTGAGTTGAAATACTATCTTATTTTGT
Organism: Mangifera indica; assembly: GCF_011075055.1. Taxonomy (NCBI): domain Eukaryota; kingdom Viridiplantae; phylum Streptophyta; class Magnoliopsida; order Sapindales; family Anacardiaceae; genus Mangifera; species Mangifera indica. Next base: position 8,823,837 of record NC_058140.1, read on the forward strand.
TTACGGTATTGTTTAAATTTAACACTCATGTATTCACCTCTTCGATCACTTCGGAGAACTTTAATCTGTTTCTTAAGTTGCTTTTCTACTTCATTATTAAATTCTTTGAATTTGTCAAAGCATTCAAACTTGTGTTTCGTCAAAACCACATAGCTATATTTATTGAAGTCATTAATAAATGTGATGAAGTAGGTTTCTTTATATCTACTATGCACTGTTATAGGCCTACACACATTGCTATGTATGATCCTAATAGTTCAGTTGCTCACTTGTGTCCAGTGAAAGATGCTTTAGCCATCTTACCCAATAGACATGATTTGTATTCATCATATGATTTGAAGTCAAATGATTGCAAGTTCTTTGTTCAAGAAGTCTTGATATATGTTTCGATCCTATGTGGCCTAACCTGGAATGCCATAGATATGTGGTATTTAGATCATTTGATTTTAATCGTTTATTATTTTGAACATTGAGAATTTCATTATCCAATTTTAAAATATATATAAATCATTATGCAATTAACTGTTTTATATAAAATATTATTTAAGCTGATAGTTATAATACCACCAGCAATTGAAAATAAATATCCCTTTTTTGTCTAAAATAGATATAGAAATTAAGTTTCTAGAAACAGAAGGAATATAATAACAATTTCTTAATTCTAAAACTAGCCTAGTAGGCAACCTAAGATAATAAATTTCTACGGCTAATGAAATAACTCGTGCTCTATTTCCAACAGGAAGGTTAACCTTTCCTTTGGCGAGTAATTTACTTTGCTGTAGTCCCTGCATGTCAAAACAAATACTAGAACCACATCTTGTGTCTACAACTCAGGATGAACAAGGAGAATAGTTTATCTCAATGACAAACATGTTTGAAGTAGAGGCTTCAACTACTATTTTCTTCTTATTCTCTAGAAAGGCCTAACAGTGTCTCATTCAATGACCTACATTCCCTAATAAAAGTAGGCAACATTTCCTTCTCATACCACTTGTAGGTTAAGTAGTAGTATCTAATTGTTTTTTCGCTTTGGGTTTGGGTTTGGGCTTGGGCTTGTGCTTAACCATGCCTTTGCCTTTGGCCTTGACTTTTGATGTTTGGGCTTCAAACACAAATAGATTAGTCAAAGCTATCTTTTGTACTTCTTGCTCATACATTCTGAGCATATACAACAACTCCTCAAAGGTTTTTTTTTTTTCGTTCAGGTTAAAATTCATAATAGAATTAGCTTACAATTTAGGGAGAAATTTCAACACCAAGTCAATGGGAATTCATTGTCCATGATAAAGCCCAAACTTGCCAACTGCTCAATATAGCCAATCATCTTAACCACATAAGGGCCAACTTGTCTTCCTTTAAAGAGTTTACAATTAAACAATACACTTGACATCTCATATCATTCAACTCTCACACGAGTGTCTTATAACTCTCGAAGGTGTGCAAGTATGGATTATGCATCCATTTCCTCATTTTGTTTTTTAAACTCATGTGACATGGAAATCAACATGAGCCATTGAACTTTCACAGAGTCATCAATATATTTATTAAAAATAATTTTTTGCTCCTGGGTGGCATTGGGACCAGACTCAGGAAAAATGACCTCTTAAGAATATATAGTTTTTTCTCCTAACGTAGAATAATTTGAATATTTCGATAATAATCAGTGAAGTTGTGTCCAGTGAGCCAATTTTTTTTTTCAAAAATTGATTGGTAAGTTTAGTTTGACATGATGATTTTGTGATCTATAATTTACAAATAAATGAATTAATAGTTTTATTTAATTATTAATATTCATTTTAACTATAAATTTAATCATTAAAATTCTTCCATTATTTTCCTCAAGCCAATAGACGTTAATATTATACTTGAAAAGTTTTGATGAACTTTGTAGTAGACCGAGATCCTATCACATTAATTTTTTTCTTTGCTTTGGTGAACAAGTTTGAATTAATTGAATAAATAAATTTCAAATTAATCACTAAAAGCCTGTGATCTAAAACTAGATGTTACCCCAACAAATCATGTGACCTCAAATGTGACTCTCGATATCAGTAAGGTGGATACTACATAACTCTTTGCATAGACAGATGTATTCCTTACTCATGCCTCTAATATACTTCAATTCCGCTTTGGTGAACAAGCAAAGTGCATTAGTTAAATCGGACAGAATATAAATACCTCATAATTTTCCACTTGGTAGAAATGTACCATTCGCTTTGGTGAACAAGGTTCCAATGAATAGAAGCTTAATTAGGGTGTTATATTGGAAGACATTAATTAAATCTTAAACTTAATATTTAAATTGAAGTTTTATTATTTAGTCTCATCAGATTTTAACCGCATGTTAGGTGATATTTGTAAAATAAAACCTATACATATATTCTACAATATAAAATTAAAATGTGCTAATACACAATCATAACCATTGTCAAGCCTTTCGAGCCAAAAAGAGTTTGACTAGTCAACCTAGGTGAATCTTCATCTTTAGGTCTTTGCACTTTTCTTTTCGGCTCCAATCTTCAATTATTACATAATTTTGTTTCTTTGTTACATATTTTTAAGGAAAAAAAAAAAAAAACCAATCTAAAGAAGAAAGGGGATAAAGGCAAAATGCGCAGACCCTATTTAAGAATTATAACTCAAAAATGAAATAAAAATAAAAATATCCACAAGGTTCATTGACTGTGTATTGGACACTATGTATACACATATCCTTACATATACATACCAATTAAAATTAAAAATTTTAATTATTATTATCCTAAGTGTCAAATTACATGATGATCCCTAAATTTTTGTAAAATTATAATTCAATCCCAAAGATCATGAAAATATCAATCTAGTCCCAATTCCATAAAACATGACTAAATTGAAAATTTTAACTTTGTTGAGCATGCAGGTGAGAAGTCTAGTTGTGCTTTTGGAATTCACCAATTTTAAAATGATGCATGGTTGGATGGAATTACTCAGGCACGACTGGAAGATATCTAAGGTGTATAGTTGGTAGCAACAAAAAAAAAATGGTTGTCCAACCATCCACCAAGGCATAATGCCTTGAAGAGTGCCACTCGACACTCACAATGCACGACTAGGGCCAAGCCATGCATGGCACTTTTTCCAGTCACGATTTTTTAGGTTTTCTAGTGATGAAAAATCTCCAAGTTTTTGGCATACCTATTTCTGGGGTGAGAGAATACGACACGTAAATTGTGTTCATACTAGTGACAACCCTCAAATGATGCTTTTAACATGATTCATAGATGATTTTATGTAACAACATGAAACTTATGACATTTGATCAAAAATCAAACTTGTATATATAAACAAAACTCAAACAAAAATTCATAAATCATCACTCAATAATTTTACACAGTTTGGATTATAAATGATGCTCAACAAATTGTGTAACAACACAATTGTAAATCATCTTTACCAAATTTAACTAGTCTAAATTAATCCAATTACATGCAATCAACATATAAAATTAATCAAAACTAACAATAGGTATAATTTTTCATGAAAATATGCTAAATGGTGGCTCTGATACCATTGTAGGGTTTTAGGGCACCGATAATTGGTAGTGCAACGAAATTTAAAAAATTTAAAAATAAACAAGTTTGATAAACCCTAACTAGGATACCTGTTTTAAACATATATTTATGAACATGTATAAACACTTATAGGGTGTTTTATATTTATACCTGTGTTGATGGCTCTTTCAAAATTTTAAGTGGCTTAAGAAAGTTCGCTATCCAACTCTCACTAGGTGACATCTTGGTATCCACATGAAGCAAGCACAAATAGAGGAAATCCAAACAATGAGGCTGTTGGGGCTCCTGATTTGACTCATGATGTTCACAGAAAGGAGAGGAATTAAGGGAATAATGTCTAGGTTTCATTATGTATCTTCTGTGTATTTTAAGCAAAAAGATAATGCTTTATTTATATGTGCAGGTGTTAGAGCATAGCTAGAATTCCAAGTGCACAAGAGATCGTAACACACATGATGACTAACATGCAAATTTCACAATTGACATGTCCTAAGGCCATTTGCACAGCTGACACACAAGTGTGTTATAGTTGGCATGGTTGGCACCCAAATAAGTGCCAACCATGATATTCCTTTATTCTTTATGGTGTCGGCTAGCACTATGCACTTGCATGGCTAACATTATCATTGCCAAGTGCACAGGTGACACTTGGTCAAAACGGTCTAACTAAATCCTTTCAACCCATTAGGCAAATCCAATCCATTTGTAGTCTCTCTCAACTCTAAACACTAGGATTATCAATAAATAGTCCACTCTTTTGAGTTCGATTTAACTCCTTTATACGTGTGACCTATAAACTCTTTATTGAGTCGGCAATATTCAAATTTGGGGTGAATCTAGACACAAACCAAGATTGGCCTATACCAAAGCATCATGGCTACCCAGATGATAGAGTGTCAACAAATATCTCCTAAGCTTTTACAACATCATAGTTATATGTAATTTAATCCTTTTGTTAACCAATATTTCTTAAAGTTAAGATATAGAAGTGTGTCTATCTTAGTAGTTCCTCGGTATGAACTGATATATATCAATGATTAACTTGGATTAGGCTACAACCTTATCCCATTGTGGCCACAAATTCAAATGATCATGGATACCATTCAATATTCTTATGTGAGATATCTCTCCAATGCTTAAAAGTGACGAATCCTTTATCGATCTACTATAGCCTCTATGTATATCATGATATGACATATTACAATTTTTACTACTACCCCAATTACAACGACACATTGGATAACGTTAACCATTCCAATCCTTTCACAAAACAATCTGACAATCTTAAGTCAAAGGATCACATGCATTTGCGGTGTTCAAAAGATTTATTCTATAGACACTAAAGTAATTATTTATATAGATATCCTCTGGTCGATTCATTTTGATGAATAGACCTACAACGTGCACCTATGTATTACACCAAGTTGTCTACAATAGCTTCGACACATGAAAATTGTTATCACATTTGGTAGGGTCGCTTAATACTATGATAATCCTATCATCATTGCATATGCCCTAATTCATGACGACGTTGAGATTATGAAATTTCTTAAATGACCATTTTAATGTGTATATAGGGTTTTCACGATCAGTCATTTGATCCTTTTGTCATAGTTCTACTATTTTAAGGGTATGTTATTCGTATGATGTAAATAGACAAGATATGAGTTTAATAACAATAAATCTTTTTATTAGTTATTAATATAAAACTACATCCATAACTATCAAATTCGATTGGCTTTAAGGCATTTACCCTGACATGGATGACAACAATAAAATTGAAATGTCATATACGCAGATATGGAAGTCAAAAAAATTAGGCATTATAGGTATTAAGAGGTATGTCAAAAAAGTCATTCATATTGTTAATTATTACCTAAATATTGCTACAATTTAGTGTTCTATAATATAAGAGAACTCGAACTTGGTTTCTTATTTGGAAGTTTTAGGGAAAAAAAAAAGAAACTATCTATTACATGGGATTTAGTTCCAAAACTATATATCACATGAATTTTAAATTCAAGTCCAATATATAAGCACCACTAGAAGCTACCAAACAAACCACAAATGGACCCACATATTGGCAAGCTAAGAATCACAAAAATACATATAGGGGAGAGCTTCGACATTTCACATTTTGGTTTTGAAATGCCCTGAAACCAGTATACAACATTTTGGGGGCGTTTCGACAATTTTAGAAAAAATGGAAACACATTTCAAGTGTTGAAATGCGCTTCCTTATTTGAAAAAATTAACCTAACATTATTTGTTTCCTCTGATATCTTGGCTTCAGCCTTCGTGTTCATCAAAAAGCATTTAAGTTGGGGCTTGTCCCTTCGGAACGAGTGACCTACCAAACAAATCAATGACTTCAATTGATGAAATTGTATTGTGGGAAGACTATATAGACGAAGAAGAAAGCTGGTCTTGTTTCTCCGTATCTACTACAACTGCGAAATTTGCTTTGAGATCTGTTTTTTCTTTTGGAGCTGCCAACCTAGATGACAAAGTTAAGTGGCCTTTGTTCTGATTGTATGTATAATAAATATTTTAAAATCAATATTTTGCCTCTGTTTTATTTTTCAAAGCAATTTAATTATGATCAATGTTATATGTATATACTTTTGGTATATCATTTGGACATATAAATGATGTATTATCATATGATTGAATATTATATTATCTTTGATTTTAAAATTATTCAATCACATAATAACACATCATCTATATATTCCAATTGTATTCAAATAATTTTATTGTTCAATTATTAAAATATGAAAGTCCAGCAAACATGTCATGAATGGAAGATATCCATATATCTATGCATGCTTTTATATTATTTTAATGTAGTATTAAAATTTTATAATAAAAACTAAGAAATTATAATATAAAAATATTTTTAAAATTTGAATTATATAAATTTGATAAAGGTATAATTGAAAAAAAAATTGTTATTATAAAATTGATATTGATAAAAGAACCTTAAATTTTTATTATTTATGAGTTTCTTCACATTTTCATTTCTCATGTTTTTAAAAGAATACGTTTAAGCCTTTTTGTTTTAAGTTCCTGTATTTTCATTTCCATACGACTTAGTTGCCAAGAGCAATAAAACATGTGGAGGGAGCCGTAAAAGGATTTTAAATATATATTTAGATAAACCAAATCACAAAAGCAAGCATTATAATTACAGCGTTCTCCCTTAACAAATCTGTGCAAAAACTTCTCATTAATCTTCCCAAAACGTCACCTTACCTTAGAGAAAAAGAGCAAAACTGCATTTTCTTGAATGTATCCGCTGTCTTTTACCAGAGCTCTATCAAAAAAAATTTACCCCTCAGTAGTGCGGGCCATAGCACATTGGCATTCTGAACCTTTCAAACTTCCTGCAATACAAAGAAAAGTGACAATTTCCAGTAATCGTCAAAGTTAAAGACTCTGTATATCATGAACTGTTCGACAAAAGGTTATCTGCAATTGTGAGAGAAACATACCCATAATCATGAGAAGCGTAAAAATAAGGTGGAGGTATAAATAGAGCCCTAGATCGATCTGCCATAATAGAGTTCGCTTGGCAAGGTCGATGCTGCTTCATTCCAGGTGCATTGCTCCGTTTAGCAGTTACCTGCAGTGATATTAGAAAGCTTCAGTCAAAATATAGTGTTGAAGGAAAGCAGATATAGAATCCATTACTGTGGGAACATTCAACTGTAGAAAAAGAAGATATAAATCAAATTTTTCAATGACTGTTTTACTTTCAATTGGAGGCCATGAAGTTCAGATTCATTCAAAAGAAGATCTTCTTGAACAGCATCTGGTTCAAGAAATTCCACATATGCATAACCTTTTGATTGGCCAAACTTTTCAGTGCGAATGGTAACTCTATTCACTGTCCCGCACGATGAAAATGCTGCTGTACTTCTTTAGGAGTACAAGAATAATCCACCTACGAATTTGTTGGAAATAAAATTAAACAGAGTAATAAAACAGGAATAATGCAGGCAGCAATAAAAAGCAGCAGATGCTTTTATTAATAAAATAGCTGGTACATCTATATTTAAAAACGTGAACTGCCTATATATATATATATATATAAACTTAAAACAATAAACCAAGGCTTTCGAAACACTCCGTCACTAAAAAAGGTCCACTACAACCACTTCCAGATTATTAGCAGCAACAACACCCACTATGTAATTGACTGAAACAAACTGTAAACAACTAAGCATAAAATTCGCCCAATCCTTTGAATCACGTCTTAACACTCCCCCTTGATTCAAAGTTGCATACACCAAGCAATCTTCTGAAGTAGCAGAATTTCTCCTGTGATAAAGCCTTCGTAAGTATGTCCGCCAACTGCTCGTCGGTGCTACAGTACTTCATGGCTATCTCCTCCTTTGCAACGAGGTCACGAATGAAATGGTGACGTAGCTCGATATGCTTTGTTCTGCTGTGAAATGTTGGATTCTTTGCCATGGAGATCGTTGCTTTGTTGTCACAAAATATGTCCGTTGGTCCTTCTTGTTCTTGTTGAAGTTCAGCCAACATTCTCCTTAGCCAAATGGCTTGACAAGCTGCTGAAGTTGCTGCCACATACTCTGCTTTCGAGGTCGACAACGCCACCGTCGCTTGCTTCTTTGAGCTCTAAGTGATCACTCCTGATCCTAAAGTGAAAACATTAGCCGAAATGCTTCGTCGATCATTCAACGAACTTGCCCAATCACTATCTGTGAACCCGCATAATCTGAAATTGAAAGCTTTAAAGTACCAAATTCCATACTCCATAGTTCCAGCAATATAACGCAAGACCCGCTTTGCTGCTCCATAATGAACCTTGGAAGGTTGATGCATAAACCTAGAAATAACACCAACAGGAAATGCAATATCGGGTTGGGTGTGCGTTAAATAAATCAAGCCTCTAACCAAGCTTCTAAATTTCCTAACATCTGCCATTTCTACTCCATCTTCATGCTGCAATTTTTCATTACTATTCATGGGTGTAGCTGCAGGCTTGCAATTAAGCATGCCAAATTTACTGAGGAGGTCCCTGGCATATTTCCTTTGTGAAATAAAAATTCCATCTTCAGCTTGATAGACTTCAAGGCCAAGGAAATAATGCAATAAACCCATATCCGACATCTCAAATTTATTCATCATTTGAGACTTAAACTCATCCACAAGAGAACTAGAGGAACTAGTGTAAATGATATCATCAACATAAAGACAAACAATGATGAAATCATTTTTACCTTCCTTTTTCACATACAAGGTGGGCTCATTCTCACTTCTCATGTACTCCTCTTTTTGAAAATATCCATCGATCTTACTATACCAAGCTCGTGGAGCCTGCTTCAATCCATATAACGCCTTTTTCAACTTGTACACCTTTGTTTCATTGCCCTCCTTTATGAAACCTTCAGGCTATGCTACATAGACCTCTTCTTGTAAATCTCCATTAAGGAATGCCGACTTGACATCAAATTGATAAATAGGCCATTGTAGTTGTGCAGCCAAAGCTAGAACAAGTCTTACCATTTCAAATCGAGCTACCAGAGAAAAGGTTTCTTCGAAATCAACACCATATTGTTGCGTATATCCTTTCACCACAAGACGAGCTTTGTGTTTTTGTATACTTCCATCTGCAGCAAATTTTGTCTTGAACACCCACTTCAAACCAATTGCATTTTTGCCTTCCGGTAAGTCAACCATCTCCCATGTTTTATTTTTTTCAATAGCGTTCATCTCTTCCACCATCGCTTTCTGCCACTCTTCTTTTTCAGCTGCTTCTTCATAATTTATAGGATCTGAAACAGTAAGAGCGAACTGACAAGATGCATATATATCAGTCAAAGATCTATTCTTCCTTGGTGGTGTCTCATCTAAAGACTCTTCAAGAGTTGTGGATGGAAAATTTCTGTTTGGTATTGCTAAAGTTGATGAGCTTGCTGATGCCGTAACGAGTGTATTTGTAGGAATTGGTTCTTGTCTTTTATCTGAAGAGATTTCAACAGACATAGGAATCTCTTGTTGTACTTGTTCTTTACTCCAATCCTAACTTGCATTTTCATCAAATACTACATCCCTACTAATTGAAATCTTGCCACTAAGAGGGTTATACAATTTATATGCTTTAGATTGAGTACAATAACCAATAAAAATGCATTTTTCAGATTTTTCATCAAGCTTTTGACGAACTTGAGAATTTATCCAAGCATAAGCAACACACCCAAAGACTCGTAAATGACTTACAGTTGGTCTCCTTCTACGCCAAACTTCATATGGAGTTTGATTCATGACAACCCTTATTGGTGAGAGATTCAGCACATAGACAGATATTGCTACAACTTCTGCCCAAAAGTGGTTTGAAAGTCCCCTTGTTTGTAACATGCTTCTTGCCATCTCCACAATGGTTCGATTTTTTCGCTCAGCGACATCATTTTGCTCTGGAGTGTATGGAGTTGTTAACTCCCTATGGATGCCATTTTCTTCACAAAACAAATTAAATTCTTTGGACATGAACTCTCTACCTCTATCTGTGCGAAGAACTTTGATGTGGCAGTCACTTTGCTTTTCCACTATAACCTTAAATTTTTGGAACTTTTCAAAAGTTTCTGACTTGCTTTCCAAAAAATAAACCCAGCTCATGCGACTAAAATCATCAGTAAATAGCAAGAAATAACGACTCCCACCCAAGGACTCAGTTTGCATAGGCCCACATAAATCTGCATGAATTAATTCTAGATATTTTGAAGCTCTCCAAGCTTTTCCAATAGGAAATGACTTCCTGGTTTGTTTTCCATAAATGCACCCTTCACATAAATTAATAGAGCCAATTTTCGGTAGTCCGTGAACCATACCTTTATCACTTAACAATTTCAAGCCCTTAATGTTGAGATGCCCGTACCTCAAATGCCATAGCTTTGAGTCATCCTTTGCACTTGCAGTGAGAGCAAAATTCTCCATGTTAGAAACATCCAATGGGAACATCTTGTTTGAAGTCATGCTGATCTGAACCTTTTGGCCTGATTTCTTATTTTTAATGACACATGTATTGTCATCAAATAAAACAGAATATCCACCCGCTATCAATTGTCCAACACTCAATAAATTGTATCCCAAATCAGGTACAAATTGAACGTTGTTTAACACTTTTACTTTGCCATGGCTAGTGTCAACTCCTACCGTGCCTTTTCCTGCAACTTGCATCTCCTTTTTGTTGCCAAGCTGCACCTTTATCCTTTGTGTCTCATCAAGCTCCTGGAACAGAGATTTGGTGCCTGTCAAATGGTTCGAACAACCGCTGTCTACAAACCACAAATCACTTGGTTTATAGTCAGTATCAATACAAGCCATAAAAAGATTATTTTCTTCTTCATTTTCTGCTGCAAAATTCATCTTCTGATTTTTGTACCAACAATCAGCTTTTATATGCCTATATCCCTTACAATGATAACATTGAATGCCACGTTTTGTGTTTCCTTGCTCATTGGACTGTCTTTGCCCCTCATTCCTTTCTCTGCCTCTGTCGTTAAAGCGACCACGACCACGACCACGATATCTGCCTCTTCCTCGACCTCTGCTTGCTGAATAGTCATTTTCTCCATATTTGGTGGCTGTCTCCTTCACTTGAAATGCCTTCTCTTCTTTCTTTTCAAGTGATCTATTGATTCTTGACTCATGAGCTTGAAGAGATCCCATCAATTCATCAACAGAAAGAATTGTCAAATCTTTAGCTTCTTCTATAGCAGCTACCACATGGTCAAATTTTGGAGTTAAGCTTTTCAATACTTTTGCAACGATCGTCTCATCTGAAATTCGCTCACCGTAGGAGTGCATTTGACTGACTATTGCCATTGCTCTTGACAAAAAATCAGCAATTGATTCATCATTCTTCATAACCAAAGTTTCAAATTCACGTCGTAGTGATTGCAATCTCACTACTATGACTTTTGAACCACCTTGGAATTCCTTCTGCAGAATTGACCATGCTTCCTTTGATGTGGTTGCCGCTGCAATCCGTGAGAAAATAGTCTCATGGACTGCTTGTTGGATAATGAACAGTGCTTTGGCATCCCTCTCTTTGATTTCTTTCAGACGTTCCTCCTCTTTTCATTGGGTTCTAATATATCAATGAACCCATACTCTACCAAGTCCCACAACCCCTATGATCCGAGCAATGTCTTTATCTTAATGCTCCACCACCCATACTTCTCACCATTGAAAATCGGTATAAGCGGCTGAGAGGAAGAAAACCCAGTTGCCGCCATTAATTTATCTATATCACTCTTCAAACTCAAATGCCTAATAGAGCCAAGTCTCACGTATTTTTACTCTTTTGCCCAAAAGACCAAACCTGCTCTGATACCAAATTTGTTGGAAATAAAATTAAACAGAGTAATAAAATAGGAATAATGCAGACAGCAATAAAAAGCAGCAGATGCTTTTATTAATAAAATAGCTGGTACATCTATATTTAAAAACGTGAACTGCCTATATATATATATAAGCTTAAAACAATAAACCAAGGCTTTCGGAACACTCCGTCACTAACAAAGGTCCACTACAGCCACTTCTAGATTATTAGCAGCAACAACACCCACTATGTAATTGACTGAAACAAACTGTAAACAACTAAGCATAAAATCCGCCCAATCCTTTGAATCACGTCTTAACAGAATTAAGATTGATCTCAAAGACTTCATTCATTGCCAGGATGTGTGTGTGTGTGTGTGCGCACGTGCACATATATATGCGTGTGTGTGTATATGTGTGTGTTTGTATGTATGTATGTATGTATGTGAGTTTATCGATTATCAATAAGACTAGACAACCATGACTAGAGAGAGAGCTTAGAGAGTGGTCACTAGAGTGGGTAAATCATTTCCCTTAAATTTGATTGAGATTTCGACGACCTTGAATTGAAATAGAGGTAACTTGGGTTAATAAAAAAATTAGGATAAATTTGATTGAAAGATGTAAGATAGATCATTACTACTTATTAAGTATTTTGTACACATTCTTTTTCTTTTCATTTCACAAGTGACACGGTTAGAGGTAATGATGGTGAGGTGGTAGATCAGTTATGGAGTGATGTATGAGCGATAGACTCATAGGTGTTAGATAGTCTTATCATGATTTGATGATTAGTGACTTTATTCATTATTCTAGTACATGTATATTGAGATTTAGATTTTTATATGATGCTTAGGATGATTGAGACTTGGTTTTTATTTTTATTAATTAAGACTTTTGAGATATTTCAGTTATAAGATAGTTTTATGCATGTTATGATTATAGATTTGATTTGAATTTGAGAGCATCATTTATGCATAGTAAATTTTAATGACATTTTACTCCAAAGGATAAGATACTCAGGATGGGATGTTACAACAAGCTTCAGAAGAGGTAAAATAAAACAATGTAAGACTTGAAAGAATATACGACAAAAGCAACTTTTATACTTCAAACAGTTTTAAGCATCCCAGCCCTGCTTAGATATATATATATATATATATATATATATATATATATATATATATATATATATATATATATATGTGTGTGTGTGTGTGTGTGTGTGTGTGTGTGTAAGTATGTATGTATTTATTACCAAAGCCAATAATTTGGCATGAATGATCCTACATTTATTAGCTTCTCTTACTAATCTATCCAAATGATTAGATAATTTTGAATTAGAAATCAGATAAATAATTATTTTACTCAATTATATTAAAAGACATTAATTTATATAGGTAAATTAATAAAAAAAATATTGTTCGCTTGGTATTCATCCATATCACAGTAAAATGTAAGCTAGAGGCCATTATTAATTAATTCAACAACAATTATTATTCCATCCATCCTACTTAGGTGAATGATATCTAATGGAGATCCCTAGTTAATTAAAGTGATGAAAATTAAAAAAATGAGATCAATGGTACACCAATGCAAGGAGCAGCACACCTCCTAGCAAATTAAAGGCCAATGGACTTATTCCCACCAAAAAATTACCCTTTTCACAAGTTTTTATCATTTATCTTTAAAAAACCCAAATGCCCATAATTCTGTTAAAATTTACTATTATGATTATTTAACTAAAAATATTAAAAAAACAAAAATTTATTATATTTCCTCCTTTAGTTTAAAAATTTAACAATTTCTCTTCACCTAAGGTTTGAAAAGTGACAAATTCCTTTTAGTGTTTTGAAACTGTAACCAGAGATGACAAAATTCGCTATCTTCAGTCGCTTTCTCTCTCCCTCATAGCTTCTCTCTCTCTCCATCATCAGCTATATTTGTTAGAGAAGAAGACAAAACGTCTTTGTATCAGACAAAAATGATGAATCATCTTTAACTCTAAGATGAAGACGCCTTTGTCTCTAATGAAGGTGATTTGGGAGGGAGGTAGAGAGATCAAGGATGAAGATGGCCCAAGATGGCAAAATTTATTGAATTCAATGACAGTTTCAAAACCCTATAAGATAATTTGTCACTTTTCAAACTTTGAATAAAAAGAAATCATTAGATTTTTAAACTAAGGAGGAGAAATGTGATAAGTTTTTGTTTTTGTTTTTGTTTTTAATATTTTTAGCTAAATAACATTTTTATCCTCTAACTCTAACAGTAAATTTTAACAAAAAGATGAGTATTTAAATTTTTAAAAGATAAATGACGAGAACTTATAAAAGTAATAATCTTTGAGTGAGAATAAGTGCTTAGGCCAAATTAAATGGCAGAACCTATTTGTAAGCATGATCGTGCATCACGTGAACATTAAAATAAAAATTAAAAAAAATTCTTAACGGTGAAAAACGGTCTAAAACTTGGAAATACCCCAAAAATATTCACATATATAACCGATCTACAAATATTAAATTATTTCCTAACAAAAATTTTGTCACCGATAAATTATGAATTACACAGACTGTCAACCATAATAGATGCAGTAGCCCGGCTTTTTCATTAAAATATCATCACAAAACTAGTAAACTAACACAACCAAGTTTGTCACTTTAACGAGCTGAAATTAGCAACACTTAACATACAAATTTTCTGTACCAACCCTACATTCAATGCTCTCTCTCAGCATTTGTCTTTTCATTCATTAAATTCCACTACTACAACAACTTTTCATTTAATTATCTCTCTCCAACGACTTTTTATTCGGTAAAATAATTTTTTTTAAATTAAATATTTAAAAACTTATCAAATATAAATAATTATTATATTTGATTAAAAATAATAAAAAATATTAATAAATTATTTTATTTAAATACTTTTGAATATAATTATTTTAAAATATTTTTTATATTATTTATTATGTTAATTAAAAATAAATATATTTTTATTTTAAAAAATAATAAATAATAATATAATTATAATAAAATCAAGATTACCTTGATAATATTTTAATACTTAAGGTGAATGTGATAATCTAATTATCACATATATTACCTGTCACGTCAATATTAATAATAAAAAATTATCGTAATATTTTATTACGAACAAATTAAACAAAATAATATAAATAATAAAAATATATTATCAAAATATTCTTTAAATCCTTTAAACCACCTTTATATAACAATTTCACATAATTCAAGACATTAATTTATTAATTTTTGCACTCATCAAAGCATCGTCACCTTAATTAAGTCAAATAAAGTATTTCATAAGTATTATCATCCACACTTTAGATTTTTACACTACAATTGTAGGTTTCTAGCATCCAAATCTTATAATTATTTTTAAATCAACACATAAGATACACAAATCAATTCACAGTCTTATTTATTTTGCATTTTTGTCTCATTTACAGGTTCAAGTATGCCCATACAAATACATCACATGTAATCACCTATCTTCGTTCTATCTATCATAATATTCTTGTAAAATTAAAAACATAAAATACCCATCTAATTCCATACAAAAACTGTGCTTTTACAACACCATATACCAAGAATCAAATAGAGAAGGATACTATCCTACTTACCTTCCTTCTTACCTTGAAGTTTCACTGTTGAGTTGATAATCTATCACCAAAACTATATTGGAACCTCTAAGATTTTCTCTAAATAGGTGTTGAAAGTCTCACAACATATTTTTATTATTATTATTATAATTCTCTATCTCAAATGCTTTTTATTCAAATAAGAGATAAGTATCACAATGGAGATCATGTTCTCAAAGTCTGGTGCCCACATTTAAATAAAAAAAATTGGTTACAATTGCTTGCACATCCATTACTCACGCCAAATATTGCTTTCCAAATTGGTATTAATACTTATCCAAAATTTAAATATCAAAACCAAATATAAACATATTGAAAGTACC
The DNA here is from genome assembly GCF_011075055.1 of Mangifera indica. Lineage (NCBI taxonomy): Eukaryota > Viridiplantae > Streptophyta > Magnoliopsida > Sapindales > Anacardiaceae > Mangifera > Mangifera indica. The sequence continues at coordinate 8,839,721 of NC_058140.1, forward strand.
AAAATGTCCCTTAGACATACCTGGCGTGTTACACTTCTCCCTTCTTTATTTGGAATTTTGTCCTCAAAATTCACTTGAATAATTTAGGAAACTTATGTCTTATTTCTAGTTCAGTTTTCCAAGTGGCTTCTTCAACCCAGTGATTCCTCTAAAAAATTTTCACAAGTAGGATTTGTTTATTTCTAAGTACCTTTACCTTTCTATCTAGAATTTCATTAAGTAATTCTTCATAAGAAAAATCCTTACACAAATCGATCTTCTCAACTCCTAGAAAATGGCTCGGATCCTAAATGTGCTTATGAAGTAATGAGACATGGAATACTTTTTGAATGTGATCCCTCATAGGTAGTGCGAGACAATAATTGACCTTACCAAGTCTCTCTAATATTTTGAAAGGATCGATAAACCAAGGAGCTAGCTTTCATTTTCTCTTGAATTGAACAATATTCTTAAAAGGAGCAACCTTTAGAAGTACCTTTTCAACCATTACAAACTCTAAATCTTTTCTTATTTCATTTGCATAGCCTTTTTGGCGATCTTAGGCCTGCTTCATTCTCTACCTTATCAATCAAATATCCTTAATCATCTTTTCTATCATTTTAGGCCTAGTGACTTCCTTTCACCCAAATCATCCCAATACAAAGGAGACCAATACTTTCTTCCCTGAAGAGCTTGATAAGGCTTCATCCTTATGGTTGACTAATTGTTATTATCATAAGCAAATTCCATCAAAGGAATAATGTCTACTTAATTCACTTTATGATCCAAATAACAAGCTAGAAACATATCCTTAATAATCTGATTAGTCTACTCTGTTTAACCATATGATTGAGGATGGTGCATCGTACTTAAAGCCAACTTAGTACCCATAGATCTTTGGAGACTCCTACAAGAAGTCAATATAAATTAGTATCTTGATCTGACACAATGGTTTTAGGAACTCTATCAATCTCACCATTTCTTTCATATAAATCTTTCCCAATTGATTTGCAAACATAGAGTTCTTAACTAGCACAAAGTGTGTTAACTTTGTGAGTCGATCCATAATAACCCATAATACATTAAATCCTCTCTGTACTTAGGGAAGTCCAACTATAAAGTCTATTGAAATATCCTCTCAATTTTATTTAGGCACACTTAAGGACTATAGGAATTTGGATGGTTTTTTATGTTTGACCTTGATCTGTTAACACGTGAGACATTTGGAAACAAATTCTCCCATGTCTTTCTTCGTGCCAGGCCATTAGAAATTTCTTTTCAAATCATGATAGATCTTTACACTTTTAGGGTGAGCAGTGTAAAAAGAATTGTGAACCTCAAGCAAGATTTTTTGTCTCAGTTCCACAATCTAGGGTACATGCACCCTATTTCTAAATTTTAACACTACTTCTAACAACTGATAGTCATCCCCAAGTCCATTAGATAATTTCTGATTAATCTTCTGGCATTAGACATCCTTTAAATGACCTTTTTGAATTTCACCTAATGAAGTTAATTGAATCTCCAACTTTGTCAAAATACTAGTTACTATCTCAATTTATTCTAAAAGGATCTCCTGTTGTAACTCTTTTTGAATTGTTATCTGACTTAGGAATGCCTTTCGACTCAAAGCATCTATGACCACATTAGCTCTTTTTAGGTGGTATTTGATTTCACAGTGATAATCGTTTACCTGTTTCAACCATCTTCTTTGTTTTATATTTAATTCCTTTTGCTTGAAGAAATATTTAAGGCTATCATGATCAGTATAAATATTACATTTCACTCCATACAAATAATGCCTCCATATCTTCAAAGTGAAGGCAATTGCCGCTAATTCAATATCGTGAATGGGATATTTGTTTTCAAATTCTTTTAGCTATCTAGATGCAAAAGTAATTACCTTGCCTTGTAGCAACAAAATTGCTCCTATCTGAGTATGAGAGGCATTAACATATACATCAAACTTTACCTTATCCTTAGGTAATGCCAGCATAGAAGCGGAAGTCAACCTCTATTTCAATTCTTGAAAACTTCTTTCACACTCATTAGCCCATACAAAAAGGGTTTCCTTATTTGTAAGAGCTTTAAGGAGTCTAGGTAACATTGCGAATCCTTTTACAAACCTCCTATAATATCCAGCTAAACCCAAAAAGCCTTTAACTTCCCTAAAGTTCTTTGGTCTCTACTAATCTAGGACCATTTCAATCTTACTAGGATCTACCGTGATACCATTAATAATCACTAGATGCCCCAAGAATGCTACTTTATTAAGCTAGAACTCACATTTACTAAATTTGACATACAAGTACCTACTTTTTAGCCTCTGGAGTATAAACCTCAAGTGCTTCTTATATTCCTCTTGACTATTCAAATAATCAAAATATCATCAATAACTACTATAATAAATTTATCAAAACAGTATTTGAACACTTTATTAATCAAGTCTATAAAAATAGTTGAAGTATTGGTTAACCCAAAAAGACATCACCATGAATTCATAATGACCATATCTTATTTTGAAAGTTGTCTCGAGGATATCTTTCTCAACAACTCTTACTTGATGATATCTTGACCTTAGATTAATTTTCGAAAAAACTAAAGCTCCATTTAATTGATCAAACAAATCATCTATTCAAGGAAATGGTTATTTATTATTGATTATGACCTTATTTAGCTCCTTGTAGTGAACATACATCATCTTTGATCCATCATTCTTCTTCACAAACAAAATCAAGGCTTTCTAAGACAAATGACTCAGCTTAATAAACTCATTATCCAATAGTTCTTGAAGTTGTTTCTTAAGCTCTTGTAACTCAGCTGGTGCCATCTGATAAGGGGCTTTTGATATAGGTGTAACTCTTGGTGCTAGCTCTATGTTGAACTCTACTTCCTCCTCAGATACCAAACCGGGTAACTTTTCTGGAAACATATTCAAGAATTCTTGAACCACTAGTATGTTCCCTAAACTTGAACCCTTGCCTTTATCCTTGATCATTACATGAGTCTAATATCTCAAACATCACTTGTTCAACATCTTTCTTGCTTTGATACAATTAATGATCATACACTTTAAATGCCCCTCATCGAAGCTAAACTCGCGTAATACCATCAGATAGGTTTTAGGGGTATTTATGTCTTTTGGCCCTGCTTTGAGACATTTTCAGTTTTAAATATATGTGTTCAAATGTATATGTGTATATATATATATACACACACACACATATATATATAAAACAATTACAAAAGATAAAGGTATATCTATAGATATATATATATCCATATTAAAAAGTATGTGTGTATATAAAAAGAGAAAAGACCAAAAAAAGAAAAACATTATGCCTTTTTCCATCATTTTTTCCCATTTCTTCCAAAAGACAACAACTTTCTTCATTCTTTTGCTTGGTTTTTAAAGAAAAGTGGATGATTTGAAAGGGTTTTGGAAGACAAGTAAGAAAAGAAAAGAAAAGCAAACACTTTGGAAACCTTGATAACCAAAAGATCTCATTCTTTTCCCTTTACCTATGTTTCTACATATTAGATGCATGTTATATGAATATGTTAGTGTTTTTTGGTGTTGATTTAAGGTGGTTTTGATGATAAAAGAAGAAAGACAAAGAGAAGGGAGTCACTTTGACAAAGATTGACCTGAAACAAGGTAAGTGAAATTATTCTTAGTATGTTTCATATTTTAGGCTTTTGGTTCCTTGGCTCTATGTTATAAATGATGATTTTGAAGTTGAGAAATGTTGTTTGCCATTTAGGGTATCTATGTGTGTTATTTTGTTCATGGCAGAGGTTGGATAATATTTATAGTTTTTCCATTGAATTCATCTTATGTTTTGACTGTCTTATCTAATGACTTATGAGTGCTATTATAGTTTGTTGGAAAGCTCTTTGAATCCTCTTTTCAATGATATATAGCTTGTATGAATTAGAGACCGTTTGGACTATTAAATTGCATTCATAAAAAGACTGCCTTACTAAATAAACTATGAATATAGTTTTTTTGCCACTAATTTCATCCCACGTTTTGACTATCTTATCTGATGAATCATGAGTGCTATTATATCTTTTTTGAAAGCTCTTTGAATCCTCTTTTTAATGATATATAGCTTGTATGAATTAGAGACAATTTAGACTATTAAATGGCATAAACAAAAGGATTGCCTTATCAAATAAACAGTAAATATAGTTTTTTGTTACTGACTTTATCCCATATTTTGACTGCCTTATCTGATGAATCATGAGTGTTGTTATGGCTTGATGAAAGCTCTTTGAATCCTTTTTTCAATGATATATAGTTTGTCTGAATTAGAGACTATTTGAACTATTAAATTGCATGAACAAAAAAACTACTTTACCAAGTGAACAGTCTAATGAATATTAACTTACAGTTTTGGAAAGAAAGAAAGAATGAAAAGGAGGAGAAAAAGAAAAAAGAGGAAAAGAAAGAAAGGAAAGGAAAGAGAGAAGATAAAAAGAAAAGAAAGAAAAACAAGAAAAGAAATTCGAGGCTCAAGATTCAAGGGTCGTTCTAAGAGTATGGTCTGGTGGATTATGAATAGTTTTAAAAAGAAGCGAGAATAGTAAGAGATAATGCACGCATGCATGCTATGAACTATGAGGGGCACTTTACGTTACACCACTTATAGTAGGACACGTTTGTAGTAGGATACATTCATAGTAGGATATAGACCTACAGTGGGGTTTACTCGTAGTAAAGCATAATTCAGATTCAGAAATGCTATAGTAAGAGAGAGGAAGAGAGCTCGAACTTAGAAAAGTGCCAAATCTCTTAGTCAACTTTTAGAAAGTATCAAATAGATATTAGATAGGATAAAGTGTGACCCAAATAATAAAGAATGAACTAGATTATCCTCTCGATTCCTTGTAGAGGTTATGATGTGAGATTGAGTCCCAAGAGTGAGTTAGAATAGGAAAAGAGATAGTTTATTTAATTCTTTCCCTTTACTAAGTATTCTTATCTCTCGCTTCCTTTTCTTTCATGATTGTAGGTACAGGTGATTAAGATAGCTGCGAGGCAGGGTTAGGTCAGTGAAGATAAATCTGACTGGAGTAGGTTATCTCTGGTTTATGTTACATGCATACAGTCGTATGTTATTGTTGACTTTTGACCTTCTTGCGATAGTTGTACAATTGTATATGATTACTCTATGTTTTCATATGCTTATCGATGAGTTTTTAAATGTGATATATACATCTTTTGTTCACTTCTGGATTTCTAGTTTTCTTAGAATAATTTCAGAATGCTTTTAGTGACAAGTCATTTTAAAATTTGTTTTAAAATAATTGCTCCAAATATTAATTCATAATATTTTTTCCCCAGAAAAAAACACTTCTAGGGAGGGATGTTACAACTATTCTCCATCCTTAAGGGAAATCTAACCTTCTTTCTTGTACAATCAATCTCAGGCCCGTATCTCTCTAGAAATTCATTCCTAAGATTAGATCAAAATCCAGCATTTCAAAGACTATTTCATCTACCAACATTTCTTTGCCTTTAATAAATATTGCTTCTCCAATCATAACTAATTCACTAACTACACAATCTCCATCAAACATTTCTATTTTAAATTTCTGAGATATTTTAAAAGGTTTCAAGTTCAATCTTTGCACAATGTTACGAGCAATGAAATAATGAGAATCATGAGAATCAACCAAAATATACAAATGAGTATTATGATAGAACAACTTACCAATAATAATAGATGGGCTCACCTTAGCTGGTCCTTGGGTGATAGTGTAAACTTTGGCATTTGCACTTCCCACAATCTAATTCTGATTCACTCATGTGGTGCAACTGTGCAGTTTCTTGCCATATAACCAGGTTGCTTGCATTTGAAACACATCCTAATCAAATGCTTACCCCGATGATGCTTCCCATATTTTTGACATGTTGGAACATCATTGTTTCTTTGTTTCTTCTAACCTTTGCATTTCTTCCTTTATCTTGATTTCTCTACTGCAAGCTAACCAAAGTTCCTCTAATTGGTAACTTCAATTGTCTAACTAGCTATTGACTCTTGGGCCATTTTTTGAACACATATCTCAGCTCTCAAAGCTTGACTTAACACTTTATTATAAGTTTAGGGAGGTTGCAAGCCTATCGTCATGTCTTTATAGATAGCTGATTTAGTCTATGGATAAATTTCTCCATCATCCATTGCTATGTACTAGCCAATCTTGTTTCATACCTTGCTATTGCATTGAATCGAGTGGCACAATCTTTAACATAATCTAATCTTTAAGATATATTAATAAACTCCTAAGCCTTCATGTAAGTCAAGTTAGAGCTTTTGTATTTCCTCTTAAAGAAGAATCCTCTGATACTTTAATTGTTTCCTTTGTCAAATTCCACCACACACGAGCATATGCCTTTAATAAATAAATGGCGTATCTGACTTTCTCAGTATTTGATATTTCAAATAAGGACACAACATTTTCTACTAATTCTAGCCATTCCTCGACCATTGAAGGATCTTTAGTTCATAAGAATTTTTATGGTTGATGCATAGTTGGTAATGAGTAGACGAGATGGAACTATACCTTGGGGGTTGTCTATGTTTCAAAAGAGGTCATCTCTATCGACACATGAGGGTGGAACTTGAATTGACTTACTGACTTGCACTTGAACATTAGTACGCTCCCTTTCTTCAAATGCTTCTTCAGTCAAATTCTTAACTTTTGCAACATTCAATCCTGATTGAGCAGCTAGGGTTAACATTCTTGAAGTCTGTGCCTCAGTAGATTAGTTACAAGTGTGCTATGTGTGGCTCTCTAGGTTCTCTTTATTTTTCCTAAAAATTCCACATTCAATTATCTAAAGAAAAAAATTACAAGAATTAAATTCTTACTTACAGTGGTAGATGTATGAAGGGGTTCAGTATGGCACAAGGGATTTAATACTATCAAATACACATATAAATCAAACAATTGGTTTTCCCAAAATCATTGCTCTGATACCAATTGTAACACCTTACATCAAAGATCATATCCTTTGATGGAAATATTAACTATAATCAAAAGAAAATAAAATATTTAAAAGAAACATAAAAATCAACTTCATAAATGACTTATGTGGAAAATCTAAGTGTCATACATAATTCATTATTTAAACCATACATATATCAATGCATGATCATGGAACAAAATATTAAAAGTGTGTGCTCAAATAACATGAATCAAATATTAAAATAATTCATTTAAAACCACATAACAAAATCTCATCTTTTAGTGTCTTTGACACTAATCAGCTACCTTATTGTCTCTCGCCAACTCATTTCTAACTTGCAAAATCAAACATGAAAGGAGTGAGTGACAAATCACTCAATAAATAGAAATTACTATCCTATTCAAAGATTCTCCTATTCAAGTTTTGTATTTTTTGAAGAAACTTTATTTATTCAAATTATTTGTTTCATCTATGCTAATTGGTCTAGGTTGAATCAAAGATTCGATACCCTAACCATGTGACTAATCTTCTAGTTATCACAATCCGAAACATTTATGATTCTATCTCCTGATAACACCTCTCTATGGGTGTCCCTTTTTTATAAGTGCATACTATAAATTACATGTCCTCTTTATGGGTCATCACCTCTTTTTGGATGTATAGCGTATGTCAAAGGTATACCCTTGATATTGTACTTAATCTTGAGTAATTATGTGACACAGGTGATTAATATTTATCATATTTTTGATATCTTTATGTCTATTTATCCCATCTAATATCTTACAATTATTCTATTTCATTTCTCAAATGCAATTCAATTTATAAAAAGAATTTATTAGTTAAATCACCAAATTCTATGTATCAAGAAAAGCATCGCCAAAATCTGTTATTAAATTCTTTCCCAACAAAAATTTCGTCGTCAATTAATTATGAATTACGCCGGTGTTAACCATCACAAATGCAGTAGCCTAGTTTCATAAAAGCATCACCACAAAACTAATAAAATAATACAGCCAAGTTCGTCACTTTAATGAGACAAATTTTCTCTAGCAATTTTACGTCCAATGCTCTCTTTCCATTTGTCTTTTCATTCATTAAATTCTCCTCTCTTTCCAGAACCTTTTCATTCAATGCTCTCCCTCTAGCAACTTATCATTCTTTATATAACAATTTCACATAATTTAAGACATCAATAATTTTTTATGTTATGCACTCGTCAAAGCATCGTCACCTTAATTAAGTCAAATAAAGTATTTCAAAATTATTATCATCCACGCTTCAAACTCTCGGACTACCATTATAGGCGTCTAGCATCCAAATCTCAGAATTATTTTTTCATCAATACAGAAAATGCCCAAATCAATTCACTTTCATACTTACTATGCATTTTCTTCTTATTCACATGTTCAAAGATGTCCATACAAGTACAACATATACAATCACCTATCCTCGTTCTATCCATTCCATACTCTCATAAAACTAAAAACATAAAATACCCACCTAATTCCATACAATTTTTTTTTTTTACAACACCATATACCCATACTTGAATAGAGAAGGATACTATTCTTATTATCTTCTTTTTTAGCTAGAAGTTTCATTGCCAAGTTGATAATGTACCACCAATACCACACTGAAACCTCTAAGATTTTTCCTAAATAGGAGCTAAAAGTATCAAAACCACGCTGAAACCCTAAGATTTTTTCTAAATAGACACTGAAAGTCTCAAAACTTGGTCTTATTATTATTATTATCATCATCTATCAAATGCTTTGTGTTCAAATAAGAAATAAATATCACAATGGGGACCATGTCCTCAAAGTTTGGTGCCCACGTTTAAATAAAAATGAAAACTGGTTACAATTGTTTGCACGTCCATTACTCATGCCAAATATGACTTTCCAAATTGGTATTAATACTTATTTAAACTTTAAAATACCAAAACCAAATATAAACATATTGAAAGTACCAAAATGTCCCTTAGACATGCCTAGGGTGTTACAATACACACACATAGAGAGAGACACTCTGAATGTGATAAATGTCCTTACTATGGTGGAATGATTAATATGTAACTTGATCATGAAGACTCTATGTGTACAAATAGTGCTTATTTAGGAAACATTTGTAGCCTTAATATTACTCTGCCAAGGACACACATAATGGGATAAGTTTATACTCATGTCGTATTATTTAAACTATTCATTGAATATGATTTAGGGATCAATATGATAGTCAATTTTTTTCACCCCTAATTTGTAGTCAATTTGTTAATATCTCTTAAATAATTGAGATTATTATAAGTTATCCTTAGGGGGTGTCTGATTGAGGAAATCAAATATTATTTTGGTAATTTATCTTTTGTTACTTAGATTACTTTGTTTAGTTGTAAAGTAATAAAAGATTCTAATAATTTTTTTATTATTATGTTGATGTGATAGGTAATATAGAAAATAATTTGCTTAGATATTTAAAGATTACTAAGGTAATATAATTTTTCTTATAATTTTATCTTATAATAAATTTAGGACAAAAATGCCTTTATTTCCAATCAAAATAACACACATGCTAAGTACCAATTTTGACCTAAGAATTTTCATTTGGGGAAAAATTGCCCTTCATTTTACATTAAACAACCCTAATATAAAGCTACACAAGCCCTAATAAAATTCAATTTCATCGTATTTCAGTTGTGTGGTCTATGGCTTCACCATAACTAGGGTTTCAACTCAACAAATCATCTTCCTTCAAGTTGTAGCAACAATCTGGTAGTTTCTCTCTCATATTATCTTCTTTAATGTGTTAGAAATTTGTTTTTAATTTCTCTTTTCTCTGCTTTCAAATCTTAACATTTCACTCATTTTGTTTCAAATCTTAAGGTAGAGCATGTAGGTATGTTAATAATAGTAATATATTTTGTTGAGTTCGTATTTGTTGGGTATGATTGCAGAGTTGTAAAAAGTTTGACTAGATGCTTGATTGATCTTTTAATTCTTTTGAACTTGGAATTTTTGTATTAAGAAATCTATTTTTGTGGCTTCTTTTTTCTTGATGAATTGACTTTGGTTTCCCCTTAAATTTTTTATTTGTTATTGAAATTTATAGTTGACTTATCCTAGATATTTCTTGTTTTATTTCTTTCTTGATTTTAATTGTAAAAATCTAAATATAATATTTTAAGTTGAGATTAAAGATCTGAAGGAGGTGGGTGAGTGAGTGTTTGTTCGGTTATATTTAGAATAAAATGGATGTTCAGGTAAATAATCTTCAAGTATGTTTGGTAGGTTACTGAATTTAATATGCTTAAATAACAGCTACTTTGGACCCGTGCAACCTAGAGAACTTGACTTCTGACTATATAAAGTTCCAATTTCTAATTTATATTACCTCATAGATGATCAATTTGACACTTTGTGCTTCCATGATAGAATAGTTAGTAACTATAAAGATCCTCCCGAACTTCTTAAAGTTTCTTAAAATAGTGAAATTTTTAGCCAACCTGAATTACTTTCTTATAGCAAATGCTTTGACAATATAAGTTGTTTCCTTCAAAGTAAGAAGTATATTTGGCTAGTCAACTTGAGCAAGAGGACTATGCAATTGTAATAAAAAGAAAATAACTGCCTTTTTATTGATTGAGAATTTACTGAATTAATGTATGTAAGATGAGTGAGTGTTTGTTTGTGGTGGAGCTCATGGTAAACAGAATGGAACTAGATTTGAAAGATTACATCTCAATCATAAAATTAAATTTTACTCTGGAAGTACAATTTTGCTCTTGAAGGATAATGTTTCAAGTTATCAATTATTTGATTTATTAATAACGTTTCTTTTTGTAAAACATTTGTGATTTACTGAGTCATTAATTTCAATAATTAATTAATTGAAAGTTTTTATAATTTAATATTGTTTTGAGTTATCAATTGTAGAATGAATTTTGAGTTTCTATTAAGTTTCTATAATATTTAAGATTTACTGAGCCATTAATTTCATTTATCAATTTTAGTAACGATTTGAGTTATCGATTATATAACTAATTTGATTAGGAATTTAAAAATTGAAAGTTTATATAATTCAATAATAGTAAATTGGTTAATAATATATTTTTTGCACTGCCCCATAATTAAATTGTGCATTTGATTATGTTATTAATATAGTAGACTAAATCAATTGATAATCTTTTTTAATTGTAGACATGCACTATGATAATTGATTATTTATTGTTGAGGACTTCTTGTTTTTGTTGTCTATAGTTTTTTATTTGCATTATTATGTTTATTCTTAATTTCCATTTTCATGTGTTAAATGAGTAATTGAATAGTTATTCTTTTATTACTTATGTTTGTTGTTGTGGCCTTGCTAGCTGAACATAGGAATACAAATAGGTGTTCCATATCATATGCTACTGAATCAAGTCACAGACATAATATCAGGATACTAAATTTGCATAAAATGATTTTCGATACTAATAGACAATGTGTTGAGAATTGTAGAATGGAAGGAGATCATTTTTTAAATTATGTGAGTTACTTAAAAATCATAAAGGGTTACAATCAATTAGGCATACTTCCATAAAAGAAATGGTAGGTAATTTTTCAAGAATAGAGCGTTTAAATAACAAATAGTTACGTCTAGTGAGACAATTAGTAGAAAATTTCATACAGTATTGCACCTAGTTAGTAAATATGGGAACAAAAAAAAAAACAATGTGGAAATTATACAAGTATGATACAACAAATGGTGAAAAATATGTTTGTAAAAACAAGATCATAAAATTTGGATAAAAAAAATGGAACGTGTATATACGAGTTTAATACAATACCTTATCAATAATATGTTTTTAAAATAACGACAATATTAATTATAATTTTAACAATTTTTACGAATTTTTTAGTTAAAAACAATATAACAATTCATATGTAAAATATTTAATTGACTATTCAAACTAATATAACATAATACATCATATTCAACCACTATGCCACCATGTGAATATGCGACAAGATTAATGAAAGATTAGTGCCTCAAATCAGTCCATATATATCAAACATTAAAGGAATTACAAATATGGTGAATTTACAAACAAGCAAAGGAAAAGATATGAAAAGTTTACATTTTAGAGAATAATGAAGGTGAAAAGTTGAGCTCAACCAAAAAAAACCGATCTAATGTAAAAAAATTATGTGAAATTTTTTTTGATGTTATTTTGAATATGAACTTGATACGATGAATGAAGAGGTTAAGGATTTGAAAAAAGAGGTTTTTTTTTTTGGTTGACATTATCGGTTTAATTGAAAATCTAAAGGATACTTTTGTATTTTAAACTTGGACATCGAGACAATGTCATTTTGGATTTTTTTAAAAATTCAAAAAAACAAAAAAAGAATAAAATGATTGTTTAATATGCGTTTCATACGAAAAACATGTAAAATAAGCGTTTAATACATTTTATGTTCAAAAATTAGAAATGTTGTGTTTAATATGCGTATTAAACAGGAACACGAATTATTCATTGTTTTACTAACTAGGGTATTACATGTTGTGTTGAGACTACATGCTATTTAACTTAAAAAGCCTAAGCTAATAACAAATAATTCAACAGATGAAAGGTGGAAATGGTTCAAGGTACATATTTATGACATAGAACACAAATGTACATTTTTTTAGGTTATTACACTATTTAGAGTATTGATTTAATTTTTTTTTCCCATCTTGTTAGAATTGTTTGGTTGCATTAGATGACTCATATATAAGGGTGCATGTCAACTCAGTCGATAAATCTAGGTAACATATAAGGAAAAATGAAATTGCAACCAATGTCGTTGGTGTTTGCACACCAAGCATGCAATTCATTTATGTCCTATCAGGGTGGGAAGGTTTAACTACAAATGGTAGAGTTCTTAGAGATGACATTAGTAGGAGAAATGGCTTAAAAGTCCCTCATGGTAAAAACCCTATGATCAAGTTATTAGATGTTATATTAGGGTAACATATTAGATAAATATTTTGAATTGACATTTTAATTTTTATTATAGGATTTTATTATTTGTGTGATGTTGGATACACCAATGGGGAAGGTTTTTTGGCACCATATAAAGGGGGTAAAAATATAATTTGAACGATTGGAGGCAAGGTTACCAACCCAATACTCTAGAAAAGTTATTTAATATGAAACACTTTCAAGCAAGAAATTGCATTGAGAGATGTTTTAGAATACTAAAAGCTAAATGGGTTATTTTGAGGGAGAAAACCTTCTACCCACTGAAAATACAATGTCGAATCATTTTCACTTATTGCCTTCTACATAATTATACTAGGACTGACATCCCTATCGACCCTATTGAAAGTGAGGTTGGTGACGTGGTCAATAATCAAGAGGAAGACATGTGGAACCAAGTGATGGTTGGAATACATGGAAAGATAATTTTGCACAAGAATTATTCCAACGATTGGATGAGAGCACAACATGCATAAACATTTGCCAATGAAAATTTCATATTTAATTATGTTGTTTATATGTTATAAATCAATCCTGATACAATGTTCCTTTTTTCATATCTTTGTTATTGATATGTTTTATTGGATGGTTTTATTTATGGATTATTTTCCTTTGAATTATGAATATTTTTATATAGATCTTTAATTAGGGATTATTCTGTTTTTTATATTTTATACTATCATGTTTATATAATTTGTTGATGATTATATTCTTGTATAACTTATTAACTTTCAAAGTGTATTAGAGAATGAATATGTTTTATTGGATGTCTTTATTCATTCACTGTTTTACTTTTAATTATGGATGTTTTTATGTAGAACTTTAATTGGGGATTGTTCTATTTCTTATATTTCATGCTATCATATCTACATAATTTGTTGATGATTATGTTCTTGCATAAACTTATTTCTTTTTGAACTATATTAGAAAATGGATATGTCACCAACGCAACCTAAAAATGAGGAAAGAAGTTTAACCTTGTTTAATCCAAATAAAAGGATAAGAGGGAAGGAAAAAGGTAAAAGTGTTGGGCCTAAAAGGAAATGGATTAAGTGGGAGGATGCAATATTAATTGAATGTCTCCTCATTTTGAAGGAGAGCCTACGTTGGAGGGCAAACAATGGGAAAATTCAGAGTTGGGTACCTAGTGCAACTAGAGATGATGATGGAGGAAAGACTTCCATCTAGTGGATTGAAAGTTATACCTCGCATCAAATATGAGAAAAAGTGACAATGAAAATATGGCAAAAATGACCATGTAACAAAGATGCAAGAATCAACACCATGCAAACATGTATGAAAAAGGTTAGATTTTTACCTACTCCAAGCTTGTGTATTTGGTGTAGAATGATAGAGCACAGCTCCACACTTATCAAGCCTCTAAAGATGTCCACCAAACTAAGCAAAAAAGCTCTTGGTTGAAACTAGAGAGAAAGAGGAGAGAAATGCTTTTTAGTAAGATATAGAGTTTTAGTTCAAATGAACTTGTTAAGGCTAAAATGAACTAAACTCATGTTTGTATAAGGTGGGTTTAGTTAACAATTAACTAATTATTGCCCGACTCTTCTAAATTCTCAATTTAAACAATCGTCATGTGTGTATATCATACATATACATTAGCCACCTTAGACTTATTTTATAAACACCTTAACTCTTAAATTGTTATTTTACACCCATATAACAATTTTTATTATGTAATTTTATTACCTTTTGGAAGCTACTAGCCAAACCTAGATAATTAATCCTCTCTCTCTTAAATGCTTAGTTTATTGGTATAATCCTTTAGGTTCACCGTGGTGTAGCCGTGAGCCTTTTTTCAGGCAATCCAAAAAACATATCCGAAAACTCAATGACTATGGTAAACATCTAGCACTTTGTTATAGCTCATAAATTATGATGAAGAAACATTCTATCGAACCTAACTTTCCAATTGCATACTTCATAAGGGTAAGATCTTTTTGTTGCTTAAGCTTGATTGAGTTTAGGTTCATGGTACGTCACAACCATAACCTTGATACTCAACGAATCATTGATTGATATATTCAGAATGCATTATCACAAACAACCTTTATATGACTTATATTATACTTTGTTCAAAAATTTTGGTTTCTAATATTTATCGACATTCTTTGAGGAACTTAAAATTGGATTAAGTTAATAGATACTCTGAATAAAAAATCTCCGAGTCAACGAATCCTATCTTGATTATCATTTGTCAATGCATAACCAACATTTCTTTTCATATGGAATATAATTAGCCCATATTTATACACCTTATGAACCATATGCATTGTATCAGATTTGACCATGATATCTCAAGTCAAAGGATTACGTCATATACTAGTATACTCATACAATAAGTCATTGACTACATTGCAATGACCATGTGATTTATTGTTATTGGTCACTTTCGAAAAACGGTTCACTAACTATTAGTCCATACTAATGTCCTAATGACATGACTATTATTATCACTCGCACTAATATCATCTCATGATATTCAATAGAGGTATTCAATATGCCTACTATGTGATATCATTGTTCAACTTATATCATATTTGTAGGGAATAATTCGATAATTCAGTTTTACATACTAAATGAATTATCTGGATAGTTTATATAAATTTTATATTAATGCAAATAAATGAAGCAATTTATGTATATGAACAAAAGAACTCTTTCTTTTATTAATATTTTATACATACACACATACAATATATATATATATATATATATATATATATTTATTTATTTATTTATTTAATGCCTTGAAACTGATAATACGAATGGTTCTTAGGACATACACTAACAAAATATAGAGCAAAAATATGGGAAAGACAATACAATGCCATAAATGAGATGATTGAGAATGTAATTGGCTTTGATTAGGTTAGGATAAGACTGAATATTTCTTATTTGAAACATATTTACTCATGTTTTTGACTAATTTTAAATTTTGATTGTTTAATTTTTTGCAAAGTCATCCTAATGCTAAGGGTTTAAGGCATAAACCTTTCCTATAATATGACTTGTTAGTCATAGTGTTCGGAAAAGATAAGGCCATTGGTGTAGGAGCTGAGACAACAGTTGATGTTATGGAGGAACTTGATACTGAGAATTTAGAAACCAATGAGGATACCATGGAAGGTGATGTTGAGCTTTATAATGACAATAATGTTCAAGAGAAAGAAGATGTGGTTGGATCAAAATGTCACTCAACGAATGAGGGAGTAAATCAAAATATTGCAAGTAGCAGGAAGTGGAAAAGAAATGATGAAGGCTTCTCATCATTGGTTAAAGAAATTAGTAAGTTTGGAAAATCTTATAAAGCAGTCCAACGAAAAATACTCAAGATTGTCTCTTAGTTCAAAAAAGAGGTTGAAGGAGAAGATAGAAGAATGAGTTTGTTTATGCTTTATTGGAATTGGATGGCTTTAGTAGGCTAGAGTTGCTCAATGTTGAAGAGTATATTATTAAAGAAGAGCACAAGATTAATTATTTCTTTGAATTGCCTATAGATTATAAGGAGTATGTCATTAAGTAACTAGTTGAATGTCATGTGTATTGTCCTTCTTTTAATCCATAAAAATAGTCATCTCTAAGGATGTACATATCTTGACAGCTTTTGATATGTAAATAATTGAAACAATGTTATCCAAGGCTAGGTAATTACCCTGATCTTTTGCTTTGCTTATTATTGAAGGCAAAATGGGTTTAGGTTATGTAATTCCACTTGACATGTATATTTTGCGGGCTAGTACGCCTAATGTAATAAATTAGTAATGTTAGTAATATTTCCAACTCCTCCAAGGAATTACATGATATCTACATTTTGTGGGCTAGTATGCTTGCGTGATATCTATATTTGTAGCTTTTCATAATGAGACTTGGTTAAATGCATGAAATTTCCTTATATTGCTAATTGTCTGTTTGTTAATTGCTAATACTTCCTTTTGTTGGTTAATAACGTTTGTTATATAGTGACTCATACACCAATTTATATGTTTTTGGTTTTGGATCATTGAAAACTTTGTAATTAGTAGGATTTTAGTTTTGTGATTAGTGGTTTTGTTGGTTAGTAAGACATGTACATGAAAAATGATTATTCCATTCATATTTCAAGTCCAACATAAAATTTCATTATATTAATTGTGCTTCAATTTTAGTTTTGTGATTAGTGGTTTTGTTGGTTAGTAAGACATGTACATGAAAAATGCATAATTCATTCATTTTTCAGGTCCAACATAAGATTTCATCATATAAATTATAGCTTCAATTGTGATACAAAGTTCTAACTTTATTGTCATTCTTTATATTGTTTGAAAACCTATTTACAAAATGTGACTAGTGGTTCTTTCTTTACAAAATATATTAATTTTTATACTTTTTTGGTATAATATTTTGAGATTAATTAGTTGTGAGATTTGATTTCATAAAAAATTCATATGTATTATTAATATGAGATTCAAATTTATCATTCAAATATATATTTTTGCACTTTTATTAAATGAAGGCTAAATTTTTTAAAACTATATCATCAGTACCCTTTTACCCTAACTTTGTCATGTCAACATTTGTAATAGATAAGTGAAATAATCACTTTGGTCTTACAAAATAGAGATGCAGTAAAATAGTTATATTGGTCTTATAAGAAAGTGATTTACAAACATAACAACGTCACGAGTATGATAATTGAATTATATATTATAACATATATAAAATATCATAAGATATGTCTTTTCAAAAAAATAATAAATTAATAAAAAATTTTAATTGTCAAGATATCATTTTAAAAAATATTATAAATACCCTTTAAAGTTTAAAGATTTTTAGATACACTATTTTTATGTCATTATTTCTCTAGAAAGATGTATCAAATCGTATCGATAATGTGTATCGTATTGTATGATATAATATGTATCAAATGATATGTTTATTGTATCATATTAATTTAATACATCTTAAAATATGTATTATTTTTTACTTGTATTATATTATATCGTAGGATGCTGATAACTATGGCCACGAAGGTAAGACAAAAAGGTATCTATAATGAAGTTTTTAAACTTTGAGGACTCCTTTAATATAACAAAAGTGCATTCATGATGCATTTTTAAGACTTTGAAGAGCTACATAAAATATATATGAAAATCTTCCCTTAAATAATATATGGAATAAATTATTGTAGCTAAGGATGGCAACAGGGAGGGTCGGAAAGGGGATCTCAATCCCCGTTCCCGTCCCCAGAACGGGGATGAAAATGATTTTCTGTCCCCTTTCTGCAAAGAAAAATCCCCTTCTCGTCCCGTAGGGAAAAATCCCCTCTCTGTACCCGCAAAAAAAAAATCTCTTCTTTATACCTTCTAAACACAATATAAATATATTAAATAACAAAATTAAATAAAATTAAAATTAACCCACTATTTCAAATATCATAAATATAATATATTAACTCCTTTAATATGTATAACAAAAATCTAAAAATTTTAAAAATATAAATAATTTAAAATTATAAAAATATATTAGTAATTTAAATAAATATATTAATATAAAGGGAAGGGGATGACAGTGGGGAGGGGAAAGGGCGGGGTGGGGAGGGGATACATGTATCCCAACACCCGGCCTCATCCCCAATTGCGAAAATTTTTTTTATCTCCGTCCCCATCCCCTCCCCAGTTTCTATCAGAAAATTCTCTTTTCGTTAAGGTCAGAGAGGGTCGGGATATTTAAAGTCGAGCCCAAATTACCATTCCTAATTGTAGCACAATCTTTTAAATCGTAGAAGTTTACTTGTCTACTGATAATCGGCTTCCATTGAAACCCAGGATGTCCTTTTTATTTTTTCTTTTACCTCCCTTCTTGGCAAAAGCTTGCCTTTATTGTTCGTGCAAATCGAAAAAAAGGTTTCATGCGACCTCAACAGTTTGAAGTGCATCTTCCCTTGTGAAGCATGGTTTTGGTTAGCGGGTTTTCTCTAGCCAAGCATCTCTGGACCAGGGAATTTGACCCTGTACATTTCCACTTCCTTTTGTATTGTTGATCATATTTCACCAGAACAGAGTAAAACTCCTTATCATCCCTCCCTGTGGAAACCTCCTCAACATATTTAACAGTCTCCCAGTCAAAGTATAAGAACTGGATTATTATGCCTAAATTGTTTTACAAATCTCTTATTATGCCTTTAAAGCTTTTTAATTAATTTTAAACATGATTATTTAATACTAAATCAGATATCAATGATAATGTATTATTATATAATTGAGTGTTATCTTAATTTAAATTTACTCAATCCAATAATAATATATCATCATTGATATCTACTTTAGTATTTATTTTAAGCTGAGTTAGTAAAAACATGAATTATTCACATTCCCGTTTAATTTGCATTTTAAACACGTCGTTCTGAATTTTTTAACCTAAAATGTATTAAACATATATTTTTGCCCTTTTTTATGTTTTATGTTTTTTTTATAAATTTTTAAAGTACGAAAATATCTTTTATATTTTCAACTAGTTACCTTAATGTTATAATTATATAAAATAAAAAGTCAATTTTTTGTCATCAAAATCTCTAACCTTTCCTGTTCTCTAGTGCTTTTGACTTTTATAATAGTAGCAAAATGTTTTCCCATTAGCTCTTCTTCACTAGATCAATAGTGCTTCTTTGTCGAACTGTATTCTTTATCTTTGAAATTCTTCAAAAAGGTAAATTTAATTTTCTTAGCTCAAACCTCAATAAATAGTAATATTTTGTTGATGATTTTGATAAAAAAATTTATGATATGATAATTTAAAGTCGGCCAAAGGACTATTTCCTACCCAAGTTTTAGTTTAATCTCAAAATATATTTGTAATAGATGAAAAACCTAAACATCACTCATGGACTAACTGTTATTAAAATTTTCAATTAAAGACAAGGATAAAATCGTTATTTTACTCTTAAATCCTAAAATCCTAAAAATTTATATCATTTTCTATTCTTAGTTTAAAAAACAAACAATTTTCTCTCATAATTTAACTTTGAAAAACTATATTTCTCCTCTAGGGTTTCCTTTTTAGTCTTCTTTGGTGATGAAGTTCTATCTAGCCGACTTTCTTTTCCCACCTATCTTCCCGGGTGATAAAGTTCCTTCTCCAATTGAGGAGTAGCCGCACTTAATCGATGATTCAACTTCACTCTCTCATTCGTCTTTGTCGAATCCAAATCTCTACTTTGAAGCTGAGATTTGTGCTCCCTGTTGCATCTTCGCTCCTAGCTATGAATCCATATCTTTAGACATCATCGTCCAAACAAAAATCATTTAGATTTCTAGACAAAATTCATCAGTTTGTAGTTGAAGAGGTAAGAAGACTTTGATGATAATGGTTTATAGTGGATTTGACAGTCGTGAGAGATAGAGATGGTGGTGGGAGAAGGGAAACAAACCTTAGGGTTAAAATCTAAACTTTTCAAACTTTGAGAATAACGGTGAAGTGTTAGTTTTTAAAACTTGGGGAGGGGGGAAATGATATTAATTTTTAAGGTTTTAGTATTTAGTGATAAAATAACGATTTTACTTTTGTTTTTAACTAAAAATTTTAATAGAAATTAACCCATTGGTGAATGCTTGAGTTTTTTATCTTTCGTAGATATAATTTGACAATTGAGCTAAAACTTGGGTGGGAAATAGTCTTTTGGCCTTAAAGTATGTTTAATAGTCAATTAAATACTTTGCATTTAATGAAAAATTCATCAAACGATAATTTTTTGTGATGATTAAATCTTGATTAGATATTTTATTATATTAAGTTTAATAGCTAATTATATATTTTATATTTAAATTATTATATTGATTTTAATAAAAAAATTTATAAAAAGTATTAAAATTTTTATTGATATTATCATACTTTTATAAATGTATTATTAATTATGTATTTTATTAAATCTATATATATACATTTCGTATCTTTTTTGTATCTAAATTTTATGATCTTTTTTTTATAAATATATTTTTTATCATTTATTATATTATACCTATAAAATTTCTGTTTTTGTATTTACTAATTTGGATTTTAAGTACACATTATTTTATTGCTTTCAACACAAATTAATAATCCATTCAGTTAAATTGTGATAGAATTGAAATCCAAGCTCCAATAACATGAGTTCATATTAATGTCTTGACGATTAAATTACAATATAATGGAGCATTGTTAACGAATGCTTAAATTGAAGTCCTTAACGCAAATAGTGTTCATAACTAAATGATTCCAGGCAATTAACAATATCAACAGCAATAAAAAACTTTATTTCATTGATTAGTTTAATTAAAATACTCCAATCCAAAGGCTCCAAAATCCTATTTGTCTTCAAGCTTCAATGCATGATTTTAAAGGCTTTCTATTTATTTCTGCAAAAATGTTGTTAGAAGTAGTTCAAAAATATTTAAAAAAAATAAAAATTCATAGATAAGGCGTTTGATTAAAAAAGATTAAAAATTATTTTGTTTCATTTATAAATAATAAAACGTTCTAATAATCTTCTATTACTAATGATGATATGACAGATAATATAAAGATAATCTGAATACCGTTTTCACTTTAGGTATTAAAAGATTATCAAAGTAGTGTTGATTTTATTACAGTTATAACTTTATTTTTTTTTTTAAAGTAAAAATAATCTCATTTTCAATTAATACGACAAATAACATAAAAAATATTTTAGAATTATTTTACTTAAGAATATTTAAGTAAAATAATATATTAATATTATTTTATTACTTTCAATTAAATATAATAATTATTTATACCTATTATTTTTACTAAATTTTATCAAACACAGTAATAATGTATCCTCATTAATCCTCAAGGTAATTTTTTAATTTTTGTAATAAAACATTTTCCAAACCAAACACCCCCTTAATATATTGAGGATTCCCTCACCAAGGAATCAGATGCCTTGGTTGCTCTAGAATTATTTTACAGAAAACCAATCGTTAAATCTTAATCATGCACGTTTCGGTGGAATATAATGCATGCGCTCGCTCGTCTTCACACAAGTTCTGCAGGAAGTCCAACAAAGCTTCCGAATGAGAAAAGTGAATTAGCCGAAACCATTTAAAAGATGATAACTGTTGCAAGAAAGCATATCCAACGTCAATGCAATGTTTGAACAAAATCAGAGACAGTATTCTGGTTTGTCACCTCCTCTTTTTATTCATTTTCCCATCTACATTTCTTGGACTATTCGATGATAAGAAGTTCACGGTTATTATATTTACCTCCTTGTCATCATAGGCTCTAAGTCTCGATCCTCCGTCTGTACCCTCCCCACACTGATGTTCTTTGTAGTGTTGCAATATTATCGATATGTCCATAAGTTTGGCTGGATAGTTGAACACTATTAAAGGAGATGATTTGCTTAATCTAGATTAACCTCAATACTTCAGTTCATAACAGGCTTGTCTGCTCTTACATTACGCACAAATGCTATCCTACAAGTCACCATCACTAGATCTCTTATGGGTAGGGTTAGCACCAAATGACAACTCTACCCAAGATGAATCACAGACCATGGGCCACAAATGGATAATTTGACAACGCGGTACACCTTCACAACTTCAGCAATCAGATTTTGAATATATTGCAGTTGACCATCTTAAATTTTTATCTTGCCACATGATATGAAAGTTCAAACTGGCAAGTGCTCTGGGAGTGCCTCCGAGACAGCATGAGTGTAGCAACCAGGGACAAATCTTCCTGTAAAATATTTAAGTAAATAAAAATAACCTTGAAATAAGATTACTGCCCAACGATGTCAAGGTTATTGCAAAACTTCACATACATGAGTTAATTATGCATGCACTCAAATAAATCCCAAATTTTATTTTAGAAAAAGTTCAATGACATGTAGACACTTTAAGGCAGATCACTAAGAGCGCATGAAAGCATAGAGCCTCCTGAAGTACATCATCATAGAACTTTATCAAGTTGAAAAAGGATAGTCAAAGTTCTGACATATCGAAGCATATTATCTCATCAAGTAGATAAAATTATGATATACTGCGAAGCAAAAGCATACTCGAACACTTTAAACTTCCAAACAAGAAATTAATCCAACGGAGAATATGAGAAACAACCACCAATTCAGATAACACTAAAATTATTTTTGAAATTATGTACCCATACAAGCTAATAATATTTTATGATTTGAAAATAACAAGAAAATTCGAGGTAAAATTTGAAAATTAGAGCCTACAGCTGAAATGGGAAATGTTTCCTTACCTTTAGTTGTTAGTATTTACTTACCATAAGTTTACTGTAAAACATTTAGATTTGACTTCATATAATCAATGAAATTTACTAAGCTAAATTAGATAATTGGAAGAGAGCTTCTCTATATAGAGGCAATCAGTTTTGACAAGTTTGCCAATCCAGTATTTACCTCTTTTCAAGATTCCTAAAACTAAGGATAGTAGAACTGAGATATCTATGGAGGGATTACTTGTAAGGTTATGATGAAAAGAAGTAAGAACATTTGGTTAAGTGGGAAGTGGTTTCAATATCTCGAGCTAAAAGGGGCTTGAGAATTGGCAACCTAGAGATGAGAAACTTTGCTCTTCTTCGGAAATACGGCTTTGGTGATTCCCTATGGAGAATATACATCTTTGACATGCAGCGGCTAAAGGCAAATATGGGCTCCAATGACAGAGAAGCTTGAATTTTAATATTTTTAGGAACCTGAATGACTGAGAAGCAACCAAGTATTATTCCCTTCCAATGTTGATTGAAGAATTCTAAGTTTTCTTAACCCAAGAGTACAGAAGATCATAGATGAGAGATCCATTTGGCGTATTTCCTGGTGACTCATATTTTAATTGGTTGTTGAATGACCCCATGACAACGCCTTTTGAGCCAAGAAGCTGTATTTGGAAAGCAAATTAACAAAATAAAGAACAGCTGCTAGTTTGGTCAACGGCTTATAGCAAAATTAGTACCTCCGATTTTTTTTCTTTTCTTAGGAAACAAATTAATATCGGAATTAAAATTAAATTGAGTGGTTTGACTCAGGACAAAGGCCTAATTATAATTTGTCCCCCGACTGGAGTGTGAAATGTAACAATTAAACGGAGAATATAGAGCACGTGCTGCTGTTTTATCCTATGGCTTTAAAACTGTGGTGATTTATTGTAGGGGATTCCATGAGGATTTTTGCTTCTATGGCATTGTTGTATGATGGCAGTCTTTTTTTGTTATTTGGCTATGAAGTAATAGGATGATATTTTGTGAAACTAATGAGGAAGAAACATTTCTGTGGACTGAAAGTCCACCCTTCAGTAATTCAGTGTATCTTTAACCATCTTCAATAAAATTTCTTGTATCTTATTGAAAAAAAAAAAAAGGCCATATTTACGAATCAGAGTAGAACCTTCCATAAAACCTTCAACAGCCATCTAATTTCCCACCTATTCCGCTATATCCATAATAAGTTCTTCTTGAAGTGAAGTTTCAGTTGACAACTTCAAAATCATAGATAAATTGATTGCTTCTAAAGCAAAACATAATCATCAAACTTTGAAGCTGTTACAGACCAGGAGTTGTTGCCAAGGCTAAAGCTCAGAAACAGAATAACTTTCCAGACACAGCCGTACTCAGTCTAGAATCAGAGTTGTTTGGATAGCTGAATTTTGTAAATATAATTTTATTGATACTAATGTTACCAAATTTGCAATGAGGAACAAAACGATTTTGTATTAAGCAATTTTCCAGAATTCAAATACAACTATTGTTTGGAAGTTCAGATAACCACTCGTACTAACTACAGGAAATAACAACAAAACTCAAATGATCTGAAACCCAAAACCCTCCAATTTTTCGAGAGGCTGGTACTCTACCAACTTTTCTTTCACTATTCTTTTTCTGCCTTTTCCCTTCTCCTCCTAGCCCTATTCATTCCTTCCTTCCACATATCTTCTTGCCCACTCCTGGCTTGCCACCTCAACTTGGAATGAGTTGGTGGACCCTTGATTCTGTTGGAGGGATGTAGCACCTTCCTTCTATAGGAGTTGGTTTGTTGCCTCCTCCTTTGCTTGCTGTGCAACACCTGTATCTCTGAAGTTGCTGCAACATGTCAATTTGGATCCCCTTCTTACCTTCTTCCTCATGTACACCCTCGCCCTAACATTGCTCCACCCATCAAGAGGCACTAATATATTTAATATTTTTTTATTCCTCTATATTTAGTTTTATGGTATATTTTGTGATTAAATGAACTGATTCATTTATTTTGGGAATTAGGAGTGGATTGGAGGCATCAAATTGAAAGTGAAACATAATGTATAGTTTTCAAACTTTGGTAGACTCGATCTGTGGAGGTTTAGTAGAGGTTTTGATGTCCTCAAAATTCCAAAATAAGAAAGAGGCCTTCATGGCATTTGAAGTAGATTACCTAAGCTTTTTGAATTGGGCTTACATGTTCAGATCCAAGTTCATTTGGGTTGTCAAACTCTAGATCAAAGTTAAAGGATTTAATCCTGTCATTGTTTGGGCATGGTTCAGTAATTGGGCCATAACTTGAGTTGTAAAAGTCCGATTGGGATGATTCAAGATGCATTGAAAAACTCACATCTAGGGCTACTAATTCATGAAGTGCCCAAACTCAAATTCAGTTTCTATCAGATCCGAAATTTGCTCATATATTCCAACAGAAAATCTGTCACCCTAAAAAAAAAAATAAGAGATTTGAATGCCTACAAATTAGGAAGTTGAGTTGTGCACAAAGTGGAGGTTTTTTTTTAGGTTTTTATGTTCTGAAAAATTGAGAGGGGAGACAGTTTTTTTCTTCAGCTCGAGGGGATTTCAAACTCAAAACACAAGTTGATAGTGCAGTCAGTTTAGTAACATTATTTCTTAAATCTTCTTAAGAAATTAAATTATGTTTTTTGCTTTAATGATATTTGATGTTTGGTTTGTTTGATTTGATTAAAGCTTGTTGAATCAATTATATCAACATCAATTGCTAAAACTAGGAAATGAGTTATGTAATTGGTTTTTTTTTCCTAATCATTAGGTGGCAAATAGTGATACAAGATTGTGGACAAGCTTTCTTTTTATTGCTATGAATAATATGATTTAGGTTAAACATCTAAACTTGCGAGATTGTTGCTTAAATCAATCTAGTTCTCTAGTTGTTATTGCTGCCATTTTATTAAATCTAAAAATCTTGTTTTAGGTTGTCCAATGGTTAGATTTTAATAAGAGTTTGTTCATTAGAAAAGGAATTAAGGGGAATTTCGGGTAATAGAGCTTGTTATTGCATAGGATTGACCATTTCTGAGAAAGTTGAAATAATGTTGCTATTGATTTAATCTATGAGTTGTGGGGGTGAGATTGAATCAAGAGCTGAATTTTAATATATTGATTTCGTTTTAATTTAATTTTAGTGTTCAGAGTTTTTATTAGATCAATTTGGAATTCAAACCCCCCTTGTTTTAAGACTTTGTTTTTAGTCGATTTAGAAATTAATAATAGGATTAAAATTGACTGTACTTCTCTATGGAATCAATCTCTATTTCCCCTAACTATTGTCTTGTAGAAAGTTAAAATAGATTAATTAATTTTTAGCGTATTTGACAACAATCAGGCACCTTATCCTCAAAGTAGAGTTGGGGAAAGGACTGCCTGAGATTTCTACAGAGTTCCCATGAACATTCGCAATCCAATATGGCCTTTCACTTAACAAGTAATTCTAAATCCCCTTAGGAAGAATATCTATGCTCCAATATACTGTTTGGTTCAACCTACAATTCTAGCTCCTCATTTATGTAGTTAGGTAATTGTTGACTTTGAATTGTTGGACCAAGTTGCTTCTTCAATTATGAAACATGAAAAATGGGATGTATTTTGGCTCTTTGGTAAATGCAGTCAGTATGCAACTTGTCCCATCCTTTCCATTACTTCGTATGGTCCTTGAAATCTTAGACTAAACTTTTCCTTTGGGCAGGATGACAATGAACAAAAATGATATTCCTACAATTTCAAAAATACACTGTCACCCACTTGATATTCTACTTCTCTCTTATGTTTGTCAGCTACCCTCTTCATTCTCTTTTGTGTTTTACATAAATTATCTTTCAATTCATCTAAAATAAGGTTCCATTCTCTGATCATCAAGTTTACCTCCTAAACTTTGGAAACCTTCTAAATCCACCTAAGAAGTGGTGGTGGACCTTGGCGATATACACTTTAAATGGTGACATTCCTGGTGACATTCCTGTTGAGTTGTGGAAGGATGTGTTATACTAATACTCTGGCCATGCTAACCTTTTGGGCCAATTTTGGGTTGCCTCTCGTAAAAACATTAAAGATATGTCTCTAAACTTCAGTTTCTCCATCTATTTGTAGATGGTATGTCGAGCTATATTTTAAGAATATACCTACTGCCTTAAACAACTCTATCCATAAGCGACTCATAAAGACTCGATTCCTGTTTGTTACAATGGTATGGAGAAAACCATGCAATCACACCACTTCTGTATTGATAATTTCTAAAATATCCTTGGCTATCAAAGGTGTTGCATCTAATCTTTTGACTTTTGACACCTTAATTATAAAGTTCATACTCAAATCTGACCATATCTATGATAGGATCAACATTGTCTATAACAATCCAATCGATGATATTACTTTGTACCTTATTCTTTGGCAAATGTCACATTTAGCTATAAACCTTTTTATATCACTTTTATGCATTCCTAATAAAAAACTGAAGCCAACCTCTTGTGTGTTTGAAAGTACTATGAATGTCCACAAAAAAAAAAAGTGAAACTCAATTAAAAGTTGTGAAATACATTTGGGGTGTTTCAGTAACACCAGCTTCCCCTAGTACAACAAGGTTCCCTCATTTATTGAATAAACTTTGTGAGATGTAATATTACACAATTAATTCTTGAATAATTTTTTGCAACCTCTCATCATTATTTATTTCTTGTTGGGCACCTTTAACTCCCACCATTTGAATGACTAAATAGGCTTGCAACTCTCCTATAAATTGCAAGTAATAGGATAAAGTATCGATGACCTTGTTCTCGCACCTTGGTCAGTACATAATCTTGAAGTCGTATTCCAACATTTTGACTAACCATTTTTATTGGTCAATTCTTATAGCCTTTTAATCCATGAGAAAATTTAGGCTTTTTTGATTTGTTCAAACCTTCAAACGTTTTTCCAATAGACAGTATTGCCACTTCTAAAAGGCTAATAGGATCGCCATTAACTCTTTCTCATACACTAACTTGTTTCTATTTTGAAGGGAGGGTGCCTCACTCAAAAAATAGATAGGCTTGCCATCTTGCATCAAGACTACACCTAGCCCCCATCTGAGAAGCATCTGTCTCCACCATGAATTCTTTTGAAAAACTAGACATCATTAACATGGGAACAAATACCATAACAGACTTCAAAACTTCAAAGCTTTGTTGTGTTTCTAAGTTGCAAAAAAATACATTTTTCTTCAATAAATTCTTGAGTGGGATTGCTATTTTTCTATAATCCTTTACAAACCTTCATTAATATTTAGTGAAACCAAGAAAACCTCTCAAGTCCTTTAGATCTCTTAACATAAGCCACTTTTCTATGTCTTTAATTTTTTATGGATTAGTATGGCTTTTTGACACAATGTGCCCCAAGTACTCAATTCTTTCTAGTCCAAGTGAGCATTTCTTCTGATTCACTAATAGTTGACGATCTACAACTCTCAAATGCCATGCATGATCTTTAAGCCCCTTACTATAAATTAAGATGTCGTTGAAGAACATAAGTACGAACCTTCATAGATATGGGCAAGAAATCTAGTTTATTAAACTTTAGAAGGTCACAGATGCATTAGTCAATCTGAAAAGCATAGCAAAAAACTCGTAATACTCTTCACGTGTCCTAAACATAGTCTTTTCTATATCTAGTGGTACCCTAATTTGAGGTCCAACTTACTGAATACCATTACTCCCACTAACTAATCCAAAAGCTCATTAATCATCAAAATGGGAAATTTCTCTAAGACTATGACACGATTGAGGGCTTAGTAGTTAACATAAAATCGTCATCTTTCATCTTTCTTTTGCACTAAAATGATACGGCTTGAAAAAGGGCTTATACTAGGTTAAATTACTCTGACAGTCAGTCAGCATCTCTTACATAATTCTCTCTATCTCAATTTTCTGGTAGTAGAGATAACAGTAAGGGCATAAATTGGGCAGTTGAACTTTTTCCTATAACCTAATTGCATGATCATTATTTCTTTTTAGTAGAGGACTTTTAGGTTTTCTAGAAAATAGTCTCAAACCTAGTCATCAATTCCCTAATATTTGGGTCAATTGTGGTTTCTTTTTAGTCGCATTCATCAAATCTTGTCTTCATTTCAATCCAAAAGGCTTTTTTTCCTTCTCCCATCCATTTGAGCAGCATTTTAAGAGTGGATTCCAATTGGGCAAGTGAAAAATCCTTACATAACTCTACATTTTTTTCTTCTTATATGAATTTCATCATCTAATTAGTCTAAACTTCTCCTAACTACTTAAGCCAATTAATTCTTAGTATAACATCTACTCCTTTTAATCAAACTAGAAGGAAATCTTGCTAAACTTTAATTCTAGGGAGAAATAGAATAATTCCCTCACACCTCCCTACATCTTAGATTTTTCAATCATCTCCTAACACTATGACATAATTAGTGGTTTGAATTGGAATCTTCAATTCCTCAACCACTTTGGCATAAAGGAAATTATGAGTAACTCTAGTGTTTACCAATACCACTATGCTCTTTCCTATTAATTACCTTTTTAATTTCATCATCCGTGGAAAATCTAATCCGGTAATTGAGCTAGAATTTAGGTTTACCTCTATTTCTTTCCCTTTGATCTAAATTTCTTTTTCCACAACCACTTTGTCTTCCTTAGCGTCGTCTTCACCAATAATTATTACCTAGAACTGCCTAAATAAACATCTATGTCTAGGAACGAACTTTTCATCGCATTGAAAACATATTCCTTTCTCAATGTTTGATTGGTATTTATCATCAAGAAGTCAAGTAAAGTCTATCTCTTATGGGAAAAGATAAGGATGCATTGGAGCTAACAACTAGTTTGAAGGTAAAAAGAGTGGTTGTGTTTTGGGAACTAGGGTGGCTAGTTTTTGATTGAATTGGGGAGCAAATTTAATTAGGGTTTTGAACTAGTCTAGGTTGGAGGTTTGGGTCTGGTTTGATGAGCTATAGTTTGGGTTCATTGGGTTGGCAATTAAAGAGCTATTAGGCCAAGGGTTTTAGTGGCTTGATCTAGGGTTGGAAATGATGTAAACTAGGTTAATATGTAAGGAGTGCAAATGACGAGCTAGGCTTCCTTCGACCTTTGAGTAAGCTTTCCTAGGTATCTATTCCCAGGTTCTTCTTCTCTAATTGACATGTTTAAGTCATTATCTCCATTAGGTTATATGGATGAAAGAGTTTGACCTTCATTTGAAGTTTCTCCAATAATCCATTCATGAAGATCACCTAAAGTGTCTCCTCTGATAATTTATCCACCTTCGTCGATAGTAATTCAAACTGGCTATGAAACCTTGAACAGACCCTATTTGTCTTAAAGTAAATTATTCTTCTTGTGTCATTCATTCATCTAGTGTAAAACTGTTCCAAAACCTCACTTTTAAAATCCTACCAACTAGAAAAAGGCTGATGTTTCTCTCGCCACTATAGACAAGCAATTCACCTACAAATATCACTAGACTTTGGATACCCAATCAAGAGTCTTTTCACCGTTAAACAATGGTAACTCCAACCGAAATTAATGTAGGTCATGTTGATTTCCACTGTTGAATTCTCCCTCATCTCTTCGACCTCTCATGGTCCTTTCTTTTTCAATACTTCTTTTGTTCATGTTGGAAGGGTTTTTAATGGTTCTCTCCGTAGGGGAGGAAATGATGGTGATAGGTCCTAACCCATTGGCGTTTACCCTTGTCGCCACCATCCTTTGGTAATGTTGACTCTCTTACCTCTAGTAAGAACTCTTTGACTGTCTCTATATGAGATTTCATCTTCTCTATTTTGGAGTTCATATCTCTCTTGTTAGAACCTTCTTTAACCTTCATCATGTCCTTCTCCAGCCCATCTACATTAGCCTTCGTTCTCATCATTTTTTTATTTACAAGTCATATTCAAATCAAAACCCCCCTAGTATTCTTGCTTTGAGTGATTTGCAACGACTTACTAATTAGAACTTTTTGAGGAAACGATATTTATTTTTCTTTACTACATTTTTGTTACAGGAATTTAAGATTTTAATTTAAGTGTCGACGACAACACTTACCAAAAAGCATAGTTCGGAAGCTAAAAATTTTAAAATGCAAATATTTCAAATCTTTGAACTATAATCTCATATACAAATAAATAAGAGAATATTTTTTCTTTTCTTAAGAGTATAATGTGTAATACATGCAAGAAAAAAAAATCTATTCCCGAATCAAAATTTGCACTCACAACAAAAATAGAGACACTAAAAACCTGACCCTTTTTAGCAACTATATAAAGTTTTACAAAATTCTCTAAGACAGGAAAAGAAAACAAAAACTAAATGAAAAAAGTATTAAGGAAGAGTTTAACATAAATCTTATTATTAAGTAATTGAGATATTATTTAATAAATTTCAGAAACAATAATTAGAACCTGTTGGAGCTTGAAAAAATCGTCGCTCTTGTGGTTGAAGCTTGTTGAAGAAGAATCTGTTGAACCTTGATGGCTTACTCAGGCGATGGCTTCACTAAATAAGTTCCTTAACCTAGAAAAATGTAGACTTTTAGATAAACGTTTAAAGAGTTAGAGGGAATCTGAAGGCAAATAAAAACGAATATTAATTAAAATAATCATGTTTTGATAAGTACAAAAATTATCAAAGCTAAGGATTATGTTTATATAATCAAACAATTAAATTAAAAATAAATTTAATTTTCATGTTGAACCTCTTTAGCAACTTTTCTATATACAATTTCTAGGATAAGCTGATTATCTCTTTTGTTCTATCTCTATATATATGAATGACAAGGACATAGGTAACATCTCCCAAATCTTTCATTGAGAAAGTTTTGGATAACCAGATCTTAACCTCATTCATCATGTCAATATCATTACCCATCAACAATATTTTATCTACATACAAAACCAAATAATTTGATCATTTCATTAAATAGAATGTTCTAGCTTCTTGAAACTTGCTTTAATCCATAAATAGATTGATGCAACTTACACACTTTAAGTCTTTCAGTAACAGATACAAAACCTATGGGTTGTTTCATATAGATGTTTCTCTCATTAAATCTTGAAAACCCCCTCTTTGAATGGCTTAAATGAACCTAAAAGGGGGGGTGGGGGGATGAATAGGTTCTTAAAAAAATTAATGCACATAAGCAGTTAATACAATAAGCTTAATGCACACATAATTAATACAAATAACCAGCAATGAATAAATGCTTAAAATAAAAGAGTAAAGTTTGGAATAGCTCAATTCAAAGTGATTTAGAGCTTTTTCTTTCAAGTCTCCTATGTTTACTTCACCAAGTAAACTACCTTGGAGTTCCACTATCACTTAAAATAACTCTTTATAAGTAGTTTGAAATACAAATTTTTGAGCATTAAATTTCTCATAAAGACTAAAAATACAAGTTAAGCATAAGATATCTTTCAAGTGTTTGAGTTTTAGCTTAGTAAGAGAAAAAAAAAATGAAAGCAACAAAGAAAAATAGCTCAAGATTGTTAAAAATGTTTTTCTAACCCTTCTTCACTTTAAAGTTTAACTATTTATAAAATTTGAGTGCCTATAATATGCAATATAGCTATTGGAGTTGAGAAACTAGCCGTTTATTTACCAAAAATGATGTTTCGCCCTTGAAAATGCTTGGGCATAGTCGGTAAGTTCAAAGGCATGGCTGGCCCCTTCATTTTATGGCTATAATTAACCTGTGTCAAAGTTCCCAACGAATAGCTTTAAATGCTCACACCATAAAAGAAACAAGTAGTAAGTTCTTGGAATAGGTAGTTTCCACTTTAGCTCTTTGTTTTTGAAAAAATTTTAAAAGCTTGCACGGTGTTCATGTTGTAAGGTTTTCAAGGCACTGATAACTGACAGCGTAACAAAATTTAAAATTTAAAAACTAAACCAATCTTGATAAACTCCAGTTAGGATACCCGTTTTAAACATAATAATCATGAAACATGTAATACACTCATGGGGTGTTTTAGAATTATACATGCGTTGATAGCTCCTTAAACTTTCACATGACTAGAGAAAGTACATTTTCCAACCTTTATGAGGCAATGCCTTTGTATCTATGTAGAGTACGAACATGAAAAATGAAATCTAAACGAAGAGGCTGCTAGGTCTCTTAACTAGAATAATTGTTCATAGTAGAAAAAGAGACTACAAAGCCAATTACTAGGGTTTATGTGCATTTTGTATTTGCTTATAATTTTATTTTGTAAATCATGATATATGTGCAGGTATCTGAGCACGGTTGGAATTCCAAGCATGCATGACACCTTCAACACACAGATGCATGGTTGGCATGAAACACATGCTTTATTTCCAATACGTAAATCAACCTCTCTTTTGACAAGCAATTTACTCTGTCATAGTCCCTACATATCAGAACAAATATGAGAATCATATCCTATGTCTACAATTATGATGAACAAAGAGAATAGTTTATCTCAATAACAAACATACCAAAAGTAAAGATTTCAACTGCCTTATTCTTTTTATTCTCTAAAAAGGTTTTGTAATATCTTCTCTAGTAACTTGTCTTACCAAAAAAGAAGCAGACAAGTTTTCCTTTCCCTACACCACTTATAGACTAAGTAACAGTATCAGATTGTTTCTTCATTTTTGGCTTGGGCTTAGCCTTAGCCTTGCTTTTGCCCTTGGCTTTAACTTTTAATGCTTGGGCTTCGACCATAAATAGATTAGTTGAAGCTACCATTCATACTTTTTGTTCAACCTACCTGAGCATATACAACAACTTTTCAAGGGTTTTCTCTTCTTTTTTTTCAAGGCTAAAATTCATAATGTCATTAGCCCATGATTTAGGGAGGGATTTCAACACCAGATCAATGGCTAGCTCATTGCCTATGATGAAACCCAAGCTTGCTAATCACTCAATGTAGCTAATCATCTTGACCACAACAGAGCCAATTTGTCCTCCTTTAAAGAGTTTACAATCAAATAGAACACTTAACACCTCATATCATTTAGCCTTCCCACAAATTCCATATAACTCTTGAAGGTGTGCAAGTATGGATTGCATATCTAGTTCCTTATATTGTTTTTTAAGCCTATGTGCCATAAAGGTCAACATGACTAAACTTCCATGAAGTTATCAATATACTTATTAAAAGTATCCTTTTACTCTTGGGTGGCATTGAGACAAGACTCAAAGAGGAATCACTAATATAGAATAATCTAATGACTTTTGTACTAATCAATGAAGTTGCTTATAGTGAGCCTATTTTCTTTTTTGAGAATTAATCAATACGTTGGGTATGACATGGGGATTTTGTAATCTACAATTTGCAAGTAAAAAATTAATATTTTTTATTTAATTATATTTATTTTAATTAAGAATTTAATAATAAAATACTCTCACTATTTTCTTTAAGCCAATAGCTTTCACTATTGAACTCGAGAAGTTCTGGTGAACTTTCTAATAGACCAAGATCCCATTATATTAATTCTCCCTTTCACTTTAATGAACAAGTTCTAATTAATCAAATAGGTAAATTTCAAATTAATCACTAGAAGCCCGTGATCTCAAGCCAAGGGTTAACCCAAAAAATCATGCAACCTTAAATGTGATTCTTAGTATACTACATGTCTTATTGCATCAACAAATCTATTCCTTACTCATGCCTCTAACATATTTTACCTTTACTTTGGCTAATAAGCAAAGTACATTACTTAGGTCAGACCCAACATAATCATTACTCAAATTTTTACCTAGTAGAAGTGTACCATTCGTTTTGGCAAACTAGGTTCCAACAAACAGGGGCTTAATTGGGGTGTCATACTAGAATAAGCCAATTAAACTTTAGACTTAATATTTAAATTGAAAGTTTTATTAACTAGTCAATTCATATTTTAGCTGCATGTTAGGTGATATTTGCAAAATAAAATCTATACATATATTCTAAAACGTAAAAATAAAATGTGTCAATACAGAATCATAACTAATGTCAAGTCTCTCAAGCCAATAGGAGTTTGACTAGTTAACCTAGGTGAGTCTTTATCTTTAGGTCTTCATGCTTATCTTTTCATCTTCATTGTTCAATTATTATATGGTTTTGTTTCCTAGTAATAAATTTATAAGGAAAATAAAAACAACCTAATTTAAAAAAGAAAGGAGATAAAGACAGGGCATGCAAATCCTTTTTAAGAATTACAACTCAAAAATAAAATAATAAAAAAAAATCCACAAGGTTCATTAATAGTATACTAGGCACCATGCATACAAACATCCATACATTTACATACCAATTAAAATTAAACTTTAAATATTATTATCCGAACTGTCAAATTACATTCTCATCCCTAAAATTTTGTAAAATTAT
Organism: Mangifera indica; assembly: GCF_011075055.1. Taxonomy (NCBI): domain Eukaryota; kingdom Viridiplantae; phylum Streptophyta; class Magnoliopsida; order Sapindales; family Anacardiaceae; genus Mangifera; species Mangifera indica. The sequence continues at coordinate 8,875,295 of NC_058140.1, forward strand.
ATTTAACCCCAAAACTCAAGAAAATATTAATTTAGTCTCAATTTAATAAAACTTGACTAAACTAATATTTTCAACTTTGTTAGGTGTGTAAGTGAGGGTCCAATCATGATTCTGAAATTCACCAAAAATCTAAAATGATGCACGACTTGATGGCATGAGAAAAACACTAAACACGCCTGGGATTCCACCAAAATGCACAGTTGGCACCTTGTGGTGGTCACGGTTGGACAAAAATAGTCTAGTAGTGCACCATCACATGGTGCCAAAGGTTAGTGTGCACTTGGCACCCGTATGCATGGTTTAGTCCTAACCGTGCATAGTGGGTTTTTCTAGAACATATTTTTGGATTTTTTTTAGCAACAAAAATCCCAGAAAATCTCCTAATATTCAACAAGCTAATTGTTGGGGTGAGGAAATATGACATGTAAACTGTTCTCACATTAACAATAACCCTCAAATCATGCAAAAAACACAATTCGAAGGTGATTTCATGCAATAACACAAAACCTATGCCATTCAACCAAGATTAACTTGCATATGTTAATAAAACTCAAACAAAAATAAAGAATTATCACTCAATAATTTAACATAGTTTACATTATACATGATACTCAACAAATCATGCAATAACATGACTACAAATCATTTTTACCAATTTTATGCCCAGTTTTAATTAATCTAATTACATGCAACCAACACATAAAATTAATCAAAACAATGCAAATATAATTTTCATAAAGATTATGCTAAACGTTATCTTTGATACCACTCTAAGGTTTTCAAGGCATCGATACCCGTTTTAAACATAATAATTATGAAACATACAAAATACTTATAGGGTGTTTTAGCATTATACTTGCATTAATGACACTTTCAACCTTCGCGTGGCTAGTTAAAGTACATTATCTAACCCTCACAAGGTGGTGCCTTGCTATCCACATGAAACACAAATAAGAAAAAGGAAATCCAAGTGAAGAGGTTGCTAGGGCTTTTGATTAGTTATACTATTCATGGTAGAAGGAGAGAGTACATAACTAGTGGGTAGGGTTTATGTGCATTTTGTATCTATTTATAATTTTATATGAAAAAACATGTCTTCTAAATATATATGTATGTGTGTGTGTGCATGTGTGTGTGTGTAGGTATCCAAGCACGGTTGGAATTCCAAGTACGTATGGCACCTTCAAGACACAAATGCATGGTTGGCATGAAACATTGTCTAGTCAACATCACTAGGCCTTTGCATTGTTGGCATAGATGTGTGTGTCGGCTGGCATGGCCAAGGCTTACACAATTGGCATTTGGTCAAGGCAAGATCAAACCAAGTCATCTCAACTTATTAGGCAAACCTAGTCTATTTATAATCTCTCTCTCAACCTTGATCACCAATATTGTCAACAAACAATTTGCTCCTCTAAGTTTGATTCAACTCTTTTATGCGTATGACCCACAAGCTCTCTATCAAGCTAATAGTGTTTAGATTTTAGATGAATTTGAACATAGACCAAAATTGCCTCTAGCAAAACATCATGGCCACCTATATGACATAGTGTTAGTAGACAACTTTTAAACATTTACAACATCATAATTATATGCAATTTAATCATTTTGTCAACCAATATCTCTCAAGACTAAAACATAAAAATGTGTCTATCTCAATGGTTTCTCGATATTAATTAATACACATTAATGAGTAACACATATTAGGCTACAACCTCATCCCTTTGTGGCCACTAATTCAAGCAGTCATTGATGTCATTTAGTATTCTCATGTAAGATATCTTCTCATGTGCTTAGAAGTTACGAATTCTTTATTGATCAACCATAACCTCCATGTATCTCGTGATGTGGTTGATTACTATCTTTATAGTTACCCCTATTACGACAACTTGTTAGATAGTGTCAAACCATATCGATCCTTACACGAGACAGTCTGACAATCTCAAGTCAAATGAACACATACACCCACGATGTTTAGATGATTTATTCTATAGACACTAGAACAACCATCTATATGGATACCCTCTGATCAGGTCAGTTCAATGAACAAATCTATAACATGTACCCATATGTTAGACCAAACTATCAACAACAACTTCAACATGTGAGAATTTTCACCACTTTTGGTGGGGTCACTCAACACTATGATAACCTCATCATTATTGCATATGCCCATATTCATTGTAATGTCGCAATTACAAACGTTTCTAGAATAACCACTTAATGTGTACATAGGGTTCACACGATCAGTTGTCTAATCCTCTTGTCACTGTTCCACCATGCTAAGCGCATGTTTTCATTTAATCATATAAATAAACAACATATGAATTGAATAATAGTAAATCTTTTTATTATGATTAATATAAAATTACATCCATAATTGCCAAATTAAATTGCATACCCTTGTCACAGTTCCACCATGTTTACTTATGTGCGAAATGATTACCGACTTGATTTTGCACAGAGCACAGATGACATATTTGAAGCACGACTGGACATGAATTTACTAAGTGTCAGGTAAACCTTTGTCATGCATGGCTTACATTACTTTTGCATGGCTAGACAAGTGATGGCACGGTTGGACCTTGCTTTAGTACAGGGATGGAATGGCTGGACAAGATAAAACATGACTAGACATAAAGTGAAGCAGCATGACTGGCATCAAGTGAAGCATGGTTGGCATCCAACATTTTCTTTAATACTTAGAACTGGCTCTAAAAGGCTAAACGGGTGGCATATGACTGAAGCACGATTTAGTGTCTAACTTTATTTTTTTCATGAGCTAGGCATGCCATAAGAGGATCAAGTCATTCTTATTTTCCCATTTGCAAATTTCACACTATGTCCATTTTGTAATGGTTTGACACATTCTCAGGGCATGTTAGCACTTCTAATTTATGTTTTTATCATCAACAAAACACTAGGATCCAACAATCTCACATTTTTTATTAATGATAAAAACTAAGTTCGAAAATATACAATTCAAAGTGGAAATTTTCATTTTATATCAAATTTACTTCCCCTTACTTTTAAGCCTTTAGCACTTCCCCACAATTTAACATTTTTTTTCAAAAAATTTATTACCAAGTTGTTAAAGCAAGAAATTTAAATAGTTTAAAAATTTGGACAAAATTTGACAATGTCTTCCCTATATTTTTTCTTCTCCCCTCTTTTGTTAATAGTAAAAAATCTATAACACTCTCAATATTCAATATATTATCCACGACTTCTTCTAACCAAGTTATCATCAACAATGATCAAGCATAATATATGACATCCAATATCAAATATATCCATAACTAAGCAAATCAAGCATTGATTCCAAGTTAAGCAAGTTAACAAAACAAAGTTATCAAAGGTAAAAAATATATGCAAAATAAACAAAAATTGACTTGATATGCAAAATGAGAATGAAATGCATGATCATTGATATTTATCCATCTAATCCCAGAATTTCTATCCAAACTTTCATGCTCTTAGCGTAGTCATTATTGCTCTTGAATAATTTGATCTTGCTTCTGATGAAGTTCATCTATATGGAGTTGCATACCTTCAAACCTTTCACTCATGAAGTTCATTATATGAGTGAATTGATCTTACACTGGGTTCACATATTCTTCTTTTTCTTCCATTCTTGGTCGCTTATCAGACGGAGAGCTTAGTCTAAGGATATCACTTGGTTGACTCTAAGGAATGATAAGAGGAATATCTAATGAAGCTTCAGCTAACTTCTTGTATAGAAGCAAACTATTCTTCTTGATCATCAATTATCCTTTGACGCCTTAGATAATATTCTTTGAATTTGTAACCACCTTGTCTGTCCTTTTCCAATTTCCATTTTGTTGAGGGGTCCTAGGTGCTAAAAAGTTATGTTTATTGTTATGCTCATTGCAAAATGATTCAAAATTCGAATTTTCAAATTCTTTTTCATAATCATTTCTAATGCTTGTAATTGTATAACTTACTTAGTCTTACAATTTCTTAACAAATGGAAAAAATGCATCACTTTTATGAGCAAGAAGAAAAACCCAAGTAAATATTGAAAATCATCAACTATCACAAAGTAATAATGTTATCCACCTAAACTTGGAGTTCTAGATGGTCCACATAAATCCATATGTAAAAGTTGAAGGGGTCTTGAGGTTAAAACACAATTTTTGTGTTTAAAACAAATTCTTGTTTGTTTGCCTTTCATACATGTATCAGACACATGATCTTTTTGAAAAATTAATTTTGGGAAACCTTTTACTAAATTTCTTTCTGAAAGCTTTTGTAAAACATCAATGCTTGCATGTATTAATCTACTATGTCATAGCCATATGCCTTCCTTTTTGGTTGGCATGAGATATAGGTTTCTAAATGCAATATCATGCAAATCTATAATGTATACATTTGTCTATGACTAATAAATAAAATTGTATTTGTGCTAGCATCAACAATCTCACAACATAAAGAATAAAAACTAATTTTGAAGCCCTTATCACATAATTGACTTATACTAAATAAATTATGTTTAAAACTTCAACAAGCAACACATTATTTATGGAGAAAGAATAATTACCTATGGTGCCGATACCGATTACCCTTCCTTTGGAGTTATCCAAAAAAATTGACATTTCCTCTATTTTTAGCCTTCAATGAGAAGAATAGGCTGCTATCTCCCGTTATACGCCTTAAGCATCCATTATCCAAACACCACTTGCTAGAAAACTAAAAAAAAAAAGATCGATAAAATACCTACAACAAAAATCAATTCATTTACTTTTTAATACCCAAACAGTTTTGGGTCCAAAAATTTTAGTTCTAAACATCCCTTTAAGAACCCAAACTTTTTTAATTTTAAAAGGTTTTCCATTCCTAATTGAAAAAATTTTCTAATGGTATGCCCAACAAAAAAACGATATTAGCATTTCAAGTGCAATGCATATGGTTTCTTTAAAGGTCTATATGTGTTTGTGAAGGCGTTACCTCTATTATATCCTAAGCCTTCTTTATTTAAACACTTCTTTGAGATGCAAGCATCTCATCCAATATTTCAATTCCTATTTTGAATTTTTCAAATAATTCATTAAAGCTAGACACTTTTTATTTCATCTCTTCATTTTCATTTTTATCAATTTCCAATTCTTTCATGCATATTTCTTTTTCATTTAAAGCAATGATATATTTCTTTACTATTGCATCATGATCGTGCAAAAGTGTATCATGTTCCCTTTTAATGCATACTAATTGTTTCTTTAATACTTTGCATTTAGTTTTGCATGTTTTCATATGCATCCAATAAAGAGTCAAATACATCTGGTAGTTCATTTGATAAGTATGATTTAGAATCATTTACCTCATCTTCTGAATCGCTTTTGACCATGAAGCATATGTTGGTCTTTGCCTTCTCTAATTCAGTTTGATTACTTAAGTCGTCATGCCCACTCCAAGTGACAACAAGCACTTTCTTCTTAAACCACTTCTTTTTTTTGTCCTTTTTTTTCTTCCTCGAGGGACAATCTTGGTGAATGTGGCCTAGTTTCTTGCATTCATAGCAAATTATCTCATTATTGATCTTTTTGCCATCTTCCTTTATGCCTCTTTGTCTAACAAACCATTTTATTTTGTTTCTTTTTGATCTTGATAGAAATTTGCTAAATCTTTTTGCTAAGAGGCTCACATCATCTTTATCCATAGAGAAACTCCCTTCCTCTTCCTTCTCATTGACGACTTTTAAGGCAATATCCTTCTTTGCCTTGACTTCTTTTTCCTTCGATTTCTTTTTCATCTCATAAGTGAGGAGACTTCCTATGAGCTCATCGATAAGATCCTTAGATTCCTTAATAGTCGTTAATTCCATAGTTTAAGAATCCGATGATGATCTCAATATCTTTTTGACCAATTTGATTGTTTCAAATATCTTTCTAAGCCTTTTGAGGTCATTTACCAAGTTGGTGAAGCACTTATAAATGTTAGTGATATTATTTCTAGACTTCATTTTAAACAATTCATATTCTCAAAAGAAAAGTTCGATTTCGGACTCCTTGACTTGGCTTGTTCCTTCATATATGGTTTGGTCCAAACTTTTTTAGTGGAATCACAAGTTGATACCCTATTAAATTCAGTAACATCAATAGTATAAAACAAAATATTAATGGTTTTAGCATTTAAACTCATCATTTTCTCATCTTCATCATTAAAGTCCATTTCATGTATTGGTTCATTGGTTATAAGATCTATTGGAACTAAGTTACCATGTTTAATAATTTTCCATAATTTAAAATCAGTAAACCAAACATGAAGCCTCATTCTAATTTTCCATTAGGTATAATTGGTTCCATTATATAATGGGAGCCTAGTAATGAATTGGCCCTCTATAAAAATGAGTGTGGAAATATTAGCCATTTTGAAATATTATTTCTAAAAATCATTAGATTTTAGTAGAACTAAAGTCCAAGTTCTGATACTAATTAAAAACCCTTTTTGAATGGCTAAAATGAACATAGAGAAAAGGTGAATAGGTTTTTAAAAAAAAATTAATACGCACAAGATATTAACACAAATAAGCATAATGCACACAAAATTACTACAAACAACTAACAATGAATAAATGCTTAAATGTAAAAGAGTAGTGTTTAGAAGAGCTCAGCTTAGAGTGGTTCAATGTTTTCTCTTGCAAGCCTTATACGTCCACTTTTCCAAGCAAATCGCCTTGGAGTTCCATTATCACTTGAAATAACTCTCTACAAGTAGTTTTACCAAGATTTTGCCCATAACAATAGTTAAATCGAGATTTCACCCAAGAAAGTTTGAAATGCAGATTTTTTAGTATTGAATGCCTCACAAAGACTAAAAATACAAGTTATGTACATGATGTCTCTCAAAAGTTTGAGTTTAAGTTTAGTGAGAGAATGAAAAATAAAAGCAATGAAAAAGAATAGCTTAAGATTGTCACAAATGTTTTTCTAACCCCTTTTCACTTTAAACTTGGTCTATTTATAGAGTTGGGATGCTTATAATTTGCATATATCTGTTGGAGTTAAGAAACTAGTCGTTTGTTTGCAAAAAACGACATTTTGCTCTTGAAAATGCTTGGGCATGGTCGATAGCTTCAAAAGACATGGTTGGCACCTAGGTTTTACGACAATGCTCAACCTCAGTTAGAGTTCTCAATAGATATTTTTAAATGCTCACACCAAAGAGGAACGAGTGACAAGTTCTTGGAATGAGCAATTTCCACTTCAGCTCATGTCGACTTATGCACGATATGAATGTCGACTTGATTTAGCATAAGGCATAGGTGGCATATTTAAAGCATAGTTAGACATTGATTTACTAAGTGTCGATTGAACCTTTGTCATGCACGACTTACATTGCTCTTGCATGGTTGGACAAGTGATAACACGATTGGACCTTGCTTTTATACAAGGATGGAATGATTGGACAAGATGAAAGATGATTAATCATGAAGAAAAACAACATGACTAGCATCAAGTGAAGCATGATTGACATCCAACATTTTCATTAAAACTCAACACAAATTCCATAAAGTTGAACTGGTGATACACAATTTAGTATCTTACTTTGTTTTCTTCATAAACCGATCTTGCACAAAAGGATCATGTTGTTCTCGTTTCTTATATGTAAATTTCACATTTTGTCTATTTGTTAATGTTTTGACACATTTTTAGGACATGTCAGCACTTCTAACTTATGTTTTTATCATTACCAAAACATTAGAGTCTAACAAATCCATTGAGCAATGTTGTTTTGATATCCATCTACCAAATCTCATAATCATGGTATACAACAATGGCTAGCATTATATGAATGGATTTAACTATAACTACGGGCAAAAAGGTTTCCTCATAATCTAACCCTTGTTTATGAGCATAACTATTGGCTATCGGTTGAGCTTTGTAAGTTTATACCTTTCCATCATTGTTAATCTTTCTCTTGAAAACACACTTACAGCCTATAGAAACTATTCATTTTGATGGATCAACAAGTGGCCAAACTTGATTAACATGCATTGATTTTATGTCAAAATTCATAGCTTTCAACCATTTACCTGAATTAGTATCCAATAACTTATTTATAACTTCTAGGATCATTACCATGATTTACTTTTCCCACTAAAAATGATTCAAAATCTTACTCATGAAGAAATCTGTATTTATTTAGAAGTCTTAATATTCTTGAAGATCTTAGAATTGGATTTAATGTATCGTGTATCTATTAAGAGGACTCTCCTGGCTCGACCTGTTTGATATAAGGTTTTTCAAAATCTTCTTTGAGCTCTAATGTTTTTCATACACCACCTTCTTGTAAGAACTCATTTTCCAAGAAATTCATATTTCTATTGATCGATATTCTTTTATGAGCTAAGAAGTGGAAGTAATATCCTAAATAATCTTTAGGATATCAGGATATCCTATAAATAAACCTTTTTTAAATTTGGCATCCAACTTATTAGTCTTAACTATTTTGACATAAGTTAGGCATCCCTAGATTTTTAGATATTTAATATTGGGAGGCTTGTCATATCATATCTCATAGGGTGTTTCTAGATGGATTTGGATGGTGCTCTATTCAGAATATGCGTAGCAAAAAGTAGGGCATATCCCTATAATAAGATCGATAAGTCTATAATGCTTACTATGAACTGTACCATATCCCATAGAGTATGGTTCCTCTTTGTTAATACATCATTCTTTTATGGCATATATAGATGAGTCAATTGGGATATGATTTCATTTTATTTCAAATAATCTCAAAATTTCATACTTAAATATTTGCCTTTATGATCTGATCATAAGGCCTTAATGTTCTTTTTGGATTGTTTCTCTACTTCATTGTTGAATTCCCTAAACTTTTCAAAGGATTCAGATTTGTATCTCTTTAAATAAACATACCCATACCCTTAATAATCATTAATAAAGATAATTAAGTATTAGAAACCTCTTTTTGCCATTTTACAAAATGGTCCGCATACATTTGAATGTATCAATTCTAGTAATTCTTTAAATCTTTCCTTTTTAATTCTTAAATGGTGATTTCGTCATTTTTTCTTAAAGACACGATTCAGAAGTTGCATAAGGTTCATAACCCAATGGGCTTAAAATCCTATTTGTTTCCAATCTCATTATCTTGTTGTCTTCTAAATAGTCTAATTGATGATATAAAATCAATTTTGGGTAAATTTTTTCTCAAGATTTTTTTTGTAATAGTATTCATAATATTCAGATCATTCAATTCTAAAACATATAAATCATTTGCATTTATTGTTTTGCCAACTAGAGAATTTCCAAAATGAATTAAACATTCATTTCCATTTAAACTATACACTATAACCACTTTTACATAGAACAAAAACAAAAATTATATTTCTAGTATCTTTTGCAAAATAAAGAACTCTGTACAATCTCAAAACATGTCAAGATGGAAGTGTCAAAGAACAAATCCCCATGGCTTCAACTGTAACCTTCGCTTCGTTTGCCATTTTCAACATCTCTTCATTTGCTTAGACAACACAGAACTATTATATAGGTCTTGTAATGAAATACATATGTGAGATATATTTGTTGAGATATTAATTGTTAATTCAAATTCTATTACAAATGAAAGAAATATATCTACTTTCTTTTTCTTTGTGCTTTGAAGATAAAAGGTATAATTCCTCTTCTGATGTTTATCCTTCTTACAGTAGAAACATTGCCTCTTGGCCTTAGCCTTCTCTATATCGGTTTTAACTTTCTTGAAATTTTTATTTTTTGGTCTAGCTTTTAAACCCTTCAAGGGGTTTCTTTTACTTTTTTGTTTGTCCTACTAGAAGAAGTAATATTAATTTCCTCATGCCTTTTTCCATGTTTATTTATTCCTGAATCTCATTCAGAAGCTTTTGAAGTATACATTCGATTTTGTTCAAATTATAGTTTGTTATCAACAATTAATAACTACTCATAAAGGATTAGGGAACAAATTCAGTTTGTAAGGCATGACAACTCCTCTACTACTTGCAAGTAATTTCTAAGGGCATTAGTGCCTTCGCAAAAATTTTATTTCTAATTCGAATCAAATTTAGACTAAAATTGGGTTAGAATAAAAAAGTTAATTTTGATGGTTGACCCATATAAGAGAAGTCCAATAATGAATTTTTTATGTATTTATTTCAAAAAAAAAAAAAGAAAGGAAATAAAATAAAATAAATTGCCCAAATTAGAGCTTTAGTTATGCTAAGAATTGGTTTCTTTTTAAGGTAATTCTCACCCAAAGTTTGGGATTTTTTATGCCACTTATATTGAAAAGAAAAGTAAAGATAATAAGATAACAAAAAAAGAAAGAAAGATTAGAGGAAAAAAAAGAACTAAAAGAAGAATTACAAACCAAGTCGTCATCACCCTCTTGTAATCTTGGTTTCTTGGATGTCGGGAAACAAAAAGGAAACTTGGGGAGAACAACCACCACTAGTAATAGCCTAAAAGAGGATAAAAAAAAAGACAACAATGATAATCTTTGGCTGAAATTTTCTAGTTAAGGAGGGATGCCTTTTTCTCCTTTAGATTTGTAATAATCTTGGTTTAATTTGTGCATGTTTAGAGTGGTTTTTTTTTTTTTTTTGTTTTATTCACTAGACTCTTAGTGTAGAATTTGTCAGGAAATAATCTTTGGAAATAGAATAATTATGTGTTAAACCTACGTGTGTGTTTATGTGTTACATATAATGAATTCTTGCTTGCTTCCTTGGAGATCTTGGTGGCTGTGATGGTTGTTTAGTTAGTTATGTTTCTTGAATTTGGTCCAAAATATGGGTGTTTAGTTGCCATGAATGCATGAAGTTTGTTGGAGGAATTAGTGGTTTGAATGGGCTTTTTTTTTTTTGAACTAATTTTCATGGATACAAGTATTGTTTCTTCCATTTGAGCTGTCACATGAAATTGAGGCATAGGTTGATGATATTGCATGAACCTGGAAGATTATAGTATTAGTAATGTTTATTTACATTATGAATATTGAAACTTTAAATGAAAGATGATGGTCATGTCATAGAAACCATGAAAACTTTGTGTTGCATATGGTGAAGTGTTGGGAAAATTTACAAGTAAAAACTATGAATTATATGAGTAGCGTGTGTCCGGCTCATGGCTGGAAAATTTCAAAAAGCTTGGGCCAAGTTTAGGCCATGAATTTTCACTTCTTGGGGTTATCATTATGTACTCAGTAAGTACCCATGGGATGATTTTGATGTTTCAAATATGAGGCATTTATTTTCAAGTTTAGGGTGAGCAAACGTTTGGTATGGGACGAGCATCCATTCGTGGAAACAATTAGCGATCGAGGCAAAAGACACCTAGCATCGTTTAAAGTAGATAAAATCACCTATTTACACTATGCTAAGAGAATGATATAGATTTAAATTAGAATAGCCTTTAAAAGTACAAGAAAGAAAGAAAAGGGTTAGTTAACCAATTAAAGGTGTCTAACTATGTGGAAGACGACACCAGACCCTATTTGAGTTAGATTCAAATCGAAAATAAAAAAGTCTAGAAAAGTAGTACATAGTCAAATAACCACTAGTTATGTGCATAAATAGCCAAATATGTGAAAGCAATAGAGCTTTATGAGAGATAGATACTTATAAGATGAATCATGCACTCGACGTCAAAATGCAGTAACCACATAACTTAGTCTAGTTTAGTTGTGCATGGTAAAGAATTGTGGCCTTTCAGTTAGTTTATCATGTGGTCAGCGGGATGTATCACATAAATACTCATGGTAAGAGTCATCTAAGGATGGTTTTCAAATAGTAGTCCTATAGTTCAACATTTGTGGCAAAAGAAAGACTACAACTAAATTCCTTGTATGACTAGGGCATCACAGTCATTCAGCCCAATAGGTTGTATGGAATATGTATAAGCCACAATAGTTAATAGATTGTAAATTATCATTTGTTTTCACTAAGACATCAGATATGCCAAGATCAACTTAAGCCTTAGTGATCTTTGTGAAAGGGTTATGTTTAGGGCATGAAGGTGCCAAGTTGTGACAATATTGAGACTTACTAGTGGAGCATTAGTTTTAGTTTTATACTTTGTGCAAGGTGTCTAAAGGCTATCGATTTATTGAGTATTTTCACTCACATATTCCTTTGTATTTTTATAAATAAAGGTGAGTAGTGGGCATAGAAGGGAGCCAACAGTCCAACTAAAAAGTTGCATGAAAACGAGCAAAAAAATTATCCTCATGCAGCTACTTAAACAGTGCAATGATCAAACAAATCATACTAAAGTTTCTTAAGGAGAATAAAGGTGTATATGAGAGTGTTAGGCAATTAGTTCTAGCCCCACAAATTGTCTACAAACCATTTTTGGTTGCTGAGTTATCACCCTAACAAGATAAAAGGGACAATGAGGCATAAGGATTCCCATTTGCAATGTGGGTGGTAGCCAAGGTCAACTTCACCCTATCTATAGTATGGTAAGCCAACATCAACCTCTCAAGTTTAAGGGCAACCTAGTTTCAAGGACAGTACTAACAGAGGAGTGGCTAGAGGAAGTTAAAGATGTCATTGAGCTATTTGAGATGATCAATAAAGAAAAGATTCAATATGTCAACTTTTAAGAAGATGATAAGATATGGTGAAGAATACTATGTGAAACCTACTAAGTAGAAGACATGACTTAAAGGGCTTTTAAGAAAGATTTCCCATCAGCTGATATCACGTACATGTGGTTAGAAGAGTTCATCAATTTGAAGTAGAACAACATGACAATAAAATAATTATCCACCAGATTGAATGCCCCAGCCAATTGTGTCCTTAGAATAGCTAGCATAGATAAAGGCAAAATAGAGTCTTTTATGAGTGACTCATTTTAAACATAACTAATGATATTATGATGAGAGACCATGCCCCTAATATCTATTCAAAGGGTCTAAGTAAAACACAAAGGTTAGAAGCCATAGGGTTAAGAATGACCAATAAGTGAGGTACATCAGATCAACCTAACCTAGTTACCCCAGTTTAGAAGCCAATATTAAAAGGCAAACATTAGTGTAGCAATAGGGATATAGTAAGAGTAAGAGGTCTTTCCTATTCAAATGTAAGAAGAAAAATTGGAAGGTTAAGAAATAAAGGATTAGTTTAGGCATAATGATCATTCTATTTGCAACAAATTTGGGTATATATAGAGGATAAAAAGAAGAAAGTTTGATTCAGTCTAGATAATCGAGGTAAGTTCCCCCTTGGAAAGAGTTGAGTGTTTAACTTTATGATTAGTAGTGGTACGTGCTGTCGTCGACACCCAAATTAAAATCCTAAATTCCTGCAACAAAAATGAAGTAAAGGAAAGTAAGGATCGTTCCCTTGAAGAGTTTCAATTATTACGTCGTCACAAATCAATCAAAACAAGGAAATAAATAGGGGTTTTGAATTGAATGCAAATTATAATTAAAAATAATAAATAAAAATTCAGCGAAATAATCTAAAACAAATAATCAATTAAACAAACCTTGGTCTACGGTCACATCCACCATTAGAACTACGATTGATCATCGAAACCAAAAATATCAAATTAACTATTCAAATATTCGTTGCGGTATTAATTACTTGTCCTTCCTTATGATTAGTTAACCAAAAATATGTATTCCAATTAACCCTTATTGATTAATAATTTGGATACGATCTCGAATTTAATTAAATAATAGTATTACGAATTAGAAAGACCAACGAAGCAAGACAACACGACGTTGCATTTAATCCAGTTGATTATTTTCCTAGGATTTACAGTTCCTGACGTAGCAAACGACAAACCTAGTTGCCATTTCGATTAAATGGATTGAAAAATTATGGATTCAACACCTAAACTAGTAGTAGATTATATTAATTAATAAACTAATCGCGCGTCTTAGCAATCAACCAACACAATCATGAAAAATAATTCAAAAAGATAATCAATACTCGAATAATTAAAAAGATGCATTAAAGAACAAAAATAAATCTCACAATCATTGTAGTTCCATGGTTTCAGATCCCTTCAACCAAGAGAAAATATTCAACCACTGTAAACCATATTTAGCTCTCTAATCCTCTAATTACAATGATGAATATCCCTTAGTAAAATAAAAATAAAAGTATATATATTTTCTCCCTACTAAAATCTGGAAAATAAAAGTCAATCATAATCTCCTAATCCAACCAAGCAAAAGTGATACATATCTTCCCAAAAAGAAAGGAAAAAATATATGTTTTAATGTATATCCTTCCTCCAAAAATATCTTTCCTTATCTATCTCAATTAATCCTCTTTTCCAGCTAATATTTATCCTTTTTTTAAGTTGCAAATCTTGACATTTTGTAGACTTTTTCAACTAATCTGGACATCCAAATTTAATTTTCAAATTCTGCTTTTGCTATTTCACGTGCCCACGCCTAGTCAGCGTCACGAATTTTTGTTGATTCGTAAATCTGTTTCAGTTTTAGACTTCTTGGCCCAACTTTCTCCAAAAAATATTCAAAGCTTCCTAAGTGCAAAAGATAAATAATTCCATTAGATTGAATTAAATTTCCACACAACATAAGGGAATTAGAACTCAAAATAATAACAATTAATGGTATTATCAAATTCCCCACACTTATCTTTTGCTCGTCCTTGAGTAAAACAAAAACAAAAATAAAACAAACACAAAAAGGTTTCATTAATCTCTTTTCTCATGATACCAAAAAGTGTACATACCTTAGGATTCAAACCAACCAAGACTCAACCATCAATACACATCATCAGCAAACTTCACAAGCAAATATGCACAAAGACAAATCAAGAGAATCGCCTTCTAAAGCATGTATGAAGTTTTGGTGAATCTCCTCACGGTTATCACTCATATCACTCATGTGTTTAATGGTTTGGTGTTTCGCTCAAATTCTTCCAATGCAAACATTCTACCATAGGCTTGCTTATGCACCAAATCTCTACCATTTAGATTATATACATGCATAAATCAAAAGGACTTTATTTTAGGCTGTAATGGGGCTTTAGGTAAAGGTGAGGATTGATGGATACAAAAGGTTAAAACCATGAACATTAACAAAGCATTTAAACACATAAAGGGAACAAAAATGTAAAGCTAAAACCACCACATTCACCACATTTCTTTACTATTTGCTATTGCCTTTCTCTTCTCTTTTTTTTTCTTTTCTGTCTTTTTCTTTTTTTCCTTTTTTTTTCATCATTTTTTTCTTTTCTTTTTTTTTTTTGAATAATTAAGAGAATTGGATAGTAAAGATAACAATATAGGCAATAACAATAACAATAACAATAACAATCTTCATGCCAACTTCTTTTCATCATCTCATCCTAATGCATTTAAATCCCCTTTTTTCCCCACACTTAAATTTTTCAAGATAGCAAGTTCACCAAGCAACAAAATTTAGTTTAAATGCCCTGCTAATTTTCATGGTTGGGTGAGGATATTTGCTTGAAATCTTGGGTTTGTAATATAGTTTTAGCTCAAAGAATCAAGGGATTTGTAAGGCTCAAGGGGCTAACTAGGAAAATTAAAATAGGTTGGCTTTTTAAGCTAAAGGTTTTAAACAAGAATGTCTTTATCATTTTCATGCATGTATATATCAATGCGGTCTCAAAATGGTTCAAAGCAAGTTCTAGAGATATATTCACATGGGAGAATATCACTTATCAAAGAAAACATAGATTGATATGTATGTTTTAATCTTTTTTGGCTCAAAACTCACGGGTTAAATAAATTCACCTTAACCTCAAACAAAACTCTAGCACTCAATTATCAAAATTTGTTTAAATGCATACCCCTAGCTAATCTAACAAATCAGTGTACATTGCTCTCCTACTGAATCAGCTAAATCCTAAGGCATGCATACAAATTAATTCCTTCAAAATGAAATTAATGGAACTGTTTGGTTGACTAAAAATAGGGAAAAATACACCAACTGCCATAACAATGAAAAACAAAAACAAAAACCAACTTTAACCAGCAATGAACAACAACAAAGGCAGAAAAAAGCAAAAAAAACAAAGCATGACACAAAAAAGACAAAAAAAACAGACAGAAGAACAGAACAGGTAGACAGAATAAAGCAGAAGATAAAACAGAGCAGGTTAAAATAGAACAGAAGGACAAAATATAAGAACAGATCAGAAAAAAAAATAAAAGACAGGTAAAGAAAAACATAAAAAATAAAACACAACCCTCCCCGACACTTGAACCAAACATTGTCCACAATGTTTAAACAAAACACAAAATAATGAAACTAAAATATAAAAGAAAAGAGAAAGAAAACTTCTCTAGATTTGGGAAAAAGGAACAACAGACAACATCATAAAGAGTTACCATTGACAGAAGATGTTTCAGGTTCCAATGATGGCTCTATTATAGAGGGGTTTTGACAGGTCGATCTTGCTAGTCTTTGATGTTGTGAGCAGGTTCCTACCATAGCAGTGTAGAATAAGTATAGGGGCTGTTAGGGCTTAAGTGAGAAAGAAAATGTAATTTCACGGTGATGACAAATATGATTTCATATAACCAAGCATTATACTTGCACTTAAGCATATGGGCCCTTTATGTTTAACAGAATAACAAAGCCAGAGTTGGAGTTTGACAAAAATGCATGACCCAATTCCAGAACACCAAAATACAGATTTCTCCCTCGTGAACATTTACAGAAGGCTAACTGGAACCTACAGGAGGAAGAAGATGATTGAACAGTAACATAAAAATAAATTAAAATGAACCTAATTGAAAATTATAAAATAATTACTAATTAAACATCCAAAAATCCTAAAACTAAAATTGAAACACATAAACCGAAATTAAAAAAAACAAATGTCCAGAAAAATTAAAATTGAAGTATTAATTAAAATAAGATTGAAAGCTTGGGTTGCCTCCCAAGTAGCGCCTTTGTTTACAGTCGTCGACTCAATGTAATGCTTTTGTCTATTTATCCATGTAGACGGGATCTCTTCGCTCCACTTATTCAATATTTTCAGCTTGCACTCTTTCGTAAAAAGGTTTGAGTCAGTGGCCATTAACTTTAAACACTTTTGAGGTTGCTAAGCTCTGAATCTCTATTACACCATGAGGAAAAATGTTAGTAACAACAAAAGGTCCAATCCAACGAGAACGTAATTTACCTAAAAACAATCGAAGTCGAATGATAAAGGAGAACTTTTTAGCCAAATGAAAATTCTTTTTTGGAAATCATTTTGTCATGAAATGCTTTTGTTTTCTCCTTATAGATTCTAGAACTCTCGTAAGTGTCATTGCAAATTTCTTCTAATTCTTGCAACTGTAATTTCCTATGTTCACAACTCTTATCCAACTTGCTTGGCA
This sequence comes from Mangifera indica, assembly GCF_011075055.1. Taxonomy (NCBI): domain Eukaryota; kingdom Viridiplantae; phylum Streptophyta; class Magnoliopsida; order Sapindales; family Anacardiaceae; genus Mangifera; species Mangifera indica. The sequence goes on from NC_058140.1 coordinate 8,892,634, forward strand.
GCTCAATATGCTTTATGCTCTAATTCAACTGGAAGATGGCAGGCCTTACCGAATACCAACCTGTATGGTGACATACCAATTGGTGTTTTGTATGTTGTTCTATATGCCCATAGCGCATCCTCTAAGCACAAACTCCAATCCTTTCTTGTTGGACCAACGGTTTTCTTAATGATAGATTTAAGGCCAAATGACTATTTCCCACCCAAGGTATGTTGTAATAACAAGTTTCCACCCTTTAACTATGGAAACACCAAATACCCACCCATGACCGATTAAATTTAACAAAACCCTAACAGTGGTAAATTTAATCTCATTTTCCCCCCTAAAAGTTTAAAAACTAACATTTTTTTCCTAATCTAAGTTTGAAAAGATTGCATTTCCCCTCCTAGGGTTTATTTCCAAACCCTCTCACTTTCTCCGATGCCATCGCTGACCGTCTTCCCCTCTCGACGATTTCTCTTCCACTGACAGCCCCCCTCAACTCCACCCTAACCCATCTGGTGCAGAGATACATCGTCTAGGAAGAGAAATCGTCTTTCTAGACGATGAAGACGAGATCGATCGATCTCATCTTCATCGTCTGGGAAGACGATCGTCTTCCCAAATGAAGATGACTCGTCCTCCCAGACGACGACGAGTCGTCTCATCTTCATCTGGGAAGAAGATCATCTTCCTAGACGACGACGACTGGGAAGACGAAGAACTTCGTCTTGACGAAGTTCTTCATCTTCCACGATTTCTCCGACGTCAATTGGGCATCCAAATACGAGGAAAGAGATCACGAAAGGAGAGCATGCTTCGAGAGAGAGAGGTCGTCGACAATGGAGCCGGAGATGTCATTGAAGATTTTAAAACGAAACCCTATGGTGAAACTGTGATTTTTTAAAACTTACGCTGGGGGAAAATTTTAGTTTGTAAAGTTTAGGGGGGCAAAAGTAGATTCTATTTTAGTTTATTTTTAATATTATAGAAAAAATAATGATTTTACCCTTACCACCGTTAGGGTTTTGTTAAATTTAACCAGCCATGGGTGGGTGTTTGGTGTTTCCATAGTTAAAGGGTGGAAACTTGTCATTACAACATACCTTAGGTGGGAAATAGTCGTTTGGCCTAGATTTAATTTCTCAGTTTGAAACCTCAACTTGTCCGCTAGTTTGTGGATGGTACGTTGTAGCAAACTTGTGTGTCATACCATATTTTTTTAGTAGCGCTTCCACTGTTAGGTTACAAAAATGTTTCTCTTGATCGCTAATTAGAGCCTTCAGAATGTCAAACCTGCTGAATATGTTAGATTTAAAGAAATCTGAAACAACTTTAGAGTCATCAGTTCGGGTAGCTTTTGTTTCTACCCACTTTGAGACATAATCAACCCTTAATAAATATAAGGCCAAACGACTATTTCCCAACCAAGGTTTAGCGTTTTCTCAAATGTCCCCCCTTTAACTATGGAAACACCAAACACCCACCCATGGCCGGTTAGATTTAACCAAACCTAATGGTGGTAGGGGTAAAATCATCATTTTTGCTATAATATTAAAAATAAACTAAAATAGAATCTAATTTTATCCCCTAAACTTTAAAAACTAAAATTTTCCCCAACCTAAGTTTTAAAAAATCACAGTTTCACCCTAGGGTTTAGTTTTGAAATCTCTGGCGACCGTTCTAGCTCCGTTGCCGACGGTCTCTCCCTCCCAAAGCAGCCTCTCCTTTCGGCGAATGCTTTCCTTCCATTTGGAGGCTCGATCGACATCAAAAACGGGAAGAGGGACGAAGAACTTCGTCAGGGAAGACGACGGCTTCGTCTTCGTCTGGGGAGACGAAGAACTTCATCTTCCCCAACGAAGTTCTTCGTCCCTCTTCCCGTTTTTGACGTCAATCGAGCCTCCAAATAGGAGGAAAGCATTCGCCGGAAGGAGAGCCTACTTCGGGAGGAAGAGACCATCGACAACGGAGCCGAAACGGTCACCGGAGATTTCAAAACCAAACCCTAGGGTGAAATTACGATTTTTTAAAACTTAGGTTGGGGGAAAATTTTAGTTTTTAAAGTTTAGGGGGGCAAAAGGAGATAAAATTTTTAGGCGTTAGGGTTTGGTTAAATCTAACCGGCCATGGGTGGGTGTTTGGTGTTTCCATAGTTAAAGGGGGGACATTTGAGAAAACGCTAAACCTTGGGTGAGAAATAGTCGTTTGGCCTAAATATAAACATAATCAAACGAAGATGGAAAAGGCTCCATGAAATCAATACCCCAAACATAAAAAAATTCACAAACTAAAATAGGAGTTTAAGGCATTTCATTTTCCTGTGAAATGTTACCTGTTTTTTGATAGCGTTCACAAGATTTGCAAAAAGAGTATGTGTCTCGAAATAAAGTTGGCAAGAAAAATCCACAATCCAAATACAAATGGTAAAAGGTAATAATAGAAGAAATTTTTGTTTTAGGTATGCACCTTCTTATAACTTGATCAGCGTAATGTTTCCACAAATACGAATCATCCCATACGTAATATTTTGTATCATTTTTCAGTTTGTCTCTTTGAGCCTTAGATAAATCAGCTTGTAGTATGTTAGTAACCAAATAGTTCACAATGTTTGTGTACCAGGGCAGCCTGCAACTTGTTGTAAATAACTGCTCATCAGGAAATTGCTCCTGCAGATTCTACTCTCTTGTCCAACTTTATCATTGATCTCTAAGTCAAATTCACTCAGCAGAAGAATCTATCTTATAAGCCTTGGTTTTACCTCATTCTTTGTTATCAAATACCTAAAGACTGCATGATCAGAATAAATAACCACTTTAATACCCAATAAATAAAAACAAAATTTTTCTAATGCAAAAACAATAACCAAGAGTTCTTTTTCAGTGGTTGAATAATTATTTTGTGTATCATTTAAGGTCATCGAGGCATAATATATAGCATGTGGCACCCTTCCAACTCGCTAGTCCAAAACACCTCTTACAGCGTAATCACTTGCATCACACATTATTTCAAATGGGAGACTCCAATCAGGTCGCTGAATTATTGGTGCAGAAGTCAGTAGCTGCTTCAACTTGTCAAATGCATTTTTACACTAAAGGATCGATAAAAACCTGCATGGCCAAGGAAAGAACGAACTTCCCACACACTAGCGGGGTAAGGTAAAGATTGAATAATATCAATTTTAGCCTTATCTACCTCTCTACCCTTTGCTGAAACTATATGCCCAAAAACTATACCTTGCTCAAACATAAAATGACATTTTTCAAAATTTAAAACAAGGTTAGTTTCAATACATCTTTGTAAAACAAGTGTGAGATTTTGCAAACAATTATCAAATGAATCCCCATGAACAGTAAAATCATCCATAAAAATTTCTATAATGTGCTCAACATAATCTGAAAATATACTGACCATATCCCTTTGAAAAGTGGTTGGTGCATTACAAGCTTCGAATGGCATTCGTCGATATGCAAAGGTTCCAAATGGGTATGTGAAAGTCATCTTCTCCTGATCTTTTGGAGCAATTACAATTTGAAAATAACCTGAAAAGCCATCTAGAAAACAGTAATAAGCTCGACCAGCTAGCCTTTCCAACATTTGATCAATAAACGGTAACGAAAAATGATCTTTATGGGTTACAACATTTAATTTCCGATAATCTATACAAACCTGCCTGGTACGTGCTGTCATTGACACCCAAATTAAATTCTAAATTCTTGCAACAAAAATGTAGTAAAGGAAAGTAGGGATCGTTCCCTTGAAGAGCTTTAATTAGTATGTCGTCACAAATAAATCGAAACAAGAAAATAAATGGGGGTTTTGAATTGAATGCAAATTATAATGAAAACAATAAATAAAAATTCAATGAAATAATGTGACAGTAAATAATCAATTAAACAAACCTTGGTCTACAGTCACATCCACCATTGGAACTACGATTGATCATAGAAATAAAAAATATCAAATTAATTATTCAAATATTCGTTGTGGTATTAAATTTACCTGTCCTTCCTTACAATTAGTTAACTAAAAACATGTATTCCAATTAACCCTTATTGATTAATAATTCGGATACGATCTCGAATTTAATTAAACAATAGCATTACGAATTAAAAAGACCAATGAAGCAAGACAACACAAACATACGACGTTGCATTTAATTCAATTGATTATTTTCCTAAGAGTTACAGTTTCTGACGCAGCAAAAGATAAACCTAGTTGCCACTTCGATTAGATGAATTGAACAATTACGGATTCAACACTTAGATTATATTAATTGATAAACTAATTGCATACCTTAGAAATCAATCAACACAATCATGAAAAATAATTCAGAAAGATAATCAATACTCAAATAATTAAAAAGATGCATTAAAGAACAAAAATAAATCTCACAATCATTGTAGTTTCATGGTTTCAGATCCCTTCAACCAAGAGAAATTATTCAGCCACTGTAAACCATATTTTGCTCTCTAATTCTCTAATTACAATGGTTGATCATCTCTAACAAAAATCAAAGTATATATATTATCTCTCTACTAGAAATCTGAAAAATAAAAGTCAATCCTAATTTTCTAATCCAATCAAGCAAAGTGATACATATCTTCCCAAAAAGAAAGGAAAAGATATATATTTTAATGTATATCCTTCCTCCAAAAATATCCTTCCTTATCCATCTTAATTAATCCTCTTTTCCAGCTAGCAATTATCCCTTTTCTAGGAAGCAAATCTTGATATTTTATAGACCCTTGCAGCTGATCTGGGCATCCAGATTTTATTTTCAAATTCTGCTTTCGTCATTTCACGTGCCCACGCCTAGTCAGCTTCACAGAATTTTCAGATTAATAGGTTTGCTCTAATTTTTCATCTTTTTGGCCTATCTTATTCCAAATATGCTCAAAGCTTCCTAAATACAAAAAGATAAGTAATTCCATTAGATTGAATTAAATTTCACACAATATAAGGGAATTATAAATCAAAATAATAACAATTAATGGCATTATCGAATTCCCCCACACTTATCTTTTGCTCGTCTTCGAGTAAAACAAAAACAAAAACAAAACAAACACAAAAAGGTTCCATCAATCTCTTTTTTCATGATACCAAAAAGTGTGCGTACCTTAAGATTCAAACCAACCAATATTCAACCATCAACACAACTCATTATCAAACTTCTCAAGGAAATATGCACAAAGACAAATCAAGACAATCACATTCTAAAGCATGTATAAAGTTTTAGTGAATCTCCTCACGGTTATCACTCATATTACTTATGTGTTTAATGGTTCGGTGTTCTGCTCAAATTCTTCCAATGCAAACATTCTACCATAAGCTTGCTTATGCACCAAATCTCCACCACTTAGATTATATACATGCAGAAATCAAAATGACTTTATTTTAGGTTGTAATGGGGTTTTGGGTAAAGGTGAGGGTTAATGGATACAAAGGGTTAAAACCATGAATATTAAAATAACATTTAAACATCAAAGGGGAACACAAATGTAAAGCTAAAGCCACCACATTCACCACATTTCTTTGCTACTTGCTATTGCCTTTCTCTTCTCTCTTTTTCAACTTCTTTTTTTTTTCTTTTCTGTTTTTTTTTTTTTCTTTTTCATCATTTTTTTTCTTTTTTTTTTCTTGAATAACTAAGAAAATTGGGTAGCAAAGATAACAACATAAGGCAATCTCAATAGCACTCTTCATGCCAACTTCTTCTCGTCATCTCTTCCTATACAATTAAGTCCCCTTTTCCCCCACACTTAAATTTCTCAAGATAGAAACTTCACCAAGCAACAAAATTTAGTTTAAATGCCTTGCTAATTTTCATGGTTAGGTGAGGATTTTTACTCGAAGGCTTGGGTTTGTAATATGGTTTTAGCACAAATAATCAAGGGTTTTGTAAGGCTCAAGGGGCTAACTAGGGAAATTAAAATAGGTTGGCTTTTTAAGCTAAAAGGTTTAAACAAGAATGCCTTTATCATTTTTATGCATGCATATTGCAATATGGTCTCGAAATGGTTCAAAGCAAGTTCTAGAGATATATTCACATTAGAGAATATCACTCATCAAAGAAAAATATAGATTGATATGTATGTTTCAATCTTTTTCGGCTCAAAACTCACGGGTTAAATAAATTCACCTCAACTTCAACAAAACTCTAGCACTTAATGATCAAAATTTGTTTAAGTGCATACCCTTATTAATCTGACAAATAAGTGTGTACAATGCTCTCCTACTAAATCAGCTAAATCCTAAGGCATGCATACAAATTAATTCATTCAAAGTGAGATTAATGGAATTGTTTAGCTGACTAAAAACAAGGAAGGATACACCAGCTGCCATATTAATGAAAACCAAACTTTATCCAGCAAGGAACAACAACATAGACAAAGCAAAATAAGGCATACCCAGAATAAGCATAATACAAAGAAGAAAAAAAAAACTAACAAAAAAACAGAACAAGCAGACAGAATAAACTAAAAGTAGAACAAAAGGACAAAACATAAGAACATAGCAGAAAAAAAATAGAACTGAAAAACAGAATAGTAAATAGCAGAAAAATAAAACACAAATAAACCCTCCCCCACACTTAAACCAAACATTGTCCTCAATGTTTAAACAAAACATATAATAATGAAAACTGAGATTTAAAAGAAAAGGGAAAGAAAACTTCTCTGGATTTGGGGAAAAAGAATAGTATTTCGAATTATGGAGAGTTGCAATTGATGGAGGATTCTTCGGATTTCAATGACAGCTCTGGTGTAAGAGGCCTTCGATGGGTGGATTATGTTGGTCTTTGATGCTGTGAGCAGGTTCTAACCATGGCATTGCAGAATAAGTATAGGCCTTCGATGGGAGAGAAAGTGTAGTTTGACGGTATTGGCAAATGAGATATCATATAATCAGACTAAATCATATGGCCCCCTTGTATTTAAGAAAATAACAAAGCAGAAGCTGGACTTTTGACAGAAGCACATGACCCAGTTCTAGAACACCAAAATGCAGAATTCTCCCCCCGTGAACATTTACAGAAAACTAACTGGGACCTGTAGGAGGAAGAAGACGATTGAACAGGAACATGAAAATAAATTAAAATAAACCTAATTGAAAATCATAAAATAATTACTAATTAAACATCCAAAAATCATAAAACTGAAATTTAAAACTAAAATTGGAAACCGAAATTAAAAACAAATGTCTAGAAAATTAAAATTGAAGCATTAATCAGAATAAGATTGAAAGCTTAGGTTGCCTCCCAAGTAGCGCCTTTGTTTACAATCGTCGGCTTGACGTAATGCCTTCATCTATTTATCCATGAAGATGGGATCTCTCAACTCCACTTCTTCGACGTTTTCAGCTTGTACTCCTTTGTAAAACGGTTTTAGCCTGTGGCCATTAACTTTAAATACTTTCGATGTCGCTAAGCTTTGAATCTCTACTGCACCATGAGGAAAAATGTTAGTAACAACAAATAGCCCAATCCAACGAGAACGTAATTTACTTGGAAACAATCGAAGTCTTGAATGATAAAGGAGAACTTTTTGGCCAAGTGAAAATTCTTTTCTGGAAATCATTTTGTCATGAAGTGTTTTTGTTTTCTCCTTATAAATTCTAGAACTCTCGTACGCGTCATTGTGAATTTCTTCTAATTCTTGCAGTTGTAATTTCCTATGTTTGCCACTCTCATCCAACTTCATATTGTAATGCTTGACAGCCCAATATGCTTTATGCTCTAATTCAACTGGAAGATGGCAGGTCTTATGCTTCTTCAGAATTTGCACCAATTTCTCTTCTTGCTTCTCATTTAACTTGCTGGAAATGATCACTGGTAAGGTTTCCCCATCCCCAAGGTACATATATTTGAGGTGATCTAGAAGAGGTTTCAACTCCAGTTCTGGTGCCTGCAAAACAGAAGGTACCAATTTTTCATTAGACACTAGCAGCTCAATATAAGATACATTACCTGTGTTTTTTAGTTCCATAAACTCATTCATTTCTACCACTGTATTCTGTACATCTGAATTTAATTTAAATTCATCTCTTTCTTTCAAAATATTTTTATGGTTAGCGACCTTCATCTCATCATCACCATTAAGTATATCCTGCGCTAGAGAATCAATTAAATCAACTAAATACACAAGAAACTCCATGGTTAGTGTGCCTTTATGAACATCAATTTTTGTTTTAGCTGTTTTCAGAAAGGGTCTTCCTAGCAAAATAAGTGCAGATTGGTCATTATTTTCTATGTCAAGAACATAAAAATCAGTTGGAAAAATTAATTTATCATTAACCTGAACAAGAACATCTTCAATTAACCCCTTAGGATATACATTTGATCTATCGGCCAACTGAATGACTGTACCAGTTTTTTCTAAAGATCCAAGATTAAGAGTAGAAAAAATGGAATATGGCATTACATTAATAGATGCTCCTAAATCTAATATGGCCTTTTTAATTTTTGTGCCTCCTATTATGCAAGGGATGCAAAACATACCTGGATCTTTGCATTTTTCAGGAAGATTTTTTCGAATTATGGCTGAAACATTTTCTCCTACCCTTATTTTTTCATACCTTTTAAGTCTTTGCTTCCTTTTCAATGTACACAACTCTTTCAAAAATTTAGCATTGTGAGGCACTTGTTTGATTGCATCAAACAGCGGTATATTGACTTCACACTTTCGAAAGGTCTCATACAAATCTGCATTGCTTTCGTACTTCAGTTTTAAAGCTTTAGGAAAAGGCAGATCAGGTTTATATTCGCTGAAAGAAGGATATTTACCTATCACTACCTTTTTGAAAGAATTATTTTCTACTGTCGTTTCCTCTCTATTTTTCGCTTGTCATGTTGGTATAAGTGGTTCTTTAATTGGCATCTCCAGCTCTTTTCCACTTCTCAGCATTATGGCACTAGCATTCTCCTTTGGTTCACCACAGTTTATGATGACAGTTTGCTTGAATTTTGTGCTTCTAGCCTATTGATTGCAGTAGCCATCTGACTCACTTGATTTTCCAGATTTTGAATACTGGTTCTGGTTTTCTACTGAAATTTCACAGTGTTAGTAGCCATAGTTTTAACAATATCCTCAAGAGATGTACCTGAATAAGAATTTTGGGTTGGTTGCTGCTGCCTAGGAATATAAGGCTACTGGTATGGTTGAAAATTATTCGAAGGCTGATTCGTATGTGCATTCCCATAATGAAGATTAGGATGATCTCTCCAACCAGAGTTGTAGGTATTCGAATAAGGATTATAATTATGATTTCGCTGCTATTGTCCTAAAAATCCACCTACTGCATTAGTTTGTTCAAAGTAGTCCTCCTGAAGTGTTAGACACATATCAGTTGGATGTCCTCCCACTAAACAGATTCTGTAAACTTTTGCTGCCTTCATTTTTTCTATAGTCATTTGACGTACAAGAGTAGTTAGATCATCAAGTTGTCTTTCAAGAGAAGATACATTTACCACATTGACACGTCGAGATGAATGGTCTAATCTATTCCCAAATTGTTGTGAATTTGATGCCATATTTGTAATTAAATTTTAGGCTGCTTCAGGTGTTTTGTCAGCCAATGCTCTACCACTTGCTGCATCAATCATATTTCTCTCATTCAATAGAAGTCCTTCGTAGAAATATTGAATAAGTAGCTGGTCACTAATTTGGTGATGTGGACAGCTTGCACAGAGTTTTTTAAAGTGCTCTTAATATTCGTATAAAGATTCTCCAGTATACTGTTGAATGCCACAAATTTCTTTCCTTATACTGGTAATTCTTGACGCTGGAAATTTTTTTTCCAGAAATAGTCTTTTCATCTCATGCCAAAAGGTAATACTTCTAGTAGGTAGGTAATACAACCAATCTTGCGCATCATCTTTCAAAGAAAACAGAAAAGCTTTTATCTTGATTTGTTCTTCGGTTACTCCATTCGATTTCATACTTGTGTACACCACATGAAATTCTTTCAAATGTTTATGAGGATTTTCACCTGCAGAGCCACGAAAAATAGGTAAAAGATGGATTAGTCCAAATTTTAATTCAAATGTAGTATTAACATCTAAATTAGGAAAAATAATGCAATGTGGTTGTTGATTAAAATCTAGAACAACAACCTCTCTTAAAGTCTGATTTTCAGCCATGTTTTCCTTTGTTTCGCAAGCAGATCTGTGTGCTTGCAGTCTCCTTTTTACTTCTTTTCTCAGCCCTTTTGTAGTCTTTTTAATTTCTGGATCAAACTGTAAACTAGCTTGTTTCGAAGATCGCGTAACGAACATACAAAGTAAAAACTCCCGACAATGATGCCAAAATTTGGTACGTGCTGTCGTTGACACCCAAATTAAATCCTAAATTCCTGTAACAAAAATGTAGTAAAGGAAAGTAGGGATTGTTCCCTCAAAGAACTTTGATTAGTATGTCATCACAAATAAATCGAAACAAGAAAATAAAGGGGGGTTTTGAATTGAATGCAAATTATAATTAAAAACAATAAATAAAAATTCAGTGAAATAATCTATAACAAATAATTAATTAAACAAACCTTGGTCTACGGTCACATCTACCATTGGAACTACGACTGATCATCGAAACCAAAAATATCAAATTAATTATTCAAATATTCTTTACGGTATTAATTACCTGTCCTTCCTTATGATTAGTTAACCAAAAACATGTATTTCAATTAACTCTTATTGATTAATAATTCGCATACGATCTCGAATTTAATTAAACAATAGCATTACGAATTAGAAAGACCAACGAAGCAAGACAACACAAACGTACGACGTTGCAATTAATCCAGTTGATTATTTTCCTAGGATTTATAGTTCTTGACACAGCAAACGATAAACCTAGTTGCCATTTCGATTAGATGGATTGAACAATTACTGATTCAGCACGTAAACTAGTAGTAGATTATATTAATTGATAAACTAATCGCGCGTCTTAGCAATCAACCAACACAATCATGAAAAATAATTCAGAAAGATAATCAATACTCGAATAATTAAAAAGATACATTAAAGAACAAAAATAAATCTCATAATCATTGTAGTTCCATGGTTTCAGATCCCTTCAACCAAGAGAAAATATTCAACTACTGTAAACCATATTTAGCTCTCTAATCCTCTAATTACAATGATGAATATCCCTCAGCAAAATAAAAATAAAAGTATATATATTTTCTCCTTACTAAAATCTGGAAAATAAAAGTCAATCATAATCTTCTAATCCAACCAAGCAAAAGTGATACATATCTTCCCAAAAAGAAAAGAAAAGATATATATTTTAATGTATATCCTTTATTATTTATCTCAATTAATCATCTTTTCCAGCTAATATTTATCCATTTTTTAGGTTGCAAATCTTGACATTTGTTAGACTTTTTCAGCTGATCTGGACGTCCAGATTTAATTTTCAAATTCTGCTTTTGCTATTTCACGTGCCCACGCCTAATTAGCATCACGGATTTTTGTTGATTCGTAAATCTACTTCAATTTTAGACTTCTTGGCCTAACTTTCTCAAAACAATATTCAAAGCTTCCCAAGTGCAAAAGATAAATAATTTCATTAGATTGAATTAAATTTCCACACAACATAAGGGAATTAGAACTCAAAATAATAACAATTAATGGCCAAAAAGATCTTGAGCATAGGTTGTACAGGATTTTGGCATACATAGTGAACAAGATATATAAGGTAGTTCTAAGTATAAAGATTACTCCAATGGTGCAAGAATTTCCACATGTATTCCCTGATAGTCTTTCAGTTAGCACCAGAAAGAGAAATGGAGTTCAATATAGAGTCAACTCTTGGGACATTGCCAATATCAAAGGCACCGTATAGAATGGCCCTAGTAGAATTGTAAGAGTTGATGAAACAGCTGCAAGAGCTATTGAACAGGATGTTTTAAAACAAGTTCATTGTAGTTTTCATCAACAACATCCTAATATATTCCAGAATTTGACAGTAGCATGCATAACATCTAAGATTTGTGTTGCAATAGCTAAAAGAGAGAGATGTTTGTAAGCTAAATTTTCTATGTACAAGTTATGGCTAGACAAAGTGGCACTCCTTAGACACATGGGCTTAACAAAGGGTATCTCGGTGGACCTTAGCAAGATAAAGGTTGTGTTGGAATGATAGAGGCCTAAGACAACTAAAAAGGTAGCGTTATAGTATATGTCGTTGGATAGTTAAAAAGATATGAGACTTGGTACCCAACACATGACCTTGAGTTAGCAACAGTTATGTTTGCATTAAAGATATGGCAACATTTTTTGTATGGTGTCAAAAGCAATATTTACATAAATCATAAGAGTCTTAAGTATTTCTTTACTAGAATGAGTTCTATATGAGGCAAAGGTAATTGTTAGAGTTAGTAAAAGATTATGACAATGAGATCAAATGCCACCTAAGCAAGGCCAACATAGTTACAGATACCCTGAAGAGGAAAACTATCTTGTTATAGATCATAGCTTATCGAAAGTCACAATAGACGTTTATGAGAGAACAAATTGAGGTAATTACAGGGTAGTCGATAGGTCTTCAATTCAGTTAACCCTTCTAAATAAGATCCGTGCGACCTAAGTATCAAATGAATAGTATGTTCAAATGAGATATAGAGTCATCGAGGACACCAAGGTATATTTCAGTATATTAAAGGATATTTTAAGGTTCAAAGGTCAAGTATGTGTTCCCTAAGATTAGAGTTTAAAGGACATGATCCTTACCAAGGTGTATAGTTCCTTTTACACTGCTCACTCTATGAGTGTAAAGATGTATTAAAATTTGAGGATATCATGTTTTTGGTGGCCAAGTCTGAAGAAATAGGTAACACAGTTTATGGCTAAGTACTTGGTCTACCAATAAGTTAAAGCAGAACATCATAAATCATTAGGATTTTTATAACCTCTTAGTATTCCAGAGAGGAAGTAAGAACACATATCAATAGATTTTGAGGTTGGGTTACCGAAAGTTAGAGGAGAAAACAATAGATTATGGGTCATAGTTAACCATTTAACTAATTCAACACATTTTAGAGTAGTAAAAGATACCACAAGTACATATCAGTTAGGTCAGTTGTACGTTAAAGAGGTAGTCAAACTCTATAGAGTACCCAAGACAATAATTTCATATCGAGACAAAAGATTTGTTTGAGCATTTTGGTAAAGTTTGCATAAGCCTTTGGGTACCAACTTGGCCTTTAACATAACCTACCATCCTCAGATAAATGGATAGACTGAAAGGGTCAATCAAGTAATTAAGGACATGTTGCCTAGATAAATGAGCAAATTAGATGAAAGTGTACATATTAATAGAGTTTACATATAATAACAGTTATCAAACAACCATCAAGATGGCTTTGTAAGAGGCATTTTATGGTAGAAAATGTAGATTACCTTTACATTAAGATAAGTTAAGTGAAACGGATGCCTTGACTCAGGCATTTAGGCTAGAGATGACCCAAAGAATGATAAAGGATGTCAAACAAATTTGACAATGAATGAAATAAGCTCAAGACTTTAGAATAGTTATGCTAACACGAGGAGGAAAGATCTTGAGATTACGGTGGGTGACAAGGTTTTTATGAAAGTGGCCCCCTACAAACATGTTATGAGATTCAACAAAAAAGGAAAGCTACAGTTGCGGTTTGTGGGACTATTTGAGGTATTAGAGCATGTAGGCGAGATAACCAACTAGCTTGTATTATCGGTGAGTATGGATCACATTCATAACATGTTCCATGTGTCATTGTTATGTAGGTATATTAGTGACCTGACCCATGTACTCAGATTAGAGAATGTTAGGTTGAAAGAAAATCTGGCCTATAAGGAGCGTCTGATGCAAAGTCTCGATAAACAAGTTAAAAAGCTCAAAAACAAGCAGATTCCCCTAATTAAGATTATCTAGAGGAATCACCAAATCAAAGAAGCCACATAAGAGGTCGAGGAAGACATGAGAAAGAGGTTCTTACAGCTCTTTTAGTGAATTTCTAGAATAAAATTCATTTAAGAGAGGTGAAATGTAATACTCGCAAATAATTTCTAGAAGCATTAGTGCTTTTTAAATTTTTTTTTTTATTTGGATCAAATTCAAACCAAAATTGAGTTGGAATCGAGAAGTTTATTTTGATGGCTAACCCATATAAAGGAAGTCCAATTATGAATTTTTTATGTATTTATTTTCACAAATAGAAGAAAGGAAATAAAATAAAATAAATTGCCCAAATTAGAGCCCTAGTTATACTAAGAATTAGTTTATTTTTAAGGCAATTCTCACTTAAAGTTTCATATTTTTTATGTCACTTCTATTGAAGAGAAAAGGAAACATAATAAGATAACAAAAATAAAAGAAAGATGAGAGGAAAAATAAAAGGAGAATTGAAAGATGAAAGAAGAAAGAAGAAGGATGAACCAAGTCGTCATCATCCCCTTGCAATGTTGGTGTCATGGATGCTAGGAAACAAAGAGGAAACTAAGGGAGAAAAGCCACCACCAGTAGCTAAGAAGAGGACTATTGACAACAGCTTAAAAAAGGATAAAAAGAAAGAGGCAACAACGACAATCTTTGGCTGGAATTTTTTAGGTAAGTAGGGATGCGTTTTTCTCCCTTAGATTTGTAAGAATCTTGGTTTGATTTGTGCATGTTCAAAGTGGTTCTTTTTTGTTTTATTCACTGGACTTTTAGTGCCAAATTTGTAAGGAAATAATCTTTGGAAACAAAATTATTAGTTGTGAAACCTAGGTATGTGTTTATGTGTTATGTATGATGAATTCCTGTTTACTTTCTTAGAGGCCTTGGTCGGCTATGATGGTTGTTTAGTTGGCTATGTTCCTAGAATTTGGTCCAAAATTATGAAAGACAATGGATCCAAAATATGGGTGTTTAGTTGCCACGGATGCATGAAGTTTGTGGGGGAATTAGTGGTTTTCATGTGTTTTTTTTTAATTGATTTTCATGGTTGCATTTATTGTTTCTTTTGTGTAGAACTATGTGTGTTAAAGGGTTTTTTAAGTTGTCACATGAAAGTAAGGCATAGGCTAATGATGTTGCATGAACCTGGAAGATTTTGGTATTAGTAAAGTTTATTTAAACTGTGAATATTGAAACTCAAAATAGAAGAAGATGGTTATGCCGTGGAAACCGTGAAACTTTGTGTTGCATTGAGTAAAGTTTTGGGAAAATTTACAAGTGTAAAACCATGAATTATATAAGTAGCACGTGTCTAGCTATTGGCTAGAAAATTTCAAAAAGCATGGGCCAAGTTAAGGCTGCAAATTTTTGCTTCCCGAAGCTGTTGTTAAATACCCAAAAGGTACCTATGGGATGATTTTAATGCCACAAATATGAGGCATTCATTTTAAAGTTTAAAATGAAAGAACGTTTGATATGGGATGAGCATCCATTCATGGTAACAATTAGCAACTTAAGTAAATGGCACCTAGTGCCATTCGAAGTAGATAAAATTATCTTTTTACCCCTACGCTAAGAAAATGATGAGGATTTAAATTAGAATAGCCTAGAAAAGAACAAGAAAGAAAGAAAAAGGTTAGCTAGCCAATTAAAAATGCTAGATTATATGAAAGAAGGCATTAGACCTTATTTGAGTCAGATTCAGCTTAAAAATGGAAAAAGTCTAGAAAAGTAGTATAGAGTCATATAGCCACTAGTTTTATGCGTAAGTGGTGAAATATGTGAAAGCAATAGGGTTTTATGAGAAATAGATACCTATGAAATGTATCATGTACTCGCAGCTAAGATGTCTTAGCCACATAACTTAATTTAGTTTAGGTGTGCATGGTAAAAGATTGTGGCCTTTTAGTTAGTTTCTCTCATGATTATTGAGATGCATCACATACGTACCCATAGTAGGGGTTATTCGATGGTAGTTTTCAAATAGCAATCTTGTAGTTCATCGTATATGGTAAGAGAGGGACTGCAACCAAATGCTTCGTGTGACTAAGGTATCATAATAGGTTGTATGGTATATGCCAATGCATGATAGTTAGTAGACACATAAGGTGTCATATATTTTCACTAGGGCATCAGATATGTGAAAATTAGCTTAGGCTTTGATGATCTTTATAAAGGGTGTATGTTTAAGATACAAGCTGTGATCATATCGAGACTTACTAGTGGAGTGTAAGCTTTGATTTTATGTTTTGTCCAAGGTGTCGAGAGGTCACCGACTTACTGAGTGTTTTCACTCATGTGTTCCTTTTTATGGTTTTGCAAGTAGAGGTGAGTAACAAGGCATACGAGGGAGCCAACAATCTAACTAAATAGTTGCATGAGAGTAAAAGGCAAAATCCCTATTTTCAAATTTTGTGTTATCTATATATTTATGCTTCAATCATGCACTTTATGGATTTTAGTTAATGTTAGACATCGGATTATAATAAGAAAGAATTTTTATACATGTAAAGAATTTATTCAGTTACACCTTTTTACACATATAAGTACAAGCATTTGTTATTATGCATTTAATTCTGTTGTTTTTAATTAAAAAAGCAAGAGTTCATGTCTCTTTGGGCCATATTTCGTATAAGATATGTTCCTTAAGAGGGGTGTTACAACTCCATATACATCCGACTATCTTAGGATGTTAATCATCTTTATGATATGGTCATTTGAAGGCATTCCTTCCCTTAGTCTCTTTTTGAATAGTGTTGCATACAATTCATATTCGATGACTCATGAGTTCTTGTCATTCAACTCTCGTAAGGTGACAAGGAAATTGTATGCGTTCGGCATATTCTCATGTTTCATCTAAAGCTCTTTGTTCATTGAAGCTAAAATATAACTTCGAGCTTTCAAATTGTCCTCTTGTTAGGTTATGAAAACTTCCTTTTTATATTCCATAGCTTATGAAGCCAGATCTATAGGAAGAGGTGTTTTGAATATGTATTAAGACTTTTCAAAGCTGAGAACAATTCTCAAATTTTTAAGTTAATCCTTGAAGTTTGGTTTGATTAAGATGTTATTATCCAGGATTCACAATAATACGTTATTGACCATATTCAGATTATCACAAAATTTAGAGAAACTAAAAAAAGAAAAAAGTTTTATTAGTGTCTTGTATAAATTCAAACCTTTAATGCATAATCACAGTAGCTCTCACTATTTTATTTGAATCCTACTCACATAATGGGAAATCGATTTTTTATTAAATTTAATCAATCACACATAATAAAAATCTTGGTTAATTACTTTAATAAATAGGAAACTATTTCCTTTTATATCCCTATATAAGACTCGATTCGTATCTCTTGCCCTTAGCTTCGAATACCTCGTATAATAAAAATCTTGATATCCTTGACTAGTTAAATCTAAAACATCATGTTTTCTTAAAATGATATTTTCATCATGTCCTCACATAATAGAATCTTGGTCAAGATAAAAATATCTTCAAGAATAAGCTAAATCTAATTTCATGAAATAAATCTCATATCTCTCATATAATAAAAATCTTAAGATATTAAAATGTATGTTATATAATTTAGTTATCTCATGATGGGAGACAAAGATTTAATAATTTTATTTAGGGAGATTTAGGTTTATCTTAAAATTAATTAAGTTTAATTTTTAATTTACATATATACATCATATATATGTAAAAATTAAAATATGGTGGGATGATTATGAGGCTTTCAAAAATACATCTTAAAAGCAAACTATTCACCTCAGACTATATTTTCAATCAAATAACTATTTGGATACGCTTGGGTCCTCATCCAGTTAGTCTAGTTACATTCGAAACTTAGCCATATAGGCCCAATAAAGTGAAATAAACGGAAAAATTAATTACATTCCAATTATTCAAACTTTGAAAAATCACAAATACACCCATGATCAACCCTAATTGCATCAATCCATCAGCTAAATTAATATATATTATACATTATGAATACATTCATAACAAAAATAAATATTAAGCACCTGATTGATCAAATCAATCACAAGCATAATAAAAACACATTGACTCAAAGACTTAGGAATAAATGGCATAATGCATGAAATGCAAATGTTCACAATATTTAGTTTAGGTAGCAATTACCTAATTTTAGTTCATGATTGAAAAAGGGTAAATGCAACATTTTTTATCATTATATTTAAACTCAAGTCGACTTTATATAATTTCTTACACTTAATCACCATTAAATACTAGTTAAGATATATATATATATATATATATATATATATATATATATATATATATATATATGCATAATTTATCATTTAATCAGCATTGAACTAAATTATGCATTAATATTCATGACATACATTCATCTCATACAATTCATCATGTCATCCAAAGTCCATATTACCATGCACCTTTATCCCATCCAAATTCAATTACATTAATTTCATATATCTTATTTTTTTAACCTAAATCAGTTTAATCAAATTAAAGTCTACACATTTAGCATGTTTAACCCAAACTTTAAAATTCAAATTTTAATTTCAACATATCAAAAACTATATGTATGTAAATCAACATATCTCCAGATATTTTACATTTTCCATACATACATCCTATATGCATGTCTCTAATTCACATGTTTCATATACCATACATAAAAACATTATAAAAAATGCAATGTATATCAACATATACACCATGGTCGAGACATGCAAGCTAATCAATCATGTTGAAAATCAATTTCCAAGCTAAATAAAAACATACATGTAACACTCAAGCATATATACATGTATCCCATGAACTATTCATCGTATACATGTCTTAAATTATGTGTTCTTCAACTTAAATCTTTACAACATGAAAATTGTTAATGTATGCCCTAGGAACTATTCATGCTATCGATTTTAAGGTATTTTATCTTGTATATATATTTAATAATTTATAAATTTAAAAAACATTGCTCATATACATAAACTACTTCTTTTATTTACTTTGATATAAAATATGCATGTGAACT
Organism: Mangifera indica; assembly: GCF_011075055.1. Lineage (NCBI taxonomy): Eukaryota > Viridiplantae > Streptophyta > Magnoliopsida > Sapindales > Anacardiaceae > Mangifera > Mangifera indica. Next base: position 8,911,550 of record NC_058140.1, read on the forward strand.
ATCTGGATAATTCACTTAGTATGTAAAAATGAATTATTGAATTGTTTCATATGGACGTGATATAAGTTAAGGAATAATATCACATAGTAGGCATGCTGAATGTCTCCGTTGAATATCATGAGATGATATTAGTGCGGATGATAATGATGGTCATGCAATTAGGGCATTAGTATAAATTAATAGTTAATGAATCCTTTTTCGAACTTGACCAATAAAGATAAGTCACATGGTCATTGAATCATAGAATCATAGTTAATGACTTGCGTATGATTGTATTAGTGTATAAAATAATCCTTTGACATGAGATATCATAGTCAGATCCGATATAGATGTATATGATTCATATAGTGTATAAATATATAGCTAGCTATGTTTCGTATGAAAGGCCATGTTGGTTAAATATTGTTCATATGTAGAGACGAATGATGATCAATATGATATTCTTTGACTCGAAGTTATTGGATTTAGAGTATCCAATGACTTGGAAATAATCCAGTTCTGAGTTCCTAAATAAATGTCGATAAATATTGGGAACCAAAATCTTTAGCTAGAGTATAATATAATTCATACGAAATAATATTTGTGATAATGCATTCCAAATATATCGATTGATGATTCGTAAAGTATCGAGATTAGGGTTTTGACGAATGAAGAGCCTAAATTCGATCAAGATTAAACAACGAAAAGATCTTACCTACATTAAATGTACAATCAAGAGAATAGGTTTCATGAAAAAATTCGCCATCGTGGTTTAGAGACTATGGTATATTGCTAGATGTTTACTATAGTCATTGAGTTTTTGGACATAGTTTTCAAATTGTTTGAAAAGGGTTCACAACTAGGCCACCATCAGCCTAAAAGACCATACGAACAAACCAAGTATTTTGAAAAGTAAGAATTGATTATCCAAGGTTGGCTATTACCTTTTGAAGGGTGATAAAGATTACATCATATAAAGTGTTATATAAGTATAAAAGTAATATTTTAAAAGTTAAAATGTTTGTGAGATAAATTAAGGTGGCTAATATGTATATGTGATATACATGCATGATTAATGTTTAAACTGAGATTTTGCAAGCACCATGTAACAATTACTTAATTGCTAACTGAACCCACCTATATATAAGCACGAAATTAGTTCATATAAACTATATGAACTTATTTTGCTCCAAAATCTTTATCTCACCAAAATGAATTTTCGCCTCCTTCTCTCTACATTCGGCCAATAGCTTTTTTTCCTTGGTGGTGGATCTCTTTGGAAGCTTGACAATTGTGAGCTATCTTCCATCATCCTACATCAAATATTCAAGCTTGAAGTAGATAAAAATCTAAATTTCTTTATACAAGCTTGTATTACATTGATTCATGGTTATACATTGCATGGATATTGTTTTTCCATCAATTTCTTCACTATTTTCTATTAAAAATAATCAAAAAAACCTAGTCAAACTAGCTTGGCCTTGAGGTACACTACCAAAACAATCTTGAAATGTTGATTTTAAAGCAAATCCATAACATGCATGTATACCCATGTAAGTTGCACATACCCTTATGCATAAATAACATATATTTAGCTTAAAACTAAACATGCAAGGGGCCTAAAATGGCTCTAATACCATTTAAAAGTTTTTGGTAAAGAAAGTGATTGAGAAAGCACATGCATGTAACATATTTGCAAAATCAATGCAATGGAAAAAGGCATAAAGAAAGGTTAATGTTTATGTCTTCTCCTAGCTTGTTTATTTGATGAAGAATGAGAGAGAGGAGCTTCCCAAGTGTTAAGCCTCCAAACAAGTGCACCAAACCAAGCAAAATGGAGCTTGTTCAAAAGTTTAGAGAGAAGTCTTTACTGAAAATGAGTTAAATGAACTGACTTCAAGCTAGTCTAAATAAATTGACTTCAAGCTTATATATTGGTAGGATTGATTAACAATTTGGTAATTGTTGCATAGCCCCTTGAAAAATTCTCAATTTGATCAATAGCCATGCATATATATCAAATATATATACATTAGTCCCCTTAATTTTATCTCATAAATATTTTAACTCTTAAAGTATTACTTTACACCCATATAACACTTTAAATAATGTTACCCTTCAGAATGTGCTAGCCAACCCCAAATAATGAAACCTTTCTCTTTGAAATGCTTGGTTTATTGGTGTGACTTTTTACGTTTATCATGGCATAGCCATGAACCCTTTTCGAATGATCTAAAAAAATATGTCTGAAAACTCAATTACTATAGTAAAGTTCTAGTGATATGTCATAGTCACTAAACTATGATGAAGAAACACTCTATTAAACCTATTCTTTCAATCATATGTTCTATGTAGGTAAGATTCTCTTATTGTCCAATATTGATTGAGTTCGATTCATGGTTCATCAAAACTCTAATCTTGATATTCTATGAATCATTGATCGATATATTCAGAATGTACCATCATGAACATCCTTTGTATGACTTATATTATACTCTGACCAAAGATTTTGTTTCCAATATTTATCAACATTCATACAAGAACTCAAAACTGAATAATTCAATAAGTTAGTGAATACTTTGAATCCAATAACTTTGAGTTAACATATCCCTTGTTGATCATCTGTGTATATGAACAAAGTATGACTAGCATCAGTGTCAAATCCAACCATGATATCTCAGGTTAAAGGATTACTCCATACACATGTACAATCATTCGATAAGTCATTGACTATATTGCAATAACCATGTGACTTATCATAATTGGTCACGTTCAAAAATGGTTCACTAGTTCTTAATTCATACTAATGTCCTAGTGACATAACCATCATCATTATCCACACTAATATCATCTAATTATATTTAGCGAAAACATTAAGTATACCTACTATATGACATTATTGCCTAATTAATATCACATCCATACATAATAATTCAATAATCTAGTTTTATGTATCAAGTGAAGTATCTGGATAGTTCACATACATACAATATATTTAAACAAATAAAAAAAGCAGTTTACATATATGAACAAAAGAACACTTTTTTTAATTAATAATTTATAATTACATGTATACAAGATGAAATGCCCTAAAACCAATAACACAAATGGTTTTTAAGGCATATATTAATATAATCAAATTAGAGGAACGTTCATTCCATATCTAGCACATGCTTGTGTTAGCATCAAAGAACAAGTCATGAATAGGAGATCAAGCACAAGGGTGCAAAATAGTAACACACCCATGTGCATATGATTAGAAGAGCACAAAGGGTGTAAGAGCAAGGCATACTAGTGCAAGTACTAGATAAATGAAATAACCATTTTATCCTTAAACTATGTGTAAGAAAGGGGAAGAGAAAAAAAGAGAATAAAAAGTCTTTAACGAACTTAGTTAAGATAGCTAGTCATAGTAAAAGTGTCTAACTGTGTGAAAGAATACACTGACATTGATCGAGTGAAATCCAAGTAAAAAATGGAGATAGTTAAGTGATGTAAACCTAGATAGCTTCTAGTTGTGTGCATAAGTAACAAGTTATGTGAAAGTAATAAGGTTATATAAGAGATTAATACCTATAAGATGCATCATGCACTTAGCGTCGAGACGCAATAACCACATAGTTCAACTCATTTAGGAGTGCATGATAAGGGAATGGCTTTATATTTAGTTTCCCACATGATCAGCGAGATACATCACATATATGCCCAAGGTAGAAGCCATCTGAGAGTGGTTTTCAATTAGCGGTCTTGTAGTTATGCGTATGTAGTAAATAAGGGATTATGACTAGTTCCCTATGTGATCAGGATATCATCATAACTAGGTAACTCGACAATCAAGGTAGTATGTGTAGCAAACACAATAGTTTATGGACACGCAAGGTGTCAATTACTTTCACAAGACATCAAATATGTCAAGTTTAACTTAGGCCCTTCTAGACTATGTGAGATGGCATATGTAAGGTGCTAGGGTGCCAAGTTATAACCACATGGTAGTTAGAAATTGAAACGTCAAATTAAGTTTTCATGCTATGTGCAACGTGCCAAGAGTCATCTACTTATTAATTTTTAACGCATGTGTTCCTTTTTTGTGGTTTTTAAGTAGAGATGGGTATCGGTGCAAGTAGGAGGCCAACGATCCAATTTGTGTGGTTGCATGGGGTGAAGGGCAAAATTATCTTTACAGTTTTAAAACATCTTATGTATTTCATTTCAGTTTGAGATTTCATGGATAGTTATGCACTTGCAAGTATGTTGAGACTTTTAGACATTAGTTTATAAGCATTTAATTTGTGAAGATGAATTTCAATTTACACCTTTTTGTACACATTTATGTATGAGTGTTTAAGTACATGCCTCTTTAGGTCGTATTCCATGTAGGGGTATAAATCTGGAGATAGGTGTTATAACCATCCATTAAAGAATTTATTCCACAAATATTGAGGCTACCATCTATGTGAACCCTTTGACAAGTTAGTCTGATATACACGTAATCAATATGTACTCATGTGTTATAATAGGTTGACACTAATAACCTTGACACATGAGATCTATCACAACTTTTGGTAAGGTTGTTCAAGTATATGATGATAGCCTTACCAAATTACTAATGTTCTTGGTCAAGATAATATTGAGGCCACAAATGTTTCTGGATTGACTATAATATGTGCTCATGGGATTCTCAAGATCAAGCTACACATTGAGACCCCCTTCAACAAAATTCCCTAGGTCCGCCAATGGTGCAGGAAATAGGCATAATTATAAAAGGCTCCATCCAAAGGAACTTTTCAACATCTAATAGATCCTTTGAGGGGAGAAGATGTTTTTTAACGAGAACAATATTTTTACAGTTTCCTATTTTTGTCATTGTAAACATGAATTTTTATAACAATAAAACTATGTATAATCACTTTGAGCACACAAATAAGTATATATTTGATATGTATCATGAAGTGATTAAGTAATTTTAAATTAAGAATAAAATAACACTTAATTATATAATGATACATAATATGTGTATTCGTTTATATATACAAAAGTGGATACCCATGACATTGCTCATGTGATTTGTAAAGGTCTGTGCATTCTTTATTTTTGTTGTCCAAAATTTTATTCTGCCGGGACATAATGATAAAATAGTCAATATATATATTAATGATCTTACCTACAAACAGTAAAACTGTTCATGGTGGTAGGATTTACCTAACCTCATATCTTAATTAACATGCCAATACAATAAGATCTGAAGGCGAAGCTGGTAAGATTTATCCTATCTCACCTCTTAACAATAGTAAATATTTTATGGCATGGCCATTGGCCAATGTTTCAAACATATCTTACACAGTCTATTTTTGCAAAGGTGTAGCATTGGGATTTGCCATTATTTGGCTTAACTGTTTAGGAGGCGTAGACATTAGAGCTTTAATAACTGGCTTGAGCCCTTCAACAGTCTTGATGATAGTCAAGAATAGAAGTCGATACAAGATAACCATACCAAATAAGATGGCCAGATCAACCCACTTAGAGTAACCCATCTCTAATTGCCATCGCTCTCTCAAAATCTGCTCTCCACTTAGATTGTTTGGAAACTTGAGACCTTCAAACTCATTTTTGAACAATCCTTGATAAGCATATTTATGAAAAGCAATTTCGTATAGTGGGTACTTCCAAAATGGTTTAGGAAGATCATTTCTTAAACGAAAGAACCCTCCACCTAAAATCATAAGCCCTTGAATGCCTGCACCTGTTATTATACCCATTAAGAAATTGGGCACGAGGCTTGCAACAATCATCATCAGGCTCTCAACCAACATCATGCAAGCAAACAGTAAAGAAACGAAGTATAAGTAGCGTTGGTATCCTTTGTGAAGTCCTGGAAGGTAATAAACTATGGCTCCTGGAATCACTGAAATGAGTACCAAGTATGGTAATGCTGAGAATGTGTTGCCAACAACAAATGCAGTGACACTGTAGTGCCCGTTTAGTCTTTCCCGCTCAAATACCTAAATTAATTCATGAAGAGAAAATTTTTTCAAGATACACGAAACTTGAAGAAATGGAGACAACTTATGTGATAAGAAATACCTTCATGTCTTCTACAAAGGAAGGGAATCCTCCAATTGTCATGAATGTTAAGAATGAAGCTACAAACATGAGCAGTGACCCCCTCGCCTGAAAGAACCACGTCCTTCTTTTAAGTTTTCAAAACATTTGTAATTATAACCATACCTTATTTATCTTCTTCTCTTACCTGAATTGAGCTCTCACCTGTGCCTAGATTTTTAAACACAGTGGCAAGACCTATGGCCAATGCTACATACACAGCCAGCCTTAACCAGTAGTAACCTAGATCGCGGTACATGTTCACAAAAGATCTTCTTGTGAGTACGTTGCATTGAGTTAGGAAGCTAGCATGCCTTCTCTTCTTCTGCAATACTCCACCATCCTAATAATGTCCATGTAAATGTTAGTCAATCGTTAATAATTTCAAAATGAATATACAGCCTCTAAAATTAACATACTTGATCCTCATGTACCTGACTGCATATTTCGGCAACCTGGCATCGAACTTGCTCGTAACTACCGGATGATTTATAAGACTTTATAAGAATCTCAATGGCTTCTTCTGTGGGTATATTCCATCACCTAAACCTTCTTCAATATCCTGTTGATAACGCAATTGTATATTAGACAGCAAGGCTCACAGACAAAAGCAAATTGAATTCAAGAAAATATATTACCTTCTGGAAATCCTTGTTAATGGTTTTCAGAAAATGATCGGATGGGTTCTGAAGGTTTGGGCAAGGGAAACCATTTAAAGCAAAGAACTACAAGTGAGAACAATTAATTAGCTCAATGAAAGTTGAGTTTTGATATATCAATGAATGTTAAAGAAAAAGCGCATGAAAGTTCTTAATAGTTACCTCATTTGCCGCTGAAGCAGGACCAAAATACACTGTTCTACCCGAAGACAGAAGGCAAAGATTGTGAAAAAGCTGAAACACTTCAAAGCTAGGCTGATGAATGGATGCTATTATAGTTCTTCCAACACCATCTCTTTGATCGAGTTTGGCAATGCTATTCATTACATAATACGAAGCTGCACTATCGAGTCCACTGGTGGGTTCATCAAGAAAAAGAAGCTTAGGGCGAGTTAAAATCTCAATGCAAATGCTAACTCTTCTCTTTTGACCACCACTAAGTCCTTTGGCACCCCACCCTCCAATCCTTGTGCTCATGGCATCTTGCAGTCCCATTTCTCTTATTGTCATTTCTGCTCTTTCTTTCTTCTCTGAAATCGACATTGTGTCGGGCAATTGAAGCTGTGCAGAGTAGTATACGGCTTCTCTTACTGTTAGAGTTGTCATCAAAGTATCGTCTTGTGTCACATAAGCCTAATTACATAATTAGATATGTTGGAGAGCATTAGTATGATGTATAATGTTACAAATTTCACTTTATATATTGATGAAACTAAACATCATTCATGTAACATTACCAATATTAAATTCTTGATAACATGATTATTCCCTAATTTGCAAAATCAGCAACTGAAACTTAGATTACTGAAAAACAGATTAGAAATAATTTATTATGTTCGGTTATGGCGTACCGAGGCTCCATATGCCAGCGCTTGTTTACGCCCATTGATTAGAATGTCTCCAGTTTGCCTCGTGTTGGATCCCAGTCTTCCTGCAATCACACAGATTTCTAATATGTATTTTTTGCTGAATTTTTACAATTATCGTTTACCATTCTAATAAAAACATTCTTTTATTTTTTATTTGCAGTTAATTATAATATATAATTAAAATGAATACTAATTTGAAGACTAATTATAATATGTTATTGTATGATTATAAAATTTTGAATTAATAATAAAATAATATTTAATTATATATTACACATTATAATTAATACTCAAATTATTACTTTTTATAAGATCACATAAAATAACATTTATTAAATTTTTAAATTTTTATTATGTACACTTATAATTAGTATTAATTTAAATATTAATAATGATGTAATATATATATATATATATACATATAAAATTACATGTAATATTATTTTTAATTTAAATGAAACCTATTTTAACATGAAATTTGACAAGGGTTTTAACACTGATATTCATCCAGGAGTTCACAATCACACAAGTCATTGTGATCTATGTCAACAAACGCCAAATTAGATATTTAACATCGGAAACGCCAAATTAGATAAGATATTTAAGTCAATTCACTTATGTGGTTGAGATGTTAGAAAATTTTTTTAATAAAATTGAATAATAATATAATATATTCAAAAAATTATAGGTCTATATTTTTTATATAATTTGAGTATTTACGTGATATTATTAAGTGATCAAAAAATTTTGAATTAAAAATAAAATAATACTTAATTATATAATAATATATCATTTATTTATCTAAATTGTTTAGTATACACATAGCATTATTCAAGTAAATCCAAAATGAGTAATGTTATATATATATATTTAGTACACAATTTAGATACACGTATGATATGTCATCATGTAGCTATATGTTATTTTCTTTAATTTAAAATCATTAAATCATATAATAATATATTATTTATGTACTTAAATTATATGTTAAAAGTGTGTACATATAATTTTATTGATTTAAAATTTGATTGTTTGAATTTAAAAAAATTAGATAAAAATTCAACAAAATTTAGGTGAATCCAAATAAGAATTTTGGACTCGAATTTATATAAACTTCTTTTTTATAACGAAAAGCATTTTTTGAGGAGTAATATTATGTATATATATTTTAAATATACAAATGATTATATACTTATATATGTCATCACGTAATTAGATATTATTTTATCTTTAATTCAAAATTATTCAATTATATAATGATACACATAATATATATTTATTTATATGTTTAAAATAAAAATACATAATTTTATTTTTTTTAATTTAGATCTTCCTCTCAGAAATATATTAGTCACCACATCAAATAAATTAAATTCTAAATTCAATAACCGACTGCATAATGCCATGATAGAGCTACCCATGTGACATTGGTTTTTTTTTTTTAATTGAAACCAAAACGTGGTATTAATAAAATTATTATATTTTAAATATATAAATAAATATATATTTAATATATATTATTATATAATTAAATAATTTTAAATTAAAAATAAAATCATATTTAATAATAAATTACATGACGTGGAAATAGATATCCCTGTATTGCTCAATCTTAAACCCATAACATGGCTTACAGTAGGACAAACTATGTCTTTATAGGCTGATTTATAAATAATTTTTATAATTATGAGCCGTGTCAAACTGTCCCGCAGACCCTGCCCAGATTTATGGATTCTAATTGCTTTTCTTAATTGTCGGCTGTCCAAAATTTGTGGAACGCACTATCACCACAAGTTTGTGGATTTTAAAATAAAATTATATGTATTTATTTTATATATATAAATAAATAAATAAATGTTTAGTATATATTATCAAATAATTATATAATTTTAAATTAAAAATAAAATAATATTTAATTATATAATAATATATTTTTATGTATTTATATAAAAAATTAAATACATATAATATTATTAATTTTAAAAATCCATCAGAAAGTGAAATGATAGAGATATGTGTAAGATGGGACAAATTTTAAAAATCTATGCTTACTAAGAAATCGTTGGATCAAATTTTATCAAAACCATGTTGACGGTCGAGATAAAATGGCGACATTTAACACGGTCATACGTGATCTGCAAGTAGGAGTAACTACATCTTATCGGTGGGTGGGAGTCTTTTAGGAAGATCAGATGGTGGTCCTTTTCCCTGACAGATCAAATCAAGTGAAGAGGGTCCAGTTTTCGAGCAGATTGTGTTGTATACTTCTAAATTAACTGCTTTTGCAATGTTTAGTATTCAAATAAATTACTTTTTCTTGTTTAAAAAGATTTATTCTTGCTGAGGGAAAAAACAAATTTACAATGACTAAGAGAAATTGATTTGATACGATAAATGGCAGATTCTTACAATTATTATGACTACTATTATTTTTGGGATTCAGAGGTTATACCGTTGTGAGCAACTCAATGGAGAAAGCAGTTTGAGACCAAGTAGTTTTTAAAGAATTAGGTTTGAACATAAAGCCTAAAACTTGAAAATGGGGAAACTCAAAACGAAGGGGACCTAGATCGTAAACTTTGAATCCAAACCAAGAATCCTAATTGACAGATGTAACTAGTTTAATATGATCACTAAAGGAATCAAATCTAACGACAAAAAGTGTGAGTTAATTCGATTTTACTAAATCTTTGATAAGTAAAACTAATAATTAAAAAAAATTAATATTATCGGTAAAGAATTCTTATTAGGACTTGATCTTATCTTTACAACCTATGTAAACAATTTTATTTATTAAAACTCATCATATACATATATAGTTTGATATTATACATGAATAATTATGATAATTTTGCAATAATTTGAAATAAAATTAAAGTTAAAAAAAAATTAGTTAGTTAAAAAAGTAATGTTATGTGCATTTATAATGAGTTTTAATTTGTATGTTAATAATGACGTGTTACCATATAATTATATGTTATTTTCTTTTTAATTTAGAATTACCTAATTATATATTATTAATATTATATCAGTAATTACACATAATTTTATTATAATAAAAAACACAAATATATTAAGTATGTCCTTAACATCAATGTAGTTTTAAAAAAATAACCATTGTTGTAAGAGCAATGCTACATGTGCACAAGTACACAAAATAAGTATATAGATAATATGTCATTAGGTGATTTAATGTTATTTTATCTTTAATTTAAAATCATTCAATTATATAATAACATATCATTTATATATTTATTTTATATAAAGTATGCACACATAATTTTATCGTTATTGTAAAATATAGAATAATAACATAAAACACAGCAAATCAAATAAATAAATAATCATAACTCAGTATTTTAAAACAAAAGTTAGTAATTAATTAGCAAAGTAATTAACTAACGCGTCAAGAAGAGTAGACTTGCCACAACCAGAAGGACCCATTATAGCCAAGAGCTCTCCAGGCCGAGAGTAACCGGTAACACCCTGGAGAATGGCTCGGCTGCCTTTTTTCCCACTGGAAACAGTTACCCACAAATCTTCCCAAGTTAAGAAAACACCATCTGCATAATCAACTGAACTTTCTTTTCTATCTATATTATTTGGGACTGGTTTATGAATGGCTTCTACTTCTAATGCTTTAGTTATTTCTGGGTTAGATTGAGGAAGAAAAAAGAAGAAGCCATGGTGAGAGTGGGTGAGAGTTTAATGTTGGCCTTGATGACTGGTGGATATATAGTGGAGATTTTAAGATTCAAAAAAATCATTCATGTATTATTGCAGCCGTGAACCTTACGTGTTTCTCGTGATAAATTTGGCCATAAGTTATGTCACATAGTTGACGTTTGATAGAGAGAATACGCACAAGAAACAAGTTAAAATGTAGATATCACAACAAATAAATATTCTAGGAAATTTAATACAGACAGCAAAGTCAAAATGTAGTTCACTATTGACTAATGCTTGGAGTTGTCTTATTTTTTTAAATAAAAAATTAAGGCAAATTATATTAAGTGGCCTAAATTAAGGGGTCTAAGCAAATTATTCAAAATAATCAGGATTAAGCAAAAATGTCTTTTTTTGTGAAATAACTAAACTACCCCTATATATAAACTAAGGATTTTACATATTTTCTCCTTTATTTTCCCACAGTTTCACAGTGCAAATTCAAAGATTTTCTTGTCTCCCATGGTCATCCCACAGGCATTCCACGGGTGAAGCAATTTTTATCAATTTTCATGTTTTTCAGCAATCGAAAATGGCAAAGAAGGTTAGTACATCTTCCCTACTATTATTTGAATCAATTTATTGTTAAGATTATTGAGATTTGAGGGAGATTTTGAAGTTTGAAATTCTAGAGTTCCGATTTTAAACAATCAATAGGATATGCACATTTGATTTGTGTTAAAATTGAAGGCAGAAACAACGATTTTTACTCTAGAAAAGGGTTTAGAATAGTCGACGCTCCTGTCTATAGGAACAGTGGATCCCACGGTCAGGAGAGATTGATCGTGGGGGACGAAGTAGCTTTTTCAAAATATTAGAAAGCTGGGGGAGATTAGTTAGCCCATTGGAGGTCTTTGTGAAATTTTAAATGAGACAGTGGGCTAATGTTGTGAAAACCGTGGGGTGGGGGGGAAATTTACTTTTTTTTAAACTGTAGAGGCTCTAAGAGAGTAGAAAATTTTGAAGGGGCAAGAAAAAAATATTGGACCTATTTGCAGTACAAATTTTTTAATGGGGTAAATTGATATTTTTCATATATAGGGTTTCTTGACGTGTAGTTTTCAAATTTTATATCTATTTTTTCTGTTTTAGGGTTTTTCGATATACAGTTTTCGAATTTGACATTTGGTTTTTTGATTTTTGCCCCTTTTTAGCATATTTTACTATGTAATGACGAAATTTATGCTCGATATTTCAGTTTGTTCATTTATAGGATATATCGACTCGTATTTTTGAATTTCATCGTTTTAGGATATATCGATTCGTATTTTTTATATTTCTGAATAATTTTTTGATTGTTGACATTCTAACGTATTTTAACATATAGAATTCGAATTTCAAATCCGTATTTTCGATTTTTACCATTTTAGGATAAATCGACTTGTATATTTTAGATTTTCTAACGATTTTTCGATTGTTGATATTCTAGGATATTTCAATTTCGTTTTTTCGATTTTCATCGTTTTAGGATATATCAACTTGTACTTTTTAGATTTTTGAACAATTTTTCAATTGTTGACATTCAAAGGTATTTCAACGTATAAAATTCAAATTTCAGTTCTAGTTTTTCAATTTTCATCGTTTTAGGATATATTGACTCGTACTTATTAAATTTTCGAACAATTTTTCGATTGTTGACATTCTAGGATATTTTAACATATAGAATTCGAATTTCAGTTTTGTTTTTTCAATTTTTGCCATTTTAGGATAAATCGACTCATATTTTTCAGATTTTCTAACCATTTTACGGTTATTGACATTCTAAGGTATTTCAACGTACAGAGTTCAAATTTCAGTTTCGTTTTTTCTATTTTCCCCATTTTAGGATAAATCGACTCGTATTTTTCATATTTTCTAATGAGTTTTTGATTGTTGACATTATAAGGTATTTCAACGTATAGAATTCAAATTTCAGATTCATTTTTTCGATTTTCGTCATTTTAGGATAGATCGACTCGTATTTTCAAATTTTCAAACGATTTTTTGATTGTTGACATTTTAGGGTATTTCAGCATATAAAATTTGAATTTCAATTCCGTTTTTTCAATTTTCGCTGTTTTAGGATGTATGAACTCGTATTTTTCAAATTTTACAACGATTTTTTTATTGTTGACATTCTAGGGTATTTCAACATGTAGAGTTTAAATTTCAGTTTTGTTTTTTCGATTTTCACTGTTTTAGGATATATCGACTCGTATTTTCAGATTTTTGAATAATTTTTTCATTGTTGATATTTTAGGGTATTTTAACATATGAAATTTGAATTTCAGTTTCAATTTTCGATTTTTGATTTTCGTCGTTTTAGGATATATCAACTCGTATTTTTCAGATTTTTCAATTATTGTCATTCTAGGGTATTTCAACGAATAGAGTTCGAATTTCAGTTTCATTTTTTCTATTTTCACTATTTTAGGATAAATCAACTCATATTTTTTAGGTTTTCTAACGATTTTTTAATTATTCACATTATAGGGTATTTCAATGTATAAAATTCAAATTTCTGTTTCGATTTTCCCCATTTTAGGATAGATCGACTCGTATTTTCAGATTATTGACATTTTAGGGTATTTCAACGTATAGAGTTCAAATTTCAGTTTCGTTTTTTTTATTTTCGTCATTTTAGGATGGATTGACTTGTATTTTCAGACTTTTGAACAATTTTTTTATTGTTGAAATTATAAGATTTTTTAAAGTATAGAATTCGAATTTCAATTTTATTTTTTTCTATTTTCACTGTTTTATGATAAATCAACTTGTATTTTTTAGATTTTCTAACGATTTTTCAATTGTTCACATTATAAAGTATTTCAACATATAGAATTCGAATTTCAGTTTCTCTTTTTCGATTTTCGTCATTTTAGAATAGATCGACTCGTATTTTCAGATTTCTGAACGATTTTAGATTGTTGACATTCTAGGATATTTCAACGTATAGAATTCAAATTTGAGTTTCGATTTTTTGATTTTTACCGTTTTAGGATACATCAACTCATATTTTTCAGATTTTTTAATGATTTTTCGATTGTTGACATTGTAGGATATTTGAACGTATACAATTCGAATTTTAGTTTCATTTTTTCGATTTTTATCGTTTTAGAATAAATTGACTCGTATTTTTTAGATTTTCTAACGATTTTTTGATTGTTCACATTTTAGGATATTTCAACGTATAGAATTCTAATTTCAGTTTCATTTTTTTGATTTTTGCCGTTTTAGGATAGATAGACTCATATTTTTAGATTTTCGAATAATTTTTTGATTGTTGACATTATAGAATATTTCAACTTATAAAGTTCGAATTTCAATTTTGTTTTTTTGATTTTTGTCATTTTAGGATAGATCGACTCGTATTTTCAGATTTTCGAATGATTTTTTGATTGTTGACATTTTAGGGTATTTCAACGTATAAAACTCAAATTTTAGTTTCATTTTTTCGATTTTTGCCTTTGTAAGATATATCGACTCATATTTTTTAGATTTTCCAACGGTTTTTTCATTGTTAATATTCTAGGGTATTTCAACATATAAAATTCAAATTTCAGTTTCATTTTTCAGATTTTGTCATTTTTGTTGTGATTGTTTTCTATTTTTTATCTTTCTATGCTTTTTTTATTTTTCATTTCTACATTTGTTTATATATCTGTTTTTTATGAATGTCTTACGAATTTTTAAAATTTTTTATAGGATACTTCTCGTAAAAGGAATCTTGTCGAAGGCAAGCTGCGAATCCCTGATTTGTCTAGACACTTCCAGGCAAAAGTTATATGTCATGCACAACGCACAACATTGTCCAAGATTACGTCTACTCTGACCCCGAATCAGCTTTGACTATTTGAGAGGACATGTTTCGGGCATCTCCTTTGTCTACCTGATACCAAATTTTTTGGAGTGTTGGTTCATGCATTTCTCCTATGACAAGTACATCAACCCTCCGTCAGAGATAAGTTATGGTTTAGGGTTAACGGGGTTGACGTAAGATTCAACTTGTTTGAGTTTTCTTTGATGACAAGACTATTATTTAGCTGACTCACTGCTCTTTCATTTGGACATAGGATCAGAGATACATACTCTCGGGGTTGTCCGAAGGTACAGTATCATGACATAAAGTGTGTTTTTTTGGCCAAGCCATAGGGGGATGACGATATTGACGTTGTTAAGATGATCTTATTATAATGTCTTCACATAATATTGTTAGGGAATGATCGACAAAAAAAAGTATTTGTCGAATACTTATAATTGGTTGATCATCTTAATGGGTTTAATTCCTATCTCTGAGACATGGCCGTGTGGCAAATGACATACGAGTCGATATCATAAGCGAGTGACAAAGTTTGCTCAAGACAAATGTCTGAAATGTGTAAATATGATCTCTACAAATTTTCTTTCGCATTTCAGATAAGTTTAAATTTATTGATTATATTTATTAATCGACAAAAATACGAATTGATTTATTTTAATCATTAATGGTTATATTACAATATTAGATATATGAGACGCTAGACACCTTGTATGATTAGGTTAATATGATTGATATCCATGCATCTTCACGGATGTTTAGGTGGTATACGCGGGACGTCCCTACTTGGAGTCATATGGGCACTATTTTCACTGGTGACCCGATATGTAATCATTAATCAGTCAATCAATTGATTCATTGAATATTGTAATTATTTTGAGTTATATATCTTTATGAATAGGATGATGTCACATTCTCGCTTTGTCTGTCACTGATTGAGGAGGGTGTACCTTGGTATGCGGACATTTGTGAGTATACCAGTTTGTTGGATGCGTATTCCTTCTTATCGTCTTCAATGCCCTCCCGATAAGAGACAAGGCCTCTCCTATCATACGACATTCAGATATACTTACCAGGACTCTTGGGACACTTGAGGAGTCTACTCAGCCTCATGTTATAGAACAACCTTCATGTCCCCTTATAGTTTGGAGCCCAGCAGCCAAGACCACAGACTTTTCTGGGGTTGAGGACTGTACTACCCATCCTATCATAGAGGAGTGTCCCCCGTCTATATTATCTAGTCTTTCCACAATAGATATTGCATTAGCGCACTGGGGCGCTCTGATTTTATGTGAGATTTCCTATTTTTGCGATGAGATGTCTTCACAAATGACTCGATTATGCGATGATATGTCCTTTCAGATGACTCGATTAAAGGACTGTCTGACTCATTTAGAGGAAATTGTCATGCGTACATGTCTAACTCTAGTCGATCAAGTTGTAAAATCACATCTCATTTATTGCTTAAAAAAATTATATTTCGTTATTGCTTTGACAACTATATTAATTTCGTATAGGGTACGTAAGACAGTGTCAGGATGACCTCCCCCATTGACAGGTCAATGTCATCCCATCAGTCATATGAGGTCTACATTTAATTTCTTAGAAATATTTAATGTTAAATTTTGTTACTATATTTTGATTATGTTTTATATGAAATATCACTGATAAAGTTATTATTACTATTATCCTTGGGTAGTCACTACGAGGGGGTGTCGATTGACCATTTTGTTACATCACCTCTCCGATCTAAGATATGTCACTTATCGGTGGTACGCTATTTTTTAATTAATTGTCATTGATTAATTCACCTTATATATTTGTATAGGGTCTTCCTCATGAAGGCCTTTCGGTCGGACCTCTAGTTGCTTCAAATCTCCTACTTGAGGTATGAAAATTAATATAGTTATTATATTTTACATGGAATATCATTTACTATTTTGTTTTTTTCATGTGTATAGGGTATCGACATTGAGGCATTATCGATCAAGAGTTCTCACTGAACACCTTCCCTGACCATAGAGGTAGTGTTTTTTTTATGAAATGTCATTGATCAATTTGTCTTTCTAGTTATCGTGTTTATTTTAAAATATTTTGTCTCCTTTTAAGGATGAACGATTATGGTTACTTGTTGATATCCCCAACTTTAGCACAAAGACAATGAATATTAGTTCACAGGGGGAGGACTTACATGAGGATGTTTCCGATGGAAGCCCTTTTGAGATATATCCATTATAATTAGTATATAAATATTTATATATTCTGATCACTAATAATTTTAAAATTATAATTTTACAGTCCATCGAGGGGGTATGCACGGTTGACTTGACCACGATAGAGAATTCTCCAACCAAACCTCCTCCAGCATACATGGATAAGGTAATATTAATTGATTAATTTGTAATTGTTACGTAAGATGAAATAATGAATTAATAGTTGTACGTACTTGTAGTTGGTTCGTACAACACACAGTCGGATCATTCAGAAGGGTCTGTTTGTTTGTACCCTATATACAAATCCAACCAAAGGGAGGGCGAAATGATAACTTTGGACCATTCCCACCTCTGTTGTAGAGCATAAGGATGCATTCCTTGCGTGATACACCGAAGCTGTAGCATCCGACGTACATGATGTGTACTTCATCGGGTCAAAATCAGAGGATAGTTTCTAGCGGATTATGGCCGAGTTGCGTGAGTGGCTGACCGACAATGTAAGTTCTGTGTACTATATTATTTGATTAAAAGTTTTAAATATTCGTCAATAACTAACACAATTCAAGTTTTTTATACCATTTCAACATGTGAATTTCTTTTTGGTTATATTACATCGGTATCAGGATGATCACCATTTGACTGTTTCACAACATTAGATGACTGAATCCACACATTCTTCGTAGAACCATGCCAAGATGGCCTGAAAGAGTTGGCTGACCACACATGAATAGGGACGTATCAATTTTCGAGTGCTCTTTATGAAGATGGTTGAGGTAGATTATACCTCACATGTGTTAATACAATTTTCAAATTTGTATAACAATTAATGAAAATGCATAGATTACATATCATTTGAACAACAGTCATGAATCATTATAAATCTAATAAAACTTAATAGAAGTTTGTCAAGATCTCAACCCTTTACCTTTTTTGGATGAACCCTATGGGGCGGAGCTCGGGACTAGTGTTGGGCTTTTACATTGGGTTCGGGTATGTCCTAGTTCCTTACAACAATTGCAAATCCTGGGTGTAATATTTTCTCCTTGTGAAAGACATTGATTTTATTGGAAGGGCGGCCCGGACGATGACTATCGAGAACGGGGTATAGGATAACTCTTTCTTCTGGTGAATGCAACCATTCTAATTAGTTTTCAAGAGGATTGATAGGTTCCTGATATATTGCATAGTAGAACTCGATGCAGAAGAATGGATGAACCCATGCATTGACATTTGTGAGCTTTATATGTCTTGCAACAACAATAACATACTTGCACGGAATATGTGAAAGCTGAAACTTTCTACACATATAAGACATTTCATTGACGTCCATAATGTCCATGTATCCACCAAAACCAACAACCTGATACTAAGTACGTGTAATTGGTCAAACCTCCAAGCGTGCAGACGATGGCTGATCTTCTCCCCCGTCTAAGGGGTAACAAAGTTAGGGTATTCATATGTAATTTGAAAATATTAATAGCACATTTGTTAATAACAAACATAAGAGAAAAAATACATGATCAAATACATAGTTATTAACAATTGGGTACGTACTTGCATGGTTTCTCCCCTCGTAAAACCATCGCTACATGATACCACGAATGAACTCAACGAGAATCGTGATAGGTAAACCCTATGCATGTTTGACAAGGGCGTTAAATGACTCAGTAATATTAGTTGTCATGATGTTGTATCGATGCACTGGAAAGTATGCTCTTCTCCAGCACTTAAATCTGACCTTACATAGATAAGCCCCAGCTTGAAGGTTCATCGCATCAAGAGATCGCATCATAGCCTCAAAATTTGCTTCTGTATATGATTTCATAGCTTTCCAATATGCACCCGCAACCTACAAGGTGGTAAATAATATGAGAACTTTATAATCAAAATGTATAAAAATGTTAAACAAAATAAAATTTTAATACTTGTTTAAACACGTTACCTTTAAGTCTCGTTTGTACTTTGCCCGCATGTTACACAGAAGGTGATGACAACAACATCCATGGTGGAAATCTAAAAAGACTTTAGCCATTGCAAAGTATATAGCATGATGTCGATTTGAGATTATCGTCAACTCGGAGAGGTCATGGATGCATTCTTTAATTTTCCTGAGAAACCAACACCACGTGTCGTGATTTTCTTTTTTATCCACACCAAAACCAATGAGGTATATCAGGTTATTACCATCAAAACCCATTGCAAGAAATAAATGACCTAGATATCAACCTTTAAGAAAAATAACATCAATGCAAATAATAGGTCAAAGATATTCTCTAAATGCATGAATGGAACATCCTAGTGCCATGAAAAAAATACTTAAATCGATGGTCATTATATGTTTCAATAGCGATAACGGTTTTCGGATTAGTACACTGTAAATTATAACAATAATCTGGTAAGAGCATAAATGATTATTCTGGAGAGCCCCTCAATGAATTTAAAGCTCAATTTCTTGCTCGTCAGACCTGTGAATATGAAATGTCAATTTTATACCGGTCGATGATGTCTACAATTATTTCTTTAGGTCGATAAATTTGATCAATCAATATAAACTTCGATCTCATTAATTAACCTAAGCTCAGGCCTCAGCTTATTTGTGATATGACATTATTTGATCAACTAAACATGTGTGGGTTGAATTCATTTGGTTGATTTGAAACACTTCACCAACTTTGGATTTGGTTGCATGTATATTGCTTGATCCATGGATAAGATATTAAATATTGAATTTAAATTCCTTAAGGTTTTAGAATATCTTATACACCATACTTTCAAAATTTAGAGAGTTTTCAAAATTGTCTGCATTAAAGTGACATATCTTTCTCCCCTAAAATCTTACTGAATGACAAGTTTTATTGGGGAAAATTATTCTTTTATGGTTTAATGAGAGGAAACTTACCCAATATATAATAGTAAATTATTGGATTCCTCCATTAAAAGGGCAATATACCATAAGACCATACATATGTTTTCTGTTTAGATTATAATTTTTAAGTGTATTAGATTTATCTGTATTAATCACTTAAACCACATGTATTTTGTCAGTGAACTACTCAATTACCCAGTTTTGTTAAAACCAAAATCATAATTAATATTAGTTTACATTAATAAATTTTTAACAAAATCTCTTTTTATATATGAGTAAAATGGTAAATCTCTATTCTAATAGCTATATACAAAAAATACCTAAAATGTTGGCTAAAATTATATAAACCTCCTAGTTATGTTAATTTAATTAATTACTTTTATTGTAATTTTTATTGAAAAAGATTTCTGCCTTTTCGTGAGTTTTCATTGCGGTTAAAAATATTGGGTTTAATGTTGTCTTTCTCAAACCTCGACAAGCAAATGGAAATCCGGTAGGAATGTGAAGCACGATCGGACCGTGACAACCTCTTTGTTTTATAGACTTGGTAAACTGACTCAATAAATACGTATATTCTGATTTTTAGACTTCAGTAGAGATATTTTGCTTATCAAATGTGTATATTTGCTTAAGACAAATCAAAATTTATGTCAACTATGCAGATGGAGCTTGATATCATAGGCGTTAAATCTGTCACATAATAGATGTTCCTTCTCTCAATCGACATCAATGACCGAACAAAATAGTTGGAGAGTATCAATGCTGTTCCTTCACGTGGATAAGAATTCAAGACAAGAGGAGAGAGTTAGTATACTAATTTAAGACGCCACATCCTTGGCGATTTTCCACTACAATTCAGACCACATATTAAAATCTCATTGTCCTAAGAATTCAAGCTTCGATGGTACATTCAGGTTGACACTTTCTGTCTTTCTTAATTTCAATCCAATTCAATTCACCACCTACAAACTACAACCGCAGTACTATATTAAATATTATTAATTCATCTCTTCCAATCTCTACAGCTACAGATTTAAACATTATTTCTTTCAAAACTAATCGGTTAATTTGTGTATGTGGTTAGAGAGAGATGTGATGTATTAAACATTTTATTGCACTCCCATTACTAGGCTAAAGATACCCCATGAATTTTATAACAAGCCTTCATTTATTTTAATGGAGTAAGCATTTTTTTCCCTTCACTTATGTTATATACTCTTCACTATTAACAGAATTTAAATATTCAAACTGATTGTTAAAAATAAATAAATAGAAATCTTTAAAAGTAATTTAACTCTGAAAAAAGCAATACAATAAGAATAGACATTTCTACTACAAAACAAAATATCATAAAACAATATTTGTTATGGTTTAACATGAAAATTCTAATTTTCAATTTTTTTAATCAAAATGTGGATAAGATTTTTTTGTTATCGATTAATATATATAATTCAGAATCTTCTCCTAACCTAGATTATAATGACTGTATTAAAGATCTAACCATTAATAATAATATTCATTATAATGTAAGATGAACAAGAGACATGTCTATGCTCAGCTGCTTGAATAGTTTCCTAAACTTAACCTAGGTAGTGCCCGTCACCTCATGTGTATTTGTGGCCCACACTATGACACCTTCCTACTCTCAGCTATACCTCTAGCGACTTGTTTTTTTCAAATCTCACTGGTATTATTTAAAAAATGTACCTAAATTTAGATAAAAATAGTTTTTTGGCCAACATAAAACAAGAAATTTAATAGTATTATAATAAAAAATTAATAATAAACAACAATTACAAAAAATTCGTAGTATTATGAAATATAAAATAACTGATTTAATGGCATTATATTAAGAAATTAACAAATTTAATTTGATAATATTATATTAAAAAATTAAGAATAAACAATAAATTACATAATATTGTATTAAAAAATTAACAATAGATTTTATGGAGTTATGGAATAAAGGCTTTTTCGATGATATTTTTAATTTGTTTAAATTCAACTCAAATTCTATTTTAAACTACATATAATAATATTATTAATAAATATTATATTAATAATATAATAATATAAATATAAATATGAGGTCAGAGGTGGAATTTGACATCAAAGTAATTTTTTTTCTTGTTCATTGAAAGCTGCACATCCATCC
This sequence comes from Mangifera indica, assembly GCF_011075055.1. Classification (NCBI taxonomy): domain Eukaryota; kingdom Viridiplantae; phylum Streptophyta; class Magnoliopsida; order Sapindales; family Anacardiaceae; genus Mangifera; species Mangifera indica. The sequence continues at coordinate 8,933,912 of NC_058140.1, forward strand.
TTTACTAAGGCTAAATAACTATCCGGTACAAGATAAGTATCACGGTTACCGGTGATTCCCCTTTGGCCTTTCCATCCAATCCTTTAGTAGGGCTAAGGCTGCACGCATCTTTCGTACCATATATAAATGCACTCAATGACATAAACTGTCTGGTCTAGGCAGAGCCCAGAGGACAAAAATTTTGTGTATCTTTTGTTACGAAACACGTGGCATCTCTTTCTCTTGTTGTTTTTTACTTCTTATTTTGTCCACTCTATTCTTATATGATTATATTCATTCCATTATATTTTATCAATTAATCATTATACTAATGTGGAATTAATTATTTGCATGAACCCTAAAATATCAATTAGGGGTTTTAATTGCTGGGTTTGTTTCAAATGTTCAGATTTAATTAATTTTTTCGGTTTTAGATGAATCATTGTTCAAGTAGCTGAGTGTGTGTCAAATTGTGCCACGTTTTTGTGTTTGCTGCTTCAAAGTTGGAATCTGCCAGTCAAATAGGACGTGGAAAAGACTGACAAAATTTTAGGGTTAGAGATGGACTAGATGACACGTTTGAGAGGATGTGTGTGCCAAAACAATTAAGCTTCGTTCGATTGGGTAAAGTTGTTGGCAGAAATTGCACTTTTCAGCATTATTAGATAAGACACCTAAAACGCTTGTCTCTTGGATAATGTTAATGTTATACACACAAACAAGATTGTTATGGTAGAATAATTTGAAGGTATTTAATCCATGTGAGGTTAGAGTGGCTTCGTATTATCAGCAATCTGTGGTGCGTTTCTATTAAGTGTTCTTGAACGCCTTCTACTAAACTCATAAAACTTATGCACATTAGCTCATAAAAATCTTAATTTATAGATAAGAAAATTTATCTACAATGATCAACCTACCAAAGTGGTTAGCGTTGTAACGGAGGTTTATTTGACTTGCTAAATTACACACATTATATTTTTAATTAGACATTATATTTTAAAATTATGTTTTGATACCAATAAATATAACACGCCTCTTTGTATAAAACAATTTTAAATTAAATTCTTAACATAAAAATCCAAAAATCTCCATACAAAAGGAAAAAGTTATTTGGGGGCATTCTTGACTACCCGATTAGTCTCTAATTTTATACAATTGGCCCTTTGGCATTATTCCCTCTGGCGTACAATTGAAGTCAATTTGGTCACGTCCATACTTCAGGGCGCATTATTCCTGAGTATTTTCATCCTACCCATTTTCAAGTTAACGTTTATCTGGGACACAAATCACTAACAGTAACCTGAACAATGCAATGCATGCCTCATAATTAATAACAAAAGAAATTAGTAAACCATATCTATGAAACGTTAGAAAAATAAAGAGATATTTTGATATTAAATAATATATGAAGATTTTAAATAAAGGTTAAAAAAATATAGAGATATTTTGATATGAGATAACATTTAAGGGTATTAAAAAATATTAGATAAATATAAGAGGTTAAAAAATGTTAGAAAAATACATAAGACATTTTGATATTAAACAATGAATGAATTTTTTAAATAAAATATTAGAAAAATATAGGGATATTTTGACACGGTAATAAATGAGGTGTAAAATAAATGTTAGATAAATAAAGGAGGTTAAATGAAATGTTAAAAAAAATATGAAGGGCATTTTGATATTAAATAGTATAAGAAAGTTTTAAATGAAATATTAGAAATATATAAAGACATTTTGATACAAGACAACATATGAGAGTATTAAAAAAAATGTTAAATAACTATAGGGGTTAAATAAAATTTTAAAAAAATAGAGGTATTTTGATATTAAACAGTGTAAGAAGATTTTAAACGAAATGTTAAGAATATATATAGACATTTTGATAAAATATAGAGACATATCGATATAATATAATATTTGAGGGGGTTAAATAAAATTTTGAATAAATATAGGGGTATTATGAAATTAGATAAAATATGAGAGTGCTAAACAATATGCAGACAATGAGAGGATATTTACGATATTATAAGAATATCAAGTTTGTATATATTATAAAAAAGGGGTTCATTTTGATAATTTACAATATATTAAGGAATAAAATGATATATTAGAAAAATATAAAGGTTATTTGGATATTAACCAATATATGGAATTAACAATTTGGTTTTAGATAATGTATGAGAGTATTTAATGAAATATTGAGAAATTAAAGGTGGTGCACATATTTCAATGAATGGTTATTGAGGAATTTTTTTAATGAATTAATTTTTCCCAAAATTTTTCATTGTAGGATTGATAATTAAAATAACTAGTTATGTTGTTATTCATTTTTAAGGAGAAAAGATCTAACATGATAAGAACACAATGAAGTATGTTGAAGGTTATAAAAAATTGGTTAAAATTCCCTCTAGAACAACATTTGAGGGATTTATCTAATTTTTGTGTGAACGATGTGGTATTGATTTGATCAGAAACTACATTCAACTATGTTTAAAATAAAAAAGAATTGAGTTCAACAACCCTATATAGATAAAAAATGATGAAGATGTGCAAGGCTTTATTAATATGTCTCAATACTTCAAGGAATGTATGCCTATTTTTGTTACATATACCACAATTGAAAGACAAGAAGAAGAAGAAGAAATCGGTGGCAATGATGATAGTGAAGTGAAAAAGGAATCTGCTGGAAAAGACTTGATTGATTTCAATAATGATGCATTATATATTGTTGCTAAATAGGTTCGTGGAGATAAAGAGAGGGTTCTAGACTAGGGTGACTTTGAGGGAAACCAAATGACTGATATTCGTATTGATCAGGCAAACTCAGGGGACATGTCCCCTGTTAACTATGACATTAATAGTTTGTAGCTTAAAGATCCTATAATGGGTGGTAGGAATTATTTAGGACCATTTTTTGGTAATGTCCTCACTGATCTGTTTAAGTGGTTTTTGATTTTTCTTCGCAACCTTCAATATCATCAAGTGGTGTAGGATTAATCCAAAAGGGGAATGCTATAAAATTTGGTGGCATTTTTAATGACAAAAAACACTTGAAAGATATTGTGGGCCAATTTGCCCTAAAGAAAGGATTTCAGTATAGAGTGCGTAAATCTGACACACAGAGATAGAATATTAAAAGTTATAATGAAAAATGCCAATGGTTTTTATCGAGAAAAAGAGTCAAACCTAGTCAAGTCTTCCAAATTGGTAAAATGAATCTAACCCACACGTTCAGTTGATTAGATAATGTCATATCACAAACAAGCTGGGGTTCGGGTTTTAGGTCAATTAGTGAGGTCATAATTTGTGTTGATTGATCGTATTTATTAGCCTAAAGAGATCATTATTGACATCACCGATAGGTATAAAATTGACATTTCATATTCACAGGCTTGATGGACAAGAAAGTGAGCTTTAAATTCATTGAGGGGCTTATCAAAAGAATAATTTATGCTTTTACCCGATTATTGCTATAATTTAGAATGTGCTAATACGGGAATTGTGATAGCTATAGAAATAGCAATGAACATCGTTTTAAGTATTTTTTCATGGTATTGGGATGTTCCATCTGTGCATTTAAATAATATCTTCGACTTGTTATTTACATTGATGCTGCTTTTCTTAAAGGTTGATATCTGGGACATTTATTTCTTGCGGTGGCCCTTATGGTAATAACCAGATCTACTAATTACTTTTAGTGTCAGTAAAAAAGAAGATCATGAAACATGATGTTGGTTTCTAACAAAGGTTAAAGAATGCATCAATGAAATACTAGAGCTGACAGTAATCTTAGATTGATATCATGTCATATACTCTGCAATGACTGAAGTCTTTCCAGATGTACACCATGAGTGTTGTTGCCATCACCTTCTCTGTAACATGCGATCAAAGTACAAACGCGACTCACAAGTAACGTGTTTATACATTTATAAAAAATTTTTACCTATTAACATTTTATAAATTTTGATAACGGAGTGCTCATATTATTTATAAACTCGCAGAATGCATGTTTATATTGTAAAGTTGCAAAGTCATATACAGAGGTAGATTTTGAGGCTATGATAAGCTCTATTAATATGGTGCAACTTTAAGCTGAGGCTTACCAATGTAAGGTGGGGTTTCACTGATAGAGTAGGACACATTTTCTAGGGCACCGGTATAACATAATAACAACTAACATTATAGAGTCATTTAATGCCCTCGTTAGACACACATAGGATTTGCCCATCACGATACTCATCGAGTTCATTTGGGACACATTACAGTGATGGTTTTACAAAAGGAGAAACCATGCCAATACATGCGAAGTTAATACAAATTATCTATTTACTAATGAATTTTTGCCCTTACACTTGTTTATTAACAAATATGCTGATGTTTTTTTCAAATTGCAAATGAATACCCCCACTATGTTACACCATGGATAGAAGAGAAGTTTGGCCACCATGTGTTGAAAGGTGCGTACTTAAAGGTTCATCCAATTACAAATATTTGGTATCAGGTTTTAGGTGGTGGTGGATACATGGGTATTGTAGACTTTCATGAAATGTCTTGTACGTGTAAAAAGTTTCAACTTTCACGTATTTTATGCAAGTATATTGTTGCTATTGCAAGACATATGAGACTCACAAATGTGTATGTATGGGTTCATCCTTTATTCACCACCGATTACTACGATGCAATGTATGCAAAACCTATCAATCCACTCGAAAACTAATTAGAATGAGTACATGCCCTTGAAGAAAGAGTTATCTTGCCCCCCGTTCTAGATCATTATCAATCAGATCGCCTTTCAAACAGAAATCAATGTCCTTCACAAAGGGAGATCATTACACCTAAGGTTTGTAATCGATGTAATCAACTAGGGCATGTTTAAACACAATACAAAAGCCCAAAGATGGTTCTAAGCTCTATCCCACAAAATTCATCCAGAAAAGAAAAAGGAAAGAAATCTTCATAACTTTCTATTTAGTTTGATTAATATATGATTTATGTATTTGTAAAAATGAGATGTAATTGATGTAGTTTAATGTTCCATTTGAGTACATGTTCATATGCGATGTAATCTATTTAATGTGAATAATATTTTAATTATATAATTGTTGGAATGAGCATTATTTATGTAATTGTTGGAATGAATATTTTGTTGTTTGATTATGTATGATTTACTTAGTTGTTGGAATGATTATTGTATCAGTATTATTTATGCTCTAAACATGTGTTCATATTATTTGAGTTCAAATCATACTTTATTAGGTAAGTTGTAATAAAATGGATAAAATGGAAAAAAAATAAAATCAAACAGAGATGGAATATATATACATAACAACTTAGAAAGCATATGAAAAAAATCCATTGTCAACCTGTGGATGACTCGTAACCAATTACTGAGATGGAAAAAAAATGAAATCAAACACATAACCAATAAACTATCATAAATAAATATATACATAACAACACAAAAATCATATAAATAAACAATTATAAATACAAATATACATCCTTGATCTACTCGATACAGTGAAAATACAACTGTGAGGCCAAACACCAACGCATAAAGGTGAACGACTCATAGGAAAAATCCAAGCTCCATGAAAGTGCCAAACACTCCATGTAGCGTAACATAAAAATACCGCAATCACTGGAACCTTCGCTCTATTGGGGGACACCTTCTGCTTAATGTTATACCAAGTGATTTACTCATGGTGTACACCCAGAGGTGGCCCAAAAACTTGTCACCTCTAATAATGCCAATATGAATGTGGTGTAAGGTCGCATCCGCTATGAAAGCCTATCATGTCTCCCTATGTAAGCTACCTTAAAGTCGTGTACAGTGATTAATCAATCACGAAAATCAAGGACTCCGATGACCTAATGGGCAAAATCGAAATTTATAAGGATGAAAACCTATAAACACTGAGAAATTATAATGGATACATGTGTTATATATAAGTTAATTCAAAGTAAATTATAATGGAAATATGTATATACTATACCCTATCAACCTCCTTTCATGGTTTGTAAAATAAATTGGATGTGCAATCTACCTCTACCATTTTCATGAATAGTTCGGGCCACTTGTACTCCTCTGGCGGCGTGATACTCCAGCTATCATATACCATCCCAATATGCCCCATAAAGAAAGTGTGGGTTGTTGTCCAACTTTATGGAACGATGGTCTGCTACTCGTGCTAGCGTCGACGTAATAATGCTAAGAAAGAATCTTCATGCTAAAATGGATATAGAACATGAATTGTATTATATTTTAATGAATATATAAAATATTTAATCAAATTCAATAGATATAGACCACTTACATTGTAGGTCAACCACTCGTGCAACTCGATAACAATCTTCCAAAAATGGCTTTGGACTACACTCCAATGTAATAAACCTCATGGTTATTGGATGCTACAGCTCCAGTGTACCATATGAGGAAAGATTCCTCACGCTCTATAGTAAAGGATGGAATGGTTCAAATATATCATTTTACCCTCAGTTTGATTGGATTTGTATATAGAGTACGAATGAGCCCCTTCCAAATAACCCTACTATGAGCAATCCGCACAACTGAAAAATAACATATAATTGTTAATTCTATATTTAATCTTAATTAACAAATACAATTAAATCGGTTAATGTTACCTTATCGATGTACGATGGAAGAGGTTTGGTAGATGAATCCTCTATTGTTGTCAAGTTAATCATCTGTACCCCTAAGATGGCTCGGAGAAGTAATTTTATATTATCAGTGATCAATATATCTGAAAAATATACAAATTATAATAGATATATCTCATCCTGCTCTCCCTGTGAAATAACCTTCAATAACTTGTCCTCTTGTGAACTAATTTCAATGACCTTTTTCACTCGTGCTGGAGATCTTAGCAATTAACCACAACTGGTCATCTTAAAAAAAAGGAAAAAACAATTTAAATATACATAATAATATTAATAACAAACTGATAACAAATTAATCAATTAAATTTCATAAAAAATTCGCTACCTCTATGATCAAGGAAGGTGTATGAGGAGAACTCTCAATCAATATCTCCTCATGGATAGTACCCTACACAAATATTAATAACAAATTGATCAAATACATTTTATAAAAAAATATAGTAACAACAATAATTACAAACCTCTAGTAAGGGAGGTGATTCAACCAAAGGGCTAACTGATATCTCTTCATGGATAGTACCCTGTACAAATAATAATAAAAAATTGATCAAAGACATTTTATATAAAATATAGTAAAAATAATTAATTACAAACCTCATATGAGAAACACAATGGGTCAATGGGTGAGGTTGTCCCAACACCATAGTGAGTAACATGCATGAAGTTAATATACATGTTAGAAAAATTGGTAAATACAATTTATAGAATAAATAAATGAGATGCGGTTTGTCACCTAATCGACAGTAACTAGTTGTGTATACGTGACAATATCCTCCAAGCGAGTCATATGATCTTCTAATCAAGACATCTGCTCTCACATGGTAGACATCTTGTCTCACAGACAAAAAATCTCATGTAATATAATATTGCCCCAACAGACCAATATAGTACCTAAAGGGGATAGAGTGGGTGATGCAATCAATGGACACTCATGTGTAAGGTGATCAGTTAGTAAGGTCTTGTACCCCAAGAAGATGTGTGGTCTTGATGGTTGGGATCTTACTAATAGGACATGTAATATTCTTCATAAAAGGGGTTTAAACATCATCAGGTGTCTCATAAGTAACGACTTCTATATTAATAGGTGGCATCATCAAAGATGTTTTATCTCTTATTGAGGAAGGTGTCGAAAAGGATGAGGAGGACTGGGGATTCAACTAACCCATATACGTAACAATATTTGGATACCATGTTATAGCCTCTTCAATAAGTGACGGTTGGAACGAGAAAGTAACATCATCCAACCATTAAAATATATAATTAAACCTATTTGCGTTAATCAATAAATTAATTAACTAATCAATTAACAATTACATACCTTATCACCAGTGAATGCATTTCCCATATGACTTCAACTAGGAACATCTCGCATATGTCACTTGAACATCTGTGGAGATGCATGGACATCAACCAAGTCCACCCAATTATATGGGGTGTCGATCGTCTCATATATCCAATACTGCAGTATAAACATGAATGATTACATTCAATTAATTTTTTTCCTTGTTAATCAATATATATAATCAACAAATATACACTTACCTAGAATGCAAGAGGGAATCTATAGATGTCATATTTAAGAATGTCAGGCATTTGACAAAAGCAAATCCTATCACTCACTTGAGACATCGATTTGAACATCATTTCTTACACCGAAACACCTCATGGGTAAGAATTAAACCTTCCAAGTGATCAACCAACTGGAGATACTTTGGAGATACCTTCTTTTGTCGTTGATTTCCCAGTAACACCATATGTAGACAAATAACAATACCATTTTGATAGCATCGATATCGTTATCCTCCTATGGTCTAGTCAGGAAAACACACTCTAAATCATGATATTGCACCTTCTGACATCCCTAAAAATAGGTATCTCGAATCCTATCTCTGGATTTGCATGGGATATATGATGAAAGTGCAGTGATCTAACTAAATGGCAAGTCGGTCATGGGAGCAAACTCAAATGGGCTGAATCTCACATCAACCCTATTAATCCTGAACCAAAACTCATCTCTGCCTATGCCCCGATATAACTATCGAAGCAGAAATAAGTGCACTAACATTTCACTGAACCTGGTGTCTAATAATCGAAGGAGATGCCCAAAGCACGTCCTCTCAAACAACCGTAGTTGCTCCAATGTTAATGTAGATCTAATATTTGATATGGTGGTTTGTTGGACACGACATGTAACCTCTGCTTGAAAGAGTCGTGCCTCATCTCGAATACTTAATTCGTTACCGTAATTTTTTTTTATAAGAAATATCCTGATAAAAAAATTTGAAGTTTATAAGAATTTCATAAAAAAATTGATATAAAATCAGAATAAAAAAAATGGTACATAAAATTTAAAAACTACATATTGAAATACCCAAGAATCAAAAAAATAAAAAAAGCGATCTTAAATTGTAAAATTAAATGGCGAAATACCCTAAAACGATAAAAATAAAAAAGCTAAACTAAAATTTAAAAAATACATGTCCAAAAGCCTTAAAATGAAAATTTTCAAAAAATATATCTGAAATTAAAAAACTACATATTGAAATACTTTAGAATGACAAAAAACCAAAATATCGATCGAAATTTCAAAAATTACAAGTGAAAATATCTTAAAATGAAAAAAATAAAAAAACAAACTTGAATTTTGAAAACTAAACGTTGAAATACCTTAGAATGACAAAAATTGATAAATCAATCTAAAATTCAAAAATTTCATGTCGAAATATCCTAGAATAACAAAAATAAAAAAACTGAATAAAAATTTGAAAACTATATGTCCAAAAACCTTAAAATGATAAATATTTAAAAACAAACCAGAAATTCAAAAGGTACATGTTGAAATATTTTAGAATGACAAAAACCAAAAAATCGATGGAAATTTCAAAAATTACAAATTGAAATACCTTAAAATAACAAAAATAAAAAAAATGGACCTAAATTTTAAAGATTAAATGTTGAAATAACGTAGAATGACAAAAACTGATAAATTGATTTGAAATTCAAAAATTACATGTTGAAATACCCTAGAATAACAAAAGTTGAAAGGTGAATAAAAATTTGAAAATTGCATGTCCAAAAACCTTAAAATGACAAATATCGAAATACAGATCTAAAATTCGCAAACTACACGTTGAAATACTCTATAATTGTAAAAATAAAAAAATCGATCGAAAATTACAAATTGAAATACCCTAAAATGACAAAAATAAAAAAATGGATCTGAATTTTGAAAACTAAATGCTGAAATAGTTTAAAATGGTAAAAACTGAAAAATCGACTTCAAATTCAAAAAGTATATCAAAAAATAGGCTTAGAAAGCACAAAAATCAATAAACAAACCTAAAATTTGAAAACTACATTTTGAACCCTAAAGCAATAAAAACATACATGAAATTCAAAAACTAAAGGATGAAATAACTTAAAATGGCAAAAACCGAAAAATCTATATGAAATTCAAAAAATATATCGAAAAATCAGCCTAGAAAGCACAAAAATAAGGAAATTGACCTGAAATTTGAAAACTACTTATTGAAGTACCTTAAAACAGAAAAAAATAGATATGAAATTTGAAAATTAAACCTTTAAACAACTTAGAATGGTAAAAACTGAAAAATTGATCTAAAATTCGAAAATTACATCAAGAAAAGGCTTCGAAAGCACAAATATCAAGAAGCAAACCTGAAATTCAAAAGCTACACATCGAAGAACCCTAAATAGAAAAAACGATCGTAAAATTCAAAAACTACACATTCATAAACCCTATGATTGAAAAATATCAATTTTCCCTCTTATATATTTTTTACTCTCTCACAGGTCCTATATTTTTTCTTTGACCCCTCATAAATTTTCTTATCTCTCACAGGTATTATAGTTTAAAAAAATTAATTTTCCCCTACCCCTCAAATTCCCCTAGGTTCCCTGAAGCACCCCCCGAGTTTACTATTTAAAATACCCCCTTCCCTGTGGTTTCCCTCGATTCCTTACTGTTTCAAAAATTACATTCTCTCCCTTCTCACGTGGCGTCATTCAAACGCAGTGTCCCTTGGGGTGGATCTTCGACAAATCTAAGCTATGTTCCAACCAAAAATTGTCATTTCAGCCTCAAATTTCAAGAAAAATCAAATCTACACATCCTATAATACAATAGCCCTTAAACAATTCAATCAAAACAAGCAAAAATCAACGCATTTTCTGCATTGTTCAAAACCAAACCCTAAACATTCAACACTCAAAATCTTCATCAAATCGAAATAATCCTAGCAATAAAATGATTCAAACAAAAGTATAGATGATGTACTAACATTCTTTGCCATTTTCGTCATTAGAAAATACGAAAAATTTCAAAAAAATTCCAAAGAAGAGGAACGATGCTGAACCCATGGGAGACTCGAGATTTTTTCTGAATTTTAATAGTGAATTCGAGGGAAAATAGGGAGGAAATAAAATTTTTTTGGTTTATATATAAGGGCATTTTGGTCATTACAACGAAATAGGACATTTTTTGCTGAATCTAAATTTTTTGGACACTTTTACTTAGACCCCTATTGTTTAGTCGAGTTGATTTTATTTCCCTTCTTTAATGGAAAGGTAATAATAATATCTAAATCAGTTGTCTCCTGCTATGAGATGTAAAACCTCTCTCCAATAGGGTGGTTGTACTTGAAAAACATATTTTAAACGTATATTATTAAAACTTTAAGCATTTCATTTCCTCATCCATTAAATAAATCCATCCAATAAATTTCAAATCCAAACTTTAACAAAATCAGCAGAAATGTTTAAAAAATTTTCTCAAACATGACAATAAAATAGTGTTTAAAACATCTAGTGTTTCTTTGTGAAATCTAACAATATAATTGTCATTCAAACATCAAATATTCTTAAGACATAATTTAGTCCCTTCTTGCCCTCGTTCTCATCTCATAACCTTCACTTGCTTATTACCCACAAAACTAAGAACAAATGGATGAGTACTAATCACTTGATAAGTAGTTGATTATTTTGAACCTTAAGTCATAGACAATATCTAACCTTAATCTTAAAACATAAACATGATTATACATTTTTACATCACATCTAACCAGTATGTCATTCTAGCATTTAAACATACATGATGTGATGCAATGCATGTATAAAACATTTATATGCAGGTGATGTGGGAAAATATTTTTCTTTTTCAAAATTCTTTTCTATCCATCAATCGGATTGAATTGAAGCACGTATTCAAAACCAAGTGGCCAAACGAGCTACAATTTGCTAGCGGTATTGGCATTTACGTGATGTCTCACAATTGTATCCATTCATTCAATCCTTCATGATCATGTCTGCACATCATCACTGCCCCTCTTAAACTAGAGGCGTGCACATAACTTAATTTATTCCTAGACTACATCAAACCTATAAAATTATATATTTAGCAATCACTTTTTACTTCTATTAACAATATAATTAATAAATAGATTTTAATTAAACTAAATTAATAATTTTTTTATTAATGATTAATAATTAATCACTCGCTTATTTATCCTCCAATTATTAAAACTAATTATAAATTGTTAATGTTTGATAGATGACAGGGAGTTAAGAGTTATTTTGCACATCATAAACGCTTTATGTTATTTATGAAAAACATTAAGAGGTTTAAGGAGATTCTCTTATCCATTATATATAACACCATAAAATTAATATAAATTCAAGAATAGTAAACAAATCCTTAATTTCAGTCAATGAAGTCAACAGATTTGGCCGCTTTAAAAAATTTGAATATATAAGAACTACGAAAAATTCTTTATAGACATACTCAAAGTCAGTCAACTTTAGAAATTTTATGTGGAAGATGTAAGAAGCTAAAATCACTTGTCACGGTGAAACTTAGTACACCATTTCATAAACACACTTATCACTAAGTTAAATCTTGAAAGAAGGAAGAGTTCTACCTCAATAAATACTAGTGTAAAGCTTGCAGAGTGATATTAACTTTTTAGCCTCCGGTAAAAATGAATTCAAAATTGAAGTACATTGACAAATTTTAAAATATATATGCATTTGATCAAGTGTATTGATGATTAGTTTATTGCAGAGCATACTCTGCAAATTTCCCCGTTATTGCTTGCCTTGATACCAATGTTGCTCATCTTCACCATGGATCTTCCAAACTCCACATTGGATCTTGATCCTTGTGAGAAGCGTTGAACATGATTTCTAGTTGAAGCATCAGTCCATAACTTTTGATCAGACTCTGGTACACCTCTACCATTCCTCAAATTTCCAAAGAAAGATGTATCCAATTTGGCAGGACTGCCAGTGTCTAATGCAACGTGTGTAGAGGCATCACCATTTTCTGGACAGAGAGCTCGAAGTTGAGGGATAAATGCTGGATTACTTGAGGGATCAGCACCATTTCCAGTTGTAGTGAAATTATAGAGTCTATAACGGAAGAGTAGGCCAGCTGAACTACCTATGGTGTGCCCTCCTATTAATTATTAGCAAGAAAAAAGTATAACTAATACGTTAATTATTTGCATGAATTGGATTAATTAATGTTAAAGGGTAAAATGAAAACGTAAGACAAAACACACCATTTAACTATTGGCGATATTTTGATAACAAAAGTCGAGGGCTTGACTTCTGGAAGGCAGTACTTACTTCACTTTTCTTTCAGTTCTCCGGTTCAGACTTCTTCCACTTCACTTTATGTACAGTGATCGAACGGTAGGCACGATTTCAGGAAGTTAGAGATCAATGACAGTTATTACAGTTAGTTAGTTGATCTTTGCTTGTATAAATATTGTTGTAAAGACTTATTCTTTTCTTGAATGAAAAACTTGAGGTATTCCAATTAGGGTTTGAAGCTTTTCTTTAGTTTTTGTTTCGATTCAGTTGTTTTCTCATGGTATCAGGGCTCTTTGGCTCACGTCAGATGACTAATCCATCTTTTACTCCTGTTTTGGCGACTTATGGTGACGGGAGAAAGATCTTGGCTCTTATTCACGATGTTATGGTGGACATCTAACTCATGGTGGTTCTGAGTTTCAAATGTCATGGAGTACAAGTTATCCAGTCTCCAGTCTTCAACCAATCAGCCTGAAACTTTCAAAAAATAACTACAAACATTGGAGAGTACATGTTTTTCACTCGGTGGGTGCTCATGACCTAGAAGAACACCTCACAAGTCTGGTTTCTTGCCCTTCATTCTTCATTATGGAAACATCTTTGGATGTATTGAGTGAAATAAGGAAACGAAATGAACAATACTCTATGTGGAAGAGGTTTGACAAAATTTTGCTAAGCCAGTTAATCCATGTGGCTAGTTGTGGAATAGCTCATGAGGCTTGGCTTGCTCTTAAACATTACTTTGTTACAAAATCTAAAGCTAGGTTGCTGAGTCTTAAGACTACACTGCAAACATTGAAAAAAGAGAGCCTCAGTGTTCATGAGTACATTAGGAGAAAGAAAGATATCTTTGATGCCTTAGTGTCTAGTGGGCAAAGTATTGTAGAATAAGAGCTGGTGAATTATGTAATAAAAGGCCTACGTCTAGAATTTGAACCAATTGTCATGCATATAATGGCAAAGATGGATGGATTAGTGGAGAAATTGAGTTTACAAGAACTTAAACTGATTCTGCAGAATTATGAAAACAAACTCAGTAAATTTCCTTATGATTTTAGTCTTCGTTTTGCTAACTTGGTAAATCAGCATGCTAAAAGCTTTAATGAAGGTACCAATGCGGGCTCTTCCTTCATGAAAAGGGGTGTGAGTGGTCAATTTTTAAATAGAGATGGTAGTAATGTTGTAACTTTTGGTGGGGCTCTGAGGTGTGAGACCTGGTGGGCCTATGAAAGGATATCCTAGTCTAGGAAGAGGTAAAGGTCAGTTTAGCAACAAGTCTAGAGTCATCTATCAATTTCATAGTAAGCCAAGGCATGTGGTATTGCAATGCTACCATAGGTTTGACATTACCCATATAGGTCACCCTTAATCCTACACTGGATAGTCACAAGGTTATAATTAATACCTTGTTATAGCCTTTCAATTCAGTCAAGCATCATATAGCTATACCAGTCACACACACAATCTTCTCAGTTTTTTCCTACTTCACAGAATCACTTTAGCCCTTCATTTCACTCTCCTTCCCAATCTACATCCTTTATTGCTTAACCCACTGCTTAGTTGTGTTTAGGATTTTCAGAGTGTCGATAATCAGCAACACAACAGAAATTAAAAATTTTTCAAATCAAACAATCTTAAAAACTCTAACCAAGATACCTGTTAAACATATATTCTTGAACATATAAAATACTCATAGGGTATTTTAGAATTTATACCTACATTGATGACTCTTCCAAATTTTCATGTAGCTTGAGATTGAACGCTATACAACCCTCAAAAGGCAGCACCTTAGTATCCACACAGAGTACAAACACAAGAGAGGCAATCTAAGTAAAGAGGCTACTAATGCTCTTTCTTTGGACCAATGTGTTCATGAGAAAATGAGAGAAAAAACGAAAAACTTGCGACTAGGGTTTTCTATCTTTTTAATTTTATGTCATTTGTTTTTTTTAACACACGCTTTATATATGTGCAAGTGTCCATGTATGGCAAGAATTTCAACCAAGCCCACACTTTCAACACACATATGCAAGGGTGGCAACACAAATAGGTTGTTGAACATATCTTTAAGTCTTGCATGGTTGGACAAAAAGGACAATCTTTTGTCCAACCATGACATGCTTTTTATTTTCTATGGTGCTAGTCAACACCATGCACACCAAGTTTACCTTGGTCAAAACACAGTCAATTAGGTTCTTCAGCCCAAATGAGTGTCTATCTCATTAGTTTCCTTGATATGAACCAATATATATCAATGATTAACATGAATTAGACTACAACCTCATCTCACTATAGGCACAGATTCAAGCTGTCATGGATATCATTCAGTATTCTCATATGAGATATTTTCCCTTGTGCTCATGAGTGACAAATCCTTTATCGATCAACCATAGTTTTCATGTATCTCACGATATGGTCGATTACTATATTTATAGTTATCTCAATTACAATGGCACAGTAGATAACGTCAAACCATATTGATTCTTATATAAAATAGTTTGGCGACCTCAAATCAAATGATCACATACATCTGTGGTGTTCAGAGAATTTATTCCATAGACACTAGAACAACCATTTATATGGATATTTTCTAGTCGAGTCAATCCAATGAACACTCTACAATATGCACCTATATATTGCATCAAGTTATTTATAACAACTTTGATATGTGAGAATTGTTGTCTCTTTGGTAGAGTCATTTAATACTAAGATAATCTATCATCATCACATGTGCCCTAATTCATGGTAATGTCTAAATTATAAACGTTTCTAGAATGACCACTTAATATGTACATAGGGTTCTCACGATTAGTTGTTTGATCTCTTTATCACAGTTTTACCATTCTAAAGACATTATTTGTACAATCATATAAATAGTCAACATATGAATTGAATAACAATTAATCTTTTTATTAATTATTAATATAAAATTACATCAACAAATGTTAAATTCAATTGGCTCTAGGGCACCTACCCTAATATAGTGAACCCTCATTCTAGTGTACAATGGTCAATTCTCAAACCTAGTTTACAAGCTCTTGTTGCAAATCTAAACACTATTGAACACATGAGCTAGTATATGGATTCATGAGCCTCTGATCATGTGACTTCCCAAATAGAGTAGCTTGTTGTCAAGGAAGACTACACAAAAAATCAACAACTTCAAGTTAGAAGTGATGAGTGCTAAAGGATATCTCATAAAGGTTTTACCTTTTTAACTACCTTTTTAGCCAATAAATACCTATATTTGAAAGATATCTTGTGTGTGCCTAGAATCACTAAAAACTTGCTTAGTATTTCTAAATTTACCCATGATAATATTGTAATTGTTGAGTTTATAAGTGATTGTTGTCTTGTCAAGGACAAGGACACTAAGGTAGTGTTATTGCAAAGGATTCTTAAGGAAGGGTTATATCAGCTTCAACCTGTTTTTATTATTCCCAAAGCTATCAATTTTCTGTCAAATAGGGTTTGCGGATTTTCAAATAATTACTCTACTATTTTGAATAAGCTTCCACATTGTATAAACTTGGCTATGCATGTTGATAAAACTAATGTTTGTCTTTGGCATAAAAGACAGGGTCACCCTTATGAAAGAGTCATGCAATTTGTCTTGAATGCCATGCATATCAAAGCTAATTTCTCTAATTCTCTTTTTTGTAAAGACTACCATTTTAGCAAGCACAAACAGAGTCATTTTTCTAATTCTAATGCAAGAGCCTATAGAGTTTTAAAGTTAATTCATAGTGATTTATAGGCCCTGCTCTTATGACATCAAAGGAAGGGTTTAAATACTACTTGCATTTTCTTGAAGATCATTCCAAGTTTACTTGACTGTTTCCCTTAAGAAGTAAGAGTGAAGTAGGTCAGGTTTCTAAATATTTTCATAAACTTGATGAGAATCAGGTTGAGAAAAGACTTAAAACCATTTAGATTGACTTGGAGGGGCAGAGTTTAAAGTTCTTGTACTTTATTTTTAGGAGAATGACATCCATTTTAGAGTTTCTTGTCCTCATACTCATCAACAAAATGGGAGGGCTAAATATAAACATAGACATATAGTTAAGTTAGGCCTACTGTTACTATCCCAAGCTAGTTTACCTTTGTCTTACTAGTGGGACTCTTTCCAAACTTTTGTTTGTCTAATTAACAAGATGCCTACTCCTATTCTAATCAATGCCAATCCTTATCAAATCCTATTTAATACAAATTCATATTATTCTCTTTTAAAGGTTTTTGGGTATGTTTGTTTCCCTTTTCTTATGCCCTATAATAAGCACAAGTTTGATTTCCATACCCAAAAGTATGTGTTTTTAGGTTATAGTTTACATCACAAGGGTTATAAATGTCTTAGTAAATCTAGAAAGATTTTCATTTTTGCATCTATCAAATTCAATGAAACAAATTTCCCTTTTAAAACAAATAAAGGTTTTGCTAGTGTCTCCTTTTAATTTTTTCTTACCAAATGACTTAAGCAGTACTATTAACAGCCTTGATTTTTCAGTTATTGCTAACTCAATCACTACAAGTACTCACAATTCTCAATAACTAGTTTCATTCACTAAACAACCTTCCTTCTATTAATATCTCATATATTTTCACCTATGAATCTATATCTACACATGTTCCTATTCTTCCATAATCAAATTTGCCTATCCTTTCATAGCCTTTTATCAAGCCATACCATCTCATACATTTGCACACACAGGTCCAACTTTATCACTACCCATACCATCCTCACATAAACATGCCACTTTTTAGTCAGAGGTTATTGTTCTTGCTAGTCCAACTTACACAACTACTACATTTAGGCATATTTCAGTGCATCCTATGTCAACAAAGGCTAAGACAGGTCATCTACCACCTTATAGGACATTTTCCTTTGTTTTTGATTTTGTCATAAAAGAGCTTACTTCAGTCTCTAAGGCCCTTAATCATCCTAGTTGGTTTGAAGCCATGTAGGCAAAATATGAAGTTTTGGTCATAAATCAAAGCAACATTTAGTAAGGCATAAGTGGGTTTACAAAACAAAGTTGAATGTAGATGACGGTGTGTAGAAATTAAAGCTAGACTAGTGGCCAAAAGGTTCTAACAAATTGTTGGCATTGATTATTTGGATACTTTCAGTCCAATGGCGAAGGCAATGACCATTAGGGTGATTCTCATACTGGTTATGACTTATAAATAGACAATGCATCAAATAGATATCAATAATGTTTTCCTTAATAGAGAGTTGTTGGAGGAGCTTTATATGAGCCAAGCTTAAAGCTTTGTAGACAATAGCAAACCACAGTATGTATGCAGGTTGAAAAAGGTCATATATGGCCTAAAACAGGCTCACAAGGCCTGATATGATAAATTGAAACAAGCTCTACTTGGCAGAGGTTTTGTGAACACTATATCTGATTCAAGCCTTTTTATGTTAGGTACTAAACATGTGACTGTGTTTGTGCTTATATATGTGGATCACATCCTATTGACAAGATTAAAGTTTGCTTATATTCAACCATTAATTAGGGACCTTAATAGTTAGTTTTCATTAAAGGATTTGGAGGAGTTAAATTTCTTTTTAGGCATTAAAGCTCATAAGACTGAGCATGGGTTACACTTATGTCAAGCCAAGTGTGCCATTGAGTTATTAGTCAAAACTCAGATGTTAGATGTTGATAGCTGGTTCAAATAGTGCACAGGGGATAGTGAACCCTTTTGTAATCCCACATTGTATAAGAATAACATCAGAGCCTTATAATATTTTACTATTACAAGACCTAAGCTTTCATTTGTGGTTAACAAGCTGAGCTAGTATATGAAGGATCCTACTCTAATGTAATGGCAAACATGTAAGAGGGTGTTAAGATACATCAAAAGGACCTCTAATTATGGGCTACTTATTAAACCTATTTTTGTTTTTACATTAAAAGCTTATGCAGATGCAAATTGGGCAAGTAACATAGGTGACAAGAGGTCTAAAAGTAAGTATGCTATGTTCTTTAACTCCAATATGATTCAATAGGGCTTTAAAAAGTAGAAGGTAGTGGCTCTCACTTCTATAGAGGCAGAGAACAAATTAGTAAGTTAGGTGGCTATTGAAATAGCATGGTTAAAAAGTCCTCTGTAAGAGATTAAAGTTTCTTGGTTCAATACACCTATAGTGTGGTGTAATAATACAGGTGCAGGGCATTAAACTTACAATACTATTTTTCACAGTAGAACAAAACATATAAAAATAGATGTACACTATGTTAAGGAACAAGTAGCTTGGAGTGGAAAAGGTGGAAACACAAACTTTCCAAACCATGATGTGTTATGTAACATCAGTATGAGATTATTTAGCTCGGGAGGATTTATTAAGTTTTCACATGATTGAAGAATAGTGTACTAATTGGAGTTGTCAAAAGTAGTTACTGATAGAAGGAGGTGGTGGTATTGAGAATATTAAGGAAGGAGAAGATTGGTGGCCAATCAAGCGTTGAGGTGCTTGCCATCTTCCTTCTCAATTTCTTATCTTATTTCTTCTTTTCTATTTATGCTTTATTATATGATTGGGTGTGGAAATCTTACATGTTAAATGAATAGTACAATATGGTATCTGAGAGATGAGGCCTCTAAAATGACTATGTTGACTCTTTAGAGAGTTCAAAATTGAGGGAGAAATTGTTTGAGTGTTGTTTTGTCCTTTTTGTTATGAATGGTTGCAATGACGGCATTATTGAGGTAAAGTATTGGTGATTGGTACATGTAGATGCAATAAGTGGTAGTTTGTAGTTTATTTTGTGTTTTGATACTTGTTGTGAGCAATCCAAGCACACTGTACCAAAGTGCTAGCCTTGAGGGAGCATATTAAAGGGTAAAATGAAAACGTTGCGTTTTGTTAACTATTGGCCATATTTTGATAACAAAAGTCGAGGGGTTGACTTCTGGAATGTTGTTTTTGCTTCACTTCTCCTTCAGCTCTTAGTTCAAACTTCTTCCACTTCAATTTATATATAGTGAGTGAAACGACAAGCAAGATTTGAGGAAGTTAGAGATCAACGATGGTTATTTAAGTTGACAGTGTTATAAAGACTTATTCTTTTCTTAAATGAAAAACTTGAGGTATTCTAGTTAGGGTTTGAAGCTTCTCCCTAGTTTTCGTTCCGATTCAATTGTTTTCTCACTTAAGTTACCTTTAAATAATTTATGAATGAACATAAATTCTTACCAACAAGGGTAACAAGGTCTTGGGTATTCAGACCAAAAGCAGAAAACTTTCTTTTTGCACTTCAATGGAGTCTGTGGCACCTGGCAAATTAGCAGTATTAGAAGCTAATGAGACCCGCCCATCTTTGTGGCCAGTAGGTACTTGCCAACTTGGTCCATTTGTCTGCATTAAATAGTAAGAGCTTAGTGAGTTTTCGTTCAAACAAAAGAAGGAAATCCACAACCACAAACAAAAAGTTACATGGTAATTAAGTTACGAGAACCACAGAATCTCGGGCAGCTAATGTAAGAATATCAGCACAAGAGACAACATCAGGACATACAGCCTCAAGTTGTGCCTTGGCATCATCAATAACTTCGTATCCTCTCAATGGGCTATTTGGTGGGGCAGTTCTTTCAGTATTAGGTCCATCAATAAGAATGGAAGCATCACAACCTTCAACAAAGTAATCATGGAAGTGCATTATCAACAATCCAGGTGCAATTGTTGGATTTGATCAAACATGAGCTTCGACCTCACAATTGACTCAGCTCGAGGACATGTACTTGTGTAAAATCCCACTCTTGCGCTTTGTCTTTGGGCTAAGGTAGCAGCCATGGTGAGAATGACAAAAATAATGAAATAACATGTTTCCACAGTTGTTGAGTATGGATGCCATAGTTGCCGGCGATTACAAAATGTCTTCTACATTTAATGAAGGATGAAAGGTTCATAATATGCATGCTAACTAATTCAAAGAAGAATGAGTCTCTGCCATTTAAATCAAATGCATGTTTTCTTTTGAATTACAAATTATTATGCGTGATGAGATTTATCTGCACCATCTTGTGCATAGAATTTAGAGCTTTGAATAAAATAAATTACAATTAGGACAATGAGAATTAGTTAATCAATAATTTTTTTATAACACCAAAATCTTAACGTGACAAACATAATTTATATTTCTAGCAATAATCAATATATCGCCAATGTAAATAAGAAAATAAATGTAAGAGCAATCATTTAGAATTTTAAAGTACACATAATAGTCATACTCACAACCGATAAAACTAATAGTTAACATTAAAGAGTCAAATCTCTTGTACTATAATATATGAGACTACTTCAAACCATAAAGTGACTTCTTTAACTTGCAAATTATATGTTCTTCTCCAACTCACCATTCAGGATAAAAGCTTTAACACTCAACTTCAATGTTGATAAAACTCTAATTGTTCTATGTCTTGTTCACCAGTTTTGCTAAGCCCAAATATTATTTTTTCTTTTTTTTCTCTTTGGTTAATATTGTTATGGTTTTGTAGAATCTTTGGTAGTGATTTTCTTTTGTACATTAAATCAAACAGTTTGTTTGTATATATTACTAGTAATTTGTCTTATAACTTTTATTTTTATTTTTATTGATTTTTCGTTTAATCTTGTTAGTCTTTCTTTTTTCCTTTTTCTATTTTTTTCCTTCTTCTTTTATTTAATCTAGGGTAAATCTAGAACTCAATATTCTGATGATTTTTATGCATTTTGATATATTTGATATTGTTTAAAATTGATTTTTTTTTTAATTTTTAATTTTTTGGTTACAATATAAATTGATTTGTTTCAATTATTTTCTTCTATCATCTATTGACATTTTTTTAAGGTTATATAATTTGAATTGATTGATCATTTAGAGTTGCATTTCTTCAACCTTTTCATTGAGTTTATTATGATTAAAAGTTATAAGTTTTTTTTTTTTTTCATTCATGTACATTTGTATATAAATTCTAATTAATTAATTAAATATATGTTTTGAAAGAACCTAAACTCATGTATATTTCTGATTTTGTACAATTTTTTTTATTTTCAATGAAAATATAAAAAATGATTAATATATATATATATATATATATATATATATATTATATATATATGTAGGTATCATCAACAATTAAAATAAAATAAAAAGTTATTATTGAAAATACCACAATAATTTATTGATTAATTTATTTGGAGCTTTTGTGTTATTTGCAATTGTCATTATAAACGATATTATTTAATAAAAATATGATATTTTTGAGGTTTTAGTGGCAATCGCAAATGACAGTATAAGTTATATTCCAAGAAAAAAAAAATTCATGTTAATTTTAAATATCATAAATAATTGTCTTTATATTATTTAACTTTTAGTATTAATTATTTTATATTCATACTATCGTTGCAAATAATTGTTGTTAAAATTTACAATGACATAAAGCACAACAACATTTATTTATTTGCCAATAAAAATATTAACATTATTTATAATACAACCAAAATTCCAAAAAACAGGTCATAAAATGGCTATCATATTGTAGAGTAACTAGAAGATTAAAATATTTTATAAAATAAATATTAAAATTACATATATTTGTGTGTGTATGTGTGTGTGTTTGTAAATTAAAATTTTAATTTTTTTTTTTTTTAAGAAGAAAGATGATTTGTCATAATAATAATATAAGAATGGTGGTTTGAGAGACTTTTTATCACTCTACATCTATTTTTATTTGTTAGAACACATGATCGATAGTTGGATGTTAAACCTACATACTTATCTTTCATTTGATGGCCTTGCTTAACTCTTTATATGGCTAAGGATTCTTCAATAATCTCCCTTCCAATAGTAATCAAGAGGCAATACTCCAATTCCAATCTCTCAAGTTCTTTCTCTCATTGAGTAAATCTGTGTATTATGAAAGTTGTGTGAAAAAGCCTCCTACTGAAAATGTGATTCTTTATAAGTTTTTAATGATAACTGCCATGAACAGACATACACCTTTCATGCATGATCATTCAAAGTAGTTTATCCACTTTAAATCATGTTCCTTTTTCTCCAGAGCCAAGATTGATCCAAAACTAACAATCATGAACAGTCGTATGTCTTACATGTGTGGTGCAATATCCACAAGTATGTCCAAAGGTATTTTAGTCTTTTGACCTTTCTTGTGTCCATTTATGATTAACTGATTAAGTATTTGTAGAAATTGAGATGCACAGTCTTGTAAGTAAGCCTTACACCCGTGTATGTATTGGCAAGGGCAAAATGGTTTTTTTCCTTGTGATTTGTGAAATTTGCTTAAATTTA
This sequence comes from Mangifera indica, assembly GCF_011075055.1. Taxonomy (NCBI): domain Eukaryota; kingdom Viridiplantae; phylum Streptophyta; class Magnoliopsida; order Sapindales; family Anacardiaceae; genus Mangifera; species Mangifera indica. The sequence continues at coordinate 8,957,482 of NC_058140.1, forward strand.
GAAGGGATGCACACCCTTACATAGCCAGCACGTTTGAATTTGGATAAGGAGCAATTTTGCAATGATCTTGAAAACTACCATTTTTGCATAATAGTATACATGACTATGTATGAAAAGTACACACTTGTGTATTGCTAATTATAGTGAAAATAAAATGAATTCATATGTGTTTTGGTTCACATTCTCATCAAATTTTCTAGAAAAAGTGAGAGAGTGATGAGAGAGCCAAGGAAGGATTTCAACCAAGGAAAACCATTAGAGGTTTGTTGGGGAAAGTTCTTGCCATGTAAAGACTTTTGCACCATTGAAAGAGATTAAGTACAATGTCTCTCTTCTCTCACAAATTCTAGACATTTTGTTTGAATTCTAATGATTTTGGATTCATATGGATATTTTGGTGTTATTAGTATTGTGTGTATGTGTGTGTATTCTTCATCGATTGGTATTCTTAGTATAAGTTTGTATATATTCATGATTATTATTGGAATTGATGAATTTGGATAATAAGATGTTGATGAAAACTATGAACATAATGATTTATGAATGGCTAGTGATCTAATTTGTCAATAAAGATATGTTGAGTAAAAGATCAAAATTTAAGTATGGCTAGAAGTTAGAATTCTTATCATATATGATTATGGTGTTAGGTGAGACTATGTAATTTATTATATTTGAGTTGTTGGTTGAATAATATTGTTTGATGTGTCTACATATGTTTTGGTCAGATTCAGAGACTTTGATTTGTGTTTGGATGATCTGAAATACAATTGTAAGTAAATTCGTAATTTTGGAAAAACAGTGCTACAAGTACACATAGTGGTGTGGAATTGGGAAAAATAGTTCTTGTGTGTGGCTAATGCAAGTTTGTGTATAGGAGAGAGAATACCCCTGTATGTAAGGAATACCACCCTTGTACAAGGGGAAAAATGAGAATGAGGTCATATGAGATAGAGACATGTAGATACGATTATGGAAATGACTTTTTACTTCTGTGAAGGATGAATGTGAGGAAAATAAATTATAAAACCCTAATGAAAATAGGTTATGATGGAAACCATTGTAGGGGTGCTAGACTATATGGACGAGGAGATGAGCCCTGATCGAAGTGATTTTGAGTCAAAAATATCAATGATGTACCATTGATTTTTACCACCAAGATGTGTGTGAAGTGTGTTTCCACCAAGCTTAGTGCAACATGGATTCGTTACTAAGTTATGTGTAGTGTGACTTGTTACTAAGCTAATGGTAGTGTGACAGTGTGATTATGTTACTAAACTGTGTGTTGTATGGCAATGAGAGCAATAGGGTTAGTTTGTGTGATCATCTATGTGACCTCAACCTTAAGCCCAACCATCACCTATATAAGGTACATTATATAGACGACTTCAAGGATTTCACATGCTTCCATCAGGTGTTTGGGATGTCAACAGACATGTTGGGTATGAGTCATCAACAATTATGCTAATTGTGAAATTAGGCACAAGATGCCAAATTACTAGGATGGACGTTTAGGATACTAGGGAAACTTCTAGAACATTGAAACATAAATGAATACAAGACACTCAGGAAATATTATATGATATTATGTTATATGTTTACCTACTTATTAAGTGTGTTTAACTTACTGTGTTCTCTTTTGATTGTGCAAGTAGATTTGTTAAGTAGTAAAGTGGTGAATGAGGTAAGAGGTTAGCTCGAGACATTGCATAAGGCTAGGGGCACCTTCGTCATTTACATTTATGAGATTTACTTATGTTTGTCTATGCATTAACCTTGGGATTCGACCATTATGCATTCATCATTGTAAACTTGATTTCAAATACATTGATTGAGTTTGGATTGTTCAGTGATATTTATTTAAATGCACTTTTAGGGTTGTGGTTTTATTTATAATTGGTGTTATGCATTTAATTCTCACTACAAATGTTTTAGAAATGCTTAAAATAATGTGTCTCTTTGGGTACGTATTCTCGGTAGGAATATGTATTGGGAAAGAGTTGTTACATGTGATGGTTTGTCAAGCCAAATCACAAACTTGTCTTTTTCACGATTATTCACTTGACATGAACGACTCCTAATTGATGAACCGACATTCCAAAATCATGCTTGATTGTTCATCTTCTTAAAATTTCATATTTATATATATTAAGATTTATATTTATTTGAAGAAAAATAAGAGAAATAAATTATATTTCTAGACACATAGTAGCCATGAAGTGGAGCAGGTGGTAGTTTCAAAGTCTCCTAGCCTACCACAAATAGAAGAAACTGATGGAATTGATGGCAATAATGGAGTTGAAGTAATGTTAGAATAAGACAAAATAAAAAAGAGTGGAAAGGCAACAGTGAAGGAGCAGAAGAATTTGAAGAATTTGGAGGGGAGTTACAAGACTCATAAAAATCTACATGGTAGCTTATTGTTTTATTTGGTGTGTTCTAAGATTTGTGTTGCAATGGCTAAAGAGGGAGATTTTGTATGCTAAATTTTTTGTGTACAAGTTATGGCTAGACAAAGTGGCACTTTTTAGACACATGGCCTCAACAGAGGGTATCTCGGTGGACCTTAGCAAGATAAAGGTTGTGTTGGAATGATAGAGGCCTAAGACAACTAAAAAGGTAACGTTATAGTATATGTCATTAGATAGTTAAAAAGATATGAGACTTGGTACCCAACACACGACCTTGAGTTATCAACAGTCATGTTTGCATTAAAGATATGGCAACATTTTTTTTATGGTGTCAAAAGCAATATTTACACAAATATAAAGTTTTTAAATATTTCTTTACTGGAATGAGCTCAATATGAGGCAAAGGTAATTGCTATAGTTAGTAAAAGATTATGACAATGAGATCGAATGCCACCTAAGTAAGGCCAACATAGTTACAGATACCTTGAACAGGGAAACTGTCTTGTCATAGATCATAGCTTATCAAAAGTCATAATAGAAGTTTATGAGAGAATAGATTGAGGTAATTACAAGGTCGTTGATAGGTCTTCAATTTAGTTAACCCTTCTAAATAAGATCCATGTGACCTAAGTATTAAATGAATAGTGTGTTCAAATGAGATATAGAGTCATCGAGGACACCAAGGTATATTTCAGTATATTAAAGGATATTTTAAGGTTCAAAGGTCAAGTATGTGTTCCCTAAGATTAGAGTTTAAGGGACATGATCCTTACCAAGG